>NW_026695235.1:3700000-4900000 GCF_021218885.2 Marmota monax
CCAGAGTGAGGCAGAACATCTTGCGGGAAGGATGTGGTAGAGGAAAGCTGGTCCCCTCATGGCAGTAAGGAAGGGGAGATGCATCCTTCCAGGGTACAACCCAGTCACCCACTTCTTCCAGCCATGCCCACCTACCTACAGTTACCACTCAGTTCTTTCAAATTAGAATGGATGGATAAGGTTTCATAATTGATCATTTCACCTTATTAACAATTTGAAATAACTACAGTAAGCCTCTTATTTTAATGTAAATAACATTTTAATAAAGCCCGTATCAATTATTAGTAATTACTACTTAGTAATTATTACTGCATTAACACAAATTTGGAGGTATACTTTATATCCCAACCATAAAGAGTACTGATATGCAAGAAGGTAGACACCTGTATCTCCAGAGGAGGAGAGAGATGGTAGCTCCCAGTCTCGTACTTTGCCATGAGTCTTTCATTTGGCTGAGTTGTATAGGCTTTCTCTGAGACTTTCTAGTGAGTTACTGAATTTGAATGAAGTTCATAGGAACCTCTGGATTTGTAGTCACCATGGCAGTAAAGCTGGTAGCATGGGGATATATGCAAGACTTGATGCTGGTGTCCCAAGTGGGAGCAGTTTTGTGGGACTGAGCCCACCAGTTAAGGTGGGTCACAGTAATGCCGGGTGTTAGTGTCAGAATTGAATCGAATTGTAGGACACCTTGAAGGTGTCAGAGAATGGTTGTTAGACACCTGAACTCATACCATTTATACAGTGTCTCTCTATATACATCTATGTAATAGTACCAACCTGACTTAGTACCTTGCCTTCGCCAGATGGGTGGACAATTACTATTTAGTCAGGTAAACTGGAGGCCTGAGCTCTCTCTGATTCTGAAATTTGTCGCGTGATTTGGTCAAATCTTCACCAAAAAGATCTTTTGAATTCATCCGTCTCTATTCCCACCACTACTGTCTTAATCCAGGGCCTTATCGTTTTTCACTTTACTTTGCTGCTGCTTCCTGACTGGTTTGGCTTCCCTCTACTTCATTGTACATACATATTTTGCTAGAGGAATGTATTTGTTTTATGTGTTCCTTCAGAGTACTAAAATCTTTCCCTATAGTTTTATCTCCTAAAGTGGTGAGTTTCAAACTTTTGGTATCAGGATCATGTGGGTTTTATTATTGTTGTTTTCTTTGTGTGTGGTACTGAGGATTGATTCCAGGGTAGCTCTACTACCGAACTACTTCCCCAGTCTTATTTTTTATTTTGAGAGAGAGTCTCACTAAATTGCTAAGGCTTACCTAGACCTTGTAATCCTCCTGGCCTCAGGAGATTACAGGTATGTGCCACTGTGTTTGACTGGTATCAGGATCCTTGTATGAATTCAAGTGATTGAGGACCCCAAGGAGTGGGTTTTATGTATAATGTTTGCAAGATTAGAAATTAAAACTGAGAAATTCACAAAAGTGCTTATTAACAATTTGAAATAACTATAATAAACCTCTTATATGAATGTAAATAACATTTTAATAAACCCCTTATAAAACAAAAAAAAATTTAGTGAGAAGGGTGGCATAGTTTTTACAGTTTTGCTAATTTCCTTTATGTCTGGATTAAAAGAGAACTGGATTCTTATATCTGCTTTTGTGGCTAGTTTTGGTTGAAGTAGAGGAAGAAATCTGGCCTTATATAGATAGGTAGTTGGAAAAGGCAGGAGTCTTTTTGTTGTACTTTCAGGATATTCTGGTTATTCAGTGATACTATTTTGTATATCAGTACTTGACACTGGCTCATTTCTTAAGAGTTACTTGTAATTTGAAATCAGAAATCATCTCAGGGATTCCTTCAGATTCTGAGGTCCCATAGATAACTCTTCAGGCAGTTGCAGCAATGCTAGATATAGCTGGCAGTTAGGCCTGTAATTACTGATCAGAAAATGAAAGCTGTGAACTCTAACATTGTGTTCATATTGGTTTTATTATGAGATGTAGTATCTTTTTGATTTCTTCTTCATATAAGATATATATTTTTTTAGACTTAAGTTTACATAGCCATTAATTGATATGAAACTGTACAGCAGATGATGGGTTTTGCTTAGCTGGGCTTTTGGGCTCTGGCTTTGCAGGCAACTGCTAGCTCTTAAGATTCAGTCGGGTACAATCCAGATGCCCTTGGTAATAGATTGTTGAGTCAGAATATCCTGAGTAGTTTTTTGTCAGATTCAGAAATGTTAGAAAAGGTCTAAATCTGGATGAGAAAAGGTCTAAATGATGTTCCCCATCTGTTTTTTATTTTGTGTCATCCCTAACCTGATTAAAGAAATGCAAGTTCTAAGGACTGGGGTTGTGGCTCAGTGGCAGAGCACTTGCCTTGTACGTGTGAGGCCCTGGGTTCAATCCTCAGCACCACATATAAATAAACAAATAAAATGAAGGTATTGTGTCTATCTACAACTAAAACATATTAAAAAAGAAAAGAGAAATGCAAGTTTTAAAACCAAGAGTTACTTAAAAGATTTGTGCAGGGAGAGTGGGGGAGTTGTAATATTGAAAATGACATGTAAACAATGTAGCTGCTAGCATTTTCCAATACATTCCTTTTTAGACAAGATGTGTTATTATTTTAAGATTGAAAGGTAGTGTAACAAAGTGATTCTGGAGCCAAACTGTGTGCCTACTAATTTTGTAATCATAAGCCATTTAATGTTTCTGTGCCTTGGTTTCCTCATCTATCAAATGGGATTGAAAAGAGTTCTTGCCTCATGAGGATGAGGATGTGAAAGCACTCAGAACAGTACCTCATGAATAATATGCACTATGTAAGAAATGACTGTTACTTTATCCTCATCTGATCCAAGCCTGGGGTTTATAATTTAAGACAAAAATGCAGATATTATACACAGTCTTATTGCAAGTTAATTTTATGTCTTCTTGTAATTTCTTAGTTTCTCTTTTCATCATCTGGAAGCTTTGCCATTTGTTTTAAGGTTGGAAATGGAGAGGACCAGATATATAGTAGGTCTAAAAGTGTTCACATTTACTTATAAAAAATAACTAAACATAATACAAGTCAACAATAAAAAACGATAAACAACTCAATTAAAAAAGGGCAAAAGACCTGGATAGGTATTTTTCCAAGGAAGACATTCAGATGGTCAACAAATACCTGAAAACACGCTCAGTATTATTAAAGAAACAAATGAAAATTATGAGATACTACTTTAAGCTCTGTAGAATGAATATTATTAAAAATGAAAAATAACAAGTGTTGGTGAGAATGTGAAAAAATTGTAGTCCTTTTATTATTGTTTTGAATGTAAAATGGTGCTACTGCTGGGGAAAACAATTGTTTGTTTCCTCAATAAGCAAAATAAAGAGTTGTTATATGGCTCATCAATTCCATTCTTAGTTGTAAACCCCACAGAATTGAAAACAGAATGTTCAAATGAAAACTTTTATGTTTATGTTACTAGCAGCACTATTGACAATAGCCAAAAGTGGAAACAGCCTAAATGTCCATCAACTTTTGTGTATCAGTGGACAAAATGTGGTATATTCATATGATGGATTGTGGTTCAGCCATAAAAAGAATTTATAATGCATGCCACAACATGGATCGTCCTTAAAAACACGCTAAGTGAAAGAAGCCAGATACTAAGGTCATGTACTGCCTGATTCCATTTATATGAAATACCCTGCCTAAGCAAATCTGTAGAGACAAAGCAGATGAGTAATTGCTTGGGGCAGGCTCTGGGGTTTCTTTACAGGGTGAAAATGTTCTGGAACTACATACTGGTGATGGTTATATATTATGGATATATTACTTGTCACAGAACTGTAAACTTTAAATATAGTTAAAATAGTAAATTTTGTTATATATTATATATGTTATATGTTAAATCATATGCATTATAATTTTAAAAAAAGGAAAATACCTATTTTGACCTGACACTTTTTCCTAGTTTACCTTATTGACAATTTTGCCAAAATACTTTCTTAAACCTTCATTTTTTGGGGTAATTTTAGGATAAAATTATTTTTCAGTTCATATATATTTCAGTGGACTATATCAATTGTGTTTTTGTCTTGTAAATTTGGAAAAGGTAGAACATGAAAACCTCGAGAGTTTAAATACCTGTTCTTAGTGCAAAGGATTTCAAGGTGTAATAGGGTGTTCTTGAGCTCCTTGAGACCTTTTCAAAGGGTCTGCAAACTCAGATTATTTTCATAATAATAGTTTAGATATTATTTGCTTAATAAGTGCAGTAGTGAATCCCTGTAATCTCTGCAGTGTAGGAGGCTGAGGCAGGAGGAAGTTCAAGGCCAGCCTGGGCAACTTAATGAGAGCTTGTCTCAAAATAATAAAAAGAATCATGGGCAAAACTCAGTGTGACTGCCTCTGAGTTCTGCCCAGTACTTAAAGGAAAAAGAGAGAGAGAGAGAGAGAGAGGAGAAAAAAGAAAAGGATATTTGCTTTTTCACTCTCATTCTCCAAAACTAGTTTTTCAGAGGCAATGTGACATATGATGCCATTTATTCTTTGATGGCTAATGGGTTATAGGCAAGTAAATTGTCTGGTTTGTTTTAGAATTTTCTAAGTTAAGTTCTTTGGAATCTCTAATAATTCTTAAACATAATAAAGTTTTGAGGCAAAAACAATTCCATAGTGAAAAAATATATATTTAAGTTATCAATATTATATTTTTTCAAATAGCCAAATGACTCTTTTTGGTTTGCTTAGCCTCTGTCAGTTTTATGGCTTAGAGATTATTAGACTTGGAACTCAGGTGTTCTTTTTAGGATTCCAGTTTAGGAAAAGGATCTTTATCATTGGCTAAGCTTATAGTTTATCCTTGAACACATTTTGCGGTAGGAATATTAGATATAGTAACTTTACCAAAGATTCTAAATCCAAAATGTATTTGAAGTATGATAGTTGCAGGTAGTGTTTTCTGTTTGCCATGTATTGGCAATTTCTAGATATTTTTGCATGTAGCCCTTGCAACAGTTCTGTAGAACAGGTACTATCATTTCCATTTAACAGCCAGGGCACAAAATGGGTAAGTAACTTATCTGTAGTTCCACAGCTAGTAAGTGGCAGATCTGGTATTTGGACCCATGATGTTTGGCTGTTACCACTCTGAGTTTGCACAGTAACTGCTGTGTTGTATTTTATCTCCCTTTGTGCACATTGTGTAATCATTGCTACCTGGGAATACATGGATTTCCCACCTAAAAAGCCTATGTCTCTACCTTGTGATGCTGCGCTGATGATGGCTTGTGAGTAGGTTTGGGTTCCGGTGCCTAAGAGCTGGTTGGGGGAGACATGGGGAACAAGGATGGGATGATGAGGAGCAAAAGGGTTCAGGATGCTTCTTGTGTGGTTTGCTGGATGGACTTTTCTTTCCTAGAGAGTGGCTCAGCTGTGCTTATAAGAGGACCCTCTCTTTTCTAAGGCCCTTTGGAACAACATATATTTTCAGAGTTTTCTCTAGACCTCTGTATGTTCCTGAATCAAGCACTTATCTTGAAGGTTTTTACTGACAACTGGAAATGAAGAAAAGGTTGAAATAGGAGATATTATTTAATGATAGTTTTTTTAAAAAAAACATTAACAGAATCAATTGGTACAAATATTACTGATTGTATTAAGTCAACTTCATGTTTTTAAAACAAGGTATCAGACTTATGAAGGAAACCAGGTTTATTTAGCTCACATTTTGGGAGATTTAAGTGTAAGATTGAGTGGTTCCTTTGGTTTGGGCCTTTAGTGAAGGTGGTACATCATGGCAGTAGCATATGTGAGAGAAATGCTTACCTATTATGCCAGGAAACACAGAGGGGAGAGAGACACGGGGGGTCCATAGTTCCCTCTGGAAAACCTCGCCATAACCTAAGGACCTCCCATAAGGCTTGACCTCTTACAGATCCATGGGACCTCCCAATACAGCCCTCTGGGATTAAGCTGTAACACATGGGCTTTGGATGACACTATATTCAAACCACAGCAATGGTGATGGGGTCATTGGGGTTAGAAATAATTAAAATGGAAGTCATCAGCCTCTCTAAGAGGGCCATGTGCCTGTGGTGTGGGCTTCTCCAGCTTGTCAACACTGAGGTAAAACTGGCCTGGGCACTGGGGATAGGCAGTGTAGTTTGTAAGGAGAAACCACATCAGTGTTCAAAGTAGGGCATTATATTTCCTTTCCTTTGCAGTTTTACTTTCATTTAAAGCCTTTTACCTCCAGGGATTTTCTGTGCTATGTGGCCATATCCACGAATCTACTGTGGACTCTTTGGGAGGAAAACAGTGTTGCTCTAGCAGCCCCAGCCAAACCTTACCAGTGGAGTTTGGAAAGCTCAGAGCCTTGCGGAGTGGTGAGTGCTCTGCACAACCCATGGGAGTTCAGAGCAGTGTGTGAAAGGGCAGTAGGTGGCCCCTCCTTCCTGCTTCTTTGAAAACCGCTGATCTCAAAGATTTTTGGAGCTTAATTTTTTTTTTTAAATGGTGAGCATTTAACCTAGAATGAATAAATCTAGAGCTCTAATGTACAGGGTGATGAGTATAGTTAATAATGTATACTGGATATTTGCTAAGAGAGAATTTCAGTTGCTCTTATCATCTACACACGAAGTAATTGATTCATTTATGTTCATAGAGCCCTGGGTTTGATCCTCAGCACCATTATTATCAAAGAAGAAAATTCTGTTTTTATATCATAAAATCGTGTTGTATATCTTAAATATATATAATCAACAAAAAAGAGAAAATGTAGTGCTGGTGGCAAGGCTAGAACCTGGATATGTAGGGAGTTGGTGGCTTTAAACAAGTAACACTTAACCTCTTGGTCACTCAGTTTTCTTATCTGTAACATGTATCAGAAAAACTAAGTGCTTACTCTGAGAGTTGATTCCTGTGTGTTCCTGGCTTGTCTCCAAGTGGACTACAGCCTTCTGGAGGGCAGCAAGGGTGTGCTGGTCACTTTTTTGGCACCAGCACTAGCTTAGCACGTGGATCGTTAATCTATTGAATGTGGCAGAAAATTTGTTAACAGTATTTTTGGCAATGGACTACAGATGAACTTCCTTTTATGTTTATCATGGTTATTCCTTCATCACAGGGTTGTATAGCAAACATCTCTATTAAGTACTCCATCAGACCTCAGTAGATCTTGCCCCAACTGGGATCATTTATTAGTTCAGATAAAAATATTTCTGGTTTTTGTTTAGTATACCTGACTGTTGTTGTATTTTTGTCTATATATGGCTGGAATGTTGTTATTACTCAGGAAGCTGCTTGAATGTTTGCTTGTGTAGTCTACCTCTGACTATGTAATTAAATGAGTTTGTAGTAAGTGTGTTCCTTGAGGAAACCAGTGTGTTTGAACACCTCCAAGACTGTCGAAGGCTTGATGTGTGATGTCTCTAGGACCCATTGGTAACTCTGAGCCTTCTTCACAGGTATGGTTTTGATTGTAGATTCCTTTTATTTTTTTTTTTTCCTAAAAATTTTCAGCTGTTAAGAGATTTAGCAGCTTAATCCCTTTGAATGTTGGTATTGGAATTTGTAAGAAAAATAATTTGAAATGTGATTTGACTGTTTTAAGGAAAGTTTCTAAATTCTAAAGGCCCCAAAGCATGAAGGTTGACACAGTGGATCTGGAAAGGGGTCCAAGAATTAGCCTTTCTCGTAAGTTCCTTATTAATGCTTATGTTGGTGTGGGGCCTTTTTCTTTTTCGGTCTTGAAATTGAACCTAGGGTCACTTTATCACTGAGCTACATCCTTAGTTAGTTGTTTTTGTTTTTTTATTTTGGGTGGAAGTCTTGCTAATTTGAACTTGAAGTGACCCTCCTGCCTCACTCCTGCCTATCCCTCCACCCCTTTGTGCGCCTATTACTGGGATTACAGGCATGTGCCACAATGCTGGGCTTTGGCAAACAGACTTTGAAAACCTTTGGGCTAACCTATGGAAGACAATTAAAAGGTAATAACATAAAAGGTAATAATATAAAGGGGTATTGAATATAGTGTATTTTGGGAGAGAATTACCTTATGTTCCCGGAAGACAATAGAATTGTAAAGAAAAACTGGTTTTGGAAACCAAAGAAAAAGAAAATTGGCATAAACCCTTGAAAATTTTGCAGGCTATTTGTAATGCTCTTTAATAAGATAACAAATGAGATTTGGAAACAGTTTTTGAAAGAACTTATTTTACCTTTCTTTGTTACAAGAGTAATACATGTTCAAAAAGAAAGTGTCATGAATATAGAAAAATTTCTATTCTGGAAGAGAGGAAAAAATTCCCCAAAACATGTTTTTTCACTTGACGATGCTCTTTTTTTTTTTTTTTCTTCATTCAGTATCTCTTTAATGTGTAGGACTTCCATTTTTTCATAAAATGAACTTTTTGTTATCAAAGCCATGTATGCTTATTATAAGAAATATCCTACAGAAAACACAGTCTTTCCAGGAATAACACTGTTAACTTTATTTTTAGAGATCACTTTATATGAATGTATCTATTTATATGTACTACTCTGACCATATGGTTTTAGAAACTAATTTTTTCACGTGATATCTTTTTGTATCATTAGATATAATTTTGAAGTGTGTTTTAGTCACAGAGTATCCTATTCTGAAAAAAAATATTTGGATCTAAATCTTCAAACAACCTTGAATCTTCAAACAACCTTCTCTGCCCCTGCATTGGGGGCTCTGAAGTGGAATTGAATAGGTCAAAGAGCATGTAAAATCTAAGGTTCCTGTTGGGAGTATAGCTCAGGGGTAGAGCATGGATTTGATCCCCAGCACCAAAATCAAAAACAAAGGTTCCTGATACATATTGCCATATTGTTTCCAGAAAGGTCATTGGCATTTCTTTTTTCCACTAATACCTGCTTGTCTTTGCCCAGGCCCCAAGTGTACCCTCATTGCCTTTTAATATTTGCCAGCTTGATACGTGAGAAATAGTAGTACCTCCTTGTCTTAATGCAGTTCTTGAACTGATAAGAAGCTTAGAGTATTTTTCATATATCAGTTGATCATTTATATTTCTTTTAAATTTCTGTTCTCAGACTTGTCACATTTTCTTTTGGGCTTAATTGTTTTCTTGATTTATATTAGCGTGTTTTTAGGGATATTAATTTCTGTGTATTTCAGGTATTTATTTCCAGTTTTCTATTTGCTTTTAAATTTTCTTGTGGCATTTTTCTGTAATAAATGAGTTTAAAATCCCTACCCACTGTCATTATTTTCCATTTTTAAGGATTTCTGCCTGTGGTATCAAAGGAGAAAGTCCTGTCTCTAAGATTTTAGAAATATTAATCCACGCTTTCTTCTAGCACTTTCATAATTTCATTTTTTCACTAAAATCTTTAAATAATCTATAATTTACTATGGTTCAAAGTTTATTCTGTTGTGAGCAATTTGCATTTTCTTAATACTTAATTAATTTGACCACACTCTACAAACATTGGTCAAATTTAGATAGCCAATTAGAGATAGTTTTGAGGAGCACTGGGAATCTTAAGAAGGTTTGAAGGATTTGCCATGGGAGTGGAAGTGGGTATTTCCAGCTCCAGCTTCTCCCAGGAAGTATTATAGACTTAGGTGGTTAGCTGCCTAGTAGTCAGATCTTGAGCACCTAAAAATAATAATCTGCTGTAAATTAACATGGCCAAAACAGAATTCTTGATGTTATTCGTATCCTAATCTATACACCCCAGACCTTTCTCATTTGGTAAAAGGTGCCTTCATCAACCCTCTTATACAGGTTCAAAACTTCATAACTTTCTTTGACTCCTCTCTCTGCCACCCATTTAATATCTATTCCTTTGTGAAGTCCTATAATCTTTCCATCTAAAATATATCCGAATCTGACCAATTCCCAACTCATCTCTACTGTTAAACCAGCAGTCCAGGCCACCACTGCCTCTCATGTGGGTATCTGTCTAGCCTCCTTGACAGTGTTCTGGATTCCACTTACCTGCCTGTAACCCACACAGTAGCTTCTACAGTATAAATCAGATCATGTTATTCTCTTGCTTACAACTTTTCAAAGACTTTGCATTACACTTAAAATCTAGTCTCACTATAAAAGATTTGTCTGGCCTCTGTTGCCTCTCCCGTTTCCTCGCCTATACTCCCCTTATCTACTTTGCATCAGCCAAACTGGCCTCTTTCTGTCCCTTGAACAGGTTTTTTTCTTTGAATGATTGAACCTTCTTTAGAACGTCCTAGAAACTACCCCTAGTGTCTTCTCAGAGAGGCTTTCCTTGACTACTCTGTTTCACTAGACAACCTTGTTACCTTGCCTTGTTTTCTTAGAGTGGGTCTCTGTGTAGTGATCCTGTTTGTTTACTTGTTTATTAGCTCTCTTCCTGTTCTGGAAGGGAAGTTCCCTGAGGCAGAGACTTTGTTCAGTTGTGCATCCCCAGCAGTTGCCCTGTGCCTGGTTGGCCTACTTATGGAACAGTAGTGATAGGTACCAGGTGTCATCATGTGGCTGCTCCAGTTTTAATCAGAGTGGCTTGGCTCTTCTACTGTGAGCCTCAGCATGAGGTTTTGTTTGCAAAGTTTTCCTGGTTGATGAAAGTTTGAAGATAATTTCCTTGGACGATAATAAGGATTATACAGATTTAGTGTAAGGACACCCAGGAAAGAAAAGATTTTAATTTGATGTTTCTGATAGTGTTCCATTTACTTCATAAATACATTGGTAATATGGTTCTGATTTTTAAACCAGAAAGGCAAGGCAAGGATATAGCATGATTTTAAGCATTTCTTGCTCAACAATATGTCTTTCTATCTTCTGAATTGCAAATCATACTGCAATGTATAATTAAGAAGGTTAGATCATTTTATATTTACTGTTTTTAAACAGTGCTTCCTGAATAATCCCAAGACAAAGCATCTGTATAACCTTATGTAAATATTTATGTTTCAGGTGTATTATACATGCATATACGGGAGCATTGCCCTTGATCTATATGTATATGCATGGTATTTGTGTTCTTTTGTTTCTTAGATTGTAAACCATCTAGTTTATGACTTCTGTACTTTTTGTTTTGACAAAATATATTTTTTAAACAGAGGAAGAGGAGCTCCCACAAGGGAGGGGTCCTGAAAGGGTTGCTGTATACTTTGTTTTTCTTTCCTTACTACACTGATACTCTGTACAGGTTGCTACTCCCTAAATATTAGTTGATTTTGTGACATTTGTTTGAAGTCAATTTAATATTTTGGTTTTTGACTACTCTTTTATCTAGAAACTTATTTCAATTGTGTTTTTTTTTTTTTTTTTTTTAATTTTTTATTGTGGGTTGTTCAAAACATTACAAATTTCTTGACATATCATATTCCACACTTTGATTCTAGTGGGTTATGAACTCCCACCTTCACCCCCTACACAGATTGCAGATTCACATCAGTTACACATCCATTGATTTACAAATTGCCATACTAGTGTCTGTTGTGCTCCGCTGCCTTTCCCATCATCCACCCTCCCCCCTCCCCACCTCTCCCCTCCCCTCCCCTCCTCTCTCTCTACCCCCTCCACTGTATAACCCTGAGGGTCTCCTTCCATTACCGTGCAATTTACCTTCTCTCTCCCTTTCCCTCCCACCTCTCATCCCTGTTAAATGTTAATCTTCTTCTCCTGTTCTTCGTCCCTACTCTGTTCTTAGTTACTTTCCTTATATCAAAGAAGACATTTGGCATTTGTTTTTTAGGGATTGGCTAGCTTCACTTAGCATAATCTGCTCTAATGCCATCCATTTCCCTGTAAATTCTATGATTTTGTCATTTTTTAATGCAGAGTAATACTCCATTGTGTATAAATGCCACATTTTTTTTATCCATTCGTCTATTGAAGGGCATCTAGGTTGGTTCCACAGTCTTGCTATTGTGAACTGTGCTGCTATGAACATCGATGTAGCAGTGTCCCTGTAGCATGCTCTTTTTAGGTCTTTAGGGAATAGACCAAGAAGGGGAATAGCTGGGTCAAATGGTGGCTCCATTCCCAGCTTTCCAAGAAATCTCCATACTGCTTTCCAAATTGGCTGCACCAATCTGCAGTCCCACCAGCAATGTACAAGTGTACCCTTTTCCCCACATCCTCGCCAGCACTTGTTGTTGTTTGACTTCATAATGGCTGCCAATCTTACTGGAGTGAGATGGTATCTTAGGGTGGTTTTGATTTGCATTTCTCTGACAGCTAGAGATGTTGAGCATTTTTTCATGTACTTGTTGATTGACTGTATGTCCTCCTCTGTGAAGTGTCTGTTCAGGTCCTTGGCCCATTTGTTGATTGGGTTGTTTGTTCTCTTATTGTCTAATTTTTTGAGTTCTTTGTATACTCTGGATATTAGGGCTCTATCTGAAGTGTGAGGAGTAAAGATTTGTTCCCAGGATGTAGGCTCCCTATTTACCTCTCTTATTGTTTCTTTTGCTGAGAAAAAACTTCTTAGTTTGAGTAAGTCCCATTTGTTGATTCTAGTTATTAACTTTTGTGCTATGGGTGTCCTATTGAGGAATTTGGAGCCCGACCCCACCGACTGTAGATCGTAGCCAACTTTTTCTTCTATCAGACGGCGCGTCTCTGATTTGATATCAAGTTCCTTGATCCATTTTGAATTCACTTTTGTGCATGGCGAGAGAAAGGGATTCAGTTTCATTTTGTTGCATATGGATTTCCAGTTTTCCCAGCACCATTTGTTGAAGATGCTATCCTTCCTCCATTGCATGCTTTTAGCCCCTTTATCAAATATAAGATAGTTGTAGTTTTGTGGATTGGTTTCTGTGTCCTCTATTCTGTACCATTGGTCCACACGCCTGTTTTGGTACCAGTACCATGCTGTTTTTGTTACTATTGCTCTGTAGTATAGTTTGAAGTCTGGTATCGCTATACCGCCTGATTCACACTTCTTGCTTAGCATTGTTTTTGCTATTCTGGGTCTTTTATTTTTCCATATGAATTTCATGATTGCTTTCTCTATTTCTACAAGAAATGCCATTGGGATTTTGATTGGCATTGCATTAAACCTATAGAGAACTTTTGGTAATATCGCCATTTTGATGATGTTAGTTCTGCCTGTCCATGAACAGGGTATATTTTTCCATCTTCTAAGATCTTCTTCTATTTCTCTCTTTAGGGTTCTGTAGTTTTCATTGTATAAGTCTTTCACCTCTTTTGTTAGGTTGATTCCCAAGTATTTTATTTTTTTTGAAGATATTTTGAATGGAGTGGTTGTCCTCATTTCCATTTCAGAGGATTTGTCGCTGATATACAGGAATGCCTTTGATTTATGCGTGTTGATTTTAAATCCTGCCACTTTGCTGAATTCATTTATTAGCTCTAATAGTTTCTTTGTAGAGCCTTTTGGGTCTGCTAGATATAGAATCATATCATCTGCAAATAGTGATAATTTAATTTCTTCTTTTCCTATTTTGATGCCTTTAATTTCTTTCGTCTGTCTAATTGCTCTGGCCAGTGTTTCGAGAACTATGTTGAAGAGAAGTGGAGAGAGAGGGCATCCCTGTCTTGTTCCAGATTTTAGAGGGAATGCCTTCAGTTTTTCTCCATTCAGAATAATGCTAGCCTGAGGCTTAGCATAGATTGCTTTTACAATATTGAGGTATGTTCCTGTTATCCCTAGTTTTTCTAGAGTTTTGAACATAAAGGGATGCTGTACTTTGTCAAATGCTTTTTCCGCATCTATCGAGATGATCATATGGTTCTTATTTTTAAGTCTATTGATGTGGTGAATAACATTTATTGATTTCCGTATATTGAACCAGCCTTGCATCCCAGGGATGAATCCTACTTGATCATGGTGTACAATTTTTTTTATATGTTTTTGTATCCGATTCGCCAGAATTTTATTGAGGATTTTTGCATCTAGGTTCATTAGAGATATTGGTCTGTAGTTTTCTTTCTTTGAAGTGTCTTTGTCTGGTTTAGGTATCAGGGTGATGTTGGCCTCATAGAATGAATTTGGAAGTTCTCCCTCCTTTTCTATTTCCTGAAGTAGCTTGAAAAGTATTGGTATTAGTTCTTCTTTAAAGGTTTTGTAAAATTCTGCTGTATACCCATCGGGACCTGGGCTTTTCTTAGTTGGTAGTCTTTTTATGGTTTCTTCTATCTCCTCAATTGATATTGGTCTGTTTAGGTTTTCTATATCCTCCTGACTCAATCTGGGCAGATCATATGACTTAAGAAATTTATCTATGCCTTCACTATCTTCTAATTTATTGGAGTATAAGGATTCAAAATAGTTTTTGATTATCTTCTGTATTTCTGAAGTGTCTGTTGTGATATTGCCTTTTTCATCCCGTATGCTAGTAATTTGAGTTCTCTCTCTTCTTCTCTTCACTAGCATGGCTAAGGGTCTGTCGATTTTGTTTATTTTTTCAAAGAACCAACTTTTAGTTTTGTCAATTTTTTCAATCAATTGTGTTTTAACATTTAGCCAGTATGAACATAGATCGCCTTTAGTTTTTTTCCTTATGTATTTTCATGTCAAATTATTTATCTAGCAATGGGTTTGAGGGTGTGAGGAAATGGTTTTGATCCTCAGTACCACATAAAAATAAATAAAATATAAAAATTACAAAAAATTCAACAAAATTTGCTTTCATTGTGGATTATTCGTTTTACAAAGACAAAGTTTATTATATTTACAGTTTTTGCCTTGACTTGCTACTTTATTAACTTTTGGAATACTTTGTTTCTTGTGTGTTTTTCATTCTTACTCATTTTTCAATGTTTAATCTCTTATTTTAGCTGTATTCTCTTTTCATAATAGTCTATTTTTATTTAATAGTTGTAAATGTTCTTTTTCTTTTTTTTTTTTGTAGTGCTGGGTATTAAACCCAGGGCCTTGTGATGCTAGGCAAGCACTCTACGAACTAAGCTATATACCCACCCTCCTGTATTTTGTTTTTATTTATTTATTTATTTTTTAAAGAGAGAGAGAGAGAATTTTAATATTTATTTTTTATTTTTCGGCAGACACAACACCTTTGTTTGTATGTGGTGCTGAGGATTGAACCCGGGCCTCATGCATGCCAGGCGAGCGCGCTACCGCTTGAGCCACATCCCCAGTCCCTGTATTTTGTTTTTAAAGCAAATATTTTTTCAATTAAAAAAAATGACCTCCATTTAATTTATTTCAAAAGGAGAGTGGTAGATTCTTCCATCTGGACATTTCTTAAGTACTGTGGACCATTTCCAGTTTTGCCATGTTTTCAGGATTTTCTTTAAAGAAGGGCATTTCATATGTATTTCACTGCATAATTGTTGCAGTTTTTTTTTTTTTTTTAATTGTGCCAGTATTACTTAAAAATTTGTGGGCTGAGGATGTGGCTCAGTGATCAGAGTGTTTGCCTAGCAATGGGTTTGAGGGTGTGAGGAAATGGGTTTGATCCTCAGCACCACATAAAAATAAATAAAATATAGGTTAAAAAAATAAAGAACACACCCCCAAAAATCATTTGTTACTGAACTGTCTTTTGTGCAAGATTAGGATGCATGGAATACTTGTGAATATATGGTAAGGTTAAATAGTCCGAATTGATGAGCATCATTTCTTATTAACAGTTTAGCAAACATTTTTCAGGTTTGGGATAAAAAGTTAACATTAGTTTTTATTGATTTGTGCATTATAGTTGAAATATTACTTGAGAAAATTTACTTCAGTGTTACAAAGTATGAACTTACAAAATTTAATCTTATGTATCTGAAAATTCTGTGTGCTATCATTGGTTTGATGATCTGGTGCAACATTCTCAGTGCCACTCACATAGATGTGTTTACTAATGGTTCTGCTACACTTTGAACACACCATGTAAGAGTCTTTTGGAAATATACTCACAGTGTGCTGAGAATTCAAGGGTCTTGACTCATAGTTTGTGAGAAGACAAATACACATCCATATGCCACTGGTAAAAATATTGCTGCTTTGTTTCCCCCCCCCCCCCCCCCCACCTTTTGGTACTGGAGGTTTAACCCAGGGGCATTAACCATTGAGCAACATCCCTAGTATCTTTTTATTTTTCATTTTGAGACAGGGTCTCTTTAAGTTGCTTAGGGCCTCACTAAGTTTATAAGGCTGGTTTTGAATTGGCCATCCTCCTGCCTCAGCCTCCTAAACTGCTGGGATTACAGGCATGTGCCATCACGCCGGCATTCTGTTCACCTTTTAAGTAGCATGACAAACAGAATTGTACCATGTGGTGATTACTCAATGAAAGGTTACAAACCAATTTTTAGACTGAAGAAAACAGGGTGTGATAATTATGCAGTGGTCATGATTATGTGGGTGAAATAACATGTGTCCAAAAGTTGGCTAAGGGGACAGCTCCAAATATCAGAAGTTCAGCAGAGGGGCTTGCTCAGACTACAGGAGAGCAAACAAAGCAAAGCAAGTTTGGGACTGCATGGTTTGATCAAAATGCCATCATCTACCTCTTAAAAGTCACTGGTATGTAAATAGTCGGCTTTTGCTGAATCCTGCTATAGTAACAAGCCCCAAATTTCTGTAGATTATTGCAACAAAAATTTACTTCTCATGTTAGTACCCTTTGTGAGCACCATTCCAGGACCTAGTAGGAAAGAGGGAAAAGAGCCATGGCAGGGCCTCCCTATGGCTCTCAATGCTTCTGGTCTAAAGCAGCATACATCTTTCTGTTCACACTTCTTTGGTTAAAAGCAAGCCACTTGGTCATGCATAGCCTATCTGGTAAGAACTATAACTCTGCTTCATGGGCAGATTGGGAACAATTTGAGAAGGGAAGGGCAGCAGATATTTTGGCAATAATATTATCTGTTGCAGTACATATTTGGATGTAGTGACAACTTGAAAGATTTCCTAGATTTTCTGAGGGATAGCAAGGTGAGAGTTTGGGGCGAGAAGGTTTACAGCCTACCGCCTGTTGTCTTCAGCACCATGAGAATGAGAAGTTACTAGTTGTGTGTTTATTACCATTTGGGGGATTTCTGCAGATAGTGGGTCTAATGCTGTCTAATAAATGTTTGTTGAGTTAGTAGACAAAGATTTCTAACACTAGCAAGAAAGTACATTGATTCTTTTCATATTTGGTCCTTTTGTGGCTTAGCTTGGGAGAGTTTCATAAAGCAGTTACTGTAATCCATTATATATAAAGTGAAAAGTGCTTTTTTTTTTATTCATTTGCCATACAAAAAATTGTGCTTTCCCTCCCCCCTTTAAAGTACCTACATATTTATTATAGAAAATTTGAAAAAATGCGTCAAATATAAACAAAGACTGTATTCTGTTAGGCTAATTAGGACAACTACTGATGTTTTATTATCTATCATTCTATATTTCCTTCCTTTCTTCCTCCGAAGTTTTTGAACATATTCCATGTTTGTGGTGATATGGTAGTAATCACTTAGTTCGTACTTTTTGTGGTATCTCTTACTTAACTTGTAGTATTGCAAATCAGTATTTTAAGAGCCATATGTAAAATGGGTAAGAATAAGTTTAATTTTATCTTTCCCTTGTTTTGTGTCTTCCCCATTTTGCTCCTCCATGTAAATCATTTACTAAATCAAAAAGTTCTGCCCTCTTTCTGTTCCCTCTCTCACCATGGCAAGAATGAAAACAACCAGAATGATGAAAGGTAGAAGCTGGCATGAATAATAAGAATACTCAGGTGATTTTTGGACTCGATAATCAGTTCCTGGGGAATGTACTTTCCCGAGGGGACTCTTGGTTTTCTTCTTTTAGGCTTAGATCACTTTTTCCTATCCTTGAAAGTGTTCACTCTTTTGAATGATATAAAATCAAGAACTGAATGAGAAGCTCATTTTAGTCCTGCTAATCTTAATGTGGGTGAGCCTCTCAAGCACCAGGCCCCTGGTTGATCCTGTCTGTGAGGGCTCTGTTTCTTGGGGCTGAATTGTTTTAGCTAGCAAGTGAGTGTTTTTTGAAAGCAAGCCTTTGCACAGGTTATCATGCCTTTTTTTTTTCCCTTGGCATCATTAATCAAATTATATTTACTCCAAGCCTTGGAGCTGCTTCTGAGTCTGTAGTTGCTTGGCTCTTCACTGTGCTAGAAATCCACCCTGCTGAGGTAAACCTGGGAAATATTTGCTGTTCTCAGTCTAAATCTGAGAACAGGTTGTCGCCTGTAAAGCGCAGATTGAATTCTTTATAACTGTGTTACTAAAAGCTACCCTTTGTGTCTGTTTTACAAAAAGATCTGATCAGGGTGTAACTGAACTATTTATTAAACTCTTTTGAATAACTCCTGTATTTAACACAATTTCCAAATATTTTTTGAAATACCCAGTGTAGACTCAGGAAGCTCAGCAAGTTTTCTTGTGAGTTTTGATGAATTTCTCTACTAATTTTTGTAGTTACTGTCTGTTTTGGAAACATCCACTCTGCTGAGTAGGTTAGGAATGTGTGCACAATGACAGCTTAAATAATGTGCATGTTTGCTGTTGAAGCAGATGCCCCTAGTAAAGCTGCCAGATCAAAGAGGAGAAAGGGAGAAGAGGAAGAGAATAAGGACACCCCCCCCCCCAATGTCTGTTAGAGACTGATGTGAGCCCTGCAGTTCTCCTCCTGGATTTTATTTTAATTTCCCTTGTTGTATTAAAGCATTTCAATTAAGAATTAGAAGAGTGCTGAGAACTTTTTAAAGAAAAAGCGCTTACTTAGAATTTCCATCTGACTGTCTAACATGAATCTCCTTTAAGAAACGTATTAAGTTAATGGTATTAAGGTTAATTTAGAAGTTAGACACTAATCTTGATTGTCAGATCTCTCAAATCATTTATGGAGACGAAATTGATGTTTCTGTCACTCATCAGAATATTGATTCTATCAAAAACACTGCTTTGTCTCTCTTGCTCTCTCTTTGATTCTTAGCAGAGAGCCAAAAGAAATTTGCCAAATGTGGAATAGAATGATTTATGAGAGTATTTATAAGATTAAGGCAAAATGCTAAAAAATTTAGTTTATAATCTAAGATTAGCTGTTAGAAACGGACATAAGGGATAGTTAAATATTTACTAAGTTTCATTTAAAGCCAAAATTTGGGGTAGAAACAGTTTTCCTAGGAGATCTATAATTTCCTTTTATTATCTCAGAGTGTTGTCAAGATGAAGAAAAAAAAGATGAGTCATCCTTTTAAATCAGACTTAATTACAGTGACATATAAGGGAGAAAACCTATTAATCTTGAGACAGGTAATTTCCTAATTCAGTCTTTTCCTCTTGTGTGAACAACAGAAAAACTGCAAGTCATCCTAATTGTAACTGTAAGGAATTTAAGAAATTAAATTAGTATTATATTCCTTTTGAATTCCTGGTTAATTAACTCTAACTTACAGAGACAGGCAAATTGGGAGGCATTTAATTTCCAAAATAAGCTTCTTTCTTTTTAACCTTTTATTATGAAAAATCTAAAATCTAAGAATTCCAACATGTACAAAAGAGGGGAATGGTACCAGCTTCAGTAACCCTTAAAATTCTTGGCCAATCTTTTTTCATATATTGTGCCACTCCCAATTTTGAAGCAAATTCTAGACATGATATCATCTCATTAAAACAAGTTGCTTTTGATAGTGACAGTAGAAGCCATTTATACCCTCTTGCCATCAGCACCAACAACTAGGGCCTTAAGGAGACAGTCTGTGCATCAAAGAGCTAAGTAGGAAGAAAAGAGCTGATATTATCATTGGATGTTCAGAGTTCAGGGAATTGGGGACTTTCTTCAAATTCTCTTATCTCTTAAGTAGGGACATATTTATAAAGTTCTTATCTGTTTGTAAATTCCTGTAGCAAGTTCAAGTTTAGTCATCTTGTACTTCTTTAACTGTGCCTTATCTAACAAGTATTGAGGGGAAGAAATAATTATTTCACCAAGAGTTGGTTTTCATAGGAGTGAGATGATTGGGTACATTTAGGAAATACTTCCTAAGTACTATAAAATGTACTCGTGTTTAAAGGTACTTCATACAAAAACTCTTAAAATTTACAAGTAAAATCCTTAAAGTCTAGCCACCAATGGGACCAACTGATTCCTTTTTTTGAATAAAAACTTATTTTCAAGAATCTGAGACCTGCAAGTATTGACTGACTCATCCTTTGTTTTTTAACCTATTGGCTTCTCAGGCCAGTGTGTCTTTTTATATACTTTGACCTTGCACTTTAAACTGAGTTCCTTTTGTCCTTTGAAGGATAAAGCTGTCAGATCCTTTTGTTGAGTGTGGGAAATAGAATTTTCACTTGTCTATGATTTTCACATGTCAGGCATCTTTAATGAAAATCATAGTAACTGTTTCTCAATTTATTTAAAAAAAAAAAAGTAGGGTCACTGGACTGTTTTTTGATAATTAGTGTTTTCCTTCTAAAGTCAAATCCAGTTGCTGTGATTGTTTATTTTGGGGGTTGAATTCTTGAACATGGAAAAGTGTGGTGTTCACTTTTGTATTTTACTTTATTACAGTGTAGAGGGTAATTGGTGACTTGGCTGTATGGTATGTTTGAAATGGAGGACTGAACTAGAATCTAATAATCAGCAATGTGATTAGGTGTATCTACTTTTCTCCAGTGGCTCAGGAGAAGTAGTTATATTTACATTCTACCTATTTCTCAAGAATATTGTTAGAATTACCAAAATTAGATTTTTAAAAATTTTGTAAAAATGTTTGAGTTGCTTCACAGATAGGTGCTATATAAAAGCAAGGTGTTATTAACATCTCATTTTTCCCGATTTTTATTTCTGACACTATAAATATATATTGTTTTTTTCTCTTGTCCCAGAATACATTCTGATAAATGTTTTGAAATTTGTTCTCTTAAGGTTTTTGGGAGCTGGGATGCTATAAAAGCATTCTTGTGTCCTATTTTTAGTGCTCAGTGATGAGTCTGGATGTGCCTAATTTAATGGAGAGGTAATGGAACTGTGCTAAGTGCTGGCTGGCCTGTCCTTCTGGCCTCTCCACTTTCAGGGTTGAGTTACTGTTTACAGCCACACGTTTCACTGTGACTTGGGCCGTCTGAATCAGTTCCACTGTTGCCTGGCTATCTTGAACTCAATTTTTTTCTGTCTCTGGCCCCCTCTCCCAAGTTTCAAGATGGATGTTCTACTCAGTTACTCTGGGGAAGATTAGTGCTATTTAACAAAGTAAAGTTGAGATCCTTCTCATTATGTAATGTAAACTAAGAAATCCAAACTAAAAAATAAGCAGATCTGACACTGAACCCAGTCACCAGATTCCATAGTTTTTCTGGATTCCCATTGTATGTTATGGATGAAATTGTTCTCTTTATCTGGTTTGGGCTGCTTTGTTTAGTATTGTTCAATATAGTTGAAATTTCAACACTATTTTGACATGATTTGTGTATGTTTTAGAAAAATTTTCTTTCAGTTGTTGACAATGGTTGGTCAACTTTATACTTTAATAGAGTTTTCCAGACCCACTGGGATGCTTATAGAAAGTGAGCTTTTCACTAGAGAGACATATGATGTGTTTGGGTTTTGGCATTCCTAATTTACAGAATTTGAAGGACTCAGGATTTGGTGGGAGGAGGTTTTCAGGGAACAAAGTCCTTTTTCTCACGGGGTGGTCTCTTTTGTTATATTGTTATGTTGACCTACCCAAATGATTGGTTTTAGTTATGTTTGGAAATGAATTAACATTTAAGAACAAATGAGATGAACTACCAGGGCAACACTTCAAGTATGAAGGTAGAGACAGTTGCTAGTGGTTTCTGAAGTGTTTGGAAATGGCCCATATTATATCTATACAACTTGAATTGACATCCTGTACCAACCACCTTGATTTTTAAAAAGGTCCTTTAAAAACAGTAATAACATGCTTTGATACGGAATAAATAAAATAAACCAGGAAGCCTCTGATGTTAAGCTGGATTTGTTTGATTTTTCAGGCCAAATAAATAAAGGCAGTTTCTTAAGAAGAGCCTGTGCTGTGTGCAGATAAAGAGGAACCTCCTCAATATTTTGGTTGTTGCTTCAAAATAGCATATTTCTAGAATATGATTGCCTAATTTATCTTTTTTTTTTTTAATTTATTGTTTTTAGTTTTTGGCGGACACAACATCTTTGTTTGTATGTGGTGCTGAGAATCGAACCTGGGCCGCACGCATGCCAGGCGAGTGCACTACCGCTTGAGCCACATCCCCAGCCCAGATTGCCTAGTTTATCTAAAAAAGAAGAAAAAAGCCACCATGCTTATGTTAGAATAATACCTATTTTTTAAAATTGACAGTGTTTTAATTTTTTTCCTTGAAAAAGTTTTTTTGGGCTGTATTTTATATAATTTTTTCAGAACTCTAGGTAACTGAATTAAAAATGTATTATAATGTAATATAATATCATAAAGTTCAGGAAATGAGTTACTCATTTCTTGTGTTGGAACATATTTGAAATCAAAACAACTTTTCAAAATATTGTTTCTTTTTTTGCTTTTGTATTTAATTATTGTTTTGGGAAATTAAAATTGGTCTGCAGACATTTGTAGGATTGTGCTCTAGTAGCAGTCTGAAGGGGACAAGACTCTTTGGTAGTTCTGAATATGTGTGGTGAGGACTAAGTGACCATGAAAATGGAAGGGTGTTCACAGGGACTACTCGGTACTTCCATTGACTCATTCAAAACCGCATCCTTTGAGTACACAGGGGTTTTGTGCCTTTTATGGACCAAACCATACAGGTGGTGGGAATGCCAAGACTGTTAGGGACCCCCAAAAGACCACCAGAGACCCAAGATCGATGTAAACAGCAAAGAGGTGTTTATTGCGAGCTAGCTCGGTCCTCCGCGCACACACACAGCAACTGGTGACGCTGAGAGGCCCCGAGCCCAGGGTTTGCAGCAGTTTTATACATTCTTTGGAGAAGGCAGGGACCCCCACATACATCATAGCATCTCTTAGCAAATCATCACACACTGCGGGAAAATCAAATAACAACTCTAAAACATGATGAGCACATTCACTGGCGGGAACAAGTTGGGTAGGGGTGATTGGTTACTACAAGAGGGGGATTCCTTTGAACTGATTGGTTTAAGCCAAAAGGGGTGTTCGTGCTGAACTACATGGTTTCCCAACACTTGGCGGCGCAGCAGATCTCTCCTGTTATTTGTAGATAAACAACTTAGCAGGGTGGGAATGTGCCTAGGAGTGCTGTGTGGGTCTTTCCAAGGACAAAGGTGATGTCCCTTCCTTGGACAGGCTTTGCTCTGAGGTAGAGGCTGGTTTCTCATTCCCCCCTTTGTCTGGAAACTTGGGAACCAATCATGGTTCCCTCAGTTGGGGGCCTATTTGGGCAGGCTGTACATCTTGCTAAACAGTAATCTTAGGGGACCATCTTCAACTTCCTAGACTCACTCAAAATTGGCCTCCTAGATCCAACCTGACTTGATTTACCTAACTACACTATCTATTTCTGGCTTCATTCCCCCCTAATTTTAGGA
This sequence comes from Marmota monax, assembly GCF_021218885.2. NCBI lineage: Eukaryota > Metazoa > Chordata > Mammalia > Rodentia > Sciuridae > Marmota > Marmota monax. The sequence goes on from NW_026695235.1 coordinate 3,723,446, forward strand.
ACTCTTTATTGCTGTAAGGAGAAGGGGCAACGGCTCATTCTGGCTGCTTCAGAGCTAAAAAGGGGTGTTGAACATGAGGGGGCTCGACGACATGGGGGACGATGTGGGGGATGTGAGTTCCCTTTTAGAAGTCAGTTCCATTTGAGATCTGGTTGGGGAAAAACAGGTTGTCATCTGGGGATGGGTGCTTCTACGAGAGAAACAAAAACCATGAGTATTGCAGCAGCTGGAACATGTCACTGTACAGAAGTTCCCTCACCAGACTTTAACATCCCCAGTTATTAGGACTGTGAACATAACATTTAACTCTTAGGGTTACAGATGTCCTTCCCCTTAAGATACAGTTTAATATTTTAATGTCATCTGATCTTGTAAAATCCTTTTACTATTATGACCTCTGTGTCTGATAGAGAAACCTTTAATTCTGTTACTTAGGGCTGGATAATCATACTAGCAAACACCAAGCCTACCTTTGTAGGTTAGAAATAGCTGTGGGCTTTAAACTAAAAACTACTCTGGCAGTTCCTTTTGATAGTTATCAGGCATTCCTGCCTAAGAATTTCTTTTGTAGCCTCCAGTTTACTTATTCTCGGAAGTTACATTTAACTATTATTATTATTTAAAATGCCCAGGAATAGCTGTGTTTTGGTTTTAACTATCTTTGCTAGGTGTTTAAGATGAAGCAGTCAAAATGACTTTTGTTTCTATCTATTGTTAACAGTCAGCTGAGTTTCCATGGGAGTCCTGGGGGAACTTTACGTAGCTTCTCAGTTCCGCTAGTGCCATTTGCACTAGGATGGGTCCAGGCCTTGCTTGACCATGTGGCTTCCCTTGGAAGCATCAGGGATGTCTCCCTTCTCTGATGACCCTCCTCTTCATAGCAAATGCACTGATTGGCTTTCTGTTCTCCAGTGGTCTCATTAATCTCCCTGATCAGGAGGTTATGTGGCCCAGAGTTGCAAAGCTCTTTAGAGAAGTCCTCTGTTCCCTGGATTCAGACTGACTCAGAGGGCAAGAGCCAAATATTGGTTTTCTTGGCCCTTTTAATTTAACTTTAATTTTAAAACTTAGTCTTAAACATCCAGCAAATAAATTTCAACAGCCTTATATTAAGAGTAACTGGGCTTTAATTTCTATCTCTCTATCCTGTAGGTGATAAGTCATTATCTTAAATCAACCCAGGTTGTGTGTTCTTAAAGCAGTACCTCTGCAAAACATTAACAGGCAATCTTTAGACCATTTATAAGAAAACTACAAAATAAAATTATCAAGAGTAAAATCATATTTAGTTCATGTAATAGCTACCTTGAATTTGGCAGAGTTATACATTATAATCCCCTGTTTGAGATCCTAGCAATTGTGACAAAAACCAACTTTTGGACACAACTTTAAATGTACTGAAATCTGGCCTACTTCTTTCGTAGTCATTTTTACATGTTGTGAGATGGGACACAGAGCCGTATCTCAGGTAAGGCGGGGTTCTTCATAAATCTTAAGTACTGTAGTTCTAAAGCTGATCTTTGCTTTTTAGACATCATTTTGTAAAGCCTACATAAATTGTTGCTCAAGTTCACATGAATATTAGCTAACACAATATAATATCACACCTAAAACAGGAATTAAAGAAAGGCTGAAAGCTTTTAACCTTTTGTAGAAAAGTAGCAAAGTACTTTTGTGTTTTACAATATCAACCTTTAGACAGATTAGGTTCTCATTAACTTAAAAATACATTTAAATTGTATCTCAGTGTAAAAAGTAACATAGAACTTTACATATCTTATTGATAACAAGTCCAGTTTTAGAACACAAATGATATAAATAAATCTCCAACATGTTTTTCTTTTAGGCCTAAAATTACCATACAACTTTAGAACACCAGCTTGATATAATGTTCTTTTAAAGCTTCTTCTACCTTACAGACTTGTATACCTGGAAGATATGAACACCTTAATAGCACCACAATTACATTGATGTTTTTATATTAACCAAATTTAGTTCTTAAAGAAATAACATATTACAATATTGCAAAATAACAGTTGTTGTTTAACCATAGTTATATAATTTTTAATTTCTTTAAGATTGCTTGCTTAAAAAACTTTACACACATAACCAACTTACACAGACCTTCTTTGTCACTTACTTAAATCCTCTTAATTACTTAATCACATAGACTCTCTTATCCAGAAACACATTTTCCCTCTTGTTAAATCCATATCTAGAACCTTCTAATTTCTCTTTTTCCATTTGTTAACCTCCTTTTTCTGTTCACATTTTGAAACAATCCTTGTAAATTTCTGAATTTAGGCAGACTATTTCATAGACATCAACATTTTATTAGTTTTTTATCACCTAGGAAAAACTTATAAGCTTAATTTTAAAGACATCTTTACTTTCATCTGTTTACCCAATTTAAATTGAACCATTTGAATCACGTGAATCAAAGATATTTGGATCCATTTTTTAAAAAAATTTTATGAGGCTCCTCATATATCTGCCAATTGTCATATCACTGCATGATATATGGACATTCACACATACAGACATACAACACATAACACAAGTGTAACACATAACACAATAGTAAAGGCCTTGTAGCTTTTCTCAGGTGAAATCTCCATTGCAATGTTCAAAAAACTCCACAGTTGATCAAAAATAGAACTGATCAGAAAAACATTAACTTAGGTCTGTAGGATCAAAATCATGAGCTCAAAAAAATATAGAACCTAAGAAAAAGCAAAAGTCCTAGAAAAAATGACCGGCCAGTAATTAGTAAATACCATACAGTTTACTTTTTTGGTTTAATCTACTTTGAGTTGAGGTAAAAGACACCTTTACTTTTTTTTTTTCCCCCCCTTGGGCCTCAGATCAGTCTCCCACTGAGCTCACAGGCTTCTTCTATTTGCATTTCACCTTAAGCCCTGGCTGAGGTCTGGAAGGAGCAGGAAGAACTGGAATTCTGAGCAGAAACCTCATGCCTAAGGCATTTTAACCTTAAGTCATAATTTTCAGGTTTGGATGTTGAAAATTATGATACAAGTTTAAGATACAATTCACAAAATTTCATACCTTTACATCTTCCTACACTAGAAAAACTTGCTCACACAAAACTGAAAATAGGATCTTACTTGATAATATAAAAACTACCATCAGAAGAAATTCCTTCAGGATCATTAAGCCACTTCCTTTGTTCTGAAGTTAGTATTAAGTTACATTAAATCACCTAAAAAAAAAATTCCAAATGAGAACCACACACTACCATGTATATCCAAAATTAAGCTTTAAAAATTCCTAAGACTGTTGCTATTCAATGTCATTTCAATAAACCAGACCAATGTCCCAATCCAACACTTTCCTTTCCTAAATCCTACACACTGAGGGGAACAGATACCATATCATAATTTACTATCCTTGCCCAAATTAATGCACTGGTACACCTAGTGAAATCTTCCCAGGCTACCCAGTTCAAAAATTGATGAAAAAATAAAACTAAATGATTGGGAGTTATTTGCCAACTTGAAAATAGAGTTATTTAATTTTCCATCCTAAGTTTTTAAGTTTTCTGCATGAATTATCTGAAATCATAAACAATTACCTAAACCCAACTTTTAACTGCAAGATTGTGCAATGCTTCAAAAAACCCATTCAGATACCAGATTGTTACAATAAAAAATCATCTTTTAGACACACATTCAGCCAAGATCATCCCCAAGAAACAATCTATAATAACCTTTAAAACAGACCAGAAAAGAGAAAAATCTCCCCAGGTTTCTAACTCCTATTATGACTCCTACTTTAGTGGCACCATAGATTTCCCCACGAGTGGACCAGATGTTCTCACATAGGGGCAACCAGAAGTGTAAAATCAAGGGTCTCGGTGTGGTGACTTTACTGCATTCAGTGTCCCCTTCTTTTAAGTAGACAGAGATGGAGCAATCCTTACAGTGCAGGGAAGAAATGAGGAAGGTTCCCAGAAGCAGAAGGAGCTTTGGCAGCTGCTGGGAGTTCCTCAGGCCCTCCTTTTACTTACAGGATTAGCTCCTTTGGTTAGGTCCAATCCCAGGCATGCTGGCATATCTCCTAACTTTCCAGTAGTCAGCTCTCAAAAAGTTAATCCTCTGCTTGCAATTGTGCTAGGCTTCCCCAAGAAGGCCGAGTGGGGGCTCCTCTAAAGTCCCCTCTGGGGTGCCAAAATTTGTGACTGAAAATTCGGTTCCCATCCCCGAAGCCAATTAATGCCAATTTAATAATGAGGACAGGGTTTTGAGAAAAAGTAAAAGCGAGATATCAAAGTTCTTAGACCCCCAGCAGGCATTTCCCTCTGCAGTGGGTGCACTCAAGCCAGCCAACTACTGGAAGAAAAGAAAACATTGCTTCTCTAATCCCATTTAACAAAGGGGAGTAAAGTTTATCAAAGTTCTTTAAAACACAGCTAAAAGGGGTGTAAAAGTTGAGAACAGAAAAGTTGGCAGTTCTGTTGACTTTTGGTCCCTTACAGGAGAAGCATGTGAGGCACATTTTTAGGCTAAAATTTAGCTAAAGTTACCTCCACACATCTAAGGCAGATCGGAACTTGGGACTCTGCATCTGTCCAAAGTAAAACAATGCCATCACACTTAACAGAGACACAGACAAAAAGACACACAAAGACACAGATTCCCTTTTCAGATTGTAAAAAAAAAAAAAAAAAAACAGAAGTGGGGTGCTGGCTCCAAGCCAACTGGGGCCTTCCCCTCAGACAAATGGATTGGGGGAGCATCCCCCTCATATTGGGTCTGATGACCCCAGATTGGGAGATTAGTTCTCTTGCCAGGCTGCCGAGGTGGAGACGGACAAAACAAACACACATAACACAAAATTCGCAGCGCGTCGTGGATTGCTACCCAGAAACTAAAGGCACAGGCGGACCGCGGATTCGTCAGCTACAAAATACTTTACTACAGGCAATCCACTCGGAATCCAGAAAGGGGCTGGGGACGTCTCCCACAAACCCTGTCGGCTGCCCTTCGGTGCATCCACCTGGACCTTTTGCCGGCTACACAACACAGAACCAGAACCTGCAGGCAACCAGAGTACAGAAACTTACAGATCGGCAATGCCTTTACTTACCGGCCTGGTTTTCATCACCTCTTGATCCGGGTGTCTGGGTAGGCTTATTAGGGGGATCCTGGACGAGCCCACATATGTTATGCTCAAAAACGGGACCCTAAAAGACCACCAGAGACCCAAGATCGATGTAAGCAGCAAAGAGGTGTTTATTGCGAGCTAGCTCGGTCCTCCACGTACACACACAGCAACTGGTGACGCTGAGAGGCCCCGAGCCCAGGGTTTGCAGCAGTTTTATACATTCTTTGGAGAAGGCAGGGACCCCCACATACATCATAGCATCTCTTAGCAAATCATCACACACTGCGGGAAAATCAAATAACAACTCTAAAACATGATGAGCACATTCACTGGCGGGAACAAGTTGGGTAGGGGTGATTGGTTACTACAAGAGGGGGATTCCTTTGAACTGATTGGTTTAAGCCAAAAGGGGTGTTCGTGCTGAACTACATGGTTTTCCAACACGTTATCAACCATCATAAACCACTGGGAGGGTCATCTGGCATCCCAGGTGTTTCACTGTCTCCTGCTGATTGGTGGCTGCTAGGGGGTTGCTATGGATCCCCCCCCCCCCAGCCTGACTGAGTCAGGGACACCTGGCGCAAAAGATCTCTCCTGTTATTTGTAGATAAACAATTTAGCAGGGTGGGAATGTGCCTAGGAGTGGTGTGGGTCTTTCCAAGGACAAAGGTGATGTCCCTTCCTTGGACAGGCTTTGCTCTGAGGTAGAGGCTGGTTTTTCAAGACAAACCTTGATCTCTAAGGATAGTCTGAGATGAGACACAGTGGCCAGCAGTGGATCTAGTACTATACTTAAGCATGTGAAGGGAACAACAGAGGAAATAACTGAAGCCCTTCTAGGGTTCAGACAGGGTGTGTGGCCCAGGTTTAGAATTGCAAGAGGAAGATAGACAGGGAACAAAGACAGTGTTCCGCAGAGTGGAACTCTCTCTGATACTCGTTCCCCAGTTCACGGTTACCAGTCTGTGGCAGTTGTATAGTGGATCTGCTATTTATAATTGCCTAAGGTTGACAACTGACAAAATACCGATTCCGAACATCTTTCCCTTGGCGTGGTTCTGTAAACTGTGCCCAAGTTTTTTCCATCTTCAGTTTTGTTCTTCTTGATGGGTAGTATCTACACTTTCTTAATAGTTAGGTACTCTGTGTCCATTTAGGTATAAACTCCCACCTTCCAAATCCACCTTCTGCACTGCTCCAGAGGGAGCATTCTAGAAGGTAAATCTCATCTTGACATTCTTTGGTTCAAAATCTTTCAGTGACTCCCTCACCCCGAGACCAGTGGGCAATGGTCTGGTCTCGTCTTCACTGTGTACCCTGCCCATGGGGATGGTTCATTCTTCTCAAGTATTCATCCTCTTCCTAGAAAACAACCCTGCAAACTTCTCTTCACTTCAGTTTTAGTCTGTCACGGGTGGCCTTTCTTCCAGCCCAGTCCATTGGCTTATCTTCTCTGCTGCCTTTATACTTTGACCTGTTTTCAGTTATTGGATGAAGCACACTGCCGACATTGTTTGCTTACTCCCTCTTCCTTTTCTAACTGTGAGCTCTTTGAGGCAGGAACTATACTTTCTCACTTTGGACCTTTATGTTCATCACAATGGTCAGGTAACAAAAAGACAATAATTGATTTAATCTGAGTGTTGTCACATTTAAGCATTTATTTTGTTACATTTACATGAAAACTGTAACTGAACAAAAGCTAACATTTTGAGCTTTTTACTCTCTGTAAGTCACTGTTTAAAGTATTTGACTTATGTTGAACCTCATTTAATTATCCTTATTTCTAAAAGAGTTCTGGTACTTGTTGAAGTGATAGAGAGGACTTTATTTAAGACTACTGCAATAGAGGGGACAGATCAGGTTTAACTCTCAATATAAGGACCAGTGGGGAGAGTAAGGAGGTCAGTGGGTGGAAAATCATAGAAGATACCAAGGATAGGGAGCTTCTTACAGAATTGTTAGTCTGTTTGGCTGTTGTAACAAAGTACTATGAACTGGGCACGTTGAGCAACAGAAATTTACTACCTACAGTTCTGGAGACTGGGAGGTCCCAGATCAAAGTGCTGTTCCTGTTGGGGACTTCTTCCTGGTTTGTGCACGGCCACCTTCTTGCTATTATCTTTCCATGGTAGAGAGAGTGCACATCTCTCATCTGTTCTTATAAGGACCTTAATCCTATTAATGAGAACTCTACCCTCATGACCTCATTACCCCCCAAAGGTTATCTCAAAATACCATGACCTTGATGGTTAGGGCTTCAACAAATGAATTTTGGGGAGGTACGGACATTCTTTCATAGCACTGATGTAACAGTATTCTTGCTGAAGGCAGACCAAGGACTCATACATCAAAAGTGAAGTCAGAGCCCAGTGTGTGGCTCATGCCTGTAATCCTAGTAGTTTGGGAGGCTGAGGAAGGAAGGAGAATCCTAAGTTCAAAGCCAGCCTCAGCAATTTAGCAAGACCCTGTCTCAAAAAAAAAAAAAAAAAAAAAAAAAGGTAAAATAAAAATGGATGCGGGATGTGGCTCAGCAATTAGGCATTCCTGGGTTCAATCCTTGGTACCAAAAAACAAAAAAAAGTGAAGTCAGGTGAGGAACTTGGTCAGATATCAGAGTGAGGGATTCTTCCTCAACTGCCTTAGCAGGATTCTTTCTGCAACCGAGCTAGGTGGGCTGAAGATAAGAGGGGGTCAAGGAAAGTTGGGGCAGTTGAGAAGAAGGTCCAGAGGTGCCTGATTAAAACTGGGTCAAGGAGAGAGTCGTTGTCCTGTTCAGTAGCCTTTTTAGTTAGGTGCTACTAATTCCTGCATTTTATAGATGAAGTATGTAAAGCTTAGAGGCTAAGAAATTCAAGTCTGACCCCCAGGTTGGATGCTTGCTTGTTGGAGTGTTTGCTTTCTGATAACTTTAAATTGTTGATCCTTCATCTGGACTGTGTGTATACTGCCTGTGATGATAGCTCAATTAATTCTTGCTCACCTACTGAGAGAATCAGAAGTTTGCCTGTTTTAGGATAACTTGTTATATTATTGCTGCTCTCAGTGCCGTCTCAAAGCCTGCAGTTTCTACTGGAGCAGCATACTCAGGTTACAATACAAAGTGATATTCAATGTTAGCCACTTTATTGAAATTTAAAATAGATTGTATCTGTAGAAATCAGTATATATATTTCTATTGAGGGGGGGGGGGGCGACCAGGGATTGAACTCAGGGGCACTCAACCACTGAGTCACAACCCCAGCCCTATTGTGTATTTTATTTAGAGACAGGGTCTCATTGAGTTGCTTAGCACCTTGCCATTGCTGAGGCTGGCTTTGAACTCTTGATCCTCCTGACTCAGCCACCCGAGCTGCTGGGATTACAGGCTTGAGACACTGTGCCTGGCTCTGTTTTCTTTAAATTCACCTCAGAATAACATTTTTTCAGTCAGATTTCTGGATCTCCCCTTTTGAAGTATAATCATAGAAGGAAAAAAAAATAGGATTTCAGAAGTTCTGAACATAAAGGGTAATTTTAAACGTTAGTCAATAAGTTATTTTCATGAAGGGTTAGTTACCCTACAAGCTTTATGATCAGCTCTTTTCTAAATTGTAATAGGTGAAATATGACCATTTTTGTGTGATTTTTAACTCATTATTCTAAGAAAAACATTGCAGATAGCTCATATAGCTGCTGTTCTCTGGAGCTTCTGCAGTGTATATTAAAAGACCCCTGTGCACAAAGATAGTAAGGCATCCTCCGGGTGCCTTCTACTGCCCAGGTTCCATTCCCATTGTATCTTCTCTTCCCTTCTCCCATCAGGCTTGCATTTCTGCAGTTCAGGCCTAGTCCATGAGGCATTTTGTAGTTTAATATGGTACTTTGTTCATGCACTTCATGCTGTTTTTTGTCCTAGAATGCTGTTCCCAGATGTATCTATATAATGCTGCTAATATAAATCATACTCACTGCTATTTATTCTACAAAGTGGTTTCTTATTCTCTCAGTCAGGGATGGTGGTGTTTTTTCCTCTGAACTTTCACAGTCCTATGGAAGGCCAGAGGGTTCTGTCATTTTTTATGATACATATGTAAGTAGTAACTGTGAGTCATTGTACAAGTTTTGGGTTGTCAGAATATTTACAAAACTTTATCCAATTTTTAATTTTTTGATGTATTTTCTATCATGAATTTTCTAAGACTAAAACTTGGTTGACAGTATCCATAAACTTCTATACATTTTTAAATATTTTTTTAAAGAGAGAGAGAGAGAGAATTTTAATATTTATTTTTTAGTTTTTGGCAGACACAATATCTTTGTTTGTATGTGGTGCTGAGGATCGAACCCAGGCTGCACGCATGCCAGGCGAGCGTGCTACCGCTTGAGCCACATCCCCAGCCCTTCTATACATTTTTAAATTAAGTTTTATTTTATTTTTTGGTACCAGGGATTGAATCCAGGGGTGTTCAATCTGAGCTACATTCCCAGGCTGGTTTTTGTATTTTTTTATTTTGAGACCAGGGTTGTTTAGGGCCTCCCTAAGTTGCTGAGTCTGGCTTCAAATTCATGATCCTCCTGCCTCAGTCTCCTGAACTGCTGGGATTATAGGTGTGGGCTACCAGGCCTGACTTTTGAGGAGCACTTAAAATTGTGATATACTGTATTATATGAATGCATTATACTTTACTTAACTATTCCTATACTACTGAACATTGAAGATTGTTTCATTTTTAATTGTTAAAAATAAAATCATGGTGAACATTTATGGCCATATATCTTTGTATTTTGGATGATTTTCTTAGTGCAGATCTGCAGGAGTTGAATTATTGGGTACCATGGTAAGAACATTGTTTCCTACTCTTGGTACCTGACTTGAGACATTGCTTTACAAAGGTATTATAACTATTGGCCCTGTCCTGGGTAGCATTGTGAGGGAGGGCTCTCTTTGCTATACTGTTATTGATATTGGAAATCTGCATTTAACTTACTTATTTGGAGGCCTTACTTTATTCCTTTGTGATGAACTTTCCAAGCTAGGTTGACCTCAAGTAAGTTGGCTCAGATATGTCCGCGAAGTTTCCCTTTGATAAAAACTGAATAAAATCTATTTTGAGAGTTGGGATGTCAAATAAAAAGAAAAGCTTTGTTAGAGAGGAAATGGAGGAGTTAGTATTATAATGTCCACTTTCTAGATGAATGTTATTCAATGAAGTACATATTGAATGAATTAACCTTTCTTCCCTTCAGTAATAGTAGTTATCTTTTCAAAATATTCTGAGTGATTTTTGGAATTTTAAAGCTTAATAGCTCTTCTGAATTTCACAAGAATGGAATTAAGTGCAGTCAGTGTACAACTGTACCTTAACTGGAATTCTAGATAAATTGGATTATAATTCAGACAGGCTTCTACAAGGTTTTTCCTATTAGTAAATGTTGACCCTGTCTAAGGGAAATATGGAATTGAGAGAATTTGGGATTTTCTACTTTTCCCTTTATTTATAGTCATAGCATATATGTGATTTTTAACAGAAACTTCCAGATGTACTAAAGTACTTTTCTGTACTTTAGCGGTACAGCTGGATCCACTTAAAGAAATTGAATAAAATTCCCAATAAAGATGACCAGCAGTAGGATTTTTTTTTCAGCTTCTCTCAGTTTTTCTCAGACTTAAATATGTGAAGTGAAGTGAAATGAAATGAAATATTTGATTCATCATGTACCTGTTGCCTTAAATATGATCCTATTTTCTGTTGACTACAGTCTATTTGTTTTAGTGATGCTAATGTTATTGAATGGTTTTTAGTCCTAAAACTTCCTAGTAGTGATATGTCTTGTTGTGCATAGAAATCCTCTTAAGTTATTCAGCAAAGCACACTTGGTTTTTGTTAATGACTGCATTGTTCTTCCTTCTCATTCATGACACCAGTGATTTTTCTGATATCACAGTAGGCTTTATTTTCTCAGCCTTCGTCCGTTTATCACTCATTTATAAATAATCCTCAGACATAACAGGAGGCAGTCAGCATCTGTGAGGGTCAGATTATACCTATGCAGATTTTACTGTATTGTCTCAATGGACAAATGCTTAACAGTCCTTGGCAAAGACAATAAGGGATTAAAACATCTCCATTGAGTTTTCTCCTTGCTCTAACAGGCTTTGGAAATTGGGTGTATTAGACAGAGGTCTAATTGTCATTGTTGTGCATTTTGTCAACTTTATCAATGAAGACTGCAAAGATATGAAATGATCTCTGATGTCTATGTACTTTCAAGGCTTACACAGCCAATTTAATCCTGATGAACATATTTAATAATAGAGTATTTTATAATTACTGGCCCAGATTTTTCTTTTCTTTTTAAAATATGTTTTTAAAATATATTTCTTTTTTAGTTTTTAGGTGGACACAATATCTTTATTTTTTATTTTTATGTGGTGCTGAGGATCGAACCCAGTTCCTCATATATGCTAGGCAAGCACTCTACCACTGAGTCACAACCCCAGCCTTCAGATTTTTCTTATACAATATATATGTGTTTAATTTCTCCTTTTACTGTGCTCTCTCAGTATTTAATTCATCCCATATTTAATTTATCCAATTCTAGGTGTTGCACTGTTTGTTGAAACAGGCTTAAAAATCTGTCAGGAGGCCTTCCTACTTTTTCGATCTTTTCAGTGTTGAGTGGTATTTTACATGGTTGGTGCTTTCTGTATAGTTTCTTAAGCTGAATGCTCTTTAAAACGTTCCCGTGCTTAGTCTAGACTACTGTTCCTGCAGGTGAACTGATAATCCAGGCTTGATTGCTGGGTATATTTAAAGGTATACAAGTTAATTGCTAGAGATAAAGGTAAGAGTACAGTATACTGAGCTGACTTAAGACTAAGTGTGCTTAGTCTAAGGGATGAAGTTTGTATTAATGATCTTCTTTAAATGTGTATGTGCCTTGTTATATATTGGAACTTCAGTTCTATTTGGGAGAAACTTTTTAGATTGGCTTCTTCTGACCATAATATATACTGTTATACAGATGACAATATTTTGTTTTCCCTTTACATGGTTCATTATGTTTTTTAAATGTCATAAAATGTGTGTTTTATAATAACTTTTGGAATTTCAATGTTTTTGTTCTACACGAGACCATACTGGGAAGTATGTGAGTTTAAAATAGGTTAAATGTAGACAATCTCATTATTAGTTTGGCTGGTAATCTTGAAATTATTCTATTGCTTTTATATTTAAAATAAAACTTTAATCTGAAATATTCTTCTTCCTACTCAGTGGTTCTTAAAATTATAGTTTGCTATTTGTTTTTGAACTGTGTGCTTTTTTCAGGACTAACTTTTTTTTTTTTAGCTTTTTCTCCTGAGATGATGCTTTCTTCTTTTTCTTTTTTTTTTTCCCCTATAGCTGTGTATGGGCAGAATGTCTTTATTTTATTTATTTTTATGTGGTGCTGAGGATCGAACCCAGTGCCTCACACATGCTAGGCAAGCACTCTGCCACTGAGCTACAGCGCCAGCCCTGATGTTTTATTCTTAATGATCCTTTTGAAAATGGAAGTTTATAGAAGACATGAAGTCCTTACTATCAGTGTCCTACGAATGATTATCCTGACTGCAGCTGAAGTGCTCTATAGTCTTAATTTTTTTTTAATTTGACAGAGCATAGATTATGACTTTTTAATATGACTTTGCAGCAGTTTGTGGTCTAGAAGTGGCAATATGAGCTTCAAGAGGGACTGTTAATGTCCGTTTTTCACAGGAGTTCCAGCATCTTGGCCATCCCTCCTTTTTCCTCTTTGCATTGTAGCTGTGTTTTGGGCTTTATTGTTGCTTTGTGAGTCCTCTCCTACTGTGAATGTGAAGGTATGGAGGATTTAGAAGAAGTGGGGCTAACAGTCCGCTGATGGAAGCTTTCCAGGCTAGTTACCCTGGCAGTTTTCTTTGTTGGAAATAAGCAAGAGTAAAGGGAGAAAAATCTTCTGAAATGCCAGGAAGTGTTGCCAAGTGATATGCCGACAGCTGGGCCTGACAGTGGTTGCTGGACACCGGTCATTTCTGTCTGTCCCTTCTCCCTGCTGTCCCCTGAACAACGAGCTCTCCCAGAGGAATGCCTGTTCTCTTTCTAGAAGACAGCTCTAGCCCTCAGTTTTTCTGATAGGATGTTGATGTCTTTGAATGTTTTCAGCCTTAGCAATGAGGTTCTCCTTAATCATGCTCTCTGCCTCTTCATGCAGTTTTCAGATTTTACTTGTGAACCAACTCCATCTCTCTTTTATTCCTCTTGCTCTCTTCAATGGCAGCACATACAGAGCCACTTTGAGGCTCATGACTTTCCACATGACAATAGGGCATTGATCAGGTTGGCTATATGTTTGGGATTTGTCAGTTCCTTTGTCCCTTTATTGTCTGCCTTTCAGTACCTTTTCTCTGTATTTCAAAAGAGCTTTGTGTACCTCCTCCCTTTATGTGTAATCTGGCTGGGCAACTTTCAGCTTTCTGTTCTCCTGCTCAAACAGCCATCTCGAAAGTGGAATTTGGTATATGCCTCACTTCCAAAACAGGGTGCTCTTCTAGTTTTTTCCATTCATTACAGACTTTTTTTTTTTTTAAGAAAAAGATTTCCTTGGATTTATAAAAGGTTTTCCAATTTTGAATTTTTAGAGCTACAAAACCCCTGAAAAGGAAATAATGTGAAGACAAAGACTTATTCTGTAAATATAGACAGAATAATATATCAAGCTAGACCCTCACATAATAGGATATGGATAGAGTATATTACAGATTTTTAAAAAATATTTATTTTTTTAGGTGTAGATGGACACAACACAATGCCTTTATTTTTATGTGGTGCTGAGGATCGAATCTGGGTCCTGCCCGTGCAAGGTGAGCAGTCTACCGCTGAGCCACAATCCCAGCCCCGATTTTTTTATATTCATAATAATATTAAAGTGTGGATACATTTTCATTTTTTTTCTTTTCTTTCCCTTTAACATTTCATCAATGCAAAATTTCTTTCGATTTTAATTTTGTATTCTATATTTTCCTGTTCTCTAGGGCCTTTAGCATAAAACTTAAACCTTTTGACCAACTTTAAAACAAAATTTAAAAAATATTTCTTTATAAGAGATGAATTAAATTTATTACCATAGTACCAAGAAAATTTTATTTCAAATGACTAATTCAGAATATCGGGGAGGGACACCATGAATTAAGTTAAACAGCAGGCCTGTTAAAATGCAAGCATGTGTTGAACTGTACTTTCAATATGAGAAAGTATAAGTTCTTGTGGTCTTTGCTCCCTCTGGCTTCTAATCTATAGCCAATTTTTCTTTGTGTGGGGGTAGACATTTAGTTGTTCAGTTTAGAACTGAGGGACCAGTGTAAATTTAAGAAGAGCAGGAAAGAGAATGGAAGACTAATCCATTTGTAATGTTCCATTATGTAAGATATACCCTCTCCCAAGAGTAGGTCCTTAACGGTTGAGACCAGGTGTTCTTTGCTGGAGTCCAGCATAATGGCATCTCCATATTGAAGAGCCTCAGTCTCTGCCTCTCCCCATCTGTGTGCTTTGCTTGTCTCTGATAGTTGGGACAGCTTGCTTATTTATCTAAGATAACTGTAAGATTTCTGTAAGGGAATGGCCAATAGTTGAATGACAAGAAGATAATAATGTATGTTAGTAATCTATAAATCTTTTGAACATTAGTCCCAAATTAGCCCTGTTTCTTAAATGACATTTTAATAAATAGACTGCTAATTATTTTACTACGTATTTGTTGAAGATTCCTTTTTCTGTAAGCATATATATATATTTTAATTACTGTATTTTGTTTGCATACTTATCTATCTATCTATTTATTTATTTATTTTCTCTGTTAGAGTGTGACCCCAGGTCTGACACATGCTAGACAAGTGCTCTACCACTGAGGTAGAAAATATTTTGTTTTTTTTGAGGAAGGGTCTCTCTAATTCACTCAGGCTGGCCTCAAACTTGTGACCCTCCTGCCTCAGTCCCACCCTGCTTAGTGCCTCCCCCACCCCAGTGTGTGTGTGTGTGTGTGTGTGTGTGTGTGTGTGTGTGTTTGGTGGTGGTACTAGGGATTGAACCCAGAGGACTTATATCACTTCTGACCTTTAATTTTTTTTTTTTTTTTGAAGCAGGTTCTGGCTAAGTTATTCAGGCTGCCTTGAGCTTGCTTGTGATCCTCCTGCCTCAGACTCCTAAGTAGTTTGGATTACAGGAATGCATCACCATGCTCAGCTCCCCCTTTAAAAAAGAAAAAAAAATTGGCGGGGGGCAAAATTTTCAGTTTTCAGAGAGGTTGAAAGACTAGCTGATTACATAGAGCAATTATAGTTTAATTTGATATAGTTAGAAAGAGTGTGTGTGTGTGTGTGTGGGGGGGGTATTGGGGCTTGAACCTAGAAGCATTCTACCACTGAATTATAATATTTTCACATACCCCCCCACCTTTAAATTTTGTTAACAGGGTCTAGCCAAGTTGTTCAGGCTGGCCTTGAACTTGTGATCTTCCTACCTCAGTCTCCAGAGTATCTGGGATTATGGGTGTATACAACTATGCCTGTCTAAAGTTAGAAGTTTTTGTTTATTTAGTTTTTTATGTGGTGCTGGGGATTGAACCCAGTGCCTCATGCATGCTATGCGAGCACTCTACCACTGAGCCACCACCCCAGCCCACTAGTCACTAGTATGGCAATATGTAAATCAATGGGTGTGTAATTGATGTGATTCTGCAATCTGTATATGGGCTAAAAATGGGAGTTCATAACCCACTTGAAGCAAAGTGTGAAAGAACTATGTAATGTTTTGAACAACCAACAATAAAAAAAATAAAGTTAGAAGTTTTTAATTATGCCAATAATTTAAACTTTAGAAGTGTTATTCTTCATAATCTAAATTTAGTATTTATGTGCTAGAAACTAAAATTCCTAATTATATATGCTTTCTTCTTTATTTGGTTTTCTATAATTATTTCATATTTTCTGGTAATCTCCCTGTAATCATGCTAGCAAAACATTTGAAATCAAATTAAAAAAACCGGTTGACTATGCTTTTTTATCATGTTAAATGACATTTTAATAAATAGTGTCCTAAGGATGGCCATCCTGTTTTCTAAATATATGTCTATAGAGGTCTTCTAGTTTATATACATAAGCATTTGGTAGTTTAATGTAAATACTAAAATTACAGACCAGCATTATTTGGATTTTCTGTAATTAGCTCTTTCTGAAGCTGAAATAAAGAAAGATGAAAGATTTCTCAAACACATGTTAGCTTTGGTTTAAAAATTCTAACATTATCCAGACTTTAAAAAGTACTGTCTACCTGTTTCTTCATTGCTCAATATTGAGTGTGTGGTTTTCTGTATATTCTTTTTGTATATAAATATAGGAATATTCACCTCTAAAATTATCTACACCCAGCAACAAGTTATGAAAAGTTTTAATAACTTGCCAAGTGCATGTATTTTTATGTAAAGTGTTCAAAAGAAATAAACAATCATATATTCCTTGGAAAAGATAAAAGGAAGTAAAAATACTAAGTTGAGCTGTTAATAGAGTTGGCTACAGTTAGTGAAGTCATGGATTTTCCTCTGTTTTTAAAAATTTTATGAACATGACCATCTATCCCCTTTTCATTGAAGGGAAAATTGAGGACAGTTGTGATGTAGCTACTATTGTAAACTGGAAAGTTTCAGGAGGAACAAATAGTAGTAAATGGAACAGGCTTATTTACCTACCTGGTGGCCACCCTCTCTCTGTGTTGTGTCATGCCTGGATAAAGTCCAGCCCCCTCATCCTAGCATGGCCTCTGCACAGTGCCTACACTGTTAATAGGCAGCCTGCTTGCTTCCTGGCCACAGGGCCAGGGACCTTGGACAGAAGCATTCCTTGTTTTGCCTTAAGCTTCTACATTTCTGTTTGTTTTCAGCTTAGGTGGCCTATCTGCTGCAGAAATCCTGTCACACAGTAGAACTTCTGCTTTGATTCACTATTTTTTTTTCTTTTTTAAATAAAAAACACTCTAGACTCTCTATTAGCAGCAGCAGCAGCAGCAGCAACAGCTGCTCGTTTGTGTTTTGAGAAATTGTCTACCCCAAGATCATGAACATATTTTCTGTTTTAGGTCTTACATTTGAGTTAATTTTTGTAGATTATATGGAATGTAAGTATGGATCAGTGTGGGTTTTTGTTGTTTTGTTTGTTCCACATGGTTATCCAGTTGATTCAGCTCTGCTGAAAAGACATTTTCCCTCTTTCAAGTTGCCTTTGCAACTTTGACAAAAATCAATTGGCCAAACACATGTGAGTCTATTTCTGAACTCTTTCATTGTTTGGTGTCTATCTTTACACCAGTACCAAAGGTCTTGACTACTGTTGCTTTATAGTAAATCTTAAAATCAGATAGGGTAGATCATTTAATTTGGTTCTTTTAAAAACTCTTTGGTTGTTATAGGACATTTGCTATATATTTCTGTCCTTGCCAATTTCTACTAAAAATTTTGATGGGGATTGCATAGAATGTACAGATAGATGCACTGGGAGCCAGTTACCATTCTAACTATATTGAATCTTAAAATCTCTAGACTTGAAATTTTCTTAGCAATAGTTTGTAGTTTTTAGTGCAGAGGCCATGTATATCTTTTGTTAAAAATTGTACCTAGGAATTTTATAATTTTTGATGCTACCATAAATGGGATTGTTTTGCTTAATTTTACCTTTTAATTATCTGCTTGCTAATATATAAGAATTCAGATCATCTTGGTAGTGTATGCCTGTAATCCCAGTGACTTGCGAGGCTAAGGCAGGAGGATTGCAAGTTCAAGACCAGTCTCAGAAATTTAGTGAGGCCCTAAGCAATTTAGCAATATCCTGTCTCAAAATCAAAAAATGAAAAACAGAATTAAGTTCTTTTAGGTTAATGTGAATAAACATAAAACCTGAGTGGTGGGAATAAAATAATTAAGTTTATTTACATTTTTTACCCCAGTGCTGAGGATTAAACTGATTTTTGATATATTATCTTTCATCCAGCAATTCTACTAAATTGCTGAGTGAATTTGCTAAATATTCTGCTAATATTTATATGCTAATCATTGTTTTCTAGATTTTCTATGTAAAAAAACTAGGTTGTCACTAAGGACATTTCAGTTTTTTTCTTTTCCATTCTTTATGATTATTATTATCATTTTTTAAAAAATTTTTGCCTGTTGATTTTTTTTTTTATTTTTTTCTTTCCTGGCTTCTGTGGATTTTTGCATTGATTTTCTGTTATCTATTGACTCTTTTGGGGTATCTCTTTGTATTTATTTTAATTTTTTTATAACTTTATTTATTTTTTTAATGTTGTGCTGTGAATCGAACCGAGTGCCTCTATAACTGAGCTATAGCCCAGCTCCTATATTTATTTTTAAGTAGTTCTTTTTTTTTTTTTTTTTTTTTGCAGTACTGAGGACTGTAGGTAAATGTATTTACCTAAGCTGTCATAGTATCCCTCAAATTAATACTGAACATGTCAAGTAGAATATAGAAGGCTTGTAGCCGTAGTGAGTCTTCCTCCACAGACTTTTATTCTGTGACTGTCATCTATATTTTATTTATATGGAAACACCTCCTAGACAGTGTTGCAGTAGTTACTTTTCAACAGTTTACATATCTTAAAGAGGTTAGTAAGAAAAAATAACTTTATATTCATGCAGATATTTGCCATTTCTGTTGATCTTCCTTCATTCCCTAAGATCTAAATTTCTCTCTTAATTTTCCATTTGATTCTTCTTAAATAATTTTTCATTGTCTAATGGGAAGCTGTGTCTTTCCATTCATTTTTTTGTGTTTACCTTTACGTCATGGAGGATAGGGATAATAGTTGATCTAAAGTTTTTGATATGGGCTGGGAATGTTGCTCAGTGGTAGAACGTTTGCAAGCATGTATGTGCAAGGTCCTGAGTTCAGCTCCTGGTCTTGCCAAAAAAATAAATAAAATTAATAAATGAAGTCTTTGTGAGATAATTTCAACATTTTATCATCTTAGAGTTGGCACATATTAATTGCATTTTTTAAAAATAAAAGTTACATTTTCCTACTTATTTTATATCAAGTGATTTCGGATTTTATCCTGGACATGTCAATTTCATGTGGTGTAGATTCTGTGTGCTGTGGTAAACCTTGGCAGAATGCTGTTTGTGCAGTTGATCAGGCACTTAATCTGTTTAGGTGTGGTCTCCAGGTTTTCTCTGCTGTGTGTGGAGAGGCATTCCATTCTCAGTTGAGTTTCCAAGATTAGTCTTGTACATCCACTGCTCAGGAGTGAGCCTGAGGCTAGTGTAGTTCATTTACAAAATTGGGGGAGGTCCCTTCTCTCAGCTTTCTCCTCTCTGGTTTTCTCCACATTCGATGGTCCACAGGGAACTTTTTTTGTGTTTTGCCTTGAGTTTTTAGTTTTAGTTATTTAAGCAAAAGGTCTGTGGTGGGTTTGTACTTCTCTAGCAGAATTGAAACTGTGGTGTGTGACATTTAAAAATCTTACATATGTGATTATTTTTCTAGAATATAGTGGCCCTTCACAAATTATTTTTTAAATTATAGTAATGCAGGTTGTAAATATATGTAAAAATAGGAACAAAACATTTTAAGCCTTGTTGTTATCACCATGTTTTATCCAGGTAGCATAGAACTGAAAAGGAGAAAGATTTGGAAGATTTGACTCAGTTTTTTTTTTTTTTTTTTTTCTTTTATGGTGCTGGGGATTGAACCTAGGGCCGAGTGCAAGCACTCTACCAGCTGAGCTATATCTCCAGGCCTTAACTCAGTTCTTCCTCTACATGTTGCTACTTTTGTCTGGGGTTCCCTGGGAGTTGTGGGAGGACCCAGCTGTGGATGGCATTGGAAGGACCTGGGGGCAGAAGGAAGATAAGTGGGGATATTTAATCCTCATGCTTCAGCAGCATTTGGCTGTCTGTGAGTAGGTAAGCCTGGAAGGCACACCTTCTTCCATACCTGTGAGTGATTTCGCTCTTATTAGGTTCTAACTAATAGCCAGACCACTGACTCTAAAGGAATAGGGCTTGAGTTAGAGAGGGGAAGCAAGAGAAAGGTACAGTAACACTAGTGGCAAGTGCAGGGTGGACTCTGCAGTCCATTTGCTTGTCACTTAACAGATGTAAGATGCAGGGGAAGTAGAGATAGCTGTCAGAAGGACCAAAAGATAAATATAGTCTAATGTTGGTCATAAGGCGAAGGCTTTGAGGGAAGAGATTCACATAGGACAGGTAGTTGTTTCCTAAATACCAGTGTAGGATGGTAAACAGCAAATCATCTTCGGTGCTTTGCAGGAACTGATGATAATTCAAGTATACTTCAAGTCATAAGTTGTTATACTTATGTCTAGTTATGACCCTCTCAATCAGTTAGAATGGCCTATTTTTTAATGCTTTCATTATCATAACTTAGAATTAAGAGAATGCTAGCTTCGTAAAATAAATTGAGAAGTGTTTGACCTTTTTCTGTGAATCGTTTTTGGTAACAGGTTATATTTGTTCCTAGAAGGTGAGTTCAAACTCACTTCCAAAATAATTTTTTTCTTATTCCTTTTTAATTTTATGTTTTTATATTTCCATTATATCTGTGGTGCATTATTGTTTCTTACCTTTTTAAAGGTTACTTTTAGAAATTTATAGGGAAGTAGAAGTGTATCCATTCCCTCTATATTTGCAACTTTATTGCATAGAATTAAGCATAGCATCTTTTCAAGCAGTAATTCTATAGAAAATATTAGCAAATTAAACCTAGGATAATTTAATATTAGGTAATACATCACTATAATTTAGGATGTTAATTAAAGGAAAAATACATGATTATTTTAGATTTTAAGAAGAAAATCTTCTGAAAAGAATATTTAAGCTGGCACAAGTCTGTGATCCCAGCTACTTGGGAGTCTGAGGCAGAAGAATCTTGGGCAATTTAGCAAGATCCTATCTCAAAAAAAGAGAAAGAAAGAAAAGAAGGGACTGGGGATGTGGTAGAGTACTTGCCTAGCATGCCCAAGGCCTTAGGTTCCAACCCCAGCACTCACCCCCCAGCTGTTAATTAATAAAAATGTTAAGTAAAATAGGAATAGAAGGAAACTACCTAAACACCCTAAAGACTACCAAAATACAGCTAAAAATAAACTTATTAAAATACAAAGTACTGAAAACTATCACCACAAGAATCAGAGACAATATCAGAATTACTGCTATTACAATTTTTTTTATAGCTTGATTGTATCACTTTGAACTAATAATATAAGGCTAAAATCTTTCAAGAGATTCACCTGCTAGATGGATTAGCACCAGTAAGAAAATATGGATAAAGTATAACTTGACTGGGTACAAAGAAATCAATAACTTTTTTTGTATTTTGCATGAACAATGAAGAATTGAAGTAAACCAGAATGAACATGAACAGAATGCATTTTCCTCTTCTGTATTTTGAATATTTGTTTTAGTATGATTTAAAAATTTGGGGCTTTTCATTTTTTGAATGCTCAATAAAAAGGTGTATGGTAGGTCAGTTTTGAAAGAATTTTAAGAGGACTGAGTGAGATAAAATGCATTAAAAAGTTTTGGAGCTGGGCATGGTGGCACATACTTGTAATCCCAGTGGCTCAGGAGGCTGAGATAAAAGGATCTTTAGTTCAAAGCCAGCCTCAGCAAAAAGAGAGGTGCTAAACAATTCAGTTGAGACCCTGTCTCTAAAATACAAAAAGTAGGGCTGAGGATGTCGCTTAGTGGTCTAATGCCCCTGAGTTCAATCCCTGGCGCACCCCTCGCCCCAAAAATAAGTTTTAGAAAATTACCAGGTAATTTTACCTGCCTATATAATATATGGAGTGAAAAGCAGTGAAGGAAGAGGTCAGCACCTGCAGCTTCTAAGGGACTTGTCATAAGAAGTAATCCTGTTCAAAACTGAATTCTCAGGTACCCATCTAACTATGGTGGGCTGATGACATGTTCTTCCTTCTTCTTTAAAGGTTGCCACAATCATACAGGAGGCACAATAGATGCTAACTCAGGAACAGTAGAAGATAAGATATGATGGCATAAGATAACAGTAGAGAAAATCTGGACAAAAGATTTTAGCAGTATTTTGTAAAACATAAGGGAATGAAGGAGTTGGTAAGAGAGTTCACAGAGGAGGATAGAAATTAACTCCCTACAGGAGTCAACAAAGAGGAGCTAGAGTGCTGGCTTGCCCCAGGGTGTCTTGAGAGGCTTCCACTTGCTTGGACATGCCAGGTATTCCCAAAGGCAGCAGCTTAAAATGGGAACTCTTTAAATGTCTCATTCAGATTTTTTTGGACCATAATGTTCTATACCCCTTGCAGAAAAGGGACTGCTTCAGTCTCCTTTTTTCTGGGGAGGTGGGAAAGATGCTGGTATCAGAGAAGCTCCAGGATAGAGGGGTGAAGCAAGAGGCTGACATCTGCACTCTGTAGTGTAGGAGCCTCACCTTCTCTCTCCCCAGGCCAGCATTTAGATGATGCTGTACTCTTCTCATCCCACCCAACACTTTTTCTGGCAAAGGCAGGCTGCTTCAGTGAATACTAGCATTGGGAGGTCTCCCAGTGAAAAGGCAACTCTGTGCCCCTGGTCATCGTATGGAGCAGCCATCAGTCAACATGCCTTCCTCCTGAGCCAAGCATCTGAGTTAGTGCCTCACTCTAAAAATGAAGGACTGTCCAGTTGTTGGAGGGGAAAGGAGGAGGCATGGGGTTATAAATAATGGTGGCATGTGATGATCATTATTATCCAAAGTACATGTATAAAGACATGAATTGGGGGGAATATACTTTGTATACAACCAGATATATGAAAAATTGTGCTCTATATGTGTAATAAGAATTGTGATGCATTCTGCTGTCATATGTAAATAAAAAATGAAGGAGCATCCAAGGATCATTGGATTGTGATGAAATCCTCAAAAGTGAAGGACACCTAATCAGTTAGCCTGCCAACAAACAAAAAAGGAACTTGGAGGAAATGAATGATTCACGAAATGAATGAAAATTAAGAAACAAAATGAACCAAATAATCAGTTAAAAATTTTAAAAATAGAGAAAGTACTAGGAATAGAGTCAAGAATGAGAAGGAGCTTTTGGAAATTTGAAAGTATAATAGTGGGGGGAAATTTCATGAACATATTGAAAATTGAAATCAGAGTATATTGGTACATGTGATTCTTATGTTTTTAGATCTAAATTTACCTAAAATTTTTTAATCTGAGTATTTGGTAGTCTTTTTTTCAACTTTGTGCATTTACTATGTTAAACTAAAGTGTAAGGAAAAAATATTCATTAAATCTGCATTTTTTTTAAAGTTAGGAAAGTGGACTGTCTTTGTTTCATATCTCTGTTCATGATTAGTAATGTCTAATGGGAAGTTTTGGAGCATTAGATACCTGTTTGTATTCTGAGCAAACATTCGTGGAGTATGTATTGTTTACTCCTTTCTCATAATCTTTAAACAGCAATTCAGAGAATGTTTTTCGTAGGTGAAACAGGCTGTGAAGTTAATTGCCTTTGCTCAAATCCCAGCATTGTCACCAAATGTATGGTATTGCTGTAATTACTTCTATGTTAGTCAGCTTTGTGTCACTGTGACCAAACTACCTGACAAGAATAACTTAGAAAAGGGGATATTTATTTTGGCTCACAGCTCCAGAGATTCAGTCCATATTCAGCCAAGTTCATTCCCCTGGGCCCAAAGTGAAGCAGAACATCCTGGCGGAAGGGTATGGTGGAGGGAAGCTGCTCCCCTCTGTGGTAGTCAGGAAGTAGAGAGAGGACATAGGGAAAATGAGACCCTTCCAAGTGACACCTCCAACCATGCCCCTTCTGCCTACGGTTACCACCCAATCAGTCCATTCAAATTAGGATGGACTGATTATGTTATGGCTCTCATAATCCAACTACTTAATCTTCAAATATTCCTGCATTAACACAGGAGCTTTTAGGGGACTCCTCATATACAAACCATAACAACTTTCCTTTCTTGTTCTCATTTTCCTCATCTGTAATATGGGGATGGTGGTAATAGTACCTATCTCACAGAGTTGGGATGACAGTGAGTGGAGCATAAGACCTATAAAACACCTACTACAATGTACAATTTACAACAAGTGCTCAATAATAAGCTACTGTAACCATCAAACTGATGGAGTGGTGTATCTAGACAGTTGAGGGGAGAAAAAGAAAACCTAAAAAGTAACATTTATAGCACTAATGATACAATAGGCTGTCCTATGGTAATGGTATTACTCGCCTCTGATAGCTTCAAGTTGCCAGTCTCAATAGGCATTCCTGTGTCTATCACTATATCTGACACTGAGTCTATTCAGAGAATAAAAGGATGAAACCCTTTCATTGTAACTTTGATTTGTAGAGCCATACTCCAGTTCTAGTGTTGTCTTCTGATAAAGACCATATATTAGTGTGTTTATAATTAAGTGTACAGGAGTGAATTTTTCATAAACGTAACTGTTGCATTTCAATTACAGGCCCCAATTAGCAAGGCAAAAGTAACAGAACCATGGCTCAGTTTCCAACACCTTTTGGTGGTAAGTTTTTGGAAATTTCTCTTTTTTAATGTACTTCAGGGCCAGATTTTAAAAACTTACTATCTATAATAGAAGATTTCAGAAAAAAAAAAAAAAAGTAGAGTGAATTGGCCAGCTCTTGTCTAGCATGTGTGAGGCCCTGGGTTCAATTCCCCAGTGCTGCTAAAGGATAAAAAGGGGAGGGGGGACAAAATTAGAGTGAATAATAAGTCAGACCTCATGTACTCCATCATATGGCTTCCATAATTATCAACTCATGGCCAATATTGTTTCATCTGGATTCTTTTGTAGCAACTCCCAGGCATCATTTTATTTCATCCATAAATATTTTAGGATGTTTATCTAGAAGATAACATTTTTAAGACATAACTATAATACCATTATCAAACTTATAAAAATTTATATACTACGTTGTCATACCTATAAAATTTATAATTACTTTCCCTAATAGTCTTGATATTTTTTTTTGCTAAGGTTGTTTTTTAAATTTGGATCCAAATAAAGTTCCTGTGTTGCAGGGTAGTTCATCTGTCTCCTAAGTCTCTTGGTTTGTGAACTCTTCCCTCTGTCCCTGTTTTTTCTTTACAATTTATTTGGTGAAGTATCTGGATCATTTATTCTCTACTTTTTCAAAGCCTGAATTTGAAGTGTGATATTTTTACTTATTTTACTTTAGTTTATCTATTTGAAACATAACAATCTGCATAAAATATGTTTTCAGGTAATTTTTCCTGACCTTATTAGGAAATTGTTAAATGCTGTATTTTTTTGGTCCTGGAGATTGAACCCATGGCCTTACACATTTACCTATTTCATAACTTTTCACTATAACATTTAAGGCACCTGGCGGTGCAGTTTTAAGTTTTAATTAATCTGTTGGTTAGATATATGTAAATGAATTATGAATTCACTATCTTCATAAATCCTGACTATAGGGTTATAGACAAGCTTCTAAAAAAGGAATTTGTGGTGGCTATGGTTTGTAGCTCAGTGGTAGAACACTTGTCTATCATGTGTGAGGCACTGGGTTTAATTCTCGGTTCCACATAAAAATAAAAATGGTATTGTGTCTATCTACAACTAAAAAAAATGAATTATGCCAATTTGGTTTTGGTTCTGCTTTCCTTAGATTTTCTAACTTTATATACATTCCTTCCAAAGACAAGCAGATGTTATTTTATCAAACCATTTATTACACATTGACAGAACCTGGAAGTGCTATGGATTGTGTGTGTGTGAAAGTGCTATGGATTGTGTGTGTGAGCATCTTGTTTTTCTCACTGAATAACTTATCTTTTATTTGGCCTGTAGGCAGCCTGGATATCTGGGCCATAACTGTTGAGGAAAGAGCGAAGCATGATCAGCAGTTCCATAGTTTAAAGCCGATATCTGGATTTATTACTGGTAATGGGAGTCATTATTTTTATAGTCTTACTTGACATTAGTGCATATATTTGTAGAAATCTATTATGTACATATAACC
The DNA here is from genome assembly GCF_021218885.2 of Marmota monax. Lineage (NCBI taxonomy): Eukaryota > Metazoa > Chordata > Mammalia > Rodentia > Sciuridae > Marmota > Marmota monax. Next base: position 3,749,653 of record NW_026695235.1, read on the forward strand.
AGAGGTTGGCACATATAACCAAGGAGACAGTTGACTTGTTTTGCTATTAACCGTGAGCCTGTAATTTATGATTGCTTTTCTCCTATCCATTCAAACTTTGTTTGTATTCTTTGTGCATATCAAGCCACTTACTTGTCTGGGGCATATCACTGATGGCAACTGGTTACCTTCAAAGGACCAGGTTGTTTTCTTTAAGTAAGGGAGGGGTAGACTGTGACTCTAAAGCTGAAACACTTGCTCACTTTTCATCCTGAGCTGGTTTGGGAAACTGTTAACAGATTCTGAACATTTTTTAAAAGGGACTTTTCCTATCTCTCTAAAGTTCCTTTCATATGTTGCCTTTTCTGCTATCTTTCCTGTTTGATTACTCTTCAGGAATTCACTTTAGGAAAAATGGGTTATGGATTTCCTGGGGAAATATTTTTGCTTGTGTTTGTATCATAGCTCTCCCTAATTTATTTTCATAATTGATGTAATTGTTTTATATTTTCCATAAATATATAAGAAGTACCCCAAATTTGGAGCATTAGGTATTGAGAGTAGCAAAGAATGTTTTATAAAGTAGAAATATCCGGGCTGGGGTTATGGCTCAGTGGAGGAACATTTGCCTAGCACGCATAAGACTCTGGGTTTGATCCCCAGCACCAAATAAAAAATCTAAATGAACAAAATAAATGTATTGTGTCCATCTACGACTAAAAATATAAATAAATAAATAAATAAATAAATAAATAAAGTAGAAGAATGGCTCATCAGTTGTTTCCTAAGGATTCCTGTAGATCTGTAGATGTGCTTTGTCATTGTGCTAGTTAGCTTTCCATTATTTGTAACAAAATATCTGAGATAATCAACTTAAGAAAAGGTTTATTTGGCTCATATTTTTGGAGATTTCATTCTGTGACTGAGTAGCACTGTTGATTTGGGCCAATAGTGACACTGTACTTTATGGTGAAAGTGTTTGATAGAAAAAACCTGTTCACCTCAGGGCCTGCTACAAAAGAAAGGAAAAGGGCTGGGTCCCTTTATCCCATTTGGGGGCACACCCCTGATGATCTGAGACCACCCACTTGGCCAAACCTCTTAAAAGGTTCCAACCCCCCCTTTTCCCCAGGACCAACTTGATGACTAAGCCTTTAACACAGTGGCCTATGGGGGACATTCAGTATCCAGTCTAGAGTATTCACAAGGGGTAGCTAACTTCTTAGTAGCATATTAAAGTGGACAACCTATCCCAGCAAATAGTTGCCCTTTCTGAGATGATTTTTTAGAGCCTTCAGGTTTTGGGTTAGTGCTGATGGTTTCATTCTACTGTTGCTTATAGGTTCACCATTTGGCTTTTATCATATGTTCAATTCAATATTTATAGGATTATCACTCTTATTTTTGTGATTTTTTTGCTAGGAGTGGAATTCCAGCAACTTTTGTTTTTTCTGAAACTTTTTTCACTTAATTTACAGGTGATCAAGCAAGGAACTTTTTTTTTCAATCTGGATTACCTCAGCCTGTTTTAGCACAGATATGGTAAGTTGCAATTTTGCATAGCAGAATGTAAAAGACAGTATTGTCCAATTCGGTTTATTTGTTTGGTATTTTGGTTTCTTATTCTATATAGAAGGAGTATATATCTGTTTAGTCTCAAACAATCTTATTTCTTATCAGAGAAATTCTTCTCAAAAGTATCTTTCTGATTTAGAAGTTTAAAGAGGAGGTGACATTTAAATGGTGGCACTGCTGTGTCAAAAAGTCAGACTTCCACTTGAAACTTTGAAATTTTGATATTTTTTTTCCTAATTATTTTGGCCAGTTTTTTTTCTGACCTTCTGCTAAATAAATTTGTGATGACTTTCTTTTTTTTTTTACTTTTAGTAATAGCTCTTGTTAGGAAAAAGAAAAAAAAATAATATCTGTAGGAATCTGTTCCCAAAAGAAATATCTTTTTTTTTAACTTTTTAAAACTTTTTTAAAATCCTGATTTGTTATATATGTCAGCAGAATGCATTTCAATTCATAGTATACATACAGAGCACAATTTTTCTTGTCCCAGTTGTACACAAAGTAGAGTCACACTATTTGTGTCTTCATACATGTACTTGGGGTAATGATATCCATCTCATTCCACATCTTTTCTGTCCCCCTGCCCCCACCCTTCCCCGCCCTCCCCTTTGCCCTATGTAAAGTTCCTCCATTCCTCCCTTGCACCCCCCCCCCATCCCCTATGGATCAGCATCCCCGTATCAGAGAAAGCATTTGGCGTTTGGTTCCAAAAGAAATATCTTTGAAAAGTAATATGAAATTTCTGAACTAAAGATGTGCTAAGGCAATGGAATAATGCAGAATAAGACCTGTCTTCCAACCCTGATTCTTATACTTATTTAGTTTCTAAACCTTGGATAAAGCTTGACTTCTTTAAGACTAAGTTTTAAAAATTATAGATAATAATAGCTGCTCGAGCAAAACACCCCTTTATACTAATCTTATTCTTATGTGGTTTTTCTGGGAGGGTTCCAGAGTTGGCCTTGTTCCTTTTGGTAGAGAGGGATGGGAAGGACTCTGAAGTTTTAGGCAGTCCCTGTGTCAACCATCTGGGGAATAACAGAATTTTGCATTGAGAATTGAGAACTGTTAATGTGGCCCTCCCCCACAGCTCCAGAAACCTTTCCTGGCTCTGTACTTGTTTCAAATACATGAGGGGTATAGATTGATGAGCAGTATGTGTTAGACTAAGCCTTTATAATGTTTTGTTACCATGTGGAAACTACATTCCAGTTAGCTTCTCAACTTTAAACTGTAAAACATTCATATTTTGAGGACTTCTTGTCTCTGTAACCTGATTTCTTCTGAAAATTATAGAAACCTGAATTCTCAGAAGATGGGGTTTGGTCATTGTTTGTATTGCCAAATTCTAACAGTGTCCAAAGATGACACATCTTCCTAGAAATTACCTTACTAATAAGGAACTGGAAGGAAACTGGCAAATGTCCTTTTGGCAACTGAAATGCTTAGAATTATTTCAGCCTTGACCTAGTATGGACAGGAAGGGGAGAAAGTAGAACAGATAGACAAGAACCAGAGGTATAGGAAAGAAAAAGAAGTATGGGCAAAGAGATGGGATGAGGACTTAGAAATCTGAGATAATAGGTTCGTATGAAATGGAGAGAAATGATGGGGAGGGAGGAGTGCCACATGGAAATGGGCCATGAGAGAAAAGGTAGGATCCAGATGCATAAGGGCCAATGATTATACAGGCTAGTGATCTGGTTTGAGAATGGGGGTGGGGCAGGGTAAATGCCATAGAATTTATAGGATACTTTCATGTCAGAAGGGCTTCAGCACCCATCAAGATCAGTTTACCAAACTCATCTCTTAGGGATTAGGAAAGTTACTCTTGACTCTTAATCTCATCTCTCCCACCCCTTGCTCTCTACTCTTCACCATAGCAGTTCATGCCATTGAGAGTCATCATCCAGATGTTGAAACCTTAACATGGGAGCCGTACCTGATTCCTCTTTTCATCCTGCATATCAGTTCATCAGCGTGTTCTTCTGACTTCATTGGTAGACTTTAACCCCAGTCTGACCACTTCTATCTCTCTTTGCTGCTGTCATCTCACCTGGGCCCACTGATAGAGCACCTAGGCTGGATTCTCTTTCACACTTGCCCTTTGAGATTCCATTCTCCAATAATCCTTTTTAAGAAGTAAATCCAATTACAGCTCTCCATTGAGAATGAGATCCAGTCATTATCAAGGCTACAAATGCTAATAGAATTCTGGCTTTTTCTTCCTTGATTCCTGTTCTCCAGGAACTGACCTTCTCTTTTTATTTTTTAAAGATAGAGAAAAGAGAGAGAGAGAGAATTTTTTAATATTTATTTTTCAGTTTTCGGTGGACACAATATCTTTATTTTATTTTATGTGGTGCTGAGGATCGAACCCAGCGCCCCGGGCATGCCAGGCGAGCGCGTTACTGCTTGAGCCATGTCCCCAGCCCTGACTTTCTATTTTTAATTGTGACAGATTTCTCCTCACTTCAGGATCATTGCACTTGGTATCTCTTATTATTTAATCCAGTTCTGTTACCATTTAGGCTTCAGTTTGTCACCATCCAGAGAGGTGTTCCCCAACCAACTAGTCTAAAGTGGTTCCCTCTGTTTACCTGTTCCTCTCTCCCTTCTTGTCTTTCCCATTACTTAATAAAAGTGATCACCATGAAGACTAATCTGATTTGTTCTCTTGTTTACTGCCTGCTTACATCGAAGTATAAACTCTGTGAGAGGAGGGAACTTTCTATTTTTTTCACCGTTTAAACTCCAGTTTCTTCATAGTGCCTAGACCTTTGTAGCCACCCCATTTATAGAAACTTTTTGAACGAATAAATGACTAAGATGGGTTAATATACATTATTGCTTGGCCTTAAATTTTAGCTTGATAGGCACCATCTAGGAGATAAGTAGCCTGTGACAAGTCTGTGTGGAAGAGACTTCTCCTGCCCTGTGGTGGTACATGAGATGGTGTAGGAAGTCTGGCCTCTTTCTTTAATCCTATAATATATGCAAAGGACTTTCCAAATTGCCATACTCATGTAGTACAAACAACAAATCTTTAAGTAGAGTTCAAGACTGCTTTGTATTTCTTTCTATTTTTAAAATAAGAACATAATAAAGTATTATATTGACAAGTTACTTGGGTTCACTTTTCTTTCTCATTCCTGTGAGGTTATGTTAATATGTTGTTTACTTAAAATACTCTTAGGTGTCCCTTCTCATGTTACTTTTTGAATACATGCATTACCAAGGTTCTAAAAGTCAAGAGTGTGCAAAGAGATATATCAGAGTAGGCTATTCATTTTCTTGCTTTTCTGTTCCTTCATTCCCTTCTCCCACTGATTTTATTAGGATTGTGTGTGTGTTCGTGTGTGTGTGTGTGTGTAAAAAAAACAGGCCCAATATGTGTAATGTATATGTGAATATATTTTTTATTTCCTTTTTTTTCTTACATTAAAGATAACCTAGAAATGCTTTTTTGTTATTTGCTTTTCTCACTTAATAGCATATCCTGTAAACTGTTTATATCATTTCCATGGAGATCTTTCTCATTTTCAATTTCCATAGTACTCTTTGTGGAGGATATACTATAATTTATTCAACCAGTGTTTTATGCTTGTGCATTTAGGTTATTTCCAATATTTTGCAATTACAGATAATGCAGCAATGAATGAGCTTATATATCTATGTTTTGTATTTCTGGAAATGTATCTTCAGAGTAAATTTCTAGGTGTGCAATTGCTGGGTCAAAGAGTAAACGCTTACATAGTTTTCCTTCCATTTGAAGTTATAACACTTTCCCCCTGGACGCTGTATAAGAGTGATGTATGGTTTAGAGGTACAAATCAATTAAAAAAGCTCACCTTTGGTATCTGACATAATCAATCCTACTTATTGTTGTGTACAACTGTTAATATCAGGCTAAACACTGTATTCACAGTAGGTTTGTTTCAAGAGTCATATATGACAGTTATTTACTCTTTTTATCAAATATTTTTATTTTGGAAGTTTTGTGAATTTAATTTCAGTATTGGTAGACCTTAGTTAGTCTTTGGGAGAATTAGTAAAAACAAGTTAACTGGAGAAATAACTATTAAATGGGAGACGAAATGTATAGCAGTGCTGAAGTTTTTGCAAAGGAGCCTTGAGAAATAAAATGCCAACCCTATCCCAGTGTACTGGAAGAAGGAAGGGGAAGGAAGGGAGGAAAGCTGAGCTTTGTAAGAATAACTGTATTGCCATAAATTTCTTTTGAGTTTTCTATTTATTATCAAAGAGTCTTAACAATTATGTTTTGCTAATTGTGAAAAACAATTATGAGAACCACAAGGCTGCCAACTAAATATTGGAATTATGGTAGGTGTGTAAACATAATCCCTAGAATCTGAGGATTACAAACTGCTGTTTCTTGCCCATGAAGGCACTGTGGTAGGAAAGATTTTTGAAACCCTAAATTATTCTAATTAAGCCATTACTAGAAATCTCTTCTCTCCTAACCCACTCATTATCCCATGTTAGATATTTCCTTTTTTTTTTTTTAAAATAAGAAAATATATTTTCTGATATCTCAATGTGGGAAATAGGGGATGCATCTGCTTGATTTATTTATTTAAAAATAAATACTAAAGTTTGTATGCTGATGTTTATTTCATCAATAACTCACCCCCCCAAAAAAATTGAAATAGATGATTATCTTTTAAAAAATATTTAGTAGGGGCTGGGATTGTGGCTCAGTGGTAGAGACTTGCCTAGCATGCATGAGGCACTGGGTTCAATCCTCAGAACCACATAAAAGTAAAATAAATATATTGTATCCACCTAAAAATAAAAAATAATTTTTAAATAAAAGTATATTTTAAAAAATATTTAGCAAAGGAAGTAAATGCCATTTCATTTTATTGTCCTAACTCCTCTTCATTTTATTTTATTTGTAGTACTGGGGATTGAACTCAAGGGTGCTTTACCACAGAGCTACATCTCCAGCCCTTTTATTTTCATTTTGAGACAGGGTCTCAATGAGTTGCCCAGGTTGTCCTTGAACTTGTAATCCTCTTGGCTCAGCCTCCTGAGTTGCTGGGAATACCAGTTACACCACTGCACCCAGCTACCTCACTTTCCTTTATAATGTCTAAAAGATGGTACAAAAATAAAGCATATCAGGGCCAGTTTCAGTTATGAATATAGATAAAAAAATCATAACTCATCATATGTATGAAAAGAATAATGTACTCTGACCAACTTGAACTTATGCCAATAGTATAAGATTGGTTCAAAACCAAGACATTCATTCTGTCACTGTTAGTCTTTATGTCAACAGATAAAAGGAAAAAGAAAACTTGTAATCATATCAGTAGATGCAGGTTAGGCCTTTAATAAAAAATTCAGCCAACTAATAAGTGGGGCTACTTAAATACGTCAGACTGTTTTCCCAGAATCACTACCAGATATCATTCTAAACAGTAAAATACTGAAGCTATTTTTCATTTAAACTCAAAACTAAGCAGGAAGGCATTCATTTAATCTTAGTAGGAATAAGATCTATAAAAGAGGGTTGGCATAAATACTGGAATTTTACTAAACGTATGAAATTTTAATTTAAAAAAATAAGATTTCATAGAAATTTTGTAAGTTAATTATAGCATAAATAATTTTTAAAATTTAAAATCTCTTTATGCTTGAAATATGCACCTAAAAATGGAAGTGGGGGAAATATTCCACTTAAAATTCTGGCAAAAACTATGAAGTTCCTTAGACTACATTTATCAATACAAGTTTATTATTTATATGAAGAACATGTGATAATTTTATAAAAGGAAATAAAAACTGAAGAAACTGAAACATAGCATATTCTTGGGTGGCAAATTATTACATATATATTTAGAAATATCTCTAAAAATTATATAAATCTAGTGTCATTTTTAAATCCTAGTAGGGTTGTGTGTAGAATAGAGAATATGGTCTTAAAGTTCATAGGGAAAAATTTTTAAAAGAGAGAAAGCCTTGTAAGATAGCAGAATGTATCAAGAGCTAATGTGGTCAGATCACCATCACGTGGACCTGGGATTGTTTGGTCAAAAGAGGTAGTGCAGAAGTAGGCCCTTACTTCATATAAATATTCAGTGCATGACAAAAGCATATATAAATTCAGTAAGGAGGAATTAGTTAATAAGTATAACTGGAAAAGTTAAATACTCATTTAGAACAAATATCTAGGGTTGAATCTTGGGATAGCAACACACACACACATACACACACACACACACACCCTCATCACACATAAAATTGTAGTTGGTTTAAAGACTGAAATGTAATAAAATAATGTAATTGTAGCCAGGCACTATTATGTGCACCTCATCCCATCTACTTGGGAGGAATGAAGAGCACTACATCTGTGAATTTGAGGCCAGTTGGGGCAATAAGCAAGTCATAGAACAAATCCAAATTACCATGAAAGCAATGCCTAGGCTTACTAGTGGTGAGGAAATGTAGATTCCACTGAATTGGTTTGCCAAAGGAGTCCTGACTGCAGGAATACTTGGGAATGCCTATCTGAGGGAGAAATGAGCTTTTTTATGTTCTTTTTGGCATGTTCCAAAATAATCATGGTGATTTTAAAAAATTTTATCACTTTTACTGTGTGTTGTAGGCCATACTTCTGCTCCCCCTAGCCTTTTTTCTCCCCCAGTATTGGGGCAGGATATAGCGGAGTTGTCCAGGCTGACCTCAGGCTGATCCTTCTACTTCTGACTTAGAGCAGCTGGAACAATAGGCATGTAGCATTTGCACCCTGTTTGTATAATTTAATTTTTTCTTTGGGGCCATTATTTGGATGTTGCTCAATTTAAAAGAGTGGTAGTCATGGCATTTGAATTGGACTAGCTGTCTACTTATGTTTCAAATAAAATTTTTGATAAGATTACTTTAAAAATTAATTCCCACACGTATACTATCTGGATTAAAAGAAATGAAATTTAAATGACTGTTTTTCATTAAGTCATTAATATGCATGGTTATGGTTGTGTAATGTAGTTTCCAATTGCAAATATAAATTCTTTAGTTTAATATTCTTTGAGAGAAAATACTTTACTTTAAAAGCTCGACACAAGTTGAAGTTGGACCACATATGTTTGAGTGTCATTTTCAAATAGCAAACATACTCATAAAACCAATTTCTTTGTTGAGTGTACAAAATAGGATTCTAAAGAAAAATTGATTATTAAGACTTAAAAACTTTAGAAGTATAGTAGCATTCTAGTATAGTGTACCATAATATAGCCAAGGATAGTATACCATACCATGACAGCTTCCCAGGTGGAAGTTTGTAGAACCCCATAGAGTTAGTGTCATTTATCCAAGTGTCTTGAAAAATAATAGTCTCTAGTTTGTTGTTGCTCTCTCTTTTGTTACTGGGGATTGAACACAGGGGTGCATAGCCATTGAGCCACATTCCCAGCCCTTTTTATTTTTTATTTTGAGACAGAGTTTGCTAAATTGCTTAGGGCCTTGCTAAGTTGCTGAGGCTGGCTTTGAACTTGCGGTCCTCTTGCCTCAGCCTCCCAAGATGCTGGGATTATGGGCATGCATCACTGTGCCCAGATCTATATACTTTTTTCCACCAGCTTTAATTGCAACACAATTAACATAATAAATTCACCTTTTTATACTGTGTAACTCAGTGGTTTGTAGTATATTCACAGTTCTATAACCATCACCACTATCTAATTTTAGGACATTTTCATCAAAGTGAAGCCACTTGAAGGTAAGGCTATATGATATATTATAGAAGTAAAGAGTACCAAAGTACAAGACGTTCTGTATTCATGGAAAGCTTTGCCAGTATTTGTAGGTTCTTCCCCATAATGTAGTAAACAAGTTTTGTTTTCCTTTAATCTCCTTATGGTAAGGGAGCGAATTATTTTGTGTTTTTGTCAGTGGAAGTGGGGGTTGGGAAGGTTCTTTTATGGTCACAGTAGTTCTGAGTCTATGCTGCTCATTTTCAGGGCACTAGCTGACATGAATAATGATGGAAGAATGGATCAAGTGGAGTTTTCCATAGCTATGAAGCTTATCAAACTGAAGCTTCAAGGATATCAGCTCCCCTCTGCACTTCCCCCTGTGATGAAACAGCAACCAGTTGCTATTTCTAGTGCACCAGCATTTGGTAAGTCTGAAAATGAATTTGTTCCTATATTTCATTGTGTATTTTAAAAATAGATACTCCCTCCTTTTGAGTTTATAACATGGTGAAATTATTGGGGGTTTTTCTGTCTGAAAACTGAAGGCCCTTTGCAGGAAGACAGTGCTGAGGGGAAGGACCATGTATACAACTGAACTCTAGGATGAAGCCACCACTATGAGAGCAAAGGCACAGATTGCTGGTGGGGTGAAGGACAGAAACCTGCAGTCTGCTGTTGCTTCATCTCTCTTCTTCTGGCTTTTCATATTGACCTTAACCTATTGTTACATACTTAAATTTGGTTTTCTGTTCCCAGAATTAATGTATTTCTCCTAGTACATAAACAATTCCTTTTAATTATGCTATCTAGAAATATATTTTTTTGGTTCACAGTATTGAGGTATTTGGCTATTGTATTAGTCCATTTTGCTTTATTACAATGAAATACCTAAGACAGGCCAACGTATTTGAAAAAGAGAAATTTCTTTGATTTTGTTGCATATGGATTTCCAGTTTTCCTATTTGTTGAAGAGGCTATCCTTTCTCCAATATACATTTTTGGCTCCTTTGTCTAATATAAGATAATTATTTAAATATGTGGGTTTGTCTCTGGGTCCTGTATTCTATACCATTGGTCTACAAGTCTATTTTGGTGCCAATACCATGCCTTTTTTGTTACTATTGCTCTGTAGTATATTTTAAGGTCTGGGATAGTGATGCTACCTGCTTTGCTCTTCTTGCTAAGGATTGCTTTGGATGTTCTGGGTCTCTTTTTTTTCCAGATGAATTTCATGATTGCTTTTTCTATTTCTATGAGGATTTTGATTGGAATTACATAAAATCTATATAGTGCTTTTGGTACTGTGGTCATTTTGACAATATTAATTCTGCTTATCCAAGAACAGGGGAGATCTTTCTATCTTCTAAGGTCTTCTTTAATTTCTTTCTTTAGTGTTCTGTAATTTTCATTGTAGAGGTTTTTCACCTCTTTCATTAAGTTGATTCCCAAGTATTTTATTCTTTTGAGGCTATTGTAAATGGGGTAGTTTTCCTAGTTTCTCTTTGAGAGGATTTGTCACTGATGTACAGAAATGCCGTTGATTTATGGTTGTTGATTTATATCCTGCTACTTTGCTGAATTCATTTATTAGTTCTAGAAGTTTTCTGGTGGAATTTTTTGGATCTTCTAGGTTCAAATAGAACTATTTGCTATCTGCCAATGATATGGAAGATTCATATCATTGGCAAATAGTGCTAATTTGAGTTCTTCTTTTCCTATCGGTATCCCTTTAATTTCTTTTCTGTCTAATTGATCTGGCTAGAGTTTCAAGAACTATGTTAAATAGTAGTGGTGAAAGAGGGCATCCTTGTCTTGTTCCAGTTTTTAGAGGACTTCCTTAATAAGACTCCTATATCACAAGAAGTAAAATCAAGAATCAATAAATGGGTTGGATTCAAACTAAAAAGCTTCTTCTCAATGATGTTAATAGAGAGATGAATAGAGAGCCTACAGAATGGGAGCAAATTTTTACCACACGCACATCAGATAGAGCACTAATCTGTAGGGTATATAAAGAACTCAGAAATCTTAACAAAAAAAAAACAAATAACCCAGTCAATAAATGGGCCAAGGACCTGAACAGACACTTCTCCGAATATGATATACAAGCAATCAAAAAACATATGAAAAAATATTCAACATCTCTAGCAATTAGAGAAATTCAAATTAAAACTATTGTAAGATTTCATCTCACTTCAGTCAGAATGGCAGCTAATCAGAATACAAACAGTAATAAGTGTTGGGGAGGATATGGGGAGAAAGGCGCACTCATACATTGCTGGTGGGACTGCAAATTGCTGGTTGGACTACAACCAATCTGGAAAGCAGTATGGAGATTCTTTGGAAAACTTGGAATGGAACCACCATTTGACCCAGCTGTTCCATTCCTCAGTTTAATAACCAAAGGACTTAAAAACAGCATACTGTAGTAATGCAGCCACATCAATGTTTATAGCAGCACAATTCACAATAGTTAAAATTGTGGAACCAACCTAGATGCCCTTCAGTAGATGAAAGGGTAAAGAAATTGTTATGTATTTTCACAATGGAATATTACTCTGCATTACAAGAGAATAAAATCATGGCATTTGCAGGTAAATGGATGGAATTGGAGAATATTACACTAAGTGAAGTAAGCCAATCCCACAAAACCAAATGCTGAGTGTTTTCTCTGATATGAGGATGATGATCCATAATGCGGATAGGGGAGAGCATGGGAGGAATGGAGGAACTTTCGGTAGGGCAGAGGGGAAGGGCGGGAGCATGTGGGTAGGAAAGACAGAGGAATGAGATGGACATCATTACCAAGTACATGTAGACATAAATAGTGTGACTCTACTTTGTACAATCAGAGACATGAAGAGTTGTGCTCTATATGTGTGTTATGAATTGAAATGCATTCTGCTGTCATATGTAACAAATTAGAATAAATAAATATTCTAATATAAATTTTTTTGAAGAGGAAAGGTGTGGGTTTGAAGGAGATTTTTAGGCAAGTAGGAAAGAGGTCCACAAGAAGGAAAACCCACATCTGGGTAAAGGCTCAGAAGACAAATATGAACAACAGTACATATGACAGGTATTTATTTTGTTCCTTTATGTATATAAGACAGCCTTTAGTTGGCCACTTAATCCACTTGATTTTGCTCTGATTCCCTGAAGGTCCCAGTGGGCAAGTTTTGGTCAAGACCCATGTGCTAGAACAACGAAAGGGTGCTTGGTTTCCTTTTGGTCTCCTTCTGGTATTTATTGATTTATTGAAAAAAACTTCAGAGTGGTGAAAGGATCCAGTGACCAGTGGCATCCCATTTCTCTTTGCCCCTTAAACTTGGGGTCAGTAATTCTTAGGTTTACTTTGTTTTCTCTTACTCCATTCTGCTCTAGGGATTTCAACTGCTAATTTATTTTCAGGAACTTTTGCCCTTACTGCCAGGGTTCTTACAGTCTCTTAAGTAACCTGCCACTGCTGCCACGGGAACTCATCAGGATTTTACCCAGCACTCAGCCAGGCAGCCCATGGCTCCTTCCCTGGCTTCTCCCTGGCTTTCCTCACCTTGCTATCATTCTATAGACATTCTTATCAAATTGTTTTCAAGAAGATAAATCTTAAGGAATAGAAGAAGCTAAAAGTACATAGTCTTTATCAAGTCTGCCAAAGTTGTCTCAAAAACCTGGTCTTTGCTAGTATTTCTAGTTTGTCTCCAGCTCATACTAGATAATGGTGATTTAGATCAGGGTGTTTGTTAGTAATGTATACAACAGATTAGATTTACTATATTCTATATTTTGAGGGAAATTAAAATATTAATGGATTAGAAATAGAACCAAGGAATGAGAATTAAGGTTTTTAGCTTGAATAACTGGATGCATGGTGTAACCATATACTGAGATGGAAAGAACAGGAAGAGGAATGGTTTGGGGGAGAAATCAAAAGGTATAGTCATGTTTGAGGAACCTATAGATTTCAAGTTGAGATGTTCAGGAGTCAAGAGTGACTACATGTGCCTGAAGCACAGAAGGAATCAGGCAGCTCTGGAGAGTGAGTATGGATGGGGCTGAAAGCCCTGGGACTGAGTTAGACATCTTAGGGAGGAAGTGTGGCTAAAGGAGAGCAGATGATCTGGAACCAAACCCTGGTGTGACATGACATTGAAAGCTCTAGTGAAAGAAGTAGCCAGAAAAAGAAACTGACCAGAGTGTGTAGAAAAGACTGGTATTCTAGTAGCCAAGGAAAAGCCTTTTGAGAAAGGGTGGAGTGGGCTGGGGTTGTAGCTCAGCGATAGAGCGCTTGCCTAGCATGTGTGAGGCACTGGGTTTGAGCCTCAGCACCACATAAAAATAAATAAATAAATAGCTAGGTGCAGTGGCACATGCCTGTAATCCCAGCGGCTCAGGAGATAGGCAGAAGGATTGCTAGTTCAAAGCTAGTCTCAGAAATTTAGCAAGACCCTAAGCAACTGAGCAAGACCCTGTCTCTAAATAAAATACAAAAGAGAGTTGGGGATGTGGCTCAGTGATTAAGCACCCCTAAGTTTCATCCCTGGTGCCATAAATAAATAAATAAATAAATAAATAAATAAATAAATAAATAAATAAATAAAATGAAGGTATTGTGTCTATCTAAACTAAACAAAAGATTTTAAAAAGTTGTGGGGGGAGCCCCTTGTTTGATTTATTTCTGAGGGTGAAGTAAGACTGGAATAGGAAAGTGGTTTGGATTGGATATGAATGACTAGTTTGTGAGTGAGCTTGTCGTTCAGTGGAGAGGTCAGGACCAAGGAAGGCTTAGCTGAAGGGGAGGGAGCTTAACTGTACAGAGGAGACAGCTGGAGGAGCTGTCAGCTGAATTGTGCTGGCACTTTATAGAGAGGGAAGATCAGTGATGCAGGAGAGATGGGAGAATTTCCAGGATTAAGATTTAGCACTAGAAGCTATCAATGGCATTTAGAATATAGCCTCTGGTAGATATGATATAATTAGAAAATCTTTTGTTCAAAAGAGGTCATTAGTTGCTCAAAATCTTTGAAGTGACTTTTTAAAAGCTTAGTGGATCACTTAAAATGAAAACTATGTAAGAAAAGATTTTAACAAATTTGGAAGATTAAAAGATGCTTTCATCAATTCAGTGGTTAGATTTTTTTGTTTTTATTTTTGTTTTTTTAACTGGTGATTGATTTTGTGTTATCTTTTTGGTGCCAACTAATTTGAGATATTTTAAAGTCTTCTTTCTTAGCATCCTTGAGGTTAGCTTTCTCTTAAGATTACCAATCAGCCATACACCATGGCTTATACCTGTAGTCACAGACTACTTAGACTGAGGCAGGGAATGTAATTAATACAATATTACTCAGTGAAACCTAGAATAGAGTTTTTATTCCTCTCTGCTGGATTTTTAATGTCATTAAACATTGTCATTATTGTTTTTAAGAATGAAAATGACTCCCAAACCAGGAAAACTGAAAAAATGGTAAAATGAATTCAAGACAACTCTCTCAAAATAAGAGATTTAGAACTGTATTTGAAAGAATATCATGTGCTTAAGAGTATCAACCTGGAAAGACCAACACTAAGATATATTCTAGTAAAAGAAAAACATTACTTGGGTGTGTAGAAAAAGAAAGCACATGACTTACAAAAAGAAGAAAATTAGACCAGCTTCAGACTTTTCCATAGCAGTACTTTCTTTATACCAGAAGAAAATGGAATCACATATTTAGGATTCCTAGTGAAAGAATGAGCTAAGGATTTTGTCCAGAAAACTGACTTTCAAGTAGAAAGAGTATAGACAAAATGTCATCAACTTGTAAGGACTTAAGAAATACTGACATGAGCCCTTTCTGAGGAATCTTTTAGAAATGCTCTCTAACCTCTGTTCATCTCTTCACTTACCCATCTCTCCATCCATCTGTCGCCAAGCTGTGTCCATTGAAAAGGACTGGAAACAATGGTCAACCCTGGCAGCAGAGAGCAACTGCTCAAACAAGGGGCACTCCCCACTTCTTATTTATTTATTTGTAGTTGGACACAATACCTTTATTCCATTCATTTATTTTTATGTGGTACTGAGGATTAAACCCAGGGCCCTGCGTGTGCTAGGCGAGCACTCTACCACTGAGCCACAACCCCAGCCCACTCCCCGCTTCTTTCCATGGCCACTAGAACACCAGCAGTGAGCCCAGATTGTACACTTGAAATACTATTTCTTATTAAAGGGAACCTGAGTTTCCTGGAGAAATGACTGATCTGAGTTCTTGTGTGAGATGGACACGACGAGCTTGAAGGAACTTATTTTGTAATACTGATCCTCAAGGAAGGTATCAGAGAACAGTAGGGTGATATCAGAACTTTTCAGCCACTCGGAAGAGGCTAACATTGGCCAAAGATAGAACACTTTGAACTTTATTAATAATAAGTGATAATAAGTGCAATGGATTAAAACTCAGTAAATATGTTTAAATTTGTGACATAGTGATGAGATACATATTTTAAAAGAATAACCACTTTAAGAGACTCAAATTTGTTATCTTGAAAATAAGAGAAGGAATCAAGCATTTACTTTGCTTTTCCTATATGATTTGTATAACTGAATAGCCAACCAATAGATCCTCATTAGAAGTACCCCTTTATAAAAGTATTCCAACTGAGAGTTGGTAGAACTAGAACATCACTATTTTGCAACTCCTTATGGATGAATAAGCACAGACATCAAGCATCAGTGACTGTCAGATCACAAAAAGACAATATATGTCATGTGCTTCCAATAGTCTTGACAAAGTCTTATGCAGTCATTGCATTTAGCTGCCTATTTGTAGGAAATGCAGAAAACAGAGGTAAATTTTGAAATGTATTGTGAGGATTTGAATCAATACAATTCAGATAGGGAAATGCTACAGGTTACATGGTTTGGGTCTTTCACAGATAAATTGTTAAGAAAAGGGATGGAGAGGGGCCTCTAGATTAAAAGAAACTTAACAGACATTTCAGCATTGGGATTTTTGACCAGAACAGGATGAGAGCAGCAGATTCTTCCCCCAAGTGCTAATGTAAATGGGAAAAATTGACAAAACCTTGTAAGTGCTCTCCAAATAAACCAAAGGTATATGACTCTCTGAGAATCATTTATGCTTTAAAAACTGCTAAGATTCAGGTATGAGCAGAGGGAACACTGGAAGCCTGGCAGTCTTTGCTGAGTATGTACCTGTTTCTCAACCTCTCAGCTTGGTTAACATGGGGATTCTGCCAGGATGGGGCAGGTTGTGAGTGCTGGCAGGCTTGCTATTGGGAGTCACTTTGCCTTGGGGGCGAGTGTGATGCCTGTGCCCAGCAGCCTTGTCAGTAGAAGACATGATCTTCGCAGCAGATGGGCTGATAATAACCAGTATCTCTGTTGGCCTAAAGTTGTGATCAGGGAACTGTATTCTTAGTTGAAGCTGTGCACGTGTGTGCTTGTGATAAGGGTGGACCCAAGCCCATTGCAAATTCCTCACCAACCCACAAGCTGTGTGCCTGAACACAGGATATGCAAAAGGGCCCTGTGGGACAAACAGGTATTGAAGTTGAGGAAGAAATGAAACAACAAAAGAAAGGAAACATTTATTTTAATTCTAACACTTCTTCCTTTATTTATCTATTTATGAAAATACTTCTTCCCATCAAATATTTGCTTACTCCAAGGTGTAATATGTATAGAAAAGACAGGTTAAATGGTTGATTTTTTTTTTTATTCCCCTTTCCTTACTAGTTTTCAAAGTAAAAAATTGATTACCTTGCATCTTCCTATGAGAACCAATTTAGAAATTGTTGTTGTTGTTTGTTTTTAAATATCATTTTGAAGTCATGAATTTACTTAGTTAATTGAAGTTAAGATTCTTGGTCCTTGTCTTAATTCATCCCTCTTTAATTTGGATCTTGTTCTTTTTTGCGGGGTGGGGGGGGAGGTGAGCCTGGGGGATTGTAATAAGGAACTTGTGCATGCTAGGCAAGCACTCTACCAACTGAGCTATATCCCCACCCTGAGTCTTGTTCTTTTGATGTGAACCTTGAGATAATTTTTGTACATTTAAACATAATTAATCTGAATTAATTGCTATATTAAATTTGGGTGGGGTGCTGGGGATCATATCCAGAGCCTCTTGTGTGCTAGGCAAGCACTCTCCCACTGAGCTACATCCCCATATTTTACATGGGAATATATTATAGCTTGAAAGTGGTTTTCTTCTTCAAGCACTATAGTGTTAATATTACTGAATATTGAAATGTGACTGAATTTCCTTGGGAATGTTTCCTTTGTAGGTATAGGAGGTATCGCCAGCATGCCACCGCTTACTGCTGTTGCTCCAGTGCCAATGGGATCCATCCCAGTTGTTGGAATGTCTCCACCCTTAGTATCTTCTGTTCCTCCAACAGCAGTGCCTCCCCTAGCTAACGGGGCTCCCCCTGTCATACAGCCTCTGCCTGCATTTGCTCATCCTGGTATGTGACCTGCCAAAACCATAGGCTGAATTACCACAGCTTTTATTTTGATATTTATTCTTGTTAAATCTTTTTTTACTTTCTTATCAGATTTAAATGGTATTTTGTTCCAAAGTAAAATCTTTTTTTTCCACTTAATTTTTCATTTTTTCAACATATTAAGCAGCATATTTTATGGTAGGGAGGGGACAAGGGAATGGAATTGTCGATCTCTGTGAGCAAAAGTAAACTCGGTGGTGAAAGTCAAGAGCATAATTTCTCTTCAAGGGCTTAATAAGAGCAGCTGAAGTTGAACAGTGTTTTTGATCATTTTTTATTTTCATGTATCAGTTACTACTTTTCTATAGCTACTGTGAATTACTAATAAGCAAGCTATCTCCTAGGAATTAAGTTATGTGCTGGGGAAAATTGAACATTGCTTGATTTTTTGAGGAGGTGGAATGAATCAGGCAGAAAAGAGAAGGAAGTCATTTAAATGACTAAGCATATTAAGCACATGGTATTACATATTTGCTTAATTGAAGGAGAGGATTTCAAAATTCCTCATTAGTTAATTCAATTTGAGACTTTATTCAAAGTCTTTTCCTAAAAGAAAGCATAAACTATATAGTTAGTCATAGTCTAACAAATCTTAATGGTTCATATCAATATGAAAAAAAAACTAACACTTTGGATATGTCTGGTAAATTCAATAGTGATAACAGCATGGGCTTTAGTATTATATTTGAAACATTATTTCTATGTCTGACACACCCTGGATTTATTATATTTGTTGGGTTATGTCTCTGAGTTATAGCCAAAGAATCTAACAACACTCTTTGGACTTAGATTTTTTTGTCCTTTATAGTCCATTGTTTATATATGATCATGCCTTCAGATGTGATAGCAGCTGAGAAAGTGCATGCAGTTCCTTTTTCAGTAGTAATGGTGAATCCACAAGCTCTGAGTCTTGTTTTCTTTTGGGCTAATGGTAGATCAACCAGCAGGCAAGGGTGGGGGAATGTGGCTAAGGCTAAGGGTGTTTTTAGTCTGATACAAAACTAATCAGGTCAAATGAGAATCAGATACAAAAGCTGTCCCTCCCTAAGTATCACATGTTATCTGGCCAAGAGTTGGCAGACTGACTTCTTGGCTCTGACATCTGGAACTGATACTTAAGCTCCTTTAGTGCAGTTGAGAAAATGCCATCTTTTTGGGTGCAGTGGCACACATTTGTAATCCCAGCGATTTGAGAGACTGAGGCAGGAGGTTCACAAGTTCGGTGCCACCTCAGCAATTTAGCAAGGTGCCAAGCAAGACCCTTTCTCAAAATGAAAAGGGCTGGAATGAAGCTCAGTGATAAAGTACTGGGTTTGATCCCTGGCAAC
This sequence comes from Marmota monax, assembly GCF_021218885.2. NCBI lineage: Eukaryota > Metazoa > Chordata > Mammalia > Rodentia > Sciuridae > Marmota > Marmota monax. The sequence goes on from NW_026695235.1 coordinate 3,768,770, forward strand.
TCCCCCTGCCTCCCAAATTCCACCTTATATATTTAAGCTGTTACATTTTTAACTATTGGAACGGATCTAATAACGTGTGGTACTAAAATCTCAATGAAATGGAAAACTTTATGGATGTCAGCATTACTGCTCAGTAAAGTAATTCTCAGTAGAACAGTAAATCTAGAAGCATTTTGGCAAGAGGACAGAGACTAAGAGGGAAATAGAATTCTTTTGAGTCCAAGTTCTATTGGAAAGCAAGGAGGAGTTGTTTCTGCTTTAAGTTTTCCTTTTTTTTAAATTTTTTGGCACTGGGGATTAAACCCAGGGGTTTTTACCACTGAGCTATATTCCCAGCCCTTTTTATTTTTTATTTTGAGACAAAAAGTCTTGCTAAGTTGTTGAGGGCCTCACTAAGTTGCTGAAGCTGGCTTTGAACTTGTGCAGTCCTCCTTATAGTATGGAGTATACCACCCTGCCTAGCTGCCTTAGGTTTTATGTCTGTGCATTTTAATTTTTTGTCATAGGGGAAAGTTTCTTATCTTTGTAGAATTAAAATTATTCAACATTTATTTTTATAGCAGCCACATTGCCAAAGAGTTCTTCCTTCAGTAGATCTGGTCCAGGATCACAGTTAAGCACTAAATTACAGAAGGCACAATCATTTGATGTGGCCAGGTAAGCTTGCTTGTTTTTAATGATAAGTTTGGTTTAAAACCATTATCTGATTATAAAAGAAAATGAACCCTCTTTATTATCTTCTTTCATTTTTATTGTATGTTAATAATAATTTAAAAATTCTTGATAATGCCACTAGGTTTTATCATTTCTTTGTTGCAGGGATTACAGAAATCAAAAACATGCCATTTCTTGGAAGGTTTTATGTGTTTTTCTTGTTGTTGTTTTTGGCTTTTTAAAGGGGATAACAAAAAGGTAACGGGGGGCGGGGGGCTGGGTGTGCAGGTCAATGGCAGTGGCAGAGCACTGCCTAGCATGGGTAAGGAGGTCCTAGGTTCAATACCTAGTACCAAAAAAAAAAAAAAGTAACAGATTTTTTAAAACATAGTAAAATAGCATTCTAGGTAGGGGAAAAATAAATTAACTGTTTCTTGTTAGTCACTTAAAAGTGTATAAAAATTATATATGAAGATTGGAGCCACGGGTTTATCTTATTTTTCATTCTGTCTCAGATAATCTCATGGAGTCTGTGTGGCTTATTAGTAAAACCCTCTTAAAGGCCAATTTTTACTAAAATGAATTATTCAAATTAATGGACAGTTCACATTAATCAAAAGTGTGGCTCAATTTTTGAAAAACTCATATGATCTTATTACTTATATTTTGGCCAAACTGATTTTGTATTTTATTTATTTATTGGTACCAGGGATTGAACACAAGGGCACTTAACCTCTGAGCTACATCCCCAGCTCTTTTTCACATTTTATTTAGAGACAGGGTCTTGCTGAGTGGCTTAGGTCCTTGCTAAGTTTCTGAGACTGGCTTTGAACTCACGGTCCTCCTGTATTGGCCTACCAAGCCTCTGGGATTACAGGCATGTGCCAGTGTGCCCAGCTCTATTGTATTTATTTATTATATTTTTATTATATTATATTTTTGTTTTCTCCTAGTTTTTTCCCCTGTGCATACTGATACACTAAGTTGAAAATTTTTATTGTAAGTAGTCTTAAAACTCTTGGAATGAAGGAGGATGTAAATTAAGGTAATTGCAGCCTTTCATTAAAATTATCTCTTAATTTAATCAGGTCATTTTTCCTCTTTAAAGAGAATAATATGTTGAATATAATTCACTAATGCATTCCCTTAAAAAATACGATTTAAAGAAAATCCATACCCTAATACTAACTAAAAAAAAAAAAAAAGGAAAGTGAGAAAGACCCATCCAGTGAAAAGCACTGTGCCAAAAGCTGTGCACAATAACTGACTCATCTTCATAAGATGACTCTATTATTTTCTCTGTTATAGTTTGGGGACCAGGTCAGAGACATTGAGTGACTTGCCCAAGATTATTAACTTGTTCAGTGTCAGTGCTGAGTTGTACTCAGTTTTTCTAAACTGCAAATTTTCTATAAAATCTTCAGTTTATTGTGGTGTACAGGTATTTGTGATCCATTTCATTTAAGTTGCTAGCCTTTGAATGATTGAACATTTATTGAACTTTTTTTTGCCAGGCACCTTATTAATCCCATTCAACCCACAACTACCTGTGCATAGGTATTGTCTCAGGATTGTGAATGAGGAGGCAAACAACCCAAAGAAGTTATGTTCCTTTCCTATAATTTACAGTTGAGTAAATGGTAGAGCTGAGGCTTAAACTCATATCACATGACCATAGTTCCATATTGTTAATTTTTTTCTCCTATATGATGCTGAAGCTTTTATATTTTTTCTAACTTTCCACAAGGGATTTTGAAATCTGCCTTAAAATTGATTTGTAACAATTTAGAATGACTGTTATTCATTATTAGCAAAAATCAATACTATTAAGATAATTGAACTTTTTATGTTAATATTCATCTTTTCAATAATATAAACTTTCAGCAAATTTTTATAATGTAGTATCCAACTTTTAGGTAATATATTAATGAGTTAGTTTTTAGTCTATTTAGATTCTCAGGAATTAGACAGAGAACCATGACATGATAAGTGTAATCTGGGACAACTTCTGTGCGTAGCACCCTATATCTCTAGGGTGCAGGAGCAAGATAGCTTTTTGAAAAACAAGCAGGAGTTGGAATAGCAAAATATTAGTTAAAATGAGAGAGTTGTTGCCCAAGTATTCACAGCAGAATAGATCGCGGTAAGTGTTTTTTATTAAGAAATTCATAAAAATTAAAAAGGTGAGCTTAGTACTTTTCAAGTGTTTGGGAACTACTTTCTGTGCTTTCTGAACTATATACAGTAAGTATAAGTGCATTGATAATACATATAAATCATGGTTAAGAGGTTAAAATTTTACCTTTCCATGAGAGATGTAGGTATTTTTATTGGAATGAAAAGAAGTTGCATATGGGACATTAGCTGTGGTCTGCTGGAGGAGGAGTACCATTTTTACTGTCAGCTGAACATCTGTGAATGAATCACTTGATTTAGACATTAGACTTTTTAACAAACTATTGATACCAATGTGATCCTTGCTTGGGCCATGGTAGCTGAGGAGCAAATCGCCAGGGATGTCTAGACCCAAATTGGCTGTTAGCAGTGGTTTCTTCAGGTCAGGATTGTAGCACATTGGCAGAAAGAGGTCACTGCTGGATGGCATTTAAGAAAGATGAGCGCTGTCCATCACTGTTCTGCTGATTTGTCATGGTCTTGGAAATGTTTTTTGGAAGATTTCTCCACTTGGTGGAAATTTAAACTTCTTATCGTGAAATAATTTTATTTCATTAAGAAGTGGGTTCTATGCAGGGTATGAGGGTGCATACCTGTAATCCCAACAACTTGGGAAGCTGAGGCAGGAGGATCACAAGTTCAAGGCCAACCTCAGCAACTTTGTAATGCCCTGTCTTAAACTATTAAAAACATAAAAAGGGCTGAAGGCTTAGCCCACTTGTTAAGTGCCCCTGGGTCCAATCCTAGTATTACCCCTTCCCCGCAAAAAAAGAAAAAGAAGTAGGTCCCATATTTTAGTGTATAGAAAATTGAATGTTTTGGAGAATTAATACCTTTAGAGGCACTTATTTGTTGGCAGTGTTTTTTTTTTTTTTTTTAACTGAAGGAAATGTTTTCTAGACACAAAAAATGTGTATTATTTTGCCTCTGTTCTAAGATTTCTCATACTTATGTAGAACTTTGATATTATTAAGTTATATATGTAACATGAAATAGTCACTTGATCTCTTAGGTTTTCCATTTCTAGAAAAATAATGAACTTACCTATTTTAAAAAATTGTTATGTGTATATTTTTAGTTTTTTGTTCAACCCTCAGAAAAACAAACACATACACACACACATAAAAACACACACACAAACACACACGGCAGGGATTGGGGGAAGGGAAAAAGGGCAATACTGTTCAAGTTGTAAATCTAGAGAAAGTTCTAAGTTTACTGTTTCTAAAGACTGTCAGTAGTCTTTTCCTTCTGGTTAATCATCTTTTTCTCCTTCCTCTTTTCCTGGTAGTGTCCCTCCAGCAGCAGAATGGGCTGTTCCTCAGTCATCGAGATTGAAATACAGGCAGTTATTCAATAGTCATGACAAAACTATGAGTGGACACTTAACAGGTATTTACAAATAAAGATTAGTGAAATATGATCTTTGTTCTAAATGCAGATTGTTTCTAGATATTGGGTCAAAGGTATTTTCCAAATGTCTTTCTTTGTTTGCTTATTTCTAAGTGGTGTTTTTATTGTCTGTGTTATCTTGTGTTTGCAAATACTGATAACTCCATCAGTAGTCTGCTAAGCCTCTGACCTTTGTCCCAGTGTGCTTCTTGGTAGAGTAGAACATAGACCAGGTATGCTCCTGCACATTGAAAGCCACTAATATGCAAACCAGGACACTAATAAAGTAACAGTGCTATGAACAAAAACTAGCTTTAGGTTCTGAAGTCTAGCTTTGCAAATGTTCTTCATGATGTCCACTCTCCGGGCCAGAGTTTGAATCTGTGTGCAACATGGAAAATAACCTCTTAAGGAACATGGTTTGCCACGGTTTCAGTGGGTCTCACCTCTTTGGATCTTATTTCTTCATCTGTTAAAGACCAGAGTAATTTATATGATTCCAGTAGATTTTTAAAAATTATGATGATACTGTTTCCACATAAGAAAGAGTGGAGAAGAATTTTAGGGTACCATCTGAAATCTTTTCAGGAAGGGTTAAATACTTAAAATAATTAACTTTTTATATAGAGAAACATAACATTACTAAAACAAAATAGAGACTTTGAAGGGTTGGCTGAGACTTTGAAGGGCTTTGCTCTAATCTGGAAACCTTTCCCCACAAACGATCTTAGCTATCTCACTTCAGCATGTATTTATCTAAAGGGACAAATAGTAAATACACACAAATACTCTGGGTGCTATGCTCACCTCTGCTAAAGTAGTGACTGACAGGTTTATGTAGATAGTATGAAGAGCCAGTGTAGCTTAGGCAGACACTGCAGGGACATTCACTAATACAGTTTTAAGCCCTCTTTTACAGTGTGTTTGACACCAGTTCTCTACACATACCCAGAAGTACATTGCCATCAAGTCTGAAAATATTTTTTCAAAACAGTGCTGTTGTTTGCTGTGATTTAATGAAAACAGTATTCAAATGTGACACTGATTTTGAAATTCTTTCTTGACAAAATGTGGTTTTTAAATTGAAGTGTATATATCCCAACAATAATGACCCAGGCACTTGTATTTAGAATTTTTAATTACCTGAGGCAGAAAGTAAGGTTTGAAATGTACTGGAAATAAAGCAGGTTTTGTTCTTTCTTATCTGTAAGCTTGTTACTACTTCATTCCAGCAAGAGTTTAAGGTGCAAATTTGATTTTTGAATCAGACTTTCATATAGTCATATCTGGTAGAAAAATTTATTATCATAAATGGCAATAAATAAAATAAATTTAGTTTGTTTTAACTTTATATACTTTTGAGTTATTTGTCCAGAATATGTGTTGGACTAAACCAAGCTGTTGGTGCAAGCAGAGATGATTTGTTGATGGTTGAAACACAAAGGTCATGGTCTTATTTGCAACTATGAAAATATTGTATGAACTCAGAATCCTAAAAGCAGTTATTCATTTAACTTAAGAGAAATATCAAGAAAGTTGAACCAAAGCCCTAGTATATGAAGAGGCCCAAGTGAAATATGTAATTTGATATTCTAATCTGTTCTTTTTTCTTGGTTTTGTGTGTGTGTGTGTGTGTTCTTGTTTAAAGGCACTAATAACAAATCCAAAACTAACAAAAACAAAAGAAAAATATTTTTAAAAAGACGAGAAAGAATTAACAAGCATCTTTATGAAGATACACAATCATAACTTCTTAATCTAGTGCAGTAGTTCTCAACCTTGGAGTTGGGGCATTCTAAATGAATACAATAAAAGTATAGGGGTTGTAGATTATTTTGTTTTATATAAATTAGAGGAGAATCTAGATTATCTTTGTAGTATCACTTTTACTACCTTATATTCACATATAATAATATTTCATTATTAGCTCTCCAAGAATTATACATAACCTGTTACTTATCTGATCTCTGCCTGTTACTTATCTGATCTCTGCTACTCCTGTAGCAAGAGCCCATTGTTAATGTCCTATCAGTTTTTAATGGGATTTCTAATTACCATTGTGTCTTATTTTCACCTACTTACTTTGAATGCCATCAGATCATGGCTACATCTGTATGAGCATGTTGTGGGCATGAGAACGTATGTCATTGATTGGTTCCAGCAGAAAAAAGTGAGAACTTCTGATCTTGTGATATGAACTAGTTTACCTTGGGAATGGAAGCTAATCCAGCAGTAGTGTTGTTTACCCCATGAATTACCTGATCAATTTAACTGACATACGTTATTAGGTGTGTGCCCCCTTCTTCCCTCACAATTTGATGAGTATTTTATTATTCTTAGAGAGAACTTATAAAATGGTCATTCTTGAATTAAGGTTATGTAAGAAGCTGTAGAATTCTCATAATCTTATTCATTCTAGCCTGTCTTCTCAAAGAGGTGTCTTATTATGAAGGTGACCATTCCATTTGTTTTGTTTGTTTGTTTGTTTTTGCTTATTAATTAGGAAAGCTAAACTCTTGTCAATATTGGACATAAAGCATTAATTCCATGTAATTTTCTCTCTCCTGATATTCAGACTTCCCTATCCAAACATGGATGCCCACAGTTGAGTTTGTGAACTTGAGACATAATATCATAATATCAGTCTATATTCTAAAACTGGTACCCTATTATGTATCTAGGTTTCCATGAAAGAGTTCTGTGCACTCAAAGCTCAATTTTATGCTGTTGTGTTATGCTAAAATGTTATCTTATTTGTTGCTGATCTATTTTAATGTTTGCAAAATTGTTGTGAGACAGAATCAAGTTTTAGAATTGAAAGAGATAATTGTGATCTTCCAGTATAGGGATCATTAAACTTTTTCTATAAAAACAAGATAATAAGTTTTTTAAACTAGTAAGCCCCATGTTTTCTATTGCAAGTACTCGACTTTGCCACTGTGGCACAAAAGCAGCCTATTAAACATTCATGTTTAATGAATAGGCTTGACAAAGTTTTAGTAAAACTTTATTTATAAAAACAGGTGACAGGGCAATATGATCTATGGGCCATAGTTTGCTAGGTCCCATTCCAGGTTTTTTTTCCTCATTTCAGAGATAGAGAAATTCATTTTAGAGAGGTAAAGTAGTTTTGTTAATGCCACATGACATTAAGGAGTCAGGGCTGAAATATATGTGTCCAGATACCTATGATAGACTTGGTTCTCCACCTTCCTATTAACCTGTTTATTTGAAAAAGATAAAATATTAACTGTATATGGTTCTGGAATGGGAGAATTGTTAAAAGTACTAATTAAAGCATTCACTTAAGTTTTGCTAATTTTATTTTAATGTTTTCAGCAAACTCTGAAGAAAATGAGGGACTGTGTCTGTGGCTCAGCAGTAGTGCACTTGCCTGGCACGTGGGAGGCACTGGGTTCGATTCTTAGCACTGCATATAAATAAGTAAAATAAAGGTCTATCAACAACTAAGAATTTTTTTTAAAAAGAAAATAATGAATTTTCTTTTCAATACACCAGAGAACCTTTAGAATCTTTCCATTAACTTAGTAAAAATTGTTTATTAGGTGCTGTTAATACATATACACATATACATACACACTAAAGAGAAATATATTCATATGTGTACCAAAACAGAAGGTTCGCTATTTTTAAGAGCCCCAAATTGAAAAATGCCTGAATGCCCATCAGAGCAAAATAAATTGGGCTATAGGCACAGAATGATATACCGTATAGCACACATGCATAAAAATATACACATACATGTATGTACATGTATATAGTCATGTGTGCTTTTCTATCAATATTTTACATGTAAATAAAAGTTAAAATCATTGTCAGTAGTAATAAATATTAAATAATAAATATTAACTGCCACTTATTGGGTACTTTAATGTGCTTTATAAAGTTATGATTCCTTAAATGGTGGATCACAGGTTTTTCTAATCTGGAAAGCACCTTTGAGATGAAAAACTCAGGTCCAAATAAGTAAGGAAACTACCTTCCCAGAGTAACTCAGCAGAGTGTAAGCTAAGCTAGTACTGAAGCCCACAGTCCCCTGGTTTGTCAGGACTTTGTCCTTCCTTTTCTGGCTTTGGAGTGCTGGGACCTTGTGATCCCTGTCCTTCCTTACTTGCTATGCAAACACTCATCCACTTCTGTGTGTTTTGAAGAGGTGGTATTTGAAAACTGAAATAGCTAAGAGTAAAAGTTTATACATGGGAATCTTGCCAACAGAATTACTACAGCTTTCTGTTCCTTGGATCTTCCTGGGACCACACAGCTTGACAGGCAGTGCTGGAATTAAGACATATTTGGGGTGTGTGTGTGTGTGTGTGTGTGTGTGTGTCTTTGTCTCGCTCATACTAATTTAAACACTCAAAAATCTCCCATTGTATTTTCTATGTGATATATAAAGCTAATTTCTTGCCAGAAATGAAGATATTTGCAGTTATTTTAAGAAAATGAGACCTAATTTTGAAAGAAGAGTAGAAATTCCAGGAAGTATTTCTATTTTTGCTAACATAGAAATTTTGTTCTAGTCCTGGCTATGATATTAGCCAGTTGTGCAACCTTCAATTCAATTTTTTTTTTTTTTTTAAAGTCTGTACAGTGAATGATTAGAAGTCCCTCCAAGGCCCTTTCCTTAACTAAGATATTGTAAATCTTCTCTGAATTTATGTGATAATAGTCACGGTGAAGGCAGCAGATGGTGACCATGGAGAAGATGTTCAGTTTATAGTGATAAAGTCTCACTTTTGTAAATAAAAGCCCAATACAAATAGAAATGTTAATCTGGACAAAAGAACAGGTTATATTTTGAAACTCTCATCTTTTACACACTCATTCCTTATTAAACACCCATTGAGCAAAAATGTATTGTGTGTCAGATGCAGCACTGTCATCTTTGTTTCTTTACTTTTGCTAGGGCTTAATTTCCTTTTTTAAAAGCCCCAGGGTAATAGCAAATACTGTGTAAAGCTCTGTGATTGCATGAGATTGCATGGTTCATAAGCACAGCCACACTGGTCTTCCTGAGCAGGGGTTATTTGCTGACTCATCTTTATGTCTTTTCTCTGGTTTCTATTCAGGTCCCCAAGCAAGAACTATTCTTATGCAATCGAGTTTACCACAGGCTCAGCTGGCTTCAATATGGTAAGGAATAGAAAACCTTGGTTTGTATCAAGTGGAGACTTTATTTCTTAAATTGGTTTTTAGATTAGCATCATTATTTAGGGGAGAATATTTGGAGTACACTTAATTTTCAGAGAGTTGTGATGATTGCCGCTCTTTTTCCCTGTTAATTTTGAAAAACACAAAAGCAGAAAGGTTAATACAGTGAATTCTTAAGAACTAATAACACAGCTTAACAGTTCTCAACTATGGCTTGGTTCTTTCTTCCTCCTTGGTGATTATTTTAAGCCAGCTCTCAGTTATATCATTTCATGTGTGAATATTTCATCTGGTGTCTTCAAATAGATTGGAATTTTAAAAATTATAGTCATAATACCATGATTTAAAATCATTAAAACCATGATTTTAATAGTCATTCTTACCAAGTTAATCAAGTAGTGTTCAAATTTCTTAGATTAACTTAGTTTTTAAGTTTCTTTGTTCAGAGGAGGACTAATATAAATTTATACTTTGCTTATTTTCCCCCCACCTCTTTTTTTTTTGGTGCATTGTGGTTGTACATAATAATGGGATTTGTTGTTACATATTCATACATGCATACGGTATAACAGGGCATATTATTTGGCCAATATCACTTCCCAGCACTCTCCCCTCCCTCCCTGCCCTCCAGCCCTTGGTCCTTTTCCTGTACTCATCTCATCATGATTTTCATGAGATCTGCCCCCAGTTTTCTTTTCCTTTTTCTTTAGCTTCCACATATGAGAGAAAACATAAGACCCCTGACCTCCTGTATACCTTGCTTTTGTGTGTGTGAGTGTGCGTGTGCACCCGGGCTGGATACTGAACCTATGACCTCATGCTTTCTAAGCATGTGCTATACTGTTTAGCTCTGCTTCCAGTTCCTACTTTGCAGTATCTTTTTAAAATCTTTTTTAATCTATAAATTTTCCCTTTTCCATCTGTCCCCTGGACCCCCTTAAAAACACGTAGTCTGGTATATAGTTTTTTAGTGGCCTAACTTTTGAAGATTGCATTCCTGTGGTGGTGTTTAACTTGTTCCTGTATTTCCCATGAATTGGTAATTGGATCTAGAACAAGATTTTGCAACCTTTGCATTATTGACATTTAGGGCCACTAATTTCTTTACTGCAGAGGGCTGTCCTAAGCATTGTAGAATATTTTCTTTGTTTTGAGAGGTAGTTTAGAGATACGGTCTCACTATGTTGCTCTGGTTGGTGTCTGACTTGTGAGCTTGGGCGTTCTTCCCACCATAGTCTCCCAAGTGCTTGGACTATAGGCGTGCATCACTGTGTCCAGCTCAAGGCAGGTATTTAGTAGGATCTGTTGCCCCTGTTCAGTAGATGCTACATTTAGTAGCATGATGCCTACCCCCAGTTATAACAACCAAAAATATCCCCAGACATTGACAAAAATTTCCCTTGGAGTTCAACATCATTCTTGGTTGAGAACCACAGTTTGAGTTTTATAGTTGTGGGTTTTTTTTTTTTTTTTGTTGTTGTTGTTTTGTCTTTTGTTAAGCCTACATCAGAGATGTTACCTGTGTACTTTAATCAGAAGGCATATAATGTCTGCCTATTTTGCAATGGTTTTTGTTTTGTTATTTTCAGTGCTGGAGATTGAACAGCGGGCTCATATATGCTAAGCAAATGCTTTACCACTACTAAACTAATCACCAGCCTCTATTCTGTGATAATTTTTAATAGCTCTTGATGGGTATTGTCTAGGTCTTATAGGTTTTCTTACATTTAGATGTTAATAAGAATAGTTTCTTAACAAACCATGCATATTTAAAAATTTTAAAAAATATTATGTAATTGCTTAATTTTGAGCTTTTCTGCATATATTATTGTTGTGTATCTTTTAGTTACATGTTGATGACTATGCCTAGAAAATGGATTTGGTTTACACTGCTCATATGCCAAATTCATGACTTTCACACAGGGCATATTGATCTGGTTTCTTCTCAAGTGACTGAGCTCTAATGCTGGTCAGCCTCTAGGGAGGCCTAGACAGGAAGATCGAAAGTTCCATGCCAGTCTTAACAACTTAGTGAGACCCTGTCTCAAAATGAAAAATAAAAAGGGATGAGGATGTGGCTCAGTAGTTAAGCACCCCTGGGTTCTATCCTTAGTACCAAAAAAAAAGAAGAAATTGAAACGTTTATTTTAAATTTATAATTCGTCTTCCAAAAAACACATTTGAGGCATCTCTTTTTAGAATGTTGTATTCTTAATTCAAACACTAAAATGATATTTCTTTTTTTGGGAGGTACCAGGGATTGAACTCAGGGGTACTCTACCACTGAGCCACATCTCCAACCCTATTTTATATTTTATTTAGAGACAGGGTCTCACTGAGTTGCTTAGCGCCTTGTTTTTGCTGAAGCTGGCTTTGAACTCAGAATCCTTCTGCCTTAGCCTTTTGAGCCACTAGGATCACATAGTGCACGCCACCATACCCGGCCAGGATACTTTAATTAAATATTTGCAACCATAATTATTCAATTATGAAGAAAAAAAGAATTCTAAGGGATTTACCTAGGAGTAGCTAACTGTGGGGTGTGAAAAGAAAAGGGGGATAAGAATCAGCAGGAAGGGTTTTCATTTGTGGCTCTATTCTTTTTAAAAATGGTTGTCTGGCATCTGGGACAGGCAAAACTAGAGGGACAGAAAAGGGGTGGCAGGGCCTGGGTGGGGGAAAGGGAAGAGTTGGACTGGAGGGAGATGTGGGGATTATGGGTGATGTTGACTGTTCTGTGTACTGTGGTGATGGTTCTATAGCTATGTTTGTCAAACCTCGCAGAATTGTACTTTCAAAAGGGCAAATGTTACAATAATAGTAATAATAATAGATTTATGGACCTAAAGAAATATCATAATTAAGAGAAAAGCTTCTTGGGTTTTGCCATTGGCAAAGCCAGTTTCCTAATGTAGCGTTTGTCTTTTTAACATTCTGGTTAACAGATGTGTTGTCTTGCATCTTCTTTTGGTATCTTGAAGTTGTTAAATAAAATCACATTCTGGTACTTGCTAGGAAAATCTGTTTACTGTAATTAACTGCTTGGGCAACTTCATTGTCAAGAGTGATGGAAATTGAATCCCTAGAATGAGGAGGAAAGACCTTAACTCTATGAATAGGAGCCATAGAGATCCAGCCTAATAGGCATGTATTGAGGTTGGGCAGCCTATCCAGTAGGCCACATCTGGCCTTCACCTGTTTTTGTAAATGAATTTTTATTGTTAAAACAGCCATACCTGTTTATTTATATATTGTCTATGGCTGCTGCAAGGGCAGAATTCAGCATGATAGAGATTATCTTACAAACCATACAGTATTGGCTACCTCACCCTGAATGTGACATATTTTAAATAGGTCACATTCCCAGGACTGAGAAGAGTATTATTGCAATCTTAGCATTTGTTGAGTACTGAACACTATCCTAACTATACAAAATATTTCATTTTATTCTTGTAATGGTATGAAATAATTGTAAACTGAGGCAGGTAGACTCAATTGGCCTAGAATAAGAATTATAATACAGAACTAAAATAAATCAGCAATGCATGCATTTTTATGAAACTGGAAATGAAACTTTTTTGTTGAATTAGGAATCTTTCTGACATTGATCAAGATGGAAAACTCACAGCAGAAGAATTTATCCTGGCTATGCACCTAATTGATGTTGCTATGTCTGGCCAACCACTGCCACCTGTCCTGCCTCCAGAATACATTCCACCTTCCTTTAGGTAAGGAACATTTGGCTTTTGTAAGGAATTATGCATTGCATTGAGTATGTTAATTCCAAATTGGCTTTGTTGACCATCTTATAGTGATTTCCATTCTTGGCAAGTAAATGAAATATCTGTGAATTCAAGAGAATCTTCCAGTCCAGGTTCTGTCTTAATTCTGGGCCTTTCTGTTCTACAGGGTATTTGTAGTATATTAGTAAATGCAATCAAATAAAACATTAAAAGATTTTTGTATGAACTTATATAATTGAAAACTGAATAAGCCCATATATAGGAAATAAAGCAAGGTGTGTATTATACACATTCCACAGATAACAAAAAATGCTAGCAATTCAGAAATTACAATCAGAAAGATAATTAAAGAAAATTATCTTTGTCTGAAATAGTCTCAGTCGACATGTCAAGAGTGTCCCCCAGGGTCTAGTTGGGACCCCACTGGCATGCCTACATGCATACACACATAGCATCCAATACAGCTCCAACTCATGGCTTTACATGTAGAAGATGAATATGAGATCCCACAAGCGCAAAGAAGAAGAGAAACAAAGACATACTTCTGTTCTGGGTCCTCAAGCTTCAGGAAAGACTTGTGAGGATAAATAGCCATCACTGTCCACACTGTCCTCATGCAGGAGCAAGCTGAGAAACTGAGTGCAGAAGAAGCAAGGGGCAGCTGAAGAAGCATTTGCCTATAAAATCTCACAGCTGCAGGGTTCACTACAGGAGAAATTGAACATTGGAAACTATTGAAAGTGTAAAAAGAAGGATGGGGAGATTGTTTTGAAAGAGCAAGTTTAAACATAGTGATACTGATCAGTAAAGTAAGGGTATTTCAAAACTATAAAATACAGACATTTCGTGTGTTCAGGAAGTGATTAAATGGAGAAATTTTTGTATAAGGAAAACAGTTGCTCCCAAATCACTGAGCTGCTGATCTTTCCTGGAAGGGATTGAAAGTTACTCACAAAGGTAATGGTAGTAGCATCAGACTCACTGGGTGCTCACTGTTTACCAGATACTTTATGATTATAAGCTAATTTAGCCCTTTTGAATTGTCCTAATTTTTATGTTTTTTTTCCCTTGCCAGGAGTTGGGGTGGGGGGTTCAGGGGATCAAACCTAGGACCTTGCACATGGAAAGCATGTGCTCTACCACTGAGCCACACCCTCATTCCCAACATTTTGAATAAGGTAACACTCAGAATCTGATGACATTCAAATATTCATTTTAAAAACTACAGAGTAAAGAAGTCCAAACTCTGTCTTTCCTCACTGTAAATGAAATTTGTTCCATGGTATGGTATAATCTAAAAATTCTTTTTCGTAGCTTGTTTCTACCTACCTCATTTTATGTGGATCTGTTTCTTTTCTTTTTTCTTCTTTTTTTTTCATAATTGCAGAAGAGTTCGATCAGGCAGTGGAATATCTGTTATAAGCTCAACATCTGTAGATCAGAGGTTACCAGAGGAACCAGCTTTAGAAGATGAACAGCAACAATTAGAAAAGAAATTACCTGGTAAGGCAGCCTTTACATTTGGCTTACACATCAGATTAAAGATTTTCTATCTGTAAAGCATAATGGAAGTAAAAATAAATCTAGCTTCTGACATTTCTGTATTTCTTTGAGCATATCAGAAAAAGACGTTTAATGTGCTTTTAGATTTGGATCTGTGTAGAGAAATAAGAACATGTGTACTTTGCTAGTGCATCCTTATTCTAGTTGGATTTTTTTTTGTTTTTTGGTGGTGCTGGGGATTGAACCCAGGGCCTTGTACGTGGAGGCAAGCACTCTATCAACTGAGCTATATGCCGAGTCCCCTTATTCTAGTTTTTAACTTAAAGTATTATTATATACTGCTAAACAAAGATTTTATTAATGTTATCTATGGAATATAGAACACTAAAAATTTGCGGTTAGATGGTTTCTTAGGACCGCCAGTGCAGAAGCAAAAAATAAAGTCGACTACTATAGCATTCTTGATGTGTTACAGAAGAATTAGAAACTCCTTAGCAGCAGGAACCCACTTTAAATTTAATGTGAACCTGTTTTAAATAATCCTCATTTACAATGGTAAATCTATCATACTACTAAAAAAGTCCAAGTTGGCTATGAATTATTAATGATGAGATGATAATGATACTAAGAGGCAATTGAAATTTGCTATGAAGTCTCTTTATATTAAATACTTTGTCAATATCATTTTGCTGCAGTAAAGTGCTCAGCATTCCACAACCATTAATTAGTTTGCTGAGAACACAAGCTCTTCCAGACTGTTCTGTAAACTAAATAACTTTTCACTTATGTTCAGTGATGAAATACTTATTATAGTTTTTCTGTGTGCAAGGCTGGAAGAATCTAAATGCTAATCATACATGGTCCATACTCTCTAGAAACTTACATTAGAAAATTTAAGTTATCCATATAAACAATTGCTAAAACAGTAAGTACATAAGTGTGATAAGGTCCTGGAGAGTTTGTAGATGCACAGCAAAGCTACTTATGGTTGGTTGTGGTATACTGAAAAGGACATGAGGAATTAAATCCCCATGGTCTAGATCACAGTTAAGTGAAAACCTGAGGATAAATAGGGTCACTACAAGTGGATGTGAGGAACATGTCAACTTTTGAAAACAATGAAAATGAATCCTCAATGGGATAAGGACAGGAATTCTTAGAATTTGGAATTTTCTTTTTCTATTAGTAGTAAGCATTCATTTTGGATTTTGAACAGGATGTGACATTGAGTATTTTTTTTTTTTTGCATTGATTCTTTCCACAACCATTTATGATGTGCCTCCTATATACTAGGAATAGTGCCAGACACTAAATAAAAAAGATGTATAAAGATTTTCAGTGTTTTTAAAATTGAGATGAAATATGCATACTATAAAATTGAGCATCTTTAAAAAAAAAAATTGTAGTTGTAGATGAACAGCATGCCTTTATTTTGTTTCTTTATATGTGGTGCTAAGGATCAAACCCACTACCACACACATGCTAGGCAAGCGCTCTGCCACTGAGCTACAGCCACAGCCCCCAAATTGAACATTTTAAACTGTATAATCTAGTGGCTTTTCACCTTGGCCCACCACTCCAAAACATCATACAGTGTGAGGCTAAAACTGTGGAGATTTATTTCTCATGTGCTAAAGGCTAAAAGTTCAAGATCAGAGCCCAGGCAGTTTAGTTCCTGGTGAGAGCACTCTTGTAGATAGCTGTTTACTCGCTGTGTCCTCCTATGGCTTTTCCTTGGTGTATGCATGGGTGTGGGGGAGTGACCTTCTTTTTCTTTCTCTTTTTATAAGGTCACTAATCTCATCATGGGGCCCCACCCCTATGATCTAATCTAACCCTAATTATCCCCAAAGATGTTTCCAAATACCATCACATTGGTGTAGTTAAGGCTGTAACATGAATTTGGGTGTGTGGTAGGGGCTGTACATTTATTCTATAATAATGGTGTTTATTACTCTCAGTTGTATAAACACCACCCCTCTCTTCTTCCAAAAGAAAATACCCTACTCACTCACTCTCCATTCTCATTCACCCCAGCCCCGGACAGCCACCAATCTGCTTTCAGTTTCTTTGGATTTAACAATGGTAGGTAGTTCATATAATTGGAATCATATAATATTTGACCTTTTGTACCTGGCTTCTTTCACTTAGCAGAGATTCCTTTGTAAGGATCATTGACTCATTCCCTGAGTGAAGGGACTTGAAGTTTTAAGGTGGCCGAGTAAAGAAGATAGTGCCACCTCTGAAATCACCAAATGTGATCTCATGCTAGGCTAGAACTCTACCACCTAGCCACTTTCCCAGCCTTGAGAGTTTCCCTTGTCTGGGGTGGATACCAAGGAGATGTATAGGAGGCAACACAAAGGTGAATACACACTGCTGGAAACAGGAAGGGGATGGAATATTTAGAAGTAAATAAAATAAAATAGATGAAAACAAAGGTGTAAAAAGGATAAGAGAAAAATGATGGAATTAAAAATTTATAGAAGTGTGTCAAAGAAGGAAACAAAATAATGGATTAGAAAAAAATATTTACTGACTGTGGTCCATTTAAGAATCTGGGCAGAGCAGCTTCTTCAGTGTGAACCATGCAATACTTGTTCTCTACCCCTGATTTGAGAAGTCACCTTGTTCAAACAGGAGACAGACAGTGCAGTTATAAGCTAAGGTGAAGGAGAGACTCATGATGCAGAAGAGATGGTGGGTCACTTGCTGAAGCAGGGCATGAAGAAGGGAAAGGGTAGAGTAGCAGGAGAGGAGAGGAATTGGGTATAAATACAGAATTATTGAAAGATTTTTGTAGAAATAGTGTGTGGCACGGATGGTAGTACAAAGGTTAGGGGCAACTCTTCCCTAACCTTTCTGTTTCCTGTTTGTAGTGCTCACTACAAGGGCCCAGTAAGGAAACTTAGGGAGTTCTGGATTTGGGTTTGTACTGTAGATTTCAAAATGCTAATACATTTTTTCTTTGAAAATAATGGCTTTTCTTAATTGATCTGTTCTTTCTTTTAAAGTAACATTTGAAGATAAGAAGCGGGAAAATTTTGAACGTGGCAATCTAGAACTGGAGAAACGCAGACAAGCTCTCTTGGAACAGCAGCGCAAAGAGCAAGAACGCTTGGCTCAGCTGGAACGGGCCGAGCAGGAGAGGAAAGAGCGGGAGCGCCAGGAGCAAGAGCGCAAAAGACAACTGGAGCTGGAGAAGCAACTGGAAAAGCAACGGGAACTGGAACGGCAGAGAGAGGAGGAGAGGAGGAAAGAGATTGAGAGGCGAGAGGTAAGCAGCGTGGACAACCTTGTAATAAACACATGAGCTTTGTCTTTCTCTTGTAGAATTATTCAAATGATGTATTAATGTAGGGCAGTCTGTTTTCCTTTTTAATTTTTAATTTTTGTGTGTATTAAACACTGGGCCTCATAAATGCTAGGTAAGTGTTCTACCACTATTCCACGTCCCCAACCCTTCTTTCTTCCTTTTTTTTTTTTAATATTTATATTTTAGTTGTAGTTGGACACAATATCTTTATTTTATTTATTTTTATGTGTTGCTGAGGATCAAACCCAGGGCCTCTCGCATGCTAGGCAAGCAGTCTACTGCTGAGCCACAACCCAGCTCTCTTTCTGTTTTTTTTTTTTTTTTTGAGACAGAGTCTCATTAAGTTGCCCAGATAGGCCAACTTTGAATTTGTGATCCTCTTGCCTCAGTCCCCTGAGTAGCTGGGATTACAAGCATGTAACCGCCCCACTAGGCTGTTGTTTTTCCTTTTAATAATCTGGAGATTGTAGTGTATTCAAAAGTTACACAACCATCACACTCTCTATTCTGGAGCATTTTCATCATCCCAAAAAGAAACCCCTTACACTAAGGAGTAATTATCCATTCCTCTTTGCCCCCAGCCCCTGCAACCACTTCCTTATCTCTCTAGATTTACCTGTTCTGGAAGTTGTACAGTATGTGGCCTTTTGTGTCTAGATTTCACTTTGCCTAGCATTTTCAAGGTTCATCCATATTTTAGCATGAATCAGTATTTTATCCTTTTTTATGGCTGAGTAGTATTCTGTTTTATAGATATACTATGTTTCATTTATCTACTCATAAGTTGATGAACTTTTGAGTTTTTTTTAGCTATTACAAATGCTAATATCAACATTCTTCTATAAGTTTTTTTATTGCACTGTCTTATAACAAACTAAGAGAGCAGTTAGGTGTTTTTCCAGATTCTTTTCTCTGTATTTACACATTTATATAAAAATGTAAAGATTTATGTGGTGGCATGGGTGGAGGTTGTATAATTTTAAACCACTTGATGTTATCAAAGCCATTGTATTGTTTTGAGACTGTTCCCCTGCCTCCCTAAAAATATGTCTGGGAAATCTTCATATATTCTATGGTGTCAGATCTGGAAAGGGACCAAGTCAATCTCTTGTTCAACTTCACAATTTTACTATATTACTACAGAAGCAAAGCTATGATTCTTTTCACATGAATGAAATATAAAGATGAGGAATTTTTCTTTATTAAAAAAATACTTTGGTTTCATCTCCTGCTGATTGCTCTAGACAGTATGTAGCCATAGCTGCCTTTTGTTCAAGCAAATACACACAGATGCTAACAAATTTTAGATATTTATCTATTTGGTATTGGAGATTGAAGCCTATGCATTGCACAGGCCAACCATGCATTCCACTCTCCACCCCAAAAGATTTCAGTTACCAGAATGGACAATGGAAAGGCATACTACCTTCCTTTTTTAAAGTATTTATCCAGAATTGTTTAGTAGACAAATTTACTATTGCTATGCATTGCTAGCCCCTGGAGTTTCAGTGATGACTAGATGTGCCACTTGGCCTCCGGGACTTTGCAGTGTGATTGGGAGCTTGCTGAGTAAGAGGCAGTCACACTACCAACAGCAAAATCTATACAAATATTCCAAAACTGAAAACTGCTGAGACCAGAAACACTTGTGGTCCCAGCATTCTGGATAAGGAAAGCTTAACTGTAAATAATAGTTTCTCTTGTTGGGAAAAAAACAAGTTTTGTTTGTTTTAGTTCTTAGATTTAAGATTGATTTAGATTTAGAATTGTTTAGATTTAAACTTGATTTTACTAAAGAAATTTTCCTTCCTATTTGTGAGTCTGTAAATAAAAAGGAGCACTTTTATTTAGTATATCATGCATTCTGGAAGGCATGAAGAATGAGATTCCAATGTGAAATGATCCTGTTGGTTGTCATCTTATGTAAATATAATTAGTTCTGAATATTCCCTTTTTTTCCTTAGAAGGAGCACTGATTTTTATAAAAATTTTTATTGCTTTATGATATGATTTCTTGTAATGTCTATATTTCATCCTTAAAAGGAAAGACTTACTACATGATACTTTTGTTAAGAGACATGTTAGAGCATAAGAACTGAAAAATTAATAAACTGTGACTTTGACAGGCTGCGAAACGGGAACTTGAGAGACAACGACAACTTGAATGGGAACGGAACCGAAGGCAAGAACTTTTAAATCAAAGAAATAAAGAACAAGAGGACATAGTTGTATTGAAAGCAAAGAAAAAGACTTTGGAATTTGAATTAGAAGCTCTAGTGAGTGATATTTGATCATGCTTTGGATATATACTACCATTGAACCATTAAAAATGGTAATAATTCCTTTTATCTTTCATTTGTTAAAGAATGATAAAAAGCATCAATTAGAAGGAAAACTTCAAGATATCAGATGTCGATTAACCACCCAAAGGCAAGAAATTGAGAGTACAAACAAATCTAGAGAGTTGAGAATTGCTGAAATCACCCATTTGCAGCAACAGTTACAGGTAAGAAAACAATGTATCACAAAAGATTTTAGGCTTACGTGCTTGCCTCTGATTCATTTTATTTATTTATTCATTCAACAAACAGTAAGCATCTACCATATACTCGATTTCTGGGGAAAAAAGGTGAAGAGGGTGGGGTCCTTTTCTTAAAAGTCAACTGTCAAGTAAACAAACTCAACAAGTGTTTGCTACACACTATTAGGTGCTGGGCTGTTTTTTAGGTACTGAGGCTATAGTGTTGAGCAATGGAAATGACACCGAGAGTGAGCTGAATGGACCTTACCCTCTGTATGCAAGAGGGACACATACTAACAGAACTATAAAGTTTGTATCTATGAGAAAATGAAAAGTGCCAAGTAGAAGGGAAGGCAGTAGAGAGTCCTGGTGGTTAGCATTGTTGTGATTTAAACTAAGGTAGTCAGGGTAGGCCTTTTGTGAAGGTGACATTTGCACAGATTTGAAGTCTGTGATGGACTAAACTATGGCAGAACAAGTTTTAGGTAGGGATACAGCAGTGCCACCAGTGACCTGAGGCTGTAGCAGGCTTCTGGGATGCCAGGTGGAGGCCAGACCATACAAGACTAGTAAATAGGTGCAATTAAGATTTTAGTGGGATGTAAGAAAGATGTGTAGGGTAAGACTTGAGACTTGATAGTGTGCTAGTGGCAATTTTGCCTTCATTTACCTCTCATCTATTATCTCACCTGGTATGATTGAACTGTTATCTCACCTAGTTTGGTATCAAGCATTGAACTACAGGGGCATCAAATTCATGCAGATATTACCTGCAGATCATCATATTTGACCACAGTGACTCTTTCACTTCTTTTTCTCAGCATGATGATTTCAAGATTGATTTTTCAATGTTGTTGAGTGAATAAGTACGTTGTTTCATTTTATCACTGAGTAATATTTACTAATCCCTTCACCTGTTGATTAATATCTGGGTTCTTTCTAATTGGGGATTTTCATAACTAAAACTACAATGAATATTTATGTATAGTATTTTTGTGGAATTATAACTTATTTCTCCAAGGCAATTTTTTTGGAGTGTAATTGTGCCGTATAAGTCTTATCTTTAAACCCCCCTACCACAAAACTGTCAATGGTAGAAATTATTTGTACCTCTTCACATTCTAATCAGCAATCTGTGAGTGATACAATGGTTTCTCATCCTTACCAATACTTGGTGTTGTCATTATTTTAAAGTTTGACTTTTCTGGTAGGTATGCAGCAAATATATTTCATTTTTTCTTGTATATGCATTTCCATGAAGACTGATGATGTTGGTCATCGTTTTACATGTTGCATGGTATCATTTGTGTATCTTCAAACTATCTGAACTTGCCTGTCCGTTTTTGGTTGAGTTGTTTTCCTTACTATTGAATTGTAAGACTTATATATAAATTTTTGTCAACAAGTCATTTGTCAGATACATGATCTGCAGATATTTTCTCCCAACTTTTGGTTTGCTTCTCATTTTCATAATACTATTTTTTAAAGGACAGAAGTTTTAAATTTTGATAAGGTTTAGTTTGTTAATTTATTTGTATGATCATGCTTTTTGTGTTCTAAGAAATCTTTGCCCCATGACTGCAACATTTTCTTCTGTTTTCCTTCAAAAGTTTTATGTTTTACATATTTAGGTCTATAATCCATTTCACGTTGGTTTTTGCATATGGTCCTAAGTTAGAAGTTGATGTTCATTTTTCTCCGTATATACCAAGTGCCATTTATTGAAAACACTTGGCTTTCCCATTAAATTTCCATGGTAGCTTGTGGAAAAGCAGTTGCATATATTTATAAAAGGTCTGTTCTGAACTCTTCCTTTAATCTGTATCTATCCTTTCACCATCACCTTACTCCATGGATAACTATAGCCTTATTCTGGTTTTTGAAATCAAGTTTGAGTACCCTGTTATTGTTATTCTTTTTGAAAAAAAAATTTTGGCTATTCTAAGTCATTTCCATAAAAATTACAGAATTAGCATGTCAGTTTTATTTGTTTTTTTTTTCCTTCAAAAATACCTAGAACTAAAAAAATTTTTGTAGAACATTGTTGCAATTCCTTTGAATTTATTGATCATTTCAGGAAGATTTGACATTTAACGATATTGAGTTTTATAGATTATCTCTCAATTTATTTAGGTGGTTGTAAATTTCTTTCAGCATATTTTTGTAGTTTTCATATTTTTGTAGTTTTATATGTGTTTTTAAAAGTTTTCCTTAAGTATTCTGTGGTCAATGCAATTGTATATTGCCTATTTTTTATTTCAGTTTCCAACTATATGATGTCAGTATATAAAAATAGAATTTATTTTTTATAGTTATTTTTCTGTGTGTGTTTTTTTTTTTCTTTTCTGTGTTATTGTTTAGCTAATTTCTCAGGGTTTGTTTTTCTTTTTTGCGGTGCTGGGGATGGAACCCAGGATTGCACATATGCTAGGCAAGCAAGTGCTCAACCACTGAGCTATATCCCCAGCTCCAGTGTCTTATTTCTTTCTTTCTTTTTTTTTTTTGGTACCTGGGGATTGAGCCCAGGAGCACTCGACCACTGAGCCACATCCCTAGACCTTTTCTATATTTTATTTAGAGACAGGGTCTCACTGAGTTACTAAGTGCCTTGCTAATTAATCTGCTGGCTTTGAACTTGTTATTCTCCTGCTTCAGCCTCATGAGTTGCTGCAATTACAGGTATGCACCACTGTTCCTGGCTTCCTGTATCTTATTTCTAAAAGAATGTTTTGTAGATTCTTTAGGGGTTTTTGGCTATATAAACTTGCCATGCTTGAAAAAAGACAGCTTTATTTTTCATTTTCTAAACTGTATGCCTTTTATATCTATAAACAACTATGTAAATAAGTCTAATAATTTTGATAAAATAAATTCACTGAAATATACAAATTATCAAAATACAGTGAAGAAGAAACAAAAAAACCTGAATATTTATATATCTATTAAGTAAATTTACTGTTAAATATCCTACCACAAAGAAAACCCTAGACCTAGAAGGCCTCACTGATAAATGTCACCAAAAATTAAAGAAGAGATATCATTTCAACATAAACATTTTAAAATAGAAGAGGAAGGAATATTCTCTAACATTTTCTGAGCTCAGCATTACCCTGATACCAAAACCAGACAAGGATAAAACCAACATCCTCAATATCCTTCATAAATTTAAATGTGATTTTTTTTTTTTTTTTGCCTTACTTAGTTGACCAGGACATCCAGAACTATGTTGAAGAGAAGTGCTAAGAACATTATTCTGGGTCTTAGAAGGAAAACTCTGTCACAAATAAGGAAGGGTAACTAGGTTTTCTATAGATGCCCTTCATCAGGTGAAGGACTTGCCTTCTGTTTATTGCTACTTGATCTTGAATAGATATTACATCAGGCCATGTTTGTTTTTGTTTTGGGCATCTATGGAGATGATTGTGTGGTGTTTTTTTCTCTTCTACTCTGTTTAGATGAAGATTTATGTTGATTGCAATTTGAATGTAAAACCAACCTCCATTGCTGGGGTACACCACACTTGGCCATAGAATATTTTAGAATATTCAACTTGCTCTTGTTTATTAAGGATCTTTTCATTTAAATTCATGAAAGATATTGGTTACCTTCTAAATGCTAATTAACTCTGTTTATATGTCTTTCATTAACTATTGATGAAAAGTTTCATAAGATAGTCCCCTGGAAAATTTAGAGTTAAAGGTCTTGTGTTTAGTTTCAGTATCAATTTATCACAGAATGTTGTGTGAACAAACACACTTATTATTTATGACTGATGTTTAGAATATTCAGTTATTGATAATAAATAAAAGTCAGGATTCTTAAAGTAGTGAATGGGAAAATAATACCTAATTAGAAGAAATAAAGGGACATAGCAGGCAAGGAGATATTGGTTCACTTTCCTTTCATGGATTAGCAGATACTTAACTTTGCAAATGAGTTGGGTATCCCTTAATATTGGTTTGACCTACTTTATAAACTTAGGTTATACACCTTAAAGTAATGTTTATATAAGTAAAACAATCTCAGTGATATGAGTTAGGTTTTGTCTTGATATTTCTTTGTCTTAGTTCAGAAAAGAAACTTTGGGATTGGGAAATAGGAAGGAGAATAAAAGGGAAAACTCAGTTGGTTTTGCTTTTTTTGAGAAAATGACTGGTTTATATATTCTGTTCTATGAAGTTTTCGTGTGTGTGTGTGTGTGTGTGTGTGTTGGGGGTTATTTATAGAAAAGGAGGCTTCTAAATCCTCTGTTGAGCTGATATCTTTGCCATATGGGCCAATAGTATATGAAGGTTTTTTTCCACATAGGCTAGTCTGTACCTAAAGGTGGATGTTCCAAAAGAGAGGTTCTTGGCCTCTGATGATTTTTTGAGACATGGTCTTTCTGTTTCTCAGGGAAGTCTTAAACTCATGTGCTGGATCTGAAAAACAATCTTTTAAATATTTATTTTTAGTTTTAGGTGGACACAATATCTTTATTTTATTTTTACTTGGTGCTGAGAATTGAATCCAGTGCCTCATGCATGCTAGGCGAGCACGCTAGCACTTGAGCCACATCCCCAGCTCTGAACATTTTTAATTATGGCACTTTTATATTTTCAAGCCAAAAGTCAATACTTAGAGTTCACTTTTTTATAAAGGTAAAAATAAAAGTCAAATATTCCCTATATATCTGTTGTATTGTTTCATGTTGTGTTGTTTTTGATATTGGGGATTGAACCCAGGGACACAGTACTGCTAAGCTACATTCCCACGTTTGTTTGTTTGTTTGTTTGTTTTTTCCCCATTTTTGAGACAGGGTTTCACTTGGTTGCTGAGGCTAGCCTCAAACTTGGGATCCTCCTGCCTCAGCCTCCTAGTTTTTGGGATCACAGGTGTAGCCATGGTGCCTCTTATATCTGAAAAGCCTACCATTTTACTGAAGTGTGTAGAAACTATAGAGGATACTTACAACTGAACTTAAGCAAATACTGTGCTTGGTAACCCCACAAAAAAAATTCCAAATAGCATTTGTACAGTATGGTTTTAGTTTTTTTCATTGTGTCAGTTAAAATAAAGGTGGTTCAAGACTTTTATGTACCTGTTTAAAGTTCCATTCTTTGTGACAGAAAAACATGCACATTTGAAGCAGTTAAGATTCTAGTGGTTAAAAATCTGTTTTGTTCCCAACTTCAGGTATATCATAAACCTAAATTCTGCCCTATTAAGTATTAAAGCTCAGATTATAATAACAGAGTAATTCCTACCAAATTAGTTTACAAGCAATTGGGCCACTGTATTTATACTTGATCTCCGTGCAATTGAGAGATCCTCACTTCTGTTTTCTGTGTGCACAGTGTTTTTGAAGTGCTATCTTTAAAAGCTTATAAATGTCCAGTGAGACAACAAGAATGTAAGCAATACCAAGGAAGCTATAACTGTCTTAACTTTATTTTAGTGAAAAAAACACTTGGCAAACAGTTTATTCCTTGGCAAGAAAGCAAGAGTCACCCTGACTAGCAGTTAAATGTGGTTCACCATAAGGACTTGGGAAGAGCTGACTAACCTCTCTGCTATTCAAGCCATTCAGGAGTATCTCTGAGGGTCAAGAAAACTGACTTAGGCACTAATTCTGCGTGTGGACATCAGAGTGTTCCCTGTCATTCACCGTTGTTTTTCTCCTCCTCCCCTAGGAATCTCAGCAAATGCTTGGAAGACTTATTCCAGAAAAACAGATACTTAACGACCAATTAAAACAAGTTCAGCAGAATAGTTTGCACAGTAGGTATTTTATTTATTTATTTTAATAATTTTTAGTTGTGGATGTACCTTTAGTTTTTAAAATTTATGTATATTTATATCGAGGCCAGTGCCTCACACATGTTAGGCAGGAGCTCTGCCACTGAGCTGCAACCCCAGCCCCAGAATTTTAAAGTTGGCTTTTTCCCTCCCTCTCCTTTAATTCCTTTCTCTCTCCTTCTCCCTCCTTTTCTCCCTCTTTCGTTTTAAATATGCTGGGGATTAAACCTAGGGCCTCACCTCATGCGTGCCAAGCACAGCTCTATGGGCTCTACTGCCGAGCTGCACCCCAGCCACAACCTTTTTCTTTTTTACAGACAGCAAGAATTTTCTCAAGTGACATGAAAATGTTAAAAAACATTTCCCTCACTGCCAATTAAAGTTTTTCCTGTCTCTCACTGTTTCTCTAAAATAGGAGATTCACTTCTTACACTCAAAAGAGCCTTAGAAGCAAAAGAACTAGCTCGGCAGCAGCTACGAGACCAACTGGATGAGGTGGAGAAAGAAACTAGGTCAAAACTGCAGGAGATTGATATTTTCAATAACCAGCTGAAGGTAACTGTTCTCTGTGTGCCTACATGTATGTCTTACCCTTTCATTTTCCTAACTGTCCAGCTGATTAGTTGATGTGGAATCCCAGGCAGAAAAATGTATTGAACTGGCGTTTCAACCTTGGTGAAAGCCTTCACATTTATGGATGAGCATTATACCATCTAAATTGCATTTTTCTTCCTTGAGATATAAAAATGAATTTGGCATTTATAAATTCTGGATCAGTGAGTGGCCCCAGCATTATGTCTGTTTTCAACCTGAATTGTTTTGTATACATTTTCATCTTTTTGCCTGTTCATAGCCATATCAAGTGGAATTTCAGAAACCAGGCCCTCAAGCTTCCTCTTTCTTGTGTTCTTTGCATACTGCTCAGAGGGATTGTTTTTCCTCTTAAAACTGAGAATTTTTCTGCCACTTCTTGCCTTTAAGATTGTGCTTAAATAAGTAGTCATTTTGTTCCCTCACATTCTAAATTTTTATTGTTTAGTGCACTAATTGCTTTTCTTTTGTGGCAGAAGTGGTGTATGTTTTTGTCACATTTGCACAGGAAAACTTAGAAAAATGCCTGAGCTCTGAGGGAACATAAAATAGTAAAGATCACAGGTTCTTTCTGATTGCTTTCAGTTTAACCTCACAACTTTATCATCCTAAGAATGTTAACTCTTACAAGAAATCCAGAATGGAAACAGCTAATTTTCTCTTCTTCTTTTTTTTTTTCTTTTTCTTTAGTATTTTTAGTTGTAGATGAACATAATACCTTTATTTTGTTTATTTATTTTTATGTGGTTCTAGGGATTGAACCCAGGGCCTCACACATGCTAGGCAAGCACTCTATCACTGAGCTACAATCCCAGCCCCACTTTCTTTTCTTTCTTTTTTTTTTTTTTTTTTTGGTGCCTTGGATTGAACCCAGGGTTGCTTAGCCACTGAGCCACATCCTCAGCCCTTTTTGTTTTTTATTTTGAGACAGTCTAGCTAAGTTGCTTAGGGCCTCACTAAATTATTGCTGAGGGGGGCTTTGAACTTGCAATCTTCCTGGGTCAGCCCCCAGGAAGCTTGTCCAACAAGCTCATCTCTTTTAAATAATTACTATATGTTATTTTAAATTTAAGTAAGCTATTAGAGTTTTTAACTGCTATGTTCTTTTAGAAATTGGATGTGATACCTTTTTTTTTCTTTCAAAATATTTGTTTTTCTTTTCTAACTTAAAATTCTTTATAAACTTGTTTCTGGCCATTTTAGCTTTTGAAACTAGGAAGTAAAATTCCTATTCTTTATTTCTAAACCAAAAAAATTAAAAATTAAAAAAATTATAAAGCATATTTGAGATTTTTAGTTTACGTCTGGATTGAAAGATTAGACCAGATTGTCTAGACATCTAAATTTGAGGTGTTTGTGCTGTTTTTTGGAGCATTAGGTAATGAACTTTGCTCAGTTGTTCAATTCCCAGAATGTACTGTTCATAGAAACAGCACAATTTTTTTTTAGGAAAAATATTTAGCCAACCTAGTATTTTTCTTCACTTTGCTTTTATGCTTATGTTGTGGCGGTGTATGTATTATCTGTATTTTATATTTGTATGTATGTGATTTAAGTGTGGCATATAAGTATTGAAAGTGCAGCTGTAAGTTCTCCATCTCTAAGTACAATCAACATCCTCACATATGGGTTCTAGGGATTGAACCCAGGGCCTCACACATGCTAGGCAAGCACTCTATCACTGAGCTACAATCCCAGCCCTACTTTCTTTCTTTCTTTCTTTTTTTTGGTGCCTTGGATTGAACCCAGGGGTGCTTAGCCACTGAGCCACGTCCTCAGTTGCAATTTTATACTGTTTTTTAATAATCTCTTGGAATACAATCTGTGAAGTAGTCAGCTATCTTTTGAACTCATTAATTAAGATTTTTGCCTTAATATAGATTTCTTTTAGTTTAATGATTAAGTTAATTTTCTATTTAAATTTAATCTAGTGAGTAAAAAAGTCACAAGCCAATATAACTATATTGTTTTGCCATTAACACTCATTTAGAAAACTTACTGAATGTAATATGTTGTCTTATGGTTATTATTTTTAGAATTCCTCTGAAACTAAAACAGAAGCAATTAAATCAAATAATCAAAAGATTTATAATTTGATTGTGACCACTCAGAGACTGAGTTAACATTTAGTTTATCAGGGGTCTTCTTGCCTACTTTTCTTTGTTATAATCACACTGGAAAATGTGAAGCATTTTTTCTGACCTTAGAGCATGTATTCATTAGCAACTATAATTTTTATATGATGAGATAGAGCAGGAAGAGCTAGTAGCCTGACTTCTGGGATTTGTTGGATATCTCTCTTGATATAGCAGTCCTTACAGAGCACTAAATGATGCAGAACTTTATTTCTGCCTTGCCCAGAGAGAAGTTAATTTCCTGCAGCTAGCCTGATGGTGTAGATCTGCTGTATTTTAAATCTTTTTTTCCTAAAAGGAAACCAGCTAGAGAGTATAGAAAAGAAATTGGCTCTTGGCAGTTGTATTTCATATTCATAAATAATGTTCACATGGAAGAAGAAAATGTAATTCATTTGATGCAGGTTAGTACAAAGCATTTTAATTAGTTGACCAAGACACTAAACCTACTTGAAATTGTTGGCTTCACAATTGAGGAACCAATACTCCCCTCCCCAATACACACACACACACACACACACACACACACACATACACAACTGCTTTCATGCACAAAATCATGTCCAGCTTCTTAGGTATAAAATTATATGGGGAACATTTGTACCCTTATTTATCCCTCATTCTGAAGTATAAGACAGATTGAGAAGTATGTTTAGTATTTAGTTTCTCTAACGAAAGTTTATGAAACTAAGTATATTTTATTATTCTGCCATATATATATATGATCTGATTTAGTCCTTTCCTCCAGAATGTCTAGTTCACACTCATTTTTTTGTTTGAGGATTTCTTCCATTTTCTTCAATTCAGGAAGCATTATACTTCCACCTTCCCTATAGAAGATCTGATAAGCAAGGATAGAAATTCTCAAGTCTTTATTTAAAAAGGAAATGTTGGGGCTGGGGTTGTGGCTCAGTGTTAGAACGCTCACCTAGCACGTGCGAGGCCCTGGGTTCGATCCTCAGCACAACACAAATAAATAAATAGAATAAAGGTATTGTGTCCAACTACTATCGAAAAATAAATATTAAAAAAAAAGTAAAAAAATAAAAATAAAAAGGAAATGTTTACTGTTGGAGTCAGATTAACAGTTCTTTGTTTCATATAGGAACCAATAGTGAAAATATGAAGCATACTTAGTCCACTGTTGTGATTTACTAGAGATTCACCATATGATCTCAAATTTTGGGCCCTTTTGTTTCTCTCTGATCTTTTAAATATGCATCTAACTTATCACCATAAATCAAGAAATACTGAGGAAGGAAACAAGAATCTTACCATAGCGAATCAACTTGGCTTTTTATTTTTTAAATAAGTCTGAAAAGTGGGGGGGAATGGAAGAGGAGAATAAATTATAGCACCCAAGATACTGAAACTCTTGTGCTAGAAATTCCTCAATTAGCATCTTTTGTATATTTGCTATCTCTGATATGCACTATATATTTTAGCTTTTTGGTGATCATCTAAAATACCAAGCCAGAAATAATTCATTTTGTTAGTGCATGAACTAGTACTAGCATGAATTAGTACTTCCTAAAGTAGTTTTAATTCAGTGGATCAAGTTTTTTTACCATAAATTTCTGCTTTTAAATGTATTCTGCTGTGTGAAGTGCCACATGCCTATGATCCTAGTGGCTCAGGAGGCTGAGGCAGGAGGATTTTGAGTTCAAAGCCAGCCTCAGCAGCTTAGCAAGGGCCTAAGCAAGTTAGTGAGACCCTGTCTCACAATAAAAAGGGCTGTGTTGTGGCTCAGTGGTTAAGCATCCCTGGGTTCAATCCCCAGTACCTACCCCCCAAATGTATTCTGTTTGCAACAAATATTCTGTGTTAAGAAATCAGTTATCTCAAATTTGTGTTCCAGAAACCTATTTAAAATTGTCGCTGGGAGTGGTGGTACATGCCTGTAATCCCAGCAGTTGGGGAGGATAAGGCAGGAGGATCAAAGCCAGCCTCAGCAACGGTGAGGCACTAAGCAACTCAGTTAGACCCTGTCTCTAAATAAAACATAAAAAATAGGGTTGGGGGTGTGGCTTAGGAGTTAAGTGCCCCTGAATTCAATCCCTAGTACCCAAAAACAAACAAACAAAAATTCTACAAACTGAATATATGGTTCTGACTTTATTCACAGTGACTTTGTTTAAAAAAAAAAACTATAACTCATAAAGAGTTTAATCCCCAGTACTCCAAGGGGAGAGGGAATTGTTGATTATTTATGACTTTCTCTTTATACCTCAGTTTATAGGAAAATAAAAGCTTGATTTCTTTTGGAGAAGCTATATGTCTAAAATGCATGTAATAAACTTTCTTATAATTGTTTTTTCTTATTTATGGTGCTTTCCTAGAGGTATAAAATCATGGTTCTAACAAGTGTCAAATCACACTACCCATAGGGGCTTTT
The DNA here is from genome assembly GCF_021218885.2 of Marmota monax. Lineage (NCBI taxonomy): Eukaryota > Metazoa > Chordata > Mammalia > Rodentia > Sciuridae > Marmota > Marmota monax. Next base: position 3,800,145 of record NW_026695235.1, read on the forward strand.
TAGCTTTTGTCTTCACATTGCCTTTGCAAGCTATAGTAGTTACTGTGGCAGTGATGAATTTACAGTAATGATGAAAATCATTACTGTAAATCCTAGTGTTCCATGTCTTAATACTGTAAGAATAATACCAAGCAGCAGCATAAAGTATATCTTACAGTTTGCAAGTCTCCACTGTGTGCCTTTTAAGAGAATCTAACACCCACAGAGGCAAGGTTTTGTGTTTCATGTTGAAAGTTGAGTCCTTGTTGGTCCTTGTCTAGTCACTGTGTACTGGACAAGTCCCAATGTGAATGGCCATTTACACTGGCGCGTTTCTTTCTTCCAGTCAGTGGCAATGGAGGAGGCAATGTGGCAGTGCCTGGCAGTTCTCCTGGGCTGCGTCATCCACTTAGACTTCTTTCTAAAGGTCTCCATGCCCTACTCAGGCAATGCACATCTTTCTCAGACTAAGAATGATGAACCATCTCCAGCTCTGTGCTTCAGTTTCCCCTCCACAGATGAGTGCCCAGTGTCTAAGATAGCATTTACTATGAAGTACTAAGCTTTCTTTGTAACAGTTAATAATAATTAATAATTATTAACCATGGAGTATGATTGAATCTTTCCTCTTGATAAGTTGTGTTTGTGATGGTGTAAGCTCTGAATACCAGCTGGACAAGGTACTGTATACTGTAGTCTTGTCTTTATAACAAGCATTCGAGATTGTTTCATTTGCAACTACAAAATTTTGAAAGAGCATTCAGTTACTGTTTGTGTCTTTGTGTGTTTTTCCATGATGTGGGAGACAGTATTATGGACAGTGTATTATTCCAGAAAGACATAGTATTTTATTTCTTAGTGAAATTTGAGTTTTTAGGACTAATTAAGAATCAGATTTTTTAATACACTTAGGAAATCCTGGCTTCTTAAGTTAGACACGGGGGCTGTTAGAACTATAAATTCTATTCATAGTGATACCGGTTCTATACCAGTTTAAAAAAAAAAAAATGATACCGGTACTGAAAATTGTTCCTAAGAACTAAAGAGATGAAATGAGAACACCAGTTATGCTAAATGAGGTTGTTTGCTTAACTAAGACTTTCTGCTCTTGGTTTAGACACTTGCTTTCATGACAGGCCCATTCATTCTGAAGGCAGTGAAAGGGAAAATGTTTAGCAACCAAGGGAGAAAAAAAAAGAGCTGGAGAAAGAACTGAAAAACAGAATGAGAAGTCAGGGGTTGGGGAAGCATGTGAAGAGAAACAGTGATGGAAAGGAAAAGATCCAGGAAGAGGAGAAGGAGAGACAGGAAGAGAAATAACAGCATTGCTCTCCTGTAATTGGTAGAATAATGTTTGGCTGTTCTATGGTTTGCTATTTTTGTTTAAGATAACATTTTATTTTTGCCTATATGTTTCTTCTGAAAAGACTTCTGAATAGAAGTAGTAAAATCCTCTCATTACTTGTTATTATGGGAACTTTATACAGATTCCTCAAATATAATCAAATAACAGAAAATTCCCCAGCTTCAAAATAGTTAACAGATGTTGTATATTAGATTCTGTGCTTACTGGTAGACTGGGTAGTTGGTTGCTTGATTTGAGTTTTTTAGTTAGAGGTTTTTTGTTTTTGTTTTTGTTTTTTTCTTCTTAAGGTAGTAAAACAAAAAAAATGTGTAGTAAAAGATTATCTGGGAAGGGAAGAAAAGCAGACTCAATTATTAGAAAAGATATTTTCTTCTGTTTTCTTTCATTCTCCTGTTTACCCATACCCCTCAACAACTTTATCCTTCAGAATGATATGCAATTAAAATAATAGGATACTACTTTGTGAATATAACAAACATTGGTGGGAAATTCAAATTTTTCAGGAAAACTGAAGTCACTTTTTCTTTTGGGTAATTGAAGTTATTTACCAGGCCTTCTGGGAGGTTCCTGATGCCTTTTCCTATTGCTCTTCCCTCCCTTTCTCCCCAACACACACTCCTTTCTCAGCCTCTTAGAGCATTTCAGATACATTGACTGCCAATTAGAGTCATGGGGACACATTATTTAGTGAAAGGTTGACTTCAGATTTAAAAGTAGCATTTTGAATATACTTTTAAACATTAGTTTAGCCTTTCTCAGAATTTAAATTGCCAATCAATATATCTTTTTATTTACACTTCTTTTAATATTTTAAAAATAGATAAACTTGATAATTTTATGAAAACTGGTGGGGCACAGTGGTACACACCCAGAATCCTAGTGACTCAGGAGGCTAAGGCTGGAGGATTCAAGTTCTGTTCAGCGTCAGCAACTTAGTGACACCCTGTCTCAATTTTTTTAAAAAAAATGAAAGGACTTGGAATATAACTCAGTGAAAAAGCAATCCCCATCACCAAAAATAAAAAATTGTAATAAATGGAATGTTCATTTCCTTGATTTGGAGTATAGTTTCTATGTTCTGGAATTGTTGTTATTTTTTTTTTTTTTCAGATTTTTCCATACCAGTCCAGTTCTATCTTCATTGATTTTGCTAGTTGCCTTTCTTTTGTAGTTTTTTTATTTAATTTCTTCTTATTATTAATTATTTTGGTACCAGGGATTGAATTCAGAGATGCTTAACCACTGAGCCATATCTCAGCTCTTTTTTATTTTAAGACAGGGTCTCGCTAAGTTGCTGAGGCTGGCTTTGAACTTGTGATCCTCCTGCCTCAGCCTCCTGAGCCACTGGGATTATAGGTGTGCAAAACATACTGGAAAAAAATTAGTGTCTTTTAAAACTCAGAAGGCCTTTTTAAAATTCTGATATTGTGTGCTACATATTATTCCTGGGTTAGAAATAATTATTGTTTATATAAATGCCCTTCTACTTTTAACTTTGTTACAGATATTAGATTACAGAAAAAAAAAAACACATACCTGGAATTTCTGATGCTGGTACTTATAAGATCGATTAAATTTAAAAAAATAATTTTAAGTATAATATAAATAATTAATCAGAGTATATTTGTTTTTGTCTCTCATTTCTAAGAGAAAACCTGAGTTAAAGGCCCAAAGCAAAATAATCCTTACAAAAAGTTAGACATTCGAATTAGTAAATCAGTTTCCATTAACTGCTAGCCTTCATAGGCCCATATTGCTAGTTAATTGTTTTCTCCTTATTGGCATTTATACAAAGTAGTGTTTATGAAAAGAAATCCCATACATGTTATTCAGGTGGGTATTTTATACTTCAAGTAATATCATTTCATATAATACATCTGTTTTTTACTGTCTCAGAGCAAATAAAGGAGAAACAAACATTCACAGTTAATTAAGTCAAGTGATTTTGTGCCCTTTGGCATAGTAATAGAAGAGCCATCTACAGTGAACTTGAAAGTGAGCCATATTTCTCAGTGGAAAAATAGTTGAGTCTTCTTGGGTATTCAATTTGTCAAACATATTGCTTTTTAAACACTTTGGCTATGCTCCATAGGATGTCCAAAAGATGTGTTATGGTTCAGATATCTTAGCTCTTTAAGGAAATAAGAGCTTTTCACTCTTTAGGGAAGAAAATTAAAAGCAAGTTGATTTTTATTTTATCTTAACTAATAGAAGACAAAATCTTGATTTGCCAAATTTTTATTGTAGTTTATAATCCATTTTTGATTGGAGAGCCTTTGAGAACCAAATAAAAGCTACGAGCCTCCTTTAACCAGAAAAATGCCCACATACCCCAAATTTGGCAAGTTGTTTTTAAAATAGGGCCAAAGCTTTTTCATGGATTTTGGTTAAGAAATTCAAATCTATAGTTTTAAAAATCTGTTCATGTTATTGGTGATAAAAATCTTATTATTTTAAGCTGGGCATAGTTAGTACATGCTTCTAGTCTCAGATATTCAGGAGGTTCAGGCCCTGCCTGGACAACATAGCAAGACCCTATCTCATAATATTTTTTTTTAAAACTTACTATTATAACTTATATATACCATATATTATATAATTTTTCCCTTTTTGCCATGTTTGTAACATGTAGCTTACTCTTGTTGAGTGCTTGTTTAATGATCTCTTATTTATTAAGAAAGCAATTATACTTAATTGGGAGACAATGTTCAATTATTACCCATTATAACTAATGTAAACAAACGTATCATACCCCTGAGTAGACCTTACTAAGGAAAAATCAATAAAGTTGTATGCTTATAGCAATAACCAACCATATTTGTGTGATTGTAGAGGGATTGGCTTTAGAAAAACTAATTTAATTTTCTTAAGAGCCATGAAGGAAATGCTGATTTTTTAAATTCTTAGTCGTTTCTTTGTTTCGTTTTGCCTTTATTGTAGTAGAGACATAATTGTGACAAAGTATATGGGCATTTAATAGAATTTGCAGGATCACTGTAATCAGGTTCCCACTAGGAGAAGTTATTATATTTAGTGTGTTAGAATTTTTCTTATTTACTTCTCCCAATAATAAATTCACCAATTTCCTACATAATTAAGCAATTTAATGACACCAGACTTGTTTCTCACCTTGAAATATTTTTCCCTGAAAAAAATTTAAAAAGTGCCTTTAAATAATAATTGTAATTGGACTTCAGTCTCTTTAACAGTATTGAAAAATAGTGGGAGAATAATGCAGCCATCTGCCACCCTGTGTGAAAGGACTCAGTGTTCCAAACGGGCTTTGTTATGGCCAAGGAACGAAAGCCATTCACTAGTTTTTAGTACATGTTTGGCATTTATAGATTACCTTCTCAGAAGTTCAACTTTCTGAAAAACCTTATCATCGTAAAATTATAAATGTTTTCCCCATGTTGGTTTGTACCATCTAACTCCCAAGTCCAAAGATAAAGAAGACCCAGAATGCTTGCCAGTCCTGCTATAAGATCACCTCCATTGCCTTAAAATCGATTGTGTATCCCAGCAATGTTTAACTTGGATGAAGAAAATAATTGAAAATCTTCTCAGTCTTCAAATCTGGATTTTAAGCTGCCAGAGCCTTCTGTTACCTTCTTTGACATCTGTTATTTTATGGCTCCCACAAGTTCCATTTCCTTGGAGGTACTTGAAGCAGCAACTTATTTAGGTAGTTCCAAAGATAGGTTCAACCTGTGCTATAGTGCTGAACCTATTTATGCTCAGAAATAAATACATTTTAAATTTTTTCTTCCTTCATATATTTGATACATTTAAAAATAATTGTTGGGCTGGGATTGTGGCTCAGTGGTAGAGTGCTCGCTTAGCACAGGCGGGACCCGGGTTCGATTCTCTGCACCACATAAAAATAAAGGCATTGTGTTATGTCCATCTACAAAAAAAGACTCTCTCTCTCTCTCTCTCTCTCTCTCAACAAAATTAAAAAAAATAATTGTTTTTTAAACTGTCTCATTGGCATAATTTCTTCTGTAGATTCTTTAAATTCACTTCTTGTTACTTTTTCATTTTGTAGCACTTCCTAACAGATTACTGGCTTTATTTCCATCTGTCTTGACTGTATCTGGAAATTAATTTACCAATCCACATCCAGTCACTAGAGCTCAGTATAGGAAGGAAATGTGTAGTGTGATTCTTAGGAAAAGTGAAACATCTTCATTTGTGCCCATGACTACCTGGCACATGTTCCGGTTGTGCTGTACCTAGGTTCCGGTTGTGCTGTACCTCTTACTAAATATCTTTAATATCACTGCTATTAATACATTTCTCCTGAATAAATAACTTTTTAAAAATATGTAAAGATTCTTGAACAGTAAACTAAACTTGTATTCCTCTCTATCATTTCTTGTCTTTTGTATTTGATTTCAGCTCATGTTTATTTTGTTCATTGCTTTTTGTCTTATTCCTGCAGTAAGAATAACATCCTAATTAAAGAGACACTGATGTAAATTAAGAGTACATTTTCATGTGATGAATACTGTCTGAGAATACAACCGTTCCTGGAACTAAAATAAACCCTAAAGATCATCTACTCTGTGATTCAGCTGCTGGCCCATGTCAGGGGCCTGGTATTAGGACCCAGATGTCTTGGTTCTCAAGACCTTGTAGTTACAGGGCTGGTTTTTTTTTTTTTTTTTTTAACAATAAATTATTTTAGGATCTATGTATGAATTCTATGTTATTAAGGATGAAATTTCAAATAGGAATAATTGGATCTTTCTGTGACTTATGCTTCCTTATGAAGGGTCTTTGCCATTGAACTAATGATAGATGAGGTCTTTCCTATTTGCGTGTGCTGACTTTTGGGCTCTGATCTCTCCCTTAGGGCAGAGTTTGATTTAGTATCACTCCATTCCAGTTTCCCTTTTCATGCAGATTTACTGACTTGAGCCAAGAATGCAGATTATTCTTAACAACAGGATTTGGCTCATTTTGTTTCTCTTCAAAATATTAACCAGATTTTTCATTCTCATTAATTAGAGATTATTATTTATTCTTGATTCCAAATTACTATGAAAACTAATATGGCTGAATTTTTAACACATTAAAATTAAGTTTAACGTTCCGCAATACGGCAGTGAGGAGGGTAATGAACAATGGAATTCTTTTTTTTCTAGAGTTGGCTTTCACCTCGCAGTCAGAACTGTCTGAGGGAGGCTACATTGTTAATTTTCAGTCTCCATTCTTGACAACCTCTGCCCCATCACTGGCTGAGCTCCTGTCCCAGGTGCCCTTTCTGATTCAGAAGCCCTGTACCCAAGGCTGCTGCCATAGCAAAGAGCCTTTCAATTTTCACCTTAAGAGTTGCCTGTCCCTGCTGTGTCCTGCCTGAAAGTTCCTGGGCTTGTCTGCTGTGTTTTCCACAAAGCCCTTCCTTTCTTCCTATCTTCTACCTTTTCTCCAATTTCTCTCCTTACCAGTACCTTCTTCCCACACTCCTCTAATCTCCAGTTTTTTCTGTATCTCTTTGTTCCCTTTTAAGCCTCTCAAAGCCTTTTATAGTTTCCAAAACACTTGTATATACATTCCAGCTTTATTCTTGTAACAGTCTAGTAAGAAAAGGTTAGTTTAATGCTTGGGGCTTTTTTCTAAACATTGACCTGCTACAGATAATCTCTCTATCTTTGTTGATCAAGAACAAATCTAAAGGTAGGGAACCTGAAAGAAAACTGCCCATTTAGATTTACCTGAGAGCAAAATGATAGAAGACAGGGCAGGCCTTAATCCCAAATCTCACTATGTTGACCCCAAGCTGCCTATTGGGAGCACCAGCTCTGATTAGAAAGACTGAGGAGTCAACCAGAAATGCATTCCTGACTCTACTGAGCATCCCACCCCCAGCAGAGCTGGGTCAATTCCCCAGCACTGCCCAAAACAAAACATCCTGTATGCTGGGCAAGCACTTTACCACTGAGCTACAACTTTGACATACCTGATCTATTGTTGACCCAAGTAAGAGGAGTTTTGGTGGCTGAATCTATTAATGACCATTGGAGTCCTATGGAACAGGTTTCCCCCTCAACAATTGTTTTCTTATTCTTCTTTGGATTCTTTTGAATGTTTAAACCTGTGATTCAGTGTCATAGAATGCATTTTATTTTCAGTAGTCTGGGAAGGAAATTAAGGTTATTCCTGGGACTGGTATCAAATGAGGAAATCTAATCCAAGGAGATCATTATCAAATGACCTCTTTACCTTCAACCTGACTTCTGGTTTAGTTTAAAATGAATTACGGTAGATGGGGTAGAGAGAGAAGAGGGGAGGGGAGGGGAGGAGAGGGGGGATAGTAGAGGATAGGAAGGGCAGCAGAATACAACATACACTAGTATGGCAGTATGTAAAAAAGTGGATGTATAACCGATTTGATTCTGCAGTCTGTATACGGGGTAAAAATGGGAGTTCATAATCCGCTTGAATCAAATGTATGAAATATGATATGTCAAGAGCTTTGTAATGTTTTGAACAACTAATAATAAAAAAAAGCCATTGGCAACTTCATCCATGGATTTAGTAAGAGAATAGGATCTGGAGGAGTTATGATTTGAGGGAAAATACACACTTGGGTAGGGGAAGAAATAAGGTCATGGAGCAGAGCTGTCTATTTCCTATAAGGCAGTGTCATAAGAAGGAGAAGTTTTATAGATGTAATGTGTGAAGAGGTGTGTATGTTTTCTAAGCCAGTGAAGGTAGGTGAGGATTCATTCTCAGAACCATAAGATTTTATTGAGGAACATCACAGTGTCTTAAAACGGGTTAAGTTGCCGGGTATGGTGGCACATGCTGTAACCCCAGCAGCTTGAGGGGCTGAGACAGGAGGATCATGAGTTCAAAGCCATCCTCAGCAACTTAGTGAGGTCCTAAGCAACTTTGTGAGGCTCTGTCTCAAAATACAAAAATAAAAAGGGGCTGAGGATGTAGCTCAGTAGTTTAGCGCCCCTGGGTTCAATCCCTGGTACCAAAAAAAAGAAAAGAAAAATTTTAAAAAATAAAAAGGGTTACGTTTCCACTGTTATCACTGAGCCTTTGTCAGTATAGCTCCTCCACTGGCCCCCATGAACAAGTTCTTTCTAGATCAAATCATGAGAAGTGGTATAATGTGTTGTGGCTCATTGGAATGTAATCTTGAGCAGCCTTTGGAGATCAGTCATGTCAAATGTAGAGAGAGTTTTGTTTTCCAAGTTAATGTTCTTCAGCCCTGAATGTCATTTCCTAAGTGCCCTAGGCTCCCCACTGTGAAATGTTGCATGCTGATAAACAGTTAATGCCTGTCCCCTCGTTTCATTACATAAATGGTGTCTTGATCATTTATAGGAACTAAGAGAAATACATAATAAGCAGCAACTGCAGAAGCAAAAGTCCATAGAGGCTGAACGACTGAAACAGAAAGAACAGGAACGAAAGATCCTAGAATTAGAAAAGCAAAAAGAAGAAGCCCAAAGGTGAGTCTTTGCAGTGGATTATGGTCCCATTGGGAAGAAACTTCAAGTATTTACTCTTCTTTGTCTGGCTTCTCCAGGGAGTTACTATATCAGAAAAAGCCTTCAGTCTTTAATGTGTGTATAGACAGGCACAAACACATGTATCATAAATCTTTGTATATCTAAGTACCCCCTGAAGGTTTTGGTTAGTTCCCAGAGCTCTCCTATGTAGATAAATGGAATTATACAAGGAAATTGGGACACTTGGTTGGCTCATTTGCATGCTAATGACCAAAATACGTTTCCAGTCCACAGCCTTTTAATAACGGTGTCGGTCAAAGTGCCTGGTTTGAAATCAAAGTCCCCTAGCTGGCTGGCCACACAGGACTTCTCCAGCAAGACCAGGATTGTGCCTCTCTGTCTCTTTTCTTCTTTTATGCAACTGCAAATTCAGCTTGAGTACAAAAGAATACGATTTGCCACTGCTGCTTAGGATAGAAACTCATTTTTATGTCTTTTTTGTTTGGATGTTTGTGTTTGCAGTTTATTTTTCCTTGTAATATTCATTCTGTAGTAAATATGGAAATTGTTACCTCTTGGTGTGTCTGATTTTGTTAATAGGTATTTGCTTTTTGAACTTCAGTTAATTTTAGACCCTTAAGCAAAAAGAATCACCAAATATCCCAGTGATTTGCTATAAATTGTAAAATTACTTATTAAAATTAGACGGAAAAGAGGAAGAAATGGACCCTGAGGCAGGTTGTTGCCTTTGGGGAATGAACTCTTCTAAACTGCCCCACCTGTGCATACTTCTTTACAGGTATATGGAATACTCTGAGTCCACTTTGTTGTTTATTTATGTTTTTGTTTCTTAATGCCAGTGTGTGTGGGGGGGTGATCTTGGGTGGACTTAGAGGACTATTTTTGGTTTCCCTGAGGGATGCGACTAAGGATTACCACCCTGGCTTTGGCAACTAACTCTAACTCTGCCAAAGTTTATAAAATGCTTTCATTATTTATACTCTGCTACACCAAACTTTGACATTTCTACAGAGTAGAAATAAACTGAAAATATCATAATATAAATATAATATGTAATAGATATTCCAATTACATAAATAGTACCCAAAACTTAACTTTAGCTATTAGCTGGTTATATGCTATAAATATGGTGACCTTCACTGGTAGAAAATTTAAAGTTGTTTTCATTGTGGTCTTTTTTGTTTGTTTGTTAAGGATGACAATTAACATTTCTACCCTTCTGATAAATGTGGGAGTTTTTTTTCCTGTATTTTCTTAAAAAAATTTTAAATTGTAAGTAAAATGTTTAAGGTTTAAGTTTTTAAAAAAATCTGCACTAAATTCTCATGTTCATAAAGTAGAAATAAATGTAATTTTTTGACAAGGAGAATAAAAGTGTACTCTGTTTATATAATGTTCCTGTGGCAGCTTTCTGATTCCAAAAGGTGACCCTTGTGCATTGCCATGTCACAGGAGAGTAGTTCAAGGTGGACACTGGAGCCAGGCAGGCTGCTTGGGATTGAATAGACATGGATGGCTCTGTGATATGGGTTATGTAATATCTGTGCCTCAGCTTCCTCATCTATAAAATGGGAATAACTACAGGTCCTACCTGCCTGATGTCTGCATTAAAGGAGTTGATATATAGAGAGCCAGTTATCATTATAAAATTGAACATTAATTTTATTTTAAGTGTTTCAGATTTTGAATGGAATGAGCAAAAACTCATTCCCAGTCTTTCCCTGTGAATTTCAGATTGAGGCCAACATAATTTTTAGGCCTAAATTTAGCTATGTCAGCTACTTTGCAGAACAACAACAAAAATTAGTCAAAGTCAGTAGAATAATCTCTTGCGTTCAGCTTCAGGTTTGGGAGCAATGTGGGCATGTTAGTATGGTGTGCCTTAGCTATAGAGGAACTTTAATGCTCTGAGTGATCATGGGCTTATTTAAGCAATATTGCGTTTGCAGCTTTTTGGGTACAGTTTATCTTCATAAAAGGTATGTTCCTCTGTGTTCTGTGGCTTTGTTTTTTGTAGTTTAATACCAGTTTCAACATTGAGAAGTGTCTTTTTCTTATTCTTACAACCACTTTATGAAATACATCACATATTTTCTTTCTGGGTTTTTCTAAATCATGTGATTTTTGTCTCAGAATTGGAGCCCCGAAAGCCTTTGTTTCATTGATTGAGTTGCTCTATCTGAAGAACAATATTCCTTTGCTGTTTAGCAGCTCATTGACTAGGAGCTTTTTAGTGAAAAAAGACAGCAGTAGTATTCAATTGGAGTTGCTTCCTCACCATAATCAAGCATCTTTGTTGGCAGACGAGCTCAGGAAAGGGACAAACAGTGGCTGGAGCATGTGCAGCAGGAGGATGAGCATCAGCGGCCAAGAAAACTCCACGAGGAAGATAAACTAAAAAGGGAAGACAGTGTCAAAAAGAAGGATGGCGAGGAAAAAGGCAAACAGGAAGCACAAGACAAACTGAGTCGGCTTTTCCATCCACACCAAGAACTAGCTAAGCCAGCTGTTCAAGCACCCTGGTCCACTGCAGGTATTAGATGCCAAAAGAGATTGATTCTAGGGGCTGGGCGTATTGCTCTGTGGTAGAGGGTTTGCCCAGTATGCACAAGGCCCAGGTTCCATCCCCAGCACCAGGAAGGGGGGAAAAAAAAAGGATTCTAGAAAATAAGTCAATACTCTCCAAGAGCCTGTTGAGAAATGTCTGTCTAATCAGCCCTGTCTCATTTCCATCACAGAGATGAGATTGTCAGTCTCTTGTTTTGGACAGTGCAGCTCTTCCTTCCTCAGAATCATTAAAACTCTATTTAAACAGCCTCTGTTCCACTCCACTGGCATCCAGGCTTCCTCTGTGGCATCAAGTTCCATTATCAAACCCCACTCATATGCCTAACATCACTAATGATGGTTGTCTATATAGATGACCTATCTTGCAAAAAGAATTGGTTGCTTCTGATTGATATTTTTGCCAGAAATTTCTAGGATGTTCCTGCAGCAAGATGTGGCAACTTTCTCCCTTGCCTATAGCAGTGTGGCACTCACTGTTTTCTACTTTTTGGAAAGTATGACTATTGTGTCCTTTGTACATAATTTGCCTCTTTAAAAAAAAAAAAAAGATGTGAAGGATAATTGAAATGACTATAAAAAACTGTCTATATAAATATCATCAGATACAAGCTAAAATATACTTTCAAAATCCTTGTTTGGTTGTGTACAGCTTTGCAAATAATTCTCAGTAGGAGACAGTGATGACTTTTGGTTTGTGTGGTAAATTATACTGGTTTTATTAGTTTGGTCAGTGTCCTTTTTTAGCGCTCTAGTATACAGAAATAAATCAAATACACTTCCAAACCATTTCATAAAGGTTTACTTGTTTCTGTTGTGCACAGTGTGCAGGGATGGGAGTAGGGATATTGAGTTGGTTCAGGCACCATGGCTGAAGTTCCTGGTACTTCCTCCTAGTTTAAAATGAGGATTTATTTATCTTGTTTGGTCAGTGAGAGAATTTTTTGTATCACACAGTTCAAGACCACATGGAAGTAAAAATTTGTCTTTGCTGCTTTTTAGATAAGATAAATATGTGTGAAAATATTTGTAGTTCTTGAGTAGAAAAGTTCAGCGGGTTGTTATGAGTTATCGTTAACTAGAATCAAATTATCCTATGTTGGTATGCTTGTTTTTTGTGTGAAGAGGTGAGATACTGGGAATTGAACCAAGGGGGCACTTTACCACTGAGCCATATCCACAGCCTGTTTTCTTTTTTAAATTTTTTTTTCTTTTTTCTTTTTTTTTTTAGTTATAGATGGACACAATACCTTTACCTTATTTATTTATTTTTATGTGGTGCTGAGGATCAAACTCAGTGCCTCATCTGTACTAGGTAAGCACTGAACCACTGAGCCACGACCCCAGCACCAATTTTATTTTTTATTCTTTATTTTGATGCAGGGTCTTACTAAGTTTCTGAGGGTCTTGCTACATTGCTCAGGCTGGCCTCAAACTTGTGATCCTCCTGCCTCAGCTTTTCAAATTGCTGGGATTATAGGAGTGTGCCACACCTGACTTGTATACATTTTTTAAAAGTTTTATTTCATTTAAAATCTAAATTATGTTTATATAGGGTCCATCCTTAGGCTGATTTTCCCCCCCCCCCCCGCTAGGAAATGTAGCAAAAGACTTCACCAAGGAATATCAGTATAACTTTTTGGTGAAATAAGCATTTGTGTGTTATATTACCATGTTGAATACCTGAAACATAACATTTCCATGTCTGTTAATATGGAAAGTTGTGCTTCCCTTCCCCTTCCCTTTCTCCCTGGCTGATTCAGACCTGGGATCAGAGCCTAACAGTTGTCTGTGCTCAACAGCCTGGGTGGGGATGAGAGGGTGTTGATGCTTTGCAGATGTGTGCCTGTGGAGCCCAGGCCAAGAGGAAGGAAGAAGGGACCTTTAGGTTGCCCTGCTGCACTCAGCATTGGAATGGCCTTGAAGAGAGCCTCACTAGTTGGGTTGTTCATATTTGTTTCAGAAATTCCTTGAGTAGATAGAAATAGTTCAGATGCGAATCTGAGGGACAGTAGAGAAGCCCTTGGTTGTTTGGTTTAATCATATTTTGATGTTTCTTATAATGTTTTTTGTCATACCCCTCCCCCTATTTTTTGTACACAGAAAAAGGCCCGCTTACAATTTCTGCACAGGAGAATGTAAAAGTGGTGTATTACCGAGCACTGTATCCCTTTGAATCCAGAAGTCATGACGAAATCACCATCCAGCCTGGAGATATAGTCATGGTAAGAAAGACTCCAGTGAGGGTCGATTCTGTTGATGATTAGCACCTTTCCTCTTTTTCCACTTTGTTAGACAACTGCAGTAGTGTCAACTAGGGTGATATTCAGTAGTCAGCATTCAGTTTTTTGAAGCATAAACTCGAGTTTTTTTTCTTTTTTCTTTTAGAATGAAAGATTGTATTTTAAAAACATATCCTAACATCACTTTAAATAATTATTGAAGACAATGTTCTTAATACACCTTAGCATATTTTTTAATTTATAACTGTGGAAGTTTCTGAGTTTAGATGACTATTTACTGTTAAGTAGTTTCTAAGAAATAGTTTTAAATGCAAAATACTCTATTATCATTCACAGTTGCTAATGATAACTTTTGTATTTGGGGGTCAAAGCATCTCCCCCTACCCTTTAATTGTGTGAACTTTGAATCATGTAATAAGTAGTGAATTTAGTACAGTGAATCTACCTTACTACTCTGAAAATTAATAGATAAAAAGTTTAGAATCTTGCTTTGTTGTATTTTATGTCCTTTAACAACAAAAACTATACAATCTATGATTGTGACTAAAGCTATAGGAACTAGTTTAAGAAAGAAAACAAAGCAACGTGGTTGACCTAAATTATTATTATTAATGATTGATTTTCTGGAGGAAAACAGTAGTTCCTGAATCCAGTGCTGCACTTAAGAATAACTTAGAAGTGGTCAAACTTTACATTGCTGTGAGCAGCTTTATTTCTTTCAATATGGGAATGATTTAGAATTTTAAAAGAGCTATGTATGTGGTAGAACGCTTGCCTCACATGTGTGAGGCACTGGGTTAATCCTCAGCACCACATAAAAATAAACTAATAAACAAAGATAGTGTGTCCGTCTACAACTAAAAAAAAAAAGTTAAAAAAAAAAAAAGAACTATGTAAGTTAAAAACTGAGACAAATAGGGCAGGCATGGTGGCCACATATGTAATCCCAACTACTTGGGAGGCTGAGGCAGGAGGATCACAAGTTTAAGACCAGTTCTAGGCAACTTCGGGAGACCCTATCTCCAAAAGGTCTGGGGATGTAGCTCAGTGGTAAAGCACCCCTTGGGTTCAGTCCTCAGTACCACAAAAAAGAAAAGAATTGAGACGAACATTTTTCATCTAGGATATGGAATGTTACAGGTGGTCTGTATCTTAATGAGAAGGTATTGCTCTTTTTCAGGAACATATTCAACCTAGTCCTGTTTCCACAATTCTAAATTCTTTTCTTGAATTGACTTAGTTGACCCCCAGCTTGATTAGATAATGAGTTTAGATATGCTGTAAGAATAAGACATTTCATTAAACATGTATTTTGCCTTGCTTTCAAACCTTTGCTTTCCTGGTGGAGGTTAAAGGGGAATGGGTAAGTGCTGCCTAACTGTCAGGAAGTCTGCATCTTATTCAGTGTTTTGTTCTTTTAAATCACTTTAATTTTGTGTAAGTGCACATATCTCTGGATGTTGTCGTGGCAGTAAAAATGTTTGAGTTTGTGTAGTAGGTTGTGCTTAAAAAGAAAAGAAAGGTGTTAATCGTCTGAGTTTGTGTGCTGAGTTTTCATTTGCTGGGTTCCATTTCAGGACTAACTTGAAGGCTCCTGCATTAGCATGTCTCCATTGTAGTTGATGGACAAAAAAGGTTTCAAAGAGGTCAAACTTAAAAGATAAAATTCAGGAACTTTTTTTAAGAGAGAATATTAGAGTAATTTCCTGATAAGATAAGTCTTCGTAAGCCACTAGGAACCCTTAAGGCAAAAATGAACAATTTTATAATACACAAACATAAAAATTTCAAAAGAGCTATGTATGTTCAAATCACATAAAAGCTACAAATAGTTACTATGAAAAAGACCCATAAACCCTTGATAAGCCAGCAGAGGGTAGAAAGGGACATCAGTGGGTGAAGAAAAATGATTCAGGAAGTACATGAGCAGGTGCGTGGCCATGCCTGTAATCACAGAGATTTGGGAGATTGAAGCAGGACGATTACAAATTCAAGTTCAGCCTCAGCAACTTAGCAAGACCCGGTCTCAAACAATAAAAAGGGGGCTGGAGAATGTAGGTCAGTGATAGAGCAGCCTGGGTTCAGTACCACAAAAAAGGGTATATGAAAAAATACTTAACTTCATAGTCAGTCAGGAAAATGTAACTTAAAAAGTAAAAGCACTGTTCCTCTATCAAATGAGTAAATTAAAGTTTGATAATACATAGTTTTGACAATAGTGTGGGAAAGTAGATATGATACAAATCATTGTCAGCCATTTGAAAACAGTGAGGCAATACCTATTCAAATTGAAATTTCTCATTCCTCTTAACCCAGAAATTCTGTTTTTCTTTCTTTTTTAGATATTTTTGAGGCACATTCACAAAATATGTGTGTGTACAGGGATGTTCACTGCAGCATTGTTGGTAAAAGCAATAATTAAAGAAAGGAAACAACCCAGTAAAGGAATAGTGTAAATAAAATGTGATGCAGCTAAGCAGTACAATGTGTTTTAAAAATTATATAGGTCTACATATACAAATTGGTTCTCCATTAAGGAAAACAGAAACAATATGTGTAGTATAATAATGTTCTGATTAAAAATAAAAATGTAAGCCGGGCATGGTAGCACATATCTGTAATCTCAGTGACTGGGGAGGCTGAGGCAAGAATATCTCAAGTTCAAGGCCACTGTCAGCAATTTAGCAATCTAAGCAACTTAGTAAGACACTGTCTCAATATTTAAAAAATTAGCGGTAAAGCACACCTGATTTCAATCCCCAGTATGTACGTACGTACATACATACATACATACACACACTTTTATTTTTATTTATTTATTTTATGTATGTATATATGTGTGAATGTTTATATATGCATAATTAACAGTCTTAAAACGTATATATAAAACTGTTAGCAGTAGTTACCACTAGAGAGTAAAGAGGAAGCTTTCATGTTTAATCTTATGTATTTCTGCACTGTATTCATATTTACAAATGTATCCCACTTGTAATTTTTACTAACACACCAAAAATAAATCTTAACTTTAAGGACAAATATAACAGAAAATATCTACCTGGGGACTCATGGTGTTCCTTTATCTTAAACATACTAAGTTTGTAATAAAACATGTAATTTACCGTAATTTATTGTAATTTAGCAGCTTGCGAAAAGGCTAGAGTGTCTTAGTTTGTACTACGCAGTGCACTAGAAATGTGCCAAGTGCCATTCAACCATATTGGTTTTATGAGAATAGCAACTGGTGCAAAATAAGATGAAAGCTAATATGTGATTAAAAGGTGGGGTTTTTTTCCTTTTTTTCAAATTTCATGAGGTTTGCAGTTGAGAAACATGAACGTGAAAATATGTAGTAGAAAATGACTATTGGTCTCCCCTGGTTCAGTAACACAGAGATCACTTGTACTTTTGTGGGCATAGTAATCATGAGATACTTACTCAGATTTCTCAACTTCTTTGAAAGTATATATAGCTAACATAACATATAGAGATAACTATACATGTTAGATTTTAGAAGTTTCAAAGGGGGGAAGTTTTAAAATATTTTGCTTTTAGAAAACTTGATTATCAGACCATTTTTTTCCAAAAATGAATTTTTCATGGTTAACAAAAATTTAATGAAATATATAGAGTCCTATTCTAAATGTTGTTGATGATGCAAAGAATGGTGTCTGCCATTTTCTAAAAAAGATTAGGAGAAACTCATGAAAAAAGCCACTTCTTTTTTTTTCTCTCTTTTTTTTTAATTATTAGTTGTTCAAAACATTACAAAGCTCTTGACATATCATATTTCATACATTTGATTCAAGCAGATTATGAACTCCCAATTTTACCCCGTATACATATTGCAGATTCACATCGGTTCCACATCCACTTTTTTACATACTGCCATACTAGTGTCTGTTGTATTCTGCTGCCTTTCCTATCCTCTACTATCCCCCCCCTCCCCTCCCCTCCCCTCCCATCTTCTCTCTCTACCCCATCTACTGTACTTCATTACTCTCTCTTGTTTTTTTTCCCCTTTCCCCTCACTTCCTCTTATATGTAATTTTGTATAACAATGAGGGTCTCCTTCCTTTACCATGCAATTTCCCTTCTCTCTCTCTTTCCCTCCCCGCTCTCGACCCTGTTTAATGGTGATCATCTTCTCATGCTCTTCCTCCCTATTCTGTTCTTAGTGCTCTCCTTATATCAAAGATGACATTTGGCATTTGTTTTTTAGGGATTGGCTAGCTTCACTTAGCATAATCTACTCTAGTGCCATCCATTTCCCTGCAAATTCCATGATTTTGTCATTTTTTTTTAGTGCAGAGTAATACTCCATTGTGTATAAATGCCACATTTTTTTTATCCATTCATCTATTGAAGGGCATCTAGGTTGGTTCCACAGTCTAGCTATTGTTTATTGTGCTGCTATGAACATCGATGTAGCAGTATCCCTATAGTACGCTCTTTTAAGGTCTTCAGGGAATAGCCACTTCTTGATGAATACTTGTTAATCCTGGTCGCAGTTTAAAATAGGAAAGGACTGAGTGTGAACCTCTGTGCTCAGGAAAGACTTTTTAATGGAGGTGTCCTAGTTGAAGTTGACCTTTGATGGCTGAGGCTTAGATACTTTGAAAATAGATGACCTCTCTTCTCACCTGGAGGACCCATATTATCTGGAGGGCGAATCAATCAAACTTGACTTCTCTAACATATTGAAAGTGCATGGGAAATGAGAAGACCTCTGCTTGCTGCCATTTTATTGTGGTTTATCTTAAGAATACAAGTTGTTCATCTAAATCCTAGGCCTAGGAATTCTGTAGGACTGAGTGCATTCAAATTACTATGGGACCTTTGGAAAAATAACTGCTGGGCTCACCCACAGAGGTTCTGGGAACTTTTAGTCCATATATAGTTTTAGTATTATCATGTTGGTCTGTTAGGGAGTCAGTTTCAGGAACCACTGATCTAAACTCATCTCTTTTTCATGTCAGGATTTAGGACTAATCCTAAATCTTTCTGGAAAACTGCCTCTTCTTAAGAATATTCAAAGAAGGGACTTCTTTAGCAATTATCAGCCATCAACCAGTCATTTCATTCTAGAAATTGTTTGTCTTAGTGTTACTCCTATAACAGTCAACTCATTTTTTCCTTCTTTTCTCTGGACGGAGAATTTTTTTTTTTTTTAAACACAGTACTTTTTCCTACTGCACTCCTTAGGTTTCCATAAACTTAACATTTGAGTTCAGTTTATTTAGTAACAATTGACCATAATATCACTACTGTTTTGAGGGACCAGTGTGCACATAGGATTACAGTCATGGATTTAGTGCCTGTGTTGTGATAAAAGTTTTATTGGAACACAGCCAGGCTCATACAGTCAGTCACATGTTGCTACATCAGCTTTTGTGCTACAACAGCGGACTCAAGTCATTGCACCAGAGAAAAAGTTTGCTGACTTCCAGGTTAGAGCTTTAGAAAAGAATTTTAATATCTTCATCTTAGAATTTTGGGGAAAACCTTTTACTTAAAAATCAGCAAATCTATATAATGTGCTTTCCCTTGTGTTCGTCAACACAGGACAGGCAGCCACAGCCGTCTGGTCTGATTCAGTACAGTTTAAACCTGTTTGCTATCCCTGACTGTCCTGCTCTGTGAAGGAAAAAGGAACTCCTGTGTCATTCAGCTTTCCATTATTGTAACATATGCCTGAGATAATTAGCTTATAAAAAGAAAAGATTAATTTTGATTCATAGTCTTTGAGTTTTCAGTCTAACTGGCCCCATTGCTCTGGGGAAGGAAGTATGTCATGGTAAGAGTGTGGTAAACCAAAACCACTCACCTCGTGACCAGAAGCAAAAGAGAGGAAGGTCCCACAGTCTCCTTTAAAGGCATATCCCAGTGACCTGCAGACCTCCCCCCAGGCCTCCCTCACCTGCTAAAGGCTCTGCCATCTCCCAATTGTGCCATCCTGGCCAACAAGCTTTACAGTATGAACCTTTATGATTATTCAAGATTCACTGTAGCACCTCCTTTATGACAAGGTTGGAGGGCTTAGGGATTCTACCTAATGAAAATTGTAGCCATTGAGCATGTAATCATTGAGAGAAGAGGCGTGATATTATCAGCCTTTTGCCCATGGACTTGTATCTGAAATAGCTGCTATGGACATTTGACTATAGGATCAGTTACCCCTGATATACAATGTGTAATTACTAACATTTTGTAGACTAGCTCTGTAACATGATCCCCAAAAGGTAAGCGATGTCAGAGTTTTGTACTTCACTTCAATGATGTTTTACTAGAATTACCCTGAAATACTTTGGGTTGTTGGAATAGGTCTGCTTAAATAAAGTTATATTTTTAATAATAAAATTTTTCTTATAGCCACCAGTTGATTAGCATACTTTATGTAAAAGTCCACATTAGAGCACCATGTTACAGAGAAGTTTGTGGGCTTAGCCTTTTGGGCGATCATTATCTTGTGTTTTCCTAAAATTCAATTAGCATTTTGGGTAGTTTCCTAAATCCAGAAAGACATACTTCTCATTTTTTATATGTTGACCTTCATACTTTTTCTAAGTGGTTAATTTAATTTAGGTATTAAGAGTACATTTTTTTTAAAGAGAGAGAGAAGAGAGAATTTTTTAATATTTATTTTTCAGTTTTCGGTGGACACAAGATCTTTATTTTATTTTATGTGGTGCTGAGGATGAACCCAGCGCCCTGCGCATACAAGGCGCCCACTACCGCTTGAGCCACATCCCCAAGAGTACATTTTTAACTCCTTGAAATTAAAATGTAATCATTACAATGAATGGATCCCAGTGAGAATAAATCAAACTAATTGAGGCTATTGTTTGGGTCATTGTTGAGATCAGTGAATTTCTTTAGCTAAAAGCAAGATACATACTGATTTCATGACTGACCTTAGGGATGGGAGAAGCTGTTATTTGTACAACTAAGAGTCTGCAGCAGCCCCTCCCTGCCACTCCTGAGTGTATACAGGAGTGCAGCATTCCTTCTGTCTAGGGACATGCTTGGCCAGATCCCCTAGCCAGGATGGAACATTTCCTCTGGGCTTCAGATCCAGTAACAGATGTCCACTCAAAAATCTCCTAACAAGACCAGATATATCCTGTATACCAGGGTCTCAAGTGGATGACAAGTCAGTCAGTCATAAGACATAACTAGGTAAAACAGCTGAATTTGACTAGGAGAAGACCATGGCAAGATGTTAAACCCAGAGATGCCAGGATCCCAGACAGGCCTGAAGAGCAGAGAACTCCATGTAGAGACAAACAGATTGCTTAGAGTGAGCTAAGTAGATACTAAGCTTTTAGAACTGGACAAACGCCCTGGAAAGGAAACCACAGCTCAAGGGCAGAGCTGGACAACAGGAGAAATGGCTTCAAAATAATCTATTATTAAACACTAAGATGTACATTTAGTATTAATTCATTTAACACTAAAATATGCCAAGCAGAGTTGTAAATATTTATCAGATGTCAAGTAAAACAGGTACTGCTATTGTCTCCACTTTATTGAGAAACTGAGCACCCAGTGAATAAACTTGCTCAAAGTCATCCAGTTAATTGTAGAACTAGTATTTAAATCAGGAAGTGTTGAATTGTAGAGCCCTGTTTTCCAGCCTTACATTTTGCAGTCTTGAGGTATTTGACTCCAGTTCTTAGCTCATTTCTGTTGACATCACCTTAGGTCATAAAATGGGGCTGAGCTTGGCTGATGAACCAACTAAGAAGTGGGGGAGGCCTTGATGCACTTAGAAGCAGTTGTGTTTCCAGTACAGAGCAGCTGCCATTAGCAGTATGTCATAATACCACCAGTAAATATCAACCAGGAAGGAAAGCCTTCTAGCCATCTGAGTTGAGCACAAAACGAAGGTCTAAGTAGAAAAGATATTTATCTTAAGTTGTCATCTAGAGAAACAATTGGGGCTGCCCAGAAAGAGAACAAATCATCAAAGGAGTTGAATGAATATGGGCTAATGTGTTCACATCTGTGGAAGTGTGATCAAGAGTGACAGAGTGTAAAGCAAAATTAGAGCCTTTGGAATTACTGCACTTGATCTGAGGAAACTCCTTTTTGGTTGTTTGGAGAATTTTTAGCTTTAAAAGTTGATTTTTAGGGGCTGGGATTGTGGTTCAGCTGTAGAGTTCTCGCCTAGCATGCTCGGGATCCTGCATTCGATCCTCAGCACCACATAAAAATAAATGAATGGAATAAAGGTATAAAAAAAAGAAGTTTACATAAAAAAAGAAGCAAATAATCACTTACCTTGATTTTTATCTAAGACTATAAAGGTTCCCCAAAGTGATATAGCAAGAAGGCATTCCCTGCTTGCTAATATCTTGCAGATAAGTAGAATTAAGTACTAAGCCTTGTATTCCACTTTCTTCAACCCTGCCCCAAGCATGTGCTTATTCTAATAAGCTAATAATAGTTACATCCTGTTGCTCACTGTGCACTGAGTACAGGCAGATGTTTGGCTTGTGTTTTACTGAATACTTGAATGGATTAGACAACTGGTAACTTTATCAAATTATTATTGTTTAGAACCTGCCCATTCATTTTCTGAAATTTCTAGAAAGCAACATTTACATTCCAATAAAGTGTTCAGTATTTTCAACCATAGATAATATATGAAGGAATAAAAATCAAAAGTCTTCTATAGGCCCTTATTTGACTTAAAGTGATGAAAACATTTCTGTAACAGTAAGTACTTATCCCCCAGAGTCATTCTGTTGCTCATGAAATTGTGGGGGCAACTTATAAAGATAAGTAGAATCATTTGGGCCATTTTGAATGATCTTTTCAATCAGAACAAAGATAAAATACAAGCAGTACTTGGTGTAGGGGCTGGGGTCATGGCTCAGAGGCACCGGGTTCGATCCTCAGCACCACATAAAAAAATAAAAATAAAGGTATTGTGATCATCTATAACTACAAAATAAATATTTTAAAAAAGTATTTGGTATAATATAGAGGCCCTGAAATTTTTCCACAGGAGAATTCTATATTCTCACACACACTTTTGTGATTATTGAAGAATTACAGGGAATCTTCTCTGCATAGTGTACAAAGAATTATAGGGCCTTAATAAAATTGATTGTGGCTGCAAATAATCACTTACCTCATTTTCTCACCATGTGTCTGTGGGGCTTTTAAATGGCCAAACACAACACTCAGCTTTGCCTTTCAGGGAAAGCAGCTAAGGCTGTGTTTTTTACCCTTGTCTGTATGCTAGTAAATACTACTTATTGAAGGGTTTTAGAACACTAAATTTATATTGATTGTAGCCTTTGCTTTTGACTTTAAATAGTAAATAAGTCAAGTTGTTTTTAATAATGACTTGACTTCCTGAGTGAAGAAGCCTGTCGAGATACTTCCCAATTCAAAATAGCTCTGAGAGTTTAAGCTATGTGCCTAAGGACTTCAAGCACTTTATCGGATCAGCCATTATGAGAAAAAGGACAGAAGCTTTTTAAAAAGTACAAAGAGGAAGAGCCACTTTTCCAGACATTTAGAATAGGATAAAGAAATTTCTAATGCTATGTGTCAGTCAGGGCCAACACTTGGGGCTGTGGTGAGGTGTGTGTTATATTCAAGGGTTGATTTAGTTCTATTTAAATTAAATGTTGTGACTTCCCTGTAGGTGGATGAAAGCCAAACTGGAGAACCCGGATGGCTTGGAGGAGAATTAAAAGGAAAAACAGGATGGTTCCCTGCAAACTATGCAGAGAAGATTCCAGAAAATGAGATTCCTGCTCCAGCCAAACCAGTGACTGATCCAACATCTGCCCCTGCCCCCAAACTGGCTCTGCGTGAGACCCCCGCTCCTTTGGCAGTGACCTCTTCTGAGCCCTCCACAACCCCCAACAACTGGGCTGACTTCAGCTCTACGTAAGTTTCAGTTTTTGAAATCTCAATTTAGTAACCTTTCTTTCCCCTAGGTGTTTTTATAGTCCCAAGTTATCCCTCTTGGTAAGGGAGCTGGCTCATTTGCGTGACTCCCTTCTCTGGCTGGTCTGCTAGCAAGGTAGGGGTAACTGTCTCTTTACTGAAATGAATGATACTATTGCCCAATGATGATTTACCCTCATACAAAACAAAGCCAATTATCATGTTCTGTTCAGTAATTTATCTGTATTTTCATTCTTAGCAAAAAAATGGAGAAATATAGCTTCCTAATAATCTGTGTTGACACTCATGTCAGTCAGCAAATATTCAGTCATTTCCCGCATGCAGGCAAATAGCACTTTTTTGCTGGGCAGAAACAGAATTGAATTCAGTCATGTGGCTTTGAATAGGATAAAAAGCTGCTTCCTCCAGAGCTTTCTGCTTTCATTAGTCTTGTACAGATGTGTAGTGGCGTGAAAAGGTGCATGCCTTTGGTCATCAGAAAATGACATTAAGCACAGAGTGTGTAGGCAGAGGTTTGAAAGATGGATGAAACCACTGTCCAGACCTCCATTTACAGGGCTGTGACCTAGATGTGCAGTTGTCAAAAAATGTTTTATACTGGCATGCCAGTAACAGTGATTTGAGTGAGAAGTGTTTGAAATGTCTTTTTAAGTCTAATCATCTTTTGGTAGAAATACATTGAAGGCAAGGAGTCAAGGTATTTTTCTGGAAATATCAAATGGAGCAAACAGAAATAGAATAATGGCCAAGTGCAGGAGGAAGTGAAGGAAAGGATGTAAGGAATAGCAAGTTTTTCAAACTTATTTTTGCATCTAAAGGTGCCTCCACATGTAATCTCTGCTTTAAAACAATAGCCTTCCCTTGGCATAACTTCTAAGTTTAAACTCTCCCTTTTTCTTTTGATCTTGTTGGAAAAGTTCAGAGTGTATAAACTAAAGCTTTGGTTAAAATAGAAGACTAATACCATGCTTTCCAGGATTTGTTTTTGCTGTGGATCAAATCAGTGTGACTGTCTTCCTTGTTAAATATGTGGCGTGTGAGTTTCCTGCTATGATTACCAGTGTCTTGTTTTCCAAACCAAAAAATCAAGAAATTATTCTGACTTTCAAATTTGTTTTATAAAGATGAAAACCGTAAATTCCATTTAGATGTGCATTCACACAGATGTGTTTATCTAAAATTATAAAATCACAAAATTAGAACTGTCCCAAGATCCAAGACAACTGGCTACTCTCAGGATGCCTCGTGCAAATACTGTGGTGTGGACGCATATAGCCAGGTGTGTCCTATGAAATTGATGGGACAGGGAAGCTCTGGCTGCCAGGCTGATGTGTTTTCATATGTGGCACTAGATTTCTTTCATCTCATCTATTGTTATTATAAATAGTAATGATTGTCATTATTATTCAGAGTATTTCCCTAATGCTTCAGGTAACCCTCAAAATGAACCCAGAGTGGCAGGGTATTGTTCCAATGAGGAAATCAAGATTCAGAGAAAATAGAATAATTTGCCTGAGGGTCATTGCTAGTGTGTGAAACACAGACTCACTCACACCTGTGCCCAGCATTCTTTCCTGTCCTTGTTCTTAACTTTCAAAGGCCACATAAATATACTGGATTGTGGGTGGAAATGTGTAATAGAACACTTGTTTGGCATGTGGGAGGCCCTGGATTCAATCACCACTACCACAAAAAAAGAAAAAGTACAGAATTTGTGGTGTATGGGCTCAGAGGGTGCCATTTTTTTCTTTTATATTTTGTTTTTACATTTCACTCTGGGTGGGAAGCTGGTGCATTAGAAAGTGCTTACTATTTATGGGTTGTGCTCTTCCTTCCAGGTGGCCCACCAGCACAAACGAGAAACCAGAAACGGATAACTGGGATGCTTGGGCAGCCCAGCCTTCTCTTACTGTACCCAGTGCTGGCCAGTTAAGGCAGAGATCAGCCTTTACTCCAGCCACGGCCACTGGCTCCTCCCCATCTCCTGTACTGGGACAGGTAAGGGCAACCAGTGAGGGTGTGAAGACTAAGCAGTACAGATATGAGCAGATGCTTGCTGGCGACGTCACCTAGAATTAAGCTTCCTTTGTGGGGCTCTCTTGGCTGGCTGGGTCAGGTTCAGGAGGCCAAGATATGCTGTGACTAATCGGAGTTCAGTGCAAGTAAACTTCTGCCTGGGTTAATCAGAGAGGTTTCATTTATGACATTTGAGTTGCATCTTGACCAATGGGTAAGAGCTAGCTTACTAAAAACAAAGGAAAAGGCATATCATACAGGAAATGCTGAAAGGAGAGGCTTTAAGGCAAAGAATCAGAATGTGTGTAAGGAAAATCATGAGTTAATCCATTTGGCTAAACTGCTGGCTATTTATTGGCAAAGAGACTGGTTACAGGATAGAATATTGGGAAGCTCTGAAGTGCCCTGTTAAGAAAGAATAATTTCTGAAAGGTTAAAGGTATTTATTCTGAGTCTATTTCTTTTGCTCAATATAATAACAGAATGGAATTAAAGGAATGAAATTTCTATAAATAATCAAATCAAACCAAACAACAGATGCCCTTCTGGGAGGCACCAGGGCGGGTCATAGATAGTTTCTGTTCTGGAAACACCCAGGTCAAAGGCAAGCACTGGGCAGATTCATTGGAGAGGTAGGTGTAGGGACATTAGAACAGAGGACCAGTGGGCAGTAACACCTGTTAGGCGCACCCAGGTGTGAGCGAGGGAGGCCTAGACTCAGCTGCGTTCACATTTACCAAGTTGGGAGGAACCAGTAGAGAGAGAAGAGAGCATGCAAGAGATTGCAGAGGGGAACCACAAGGATAGAGTCACACACCTGGAGGGCCAGCAGGAAAGGGGCCCTGGGTGGAGAAGATCCACCTTCATGGAAAATGAGGAGGACAGGAAGAAATCAATTTGTAGTTGGAGGGAGTAGTTGAGTTTTAGATATGTTATGGTATTAGTGAAAACAAGACATCCAGGTGGTCATGTCTAGCAGGCCAGGGGAACATAGATCTGGTGGGTGGAGTAAAGATCAGATTATATATATATATCCATGTGAAAAGATTCAGAAGACAAGCACAGGGGAAACTTCTCAGGGGAGAGATTCTGAAGTACTGTGAGGACAAATATATATATTGTCATATAATCATATAATCAGAACTAAGGAAATGGTATGAGGTTCGAGAATAAGGGGAAATAGAAAGTGCCCAAGAATGTGTGTGTTAAGTGGCCTGAAAGAAGGGAAAGAGTTCTGAACAGATAGTGTCACTTTCCTTTCCATCTCACCCAACTCAGAATCTGACACATGTCCTGTGCTTGATAATGGTGATAGTGACAGAGGAGGGGTGCGGGAGCAGGGGGTGGTGTGGGTGACAGTGGGAAACCACAGGGAGGAGGAACTTGTTTTAAGCAGGTGGAGGTGATGGCTGTGATCAGGGCACAGAAGAGACCACTCTGGGTGCTGACTGAACATCCCCCTGACTTAGGGAAGAGGAAGACAAACCAGGGGGTAAAGAGGAAACGAGTGGTGAGGGAGCAGGCAGCTCTGTGACAAGTAGAGGAAGTACAGAATGCAGGGAGGGCATTGGAAAGGTAGCCAGCTGTCATCAGTGGAAAAAGGAATTGAAAAGTCAAGTGTCAGTCGGCTTGGTGCCAGGTGAATCCAGCATTAAATGCACAAAAAAGAAGACAGGGTTCATTTTCTCCTGGGTGAGGAGGATGAAGAGAGATTGGGAAAGATAGTGGAGAAGGAAGCTCAGGTCAGACGCATGGCATCCATCTCATGAGGAGGGAGCCCTGAGGGCTTACAGGCTGTAGATGGTTAGGAGTTTGACAAAAAAAAAAAAAAAAAGAATAAAGAATTGCCCAGGTAAAACTAAAAATGATAATAATAAAAGAACTTGCTGGTTGAATTTGTCCTGAATCTTGATCATTGCACAGAGCTTCAGCTTTTTCTAGCAGTACTACACAGTTTTGAGAGTAGGAATAAGAACTGTACTAAAACCTGCTGTGACTATTAGTACTATTACAGTAATACTGTGCATAGATCTTACTGAACTTTCTTAACAACCTTCTAAAGAGAGTATCATCTCTGTGGTATAAATGTAGAAACTGAGGCTTTAAAAAATTAAAACATTTGCCAGAATTAATAAGTGGCAGGGTCCCAGTTACTGGGGCTGGGCTCACTGGGTATCCATGTGAAAAGGTCCAGAAGACAAGCACAGGGGAAACTTCTCAGGGGAGAAATTCTGAAGTATTATGAGGACACAGGAGAAATGACTTGCCCTGGGATCCAGTCCTGGTAGAAAAATCAATGGAAATGGCTAAGGATTTGACAGGGCAGAAGGGCTGTGGATTAGAGACATTGAGGCAGAAGGGTCACTGCAGAGAGCAAGAATGGAAGGTAAAGAATATGTGTTCCTAGAGTGTTTGGAATCCAAAGGAACCTTAGTTTTGAGAGCAGAAATGGAAAAAAATATATATATGGCAATGTTATAGGGTATTGGTGCTGGGGATGGAACCCAGGGCCTTGTGCATTCTAGGCAAGGGCTCTACCACTGAGCTGCATCCCCAGCCCTCACAATCATATCTCAATGCAAAAATAAAAATAACTTCCAAAGGCAAAAACATGAATTGGTTCTGAATTAACTCTCCTTGAGTATATTCCTTTGTTTCTATCCATTTACATAGAAGATTGGAAGTTGGTGTTGTCCTGTTTGTTAGTAAATGTTTTAAGACACCATAATGGTTTTATGTTCTATTTTTGAAGAAGATAATAAGTGCCTCACCTGCCTTTCCAGCCTCATCTCCTCCTACACTCCTCCGTGAGCCCAGGCTACACAGAGCCCTGGATTGCACTCCTCTTCCGGGACCCTTTGCAGTGTATGCAGTGTGCCACCTCAAGGCCTTTGCCTGTGCTGTGCCCTTGGCCTGGAGAGCCCTTCCTCCACAGCCCTAGCTACCAAAATCCTTCTCATCCTTCAAGGCCCAGCTCAAATACCTCCACCTCTGTGAAATTGTCCCTGATACCCTTGGGCAGACTTCATCCCTCTTTTCTCTCTGTTCCCACAGTGACTAGATGGAACTTCTTTGTAGCGTATTTCATCCTGCCAGGGAGTATACTTAGTCATTTTTATCTCTTTCTTCCCTATTAACTGTGAGTTCCTTGCTAATCATATCACATTATCCATTTTTTACAGTGCTTTATGGTTAATAAACTACTTTATCTTAAATTATTTGGGGGAGGCAGAGAGATGGTTTTTTATTATTTTTCTTTGTAATCCCATAGTGCCTTGCATATAGATGGACAATAAATGGTAATTACAATGAATTTATGCTAACAAAATCCTGTTACTCTAAAATGGAACTAAAACAAGCATAATCCAGTGCACAGCATTTTCCCCCATTTCCATACAGTTAATAATGTCATGAAATCTCATCAAACTTCTGTTCCAGCATTAATCCTCTAGTAGAACTCCAAATCATATTGGAAATGGACAGGTGCCCAGGGCAACTTGAGAGAAAAATAGGACCAAAATATAGAAGGCACATAGTCAAGTGTCACAGGAGAACCATCCCTCCTGGTTTACTAAGTAGAGAGTTCTAAAGCCTAGCATATCGGAGCACACCTGTAATCCCAGCTACTGAGACAGGAGGATCCCAAGTTCAAGGGGAGCATGGGCAACTTAGCAAGATACCATATCAGATAAAAATAAGAAGAAAGTTCTAGATTGCCAGACGATGGCTCTGTGAATGGGCCAGCAAGTTTTTGCTTCTACTTTTGGAAATAAATGATTACTGAGAAACAGTGAGGTGTCCACCACTCATGCTGTGCTGATACAGGGTGCCATCTGTTTGTGTGTGTGCTCGTGTGTGCCTATGACAGAGGAGGCCCCAGGGTCATGCCTTGACTGATGACAAGCCACAATGTAATGAGAGGTCCTTTATGTTGTTCTACACAAGGGTGAAAAGGTGGAGGGGCTACAAGCGCAAGCCCTGTATCCTTGGAGAGCCAAAAAAGACAACCATTTAAATTTTAACAAAAATGATGTCATCACCGTCCTGGAACAGCAAGACATGTGGTGGTTTGGAGAAGTTCAAGGTCAGAAGGGTTGGTTCCCCAAGTCTTACGTGAAACTCATTTCAGGGCCCATAAGGAAATCTACAAGGTATTTTGTGTTTATCTGCTTCTATTTGATGAAAAAATATATATTAGGCATTAAAAATTGTTTGCTTTAGTTAGGATTCATGGATGGGAATTGCAGGATTATTTTGTCTTCTGGATCTTTTAATTACAAAAGAGTATATGGAATATAAAAAGGGAGCCTCTTACAGATAGGTGGTCTTTTTTTTCCCTCATGGAAGCCTATACATCCTGGTTTTCCTTGAATTTATGCAAAAAAAGAATTCAAGGGTTGGGGTTGTGGCTCAGTGATAGAGCGCTTGCCTCGCACGTGTGAGGCACGAGGTTCGATCCTCAGCACCACATAAAAAATAAATTAAAAAAATAAAAGTATTATGTCCATCTACAAATATATATATATATATATATATATATATATATATATATATGTATATATATAATTTTTTAAATTCTGCTCTGAGACCTGGAATAGTCACGCAAGTGGTTGGAGAGTGACTTCATAATCAGTACTGTGCCAGATACATGTGATTGCTTAGAAAGCCCAGAGCATTTGGGGAAATAATTGGAAGAATGAATTATTTTCATTAGCATCTGCTAAGAACGTGGAATCTGCAAGGCTATTGCTTAATTATTCTAACTGTATAGGTGTTCAAAACAAATTATGAGCTTTAAGAAGATAAAAATAACAGAATTATCCCATGAGCCCCTGCCAGTCATGCTTTGGAGTAAACCAATATAGAGGGCACATGTGCAGCAGAGCAGGATCTGAGCGCAGAGCCCTGTGGCCTAGCACCCCTGGAGCGTGTAATTTAGCTAAGTACAGCTGCTTCAGCCGTGGATTGTTCAGAGTTCTAAAGGAGAAAAATCAGTGTCAGCTGTACTGCTTTCTCTTGAGATCGGAATTAAAAATACTCTTTTCTTCCCTTCTTTCAGCATGGATTCTGGTTCTTCAGAGAGTCCTGCTAGTCTGAAGAGAGTAGCTTCACCTGCTGCTAAACCAGCTGTTTCAGGAGAAGGTGAGGAGCAGATCAAGTTAGGTTATTTAGGAGAGTCGAACCTGGTACCACTACAGACAGTAAATGTGAAATGAGATGGGTTTCATCTTTAAATAGTCTGCATTAATTGATCGCTCTGTTAAACTGAGGTGAAATGAAGGTTCAGCTCTTTACAAAATCAGAGTACTGATTATGGAGGCTGTCAAAATACTGTTGGAGATGTTGATCATCAAAAACTGAATTGTGGAGCTGGGGATTCAGCTCATCAGTGGTTGAGTGCTTGTTTAGCATATGCGAAGCCCTGGGTTCAGTCCCCAGTACTGCAAAAACAGAACAAAAAACCTAAATTTTCTAATTTGACCATGAGCCTTTTGACTTTTGAAAGAAGCCCATTCACCAAGTTCACAAGCCAGTTTGCCAAGGATCAAGTTCTCTGAGCACCCCTGTAGCTAAATCTCCTAATGTAGTCTAGTCTCATCTACATACGAGTATTTTGCCTTAAAATACTGCAGAGTCCAGTAAAGCTTTCACAATTATATGAGTGTCATAGGAACCTCTTCAGCCAAAACAGAAGCTCAGTTTCCATGTTCTAAGTAAATAACCAAACGAGATTATTTAGGCCTAAAAATTTCATTTTGAGTATTTGTAACGCAAATGATTAATTGCCTTTTTTCCAGTCTCTGTTTCATGACATAATTCTAGATATTATATATACATGCCAGTCACTAGTAGGAAGTATTAAATTTTTAAAAAATGAAAAATAACTTATGTAATTCAGACCCTGCTGGTAAAAATCATGTTTTTTACATTCAGTGCAGTCATTGTAGAACTAATTGAAAAGTGCTACCTGAGTTAAGTTTCCCATTTAGAAGTCCGAGCAGGTTTTGCAGTTATCAGATGTCATAACTTACCAATTATGCAGTATTTTTCAGTGGGTTCCTGGAATAAATTATATGATTAGTTTGCTGTAATATGATTGTTGCATTCCTAGAAACTTTACCTAATGAAAAATACAGTTATCAACATAATTGTTTTGATGGAGACAGCAAACATTAAGGTTTGATAGTAGTTCAGAGTCACTGTAACAGCGTTTCTTCCTCAGTTCTTCTTTTTATTTTTTGGTGGTGCTGGGGATTGAACCAAGGGCCTTGTGCATGCTGGACAAGTACTCTACCACTGATTTATACCCCCCAGTCCCCCAGCATTTCTTTATCAATAGGAATTTCAAAAGTAATTTTTAAAAAAATTTATAGGTATAACTGTAAAACCTCATCATTACCAAAAAATAAAAAAAAGAAATATCTAGGATTTTATGGTACCCAGTTTTTGTTACTAGTATGAAAACAATTACTAGCATAGTTCTCTTTATACATTTTCATTATCTTAATGCCTTTTTTTAATCCACTATTAGAAGAAGGCAAAAATGCACATTTAAGCAGAAAATGTAAAAAAAGAAAAAAGCAATATTGGTAATCAGCATAGTGAAAAAGAAATGTTAACCCCTCCCCAAAAAAACTTCAGTGTGCTGCATCCGGTCAGGTCTCACTGCATGTGGAGTTTGTATCCTGGCTCTGCCAGGTTGTAACCCTATGATTTCTGTCACACCCTAGCTTCTTCATCTGTGAAGCATGCATAATAACACCTAATAACCATCCCTTGAGGTAGGAAGTTATTACAAGGGTTGTGCAGTAAAAAATATAAAGCTTTTAGAAAAAAACTCAACAAACATATGCTGCTTTTATTCCCTTTTTGCTTCATTTCTTGATTGCTGCCAGAGCCACTCACGGCAGTGAGCCTCCTCATCTGATAATAGATGTAGAGGAATGCATGTCTTCAGACATGTACAGAAGCTTCAACACCTGAGTCCTTGCTAAATAGTTCACCAAGTGAACTACACTTTTTCTTAAAGTCAAGCAAGAGAATAGAGGTAAATTCTGATCTTAGTTTGAAATCAATAAGATTAGAAATATTAGGAAAGATTGCAGACATTGTGAAGGGAGGGTTTGTGGGAGAGCATTAGAAATTCTGAGAAAAGGTATGGATGGATATTAATGAGCTCCCTGTTAATGCTGCACTGAATATCTTCTGATTTAAAGTAAACTGTAAATAAACCAGATAAATAGATTATATATTTGAGTAGCTCTTAAAATAGTAGCTTGGGACTGGCCTGTTCCCTTGTTAGATGATGTCTCACGAAAGGGAGTGACTGAGGAGGACCTCACCCTCTAAGCATCCACCACAGTGTCCCCAGGGCTCACTGTCATTGTGCAGCAGTGTCACAGGGCACCCGAAGCCTCTATCTCTCTAGCCTCCTTTTCATTTTGAACTGTAGTATTAAGCTTAGCTAGAGGTCATGTTTCTGAAGTTTTCTAAACATTTTGAAAGTTACTTCAAAATTCTGGTGTATTTTAAAGATAGTGACTTTAGGTGAGGATTCACTGGAAAGTATGGATTGCCCAGGATCCTATTAAGGGGTCAACAATAGGAACTAAAGAACGGTAACAGAGACCAGATGACAGGGGAAAAGTGAGAACATTGAGAAATCAGAAAAATGAGTGTATCAGTGACAAGAGAATGCCCTTATTAAAGCGTGCAAACGATAATTTGCTTGTGTGGGAAATGAGTTTTTTCTTTTTAACTGTGGAGATTTGTGTTACCAGCACTGTAGGGCTAAGACAAGAGTCCTCTGTCTTCCAGGGACGTTTGGATGACCCTGTGTCTGCTGTGGGTTTCAGCACTCTCCCCAGGAGTCACCCCCTAGCCTCTGCACAGTGCTCAGGTCACCCTCAAAGCCGAAGGAGGCCCCTGTTGGCACTCTCAGGGGGTGCCCACTCCTGTTAGCACAGTGTTAAGGGGTTTTGATTTTTGTGTGTGTTTTAGTTTTCGTTAGTCCCTCCCTCAGAGGCTATTTTAATTGACCAATAGAGGTTTCCATACTAAATTTCTGCCTATTAATCATTAACTCTGCATTTAAGAAATATCATCTGGTACTCTCTTGAGAAACATACATCATCTGTTATAAAAATGTTCTGGGGTAAATGTTTCTGCTTTTAAAAAAATATACAAAGGGCTGGAATAAGATAAAGAAAAAGTGAAAGTAAGAAATATATGTATCTTTCTGTAAAATCTTTTCTGCTAATCTAGGATTTTGTATCTAGTCTGTCTGAGAGAAGACTTGGTTCTAAGTCTTAGTAGAATCAATAAAAGCAATGCAGGGTTCTCTTTATAATTAAAAGATAAAAATTGCTTTTGGAATGCACACCCTTCAATTCAAGACACTAAAGAATATTATTTTTTTATTTTTAAGACTAAATTACATTATAATGTAATTTAGAATGTAATGTAATAAAAGTAAAAAAGAGTTTTCATTTAATTTTTTGGGAGAGACTTAATAGTTATTTTCCAGGGTTGAGTAGACATCACACTTATCACCAGTTCACTCTACCTGTGTATGCACTTGGAAGACAAGTAGATGCCCATTTTTAACTAAGTAATGTGTATTTTTTTATTTTATAGTCTAAAAGTTTCCTGCCATCTTTGTGTATGGTACAATAGGACATAAGGAAAAGTGTGTCTTATTTAATTTACATAAAGGATATACTCTAAAAATTTCTAAAATTGTGAATTAGTACTCTCAAAACAGAAATACAGATATTTGCACCCCAGAAGCCTGCATGTAAGTGCATCTGACCCTGTAGATACTCAGTAAATGTTAGTTGAAATTGGATGTAAAAAACATTTCATTAAAAAAAAAAAAAATGATGACCCTAAGTCCTAGATGATTTTTGGTATTCAGTGTTTGTAGACATGCAGTTGGTTCTTTGTTCCTGTGGCTGGGTCTTCACAGGAATTGTCTCCTTGTCTGCAGTTACTGAATTCTTGTGTGCAGTTGGGGAATTTGGAGCCCAGGGGTATTCTGCAGCTCTGTATTTTTATCTGTGATTAGCCTTTCTCTTGAATGAATCTTATCCTAATTTCCTGATTCATAATTTGCTTTTGCAAAGCTGTCTGGGATTTCTTTAAACAATCAAGCTCTCTCCGTATCTCAATATTTCTCCCCACCAGAATTTATTGCCATGTACACTTACGAGAGTTCTGAGCAAGGAGATTTAACCTTTCAGCAAGGGGATGTGATTTTGGTTACCAAGAAAGATGGTGACTGGTGGACGGGAACAGTGGGCGACAAGTCCGGAGTCTTCCCTTCTAACTATGTGAGGCTTAAAGATTCAGAGGTAAACCCACATTAACTGTTTCCTCTCCCTTTCTGTGTGGTGGTTCTCTTTGCGGGAGTCATGATGTTTGACACTGGAACATTCTTTTGGGTTTTACTAAACTCTAGAACGTGACAGTAACTACAGTGTGACCTGCAGCTCTCTGACCTTTCCATTTGGTGCTGTGGAGTAAACATTGGTTTCCCACAAGCAAAACTCCAGGGGCTAAGTGGAGGCTGCAGCGAGGGGGTTGGTCAGCATCAGTGGGTTATAATGCTCAGTATTAACCTCTATTCCTGTGTGTAATTGACATTGGAGTAAACTTTTTTGATTTGTTCTTCATGGTCATTAATTTTTAGATACCCCACAGCATTATTTTGACCATGTAAACAAGTATTCTGGTGATACTTGGCCCTTGAATATTAGGGCAGTAGAAAGTTTCTTAAAATTATGTTTTTTGTCTATATAGTAGGGAAATACAATATCTAAGAGGTTGGTACTCTCTTGGAATACTATTATCCTTATAAATTGGAAATGGCTGTCATTGTTGTTAAATGGAACTGTAAAAAATTGATTGCATAAAATGTGTCATCAAAGTTTAGTACAGGTTTAATGAAGAGGGATACCACAGAGTACAGGAACCTGTCATAGTGGCCAAGTTCAAGTCAGTGGAGAGTGTCAGGATATAAATGTAGTAATTTAACAGATCCACATAAGTATACCAAGAGGAACAGGCTGGTGCTACCTCTCCCCTCCCCGCACCCCATGCTGTCAGGGCACAGTTCTTTTTCTCTCCTACTTCTAGGCACTGAGAGGAAAGGCGGGCAGGGAACTTTCAGAGGCTGCGTTCTTGGGTGTAAGTGAGTGGACAAAGCTCTTGCTCTCTCTCATTCAGGTGCCAGAGAGTGTCTGTGGGCTTTTCTGAAGGCCCCTGCACTCCCAGAGGCCCTGTGGGCAGCTGACTTGATGCAGTAGTTTTGCCATTGGCCTTCTCACCTTCCCTGCAGTTGCTAGGAGTAGTTTTATGTGATTGGGTTTGGTGTGTTTTTTCTTTTTTTTTTTAAAGGGTGTCATTATTGTTGTTTTTTGTTTTTCTTGCTGTAGTCCTGAGAGCAGCTTGCTGAAATTCCTGTGGATGGATTTGTATTAGTTGCCCACCCTTAGAAAATTTGGCAGAGTCTGGAAGAAAATAATTTTCCCCTGTAAGACAGCTGGCCTGTTGAACCCCATAGACCAGAGAGGGAGAATTGAACCCTTCTTTAGGCTAGCAAATTGGTTCCAATAAGAATCATCCAGATGATATTTCAGAGGGCTGGGGGAAATGCTAAAAACTAAATTTGATTTCCATTATTATCCATGAAAACTCTTAAAGTGACATTACTTTTTGGATAAGTTAAAATACAAAAACAATTTTGGCTTGTATTTGAATTTGACTTTATTAACTTTATTTAGACTTTACCCAAGTTCTATTTACATAGGAGTTATGCATATTTAAATAACATTATAATAAAAATAATCTGCATCAACACTGAAAAATATACAAAAGCCATTACTTGTATTTTATTTTAATAAATTAGTTTTCTATTCACAAAACCTTATGAAATCAGTAAATTTTTTAAAAAAGCAACTCTTTTTTAAAGGTAACCTGTTATGTTTTCTTAACCATATTCATAAACTATTAGCTACAGAAGAAGTGGCAGTACTAAAGATTTTAGACAAATGTTTAGCTATATTGTTCAGTAATGGGGGGAGGGACTAAAAAGTTAGCTCTTCTGTCCTACTTAGTTACAGAGTTCAGTGTTCAAGCAAAGCATCTTACCAAACTTAAAAGCCAGACATAACTTTAAACTGGCCTGGGGAAGGGTTGTCCTGTCCTGAAGATCCTTCTGGGACATATGGCCTGGGAACACATTTAAACACATGCAGCCAGGACAGAATCTGGCCTCCTGAGTGTACCCCAACCTAGGATACTGGGTGTATTTCTCAGAAGCAGCACATTGGAGCTCCTTGAACTCTGTGGTTGGGTATTGCTAATTTCTTTCTTGTTACAGAATATAGAGAGTGTATTATCAGCCTGTATGGGAGAAGTAACTGCTCACTCGGAATCTTGTTTCATTGTCATTTCTTTATTTAATATGCAGCCCCCCCAAATAGCAGTAAAGATTGATAGTGTGTAGTTGTAGTCATTAATTTAAGTCCATGAGCATCCATGAGAGGACTTCACCTCAAGTGCTTCTGGAACACATAGTGGGAAGAAGTATGGCCTGCTTCTGTGGATCGTGCTTCCACCACAGATAGAGAAGTGTCAGCGTTCAGACAGTGTGAAATTGGGAGGAAAGGCTATGTAGGACAGCAGCCCCCTCATTGCCAACAGCAATGGGGAAAGGGAGGATTCCATCATCCCTGTGCCATTTTAGTTCTTTAAAAAGGAAACCTGGAGCAAATGTAGAAAAACACAACATTTTAATGTATTGAATATGGGTGGTAGGCTCATGGGTATGTCTTAGAGTTTCTGAACTTCTTGTATGTGAAATATTTCCTAATAACCATTTGAAAACAAAGTACCAGCTGAGTGTGTGGGGAGTAGTCCTCCTGACATGGAGCCTTCCATTGGATTTTCCCAGGTGTATGATACGCCCACACCACAGGTCCATACCTGAGCCCTCTGGGGTTTACAGTCCACATACTTTGCTCTTTTCTTCTCTTAAGAGTAAAAGCTATACATTTTAAGGTTCTTATTTTGTCCCAGGTATTCCTAATACAAATGCTCTTGTCAAGTGAAACAGTGCTTTCCCTGGAAAGAAAAAGGGGATTTAGGGTCTCAAATGGGTTTGTTCATTAATTGTGTTCTAAGTTACATGATTAATACTTCTCAACATGCAAATGAGACCTTTTGCTCTGTTTTAAGGGCTCTGGAACTGCTGGAAAAACAGGGAATTTAGGAAAAAAACCTGGTAAGTTACATTCCCTAATGCTTATGTTTTATTGTTATGAATATAATTGATAGCTGCTTCCAATCTTTGTTTATTAGGGCCAGCAGTAAAGTACAGACCAAGAAACCTTTCCTGAGAGTGGTTGTAATAGGCTCTTTCCTTGGACTCTACTAATAACATATACATGGTTATGAAGTTTCACTGTTACTTCATACATGGGGAGTGGGAACATCACCAGACAGAACGTTCCCCTGGGTTATGAAGAAATAACTCAGGCAAAATGGTAGAAGATTGCCATACACAGAGGTGTAAAACTGGAAGTTCACTGCTTTTTAGTTATCTTCTTGTTAGGCTTGGGAGGCCCTTCTTCATTTTCTGACAGCACTTTAAACCCAAGACACAAAGATCAGAGGAGCAGCAAATATTATCATCTTATAGGTCCCGTTAATTTAGAAGCTATTGATTGGGTGGTTTTCCTCAGGTGGACATTGGAAGTTCAAAATTATAGTCATACCTCTATGTTTAGTTTTAGTTTATTTAAACAAAATCACATGTTCTAAAAATAGTAGCTTGAAAGAGAGCAGAAGGAAGCAATGTGAAATAATATGGTTTGTGTGGCCTGTCTTCCTGGTCTAAGTTATTTGTGCTTTTTTGTCTTCATATCCTTAGGAAATTATAGGTTGAAACAGTCATTGCTGTGCTGAGGAATTTGTGTGTCCGTCTGGTGCTCACGTCAGATGGGCTTACTCAGCCAGAAAAAGAAGGGGTTTCAGGGTGTTTAGGTTTCTAGTCAGACTCCAGATAGTGGGCCATCTGACCAAATCTCTGCTTTAATTGTGAGTCTTCTTTCTACCTTTTCAATGTTTGTCATTCCAAAGGGTCCGGATGTTTCATATGTGATGCCCAGGTGAACTTAACTTTACACTGGAACTAGCAAGCTGCTCAGAGACACAAGAGGAAGCAGAGAATGTCAGGGTAGACCGCTGACTCATATGCCAGGTCCTTTGAAGCGCAGAAATATCAGTTGCCAAGTAGGATAGTAACTGGGACTTTCTCCAGACTGAAAACTGTTGGAGTCCAGAGCTTGTCCTTGGCACATTGCAGGAGAGTCCTCATCCCTGTGTAGTTCTGGGCAAGAGCTCTCAGGCAGAGCCAAACTGTCTGGAAGGTGACTCTGGACTTCCCTGAGTTCTCTGAAGCATCTGGCAGGCCAGGGCTGCCCCATGACAGGTTGGTGCTCCTGTCATAGTCGTCAACCTTGGATTGTAGAACAGGGCAGTGGCAGGTGGCTGAAGTGCTGCAATCTTATTCCTTCCCTGGAGTTAGTGGAAAAGTAGGAGATCATATCAGAGTAGGGGGCCTTTATCTTTTCATCTTTCTCTACTTCATCTTCCTTCTATCCTTCCTTGCGCTGCCCTGTTCTTTTAGGAACCATTATGACCGAGAGTGAGAGTAGAGGAATAGAGCAGTTTGTTCTGATTGCTTCTAGAAGTTCAGGAAGCTGTGGCTGTAAATGTGCTAGAATTTATCAGAGCAGGAGTCTGTCTTTTCATACTTGACCTTGGTGCTAGCAGAAATTTGCTTTTCAGTGCCTGGGCTGGTCCTGCTGGAATTTTTTTCTGTGGGATTTCTAATATTCAGGAAATGTACAGAATTGCTTGCATTTTTTTCTATGTTGAATTATTGTTTGTTTTTTTTTATTATTAAATTCCCTTCTTAATTCCAGGTCCTTCCTTTAACTTGACATAAAAAGACGTAAACTTGCATTGCTATGATTCATACCAGTTCAGGGATCACCCCCAAATGTGAGCCATAAAGAAAATGGTCTTGTTGGTAGGAGGGAGAGTCTGAAGCCACAACATAGAAATTCGATGCTACCAGGCTTCCGATGGTTTTTGAGGAAAATAGAATTTCTCTAAGTATTTGGCAGAGGGAACACTTCCTCTATTCACTGAGCACTGGTGGGTGGGGTGGGTGAGTGAGGCCCAACCCTTGGTATCAGGTGTTTGGGAAGCTAAAGAGGGGCTGTGGGCAGGAGCAGGCTTCATGGCAGTAACTGGTAAGTTCTGAGACAATGAGGGAGTAACAGAAGACAGCCCAACAGAAGGATTGGCCAAGCCCCTTGAACGCTGCA
This sequence comes from Marmota monax, assembly GCF_021218885.2. Lineage (NCBI taxonomy): Eukaryota > Metazoa > Chordata > Mammalia > Rodentia > Sciuridae > Marmota > Marmota monax. The sequence goes on from NW_026695235.1 coordinate 3,840,133, forward strand.
TTTGCCCTATAGCTAGGGGAAGGGGCTACAGTGGGAGGGATTCAGTCTCCCTCATCCAGTAGAAAATCAGCCACATATGCTGGTTTTGACGATGCTAATCTGAGACTATGGGAGGTGGCTGTGATTTCTTAGTGTTTCCATATCCTGACTCTTAACAGTATGCTGCAATGTTTGATCTTGTTTTTCAGAAATTGCTCAAGTTATTGCTTCATATACCGCCACTGGTCCTGAGCAACTTACCTTGGCCCCTGGTCAGCTAATTTTGATTCGAAAAAAGAACCCAGGTGGATGGTGGGAAGGAGAGCTGCAAGTTAGTTTTTTTTTTTTTTTTCTATTTATTTAAAATTCTAATTTGTTTGAATATACAAGATGGGGGCAGTATTTTATTGCAAAGTACAAAGAACCAATCACTGCCTAAATCTTGCACTTGAATAATGAGAAATACCACTTTATCTGAATCTGGTTCCTAAGCTTCAGCCAGCCAGTAGCAATGTCTGAATTCTAAAAACTAGGAATTCATTTTAAAATTTATCCTTTCAGGCCCTGTGCGCCTACCTATAATCCCAACAACTTGGGAGGCTGAGGCAAGAGGATTTCAAATTCAAAGCCTACTTCAGCAACTTGGCAAGACCCTGTTTCAGAACAAAACAAAAAAAGCTGGGGATGTGGCTCAATGGTTAAGCACCCCACGTTCAATCCCTGGTACCAAAAATAAATAAATAAATAAATTTCATCCATTCAGTTTCCAAGTTCAAATCACTCGATTCACTGTTGGTACAGTGAGAATTCATAGGATGACAGATGCCTAGGTAGAGCTGTCCTTGAGGTCCTGGCATCCTAAAGTGAAGCATCTCATCAGTCGTTTCAGGAAGCACGTTGCAGTAGCAGGTTCCTTTTTATATAAAGCCACATCTGTACATCGTGCTGTTTTTAGTTTGTGTGTTTGTGGTGGCGTTGTTGTTATTCTTATAGCTTGTTATTCATGTTGCCATTCCAGAAACCTCTTTAAGTCTTTCAAGAGGAAATAATAGTTTTAAAAGGGTTACTGTCACATCAGCATTGTAAAGATTAATAGAATCGTCATTAGATGCCAAACCTAAGGGGAAGTTTTTAGTAAGGATAGAAATTGCTTATGGTCTTTGAGTGACTCCCACAGAGAGACCACATATAATTTGCACAGTAATTAAGTTACCATTGAGAACTAAGTTACCACTCTAATCAAGTGATTAAAGTGATCTTCACCAGTGAGGACAAATTGACGTAATATTCATCCAAACATGCTACCTGAAAAAGACAGTGTCACATACTATTGTGGCTAGAAGTGCATCAACTGAGTCTAATCATGCAGAAGCATTAAATAAACTCAGAATAAGGAATATCCAATTAAGGGGGCAGGGAGAGGCTGTATTCTTCAAAGACATCAATGACAAAACTCATAGAAAGGAGATAAACGAGACATGACTGCTGATGGCAATATCTGACTTGATCCCACATGAGACAAAAACATGCTCTTAAGGATGTTACTGCGATAATGGACAAAACTGGGATGTGGACACCAGGTTGGATAAAAAATTTTCTTTTTGGTACTGGGGATGAAACCCAGGACACTGTACCACTGAGATACATCCCGACCCTTTTATTTTTGAGACAGGGTCTCACTAAGTTGCTTAGGTTGGCCTTAAACTTCTGATCATACTGTCTCAACTGCCTGAGTAACTATGGTTGTAGATAGGCATCATTGATCCTGGCTTAGATAAAATTATTGTACCAGTTTACTAAAATTGAAAACCATACTATGGTCCTATGAGAGACTATTCCTATTTTTAGTAAATACCCATCGAATTATTTAGGGGTAACCAGCCATAATGTAAGCAAATTGTAATCAGGTAATTCTGAAAAAGAAATTACGGTGAAGAGGATATGGGGGGAGGGAGAGAGAATGTGCAAATAATGAAACAGATGGGATAAAATGTTAATAACAGGTGAATCTAAGTAAAGGGTGTTATATACTTTTCTTGTTCTTGCTGCTTTTCTGTTAGTTTGAAATTATTTCTTTTTTTCCAGTTTTTAAATTAATTTTTTTATTTATATATGACAGCAGGATGCATTACAGTTCTTATTACATATATAGAGCACAATTTTTCATATGTTGTATACATAGTATATTCATACCAATTTGTGTCTTCATACATGTACTTTGGATAATAATGTCTATCACATTCCACCATCATTTCTAACCCCCTGCCCTCTCCCTTCCCTTCCCACCCCTCTGCCCTATCTAAAGTTCTCCTATTCCTCCCATGCTTCCCCTCCCTACCCACTATGAATCAGCCTCCTTTTATATCAGAGAAAACATTCGGCATTTGGTTTTTTAGGATTGGCTAACTTAACTTAGCATTATCTTCTTTACCTGCAAGTGCCATGATTTTATTCTCTTTTATTGCAGAGTAATATTCCATTGTGTATATATGTCACTTTTTTTTTATTCATTCATCTTTTGAAGGGCATCTAGGTGGGTTCCACAATTTAGCTATTGTGAATTGTGCTTTTATAAACATTGATGTGGCTGTGTCCCTGTAGTATGCTATTTTTAAGTCCTTTGGGTATAGACTGAGGATAGAGCACTAATAGTGAGATAGAGCACTAATCTCTAGGGTATATAAAGAACTCAAAAAGATAAGCACCAACCCCCCCCCCCAAAAAAAAAACCCAATCAATAAATGGCCCAAGGACCTGAACAGACACTTCTCAGAAGATGATATGCATACAATCAGTCAACAAATATATGAAAAGATGTTCATCATCTCTAGCAATTAGAGAAATGCAAATCAAAACTACTCTAATATTTCATCTCACTCCAGTCAGAATGGCAGCTATTATGAAGACGAACAACAATAAGTGTTGGTGAGGATGTGGGGGAAAAGGCACACTCATACTGCTGGTGGGACTGCAAATTGGTGCATCCAATATGGAAAACAGTATGGAGATTTCTTGGAAAATTGGGAATGGAACCACCATTTGACCCAACTATCCCTCTCCTTGGTCTATACACAAAGGACTTGAAATTATTTCTAAATAAAAAGTTGCTTTAAAAATTTACTTCTATAGCAAAATTACATGGCTGTAGCCATGGGCTTCACATCCACAGATTCAACCAACCATGGACTGAAATTGAGAAAAATTTGTATCTATATTGAAAATGAGAAGACTTTTTTTTTCTTGTCATTCTCTAAACTGAGTCGTGTAACAACTATTTGCATAGCATTTACATTGTATTCAGTGTTATAAGTAATCTACAGATGGTTTAAAATATATAGGAGGTTGTGCACAGGTTATATGAAAATATATGTCATTGTATATAAGAAACTTGAGTATCCTTGGATTTTGGAATCTGGAGAGGTCTTGGAACCACTCTCCTCCTCCCAGATACTTAAGGACAGCTGTACTTGACAGATAAGTCTGCTGACTGTTGAACAGGAAGTGTTTGCCTCCTACACGCAACCTCCTCCACTACGAAAGTGAAGACCAGCCTTGGCGACCCAAGGTCCATCTTGCTTCATAGCATAGTGTAAAGGACAGCGTCCTCCCTGGCTTACCCACATGGGCAGCCCTTAGGGACCTGCCAAAGGGAAAGTTTCCCAATTAGCCTTCTGGCCTTTGTGCAGAAGGGATATGTGTGGTAAGGTACACTGAGATCTTCCTTTATGGAGTCAATCTTGAGGCCTGCTGCATGACACTGGGGCCTCAGTACTTGCCAAGCATGTGAACAAGTAGTTTCTAGAATCCCTTTTATGAGAACCCTACTGTCCTAAGGAAGGAGCTTGCAGTGATCCTCAGGTGTCCACTGGTGTGCTGTGGGCTGGTTGTCACATCTGTGCCTTTCATCTGGCCCTGAGCAGGACTCTGCAGATAGCCAAGATGGGGGAGGGAAAGAGAAAGTTTGCTTACAGGGTGCTGGCTGTGGAGGGCACCTCAACAGGTACTGAAGAGCAGGGATTAGAGCAGCCCATATGGGAGGCACGTGGCTCAGGAAGGAAGGAGGACTTGAAGACAAGTCCTCTGCTCACTGTTCTGTCTAGACCAACCCTGGCTGAGTAGGGGAAGATCCATACTGTGGTGAGCTGGACATACTGATCCCTCTGGACTAAAGACTGTCCATTAGAAGAGAAGGCATAGTAGCCGGGAGTGTGCCTAGTGGTGAAAGTTCCCTGGGAGCTCGCTGGTGAGCAGCCATAAAAACCCTGTCCAGAAGCGCTTGCTAGATACAGCTTCCTGGCTGAGGGATCTGACCTTTGGAGTCCTGGAAATCCACTCTGCTTTGTAATGTGCCTGTTTTTGCACTGGGCAGGGAGAGGAGAGGGCTTGCTCATGCCAGGGAGACCATTACCACTGGCCTTACCATCTACATGTTCCTTTCCTTCTCTGAAGACTCAGTGGCTCCCATTGCCTTTCCCCTTCAGCCTACCTGTGGAGACTTCCTGTTGTGCCCCTTCTTCCCTGTGCCACCTTACACTCTTTAGCAACCATTCCATACTTATTGGACAATTTGTTTAAAACCACCAACATCGGGCTCTTGTACTTAGCTGCCTTGGCTCCTAACATTCCTCCCTAAGGGGTTGACCCCCTCTGATTTCTCAAGAGTTAGCCAAAGCCCACTTCCTCTAGAGGCTTTCTGGGCCATCTCAGCCAGAAGCACTGCCTCCTTTCCCCTGAATTTGGGAATGGTCCCCTGCCAGCTTCACCCTGGTGTTCCACAGATGACGTTGGTATGTTTCTTAGCTTTCCCGTAGTTATTTCCATGTGTAGGCAACCAGCTCTTTATAAAGGCAGCACATTTTTAGTGCTTATCTCCTAACACCTTGCTCAAAGAGAGTTTTGGTGGTTCTTGGAACCCTCTGTAAAATGGATTCCCATGCCCAGGATAGCTTCTGGTGCTTTACAGAGTCCCTCTTGGCCTGGATTGACAAATGAAGAAATTATCAACAGGCTCTGTTTTCTGCTTTTGTAGAATTGCAGAGGTGGGGACAAAGAGAATTCATTGCAGTTGTAGATAGATAAACATGTGCAATTGTGTAAACGTGTTTTTTTTTTTTTTTAAATGTTGGGCAGATTTACCATGAGAGTAAATGCTTTAGTCTTTGAGTCAGGGGCATGGAGACTGTCAGACACAAGGAGGGTGAAACCAAATGTACACCCTGAAAATAACTCAGAGGGCCAGGCACAGTGGTACAGGCCTGTAATCCCAGTGGCGTGGGAGGCTGAGGCAGGAGAATTACAAGTTTAAAGCCAGCCTCAGCAACAGCAAGGCCCTAAACAATTCAGCGAGACTCTGTCTCAAAATAAAATATTAAAAAAGGGTAGAAGCTCAGTGGTTAAGCACCCCTGGGTTCAATCCCCAGTACCGAAAAAAAAAAGTAACCCAGAGATATCCTTAATAAGTTGGCAGATGGGAGGGCAGAAGTAGGGTGATAGAAGTTTTTCTCTTAGTTTTATTTCCTTGTTTTGGGAATAGGTATTATATTCATGTGGTTTAAATTTCAGAAGTTACTAAAAGGGATTCAGATCTCTCCCTTTAAACCCCCTGTCCTCAAAGGCAACTGCTTTCATCAGGGCCTAGTTTCTAGAGATAGCCTGGGTGGGTGTCTGTCTGTTTACGTGGAACTGTATTGCAATTGCAAGCTTTGGCTCACCAATTATAAGCTCTTCATGTCATGTGTGAACTCTTTCCGACAATTATCTCAAATGTAAGCACTCAGTAGATGGAATTTGATTGAATCAGATTGAGCAATGGAGAAAAGAGTGACAGTGAAAATGTGGCTGTAGCCTGATAGTGTTTTGAAAACAGTGTGAAGTTGAGACTTCTTGTGATCTGTGGGTCCTGCATCTACATCTTTTTGCATCTTAGGGTGTATTATTACAAAGAGTGCAGGCATGTAACTCTTGGCTTACCACTTACCAACCCCTAGCCTTTGGACTGTCATATACCTTTTCCAAGCTCACTTTCTTCCTTGAACTTGGGAATGATAATAGCATTGTCCCTTTGGAACTATGTGAATAAATGGATATAAGATGCTTGGCAGAGCTCATAAAAAGCACTTAGTGTGTTTTGATGGCCATCATTGTTTTTATCCCTAAAACCCAAATGTAATGTTGGGATTAACTATAATCTCCACATTATCTGAAATTAGTAGCTAAGTACTAACTAGTTTTCTGTCTTAGACACACCACAGAATATTCTGAATTTTAAATCCACAGGATCCAGTCCTTTTAAAGCCATTTCAGGCTTTGCTGACCAATGGCTGCGACTGTTTGAATTTTCACAACAACATCTGATTTTTATGTCATGGTAATCCATAGATTCTACTGTTTATGCCATTTGTATTTCAGTTCTATATAAACTTTGCATAAGTGTTCTGCTACAAAGCAAATTGTATCATAACAGAAGATGAACATTTATAAGTTTTTGATCCAATTATTTTCTTACCAGGCACGTGGGAAGAAACGCCAGATAGGCTGGTTCCCAGCTAATTATGTCAAACTTCTAAGCCCTGGGACAAGCAAAATCACTCCGACAGAGCTGCCCAAGTCAGCGGCATTGCCGGCAGGTAAGGAGTTCTCAGTCTCATTGAAAAATGACCTGCATGCGTGTCACTTCAGTTCTCCCACGCAGCCTTCTCATTAAGTATTTTAAATTGTTTTTCACATGTGCACTAAGCACTTCTTGTACTTCTGGAACTGACCCCCAGCTAATGTGATACAGAATGCTTTTCAAAAGGACTAATATCTAAGTAGCTTGACTGTGCTGGGCACAACAGAGCCCTTGTTGGAACTCTTCTCCTGAAGGAGTCATGAATGCTGTGGCATTAAAGCCAGATTTTTCTCTTGATTTCCTTCCAGCTATTTAAATTGAGATTTGGACTAGTGGATGAGGCCGCAGAGAGGGGCTCCTAAAAATAAATGGCTGGGGTCTAGATAGGGTCAGGAGATGGAGCTGGAGGCCACGAGGATCTGTTGGTTGCAGTGTGTTCACAGAAGACTGAAATAACTCCCTGTGACATTTACTGTGAACAGAGGGGGCCTCGCTGAATGGGCAGGATGTTGTGCAGGCTTTCCTAGAGAATTAAAAAGGACAGCACTGCAGTTGACCCGGTTGACTATTTTCTGATCTAAAGGACTAAATTAGATGCTTCAGTAACATTTGAGAGAGGTGAGAGTAGGGAGCAAATTGCTGCTTTAGGTCTTTTAGACACCAGTTCTTAGGTGGCATTTGTGGGAAACATGAAATTTTTGTTCCATTACCTTGTGGTTAAATGTCTACATGGTGTCTTTAGTGAAATAAAATTAAAATTTGGCAGCCTTTGCAAGAAATTGAAGGATTGGTAAACTTCCTGAGTCCTGACCCCAGCTGGGCCTCTTTCCTCAAACAGAGACCTGTGTAGGCAGAGGGGTATAGTACCAGCTGTATCCACTGTCCTGGGGAAATCTGGTGCCCCCTATTGTCAGTGTGCAGCCCCCTTCATCAGGTAGATTGGAACCCACTGAATTTATCTGTTGAGGTGATTAATTTAGCTAACTGGAGGGTTGAAAACCCTGAACCTATACAAAGATGGCTATGACAGATTAATTGGAGACTGTGACCCAACGGTGCAGACTTCTCCAAAGTGTCAAGATGGCAGAGAATGAAAATAATTTAACTTCCTGTAGATTTGAGAGAAAAGGAGAAAAATTGTTGACATGTGAAAATTTCTTTGAGACACAAAGATAAAGCAGAAATTTTTTTTAAAACACCCAATTTTACTTTACACTAAGATTTGGAAGTTTTTGAAGGTCAGATAATAATTGCCTTTCACCTTTAAAAAAAAAAAAAGGGAAGGAGCTGGGATGTGCCTCAGTGGAAGAGCACTTGTCTACTTGCATGAAGCCCTGGGTTCCATCTGCAGTAACACACACACAGGAAATGACAGAGAGAAAGAAGTAAAAGTGACAGTGGAGTCCCACAGTCCCCAGCTGTCCCATAAAGCGGAAGCTGGCAAGTGTCCTCTAGTCAGCATTAGAAGGAGCTCCACCACGTCCAAAGCCAGAGACCCGGTCACTCTAAATTTTCTGCTGACAAGTAAACCCAAAAAAGAGGAAGATGTACAAACCAAGGGCGTAGTGTGAAAATTTTGCTGTTGTCTTAGTTTTGATCCTTCATCTTCCTCTATTGCCTGCACCATGAAAAGCCCCTTGGGGCACTTCCACTTCACTGTTCGCTCTTTTTTTTTTTGGTACCGGGGATTGAACTCAAGGGCACTCAAACACTGAGCCACATCCCCAGCCCTGTTTTGTATTTTATTTAGAGACAGGGTCTCACTGAGTTGTTCAGCACCTCGCTTTTTGTTGAGGCTGGCTTTGAACTCACAATCCTCCTGTCTCAGCCTCTCGAGCCACTGGGATTACAGGGGTGTGCTGCCATGCCCGGCTCACAGTACCTTCTTTTGAAAGGGCAAAAATAATCTGTGAAAATGTCTGCTGGCTACATGTAACCCCTCACACATGTGCCAGGGAGGGTGTGCAGCTGCTCACCCAGCCCTGTCTTCTGCAGTGTGCCAGGTGATCGGGATGTACGATTACACTGCGCAGAATGACGACGAGCTGGCCTTCAACAAGGGCCAGATCATCAACGTCCTCAACAAGGAGGACCCCGACTGGTGGAAAGGGGAAGTCAATGGACAAGTGGGGCTCTTCCCATCCAACTATGTGAAGCTGACCACAGACATGGACCCAAGCCAGCAATGTAAGTGCCCTGGTGGCTCTGTTCCTCTCCTCTCTGGTACCTTCCAGTGAAACATGCAGCATTGCTCTGATTCTGCTGAGCTTGGTTTGCAGAACTTAAAGCTAGACCACTGCTGCATTCACAACCGTCTCTTTGAAGACCTTCTGTAATGCAAAACTTTATCTCGTGGGGTTGTTTTGTTTTTGTTTTAAATTTTCATTCCTTCTGTAGCATGTCCCCTCCCTTCCCTCCCCCTTTTTCCTATTTTTTTTTAAATCATTTGGCACCATGCTGTTGACATGCCCAACTCATTTTCCTAGCTTGAATTTTGCTCATTGTTTTGTTTTGCTTATGTGTTGTTTTCCTCCTTTTTCTAGGAATCATATGTTGTCCATCCCCCCCTCAGGCTTGAAAGTCCTCAAAGAGACCCACTATCCCATATCACTGCCCAGAGGGATGATGGGAGATGCAGCCTTGATCATGTGACTTCCAGCATGATCACCTACTGCCTTCTGAGTAGAAGAACTCACTGCAGAGCAGTTTACCTCATTTTACCGTAGTTGCATGTGATCGCAATGTTTGAGTTATTACTTGCAGAGACAGAAGCAAAAATTACAAAAATACACAGGGTAGTGGGTCCTTTTGTGGCTTTCCTAGTTACTCAAATTGACTTCCCCCACCTTTGCACAGGTGCTTTCAATAGTTTTAAGATTATTTTTAAGTATATATATTTTAGCCTTTTAATAAAAATCAATCAATCAGTCATTTCTTTGCTATTTTGGTTTTGCAAAAAGACCCACTATCAAGGAATGCTGCATGTGCTATTAAAAATTGTTCCAAATGTCCATAAATCTGAGACTTGTATTTTTCATTTTGTCCAGTGTTACCAACTAAATTGTGTAGTTTGGGGTTTTTTCCCCCCTACCGTAGCAGTACAGAGGAGTTCAGTGTATGTTTTGAAGATGTGTAGAGTGAGCCCAATTAAAAAGAAGGTGTTTTGTGCTCGTGTGTATCAGATGTACTCGTTGCGCATGTAATCCATCCTGTACATAAGAAATGAGTTCTCCCCATGGCAAACGCTCTTGTATGATATCTAACCACATTGCATTAATTTTATTTTGCACAGTGACCTTGTAGCCACATGAGAAAGCACCTATGTTTTTGTTTGGTCTCAGATTTATCTGGTTGAGTTGGTGTTTTGTTTGGGGTTTTTAATTTTGTGTGTTTTCATACCAATCCACAGTGTCTATAGTCTCTCTAGTCTCTGTTACATGAAGTTTTTATTCCAATTACTTTTGTTGGAATGACACATTTTGAACAAGTAATTTTCCTGACAAGAAAGAATGTGTAGAAGTCTCCCTGCAATTAATTTCCAATGTTTACATTTTTTAACTAGACTGTGGAATTTCTACAGATTAATATGAAATGGAGCTCATGGTCATTCATGTGTTAGCCATGCTGTAGCTGAAGCCATGTTTGTCTCTTCAACACTCGTTGAAAGCTCTCAATAAAAACGCCAGTTGCTGACAGCACAGAGGTGGGGTGGGGGGCTCAAGCACAACCCAGCTGTCCTATTAATGACTCTGTAACACGTTGTCTCTTCTGTGTTCACGTCTCGAGAGGCTCTGTGCTGGCGGTTGTGTGGAGTCCTCCACTTGCACGGTGCAGAGGACGAGGACAGCTCCTCCTCGTCCGCCTGCGCTGCAGTATTTTCACGATATGAATGTAAAATATATAAATATATAAACCTGCGGCTTTAACAACTGTAATACAACCTTTTGAATTAGTTACGTGTATAGATAATTAAATTCTTCATACAAAAGTTAGATGGAAATGTCTCTGTGTTCTTGCTGTTGGAAGCTGGCAATGGTGAGGGACACTACACAGAACAGATGTCAGCAGTTGGCCTGCTGCCCATGGGGCGACTGTGGCATGTGCCTTCTGAATACAGACATGATCCATTTCTCGAGGGGTCCTGGTTGGCCCTCGCTCTCCCCGTGGTACTCCCCATTGATATGTAAACGATCGCTCCTTATAACGCTGGTTTAGTGGTCAGCTGTCATTGGTAAATGTCATCGACACATTGGCAGGTATGTGATTTGGTTCAGGATACAAAACACCTGTCCAAAAGAAGTATCACAATAAGAGACTGGTGAACACTCCAAATCTATGTGGCTAAAAGCAGAGACCCGCACGTTTTCCATATCGTCGTTTGGGATTTGCTTCTGCCTGGTACTCTCTAGTCTTGTCACCTTTGCAGAAATAAGTGAGCTTACACATTGATGGCTCTGTTGGCCACGGTGACCACGTGCTTAATTCCATTGTCATGAGCCTCACTTATTGGCCCTCCCTTGCCCTTCAGTGAAAAGTGATATCTTTTGTCATTTCAGCAAACATTTGGGAGGAGACATCTTCCATGTATCGGGTGTCTTGACAGGTTCTGCGGAGAGTGTGACATTTGCTAGGGCAGGGTCCCTGTCCTCGTGGAGTCATGGGAGTATCAAACAGAAAACTAAACCTGCTGAGTTCATTTACATATACAGGGGACATGTGCAGTAGGTGATAAGTATTGCGCCTGGAGAAGTGTGGATGCCAGGTGCCACTAAGTGGGCCATCCAGAGCAGGTGGGCCCTGGGGAAAGGAACCAGAACCTTTCCAGGAGGAAGTGACATGAAGCTGAGACCTGAAGGGTAAGATGAGCCAGTTGGAGTAGGAAGAGAAGTGACTGCGATGGAGTGAGGGGTCAGGACATGCAAAGGCCCAGAGCCAGTAGAGAGGATCTCCTCCTGGCCCAGCCCACCCTCTGTGTAACACAGTCAAGTCGGTAGGCCCATCTCTTCCTGGGTTCTTTACCTTTGTAAGCCAGGTTTCCTTCTTGAGCCTTGAGTTGAACTGGAGTGTAGTTCAAGGTGGGTAAGACTCAGTGGTACTCCATGTACCTCCTCCTCTCTGACCCCCTCTAGTCTGTCCTCCAGGCTTCATTCTGGGTTGGTGAAGCTGGCACAGGTTGCGCCTCACAACTTATTCAGTTGGTGCTGGTTGTAGACTCTCTGTCTGACCCTGCAGTTCTCAACTAGAGGTACTGCGGGCATCTAATGGGATGCTGCTCAACACCCTGCAGTGCGCAGGACAGTCCCCATAAAAAAGAATGACCTGGCCCCAGATGCACCAGTGCTGAGGTTGAGAATCTTGGTCTTATCTCACTAGCCACTGTGTGAATTTTACTTGGGCTAAAATGGTAGGCCCATTGGTGAATCCTGGGGTTGGTTTGGTAACTATAGATGAGTAAAAATAATCGTTTAAAAAAGCTTATCTCATAGAATGTGTGCCAGGACCTTGGTTATATATTTCAGAATTTTTTGATTGTTCCCCGTATTATCTGCATTTGGTACTAGATTAAACTAAAATCGAATAACTTTATTTTAATTAAATTCTCCTAGTTGAAATGGAGAAGGGATATGAGGTATCTCCTTTGGCCTGAGAGCTTAAAGGTATCAGGTTTTGTTTTCTGAGCTATTTGTTAAACATAAATAATGTCATTAAATCTTTTAATTTCATATCCGTGTGTGTGAATGTACTTACAGCTGAACTTGGGGTGGAGTTTGCTCCAGTGGCATATTAAAAAAAAGGGTCCAAGGGAAATCACCTTCGTTGTGCGCTTGGGAGTTGCCCTCCAAAGGCCTCTGCCCCTCCCCTCCAGGCCAGACACAGCAGGCCCCACATTTCCTCTGTATAGGAGACACTGCTCAAAAGAAAGGCTTCATCCTGCCGGGTGCCTGTAATCCCAGCAGCTCAGAAGGTTGAGGCAAGAGGATCCCAGTTCAGAGCAACGGCAAGGCACTAAGCAATCAATGAGACCCTGTCTCTAAATAAAATACAAACTAAGGCTAGGGATGTGGCTCAGTGGTTGAGTGCCCCTGAGTCCAATCCCTGGTACCCTCTACCCCTACCCCCCCAAAAAGGAAGGTTTATCCTATATAAAGTGATAAAATACTACAGAATTACATGTATGGTGGAAAGTGGTGTCTGACCCGTTTCGGGAGGGGCTTGGGCAGATCTGGACTCCATTGCAAATGACAACTGGGTTATTTAGCAGGACTGATTATGGGATGGATTTGATACCATCAGGAGAAAAACTTAGTGACACTAAGGAAAACCCTTTAACTAGGTGGTTTAGCATACTAGTTTGTTTTTGGTGGCACTGGGAATTGAACCCTGGGGCACTCCACTACTTAGCTGCACTCCCAACCCTTTTTAAATTTTTTTATTTTGAGGCAGGGTCTTGCTAAGTTGTCCATGCTGGCCTTGAACTTGCGATCCTCCCACCCCAGCCTCCTGAGTAGCTTGGATTCCAGGCATGCACCACCACGCCTGGCAGCATTACTGTGTCTTACCTATAAAATGCACCCCAATTTCCTCAAGATAAAGGGGTGAACTAAAGGTGGGGGATTGAAACAGACCCTTTGAAATTAAAGCTCTGAATAGTTTTAGCTCCCAAACTTCCTATCTTGGGTGGGTAAGTCTTTGCTGTAGCCTTCACATATTAACCTTGTTATGACAATCGTCAAGGTAACAAATGTATAAAAGAGTTGTACAGTTGCATTAAATCAGTAGTTTTTAGGGCTGGGTTTGTGTCTCAGTGTAGAGTGCTTGCCTAGCATTTGGGAGACACTGGGTTTGATCCTCAGCACCACATAGAAGTAAATAAATAAATAAAGGTATTGTATTCATCTACAACTAAAAAATTATTTTTAAAAAAATCAGAGTGCGTTTTTAGATAAGTAGGCCATGTTGTGATCCAAACTTCTCTCAGGAGTTCCAAGATAGAATTTTCACTTTTCACTTTCTCCCAGATGTGGTGCTAGTTCTCCATATCTCTTAATGTTTCTTTCAAATAAATTGGCACCAAACAACCCCAGTGAGAGACAAGACCAAATATTCCTGTCAAGCAAACCGTTCAAGAAAGAACTCCAGCATGCTTTCAGAGATGGCCGAATTGGCTTAAAAGCCCCGGACAACTGGAAAGGAAGGCTGAGCATTGGCGTGCACTGCTGGGAAGACTAGGAAGCAACCAAACTGGGCTCACGGGTTCCTAAAATTAGTTCATTTTTCCATTTCAATCCAAGGCAGCAAAGACAGTCGGTGCTGGCTAAGGAAATGGAAGTAATCCCAAACACAAAAAGTAAGTTTCAAAGCTGCAGAGGCATCCCTTACCGCTTCTCTCCCCTGGAGTCAGCTACCCACGGGCGATGGGTAGTCCTGCTAGAGTCGCCACTCTGTTCCTGGCAGACAAGCCAGGGAACCTGCCTGGACCCTGTGGCCACATTTAGCTGGCCATCCACATAAATAAGCAAAAGGAAAGGAAAAACGAATTTAATGCAGTTTGATCCAACTGGGAGAAGCAAACAGCAATTTCATATGGCTCAACCCCATACAGTGTGTCATCGCCCTGCCCTGGCGTGTGGCGGTTAGTGAAAATGCCTGTGCGAGGAGTGAATCAGTCACATGAACTGACTGTGGAAAATGGTCACCAGCGTCCAGATTCCTGACACCCACCACATCTCCTTCCAAGAGCCCACCAGGATGTCCCCACTTTTGTTTTCCTTTAGAGCCAAGCTTCCTGGAAGGAACGCTGTTGGAAGAACCCCGGAGGGAGCTGCTTCTGGAGTCTGGCGCTCAGCTTGTGCAAGGAGGCTGAGGAGCTGGGCTTTGGCCTTTGCAGTCCCACCCAGATAAGGAGTCAGGCCTGCTCCCTCGCAGATTGAAAATCATTTCTGAGAGTGATTTTCTTTTTCTTTTGGCAAAACTATACTTAATCTTATTTGTTTGTTTGTTTGTTTATTTATTTATTTATTTTAGTGCCAAAAATGTGTGAGAGCTTTCAGGGAAACCATATTGAGTGTCAGTGATCCCAACAATGTATAGAGAATGTCTGATATTTTGGATTTGGTAGGATAGAAAAACATAAGATCAAATGGTCAAAAGGTTGAGATAACCTTATGTGAATATTTCACTTCAGCCAGAGTTTTGGGGGGCTTTTTTTTTCTACAGGTTACTTAACCCCTGAGCTACAACCCCATCCCTTTTTATTTTTTATTTTGGGATAGGGTCATATTAAGTTGCTGAGGCTGACCTCAAACTTGCAATCCTCTTCCTTCATGAGTCGCTAGGATTGCAGGTATGTGCCTCCATGCCCAGCTTTTGGCCCTTCTTTTTAAAAAATATCCCACATATGCAAAAACAAGACTTCCAGAATGTTTTCTGATGTGTAGTTAGCTAATCCATGTCAAAGGGTTCTGTAGCCTCCAAGGAAGACTCTGTTCTCTGTGTTCCCCCAGAAATTTTAAATTATGACTTCATTCACAAAAATTAAAGGCATTTATAAAAACAAATAAACATCAACTATAAGAAACCTATACATTGTATCTGTGGGACTCCCTGGTAAGCATGCTAACTCCGAGAAGCTACCTGTTTTGTTTTAATGGTGTCAGCTGTGTGTGTGTTTGTGTGTGTGTGTGTGTGTGTGTGTGTGTGAGAGAGAGAGAGAGAGAAGGAGGAGGAGGAGGAGGAGGAGAGGAAGAGAGAGGAGGAGAGAGATGTGCAGGTAACTCAAATGCCTTCATCTGTAGGTTGGTGACAGTGGGTTGTGGAGTGAGATCAGGGTACACTAGAAAGCAGACAGACACCACTCTGGAAGATTCTGGCAGAGACTTACAACTGCTGTTTCCACATCTGCTTGGCACGTGGTTTCCAAGCAATGTGGCAAGCCTCAAAGAGGAAGTGTCCCTCCCTTGACTCAGCCCATCATATATTTTTTAATCTGGGCATTCCTTCCCTTGATGTAGTTCTCTGAACTCTGACCCAGAAGAAGGGAAGCATTGTGACCAGCCAGTGTCATTTAAGGAACTGTGCACTCCTGAGGCCCCTGGTTTCCCCTCACGTGCCCCTTTCTGTCCCTTCTCTTCTCTGTCCCTGTCACCCACGATCATGCACACAGAGCCACTGTGTTGCATTCCAGGGTCCACTGGGAAAGGGAGCAAAGGAGTGAGGACAGATGCCCTGTGGATTATTGGTGATGTTGCAATCTCAGGGAAAGTTGGGCACCAGCCCTGCCCTTGACAGCGGCAACACTGAGGCTCTAGGGAGACACAGTGGTGTTCTGAAAAGAGCTCTCTCGACCCTCTCGTCGGTCCTCTTTCTAGTTTTACCATTTGAGAAGCACAGCCCTGTCTACCCCAGAGCCTCTGAGTTCCCATCTCCACAGAAAGACAGGGATGGGTCCCTCTTCCCTCATGTGAGTCACATACTGCTGGGATTTGCAGGAGCTCAGAGCCATCGGTAAGCATTTCACACACTGGTGCACATTTTAAATGCACAAACTCCATGCTGGCTCACCTCACCCTGTATATAGGCCTTGACTGTCAGAGTTTTCGAAAGACAGGCTTGGCCTTGCTCTGTGCCAACTATAGCTTCTAAATTTCCATTCCTGGCTGCCACCAGAGAACACGGTGCCATATAGAGTCACGCTGCTTATCTGCAAAGTTCAGTCTAATATTTGCTCCATGTCTCTTAGAATGTTGGAACATTTTATTTTCCTATAAGCAACTTCCTATAGGAAGAAGGGGGCTCAGGCAGGAGCCTGTAGTCTGGGCTGGTAGTTCAGAGAAGGGGTTCATATCCCATCTCTGCCACTTACCAGTTGGGTGATCTGGGCAAGTTATTGAACTTCTTTGTGCTTCAGTGACCTCATGTATATAAGGAGAGACTTATAATGCCTGGCAGAGAGTAAGCACCCAACAGATACAAGCTTTGTTGTGTCGTTCTTGGAGAAAGGGCATTTGTACCTGGGGGGTAAGCATCACAGGATCCAAAAAAGTGGCTTCCTGCTTGTGTGCCTGCAGTGAACCCAGGCAGTCGGTGGGTTGGGTGCCTTTCTGGATTAGGGAATTCAGAGAGGGATTGGACAGCTTCCCTTAACGCCCTCAGATGGCTCTCTGCAAGTATGCCCCACTCATCTGTACAGATTACAGCCCAGTCCCTCCATCTGCAGAAGACCCACCTGCGTGGAGACAAGCAGCTTTTAAAAGCATTTTTCCTGCATTCCTGAAACACGCGGTGATGCGCTTGGTCCCTAGGCCAGCGTCGCCCCAGCAGACTGTTGGTGGCTGTGGCTAAGCTGCCTGGGTTTCACAGGGCTGACAGGGCGGCCAGCAGGGAGCATGGAATGTGCAAGGCTGTTAAATGTCACGTCTGTGGACTGTGTTGGCAGGCCCATGCCGCGCTCCACAATAAACCTGTCACAACTGCCTTGAGTCACTGGGTCCTTTATTTCTCATCACAGCCTTCTGTGGCCTTGTGTTCTCTTGCCAGCAAAGAATGGAACGTTCACACACACACACACACACACACACCCCGCCCCATGCCAGCTACTGGGTTTTTTTCCTAAGCAGTCAGTCCTGCAGCTTGGGTAGGGACATGTGTGTGTCTCCCCAAAGCACCCGCCCCAGAGCAGCTGCCCCCAGCCAGCTGAAAGACTAGGAGGCTAATTCTGCACCCCCGCCTCAGCCGCATGCATCCCAGGCGCCTCTCAGGGCCTAGGCCTTGGATGCCTCTGCTGTTTGCCAGGCCTCTGGCAGAGGAGGCAACACCAAGGAGGCCTCTTTGCTCTCTGGAGCATTGCCGTGGAGTTTTGAGGCCCCGAGGGAAGGCCCCACAGTTTGAATCCACCATAACAGCCCTCCACTGACTTGGAATCCAGTAGGAAACCTCACCCCCTCCCCAAGGGGCAGAAGCTTATCTGCCAGTTCTCTCCTGCCTTTTTCCTCCCCTTCTGCTGAATCAAAGGTTCTGGAGACTGGAGGGGCTCCCTCTCCTGCTGCTCCCTGAAAGTCATGGCCCTTGCCTGGAATCTAAAACCAACCTGGCAAGAAGATCTTTCTCAGCAGAACATAAGTAGACTGCATTTGAGGAACCTGTCAGAGCAAGAAGACACTGACAGACAGGCCAGCAGTTATTCCAGCCCATGATGGACAAAACTGGACAGAGTCCTTTGAAGATCATGGGAAGGAGCGGTCTCAGCCCAAGAAGCAGCAAGTGCTAAGGTCCTGGGGCCACCAAGCCACGCCTGCTCCTCCATAAGGAAGGCACAGATCTTCTATCTGGTCTCTCTGCATCCATGCTCATCTTCCAGTCTCTTCATGTTCAGGCCATGTTCAAAGCTGTTTTAAAAATACAACTTCTGCTTAAAATCATCGAGGAGAAGTCCAATTCTTGGAGTATAAAGCCCCAAATCTTCTAGTTGGTCTGCAGTACCTTGCCTGATTTTCCCCTTTCTCTGGCCTCTTGCCTCCCCTGTCTTTTTTTTTCCCCCCTATATTGCTCAGTTTCTAGCACAGCTCAGTGGTCACCTCTCGGGAAAGCCTTCGCTAGTCCCAGGGGCAGTGGTTACCGCTCCGAGCCCCATGTTCTTTCTAGTTCTGTCACCTTTTGAGTTGCTGGGATGACCATTCACAATAGTCTAGGCTTTTGTGTCCCCAGCAGTTTTTCACCAGCCCTCCTGAGAACTCTCTTCCACCTTGCAGACTACTGCACGGAATAGACCATTTTTGTCACAAGTTGGAACCCACTGTGCCACCCTGGGCTCATGTTGGGAGGCAGTGAGGGGTGGGCAGCTAGCGATTCTGTGACCCAGTCTCCGCAAGACCCCTCTTCCTCTCAGGGATCCTGTGTGTCACCCATATAGTCAGGGGGTGACCCATAGGCACTTGGGCCAATGGACCCCTCAATCACCACAGGCTCTCACCACCTCCCAGGGTACCTGCATCAGATTTAAGCCTCTGGTGCACCCCAGCCAGGCATGTCCTCACCCTGTCCCCCCACCTCTTCTATCCTCCTGCTCTCTCTGCCACGTCCTTGCCTTGGCTCAGCTCTTCCCTGAACTCCTCATGCCTAACAGTGAGTGGACGGAGAGGCTGATGGGTAAACACGTAGATTCTCCTTCGTCCCTCATTACGCTGAGCTCCTTGGGGGCAAGGCACGTGTCTCTGTTACATCCCCGTTGCGGTCTCCACAGAGGAGCTGTGGGTGTGACTCAGTGGTAAAGCACATGCTTAGTGTGCCCGAGGACCTGGGACCAATCCCCAGCACCCAAAAAAGACCACCCCAGGAACAGCGCTCACAACAGTGCTGGACCCTTCCTTGTAGTCGACTTACTGTGGGACCCCGTCTCCTTGTCGATGGTAAGTCAGCCTCAGGGTTTCCCTGGCACACTTGCGTGTTCCCTGTGCCACCTCACTCCGGGGGAGGCTACTCAAGAAGTGTTGGTGGTGGCCAGTCCTGGGTTGCCCTCCCCTGTTCCCCAGCGAGGCTGTGGGTGGGAGCATTACAAAGTCAATGTGTGTGGGGAATGCGCCATTGTTGAAAGAAGAAATACTCATGAGAAGATCTTAAGGCAGGAAATGAGCTTTTTTAGAGAGGGTGGGAGCAGGGAGTACCGGGGGCGTTGAACTCCAGCACTCAGCCCCAGCCCCAGCCCTATTTGTATTTTATTGAGAGACAGGGTCTCACTGAGTTGCTTAGCATCTCACTTTTGTTGAGGCTGGCTTTGAACTTGCAATCCTTCTGCCTTAGCCTCCCTAGCTGCTGGGATTTCAGGCGTGCAACACAGCACCCGGCAGGAAATAAGCTTATTAATCTTATAAATTGTGTTTCATTATTCTGATATCCACCCTACATACTACCTGTTCATGCGCTTTTTGGTTTTCCGTCTCCCCCACTAGAAAGGAAGCTTCCCCAAGCAGGGACCCAGGGACCCAGGCACATCTCCACAGGTGCTGCAACCGAGCAATAAAAGTCTTGGGCTCAGGGCGTCTCTTGTGTTCCAGCCGGGTCAGTTTGCCAAGGCCGAGAGAGAGATCAGGGGCCAGAGTATTCTTAGACACTTCTGAAGACAGTCCCTTTGGGAGGGAAGGTACACTGTCTGCACAGCCTCCAGAGGCCGTCCTGGGGTTTCTCAACCAAGGATTGTTTTTGGAGAAGACCCATCTGCCTGGACCCAGACTGGTCGCTGCCAGCCCCAACAGCCCTGAGCTCAGAGCACCAGGAAGCTCCTGGGGACAGAGTGGCTGTGCGCCCTGCCAGGCCCACCCTTTGAAGAACTCTTGTGGCTTTATTTCCTGAGACTTCACAAGCAAAGGTTTTAGTCCTGATACAGGAAGTTGCCACACATTGCTGGATTCCACTGTCCCACCCACAGACTGAGGACATTGGGGGCATTGAGTGGAGTGACCTTTGAAGCCATCACATAGAGCTGGGGGTCGATGGTGGCAGGGCGGACTCACGTGCGGCTGCCAGGGCACCTGGAGCAGAGCAGAGGGATCTGGGCTCCAGGTGGCAGATGGCCATGGAGGGATGACATTCCGTGGTCACAGCCATCAATCAAGCCTCTTTGGCCAATTGCTTGAGTGGCCTGCCATGGGCTGACTTCTGCCGAGCATTGTGGCAGCCCTTGTGCTGAGTGTACCTGGCCTGGCCTGGTTTCCAAATCTCCCTTCCTCTTCATACTGGGTTCTGGATTTTCAGGCCATCTCCCCCATGATGAGTGGTCCTCTGGAACTAGATAGGAGCTTTACAAAGGACAGACACCTGGGTCTCACGGGTGGCAAGTCAGATTTCATTGGTCTTAGGTACAACTGGGATTGTAAAAAGCCCCATGGATGACTCCAATGTGCAGTTGTACTCTAGGGCCACAGCCTCTTCCTCCATCCCACACAGGTTGCCACAGTGCTCCTCCCAACACAGCCCAGCTGCGCTGCTACCTGCGGCAGGCCAAACAATGGCTCCCAGGATTCACATGTTGGAGCCCAGATGCCTTAGAATATAGTTGAACTTGGAGATAGTGTCTTTTAAAAGGCATAAGTCAAAATGAGGCCTAGGGTGGGGCCTAATCCAATCCGACTGGTGCCCTTGTAAAAAGAGTCTGGATGCACAAAGAGACTCTGTGGATTTGCATGCAGAGGCAAGATTGTGTGAGAAGACACAGTGAGGAGGTGTGTGCCAAGGTGAGAGGCTTAGGAGAAACCAGCCTGCTGTCATCTTGATCTCAGACTTCCAGCCTCCAGACAAAGTGATGGACGTCAGTGGTTTTATCCACAGACTGTGGCACTGAACCCTGGCAACCCTAGAGTGGGGAGTGGTGACGAGGATCATGGTCCGTGACTGCCGCTGGGCTGTGGCTGAGCTGCTCCGGGAACTTTCAGTGCATGGTGTAGGACAAGATTGCCCAGTTGCTATGGTGATGCCCTGCAGGAAGAGGTTCTGTGCAAGGCATGGAATCGTATCAGTCTTGAACCTGAGTTCAGACACCAGCTGCGAGGGATAGGGAATTATGAGCTCAACTAGATAATTATAATTGTTTGACAGTGCTTCACCCTTCAAGCCTGCCTGCTTTGAAGAAACTTTCTCACAGAAAGCCTTTTGATGAGAAAACCTATATAATAAATGTGCTGAGCTAGCTCTTGGTCACTATTCCTCCATCAGAGGATGGTGTCCCACCTGGTCCCAGCTTTCTCTCTACTAGTATTTGTCTTTTCCCCCATCACCCCTTGCCAGTTCCTAAGGTTTGGCCCTCAGGTCACGACACCCCAGCACACTGGTGGGCCCTGGGGTCAGCTCCCTGTTTATTAAAAAGACTTTGTCAACTTCTTTAACTTCTCTGTTCCTTTGTTTCTCTTCATCTGCTCCATGAAAGGTGACAGTAGCTACTGCAAAGGATTGTGGGTGAGGACTCAGTGGGTATCTATGCAGGGGCCTGGACCTGCCAGCTCACTGTGGTAGTTGGGACTAACTCATTTTTCACTATCACCCCTGTGTCTGCTTCCCTCCTTACATCTGTCCCCAGGGCTGCAGGACCCCACTCTGACGCCCTTTTGATCCAGTTGTTCATCACCACTGCCCACCCACCCTGATATTCTCCTGATGACATCTGGCTTGGTCAATTTCCTGCTGCTACAACAGAATACCTGAGATGGGGTGATGCATAAAGAAATCCCTGTGGCAACAGTGCTGGAGGCTGAGACATCCAAGCCCCAGGGGCTGCATCTGGTGCAGGCCTTCCTGCCGAGTCATCCTTCGGTGGAGGGGTGGAAGGACAAAATGGGCACACAGAGGGAAGGGAGTTGGACATGTCCTGTATCAGAAACCCACTCCTGACATGGCCCCCGGTGAAGGCAGCGCCCTGGGGACCCAATCGCTCCACCTCTCCACATCTCTGCAATGGGGATAAAGCTTCCAACACGCGAACTTGGAGGGATGCATTCAGCCATAGCAAAGTCCAGCTCATATTCTTCCTCCTCTGCAATTATTCCCACACCTCCCAGTCAAAACCACAGCCTCCTCCCTGGTGTTCCAATAAAAATGTTCTATCGTAACACCTTAACCTACCTGCCTTGTGTTCTTAAAGGATTTGTTGACAGCATCTACAAAGGATACCTAAAATCCTGCAGGATAGGGCACATGGAGAGCAGGAACTCAGCAAGAAAGGAAAACATGGGCGGTGACATCAACGGAGCTGAAAATGAGCTACCAAATGCACGAAGGGAGCCCAGAATCCAGTTGTAAAGCCATAAACAGTGTGCTCTCCCCCCTCCCCCAACATCATGTTCACGGCAAGTGAAGAGATGATTTATCCCTGAGAGTTCAATTTCATCACTTCCTAACAGCCGCTAAGCTGCCTGGTAACCCGAAATTTATGTGGAAGCCACATTGGAACTCTTAAGCTTCTGGGTTCAGATAAACAGACGCCGGCAGAGGGACCCAGCACAGGGATGCGACGGGTCTCCAGAACAGGCCAGACTGGCATGCCCAACCCCAGTGGAACAGGGGCATGGGGGGCTTTGGTGCCATGAGGTGCCATCCCCACCTCTCCCCATGGGCCTATGGGCCCATCAGCTTCTCTAGACCCTGTGAAAAAATCTAAGGATCTGCAACCCTGGGTCCCAAGGATTGATCACAACTTGCCACCATGCCCTTTGAGACGGAAGTCAGCCTGGGATACCCGTAGACTGCAGTTCCCCAGAGGGTTAGGACCTGGCCCACCTCACCCATCTGAACCCCAGTTCCAGCACAGATGCTGGCTCTCTGCAGGAACACACAGCGTCGTCTCCAGGAAACTGCTGAGTTTCAGACGTTAGCCGTGGGGTGGAGGGCAGTGGTGCTGGACCAGAGAACCTTCTTCAGGTTGTGTCCACGTGGGTTTCATCTGCTCTTCCTAAATGACCCCTCCCCCCACCACACACACACCACTCTGTCTAGGATGTTGAGGAGCACTCAATTCCATCAGTCTTTCCAGAAGGATCTGGTTCAGCCCTGGGGGACATACACTCACCTGCAGGAGAGACTAAGACCCTGGGGCCCCCAATCTCCATACTCAGGTCAACTCTACAGATGGCCTGCAGTGTAGACAGGAGCTCCAGAGCCCAATTAACAAGTATTCTGCTGATACTGACCCAGGGCCATTTAGTGAGAGGACCTAGGCTGGACGTCCCCAGAGACGGTGTATCCTCTCCCTTAGAATCAAAAACTCTTGCCATGCTTCCCTATCACTGTCTCTCCTGGTCCCGTCAGAATCTTTGTCCACACTGGGGGATTGCGCCCCAAGGTACTTCACCATCAAGCTACATCCCCAGCCCTTTTTTGTTTTTTTAGTTTGACACAAGGTCTCACTAAGTTGCTGAGGCTGGCCTTGAACTTGAGATCCTCCCTTCTCAGGCTCCTGAGCTACTGGGATTGCAGGCTTCATCCCTCCTCCTGCCACCACACCCTGCTCCCTGCAGAATCTTGTCCTGGCATCATGACTGTATAACTTTGCCCTTGCCTGCTGCCCCCTTGACTCCCATAGGATCTCTGTGTTCACCTGCCACCTGGGCTTCACCACATAGCCTCACCCTCGGCACTAGGGAAGCCCAGCACAAGGAGGGCCTCCCCCAAGGAGCCTCCCTCTCAGAGCAGAGTGTCCCACTTCACTGAGTTCCTGCCCTCCCTCAGCACAACTCAGTGGCCTTTCTTGCTATTTTAAATTTTCCTATCAAGTCTTCCCCAAGGTCATGAGTTTCTCTGAGGACAACAACAGTCTCTTTCTTATTTCTGTGTCTCTTGGACTTCATAGGAACTTAATAAATATTTATTGACCAACTCATTATATGTTTTGGCTCTTTCATAGCAAGAACCAGGCCTGTTTATTTGCTTTGCCCAATGGCCAGCTTGCTCTGGGGCCAATTTGGTTTTCAAAATTATGCTCCTTATTGGGAAAGATAGGTTAGAGGTGAGGAGGGGAGTCACGGGCACTTTCTACCCTAAATGCTTTGGCATAGTTTGAAACTACATTGTGCTTGTGTTCATGTATTACTTTTGTAGTGAAAAGATTTAGGTTGCTCTTTGGGTATAATTAATATTGTATTCACATGGGTTTCAATGTGATCCTTTTTTGTATTAGATTTTGTCCATACGTTTCTCCAGTCTTCCAAAGGTATCACAGTTCTATTTTGTAAATGTGTTTAAGAAAATGATACAAAATCTAGGCACATATATTAGGAATTTTATGTGGGCTATAATGGGGGAACATTTTTAACTGCTCACAGTCATTTGCAGTATTATTTCAGCTGTAAGTGGGTTTCAGCTGAGACTCCTTCATCCCTCCTTGACCTCAGTGGAAAATCCTTTGCCATCCTCGATCCTCTTGCTTTTCGCTGGGCAAGGGGGTGGCCAGCAAGCCATGTTTTTATCCTGGTACCCAGAGGAGAGAAGGGCCACTTCTCTCCACCCCTAAAGAAAACTTTTTTTTTTTTAATTTGACTCTCTTGTTTTTCTAAATGTTAAATTTTCAAAAGAAAGATATTTTGAAGTTCAAAATGCCTTTTTCAAGACTTTCATGGTTCTCTTGGTCTGGCATTCAGCAGCCAGAATTTTTTTAATTTTTCATTTGTTCTTTTTAGTTTTACATGACTGCTGAATGTATTTTGACATATACCAACAAGAATTATTTTTTAAACAGCATCACATGGGTCAGTTCAGTGGTCAAAAAGGTCATTCCAAGTCAACATGGTTGCTTGCTGTGTGATGTGGAGAAGAATCTCCCCACAAAATCTTTGCCTTCATTGTGCTCTGGGTCCTGGAGAAGCCATCAGGGCCATCCCCCTGTCTCCAGAAAGACTGGCAGTCAGACCTGCATAGGGTGGAATTCATTGGGCAAGCAGGCCAGACCCACCCAGCACCCCAAGACCTCTCAGTTCCACCAGCTCCAACTTGGACCCTGCAGGTGTGTAGATTGGACGACCAGAACTGTCCCAGGCCAGAGGCTGTGCGCAGCCCTCCTGTCCAGCCTGAATTGGCCCCAGGTAACTAGGATTCTGGGGCCAGTGGCCCAAATTTTCTCTGGACCTGCTGCAGTTGCCCAGGCTCTGAGCTTTTTCAGAACTTGAACCATGTAAAACTTAAGACCTAGAAGAACCGAGATCCAAAGCAAGTCAGTGGTCTTTATGCCCGACAGGTCCTTGGTTTTCCTAGGTGTGTCTTCCAGTCCCTCACTCCTCCTTGTGGGTGCAATCCCGGTCTGGTTGTCAGTTTCTAATAATGTCAGTGTTTCCCGATGGAGTCTATTAGCATGTAGGGTGGGTGATATCCTGTCCTGTATATTGCAGAATTTCCTGTCCTGTTCCAGCCTGCCGAATTCCAGCAACCATCTTGTCATTAGGACAACAGGAACACAATGGCCACCCTGGGGAGTGGGGGTGCAGTTCAGCCCTTAACCTGGTGGAGGGGCGGTAGTACCAACTTCAACCTGATGGGGGCAGTACCATCTCCAGCTGGGGACCACTGCACTCCAGGGTTGTGAGCTGTGCTCCAGAGGGCAGGCATCTCTCTTCTGTCCTGAATCCCAGCACCCCACACAGCTGGTTTCAGACTCATGGTGGCACATCAGGAAGTGTCTGTGGGAAGAATGCATAAGATCTACGAACCTGATAAAATGGTGCTCAAAATGTGCATGTGTGTTACGTGTGTAGTACATAAGAGCTCATAGCACCCATCTCTAAGAGAACTATGATCTAAAGGAACGTTTGGGAGACCAGGCTAGCTAGTGTCCTGATGTTTGCGTCACTGCATGTGCCACTCACAGTGTTTGCAGGGTAAATCTCGAATTCCCTCTCCGTGTCAGCATTCTGATATCCCTGGGGGAGGGACCATCCTGAAAACTCCCCAGCAAACTGCTTCCTTGAGGTGCACACCCCAAATTCTTGAGCTGAATTTCACCCTTGAATAGAAATGCCCTGACTCCTGGGCCCTTTGACTCATTCACAGGAGAGGGGTAAACGAGTGCAAGAACTGTACATGTCCCCCGTCCCCTGACTCCAATTCAGGAGTATTTCCTGGGTGCCTTCCCCAAGAAAGAAATTAGGGAGTTCCCTTAAGTTCCTCTAACCCAGAGCTCACACAGCAGCTGGGCAGAGCTGGCTGAACTGAAGGAACGAGCAGTCAGGCCAGCTTCCTACCTGAGAGTTTGCTACCAAAGCAGCTGTTCTCATAAAAGACAATCAGAACCCCAGACAGGAAGAGGTGGGTCACACAGGCGGCCAGGGAGAGGGCCCAAATTTAGAGGCATCTGCAAAGGTCCAGAGTTGGCTCTGAGTGAGGTCTGGGATGGAAGGGCGTGGAGGGTGTTAACATAATGATGGCTCATTCCTGCTGCCTGTCCTGGGATGTTCCTGCCCAATGAGGGAGGCTGTGCATCCCCAAAGGGCCATTGGCCAGGGAGTGAACAGAAAGCAAGGACTGAGCCAGCCCCAGAGGCAAGAGCATTTGCCAAGAAGTTCCTGGTATCATTTGCCTTAGAGGGGTTGTTCAATTTGCAGAAGCTTCCAGCATATAGACTAGCTCAGTCCTGAGTCCAGAAAAGCCCGTTGGGGGAGTTGGAATCTCTCACGAACCCTTGGTAAACCAGAGCAGGCTTCTCAAACTTTGGTGTACTTAAAACAATGACCTGGAAAGCTTGTTAAATCAGATTTCCCAGGCCCCACCTTGAGGTAGTCCACTAGGCAGGGGCCTGGTCATTTGCATCTCTAACAAGCTCCCAGGGATGCAGATGCTGCTGGTCCCTGGACCACACTTTGAGAACCGCTGGCCTCAGGCAAGGACTTTCTCGTGTCTACCCCTATGGGGAGTAGAGAGGATGAGAAATGAAAGTGAATGGGACTCAGCTGGCCACTCCCCACCTACATCCAGACACCTCCCACTCTATCTCAATCTCTGGTCACACATGCGACCTCTGTGATCCATACAGACTCTTTAATAAAAAGAAGTGGGTGACTACTGGCCTGAAAGAGGTGGGCCCAGACCCGCATGCAGGGTATTCCCTAAAACCAAGCTTCCCTGACCCTCAATGCTGTGCACCTGGGGTTGGGGCAGCCTCTACCCATAAGCAGTTAATGTTCCAAGCAGACACAACCCCAAATAAGCTAAGTGAGCCGAGTCCAGGGCTGGCCCACCTCAGGACAGTGGAGTAGCTCATGCCCTTCAGTAGCCTTGGCCTCAGCACAGGCCCTGCACGGAGCAGTCGGCCGCTGGAGGTTGTTCCTGTCTGCAGACTTGCTGCTTAGCTTCTACAGGACTGGGCAGTGGCCTTGGCCAGTAGAGTTTTCTCATTTCTATATGAGTACATCTCACATCAGATCCATGAGGCCCCCAGATCCATTCGGAGCTCAACAGAGCCACCTCACCCTCCAAAAACCAACCTTGGTAGAGCCACAGGCCCCCCTCTGCTGGGGGCCAGTAGTGCCACCTGGAGTAGACTACAGCCTCTGGTCCTAAAGTCTCAGTCTTCACCACTGCCGAGCTGAGAGTCAGGGAGAGCCCACCTCCCTGCACCTCGGTTTCCTCATCTGTATAATGGGAGCGATTCTAGAATGACGCAGGAACATTAAAGGAAGTTATCAGCGTAGAGCTGTTAGGATAGTACCTGGCATAGAAATGTTGGCCAATTGTTACTAGGTCTTTTAAGGTTATTTTCTTATTTTTTGATGAATCAGAGTGTTTGTTTTCTAGGGGTGGCATAACAAATGACCACAAACCAGTGGCTTAAAACAGCTGGAATTTATGGTCTCACAGCTCTGGAGGCCAGAAATCTGAGTCAAGGTGTGGGCTGGGCCAGGCTCCCTCCGAAGGCTCCAGGGAACATCTGCTCTGGCCTCTTGTGGCTCTGGCAGCCCCTGGCACTCCTTGGCTTCTAGATGCATCACTGGATCTCTGCCTCTGTGGGCTATGGTCAGGTGGCCTTCCTTCTGTGTCTCTCTAACCTCTCATAAGGACAGCAGCCATACAGGATCAGGGTCCACCCTCATTGTGAATGTCCCCATCTTCACTTGATGGCATTGGTAAAGACCCTCTTTCCAAATAAGGTCACATTCAATGGGGCAGGGGTTAGGGCTTCAGCATATCTTAGGAGGGTGCAGTTCAACCCCCAGCCCTGCCCGACTGGAATGAGGCCACAGGGGCTCAGCCACAGGCCCAGAGCATAGTCATTGCAAAGCCCTGTGAGTTGCTCCAGAGTCTGACTAAATGGTCCCAAACGGTTGTGTCTTCCAGGGTGTTCAGACTTACATCTCTTGGATATGTTGACCCCCACTGAACGAAAGCGACAAGGGTATATCCACGAACTCATTGTCACAGAGGAGAACTACGTGAATGACCTCCAGCTGGTCACAGAGGTACTGGCAACTGGGGATGGTGGCGGGTGGGGGGGGCACTGCAGGAGGCGGGGGCCCTGCTGAGGAAGCCTGTGTCCCGATTCTGATCCTGGGACACCTTCTGATTTGTGAGGAGCACATGGATAGCAAATGCCAGGAGATCTCACCCGGGAGGAACCGTCTCTCACTGGGACTGACTGAGTCACACCCACAGAGGGGCAGAGCTTGCTCATGCGAGGGCATACAAGTCCCAGAGGCGCTGGTGGAAGGGGGCTTGTGAACTGTGAGTTGGGAGTCCTGGCTGTAGTAAGAGGAGTTGCAGCTCAGCCACCAACTAGTTGATGTCATAGAGCCAGCCATGTCACTCCTGGCCCTCAGAGCTGGCATCTGAAGATGGTGCCCATCTGGCTAGTCTCTTGAGGTGTTCCTTGTGCTCCATAAACCCCTGATAAAAATCTGTTGCTGAGCATGAAGATGTGTCCTTCCAGGCCTCTGTGAGTCTCCCGGGCCTGGGATGATGCCTCAACTTGTATGTCCTCCCAGAAGAGTCTTAGCCAGCCCATCTGGAAAGATGGGGCGATACAGAGTTGGGCACCCCTGTTGAAAGTGTGGCCTCTTGTCCTACACATAGGAAGACACCATTGCAGGAAATGGGGATTTGAAACATGCCATAATAGTTTGGAACCCTACCCCTGTCATCAAATGTGGTAAAACCATCTCATCTGGTAGTCCTAGCATCCTGGAGAGACACAGCTGGGTACTCAGTATTGAAGGAGTACAGGGAGGATTGCAGGCCCCCAAGGCTGCATGAGCATATAGGCAGTGGCACAACTTCAAAAGAGTTGCCTTTTCTCAAGACATTGGACTGCTGTTATACTGTCTAAGGTGTCCAGGATGTAAGTGTCACCCCCTTAGATATGGCACCTTTGAGCAGTAGGCAAGATGCACATCATGGGTACTGGCCTGAGATATGCCTGGCTCAACATAGGCTTAAGGATTCATTCAGAATAGTGTCCCCAGGGATCACAGGCAGCCTGGGCAAGTTTATTCCAAAGACAGGCGGTACCCATCCCCAAACAACTTCAGAAGTGCCCCCTACTCCAGACAGTAGGTAAGGACCTCCTCGTGGATAGGGGGTACCGAGAGCCGTGATTTACTGCAAGTTACCTAAACACACAGAACTTGGGAAGGGCAAGGTCACTCCCTTGTGACCACCTCCTGGAAGTGCTGGCTGTGTCTGAGGCCAGCCCAGGACGCTGGGGAAAGAGCAATGAGGTTCGTCCCTGAGGGCCCCACAAGTAGCCCTGCTTATTAGCAGAGCTACTGCCTGAGGTTGCTTCCCTCCCAATGCCCCAAGCTCCTGTGGGAAGCAGCAGATGCTGCACGGGAGTGTGAAGGACAGGCCTGCGCCACAGCCATCGTAAGCCCCACTTCCCCACAGGGCCATCTCCTTGCGGTGGGCAGGCGAGACAGCTCTGCCTGCCTACATGACGTTGTGCTGGCCCCCAGCTCCTTACCGGTGGGGCTAAACCTCACCCTCCCTCCTTTGTAAGACCGCAGACTGGCCGGGCACCCCTCCATCTGCTGCAGCACTCTGCAGGAAGGTGGACCTTCCGGTCGGCTGCAAACCACAGCCCCTTCCCTGGCTCCAGACAGACCCGTGTGCGCGAGTGTGTGCAAGTTTTGAGCTAACTGTTTGCTTTCTGAACCGCTTCATTTTCTGCACCTGTAGATCTTTCAGAAACCCCTGATGGAGTCTGAGCTGCTGACAGAAAAAGAGGTTGCTATGATTTTTGTTAACTGGAAGGAGCTGATTATGTGTAATATCAAACTTCTGAAGTAAGCCTTTCTTCTCTAATCCCCAGCCGCGCCGCCTCCGGCCCGCACACTAGCACTTCTGTGTGGTCCCCTCGTGTGTCCCTCATGCATGCCACCCTGTGTCACTCTGCCTTTTTTGCTTGTTACTACTCACAGGCGCCATTGCCCTCTGTGCCCACCCTCATGCTTTCCGGAAAAACGCTTCATAGTCATTGCGGGGAGTAAGTCGCCAAGGCAGCCTCGGTCCTGCTTTGCCTGTGGGTCCAGAATGTTCAGAACTAGGCCAGTTCTGACTGCTGACCACTGGCCAGCTGCATCCAGACAGTCCCCAGCCCCAAGGCCTTCCCTGAGACCCAGGTTCCCAGGGGGTAATGATGCTCTCTCGAGACATTGTTGGCTCCTGCACATGGAAAAGGGTGCAACTGTCCCCTGTCTAACATGACCAGAGTTCCTCGGGTGGCCTTGAGCAGCTGGCCTAGGGCCATTTGTATTTTAGTCCTATTCTAGTCTGCAGAGGCAGCTGTGGGGCTAGGAGTCGAGGGACCTGGGTTGGGATACAGTCTTGCTGCTCTTCCTCTGTGAGCCTTGGTTTCTTCATCTATAAAGTGAAAGGACTGGGTCAGATCATCACAAAGGTCCCCCCACCCCAAAACCTAGAAAACCAAAATGTGTGTCCATCAGGTCCTCATTAGAACTTTCGAGAACACAGATTAGGTCCTGACCTCTGGGGCCTGTGATAGAGCGGCTGGGAACAAGGGCCCCCTCTCCAGGCCTGAGAGGGAAGTGCAGCCACCCCAAAGCCCATGTCCATACCCCATCTCCATATTCAGGTCATCGGGAAGCCACTAGTTCCTAAATGTTGTCCCCACATTGTTTTCGTAAAGTAATCTCAGGGCCCCACTTTCTTGGGTATGTGTTTGGCAGTGGATGAAGGGATGAGCAGGGAGGAGTGGGCAGGTGACATGAATAAAGGTACAGAATGTCTGCTCACTCTGCTCTGGAACACAAATAGGCTCTTAGAGAAAGTCTTTCTGTTTTCCTCCTCCAGAAGGATGCTGTAGAAGTGTTCCAAGCTTAGGATGGACCTCAGACTTGTGCTCACATCTTGCTATTGCCTCTGGCTGTGTGTCTTTGGGCAGGTTGCTTAAAGTCCCTGGGCCTTGGTGTTCTCATATGTAAAATGGGGATTTCATTAGTCTGTATTCTATTGCTATAACAAAAAACCTGAAGCTGGAAACCTTATTATTTTTTTTAAAAAAGGCTTATTTAGCTCACAGTTTTGGAAGCTGAAAATCTCAGATCTGGTGGTCTCTTCTGTTTGGCCTCTAATGAGGAGGGCCTCATGGTGGGAGGTATCACAGTGACAGAAGTGTGCGAGGAGAGAACACACAGTGAGACAGGAAGCCAGAGGGATTCAGGGGCCAGTCTCGCTCTTTTGTAACAGCTCGTTCTGGGGGAAACTGACCCAGGTCCTGTGAGAGCTGTATCGATTCCCTCCAGTGACCTCATTACCTGGCACTAGGCTCCCCCTCTCAAAGGTCCCACTCAGTACTGACCCTTGCCGTCACCTGGGTGGAAGGTGTTGATTAATCATGAGCCTTCAAGTACTAATCTTAAAATTCTGGAGACACATGGTTTTAAACAAATGAGCTCTGTAGGGGCCAGGCCTGTTAGCTCTGACCTGCCTAATGGCCCTAAAGTGGGGACTGAGAGTACTGTGACGGCGAGGGAAAGAAAACTCAGAGAGGCTGATTGAATTTCCCAAAGTCACACAGGAGGTGGGCTGTTCTATGTGTGGCACTCAAGGTCCCCAAAACTGGGGATTCCACTCAATCACTTCCCCCAGTGAAGCAGGAGTCACATGGCCTAAGTTTTTGCCAGGACTCCAGAACCTTCTAACTTCTTTAGGGCAACTACCTGGAAGAGTAACGCCCATCCTGTGTTCTAACCCCTGTGTGGCTGCAGCCACCGTCCCTGTTTTGTCTAGGATGCAGGGCCATTGAGAGGAGCCAGGAGGTCCTGTGTACAACTGGCACACTGCCCATCCTGGGAGAGTGAGCTGGGTGCTCCTGGCCCCTCTCCCATCCCAAGGCCCCCCGCTCCCTGTCGCCCTCTCCTGATTGACTGACTAGCTAGTTTGGATTCACTGGCTTAAGTTTTCTTCTTTTAGATAAATCTTGTATTTAACAGGAGCCTTCTGAGGATCTGTTTTTTTTTTTTTTTTATTCATTCCAACATTTTATGATGAACTACTTCAAACCCAGAGAACTTGGGAGGACTCTAGGGTGAGCACCTGCGTGGTGAATCGCACAGCGGACGTTTTGCTCACTCGCTTGGCCGCATGGATGTGATTTCTCCATGCGACGGAGCAGCCTGATGATGGGGAGCTCGGAAGGCTCCGGCAGCCTGCAAGAGGGAGGCCATTGGGATAGAGGGGACTTAAGGTGACATTCCTGGAAAGCCACCAGCAAGCTGCCTCACAGCTGCCATTCCTGATCCAAGGCGCAGGGCACGCTGCTGGTATGTAGGGGAACCACCAGAGTCAGCAGATCACTAACTAATAAGCTGTAAAAGGAAAATAAAAGGAGGTCACCTGCAAAATGTGCACCTCCTGCCACCGAAGCCTCTAGTGGACATTAGAGAGAGGTCGGCCTCTTCCTGGTGAGGAACGTGCCTCTAGAAAGCCGGGCAGTGCAGAAAGAGCCAGAACCTTTTTGAATCCAGAGCCCGGGCCCCTCAGGCAGGGGTCAGGGAGACAGCAGAAGGGAAGCGAAGGTGGGTGGGGGCAGTATTGGACCTATTTTTTTGAATCAAGGAGTCTTGGGAGGGGTGGAAATAGGTAAGACGGTAGAATGAACTGGACGAGAGTTTCCTACGTGCATAGGAATCCGTGACCAGTGACTCCACGTCAGGCACAGCCCCAGGAGGGGAAGTTATTCTCCATATATGTTTGGTGTCTCAGATACACTCTACCGTCACGTGTCACTGCAAGGGACAAGTTAAAAAAAGGAGAAAAAATAGACTCTTTCCTGCCCCCTTGATAGAAGGAAAAGAAAGGAAAAGAAAAAAGGAAGGAAGGAAGGAAAATAGAAAAAGGGGAAAAAAGAAGCCCAAGAACTTCTCCCCCCCAAAGTGGCTTTCTTAAAGTCTTTGAATCACCTTCTTTTGAACTTAAGAAAAATGACAGCACTTTATTTCGTTCAAGCAGAAAATGAAAGAACAATAAAATCTGAAACCATATCTTAGTGGCTGCGACTGGCTGGGAGGAAGGAGGGGAAAGGGGATCGTCGGGCTGGGTGTGGACAAGAGGAGACTGTGTGGAGATGGGGGAAGGAAGCGAGAAGGGAGGTCCAGAGGCTGAGCGTGGCGTGGAGAGACGGGGGCCACACGGGGAGGAGGGAGTTGTCCCCACCACAGGCTCTGGGGTCAGACCTGGGTTCCAGGGATGCCTCTGTCACGTGTTCACTGTGTGACTTGGTCCAGTCACTCCATTTCCACGTGCCTTGGTTTCCCCAACAGGAAGTGTGGCTAATAATTATTCGTCAGTTTTGCATTACTCTAATGTAAACACCCGAGATAATCAGCTTAAAAAGAGGAAAGGTTTACTTTGGCTCACAGTGTGGAGGTTCCAGTTCACCGTCAGCTGGTCTCGTTGCTTGTGGGCTTGTGAGGCAGCATGTCACAGTGAGAGGTCAAGAGAGCTGGGAAGCAAAGAGAGACAGAAAGTGGGTGGGGTCCCAATATTTCCTTCAAGGACGTGCCACCAATGACCCAACTTCCTCCAATGAGGCCGCACTTCGTCCCAGTAGCACCACAGGCTGAGAGCCAAGCCTCCAACAGATGGGCCTTTTGGGGACTTCTTTTAATCCAAACTATAGCAGTAGTATGCATTTATTAAAAGTGTTTAGCACATAGAAAGCATGAATCCATGTTAGCTCTTGATCATGCACAGCCCGGAGGCTTAGGCACATTCATGCATTCTGCAAACATCCAGTGCTCTGTGAGGTGTTGATCAGCTTATCCATTCCCTTGGCCCCTCACACTTCTCATCTCTAAACTTTTTCATGAAATGGCAGATCAGCTCATCAAAGGTCAGATGCTCTGAGGACTGTGGCTACAACCACAGAGTCATATGACCCTAGGCCTGATAGCACCCTCCACTCCTCATAAGCCTGTAAGGCAACTGAACCCCACAGGGGCAAGGCCCTGGAAAGTCCAGTCTTGATTTCAGGCCTGCCTCCTGGTTGGACAACTCGGTCAACCCACATGGGCCTCCAGAGCCTAGCAACCAGCCCTGTATACACAAGACAATGACAATGTGCCTATGAAGTTTCTTTTTTTCTCCCCCACCATTCAAAAAGGAGGGAGAGGGTGAAAATACTTTCATTACCTTGTAGAAAAACTGCTCCTCATAAAAAAATGATGGAATTGCTTCCTGCTTCTATTCACAGCAACTTTATAACATGGTTTTGGGACACTTCTCCCCCGAAATTGTTAGTGATATCAGCCTTAAGCAAATTTCTGCAAGGAGATTCCACACCAGCCCCTCAACGGGCAGTGTCCTTTGGGCTATCCTGAGGACGCCAAGCTGCTACTTCTCACACCCCGGCAGCCAGTGCTGACCTCTCCCATGGGGACATCCACTGGAGGTGGAATTACTGATTGCTCATATAATTTATTTTCCCTAAAGTCTCATTCCTTAGTTTTCTCGGGCCTAGGAAATTTTCTTTACCCAAAAAATGTGCAAGGAAGAAAAGAAAGTGATCCCAAATTTTTAAAGCCTAATGTTAACTGCAGAGCCTCCTTGGAATTATATAGCCCTACCCATATCTCAAGGGCTGCTCCAATATGACCATGGAAGTGGCCAAAGGAATGCATAGGGACATCCTCCCAGCCTCATATGACAACCCTACCCCACCATTCTGTTCCATCCACCCTGTGGTCACTCGGGCAGCTGAACAATTCATGGCCTTGTGTGGTGTGGCCTGACCTTGGAGTACATTGCTCTCCTTGCCATATAGAAGCTCAGCATCTTCCAGAAGCTGTCTTAAGAGTTCACGTATTAGGTTGGAAGGATGGATGTCACAGTCCCGGCAGTCTTGGCTTTGAACACTCACTTTACAGGTGGACCCCAGAACAAATGCTTCCCAGTCCTTCGAACGCCTCTTCTTGGCTTTTGGGATGTAGATTGTTTGGGCTCATTGGCCCGTTGCTATAGTAAAAGACTTCTCCCTTCAGAACCCTTAATCTGGTCAACCTCAAATTAGCTATAAAGCAGAGAATGGCAGAGATTGTTCAAACCATTATGATTAATAATGAATCTTAATTTTGGCAAACATAATGGGATTATTTTTTGTGGTAATTGATTACCATCTTCATTATGTTCTGTGTAGTCTAAAAATATGTCTCCCCGTCCCCAGGTGACAGAAACTTCCCTTGGGTGGCAGTGACCCCAGAAGTAGGCTCATTGCTCATGCCCCGCCAGCCTGGGCTTTCACCACAGATGATCCTTGAAGCAAGACATCCACTCAGGGGTCCTGCCCAAGTTATCAGGGAAACGATTCCATATTTCACCACAAGAAGAAAAATGGTGGCAAATAGCCACCATGCCAAAGAAAACGCCCCTGCGACCCCTCTCCCTAGCGCTAGACTCATTTCTTTCTCTGTTCCTTGTCTCCCAAATAGATGCTTTAGTGGCCCTCGGGTCTGTGCCCCTCACACACATTCCGTTTCTGTACCACCTAGAAGTGTGCCGCAGTGCTGTCAGGCAGCGCGAAGGCGGGGGCTCACCTCCCGTGTTTCCGTGCAGAGCGCTGAGAGTCCGCAAGAAGATGTCTGGGGAGAAGATGCCCGTGAAGATGATCGGGGACATCCTGAGTGCCCAGCTGCCCCACATGCAGCCCTACATCCGCTTCTGCAGCTGCCAGCTCAACGGGGCTGCCCTGATCCAGCAGAAGACGGACGAGGCCCCAGACTTCAAGGAGTTTGTGAAAGTAAGGGGGCCAGGCTGCGCCTCCACGGTGGGGATCACGGGCCACTGGGTGTGAGGGCTCATCAGGGTCTGCAAACATCTTCCCAGTGAAGGCCAGCAGGGGTTGAAGTCTCGCCAAGCAATCAGAGATTGGCAGTAGCTGCAGCTGTAGAGAGGTGTGGCTGTCACCCAGGGGGCTGGGCTCAGCCCTGGGCCTGGAAGCTTTGAGCGTCTTCAGAGATCTGCTTCCTGGGCATCAGTGGTGTTTCTTTGAAGGCAGTTTAAGTCTTTCACCTCATTCGTTGGACCTGGCAGGGCTCGGGTTCCCCTTCTGTTAATGACAGCATCCTCAGTTCCTTGCTGGCCTCTGCCCTTTGCCTGCAGAGCTCACCTGCCAGGGGTCCCAGTGGTGCCCCTTCTCCTTCTCAGTCGCTCTGCTTGATGGGCTCAAGCTCTGAGCAACCCACACAAGTCACAACATGGGACACCATGACCTCTCCTTGGGACTGGCAGGGTCCTAAGAGCCACGTGTCCCTCAGGGGACATTTGGGGAGGTGGTGCCAATACTGCTAGAAGTTCCCACCCTGGGCTTGCAGTCCTGAGACTTGGCATTAACCAGAGTGGGTCCCTGCTGGCCACACCAGTCATTTCTCCAAGGGAAAAATAGGACAAGAACAGTCACTTCCATCAATCAGGTTCATTATGATTAATAAACAACAAGATAACAATAAGGACAACTGGTATACCTTCAGGGGGCAGGCCATTTCTCACCTCCCTGAGAATTCTGTGTTAATCATCACTGTGAGGCAAAAGTATGGCCTCTTCCTGGTCATAGCCTCACATAAACTTCCTGTTCCTTCCCTCTCCTAACCCAGTGTTAAACCTCTACATTAAGTGCTTAGATTTGCTAGCCAATAAATGAGACATTCTGAGGTCACTCAAAGGTGAGAAATGGATAAGAAGTAGACTGAGCCAGGCATGGTGGCACACACCTGTAATCTCAGTGACTCGGGGCTGAGGTAGGATGGTCACAGGTTCAAAGCCAGCCTCAGCAACTTAGAGAGGCTCTGACTCAAAAATATAAAATAAAACTGGCCTGGGGTTGTAGCTCAGTGGTAGAGCGCTTGCCTACCTTGTGTGAGGCACTGGGTTCGATCCTCAGCACCAAATATAAATAAATAAATAGATAGATAGATAAATAAAGGCCCATTGATAACTATATTAAAAAATAAAATAAAACAGGCTGGGGTGGGGCTCAGTGGTTACATGCCCCTGGATTCAATCCCATGAGCCAGAGATGGGAAGAGATGCTGAGCGGCCCGGTCTGGGCACAGGCAGGATGAGGTCATCATTGGATGCACTTGAACTTCAGGGAAATGCTGACAGAGCCCAGGGTGAGGGGCTTGTTGTCCCTCCTCTCTTCATTTCTCCTGCCTCATTCCAGCAGGAGCTTGGCACGCCTTTGCCTTCTGAGAGGCTTTCCGGGAACAAAGGTGTCCTTGGCTGGATGTCAGGTCTAGATGCTGACCGTCCTCAGGCCTCAGCGCACCAGCAGGTCACAGCAGCTGCCTGTGTCTACAGCGTGAAACCAGAGCAGAGTCTTGGGGAGATAAGTCACTGTATAGCCCTGTGACTGGAAGACAAGCTCTGATTTGGGGGGCAGAAAGACTCTCTTCCACCAGACAGGCTCACAGAATTGACAGAGTGGTGCAAGGAAAGGGGCGGGATCTGAGGGCAGAGACAAATCACAGGCCCCGAGACTGAGTCTTGGCCCCCAGGTCTCTCCCTGCCCAGAGATGCGGGCTGGCTCTGCGCAAATCTAGATGAGATTCAACCCTTCTGCTTCTCCAGGACTTGGGGGAGTTTTTTGTTTTGTTTTCTTGGTACCAGGGATTGAACCAGGGGCCTTAATCACCGAGCAACATCCCTGGCCCTTTTTTATATTTTATATAGAGACAGGGTCTCTATGAGTTGTTTAGGACCTCACTAAGTTGCTGAGGCTGGCTTTGAACTCACGATCTTGAGGAAGATTTTTGCTCTGACTGTATGGTCTTGTGATTCTTCTTCTTCTCTGGAGTTGTGTAAAGTTGTTTTAGATATTGGAAGAATCTCCTCTCTGAGCAGGGAACTATGTATCCCACAGAAGATATGCTGAATCTAGAGGGCGGGGCCTAACCTGGGGTATGGGTCATACCTGGGGGTCTCCCATTCTATCTCTGGAAACTGCCTCATCTTGGACCATTGTAACTGGTCAGGCCCTTCCAATCCCAGGTTCCGCAGCTATCATCCAGATAAATGAGATAATGGGTGGAGAGTCCTAACTGACATTAGTGTCGATGTTACTGACTTTGGACTTTTCAGATTTATGAGATACATTTAAACAAATCTCTTATTTCAGAGATTGGCAATGGACCCTCGCTGTAAAGGGATGCCACTGTCTAGTTTTATACTGAAGCCTATGCAGCGGGTAACAAGATACCCACTGATCATTAAAAATGTAAG
This sequence comes from Marmota monax, assembly GCF_021218885.2. NCBI lineage: Eukaryota > Metazoa > Chordata > Mammalia > Rodentia > Sciuridae > Marmota > Marmota monax. The sequence goes on from NW_026695235.1 coordinate 3,878,912, forward strand.
TACCCGTCTGACCTTTTCAAACCGAGGAATGCCTTCTCAGCATTGGAGAGCACTGGGATCTTTAGCAGTTTCCCCAGCCAACACACCTGATGGTTGTGCAGAATCCATGTGCCAACAGGGTGTTGGATCCATCTGCTTGGTAGCTCAGAGAAAAGAAGTTGGTTTAGCATGAAAAGAATTCATGACATGCAGCCTTCACATGTGCTACCAAGTGGCTTTTACCTTCTAAGCCAGAAAACGAGAGCTCAGTTCTTGGTTCTCTTCCTAATGTGGGGCCCACTGCCTCTGTGCTTTGATTTTCCTAGCAGGAAAGAAGGAAACATGATTCCTGTCACCATCTGCAGAAGGCCACCGTGAGATACTCTGTGTTGATGTTAGACAATCGTTTTTCTCTTGTCACTTCAAGAAAGCCAGTACCATAATAACAGAGCAAAATCAGGGATCAGTGTCCTCATGTGTAAAATGAGTGGACAGACAAAGGCATCTCTGAGCCTATGATTCTACAACCACAAGAAGTGTATCTCCTGAAGAGAGGTTTTAGGTCTGTTTTTTTTTTAACCGAGAATGATATCTAGAAACCCAGATCTGGGCACTGGTGTGCTCATCACGGCTGGGTTGACATTGTCTTTGGGCCTTTCAGGACAGAATTGGGAAATATATATATGTATATTTGTACATAGATATTTGCATATACATATATTAATTTCCAAATTAGTTTATCTATGTATATTAAAACCCACAAATTCACAGTTACCCCCTACTGTAATCCAATACCACAGGATTTATTCCAGTGTTCCCCTTTCTATATACTCTATGAGACACCTGGCTTTCAGGGTTCTCAACAGGTTGTATATTTGCTCAACCTCCACGTACTTAACAAATCTCCCTCCCATATACGCCGTCTCCACAGTGCAGCCCTATCTCAGCCCCACAAAACACACTTCAGGCACTTTGGCTGAGTTAAATAGTTTTGAAAGCTTCTTTCAAACTACTGTTTCCTTCTTCCCAATTCCACAGTCACTATTTAGTTAGTTCAGTACTTCTCTTTATTTCCCTCCGTGTGTAATTGCAAATCAAAATTGGAAATATCCTTTTAAAACAGGTGTTCTAGATCTAACCAATGGGGAGGAAACACAAAAGCAAGAAAAAAACTGAGAGGCATAAATATTAAAAAGGAAAAAAACTCACAAACTGTCATTTTCAGAAACAAGCTAGCTGCCCCCCAGAGCATCTAAGAGAATGAACTGGAAGCTGACTGAACTCAAAGAATTGAAGAAGGCAGCAAGGCCTCAGGTGCACACGAGAGACCTTCCACGTGAAAGTACTAAGGCTGGATGTTTTGGTGGAGGGGTTCTGAGCACGGCACCCACCACAGACCTTAGCCATAGCAACCTAAAAGAAAACTTTTATTCTGGTAAAATAGGTCCAAACCATAGGTCTGGACTATGAAAATATTTTAGAAGCCAGAGGACAATTTCTGTTTTACGTTATTAGCAGAGAACGAGATCCAGAAAAAGCTGTTGAGTGAAAAAACCTCATCGAGGTGTCCTCCAGTATGTTCCATTTTGCAAAAGGGGGAGACAGGCTGAGGATACAGTGCAGCGGCAGAGCACTCACCCAGCATGCGGGAGGTCCTGGAGTCCATCCCCAGAACAGTTAAGAAAAGGCCGGGGAGGGGGACTTTACATGTGATTATTAAACACCTGTTGCTTAAGGACGGGGTACATTCTGACAAATGTGTTGTAGTTGATTCTGTCACTGTCCTCACATCAGAGTGTTTACACAAACTAAGGCAGTGATGTCATTAGGCAATATAATGTTATGGGACAGAATCCATATGAAATCCATCGTTGGCTGAGGCATCCTGATGAGGCGTGTGACTGTACACAGAGCATCCCAAGACCCTGAAGGAATGTCTTCAGGCCTGGCGGTGGTTTCCTCTGCAGGAGGACAGGCAAGGCCGCGTTCACTCCTGTTCTATATACCTCTGTATTGTTTGCTCTTGCACAATAGGACCGTCAATCTACTATTTTCATAAACATTTTTTTCTTTAAAATTTCTGTTAGAAAATATAATGAACAAAGAAAGGCTAAGATAAATGACAGATTGTATAAACTGTGTAAATATAAGTTTAACTATATATAAGTAGGCACTGAAATATGAACAGGTATCTGTATGTCACATACTCTTCTAACTTAAAAACAAAACTTCAGTAGAAAAAGAGGTAAAACACACCTGGAAACTGCTGAGGTGTGGTGTAAAGTGGTGGTGAAGAGATGCTACAAGTTTTGAGCCAGGATGCCTGGGTATGAATCTTAGTACGACCTCAGTGCACCCTCAGGTGAGTTACTTAACTTCTCTGGGCCTTGGTCTCCTTGTGTGTAAAACAGACACTAATAGTACTGTCTGCTTAGTGCTGTGAGAATTAATGGAGTAAACACCTGTAAAGTGCCTGGATTATTATTTACTAGTATATAAATGTTAGCTTTGTCATTTAGTACACTTATGTATTAAGCATGCAAAAAGTTCACAGTCACAGATGATAAAGGAAATGCATAACAAAACCAGGAAATACCTTGTTTTGGGCTTGCCAAATGGGCACATGTTGGAAAAAAGATTGTAGGTCTCCAGGGTTGGCAAGGATGCTGGTGGAAGGTAAATGGCTACAGCCTTTTGAATGGTAATGTGTAGATTAATCTGTCCTCTCCCCTCCCCTCTCCTCTACTCTTCTTTCCTTTCTTTCTTTCAATTGAAACCAGGCCCTTGCACATGCTAGGCAATTCTCCACCTCTGAGCTATCCCCAGTCTGTTTTAAAATTTTATTTGGAGACAAGGTCTTGCTAAGTTGCCCAGGCTGATCTTAAACTTGTGATCCTCCTGCCTAAGCTTTCCAAGTGGCTGGGATTATAGATGGGTGCCACCTTGCCCAGCTACACTTTCTCTCTCTCTCTCTCTCTCTCTCTCTCTCTCTCTCTCTTTTTAGTGGTGCTGGGGACTGAACCCAGGGCCTTGTGCATGTAAGGCAAGCACTCTACCAACTGAGCTCTATCCCCAGTCCCTACACTTTCTCTTTAAATCATCAAATCCACCTTTAGGAATTTATTTTAAGGAAATAGTTAAAGAAATATTGAAAAATTGGAAACAACATAGAGTTTTTTGAGTGGAGAACTACTTGAACATATTGTGAGTCTGTCTTATGATGACATATTTTACAACCCTTCAAAGTGGTAGTATAGATCCATATGAAACAGATATAAAGTGATATGCTATAAGCCGTGTACAAAATGGTAGCATGATACAATTTTAATTTTTTAAAAATTTCATACATATGAATCCATTAACTAATACGTAGATAGAGGTTCTCTCCAGATGGGGAACTATGAATGACCTTTAGTATCTGGGTAACTTTCTGAATTTTCTAAATTTTATACATTGTAAATACTACTTTTACAACTAGAAAAATCGATGAACCTGTTTTCATTTTGGAACAAAGCAAATGAGTTCATACAATTAGCCGAGCAGGCTCCCTGTCTAGAATAGTGGTCCTTGGGCTCGTCTGCATCCCAGCATCATCTGGAGAGCTCCGGGAAATGCCTAAGCCAGAGTTCTACCCCAAGGATTCTGATATGGTTGGATGAGTCTTCAGGATTTTTCAAAGAGAGTCTCATGTGTAGTCAGGATTTGTGCTGAGGATGAGGTAGTTGCTTGGAATTAATTGGTGGATACACAAGATACAGAATATGTCAATTCAGTATGTCTCAGTTTGGGCACTACTTAGGACTTTAAGCCAAAGAATACCTTTGAGAAGAGATATTGTATGGGATAATGTTCATTTGAATTACTTGCCTGGGCAAGTACACTCTTGGCATTCTCCTGGTACCTTGTAAAAGTAGCTTAGGGGCTTTCTTTGTTTTAGGACAGAAGATGGTAACTATTTTTTGGGACCCCAAAGCCCTTTGAGAATCTGATGGCAATTGCTATGGCTTTCTAAGGGGCAGGGACTTTAAAGTGTTTCATTTATATCAGGTCATTTAGTCCTTCAAATAACCTTTAAAAAGAGGCACTATTTACATCTCTGTTTATCATAGGAGGCAATTGAGAACCAGGGCCTTCAAGCAACCAATGCAAAGTGTTATTGATCAGTGTGACACAGCAGGGATATTAACCAGGAGTCTAGCTCAGGAACTGGCACTCTAAACCACTAAACTTGGAAGAGTCTACTCAAAAAGCACACGTTTGCTGCAATGCACCCATCTGCATATAGTTTCATAGATGCATGGAGGCCCACATCTGTGCATGGACCCAGGAAAGAGCCATTCTCTATGGGATATCCATGCAGGGTGCAGACACTGTTCCCCAGTACCCAGCACTGCATGCTAATCCCCTCCCTCTGCAAGTGTACCCTGCCCAGTCTTGCACCTTAGTCTGAGTTCATGGGACACTGTACAGGTCTAACACTGGAATTCCATCCTAAGTTCCCTCGGGTGAGTTGAGCAGGTGGGAGAAGAGTTACAACTGGCTGCTGGCTGGGAATCTGGCTTTGGTCCCAGTCTCTGGGCCAAGTTTCTTTCTCTGTGAAATAGGGTAAAGGTTTTCAAAGAGAGACCCTGAGGTCCCTTCTGGCTCCATGGTTCTGTGTGCCTCCTGAAATCAATCCTGAGAGCTTGTCTGTATGGTTTAGAGTTCACCCTGGGAGGTCAGTGTTTTGCAGGACAGGTCACACAGCTTGCCCTGGGGATGTTCAAGGGTATGGGGTTGGGCTGAGGTTCAAGGGCAGGTTGCCTCTTGGTGGGACGCTTAAGCCCTCACTGAGCCCATGAAGAGGAGGGGTCTTCAAGGCCACTTGCTACAGTGGCCATCATGCTGTGTGCCATTGCCTGGTGGCGCTCAGAGCTGTGGTTGCCCAGGGGGGCACGGTTAGAAAAGGGTTGTGCCCTACCTCTGCTGGACTGTGTCCTCCAGGACAACGGACCCCAGGCCCACCCATGTTGCCTGTTGTCTTCTGTTTTCCTGTGTAGATCCTGGAGAACACTCCTGAAAACCACCCTGACCACAGCCACTTGAAACATGCCCTGGAGAAGGCCGAAGAGCTGTGTTCCCAAGTGAATGAGGGGGTGCGCGAGAAGGAGAACTCGGACCGGCTGGAGTGGATCCAAGCCCATGTGCAGTGTGAAGGCCTGTCGGAGGTAAGTGCCCCTGGGGCGGGACCTGGGCCTCCCCTCACTCAGCTTCTGTAGCCACCAAGAAGGAGGACAAGAAAAATCATGCACCATCCCCCCAGCCTACAGTTTCCTAATTCTCTCTCAATGGCTTCTTATCTGCTGTTTAATCTTGATAGATTTTTATTATAATCGTATTATTTCCTGTGGCCAACAGTTCTGTTTATTTTCTTCAGTCTGGTTTCTTTCTTGTGTCTTGTTCCTCGCTCAAGTGTTCATGCTTCTCATTTTTTTCTTAGCACATTGTAAACATATTCCTGTATATTCCAAATCCAGTACCTAAATACCTAAAGTTATGGGTCCGATACCTAAAGTTATGGGTCTTATTCTTTTGTCTGTTGTTTCTGTTCGCTCTTGCTAATCATACCTCGTTTTTTGGTATATATTGTGAGTACCTTTTCTTGCTGTACTGGGGATGCCGTGCTATGCTGGGAATGCTGGGTAAGTGCTCTGTCACTAAATGACACCGCCAGCCCCTGCAGTGTGATTCTTAACTGTGAATTCAACATTCCTAGGAACTTCACCTAAGGGCGTCTCTGCTGTCTGAAGTAGCATTCGTCATGAGATGATTGCTCCAGGATCACTCTAAATTATATTTAGAGCGTGTTTTGGGATCATATTAGTTGTGTGGATTGTGTGGTTGCCTGTGTGAGAGCTTCCTGGTGGTCACAAATTCCCAGAGGCACGTTTTCCTCCATTTTCACCAAAGTCAAAAGCAAAAAAGGTCTCTTGCTCATGCTTTCTGCACTTGAGTTTGCTTGTTATAGAAACCTTTTTGTGGAGATTTCCTGTTACATCCCTGACCTGGGTCCTGGAACATCTCCTCCTGTCTCTGTGCCCTACATAGCCATTAAAATGGAGATGCAGCATCACCAGATTCAGCTGAGACTCTAAGGACTAAACCTGACTTTGGGGCTTGATTATCTTTCAAGGATATAATTTTATTTTGGTTTTTGGCCTCTGCGTATTTTTAACTTTATTATTATTTATTTTTGCTGAATGCATTTAAAAAAATAGGATTTTTGTTGATTTTTAAAAAGCTTTTGTTGGTGAGTCATCCAGAGTATCTAGTCCACCATACTTCCAGAAATGGAAAGACGGAAGTGTCTTCTCTGACCTTTAATTCTTTTTTTTTTTGTCATTCAACTTTTTCTTTATTCTCATTCATCCTTTCTACTCGTTTTTTTTTTCTGTCTCTGTGTAAGTGTGCACGCACACACACGTACATGCACACACATACGCCTTGCACTAGGGTTTCCCAGTGTGCCCAGGGAGAACGTGTCCCCATCATCCACCCTCCCCATGGCTCTTCTCTCCTCTAAGCTTCAAAGACAGCACCTGGGTAAGTCACCACTGTGTGCCTTCCCGGCCCCACATCTGCCCATCTTCAGTGCAGGTGAGGGTTAGCAAAGCTAACCTGTGGAAACCAAGGTGAAGGCCATGGGTCCTCGTTTTGGAATCTAGGGATGGTCTTTGGTTGATTGGCTCTCTCTCATTCACTCATTCATCTAATAAACATTTATTGAGTATCTGCCGAGAGGCCATCACTTGATTCTAAACCCCAAAGACATAAAAAAAATAAGATGTGACCCATACACTCAAAGAGCCTATGGGCCTCCGGAGAGCTGGGGTTAAACTAATATTTACAACAAAATGGGAGAGTGATGAGCAGAGCTGGCTGGCAAGCGTGTGACGAGGAGGGACAGCTGTGCAGGTGTTCAGGGAGGCGCTGGACTAGGTGACCCCTGCCTGGACGTAGGAAGATGAAGCTCTCTCTCTAGTGAGGAATGGGGGGGTGTCTTGAGTGGCAGGGGAAGGGACAGCGGTGGAGAGCAACGATGGGCCCCACTGATTTAGGGAAGCTGAGGGCTGGCCAATAGGGCTACGTAGCGTTCAAGGATCGTTGCTTTGATGCTGGAGACAGAGGCCCTGACCGCTTCTGATGAGACGCTGAGATAGCAGAGTGCACTTTAGTAAGGGGCCCTCCCTGAGTCTCCATCAGAGGGTGCAGGGGCCTAGGTCTTCACCTGAGGATGTTAAGAATAAAATAGATTCTTGACATCTGATTTTTGAGGCTTATATCCCCCCTTTAAAACCAACTTATTGTCCTTCATCGACTGGACTTTCCTTGTTTTCATACCCAGCTTATGGTTGTCTTTATGGCATTCACAGTAAGAGGAAGGGAACAGGATGGCTTCTGATTTCTGTCTCATAACCACAGAGTGGCCCACATGTGGCCCAGAGCTGGATACACGCCAGTGATTAGTTTTCAGATGAATGCTGTTTCTGGCATTCTTGTCCAGAGACAGAGGAATGCGAAGACTCTTCCCAGTTCACACAGAGCCAGTGTTAACCTGGCCGCCTGAGAGCCATAAACTAGGAGTGTGAATGCAGGACATTCTCTAAATGACATTGGATCCAGGGACATTTGCCTTTTCTAGACTCACTGTCACCAAGTATCTTGAACTTGGCAAGCAAGAAGAGCCAGATTGGTCTCTTGGCTTCTGTTAAGAGTGCATGGGGTGAAGATTATTCTCTGAAGGCTCCTGTTGGGGTGTCCCCTTCAATCTTTCTCTCAGAGCTTTGGAGAGAGGTTAGAGGACATCCTTCCTCCACAGACCTGTTGAGTGGAACAGAGCGACGACTGCTCTTCTTGTTAACCTCTTTGGTCACAGAGGCACCACCAAATCTTTCTCCCACATTGGAGGTACACAGGCAGCCACCAGCATCTCTGGGAGATGCTTTTTGGGAGCTCCATTGCCCCTACACGGTCTGCTCGGAGAGGTCTAGAGGGATCACAGCTCTGGAAACCTGACCTTGAAGGCTGCTGTGTGGAGCACGGCCAGGGCAGATGTGGGCCCGGGCAGATGTGCAGGCAGGTGGAGACCATGAAGGTCCAGCATCTGCCTGGATCACCTCACTGCCTGGGACACAGCTGTGGTACCTGCTGCCTCATCCTCACCACTTGCTGTCAAATGGGACCTTTGTGGAATTGTCTCTACCTCAGCCCCCCTTTGCCCCTTTGCCCCTGCTGGTTGATGAGATCATCAACCCCAGGGAGATGTTACAGCCACATGTCAACACTCATAGCTGTCCCTAAGGGTTGGAAAGTGTCAGGGAGAGAGCTGTCCCCTTCACATTTTCAGAATGAGTTAGTTGGTTGGGATTTAATGTGCACGAGACAGTGTCTGTTGAGGTGTCTGTCACTAAGCACCCCTGAGTTTTGCCGTCACCCACATGCTAGGGGGCCTGAGAAGTTGCATTTGTCTTGTGGACTTATATAGGAGAGTCCCTGCTGCTTTCCAGAAAAAGGGGGCTTCTGTTTAAGCTGGCTTCTGCCACTCTGGTGCAGCACCTGACCCTGATGGTCATGAGGGTAGGAGCCAATGGGGTGGTTTCTCCAATAATCAAAAGGGAGAAACACACGCTTGGGAAGAGCCACAGGTTTACACCAGGACTCCTCTGGACACTTGGAATCCCCAGAACCATATCTTTGACTTTGACTTCTTGGCTCTGAAAGGTCTTCATAGCCATCCTGATTTGTGCCCAAGCTGCAGCTGATGGGGCCTGTCCATGGATTTTGATGGATCCCATCCTTCCGGGTGGAGAGAAACAAAAATAAAAGCATGACCTCCCTTTATTGTGTCTTCTTTGGATTTTGTTTTCCTTTCTCAGCAACTGGTGTTCAATTCAGTGACCAATTGCTTGGGGCCACGCAAGTTCCTGCACAGTGGGAAGCTGTACAAGGCCAAGAGCAACAAGGAACTGTACGGCTTCCTTTTCAATGACTTCCTCCTGCTGACCCAAATCACCAAGCCCTTGGGGTCTTCCGGCTCGGACAAAGTCTTCAGCCCCAAGTCTAACCTGCAATATAAAATGTACAAAACAGTAAGTTCTGTTTAGGGTGCACTAGCAGGGCTGGTGTGCTTGGGGAGGAAGGAGTTTCCAGAGGAGCCAGTTTGGGCAGAATTGGGGTTGTGGTGTGGAGGAGAAGGCAAAGGGATGAGCCAGGATTCAGGGTCATGCATTGCCAGTAACACACAATTCCACTGGTTACACATGGATTAGCTGCTCTGGGTCCCCAGGACATGACAGAGACATGCCTTGCCCCAGGGAGCTCAGGCCCCAGAGCGCAGTTGTGGCAGGCATGAAAAGGTTGGAGTAGAGGTACAGAACATCATCAGTCCAAGAGCCACTGCCACCTTCACGCCATCCTGAGTCTCCCGCCAAATCTCCCAAATCTCGAGGGAGCTTGAAACATCTGTGACCCTCCCACTTTATCAGCGAAAGCCCCCTGGAGCAGTCAACCTGTGGAGAGTTCCTCACGCTGTGTTGCCTGGTGTGCTCGCACGTGCATGGCTATGTTTGTGTGTCTCTGTGCCATGGAATATCATTTTTTTCTAAATTGTGTGAGGGTGTTTTTACTGAAGAATTTTCTCAGAAGCAGCAGTTAGCTTTATTGGGGGGCGGGGCGGGGGAGAGTGAAGTATTTTTGTAGACCTTTCCTTAGAAACCGCATGAAACTCCTCAGAGGGACTCACTTAGACATGGAGTTGGTGGGGACTGTGCTGTTCAGGATGCACTGTGGGAGAACAGACATTTAGATCTTACCTTGAAGGAATCAAATATACCTGCAGGATGAAAGGGACCCATAACCATAACTTGCAATATATCAAAATCAATATTAACACAGAATCCTTGTTCCAGAATAATTTACTGGAAACACACAAATCCTTAGTCTGGTTTACAGGACCACACCCTCAAACACACACATAGACCCTTTGTCTAGGCTACTGGACACACACGCATTCATGGTCAGTCTAGTTTACTGAAATACATACCCGCAGTCTTGCCTTCTCGAATGTTCTTGCACAAGCACACTCACCGGAATTTTCTAGAGCACACAGACCCCAGGCTGTTTTGTAAGACCTGTGCATTCTTACTTTACAGCCTATTTTCCTAAACGAGGTTCTAGTAAAATTACCCACTGACCCTTCTGGAGATGAACCCATCTTCCACATTTCCCACATCGACCGAGTCTACACCCTCCGAGCAGAAAGCATAAATGAACGGTAAGACCTGACACTCCCTATCACTGGGTGCAGGACACCTGCCAGCAATTCCCAACACCCCCCAGCTGCAACGCTATAAATTCTGGTGAGGATTGGGGAGAGTGTAATGTTTTTTTTTTTTTTTCTAGAGCTTCTCAAATTTGGTCACATGGCATGGATTTTTTTCAAAATAAAATGGATCGAAACTAATTATGCTTGAGAATATTTTTTAAAGAAATTTCAGCAGTCTTTTAGCAAAATGGAGCATCTTGGGTTTGCCCAGGTTTCCCAGGTGGCAGAGACCAACAGGAAGGTGATTTGGGGGTTAGCAGGAGCACCCACACCTGAATCCTCTTCCCCTGGCACACGGGGCTCATTTTGGATCCTTGGGCTGCGGGTTTTTGCTTCCAGTCCTATCTTAAGGCTCTGGTCCTGGAGCCAAGTGAAATAGATCATTTTCTGAAGGGTGAGCTTGACACAAGGCCAACAACTTCCAAAGAGCATGTGTGCCAAGCCGGAGAATTGGCTGAAGTTACTGTGCATATGGCTCAGAAAAACACGAAGGAGAAAGGCCAGGCCAAAGTGCTTCCTGCTGAGTGTCTTGCTCTTTCTTGGGAAGTGGTTCCCAGTCTGGGAAATGGTTTTTGTTTTTCCCTTGGGTGTGTTTGTAGGAGAGACGTTTCTGCCTTACTGGGTTGGGCAAATATGTGATGTTTTTCAACAAGGAAAAAAAGAGGAGTGGTACCTCCTCCAGGGTGTCTGTCATTTAACATAGACTTCCTTCCTGGGGACACAGATGCAGGTCTTTTACCCATGAGAACACCACTTTCTTACTAATGGTAGGGATAATAGCATCCTGTGACATTTCTTTTCCGAGCCTTTGTCATTAAAATCAAATGAACCAACGAGAGTCCTGGAAACAGAATTTGAACAGACCCGAAGCCTTTTTTTCCCTGAGTTCTGTTTGGCAACATTCTGTCTTTTCCCGTCCAAGGACTGCCTGGGTGCAGAAAATCAAAGCTGCTTCTGAGCTCTACATAGAGACTGAGAAAAAGAAGAGAGAGAAGGCGTACCTTGGTAAAGTATCTCCAGGTGGCAGGGCCCGAGGTTCCTGCAGAGCTGGAGTAGGAGAGCCATTTGGTTGGGCCCAGAATCCTTAGCGCTGGAGCTGTGCCTAGAAGTAGAGGGGTGCGTGAGATGGGATGGCAGTGGGCACAGGGTGGGGGTGCAGGCAAGGGGTAGAGGGAGGAGCCAGGAGCCAGGAAGCAAGGGTTTAAGGAGAGGAGGGGGGAAGTGCTTTGGATTGGGTGCAGGAAGGTCAACCGGGATAGACAGGCATCCCGTGTTGAAATGAAGCGTGTGTTTCCCTGCTGTCACAGTCCGTTCCCAAAGGGCAACAGGCATTGGAAGGTTGATGGTGAACGTTGTGGAAGGCATTGAGTTGAAGCCCTGCCGGTCACACGGTAAGGACCAAGGAAGCGTCCCCTGGCGTGCTGGGGGTTTCCCTGCATTTCCCACGCCCCCCAACCGACCTTAAATCAAGTTCTTAGCTTAAATTTTCTTCAGGAACTGGCTTTCATGGCACTTGTTAAAAAGCGGGAGGTTTTATTTGTTGGTGTGAATGCTTTCCATTCCTCTGCTTCTCTGGGGAATCTGACTGGCTGTGTCACAGTAGAGGTGACACATTGTGAGGCTGAGGACAGCAGACAGTTCAAAGGCCCACCCATCTAATTAGTTGCTCTCCATTTAAGTATGATACTGAGTTTGGGGAGTTTTCACCCAGATTTTGCACTTATTAAGTGTGACAGTGGAGGGGACAAATGAGGTGTCGTTCCCACCTGGCAGAGGCTTTTGTTTGCTCCAGGAAAGAGCAACCCATACTGCGAGGTGACCATGGGCTCCCAGTGCCACATCACCAAGACAATCCAGGACACTCTGAACCCCAAGTGGAATTCCAACTGCCAGTTCTTCATCAGAGACCTGGAACAGGAGGTCCTGTGCATCACCGTGTTCGAGAGGGACCAGTTCTCACCAGACGGTGAGTAAAAGGCAGTCCCGTGGCACCTCCCCTCCCTCCCTGTCCCTCGTCTTGCAGGGGTCCCTGTTTTCTCACCAGAGGACTTGGCCTTGGAACTCTCTGGGCTTCGCTCCTGAGGGATCAGGTTGACATAAGACAAGGTGATGCTGGGGATGTCCGAAGGGACAAGCACAGGACACACTGGTCTAGTTGTTCCCACTGCCTTAAATAAGGACAGTAGGATTTCCAAGGCAGGGACTGCAAAGAGGAGTACATCCAAGAGCCCCAGCATAGTTCTTTCACCCTTGACAAAAGACTATGGGATAGAACTGGCCAACAGAGTTGAAGGGACGTCAGCCCACAACAGGCACAGCAGAATCAGTCGGCATCCACCGGGTGACATTTCTGGTTAGGAAAAGGGATACTCCTTCCTCAGTTGGCTCTCCATCTCTGCTTTGAGCCTGGAGAAGAACAATCCCTGGCCAATGAATCCAAAATATTACCTGCTTTTCTTTCACCCCAGCAAAAGTCAGAGGGTAAGTTAAAAGATGATGGTTGTAATTATATTCCGAGGAGCATAATTAAGTGCCAGGAGTGAGCGCCTGTTGCTGGCAGCATCTGTGCAGAGGTTCAATGGCTCCACGTGGCCTTTGCCTCTTAGTTCTTCTGGTATGAACTATGCCAAGTGACTTACAAGCCCTGGGCTTGCCCAAAGACAGTCCCATAGCTGGTTGAATGCCAGCGCGGGGCCAACAATACTTTCTAAATATGTACAATTATGGTGTGTCAATCTTAAAAAAATATTAAGCAGAATAATTCATAAAAAACAACCCGCCCCCGCCCCCGCCCCCAAATACAATCTAATCCCAAACCTTCAGGTCTGTACGGCATTTCAGTGTGTGTGGACGATGTGTAATGATGCGATCAGGCATCACCTCAGACATTTATCATTTCTTTGTGTTGGGAACATTCAGAATCTTCTCTTTCTCTGTCTTTTAAATAATGAAACATCATGACACCCTGAGAGCTCCACGGGGGAGAAACTGGGAACCATGGTACTGTTCTTACTCCAAAGGTCAGAGGAAAGGGAGAGTAGGCAGCTCCTTGGGAGATTCGCAGGGTGACCCGTGCATGCCTGGAAGACAGGGATTCCTCCTGAGCAGGGTCTGTTTGTTCTCTTTTCAGATTTTTTGGGTCGGACCGAGATCCGTGTAGCTGACATCAAGAAAGACCAGGGTTCCAAGGGGCCAGTGACGAAGTGTCTGCTGCTGCACGAGGTCCCCACGGGAGAGATTGTGGTCCGCCTGGATCTGCAGTTGTTTGATGAGCCGTAAGGAGCGGCCTGGGCCACGCTCAGAGGCTGCACCTGCTGTCTGCAAATTGTGTTCTTTTTCTAAAAAATTATTATTTGGAGTTTAGCCACAGGACAATGGGACAGCAAAGAAGGGCCCCTCCAATCTAGGAATAATTCTCGACAATCCTGCTCCTTGAACAGTTTCTCATTTTATGAAAAAAAGCACTGTTTTCCTTCCTCCTCACTGTGGGTCTCACTGTGGCTTCTAGGGTCTCTGAATCTTCTAACCCTCAAGAAGGTTGGATTGGAACCTGGCCCATCCTTGGACTCGTGGCATGGGCCTGGTTACTGTAGAGTAGATTCCTAAATGCAGTGTCGGTTTTCTTGGAGAACTTGTGTGACCTCCTAATTCTCATGTCCATCAGCCCCTTCGTAGACTCCTTGGCCTATACCGCCCAGGCCTTGGTGTGTTTAGAAACAATTATGAGCTGGGCCTGGTGGTGCGCGCCTGTAATCCCAGCAGCTTGGGAGGCTGAGGCAGGAGGATCACGAGTTCAAAGCCAGCCTTGGCAACTTAATGAGGCTCTAGGCAGCAAGACCCTGTCTCCAAATAAAATATAAATAAAAGGCTGGGGATATGGCTTAGTGGTTGAGTGCCCCTGGGTTCAATCCCTAGTACAAAAAAGAAAGAAAGAAAGAAACAATTAGGATGGATTTGTATGGCTTCAGAATCTCATTCCCCTGCAGGGAAATGCTCTCTGGGATCTATTGCTCTGTGTGATAGTCTCCTAATTGAACTCTAACTAAGCTCTTTGAAGAGCTAGTCCCTGGAAGATTCCAGCATGTCTGCTGTTCCAGCTGTTCCATTCTCCTCTAGGCCCCGGAATTGATATGTCAGTGAAAGCACACAATGTACCTTCCGGTGATTCAGTTCGGATTCCTGGTGTGCGTGGAAGGTGGCACAGAAGCTCATCATCTACAAAGTCGTGCTTTGCTGGGTTAGATCACTGCCTGTTGCTGGGAAGGCAACTGTGTGACGTCATTGAATCCTGGTTGCCAGCCCTTGTTGGAAAGTTTTATTTTGGCTTGGAGGCCTGTGACGTTCCATGACAAGAGTCACTGCTGGTGACCAGGTCTGAGCCTATTCTCTGATCAAATGTACCAGAGGGAAATTTCAGAAGCAGTCTTTGATAGGTTCCTAAAAATGGTAGGTCCTGCACCCCTAAGATTTAAAAAGGAAAGATGACAAACTGGAGGTGGAGTGGGAAGGTGTGAAGGATGCCCATCATGTGGTGAGGAGTGTGCCCACAGCTCTGGGGAGGAAGAGCCACACTCTTCTTGGGCTGCGTCAGACACAGGCCAGCCTCTCGGGTGGAATACGGGCGTTTGCTGCCAGAGTCAGGGGTACGACTGTGTACCAAGCTACTTAGTGTTCTCCCTTGAATTCCAGGAGGGCAGCTGATTAATTAGAATACCTTGATTTGCTAATGAGAAGTGTGGGCCATATTTTGTTTGCATGTTGATGTTCTCATAATTGCAGCTCGTTGTGGTCATGAGGTATCCTTTGCATGTCCTCTTGGTACTAGAGTCTAGCTTTCCTGTGTTGGATGGTATTCTGAAATTTGACTGTAGGTCCTTAGAATTTCATTAGGGTTGTAGCAGTGTTTTCACAATGATCGTGGCAGAGTACCCACTTCTTTGGGAACTGAATGCGTAGAGTTATTGCTTCTGGTAAGAGCCCTGTCCTAGTTCAAGCAGTTTTTAAAACGTGTGTGTTGGAAAGAATAACAAAGTTTACATTTCATACTTTTAAGAAACACTTTATTATTTATTTATGAAGATAGTGTAGAATTTTGTATCAGACATAAGTATTTTTTGAAACAAGCAGATAAACCCTTTAGTTAGAAACTTTCAACTGAACATGTTGTAGAGTAAGTTCAACTTCAGGCATGCATTTCTTTACCACTTCCCGGCAGAAAACATGGTTAAAATACTTTGTGTTTTTTGATGTTGTTAAGAAACTCTCTTAAATCTATAAATAGACATGTAATTCGTGTGTTCCTATTTCTATACCCAACAGAGTTTGTTCGTTGTGTTTATGAGGGACATGTTACCATAGTAGGAAAAAAAATGTATTAAATGTTAAGTGGGATAGTGTTGGATCACCATTCCAATCCCTTTCTTTCTGTTCTCCCTTTTCTTCCTTCATTGACTTTATTTTCGTATTAATGTTGGACATCTCTGCTCCTGTAGGGAGTGTGTGGTATGCACAATGATAAACCTCTTAAAATCTTTTAGATTCCAGGTCTCCTACTGGTAGAATCCCATTATTGGAATTATGTAGCATGAAAAAGCAATATGTGGTCTTTTTTTCCCACGTGACTCTATGGCGCATCCTTGAGATGCTTCTCAGCCTAGCGAGTTCTGGATGAGTGTCCTTGTATTTTCTGGTGTGATTTGTAATGTGACCCATGGTATTATGAATGCGTTGGGCTGTCCCTCCAACCTGGCTGTGACTGAGAGTAGTGTTGGGGAGGCAGGAATATGGGTGATGCATGGAGCCTTGAGCCCTTGGCCCTCTATTCCTTCACTTCTCTCTTTCTGCTGTCTGGGCTACATTTCACAGAGATGAAATGCCCTGGGCATGAAGGAGTCTGTCGCCTGGCTCTTTGCTTTCTAACTACAGGGTTTCTCTAGGCGTGCTTCCTGACATCCCGATACAGCCTTTTAGACACCGCTGCAAGTGTTCCTCTTCTCTGAGCCACACTGCTAGTTCCTCCTGTGCTGACATCCTCTCACCCAGAAAGGAGCTTTCCTGGTTACATGCTATGCTCTGACCCTCAGAAAGCCCTGAGGATTATCCTGAGCACAGGAGATCTTGGACCTTCTTCCTAGACCTGCTGTCTCACAGGGTCATTCCACATCCTGGTCCTTCTGGGTCAGGGCTGCCCTGGCTGATATTTTCTCTCCTGGCCTGTAAACAGAATCCTCTCCTAGAATCAGGACCATGAGAGCCTAAAGACATATTGTGGTTCATTCAGGTCCAGGTCTGACCTAATGGGGAAGAGAGAACATTCTAGGCTTGGGTTACCAGGAATGCTCCAGAATTGGGGCCAGTCTTCCCTGTTTCACTGCTTGCATAACATGTCTCTGTCCTCTGATAGCAGAGGAGAAAGCTCTGCTCCCAAAGAACATTAGTGGAATAGGGGGCATTTTTTTTTCTTTGCTTTTGATCTAGATCTATGCAAATACTCCATTTCATCTGGTTGGGTTGACTTGAACTTAAGTGAAAAAAAAATTCCCATCAAAAAATGGTAAATTGACCGCTTTACTATGCCTTACCTTGGTGACCTGATGCCAACACCCCAGGTGTCCTTGGGGGTGTGCCCTAGGATCAGGGGGACTGGGGAAGGATGATAGAGGTCGACCTTTCAAGGCTGACCATCTCTCCAGAAGCTGGCTGAGGCACACAGAGAGGATGTTCTAGTCTTTGGGGACTGGAGATCAAGAGATAGATGGAGAAGGTACTTCTGGTTGAATTTGAAAGGTGGAGATCCTAGAGTATATTTTAGACTTTTCTAGAACCTCATAGGGGAGAAAAAAACTATTTCTCCTCCAAGGATTTTTTTTCCCCTAGTTTGTCAGGTCTTTTTGGTTCATAGGAAGAAAATTTGGGTGTATAAAAACTAAGAATTTCCACTGGAAACGAAGTGCAATTTGATTGACTTGATTCACCTTTCCTTTCAGATTTGAGATCGCTTTGAGCTGACAGGGCACTTACACATGGACACCTGGAATACTTTTCAGATAACGGGGTCCTTTCAGGCTTGTGGTCAGTGTGAGGTTAGCAGTTGGTCTGCTTATTCCCAGGCGCTCGCCCTGTGAGTTGAGAGTGTCTTGTGCCAGAGTAAGGGGGTGAAGACAAACAGGACTTGATGTCTTTGTTTTGCTTTTAGGTGAAAGAGCTTCAGCTCACACCAGCAGAGGCACTATGGGTGGCTGAGGCACACAGAGAGGATGTTCTAGTCTTTGGGGGCCGGAGATCAAGGGATAGATGGAGGGAGAAGGTACTTTTGGTTGAATTTGAAAGGTGGAGTGAAGCCCTCAGTGTGGTCCAGGCCACCCTAAGAAGCATTTGGTAGAACTAATGCCTCTTTTTTTGGCACCCTGGGGTGTTGGACTCCCTGACAGGGACTTTCCCTCACTGCTGGGGACAGCAGGTGTCAGATGCCAATATTCAACTAGCCACTTAGTACTTTGTAAATGGATTTGGGATGTTCAGTCTCCTCCTTTTCCCTGGCCCCGCAACATCAGACTCTTGTGTTTCTCTGTGCTTCGGATTCATTTGCTTTAAGGATACTCTGGAGATGGCATTTCTGAGAAGGCTGGCTCAGGGTTGGTTGGCCAGGCTCTTGTTCTGGGATCAATTGTAGGGACACAGACAGGCTGTGTGTACTGGTAGGTGCTTCCCCAGAACAGCCCTGAGCTCCCTGGACTAGTACAAGAGGGTCAGGCATCCCAGCGAGTGACCCGAGACCTTCATCTGTCAACCCATCTCTGTCCTGTGCATGAACACGTAGTTCTCTTGAGGGAGGGTCAGGGCTTGAAAAATGAGGATATTTTCTCTTCTTTTCTTCCTACCCACCCTGTAATTGCCTACCTGCTTTGGGCCCCCTTTCAGAGGAAGGCAGGCCTGTTCGCAAGAGTGAGGAAGCACTCACAGTAAAGCAGCAGGGGGAGAGGAAAAAGAGACTCCTCAGTCTCTTTTTCCAAAACAGGCTGTCAAGTAGTCCTGGGCCATTGGCCTTCCAGGCTTAAATGGGCCATATCAAGGCTGTCGGGGATGCCAAGTGGCTCACCTGCTGAGACGGAGAAGTACTCCTTTAGGGAGCTCCAGTCAGGGGGCTTGTTTGCAACTCTTGACCCCGTGGTCCCTTTCTTTGATGAAGAAGTGGCTCCACCTGTTCTTGTCACTGTGGCTTGTACCTCCAGTGCAGCAGTCCCTAGAACCAGGCCAGCTTGCTGGAGTGATGAGTTCCCATGAGCTCTTGAGTCTATTTTGAATGGTCCTACCAATTAATGTTGCCCTGTAAGGGGTTCAAAGGAATAATGAGGGCCTCTTATGTAAGGTCTGATTCAGAGGAAGCAACTGGCTGGTTGGCAGAAAGACTCACCCCCAGCTTCCTCTCCTGCATAAGGCTCCTACTTTCCTACCTAGAAGACAGACATTTATTTGAGCTAGAGGAAAGGAAAGTTCCAGAACCCATTTCTTCACCTTCCATTGTATTTGACCCATGTGTCTAGGTCATCCGATTCTACTGACTTTATATCTGTAGGAGCCAGAAGGACTCCATCCCTGACCAGGAAGTGTAACCGGGTGAAAGATGGAACCCAGTTGAAATACTCTCTGATTCTGGAGCATTAAAACCTGGGTGCCAACACACTGGACAGTCTTTTCTCTGGGTAGTCACCTCTTGGTGACATGTGAAGCTATATGCATTGTTCATTCAGGGAGTCCCCCTCCTGGCCTGGGAGGGGGACTGGAGGCAGTGGGAATTTCCTTCCTTCACAGCTGTCAAGCCTAATTGTAGATCTGATTTTAAGTCATTTAAATTACACCCAGTGCTTATAAAAACTCACCTCCAAATTATGACTTCCGTTTCTTGCAGAATCAATCAGTTCCATTAAAGGGAACCTCTACTCTGGTCTTGGAAGCCAGACGGCAGTCACATAATCATTTTTCAACTATGTGTGTTGTCATATATATCAGGGCAAATCTGCCCCTACTGTGGTGTTTTGTGAGCCTCTGTTTTCATGGGATTCTGTTCTGTTTTCTATACCATCATATACTATCATCTGATGAGTGTATTTAATATTCAAAGCCCACCAAGTAAAAGCGTGTTCAGAAGTGGGCTGAAAAAGGCCAGCATCCCTCTATTTCATGAGAACTTTTTAATGCAGTGGAAGGAATGCCTGTTTTCTTCTTCTGGAACTCTGCTTTTATACTTCTGACATTTATAAGAGTAACCTTGCTTCTGTTCTTTTGCCTCTTAAATCTCTTCTTTCCTCCTGTTTCAGTTTGGAAACGGAGCTGGAGCCTTGGGCAGATAGGATCCCAAGAGAGGGTGGTGGCTTAGCAACGTCTGGTTGAGTGGCAGCAGCTGTCTTCTGTCCACTGTCCCTGCTGGGGGGTGAAGGGGGTCTGTGTGTGCTGGACACTCGCTGGTCCCACTGGTGGGTCCCAAGGTACTGGCGCCACCTGCTGCAGGTCCAGGGCATTGCTCTTGTGTAAATTGCAGAAGGAAACCTAGGGAGACCTTGCTCTTCGTGGTCAGAGATCCTTAGCCCTCCTGCCTTTCTGCATCTGCTTCAGTGGGGGTCTATGGGACTCATCCCTTTAAAGACCTAAGTCAGACGTGTCCCCACTATCGGGAGGGCTTTGGGCAGGCCTCTGGAGGCGGCCTCATTCCTGAAGTTAGGTTTGCTTTACTTGGAGTCTCTACTTGCAGACTTTGACTTCTGGAATTTTCAATGGCATGAAGTAGTGGGGTACAGTGGCTTGTTGTGGTCTGTGCTTATGTTTATATGTTTGGGGGTGCTTGTGTGTGCATGTGTGTTTGTGTGTGTGTGTGTGTGTGTGTGTGTGTGTGTGTGATGCACCAGGAGGTGGGAATGGATGTGTGGACTGAAGAGGGGCCAGGACACGTGCTCTTCCACCCTTTTTCTAGGCGCGTTGACAACCAGCTCAGAATCTGTGGGCCCAGCCCGCTCATTCCCCATGATGAAGAACTTCAAGATGGCGCCAGCAGAGCATTAGGCTCTCTGCGTGCAGGGCCCTTGGTGTCTCCGGCTGCTCACTATGATACGAGCGCTAGCCATGCTGTATTTTCAGTTGGTTCTTAAGCAGGGGACTTCATCTTGTGTCTTTTTTCTGTGGAAGGTCCCCCTGGCAGGCTTCATAGAGCTGGGTTGATGTATTCGTCATCATATCTGCGTCTAGTTTCTAAAAGCACAAATGGCCTGGACTAATTTGGAGATAGAAAACCCAAGCCCCAAAGCATCCCAGAGCCAGGGAGGGAGTGTCACTCAGGGTGACAGGAGCTGGTCTGTGGTCTCCCAGTCCAGGGCATGCCATCAGATGCCAAGAGGCCTTTGAGCTTCTACCATCAAACTCACTACTTTGAAATGAGACTCTTCCTCTGGGGGTTAGTCACCCACCAGGGCATTTCTTCCAATTCCTGGTGGACAGTGAGGCTTTCCCAAGCCTCGCTTATCCTTTCTCACTTATCCTTTCTGTTTTCAAGGATAAGTGAGAAAGGTCCTAGAGGACTCAGTGACCCTTCCTCAGTGGCTGGACACTTGTTCTAATGGGAGCCTCAGCTGAGGGCTTCTGAGAGGCAGCAGCCTCCCAGCTAGATCCCCTGCATAGGATTCCCTGTGGAGAGGTGATCTGACTTTTAGGTAGGTTGGTGCTTGCAGAGAGGAGAGGCCCTGTTGTGTGAGTAGCCTGGAGACCTAGAAGACCATGGTCCCAGGGAGGTCTGATGACCATGGAGCTGGTCTTCCTGGCTGGTATGTGGATTTCCTTCACAAGCTTTTGCTTTCACTGGGCCGGATGCTCCAACTTCTGCTCTTCTTGCTTTTTGCAAATGGAGTCCCATTTCTACCCACGTAGAGCAATAATTCTTATTGTGTCAAACAAATTGCAAACCTAGCTCATGTGGAGTAAGTCACCTTGAATGAAATAACACACTACAGTTTTGTTTCCACATTTCATACAGTCTTCCAAACTACGGAAGGTCCAGAAAGGTTCTCTAGAGGCATTGAATTAATATGGTGTCAGCGTCAATTTTAACGAATGAATATTTTGAGATATATTTTATAATCAACATCTTTAATATGTTATCTGCTAAATAGTCACTGTGTCAGAAAGTAGATATTTTAGAAAGATCTTAACGATGTTTAGTTTTAGATGTGCATTTAAAGCGTATATTTCCAGTAACCCAAGTATTAGTCTCAGACTTTGTTGGCTGTGGTACCCCCAGCTGGAGTCTGTGCACCCCCTGCCCCTCATAGCTCTGCATATGAGGAACTGACTACCATTTCACCCCTGTGCACTGCCTTAGCTCCAACAGCTTTGTACCCTCACAAACATAGGTGGCACACATATGTGTAAATACATGTATACAAATGAGAGACCACTACACAATGTCCTATGTATGATAATCAGCTCATGGTTTCTGGTTTTCTGCATTTTGTGCTGTTTATAGCTAAGAAAAAAAAATGCAGAATTCTCCATAATGTGAAAAAGGTCATGCTCTTTAGAAGGTTAGTTGTGAACTCTCTGCTGTACGTTTATGGGAATGACCGTGACTAAATGTATATACTGTGTGTAAGACTCTGCTGTTACATGTTGCATAAACTAACACAGATTGTGTCATCTAAAATATTCAACCTGTTATTGTAAAATGTGATTTGTCATTGAGAGATTATTTTTCTGTATGTATATGAGAGTATTTTAGGAATCTAATTTAAGTGCATAAAACTATAGGAAAAAAGTAAAACTATTCCAGGAGTAGAAAATGCTTCATCAGATTACTTGGGTTCAACCCAACTAAATTTCTTATATTTAAAAAAAATCCAAGTTGTATATGTTTAGGAATTCAAAGGAGTGGGATTTTTCCTGCAGAGAATGTGATGAATTTCAATGAAATTGGGTGTGATAGAATGAAGTGTCCTGTAACCATGACCTTGGATGAGGTCGGTGTCCATGTGGCATTAGAATGAATTCATACAGACGGTGTACTCTGGAGGGTGGGTATGTCTTCCACCAGGTCTCATGCCACAGAAGCTTCCTTGAGTTCTAGTGAGGGTCAGGAATCTGGGGTGACCCAGCCATCCCCTCAGAGAGGTCAGGAGCATTCGGGGAGGCCACTTCTTGGCTTTCTGGTCACCCTTCCCACTTCTCTCTCTGGGTGGATTCAGACACCTCTTTAGTGTTTGCATTTTCCTTGAGATGTCCTGGTGCGGCCTCACCCTCTCTAGCCTGCCCCATGGGTGGGAGGTGAAGTTGAGGGCTCTGGGCTGAGCTGTTTGTGGACAGGCAGTGTCCTTGATGAGGCCTTGGGGGCAAGAGGCCTTCCTCTCCTTCCCTACACCTTTCCCAGAAAAGTACCAAGAATCCACGCTGCTTCTGGGGCACAGGTCTGTGCTTATTTACATGACCACCAGAAACGTCCTGTGCGGGTGACACAGGCAGGGTTCGTCTAAACCTGAAGAGAAGCATGCAAAAGTGGCTTCACGAGGTGGTGGCCCCAGAAATGCTTCCTTGATGGGTTTTTGGTGACTGGGGCATTGAGTTGTCATCACTGTGTGTGGAAAGCTCGGGGCCCCTGGATTGAAAGGATAAAGGTATGCGCCTTAGGTTTTTAGCATTTCTTTCAATTAGGTGTGTGCCTCTTAATGTTGCTAAGCAACCATCAGAGTCTCCTGTTGGTGGCCTGACGTGGAACATGTGAGTCTAAGCGGACTTTAGGGTTGTGGAAACCTGGGATTTCGGAAACCTAACTGGAATCTGTTGAGGCATATGAATCACCTACAAATCACCTTAAGAAACTGTCCATGTGACTGTAACAGCCTTTGATCCCAAAGGTGGAGCTGTTTAGCGATCTCTTTGTGAGTGCAGCCCAGGAAGGCCATGTCAGGCCAGGATGCAGAAGGCAAGGTCTGACCCCCTTGCCCAGAAATGGCCCTGGTGCTCCTCCCCCAGCACGAAGCCCTCTTGGCTGGGGCGCCAGTAGTATGGGGAGAGTCAGCCAGTCAGCTGCTACCTGGACCTGGTTGATCTAAAAAAGAGTCTGCAGACCAGAAAAGCCAGAACGTGGGCCCTTCCCAGTGGGGCTGCACGAGCCCTCAGTTAGCCTTTGCCTGTGCAGAAGAATGTAATCGAGCGTAACAGGAGTGCTGTGTCCCAGTGACTAGTGGCCACAGTGCCAGTGGCGTGTTGCTCCCCTCATGCCCTGCCCAGGGGTAGGGCTAGGCCACCCCCTTGGAGGATGTCCTGTTGATTGTAATATACTTCTGTTGCCAAATAATGGTACTATTTAATTTTCTGTAAAAGGGAGACTATATTGTCTGTTATGTAATGTTTGTGGAGTTCTAAAAACTACTAGACACTACTGTAAATTGTAGACCTACGTATTTGTCTAAGGTTTGATAAAGCAGGGCCAAAACATTAGGTTTCTCTTTTTGTTCATTTAAAAGAAATTGGGGTTGTTTTGCTGTTTGAGTGTTTCTTTGGCACCTTATTTTGTGTGAAATGTTAAATTTTACCAATTCAGATTATGGTAACTGAGGGGTTTTTTGTTATTGTTTTGTTTTTGTTTTTTCTTTAAACCAGTAACAACATCAATACAAATTACTATTCCCGTGCATCTTGAACCTAGAAAGAACAATCTCTTCAAAACAATTCTTTGGTCATTTTGACCCTTATGGTTTAAATTCACATAGTTCATGAATAAAATGAGAAAAGCAACCTTGCCACAGTGGATTATTTTGGGTCTTTTCTGCCCCTCCTCTTCTTCACTGAGCACAGAAGATGCTAATGGTCCTGCAGTGGTGGCTCTTCCTTTTCCCAGAGGTGAGACTGTAGTTAGATGTACGAGGAAGATTATGCAAGAATAAACCTAAAAAGCAAAACCAACCAACAACCCTTTCAACTCTCCTGTGCCTTCTTCAGATCAATATTAGCACCAAGTGGAGATAGATTTCCTCGTGCCGAGGGTTTCTGGGAATCCGAGAGGTTCTGTATTGTGCAGCACAACACCATGACTGGTATAGAGAGAGGCGGCCAAGGTAGTCTCTCACAGACATTCAGAAGGGTCACTCTTGATTTCTGTGAAGCTTCCAACACCATGAGATTCAGAACTTTGTCTTTTAATGCTGGGTGTCATTACAAACCCAATCTGAATTTCATTGTATTATTTATAGCATTTTTTTCTGTTCTGGTTTTAAGGCAGTTCTTCCCTATTTCCTCACTGGTTTAACTGACTGTAAATAAACACTTTAAATTCTCTAGCTGGCTTAGACACTAGTCAAATTGTTATAGCACATTTAAAAAAAAAAAAAAAAAAAAAAAACTGACCCCAAAGCAGCCTTTTAAAAACTAGTACATGCCATTTTTTATTGGTTCTTTTTAGTTATACAGTAGAATCCATTTTGACATAATTATAAAAGCATGGACTGTATCTTGTTCTAATTCAGTCTCCACCACTTCCCTTCCCTCCCCCACCCCTGTTTCCTTCCCACTACTGATCTTTCTGCCATTTACCCATAGTTATTTTTTAAAATTAATTTTTATGGTATACGCGATGGTGAGAGTCACTGTGATATAGTCACAGTGACCTAGGAAAGTTATGTCAGATTCATTCCACTCTTTCCTTTTCCCAGCCCCCTCCCTTCCCTTCATTTCCCCCTCCCACCTCTTATGGTAGGTTAGCTTCCAAATTTGAACTTGGGTCTTTTGGGATTGGCTTATTTCATTTAGCATGATAGTCTCCAGATCCATCCATTTACCAGCAAATGTCAGTCATTCTTTTTTATAGCTGAGTTATATATATATATCTATATATCTATATATCTCACATTTTATTTATCCATTCATCTGTTGAAGGGCACCTAGGTTGTCTCCATAGCTTAGCTATTGTGAATTGTGCTGCTATAACCATTGATGTGGCTGTGTCACTGTAGTATGCTGATTTTATTTTTGATAAAAACATAAAAATCTTATGCCCTTAGTTATTTGAAGTTTCAAAAATAAATTAGGGCTGGGGTTATTGCTCAGTGGTAAAGTGCTTGCTTAGCATGCTCTAGGTCCTAGGCTTAGTCCCTAGCATGAGAAAACAAAAACAAAAACAAACAAAAAGTTGTCATAACAAAGTTAGTTTCTCAGACTACACCTAGTTCAAGTCTGAAGAGGTCCACTTGTAGAGCCTGGAGGATGGGAGAAATCAGGTTGAAAACATAGTATAAAATGTGTTGAACAGAAAGCTATGTAACCAAGCTTAGTAGTCAACATGATCACAACAAATACTTCTTCTAATTGTAGATACTTGTTAATGCAGAAAACTCTGTGAGCTCAGAAAAATATAGAGGAAATATAATCACCTAATGGAGATCTTCATCTACACAAAAGTTGCGATGTCATTTCTGTATTTTCCTGTGTGTGTAAACCCAGGAATTTTAAATATTTTGTTATTTAACAGCTAAGGTGCTACTGAGCATGCCCCAGGGACAAGGAACTGTTTAATCACATAGTTTATGTAAATCCTCTCACAGTTTGTCATTTAAATCAGCTCTACCTATTTTTTCCACAACCTGACTTTAAGTTCTGGATAGTGTCCAGTGGTCTGACTGTATACTAGTTTACCTTAACTTGTTTAAATAATCCTGAGTGGCCACAGGTTTGGATTGTTTTTAAGAATCTTCACCTTGAATTTTCACAAGGCTGTGAAGAACATCACTGTCGGCAGCTCTCTGGGGGTACCCTGATGACTTCGGGAGGCTATTTGGAGTTTCAACAGTCCCCCTTTTTGTGTGTATGTGTCATCAACAGGAAGGAGGTTGAGTTGATTCTGAAGGCTTTGGGGACCAGCAAGAGGGTTCCCTGAAAGATGCACCAGCTGTCAAGTTTCTGCAGTTCCTTGAAGGTTTAATGTGTGATGTGGGTGAAAGCAGGTGGGCCTTTCTGCAGTCAGGAGGCAAGTGAGGACAGTGATGACCCCTGGCAAAGCAGGAGTGCAGGGAGGGGAGGTGACACACCTGGCTGTGGAGAAGCCCACTGAAGCAGGATGCAGCTTGGGTGACAGGTTCTGTCTCCTCGTGTTGGAGGTCTAGCGGGTCCGTGATCAGGCCTGGCCGGTTGGCTTTGTCTTTGGCATCACTTGGCTTTTGTTTCCTAGTGTGGCTGTTCCGCTTTTGCCGTCTGCATCCAGCGTGCCCAGCATGTCCAGTACGAGGAAGAGGGCTGATTAGGATTGCACACCTGTTGCTGGCAAGGAAATTCAGGCAGGGTCTGCATCATTTCCTCTCTTCTTCCTGGGACACAGTCCTGTGGTCAGGAACTGCAAGGAGTCTGGTGGTTCATGCCCAGTGAAAAGTTGGGGAATGGCCAACCAGCAGTCTCACCACTCCTGGCTCCTGGGAAAGTACTGAGAGCCTCAAGTTCCCAGTGGGTTCCCTTTGGCTGGTTGGCCAGGAGGAAACCTAGCTTGAGCGCCAGGCAGAGGACACATTGTCTCTGCACTAGCACACAGGGAGTAGCCCTGGTCATGCCACTGTCAAGACTTCCCAGCTGCAGTTCTCTTGCCTCTGTTTAAGCAGAAGCAACTCTGGGAAAGAAACCAGTCTGTTGGCCAAACACTTTTGTAGAGCAACCAAGGAATGGGTACTGGGACTGCTGTCCAGCAAATGCTCTTCTTGGTTGCTGAGAGGTAAAATATATGGCAAGAGCTGACCTGGAAGCTAGCATGGCTAGTGGGTGAACTGAGAGCATCTTAGGGACAAAGTGGGAAGGAATATGGGGACTTGCATCAGCTCAGCCTGCTGGTTCTAGAAGTGTGCCAGGGTGTGGTGTTAGGATATGGTGGCAAGCCTAAGACAGGAAGTGAGAGACCTGGGTCCTGGGTTTGGCCCACCTGCTGTCCAGGTATGTCATTCTGAGAAAATCTCCAAAGCCCCCTTATCTTTCCTCATTCATAAAGTGGGTTAATGTTGGTCCCACCTGTATCATGAGATTCTAATGAAGCTTAAGTGAGATATACACAAGATACAGCCTTGAAAGCTACAGTTTCCCACAATAAGCGTTATTCCAGGATAAAAGTACTTCAGCAGGGAGAGGCCTCCCTGGAGAACGTCCCTGGAGTCATCCAGTGATCCACTGGGGAAGAGGAGTTTTCAACACCCCTTAAGAGCCCTGAGCTGGCAGGCAGCACCAGACAGACTTTGTTGAGTGACTGTGTGTAAGTGCTGTGTTGATTAATCCATTCCTAAGAGTAGTCTATGCAAACCAAATTCTTCGTGGTTTTTTTTTTTTTTTGTAACTATGAGACAAGGGGGGACAATGGAAGAAAAATATGAAGAAAGAATCCTTGCACATCACTTTAAAAGACAGTAAATATAATATAGTCTCTTCAGGAAGCATTTATTGTTGCTCCATGTTTAAGAATTTTCACTGACAGAAAGCCAACACTTTTAGATACTCTCCCGCATAGCCCGGGTCAGCTTTTGAATCTTGGTTTTTGCAGACATATCAACATATTTCTCTCCAATACGGACAATCATTCCACCCATGATTGCTGGGTCAGTCTAGGAAAGAAAACAAACCAGACACATGAAAACATAAGGACATTATTTCACTAATCACTTGGAGAAATGAAAAGTGCTCTGAAATGACTTAATGTGCTATACAGATATTACATCTAGAAAAATGTGGATGTAAAATTATGCATGGAATCAGATAATCATTTATATTTAAAATACACTTACAGAGCTAACTTTTCATAAATACTCTCTGCTGCCATTTTAAGATTTGAATAACCTGAGGAAACATACCATATATAATTAAAAACCTACCTTAACCTCCAATTTCAAAACTTGGCCTTGACTTAGGAAGCTCTTCAGGACTGTCTTTAACTCAGAGAGAACAGCTTCAGGTAAAGGCTGAAAAAGAACAAATCATCCATTAAATGTGGACAAAGCATTACAGAATCCTCCATAATTAAAAGGAAAAAAAAAAAAAAATAGTGAGCACAATTACCAAGACCTGCCTTGTAATCTCCTGCCTTAAATACTAGGAACTCTGTTGGGGACACACACTCCTGTCAGTCTGCTGGCTCAGGCACGTGGGCCCTGCCACACAAGAACCCTGGCAAAGCTCATGTTCAGCACTTCAATTACTGTCCATAAACACTGTTCCCTTCCTGTCCCACCCACGAAGGACAAGTCCAGTCCAGCAAAGCAGAAAATGCGGGTCTCTCCTCTGGCAGCCCTGTGGTCAGGGTGTGCACCTATCACTTCCTGACAGGAATAGCTGCGGGTGAGGCTGGCTCTGTGGGCTTTCAACTTCCCAGCTCTATCACTGTCTCCGCAGGTCCATGGCTACCAGCAGCTCTGGCAGACCACTCCACTCCTCAACCTCACAGAGAACCAGGAATACCTGGCTTGTCCCTGAGGTCAGCATAACTCTGCAATCTGCATGTATAGAGCAAGTACCCCAAATGTCCAGGCTGCACTCCCTATTCTCAGCCTCAACTCTACTCCCAGTTAATGAGGTGAGAATGAGAGAGGCTGCTGCAGGAAGGGCCTCTGTTATCACAAACCTACCTCCCCAGCCAAGAGCTGGCAGAAACTCCTTCCATCTTCGTAAAGACCTAATAGTATCTTTGGGTGATGGTGGTGAAGTATGTCAGTGTCTCATCAAAACACTCTTTGCTGATTTTGAGATTGGAGACCTCTGAAACCCGTCCACACCTTCCACTGAGATGTGTACTGAGTGGCCGGGCACTTTACACCCACCACCTCTCGTAATCTGGACAAGGCAGTGAGGCCTGTGGTTATTAGTCTAACTTTAGCCTTGAGAGAACTGAGGGTCAGAGTGGTTAAGACACTTGCCTAAAAGCCAAGTGAAGATTAACACCACTATTTGCAACCAGTCTACGTGTTCCTAACTAAAGCCTGTGCACTTGTTAATAAAAACACAACTTTTCTCAAACAGCAGAAACTTATTTACCCAGGTCTACAAACATCAAGAACCTTAGTGACAGCTGGTCCAAGATACTTTTGCAAACTAAGCATGCTTTACAAAACCATACCCTTGTCTGCACTTAAGAACGGTCTGCAGCAGTGCATGGCTATGGGGACAAGTGACTGCCTCAACTGTGTGGCTCCCTGTGAACATCCCAGCTGGGACTGCTTTGAGCCAGGTACATGTTTTTGGAGCACCAATTATGTACTGAACTACAAATACGCACCAAAACGCCTCTCTTTGAAACTCTGCTTTTTTAGAGAGTTGGAGCATTCTTTTAAACACTAGAAATATTGATCTAGATGAGGTCAAGTGCTGTTCACTGCAAGTAAATCTACCATATTCTTCTGATGTTTAAGCCCCCTAGACTGTATGAACCAAACTAAGTTAGGAAGGAAATACATATTTAAGACAATAACAAAATTACTTCTGGGGAGGTAACACAGTGTAGCTTAAGGAACGGGGATTCTGAAAGAGGCTTGCATTTAAATTCAGGTCACACTTTGTGTGACTTTGGGCAAAGTAGTTAATCACCCTGGGCTTCAGTTTTCCCTCTGTAAAATAACACAATTATACTTCTACTTCATATGGATCTTCTGATATTGAATCAAGTAATGAAGTACAAAGTACATGGCATACGCTAGGGTTCAGTAAAGGTGGCTGGGGATTAAAAAGTCCAAGGGCCCATCCACCCTACCCCTTCCCATTCATTGCCACATCAGTTGAAAGATTAGAAACTCTAGTTTAAGTAAACTACTTAACAGCATACTTAATGGCACTTAATAGCATAATTCAAACTTATAATGGAACTTAAACCACAATTTTCTAACATATTTCAACGTTCTTTACATTAAACCGGTCTATAGTCTTTATGAGTAATCACTGGTATAGAAACACTAGTGAAATCAACATTGGCCCTTCCAAAGCAGAGGTTCACAGAAGCTCATAACAAGGATACAATAAACCTCCAAGTGACAGCACCTTCCCCAATTTCTTGATTTCCCGTTTGTTAAGGCAAATGCAGCAGCAGCAACCCACTACTTACAGATGCAGTGGTCACTGTGCAAGGTACTTCTCCACGGTGTACACTCATAATGGTAGAAAAAGCAGAAACGATGCCACGGGCATTGTTTAGGCGGCCGTTTTCAGCAAGCAAGTCTGGGAAAGTGAAAGAGTCTCAGTGACATGACATGACACTTAACAGCTTTCTCAGTAACCTATATTCACCCAAAAGGCAAACTTTGATTTGTGGCCTTAAAACATATTCCATGTCCTTTAAGAACATGAATGAAGACAACTTGTTATTTAAAAGTATATTCAAATATACTTTATTTCAGTACATAGTCTTAAAAAAAAAAAAAAAAGACTGCCTTGACAAGCATTAAATTAGTGCTGTGTGTTTGTGGTCTCCCCCACTTGGATCTGCAGCAGCCCTCTTGCAACCAGGCTGCAATCTGAAGTTCATGCTTATGTTACAGATTCTAACTCCCAAGCGAACATACTGTCTACACTCAACAGATAACACTTTTTATTTTGATATGGCCATAAACCACAGGTATCCTCCGTGGGTTGAAACTACTCCCTGTCAGCACATCTCAGTATCCTTTAGACTGTGCTCTTCAAACTTAATGCACAATTTGCTTGGGAAGCTGGTTAAGATGCAGATTTGGACTTGGCAGGTTGGGATGGGTCCAGAGATTCTTTACTGCCAATAGGCTTCCAGGTGATGGTGATGCTCTGAGTCCAGAGAGCACACTTCCAGTAGCAACGTTTTAAGAGAATATAGGGGAAGAAGTCCCAATACTTACTGATCAGATTAGACGTGATGGGGGAAAACCTCTCTTTTGCTGTCATGTCATTTAGGCTTTTCATTTTGATGGAACGCTTAATATACGGATTCAGAATATAAGCCGCTACTTTGGGTTCCTTCAGGAGTTGCTGAAAGTACCAAAAGATAACTTAATTCTTTACAGCACAAATGATCTCAGATGCCACAGTTTCTTTTTTCTTTCCCTCCTGCTGTGTTTCTTTCTTTCTTTTTTTTTTTTGTGGTATTTTTTGTGATTGAACCCAGGGATTCTCTACTATTGGACTACATCCCAACCCTTTTCATTTTTTGAGACAGGGTCTTGTTAAGTTGCCCAGGCTGGCCTTGAACTTTTGATTCTCCTGTCTAGTCACCTAAGGAGCAGGATTACAAGCGTGTACTACCACACCCAGCCACATACTCACTTTCTTACGACTTACAAAAATCAGCACTTACAAGCACGTATAAAGACAAATTTATCATATAATATGTTTCTCCAAATGACTTCAGGAATATGCTGTATGACGGTTTTATATAAGATAAAATGATGTTCCTTGGAAAGTATTTAAAAATACCTTATGATGTTTCTGAAATATATGTTTTCTAAGAAAGATTATAAAAAATTAAGCAGCCAAAGGCTCACTTTACTTCCTATCTTAATGTATTTAATACAGGTGAGACTCTGGCTCTAGTTTTTCCTCCAAGGCAGACCTAAATCAGGTGCTCCGACAGCAGGGCAGGCCTCTCTCCCATTCCCTGAGAGGGGCTGCATCCTGGCAGGTCCTGATTCTTCTGCTCTGCTTTAACAGAGCTCACAGGATCAACCCAACTTGTGAGAAGTCTCTAGTGTTTCCACGGCAGCCTCAGTGGTCTGGAAGGGAGAATGGACCAAACATGGAAGTGCAATGACCATGGGAGACCACTATGGCCCCATTTTGTTCAATGACAAATGTCTTTCGTTAGTGAACAGATGCAGCTTCTAGCACCTTGCTGCTCTGGTTACAGACAAGAGTTCCAATGAACCAACAACCACTCTTTCCAGGCAGGCATCTTTGAGTTACACATCTCTATGTGATTTCCAATTACTCTGCCAATACTTCTGCCCAGGATTTGGGCCAGAATCCTGTCTCTGAGCCATATTGCTTGTCACATACTGCCATCCAGTATACAGATTTCCACTGGAATGGCCCACAGAAAGGACACCCCTGTCAACAAAAACTGAACATGTATTCCAATAAAAAGCATCTTAGAATCCGTGGTATCTATTTTTGAAACTGTTTCTGGTGGATCTTCCAGGGCTGGACAGTTAAGAATGGCACTGGATAGTCCTATACTTCTTCCCTCAGTGTCCCCCCAAATGCTAATTTTCATTTATAAAGGGTCTTATGGTAACTACCTCCCTCCTTTTCCTCCATGTCACGACTGATTTTCAGGTTTGGGTCAGAATCATTCTAATGTCCATGACCCAGGTCATTCCTTTTGTTGTAAATATGAACTTAATAATGGCATAACTGATAAGCAGCAGATGTAACTGTCACCTCCAAAAAGGCCTCTGTAGATCCTGTGTGTTTCTGACACCCTCCCCTGATGTGGCTCTTGCAAGGAGGTTCAGCCTGCTGGCTCTGTGAAATCTAAGAGGACCAGCTAAGACCTTAAGCATATTTGCAACAATTGGATCAAGGAAGGAATACAGAGCTAAACTTATTCTGTCTGTTAGGACAAAAGTTACAATAAGAGTTCAAAACAAAAAGTGAACAAAATAAGTGGCATAGAACAATACTTGTAAAGTGGGGCTGGGGCTGTCGTTCAGTGGTAGAGTGCTCGCCTAACATGCACGAGGCACTGGGTTTGATCCTCAGCACCACATAAATATAAAATAAAGATAGTGTGTCCATCTAAAACTAAAAAATAAATATTAAAAATAATACTTGTAAGGTATTATGATTAATGTAGAATATAGGTATTATTCTATACAAGTAGCCTATGAGGTTTTTTCCCTAAACAAAATAAAAATCTTTAGAAATACATGGATTAGAAGATAGAAAATTTCTTTTAAGCATACAATTAAAAAAAATTCTCTGGGGAGACTACATACTAGACTGTCTATTTTCTCTTCTTTCTTTTTTTTTGGTACCTGGGATTGCACTCAGGGGCACTTAACCACTGAGCCACATTCCCAGCCCTTTTTGTATTTTATTTAGAGACAGGGCCTCACGGAGTTGATTAGCACCTTGCTTTTGCTGAGGCTAGCTTTGAACTTACGGACCTCTAGTCTCAGTCTCCTGAGAAACTGGGGTTACAGACATGTGCCATCGTGCCTGGCTCTCCTTCCCTCTCTTAATGTGGACCTGACTGCTAGAGGTGGCAGCTAGAAAATCTAAGGAGAGGAAAAGTAACAAAATGTTTAGAAACTTCTAGACTTGAAACTTAAAGCACAGATTCTCTGGCTTAAATCACTAGGTTTGAAATTCAGTTTATTCTTTTCTTTTATGTAAATAAAAGTGAAGATAAGCTTCCAAGGTGGCCTCCCTCCTCTGCAGCCAGCTCTCCACCTCACTGGGATGCTCTTGCTCCCCTCCTAACTCTGCTGCCCCAAGGCTCTGCTCAGCTCTCTTCTCATGTCTTGGGAACAAAATAATTAAAATCCAAGAAAAAGGGCTGGGGTTGTGGCTCAGTGGGTAGAGTGCTTGCCTAGCATGTGTGAGGTACTGGGTTTGATTCTCAGCACCACATATAAATAAATGAATAAAATAAAGGTCCATCAATAACTAAAAAAATAAAAACAAAAAATCCATGAAAAGACTTCATCTGAAAAATAAATTATAGTAAAACAAAGTTGTAACATATTATAAGACTATTTTGAAAACACCTGTATTATGAGCACATTTTTTTCAAAAGGCGACCTTTTAATTCTCTTCTGAAATGATGATTTTTCTTAAGTTACTAACTTACATTTTGACTTTATACTTCTACCTTTTTTTAAAAAATATATTTTATTTTTTGCAGTTGTAGTTGGACACAATAACTTTATTTTATTTATTTACATGTGGTGCTGAGGATCGAACCCAGGGCCTTATACGTGCAAGGTGAGCGCTCTACCACTGAGCCATAACCCCAGCTCCACTTTTATCTTTTCTCATCTGGAAATCTTGGTACCTAATGTGAATATTCTTATATGTGTCTGCCTGCCTCCACAAAAATAGTTTTAGGAAACAAAACCCAATATTATTACCAACAATATGTTTCTGAAGAACAATGTTTTTGTTTGAATAATTAAAGGAACTTAAAAATGCAATAAACAAGAAAACCACTTACCGCTACCCTCAACAACTCCTTTTCTACTTGTTCCAGTTTATTCTGTTTAGAAGCAGCAGAATAAAGAGCAGTGGCATAGCGACCTTCAATGCCGTATACCTGAACAGGTGGCTTCAGACAAAAGGGTAGACATAAGAAAGAAGGAAAATCAATTAAGATATTATACTATAAAGCAGAATTAAACATTTATAATTTTAAAAATTCATCTCATAATACAAAACAATTTAATTATGTCACCAAAGAG
Organism: Marmota monax; assembly: GCF_021218885.2. Lineage (NCBI taxonomy): Eukaryota > Metazoa > Chordata > Mammalia > Rodentia > Sciuridae > Marmota > Marmota monax. Next base: position 3,913,661 of record NW_026695235.1, read on the forward strand.
CTGTTCTAAATGGCAATTCTCAAATTAGGAATATTTTCTTAGTCAGGTTCCTCTATCTTTGAGTGTTTAATTCTTCACTCGTGAAATGAGGGGTTGGGAAGACATAGTGTCTAAAGACCCTTTGAGCTCTACCTCATATAATTTAGTTATTTTAACTACTTTAAACTTTCTTTTAAACCAATTAATTTAAAAATGTACTTATGATTCCCTTGAACTCAGTAGCTGTTCAGTTCCAAACATGGGAGATTTGTAACTCTGATGGAAGGCAGTTTGAATATACTGGAGCTAGGGGAAAAAAAGCACTAAGACATATTATAAATTTCTGCTTACAGAGCCTCACCATCAATGTTCAATTTAATAGAGCCCTTTGCTAATTCACAAATCACCTGAGGTTTGACATTTTTACATATGATCTGCTACCATCAACATATGACCGCATGTGCTTAGTGGTGCTATGAATGTAGCAGGAAAGCCAGGCTCTGAATAAGAATGATTTAGTTTTCAGACCAGTTCTAAAACCACGCTGACCAGTTCTAAAACTTTAGGCAAACTTCCCCTAAACCTCAATTTCCCCCTTTGTAAAATGGGAAAACCAACTACTCCTTATCACTGTTACAGAAGTTTTAGGAAGTTCTTGCATGAAGAGTAAATAAGATTCTTCCTAATAGTTTTGAGAGATTTAGGCTGGTGGGGGTGTAATAGTCACTTTTCAAAAACAGTGGTTCACTAAAGACACTGGTATTTTGATCTTTGATGCTATTTTTCCAAGGAGGGGATTGGCTCACTGTTGAGTGGAGTGAGCAGGTTAGATAGCCCAGTTCTTTTGTAAGGTGAGATCTGTTCCTGCTCCCTGTTAGTGAATCTATCTTCTGTCACATAAGAACTAATAATTAAAGAAAGAATTAAAGTAACGCATGAAAATGCAGTCAGGTTGTTACCAGCTGGTAACAGGGTTACTATGAGCTGTTGGCATTACTTTTCTGTCACTCACAGGTCTCTCTCTTCATCAGAGGTCAATTAGGCTACTTCTGCATTGAAAGCAAGGGGCTGGCAGATCTTTGAAATGGTTAGATGTTTTGATGCCAAGTGGAGTAGTCCCTTTGTGCTGATTTAGTGCAGAGCAAGGGTATAAGTAGTGACCATCCCTTACTAGCCATGGTGAAGGGAAGCACATGGAGCTGCAACAGAAATTGAGATACCTCCATTTAATGTCAACTCCTATAGTAACTTACTGTGAGAATATGGTGTGTCATTTTATTTTGTTGGATCTGTTTCGTGCATTACAAAAAAGCAAATAAAAGCTGGCATACCTATTTTGGAGGGTTAACTGGAAAAACATGAATTTTTTAAAAAAGTTACTATATTTAAAGGTTATGTGTAGGCTCATCACATAGCAAGCACTCAACATCAATCCTTTGCCCACATCAAACACATATCACATTTTGGGAACCACAAACTATGCAAAGAAAGGTTTGGGCAGTGAATACACAGAAATCCATACCCTAACTGTATTGCTATTTGACTCACATACTTTCATCTGCTTTACATTACAAAAGAATATAAATTAACATACCCTCACAAGCTTGGTAAATGGTCTGACCATAGATGTACTGAAGCATCGCACCTTTAAAATAATCAAGGAAAATGGGTCAAACAAGGTTACTCGAAAATTTCTGTATTTAACTCAATAATAAAAATATTTTTAATGACTTCTAAACAATTAGTTTCATATGCTTCTCTGTATTATCACAAAAATTACACAGGGTGAACCGCTCTTTATTACCTGGGAGTAAATTCCACCAATCATTTCAAATAGCTTGGGAAATTGCCTTCACACTAACATCCCAGTTTGTTGGAATGGGCTAAGGCTTACACACACTAATGAGGACGCAAGGGAAGGACGGGGGAGATACAAAAATAACGTTCAGTGAGGGCTACTGTTTCAAAAAACTTTAACATTTTTGGCACTGGTATTACCACACCCTTGGGAAGAACTACCATAAAGTGGGAGGACTTTGGTCATCACGAATATACTTTCTCGGAAATCCAAACGCTATCTAAAAATATTCATTATTTGAGTATTATAGTATAAATAATAAATATTCATTATTTGAGTATTGTACCGGTTTGATATGACAACAGGCCCTAGTTCTCAGTTGGCATCTTGGCCATCAAAGGCCAGAGCTGGAATCCAAGATTTAAAAAAATCACCTGCAAGGGCACAGGTCACCTTCATATTCTTCAGCACAGGAATGCACTATGTCAGAATTCTCTCTGAGGATTAAAAGACTTTTAGCGCTCATGGAAAAATTACCTAAGCTGCAAAGGGTGCTCGTATGTAAAGCACCAGGATGGACACAGCACAAGAGGCACACATTTTCCCCAACTCCGTCCTGTTTGACTCTGTCGGTTCCGAGCTCAACACTTACTGTTGAGCAGCCAAGGACGGGTCGTTTAGGCGTTTCTGTCATTTTTCTTTACGAAAATGAAAGGTACTTTGCGAATATTCCGGAGCATTACCAGTGACCCCTGACAGGTTTCGCCACCGCCGCCGCCAAGCAGCCCTCGGAGCCCGGGAAGCCCGGTCTCGGTCTCCGGTCCCCTCCAGCCAGGGGCCTCCCGGGGCAGTGTTCGGCGGACTCCAAGGTCACAGCTCGCGCAGCCCCGCGCCCACTAACCCGCTGGTGTCCACGGGGTCGAAATGAGGGCCTGCCTGCATCGCCCGCGCTCGTCAGGCCCCACGACCTTGAGCGGCGGCCAAACTACCCCAGCAGTGGCCCCGCACCCTGGCGCTCAGCAGCTGGTACCGGTCACCCCAAGGGACAACCTCCTGTTGGCTTCTCTCACCTGCTGTGAGAGCCTGGAGGCTGTTGGGGCGGCCATCTTCTCCCGGGTGGCTGTAGGTCAAACCCGGGTAAGAAGCGAGAGGGGAGTGAGGGCGCAGGCGCGCGCCAGCGTAGCCGCTAGGCTCTCTGGGACATGTAGGCGCAGGTCGCCAGGACGCGTGCGCGATGACGTCTGCGGACCGGGAATTGTAGTCCTTAGAAATGAGGGAAAAGGGAGCCAACCAGAGGTCTGAGGTGGACTGATGGGCTCAATGCGTCTGAAAATGAAATCCTGGAGTCACTAAGCGGCCCTCAGTATGGGTTTGTTGTCTCTAGTTTTAAAATTTACATTTAGATAAAACACAGTGCCATTTGTTCCATTCACAATCATCATAGCATCTACCATTTCTCCCTAGCATACCAAGCAGGCATCAGCTGTATAACCAAAGCAAAACAAACCAAACAAGAACAAGAACAAAGAAAAACAAACAAAAGAAAAAAGCAACACCAAAGGAGCCCTGTAGTTCCAAGAGCAAACATCACATTCCGCTTACCCGAGGCGTGACTCGCCTTTCAGTCCCCTGCCCTCTTCCTCCACCTGACCTGACCGCTACTCTGTTAGTTTGTGAAGGTGTGTGAGATTCTGGTGCTTAAATGTCTCTTCTGTGTAGAGAAGAGTCTGATATGAAACAGAAGAACCTGGATTTTAGCAAATGCGACGCGGAAACTTAGCACCTCATGAAAAAAAAAAACCTGTCTTCAATCCATTCCCCTTAAGCAGAGAGGCTCTAATTTTCTCTTTTGTAGAGAAAGAGAATTGACAGGCAGAGCGAAGGTCAGGGTTCATGGTGGTAAAACAATGGGATTCTGTGATCAGTTTAGGAGAAAAAAAATAATATTTCTGCTTAAATCTAATATAGGAATTCAGATTAATTTTATCCTTTCAAAGTGCAATTTTTCATCATTACATTTTTTTAAGTGGGAAAAAAGTAGAACAAATGTAATTGCTCCTTTTCCCCAACTACCCAGAGGCAGCTGTTGTCAATATTTTGGGGAACTGTTTCCTAGTACATTTTTAGACTGTGGACTGCCCATACTTTAACCTCAGGAGGTTATGTGATGTTGGACTCATTATACAAGCTTTCTGGGTTTCTGTTTCCTAATCTATAAAAATGGATATTTTAATAGTGTTTGCTTTATAAATTGTTATAAAAAAGTAAAGAATTTAATATGTATGTAAAGTACTTAGAACAATTGCCTGACAGAACCTCACTCAATAATATTAGTTCTTTATTTTATGCTTATTTTTATTACACATACAGATTCACAATGTGTATATAATTTAGTATCTTGACTTTTTTCTTAGTATAAGAGAAAAAGGATACAAAATTATATATGGATTGTCAATATATTCTTATAATGTAAGCATGTTTCCAAGTTATAAAATTTTCATAAACATAATTTCATTGGCTGCAGAATAATCTTTCAAATGGTTATTCTATAATTTGATCATTCTCGTATTTTTAAACACAATTCAGATGGTTTCCAGTTTTGTTTTTGGACATTTTAAACTCCTGAGCATCTTTAGACACTTTTTTTTTCATCTTTCGAATAATTTCCAAATAATTTTGATGCATGAGTTTGAGCTGCTTTTCAAAAATTTTAACCAATTTATACTTTCACTAGCAGTATATTAAAACCCTTGTTTCGATCCATTGCTACAAATTATTTTTTGGGGGGGGCAGGGGGTACTTAGGCACTCGACCACTGAGCCACATTCCCAGTCCTATTTTGTATTTTATTTAGAGTCAGGGTCTTACTGAGTTGCTTTGCAACTCACGGTTGCTGAGGCTGGCTTTGAACTCGTGATCCTCATGTCTCAGCGGCCCCCCCCCCCCGCCCCCAGCCACTGGGATTACAGGCATGCAAATTATTTATTATTGAGTTTTATCTTAACTTTTTTGTTTTATGCTGACACTCAATTCAAAACAAATATGGCTCACCATTTTATTTTCTATATAGAGGCATCATATGCAGTCCTAGAAAGCAGCAGCACACTATCATAAGCACCTTAACAACATGAATTTTAAAAATGAATTGACTTTCCTTTTAATCCAGGAAAACACGTCCCAATGATACTAGTCAGAAAGGTGGACAAAGGTTAATGTGCAACATGTTCATTGCACTGACTTTAAAATAGAAAATAAAAAAAGAAACACATGTCTAAACATAAAGGAATGACTTTTAAAATGACATATTATGAAGCCATTAAAATGAGATTTTCAGAAAGTGTTTCATGACATGAAAAATATTTAATACAAGGAAAAAATAAAAACCACATTCTGTATTTCTCAACAATGAGCATATGCCACACTATGATCAGGAAAAAAGAAGAAGAAGAAAGGAAGGAAGGAAGGAAGAAAAGAGCTATGATCCTGTCCCTTCACTACTGTGTCCTTAAAAAGTGGGATGCATCTGCTCTAGTGTCTGATGAAGCTCCACTTCTGACATGAAAGGCAATTGCTTCGGTAGTGACATAAAAACAGACACATAGATTAATGTTACAGAATAGAAGACACAGACCAACCTACATATCTAAAGTCGTCTGATCCTTCACAAAGGTGCCAAAACCATACACTAGAGAAAACACAGCCTTTTAAACAAAGGGTGCTGGCAAAACTGATTATCCATATGTAGAAGAATAAAACTAGACCCTTATCTGTCACCTGCACAAAAATCAACTCAAAATGGATCAAAGACCTCGGAACTAGACCAGAAATGATGCAATTCCTAGAAGAAAACACAGGTCCAGCACTCCAGTGTTTAGGCACAGGCAATGGCTTTCTTAATAGGAGCCCTAAAATTCATGAAACAATGCCAAGATTTAATAAATGGGAGCTTCTGCACAGCAAAGGAAACAATTAGGAATCTGAAGAGAGAACCCACAGAATGGGGAAAAAATTTTTTGCTAGCTACTCTTCTGACAGAGGACTAATATCTAGGACATATAAAGAGCTCAAGAAATTTAACACCAAAAAAAATCAAGTAACCCAATTAGTGAATGGGCAAATGAATTAAACTGACATGTCTCAGAAGAAATTACAAATGGCCAACAAAGTGGAAGAAATGTTTAATGTCATTAGCAATTAGGGAAATGCAAATCACAACTACACTGAGATTTCATCTCATATCAGTCACAATGGCATTCATCAGGAATACAAATAAATGCTGGAGAGGATGTGGAGAAAAAGGAACACTTTTACACTGTTGGTGGGACTGTAAATTAGTACAACCACTATGGAAATCAGTATGGAGGCCCTCAAAAGACTAGGCTACACCACTTCTCAGTGTTTACCTTGAAGTGTTAAAGTCATCTTACTACCATGATAGCGTGCATATGCATGTTTAATAGCACAACTCACAATAGTCAAACCATGGAACCAGTATAGGCGTCCATTAATGGATGGGTGGATAAAGAAGATGTGGTATATATACACAATGAAGTTTTTTTCAGCCATAAAGAAAAACGAAATTATGGAATTTGCAGAAAATTGGATGAAACTAGATCCCATCATGTTAAGTGAAATAAGTCAAACTCAGAAGGTTAAGGGTCACATGTTTTCTCTCATATGCAGAAGCTAGAGAGGAAAAAGGAAAACAAAAGGTGGGGAGAGATCTAAAAAGCAAAGGGAGATGAGTAGAGTAAAGGGACTAAGAGGTGGGAGGTGGAGGGAGGGGAGAAGTGCTGGGGAGAGATATTGGCCAAATTATATTGTTATATTGTGTGCATGTATGAATAGGTAACAACAGATCCCATGAACTGTACAACTATAATGCACCAATAAAAAATGTGGTAGAAAAAAAAAAGAAAGGCAATTATTTCAAGTTGCTGAGCACCATGATGGATTAAAGAGTTGGATCAGAGGATGAACAAGTTTTCTCCTAAAGATTGAGACTCCGCCAACTGGGGGAATTTTCTTTAGCTCTGTAGAATCCACAGTAAGAATTCGGTCAGTTCAGGGCAAAGGGCGGTAATAAGGTTTTCTCTACACATTCTCTTACACTGGAAGAACCTGGGAAATGCTTGCATTTTTCGTGTGTTTATTTATCATGGAGTGAATTCTGTTCTTTCTTTTGTCCCTTTCTCTTTTAAGAGCTATATATGGGGCTGGGGATGTGGCTCAAGTGGTAATGCGCTTGCCTGGCATGTACGGGGTGCTGGGTTCAATCCTCAGCACCACATAAAAATAAAATAAAGATGTTGTGTCCACCGAAAACTGAAAAATAAATATTAAAAAAATTCTCTCTCTCTCTTTAAAAAGACAAAAAAGAGCTGTATATGATAACTTGACGGCAGTCCAGAGCTACTCAGCTACTCACTGTCTCGGAGCCACAAGCTAGTAGCCTGATTTAGGGCAGTTCTTTGATATGTAACTTGTCTTTCTGTTTAAATTTCAAGAATGTGTAAATGACCTTGGTTGACTTTCAGCTAGGTCTGTGGTATTTCCCTGTTAACGGTTTTTCATGGCGGTCTTGCCAGTCACAGAGGTCATTGGTTTGGAATTGACCAGGCTTTGAACAAGAAGCACTTGTGATGAAAACAGGCAATAGGATCCCAGACACTATGACCATATTAAGTTAAAACGTTTATTCTTAAGGTATCATGCATCTTCTAAGAGAAAAAGAGAAAATAAAACACGTAAAAAAGGGCTCAATGGTTTTTGTTGCTGTCTTTGGAGAAAGCTGCGTTAGAAGGTTCTGCAGTACAGATTTCTGGGGTCTGGAAGTCAACAGAGGGAGGATCCTGAGCTGCAGAAACTGGTCACCCACTCCCAATACAGATTTCTTCCCTCCCCCTCTCCAGGCCTGTGGGTGGCGGCCACCTTGAAGCTGCCACCTGCTCAGTGTTCAAGGTCACAGCTCTCAGGCTGGTGTGGACTGCAGGATCATTCTGACACTAGAGGGCGCCATCTTCTCACGTTGTTAACAGCCTCTGGCGTCGGAATCAATTTCTTTCTAGAGCTTTCTGTGTCCAACTGTGGTGTCGGGCTCACATTTGTAAGTAAGCATCAGCATTGTGAGATCCACAAACAAAAGGGGTCCCTGAGAACGGCTGATAACCCGGGCTCTTAGTGTTCTGCGACCCAGATGGCTACAGTTTCTTGTCCCCGGACCCCTGACACCCTCCTCCAGTGTTCTTTGGGCTGCAGAGCCCTCCAGCTTGGCCCTCAAACTTCTCACAGCAACCCAGGTTTTGCTTCACGGGCTGCTCCTTTGCTTCCACAGAAGAGGCTGGAGGGATCTATGACTTCCTTATAGATTTTTTTTGGGGGGAGGCGGTTGGGACAGTTTAGGGGAAAGTTATGCAGTTGAACTTGCATGCCCTATTCTGGAGGTCCGTAATGATAAATAGTAGAACCTCACTGATTGCAATCAACACAGGGATTGTAAATGGAGAAGCATCCACTGTAGTAAACAGAACCTTTTGGGTGCCTTTGATGCCCTGAAGCATTCTGCAGTTCCAGTTGTGCTTACATCTGTTTGGTGGCCCTGCCTGGGACTCAGGGTCTGAGGAGACCTGTCACTGGTGTCTGGTGGTTATCCCATTGTTCCTGCAGAGACCGCATCAGGCTGCGCAGCCCCTCACCCTGCCCCTCACTACCAGTGCACCTTGCCAGTCAGATGATCTCTGTGCCTCCGTGTCCTTCTGTGGGGAAGGGACGTAGGAACATAGGTGGCATGTGAGCTAAAGCCTGTAATTGTCTTTTGCACTGTGCTGGCCGGGAGTCAACCCATGAGAAACCTGAGTGCTACCGTCATCCTCAACATGCCGTCCCTCTATATGTTGTCTGTCTGCAGAGGCGAAATGAGCATGAACATGGTGAATTTCCTCACTAAAGTCTTCTTTCCTCTCCTTCCTGGGTTGTGACTTAGAAAGTACAACAGAGCATTATCATATCTTCTGAAAGCCAGGAAGTGGTTACTTGTCAACACCAGCCCGGTTTTAGAGGCACCGGATCCCTGGGAACCACAGCTAGGTGAGTCAGAAGTGGGTGTCGTCGTCTGAGAGTTTCCAAGCCAAGTCAGTCTTCTGGTTTCAGAACCATCAGCAGTCAGGACACACTGTCAAACAAGCATTGAACACCATTTACTTAAAAATAAAAAATGAAGTATTCATGTTTGGTAAATAAAACATGAGAACCGCTGAGGCTTTGTAGGAGTTTAGTGTGAAACACGAAGTTATATGGTTAAAAAAAAAGGAAATTACACATTTTATTCCTGTATACAAATATTTAGTTGTAGGAAAAGTGAAAGTAAAAGTCAGGGCAAAGAACACATTCAGACACTGGGGCAACCTCCCAGATGGTGGGACAGAGCGTGGTGCAGCTCGATGTCAAAATGTCCCCAGGTAGTGATAGAATCTTCTAGCATCCCACAGTGAGCTGTACCACCCAAGAAATTGTTGACAAGACACTCTTTGGCAGAGTGATCATTTTTAATTTTTATTTGTAAAGAAGAGCACAGGGAATGCTTGCTCTGAGATTTCCAGGAAATGAGGTTGGAGCTCTGTGGGGCCATACAGTTTAGCACAGGATGATGGAGAAAGAGCAGGGAGCAATGGGGTTCCTGATGGCCCCGCGGAGCCCAGATGCTGGGAACAGCATGGACCAGGCAACCGGAGAAGAAATGAGGTTTTTCTCTACCCCAGAGTTTAAAGGCGGCCATGGTTCTGTAGCAGATGCATTCATGTGACCTTGCAGATGGCCCTTTGACCTGAACGTGTATAGAATGCCCATGCTTTTTATCCTGCTGAGCACCTCCTGGGGGGAGACAGAGCTGGTAACATATTTTTGTAGGGTTTTGATTTTATGGGTAGAATTGCAAGGCTGGATCAAAGCACTATCTATTTTGAGTTTTTAAGCAACAAGGGGGTTATTACTGGGCTTTTTTTGTGGAGACCAAGGCCAAATTTGTAGGAAAACAGAGTAATTTGAACCATTTATATCGCATGGCTTGAAATAGGAACAGAGGTCCATCCCTCAATTCATTCCTTCATTCCTTGGTGCAGGTATGAATCATCCAACAGACATTCACTGTGGGTTAGAGGTCATGCTGGATACTTTGGGGAACAGGAAGGCAACTGAGACCCACCATGCCTTCAAGCAGGGGCCTCTAGTTTCCTAATTAGTTTAACTTTTAAAAAAATCACCTTTCCCTTTAAAAATGGAGAGACATTAGTCTAACATCAAATGAACCGTACATAATGTTATAAGCTCTCAGTTTTCTTGAATATATCTTTAAATTTTTAAGGAATTCCTTCAACACAGAAGCCCCAAACATACCACAACTCCTGTCATATCTTGGCAACTAATTGAAGCCATGAGAGAGAAATGATAAAAATAAGTCATTCCAGGTGGCTGAGCATTATGGTATAGTTCTCAAAGTGGTTGTTCATGAGAAAGGAAGTTGGATTGGGCAGTCTCAGCCACATGGGAAGCTGAGGCAGGAGGATCCCAAGTTTGAGGATAGCAAGACCCTCAGCAACCTAGAGAGAGCCTGTCTCAAAAAATAAAAAGGCCTGGGGATAGAGATCAGTGATAAAGCCCCCCTGGGTTCCATTCCTATAATCCCCAGATCCCCTCAAATTTGAAGTGGGTACCATCTCTCCAGCACTGGATCAAATTGGTTCACTTGGGACAGTGAGAAGAGAGCCAGTATTCTTTCTTCCCGTGATTTGTGATAGTCACGCTCACCCTGGAATCAACAGAGTTTATGTAATCCAGATTTGCTGATGTTCTCGAGGCCTAGATGTTATTTGTGTTCTGATCCCATTTCCTGAGAATAGCCTAGAAATAGTCTTTCAAGGTGGTCCTCAATCCTGGCAACTGATCGAAATCAAGGGTGGAACTTAAAAAACTACAGATGTCTACTAAGACATGAATTAGAACCTACCATGCACATTTTAGTTTTAATTAATTATTGAATTTGTTCAAGGATTGGCTAGGAATTCAATAAATCATAGTATGTCTATGATGAAATATTATGCCTCTGCCCTTTTGATCTGAGAAAATATTCATAATCCACTGCTAAGTTAAAAAGAAAGAAAGAAAGAAAAACCAAGATCAAGAAAGAGTACTCAGTTTATAATCTGGTGACATTTTTGTTCGATAATCAGTTATTTATATGCATCATACAGAGGGGCAGAGGGAACCTCAGAAACTCTCTATTAGCAGTGGTGGTGTCTGAGTGGTGATTTCTATTTGTCTTTTCCTTGGTGCTTTTCTGTGCTTCTAGTTCAAATCTCAGTGCTTTTGTACAGGAGAAGAATTCTGTCAATAAATGGTAAGTATTTCCTCTTCAGGAACAACAAGGGGAAGAGGAGCAAAGAAATGAGGTACACATGGCTGATTCATTCATTCATTCCAATTTTTATTCAGCCTTAAAATTTTTGTCATTAATTTTATGTAGTCTTTTCTTCTACTTATCCAGGAAAAAACATCTTGCGTACTGCTGTGAGCTCAGCACTGATGTGTTAGGCACCGGCCGTAGAATCGGTTTTCTCAAGTCCAATGCTGCGTTCTTCTGCTGCAGCTCACCGAGGGGCCTTGAGGTGTTTGGTATACGTGTTCCCTTCCCAGAGGTTCCAGTCCGGGCACTTCTGGGTGGGGCCTGGGAATTTCCTATTTTAAACAAGTGACCCTGTGACTCTGACATAGTAGCTGGCACAGTTCTCTGAGAACCTGTGAGGAGTGTGTCCTTGGGCTTTAGTTGCTGCAAGCTCTTGAACACTGATGCAATGTGAGCTCTAGTTTGTTGTTGCATCATGAAGTCTCAACTAAGTTCCCCCAGAATGTCCCCGGACCCACGCTCCTTAGCTGCCCTGGCTTGTTTTAGAATGTGATGTTTAAGTGGGGAGACAACCAAAATATGCTCATCATCCTGGAAAGGTGGCATAAAGATGGCAAACCTTCCTTCTTTCCTTAAGTCAAAAAACAGTAGCCCAGGAAGTAATAATCCTTCTAACAGCAACCGCCACTTATTAAACATTGGGGTAAGCCCTTTAGATTCACTCATTTAATTCTCTCAAAACCCTTAGATCAGCTAGGCACTGTGAGGCATGCCTGTAATCCCACCGACTGGGGAGGCTGAGGCAGGAGGATCACAAGTTTGAGGACAGGCTCGACAACTTAGCAAGGGCTTAAGCAACCCAGTGAGACCCTGTCTCTAAATAAAATACTACAAAGGGCTGGGGATATGACTCGGTGGTTGAGCGAGAGTCCCTGCGTTCAATTCCTAGTACCAAACCCAAAAACAAATGGCAAAATAACCAACACACACACACAACCGCCCCCCCACCCCTTAGGTCAACTGTAGATAGAATCATCCCTATTTTACAGATGAGGAAACCGAGGCTTAATAGACCTGCCCCAGATTACATGGCCTGCCAGTTGGCTTGTACCCAAAGACTTGGGCTCCACTGTATTACCCAATCCCACTCTACCAGTGGCCAAGGTGCAACCTCTGGCTTGTGAGGCTGCCCTCAGCTCAGGGCCCGAGAATATTGATCAGGGCCAGGTAGCTTTCTGTTCAGCTGCCACTGCTGATTTCCTGGTATGAAATTATTATTTAACTTCAACCTTCTAAAACTGTGCCCTTCATGGTCCCAGCTCACACAAAGTTAAAAAACACTTGCTAGAATGCATAAAACACAGCCAGCAGCGTATTTCCAAATCACGTTGGAAGCCAGGCAGCGTTCCCTTGAAATACCCGTCCCGGGGGCAAAGCAGTTAAGAAGGAGGGTTTCCACCCGAGCCTGTGGCCTGCGATGTGCGTTGAGCTGAGGGAGCCTGGGGATTTGGAGAGACCAGGGCCCTGCAGCTAGGACCTTGGAGTGGGGGTCAGCAGTGGGAGGGCCTCTGCAAACTAGGAGAGTGGCAACAGTGCATGGAAATTTATTACAGGTTTTGCTTGTGGATAAAACGCTCTTTGGGAGGAAAACATCTCTTCCATTCACCGCAGGCAGGTTTTGTCATTCTTTTTTTTTTTTTTTTTTTGGAGGTGGGTGGCGCGGTGGCCCTGAGGGCTTGAGCCCAGGAACTTGTGCCTGGCTCTGCCACAGAGCTATATCTCTAGCCCCTAGTCACTCTTTTAAATGTATTTCAATGTATCATTTTAATTTTAATTTTGTATTTTATTGAGATATAATTCACATACCATAGCATTCATATTAATTTAAAATTTGTGGTGTGTGGTTCTGGGAATTGAACCCAGGGCTTCCAGTATGCTAGGCAAGGCTGCTACCACACTGGTACGTTGCTAACCTACATGACCCTTTAAAGTATACGTTTCAGTGTTTTGTTTTTTTTTTTTTTTTGTATATTCACAGCCATAGTAAATAATTCTAGAATATTTCCATAGCCCCCCCAAAACAGCATCCCCATTCCCTGGTAAATTCTGAGGATTTTTAATGGTCGTATTTCTTCTCTTCAATCATATTATGAGAGGACACTGGAACTCATTACTCTTCCTGGAACACAGTAGGTACTTAGGAAATATTATAAAATCCAAGCTCTCAACCTTGGATCTTTCATTCATTCATTCATGTAGTAGGGAGTGGTACAGGGATGGAACCCAGGGGCAGTTGACCACTGAGCCACATCCGCAGCCCTATCTTGTATTTTATTGAGAGACAGGGTCTCACTGAGTTGCTTAGTGCCTCACTTTTTGCTGAGGCTGGCTTTGAACTTGTGATCCTCCTGCCTCAGCCTCCCAAGCCGCTGGGATTACAGTCGTGTGCCACAGTGCCTGGCTGGATTTTTCATTCTTTTTCTGGTTTTTATGATAATTTAAACATTAAATGACTAGAGGAGGAAAACACTCATCTGTTTTTTCCCCTCTTTCCTGCTACTTAGGAAGGCCTGAAAACAAAGGTCTCATGTCCACCGGGTAAATGTTTTATTGGCCTTTCTTTTAATTCAGTTTGATTTAGGAAAAGACAAAGACATCTTGAATCATAACACAAACAATGATAGTAATATGTCATAGTTCTCTAGCTCATAAAAATACAGGGAGGAAATTAACAGCTTGGACTGTGGGAAAGAAGGAAAACTGGAAGTCTGATGTGCCTGGGTCTGAATTGTTGTTTACAGAATGGAAAGCAGGTCACGCATAGGCTGGGACATGGCCTCTGTCATGCCTGAGAATCTGCAAACTCAATTCCTTTGCACTGGCAGAACATGAAGGCTAAAGATTATCTTCTAATCCTGTGGCATATTTTAAATCCATGGAATGGGCTTTGATGCTCAGAAATTTCCACTTAAAATCACATACTCTTTTGGGGGTACAAATACTTTGGTTACTGTAGCAGGATGAATGGGAAGATGTACTAGAACAAATGCTACAGTTACTGCACATGAAGACAGGGCTGCCTCTGTCCTGCTGTGGCCATAGCCTCCTCTGCTCCAAGTCCCAAATCTTCTAAAATTCAAACAGTTCATGTGGCATTTTTTCTGTCTGATAGACAAGAGGATAAGAACCTATGCTTTGCAGAAAAGTAAAAAACTCACATGTCCATTATGGATAAATAAATTATAAAAAGTGGCATATCCATGCAATGAAATATTACATGGCCATGAAAAGTAGGGGATTATTAATGCATGCTGTCACACAGATGTACTTTGGAAAGATGATCCTGAGGAAAAGAAGCCAGACACAAAAGGCCTCATGTTGTATGATTTCATTTTTCTGACATGTCCACAAATAGGTAAATTCACAGAGAGGATGATTAGAGGTTGCTGGTGGGAGGGAAGTGGGGAATGATCAAATTAATTAAATTAATCCCAGAAATTTTCTTTTTGAGGTGATGAAAAATTTCTGGAATTAATGGTGACAGTTGCCTAATTTTGTGACTATACTATAAGACACTCAATTGTGTACTTTCACATGGTGAATTTGAAATATAAATGGTATCAATTTTTTTTTTAAAGTAAGAAGAAAAAAATAAGAGGAAGAAATCTTACTTTATTCAGTTGGTGCCTGTGCCACAGCTGGTTTGGCGTCTTCTTTGGCGAAGGAGGCGTGGCTGGGGTGAGACCACTCCTGTCCTCCCGGCTGCTGACTCCTGGCCCAGGCCTTAGCACTCCTGCCTGGGAGGACTCTTGCCTGGATTCTAGCCCAACTCTCTCATTTGTCAGGGGTGCCGACTGGTCTCAGGCAGCAGAAGTGACGTGGTCGGAGTTGCCTGCTTGGTGGCCGAGCTGGTGGAAAACCCAATACTTTTTTCCTGGTCCTTTATTGCCATGTTTTCCTCCCTCTCTGTTCTCTGCTTCCACACGAGTCTACACTCCACAGACCTGGTCTTCCTGAAGCACAGATCTGTCACTGTCCTGTTAACCAACCACCCAATCTCAGTGGCTCCCTGTTGCCCTCTAAACTCCTAACCGGTTGCCCTCCCTGGCTCCACACGTGGGTGCTGTCCAATGTCACCCTCACGCTCACATTTTGTCAGTAAACTTTGCATGTGTTTATGCCTTCATTCCTCAGCCAAATTCCAAGTTTCTCGAGGACCCAGCTCATGTCCTAAATGTCTCTGACCTCCTGGCACAGGAGACCTTGGATCTGGTGGGGATCTGGAAATATCTGTATAAGAGTTGAGTCCATTCAAGACCCTGGCTAACCTTAGTCCAGATAAACCCAAGAAGATCTTAGAGGAATTCTGACAAAGGTTGTGCTTCATCTCTTCTGCTGGAAGACAAAGACCAGGTTTGACTGTTGGGCCTAATCTGGACAATGAGATTCTAGAAAATGCTCATGAGACTGAATTTTGTCTCAAAATGGCCAAACACCCTGCTGACTTTATAACAGAGAGAGGAAGAGAGAGAGGAAGCTAAGCATTAATTTTGAAATAACCTTTTATTATAGAAGTAATTTGTGTTCATTATAGATTCAGAAATTTCTGAGAAAGTTCCAGGAATATAAAGAAAAAAATAAAATAAAAAATAAAAACTCCTGTAATTCTAGACTCTAGGACAAGTCTGTTGATAATCTGTGGGTTATACAGCCATTTTTCTATGCCCCACATACACATTGTTTCTAACAAGGAATCCTACTCTGTATAGTGCTTTGTAACCTGCTTTTAAATTCAATGAAAATTGAATGGCACAACATTAAGTGGAAGGAATTTCGTTGCCGTCAACTCCAGTGATTCATTCTGACGACACAGGGAAAGAGCAGTTCAACCTTTGTTTTCTTGGTGCTGGAAAAGGTACAACAGACAAGGTAAGAAGAATTTGGAGAAGCCGGGACGTGACTTCCTAGCTACCAGCCATGGGTGGAGCATAGCTGTGTGACCGCCTCAACTCTCAGAGTGTTGTCAACGGAACATGTGCTCATCAAGGTCCTTTTGTAGAACTTGTTTTAAGTTTCTCCTGTCCCTTGTTTGTCCTTGGATATTTCAGAGCCCTCTAAATAAGAGGTCAGGGAATGAACTGCTTTGTTCCCTGGTTCATTGCCAGCACAGTGCCCGGAACGGAATTGACACCCAATAAATACTTGTTAATGAAAGAATGGATGAGATTTTTCAGAAACCATGCCCTTTATTATGGAAATCATTAGACCACATGATCTTCTTTTGGAAGCACAAAACAGGACTTCTATATTTAGGTTCTTGGAATTGGGATAATACAAGTAAGTGACATCATATAATGGAAAGTGTTTGCCCATCCTTAGGGTCCCCTTTGGGCCTTCCTGGGGCCCCATGAGGGAGTGTTATTAATTCCATCCTAGAGGTAAAGAGATGGCCAGGGTCCAAGGCTGGCCTTCCGATCCCAGGCTCCAGGTCCCTTCTGCTACACCTCACTGTCTTTCAGTTCCCTGTTTGGGAAAGTCACTGCACAACCCTTAAAGCTTTAAGCAAAAGTTCTCATACTTTGGTGTTCTCAAGAACTGCCCGGGGCTTAGAAATCTGCATTTTAAATAATCGTTAGGGGTTATTTGGATGCAAGTGGTCCAAAAACCACACCTAGAGGAACACTCCATTGAAATATATTAGATTCAGGGTTTTGTTGGGCAGAGGAGGAGGCCATGGTAGGCCCTTAGGATCTCCATCAAGCTCAGCTCTGTTTCCAAGGAGACTGGGAATAACAGCGCAGGAGTCACGGTCGTTCTGGGTGTAGGGTGTCAGAGCTTTACATACAGTTCTTCAGTTCTCTTAAGATCCTGACAAGGTAGGCCCTGTTATTGCCTCCATTTTAAAAGAAGCTGAGTCTCAGGCAAGTATGTCTGGTTTATCTACAATGGGGCGGGAGGGGGAGGAATCGACAAGATCAATAAAATCCTGCTACTGCTAGTTTAGGAAAATCCAGCTGTTTATTATTATTATTATTTTTTTTTTAAAGAGAGAGAGAGAGAGAATTTTTTTTTAATATTTATTTTTTAGTATTTGGCGGACACAACATCTTTGTTTGTATGTGGTGCTGAGGATCGAACCCGGGCTGCACGCATGCCAGACGAGCGCGCTACCGCTTGAGCCACATCCCCAGCCCCTGTTTATTATTTTTATAATAACAGCTGGGGCAACTGGTAGGAGTCATTGGCTGAGGGGACAGTCATTCCTGCTTTGACTTCCTCATCCATGTCCTTCCCTAGAGCAGATTTGCTGTTAATGGTCGTGAAATCAGAAGACAAAACTGAACAATAAAATGGGTGACATTCACATCTCTTCTCCCCCTAGGTACATCCCTAGAACCAGCCCCCACCGTGTTCTGCAACTAATGTAACTTTTACCACAAAACTGAGCTGTAATGCCTCAACAATAAGAAAGGGACAGTCCCATTAAAAATGGGCAAAAGACCTGAACGTAGACCTCAGCAAAGAAAATGTGTGGATGTGGAGAAAGCAAATATAAAAAGTCACTCAGCACGATCTGCTACTGGGGAATTACAAATAAAAATGGCAATGGCAGTGAGGTACCATTATATGCCTATCAGAATGGTCAAAATCCAAAATACAGGGAGTGTCAAAGGTTGGCAAGGATGCAGAGCAGCAGGATCTGCTGACGAGGATACAGAGAGTGCACAGACACCGGAAGACTGTCGGCTTCCTACAACTCCACATCGGCCTGCTGAATGATCCAACTCACACTCCTCAGCATTTCCCCAAAGGAATGAAACGTCCTTCCACACACAAAGACCTTTACATGGTGTTTTCACTTCATAATTGGCAAAACTTGGGTTCAGCCAATGTGTCTCTGAGAAGGCAGATAAAACTACTGTGGTGTATGTAAACAATGGAACAGTCTTCAGACTTGAAAAGAAATGGGCTACCCGGCCATGATAGCCATGGAGGAAACTCAAAGGGATCTTCTCCAGTGAAAGAAGCCAATCTGAAGAGCTATCCACTGCATTATTCATTATTCCAACGGTGTGATGTTCTAGAAAGGGTAAAACTATGGAGACAGAGAAAAGGTCACTGGTTTCCAGGGGTTTGTGGGGAGGGAGGGATAAATAGAGGACAAATAGAGGAGTTTTAGGGCAATGAAACTACTCTGTGTGGCCCTGTAATGGTGGATACGTGTCACTATGCATCTGTTAAAACCCTAGAGTGTCCACTACCAAAACTGAACCGTAGCATAAATTAGGGACTTTGGGTGACAATGATATGTCAATGTAGCTTCCTCAATAACAAATGTACCATTGTGTGTGTGGCGGGAGGGAGATGTCAATAGTGGAGGAGGTTGGGCTTGTGTAGGGACAGGGATCATCTGGGAATGTTTCATACTTTCTGCCCAATTTTTCTGTGAACATAACACTATTCTAAAATATAAAATTCCTAATAAAAATTAGTGGAACTCTTTTTCTAGGGAATTGAAACACTGATGGCCTGAGGTTACTAAGAAATTATTGTTATTTAAAAATGTGATATTGATTTGTGGTTATTATTATTATTTTTAAAGAGCTTGTACTTTCTGGTTTGTCTTGGACTTAGGTAATTTATGAGGTGAAGGAGTTTATTCAGCCCCCAGTTTCAGAGCAATCCAACAACATGGTACTGTAATCCACTTGGCTTCTGGTGAGGTGCTTTGACTCATGGTGGAAGTGGACAGGCAGACGTGTTCTGCAGAAGAGGCAGAGCACAAGGGTAGCCTTGCTTCATAGCAACCCACTCTGTCGGTAATTCATTCAGTCCCTTGAGAGTGAGCACTCACTACTGAGAGGAAACCTAGGAGGTAGGCATTGAGCCCTCTTAACAACCTAATCACCTCTCGAGGCCCTACCTGCCAGCATGTGGGGCCAGCATGCCATCAGTCACGGCCACAATGGGGTCATATTTCACCATGAGTTTAGGAGGGCACAAACAGTATCTAAAATCTAGCAGGTTAAATACCAAAACATACATGAGTAGAATACAATAAGGTTTTGAATTTGTTTTAAAATCACGCAGTGTGGCAAGAGGAAATAGATGAAATGGGCCAAAGGATGATAATTCCTGAAGCTGGCTGATGAGCACACAGGGGTTATTATATTATTACCTCTAGTTTTGTATATGTTTGAATATTTCTATAATAAAAAGTAAAAAAAAAATCACCTCATATCTAATCCTCAGTCTCATACACTCTCGGAGCAGATTTAAAAAGTTTATCTAAGGAACTTGAGGTTAATAACAGATTAGTAAATTATTGCTGGGAGAGAGAATTTAAATTTTTAAAATGGATCTTCAATGTCTTAATCCAAAGAAGTAAGTATTGTAGAAATTTCATGTGTAACCCAAATCTGAAAGGGGAAACATTTTGTATCAGTTTGAACTTTCCTGTTCCCCAATTTACCTATTAATAGAATTAGTCCTAACTCCTGATTCAGGGAGCAGTTTGATAATTATTACCTTGTTTTCTAATAATGTCTTATAATATTGTGTAACATTTAAAATGCCTTCAGTTGCAAAAATTCCTAGATACTCATTACTTTTCTGTAAATCAACAGGGTGTATCCAATCCATCCTGTTGGACATGGGAATAAACAGGATTTCCAAGAGGTTAATTGGATTTAGTTAATTAATTCTTGCACTTATCCGTGTCTCCATACAAACGGGCAGCATGCATTGAGCATCTATTATATATCTGATAGTGTTCTGAGTTGATAATGATATGGAGATGCCTAAAATGGTACATTGACTTTGAGGGGTTCATACTCTGGGGGGAAGGACAGCCAGTGTGCTACGTGAATAAATGTAAGAGGTTGAGAGCTTCACAGAAAGGACAAGACTCATGCTTGGCCATGCAAATAAGGAGAAGTTTATCACCCATCCAATTAACGTTGAATTAGAACCCAAACCCAGGGACCAGCGGTCTGTGTGCTATAGCACAATTTTTGTGTAGCAATTTCATTTCTCTTTTCTGATCTTAGATTCTGGTTTTCTTTGTTACTTAGAATTCTTGAAGGATTTTTCTTGAAGGCTTACATGGTACTGTTATGTTGCACAAAAGATAGTCGACCTCTTTGTTGGGGGATGGAGAAAGTGCTGGGCTGTGGTGCGGACAGAGGGAGGGCGGGTTGCTGGCCAGCTCATTGTTCCTGCTATGATATTAGCCTAGGGGCATACCCATCCCTCCTCCCTCACCGATGACAGCTTCCTTGCACGGTGCTGGCTTTCCAGGTGACTGATGGCATGCAAAACCTCACTGTTTACCTGTTCCTGCAGCCATTACTCACCTCTTCCCACGCACCCCCACACTGGCACACAAAGCTGCAGAGTGGTTTTAAAAAATTTTTTTAAAAAATCCTTCACCCAACCCCATTCTAAAATGTCAAGTACTTCAGTTTTGAGAAAAAAGAAAGCTGAAGAAACCATGACTCATGACAAGGCCGATAAACAAGATCTGAAGGTATGCCGGTGAGTCACGCGGCCAGCTCTGCCTCTGTGTTGCGGTGAGGGCCTGCGATGGAGGGAAGCATCAGGAGACCAGCCAGTAAAATTCCACTACTCTCTGAAGCCGAGTGGGTGGCTATTTAAAAATCCTGGGCTTTTTCCAGCCCGATCTAGTGGAGGACTCTGGGTACCCTCAGGTATGTTGATCTACATGGGAAACTAGGAAGAATGATTATTAATAACTGGGAAAAAAAAACCCATGATTATTTTTCTTTGCCCAGTGCCATGCTGAACGAGCCCTGCGTGCTTCTGCAAGCCAGCAAGGCGGCTGAATTGTCTCGAACCGTATTGGGTTGCTAAGCAACAGAGCTGGCAGCATCCATCATGCCCAGCAATGTCAGCGCCTGCGCGGGGCCTGCAGATCATACTTGCTCCCCTCCCCCGAGCCTCCCTTTGGACCACCACCACCCGCCAACCCCTCCACCCACCGCCATGAAAATGTTAATGTCCATCTCGGGGTCAGGCGCCGTGCCAGGTGATCCTGTGTATAAAACACCACAGTGCAGCGCACGAAGCACAAATATTGTTTTTGGTTGCAAGGCAGGGCATGTGACGTAGTTGAAAATACAGACCCATTTGTGCACACTCCTCTTATGAGGGGTGTAGGCACCATTTAAACGCCGGCACGTCCAATATCCCTTTCTAGTGCATTCTGGTGTATTTTGCCTTTAAATCATTTTCTCCCTCTCTGCCCATCCAGTACGTTATTTATGACCCGATCTGTCTGTCCCACGCTCCCCCTTTGTGCTGTGGTCTCCTGGGTGATGGAGTTATTGTTTGTGAACAGGGATGTGTGGACAAAAGGGAGCCTGTTTCTAGAGGTGAGAAGACTCTGTGGTTAGCGGCTGGAGATCGCTGTTTACAAGGCCGTTGACTGGCAGTTTTGATCCAGACGTGCCCATTTGGGGGGCAGGTCTCCACCAGGCTGTCTGTGCCTTTTACCTCCTGTCAAGAGGCAGCAGGCTGAGTGAGCTGGTAAAGAGCCGGAGGCAGTGTGATGGACAGGAAAGAGTATCACTTTTAGAGTTAGACAGACCTAGACCCAGATCCTTTGTCCTCTCTAAACCCACTCTGGCCTCTTGTCAACTTACTGTCTCCATTGCTGAAAGGGATGTTGTCTGAGTCCATTTTCTGTTGCTATAACAAAATACCTTAGATTGAGTAATTTATAAAGAATGGAGGTTTATTTAGCTGATAGTTTTCTGGAGGGTGGGAAGTCCAAGAGCAATGGCCACAGTATCTTCTCAGCATCTGGGGAGGGCCTCATGATACATCATAACATGGCAGAAGGCAGCACATGGCAAGACAGAGAAAGCGTGCCAGAGAGAGCTTGCTTTAATAACAAAGCTGCTCCCGTGGTAATCCATTAATCCATTAATGCATAAGTGGATTAATCTCCTCATAAGGGTGGAGCTCTGATGAGCCAATCACCTCTGAAGACCCACATCCAAATTTAATCAACATGATTTTGAGGATTAAGTTTGCTGTGGTTTGGATCCTAATGTCCTTGGAACACTCAAGCGTGGAAGGCTTGGTCCCCAGGCTGTGGAGCTGGTGGAGACTTTAGGAGGTGGAAGGAAGTTAGATCACTGTGGACATGCCCTTGAAGGGGATCTTGGGACCCCAGCCCATTCCCCCCAACTCTTTCTGCTTCCCTTCTCAGTGAGGTGAGAAGCTTTCCTCCACCACACCCTCCATACCATAATGTTCTGCCTCACCCAGGCCCAAGGTGACTGAGCCAAGCAACCATGGACTAAAATCCTCTGGATCTATGAGCCAAAATAAACATTTCCTCCTTTTAGGCTGTTTATCTCAGGTATTTTGTTATATCAACAAGGCAAACTTACAGTTTCTAACACGTGAAATTTGGGGACACACTCATACCATAGCAGATGTTAATCAGAACATCACACTGGGTTGTGGGGAGGGCCGAGTGTGACAACACATCCATAGCCTGGCCCGTGGTGCTTATTAAATGGCAAATATTATAAGGATGGAGTGCATTCCCGCTGAGTCCCAGTTGGAAGGGCATTTAAAATGTCATTTGGCTCAGCCCAATGAGGAATACTAATTCCTCCATCTCTCCCGTGGAGAGGCAGGGCAGGCCCCAGATGGACTGCCAAAGGCTACACAGAATTGAGGTTTGGTGATAGGCCTGGGCTACAAACAGTTCCTCAGACTCCCGGCCTAGTGGTCTTTTTTGGGGGCCCATTATATCTATTACTCTCCTTTCTTCAAATTATCCCCTGGGATTAGAGTCTGAACATCTCCCTGACAGGGAAGCTGTTCACGAATGCCTGTTCTCTAGCCACATGTTAGAAATGACCGTGGATTCCAAGAAACCTAAGTTTATTCCAAGTTTTAAAATTCAGCCATAGAGAAGTGGTCAGCAGGAGACTTGGCATCACGGCCTCTGGGGCCCACAGTAGCTCCTGGAGGAACTACTATTTTCCGGGCACGCCTGTGGTCTAGGGCATAGTCCTGGTGCCTCCTTGGCTTTTTTTTGGAAATAGGGACACAAGAAGTAACAGCTATATCCAGTGATTATAAATTGGTTCCTTTATCAGAGACCTGTGACCTTGAAGGGAGCTTGTACAGGAGCCCAGGGCAGAAGGTGGGAGCGATTCTCCTAGATTCATCCTCTCAATACCTCAGTTAATGGATCTTGGCATCCTGGGTCCCAGCCCTGCTCAGAGCAGCCCTAGGTCCTAATGGAGGTGAATAGCTGCTCAGATGGTTGATAGGAAGCTCCAGAAATAGCTGCCAACCCTATGGTGCCGGAGATGGGCCCTTAGAGCAGGGACTTAGTCTCCAGCCAGTCGGGCAAGTGAGGATGCAGATGTGGTACCCCATGATGCTCAGCAGATGAGTGCAGGGAGACATGCTCCTTGTACCCTTGCATGTGAGGGAAAGTGCTTCCTCTTTTCCTATCTGACCTCCCGTCTTCCTTTACAACCAAGCATTATCTTCAGTCTGCGAAACCAATGCCAGGAAGAATCTTCACATCAAACGGATGTTGTTTTAGATCTCAAGTGTTCCCCCAGACCTCATGCATTGAAGGCTTGATCCTTGGTTGATGGCACTATGGGGGGGTGATGGAGACTTTGGAAGGTGTGGCTTAGTTGGAGGAAGTAGGTTTCGGCGGTGGGGGGGCATGTCCTGACGGGGACATTCAGACCCTGACCTCTTCCTCTCCTCCCTTCTCCTTTTCCCACCTTCTTCCTGGCTGCCACAAGGAGAGCAGCTTTGCTCCATATGCACTTCCTGCCATGATGTCCTGTCTTGCTCCAGACCCAAAGTGATGGGGCCAAATGACCACAGACGGAAACTTCTGAAACCATGAGCCAAACATCTGCTCCATTTAGGTTGCTTATCTCAAGTATTTTGTCACAGCCATGGAAAACTGAGTAATAATATGGGGATGTAGAAGGATGTTGGGGCACATTATGAATTATGGAACATGATAACCTTTCTGGTGCAAAACCTCCTGGCATTCTGAGTGAACTGTTACAACCTTTTCCATGCAGAGCTGAGCACATAATAAACTAAAGAAAATCTCCAGGGTCCCAATGCAAAGGAACCTGAATGTCAGAGTATCAAGGACATACTGGTGTGATGGCATCCCTCAGCATGGGGATGGGGGCAGTGTTCAGGCTGGTGCTTGGTAACTTAGGTACTTCTTTCAAAGCTCTTCAAGGACGTTTGTGTGGTTACCAGTTTCTAGAAACTATGAATAGTGCTGCTATGAACATTCTAGTACATAAATTTTGGTTGTACCTAAGACATTTCTGTTGAACAAAAATCTAGGAGAAAAATTACTGGATCCGGGTAGGCATAAGCTCAGATTTGGAGGATATTACTAAACAGTTTCTCAAAGTAGTTGTTCAGTTTAAATTCTAGCATCTGAGCATTCCAGTTGTTCTCCAATGATTGATATTATCTTTCCCCCAGCTTCATTTTAGTCCTTCTGGTTGGATTTGCATTTCCAGGAACTCTAATCAGAGTATGCGTTTGAGTGCTAATACTAATGAGTATTGTGGCAACTTGTTATGTGTGTTGGTCAAGTGCCTGTTAAGGTATTTTTCTCATTTTCCTTTTGGATCAGTCAGATGTTTGTTACTGTAACAAAATTTATGAGGTAATCAACTTAAAAACTGTAAAGGTTTGAATTTGACTCCCAATTTTGAATGTGCCAGTCCATGGTCATTCTGTGCCCATGGCAAGGCAGAGCATTTTAGCAGGGAGCATGTGGAGAAAGCTGCTTACCTCATTGTGGCTTGAAAACACAGAGAGAGTAAGAGACTAGGGTCCGAAAAGCCCTTTTAGGGTTATTCCCCCAAGACCGGAGGACTTGCAGCAGGTTCCCCCTCGTCGCGGTTGCACTGCCTCCTAACAGTGCCGAGGTCTGGGTACCACACCTGGTCTTTGGAAGACACTTAGCCAAACCCTGGCAGGTTATCTACTGTTTCCTTGTAGAGTTTTAGTTCTTTCTATGCCTGACACATAAATCTTTGACAGATCGCTGTGCTGTAAACATCTTCTCCCACTCTTTGGCTTGTCTTTAGACTCTCTAAATGGTGCTTTTGATGAACAGATAGCCTCGATTTCATTACAGTCCAATTATCTGGCTTTTCCTTGATACTTATTTGTGGAACACTTTTAAGAAATGCTGTTTGGTTTACTCTGATAGAATAAAGATATTTTTCAGTGATTTCCTTTAGAAGTTTATTGTTTTATCTCTCAATTTTAAATCTATAATCTATCTAGAATTCATTTTTTTTGTATCTACGGACATTTAGATATATAAAGGTTGATATTAACTCTTTGGAGGGGGTACCCGGGATTGAAATCAGGGGCACTTGAGCACTGAGCCACATCCCCAGCCCTATTTTGTATTTTATTTAGAATCAGGGTCTCACTGAGTTGCTTAGCACCTCACCATTGCCGAGGCTGGGAGATCCTCCTGTCTCAGCCTCCTGAGCCATTGGGATTACAGGCGTGTGCCACGGCACCCAGCTATTTTTTTTTTTTATATCTGGATATCCAACTTACCCAACAGCATTTATTGAAGAAAATACTCATTTCCTCATTGTACTCTATTATCAGCTTTGCCACAAATCAAGTGACCACATATGTACTGGTCAGTCTCTCTCTTCTGCAGTTGTGTTGATCTATTCATTTACCTTTGTTACATTATTGTACTCTATATCATTACTTAACTTTATAATGACTCTCAAGATCAAATAAGGAAATTCCTCCAACTTTGCCTTCCTACAATATTTACATTTAAAGTTTAGAATCAGCTTGTCAGTTTCCATGTACACACATACTAAACCTTCCAGGATTTTTATTAGGATTACATTGAAACTTGAGATATATCAGATTATAGACAATTTAAATCTTTAAATATGAAATGTTCCAAAATGTGAATGATGACGCTCTCACACAGCTTTAATTACATTAACACTTAAGTATTTAATGTTTTTGATACTACTCAGTATTAGTCTGTTCAGGCTGCCACTAGACACCTTAGAGTGGATAACTTGAACTATGAAATTATCTCACAGTTCTCAAGTCCAGAAGTCGAAAATCAAGGTGTCAGCCAATTTGGTTCCAGATAAGAACTCTCTTCCTGGCTTGTAAATGGCTGCATCTCATTGTGTGCTCATGTGACCTCTTCCTTGTGCATATGTAGGGAGAGTGAAAGAAAAGCTTTCTCTTCTTAGGAGTTCACTAATCCAGTTACAAGGGCCTCACCTTCAAGACCTCATTTCACCCAAATTACTTTCCAAAGGTGCCATTTTTTTTAAAATTTTTTATTGTGGGTTGTTCAAAACATTACAAATTTCTTGACATATCATATTCCACACTTTGATTCAAGTGGGTTATGAGTTATGAACTCCCACCTTCACTCCATACACAGATTGCAGAATCACATCAGTTACACATCCATTGATTTACATATTGCCATACTAGTGTCTGTTGTGCTCCGCTGCCTTTCCCATCCTCCACCCTCCCCCCTCCCCACCTCTCCCCTCCCCTCCCCTCCCCTCCTCTCTCTCTACCCCCTCCACTGTATAACCCTGAGGGTCTCCTTCCATTTCCATGCAATTTCCCTTCTCTCTCCCTTTCCCTCCCACCTCTCATCCCTGTTAAATGTTAATCTTCTTCTCCTGCTCTTCGTCCCTACTCTGATCTTAGTTACTCTCCTTATATCAAAGAAGACATTTGGCATTTGTTTTTTAGGGATTGGCTAGCTTCACTTAGCATAATCTGCTCTAATGCTATCCATTTCCCTGCAAATTCTATGATTTTGTCATTTTTTAATGCAGAGTAATACTCCATTGTGTATAAATGCCACATTTTTTATCCATTCGTCTATTGAAGGGCATCTAGGTTGGTTCCACAGTCTTGCTATTGTGAACTGTGCTGCTATGAACATCGATGTAGCAGTGTCCCTGTAGCATGCTCTTTTTAGGTCTTTAGGGAATAGACCAAGAAGGGGAATAGCTGGGTCAAATGGTGGCTCCATTCCCAGCTTTCCAAGAAATCTCCATACTGCTTTCCAAATTGGCTGCACCAATCTGCAGTCCCACCAGCAATGTACAAGTGTACCCTTTTCCCCACATCCTCGCCAGCACTTGTTGTTTGACTTCATAATGGCTGCCAATCTTACTGGAGTGAGATGGTATCTTAGGGTGGTTTTGATTTGCATTTCTCTGACAGCTGGAGATGGTGAGCATTTTTTCATGTACTTGTTGATTGACTGTATGTCCTCCTCTGAGAAGTGTCTGTTCAGGTCCTTGGCCCATTTGTTGATTGGGTTGTTTGTTCTCTTATTGTCTAATTTTTTGAGTTCTTTGTATACTCTGGATATTAGGGCTCTATCTGAAGTGTGAGGAGTAAAGATTTGTTCCCAGGGTGTAGGCTCCCTATTTACCTCTCTTATTGTTTCTTTTGCTGAGAAAAAACTTTTTAGTTTGAGTAAGTCCCATTTGTTGATTCTAGTTATTAACTTTTGTGCTATGGGTGTCCTATTGAGGAATTTGGAGCCCGACCCCACCGAATGTAGATCGTAGCCAACTTTTTCTTCTATCAGACGGCGTGTCTCTGATTTGATATCAAGCTCCTTGATCCATTTTGAATTCACTTTTGTGCATGGCGAGAGAAAGGGATTCAGTTTCATTTTGTTGCATATGGATTTCCAGTTTTCCCAGCACCATTTGTTGAAGATGCTATCCTTCCTCCATTGCATGCTTTTAGCCCCTTTATCAAATATAAGATAGTTGTAGTTTTGTGGATTGGTCTCTGTGTCCTCTATTCTGTACCATTGGTCCACCCGCCTGTTTTGGTACCAGTACCATGCTGTTTTTGTTACTATTGCTCTGTAGTATAGTTTGAAGTCTGGTATCACTATACCGCCTGATTCACACTTCCTGCTTAGCATTGTTTTTGCTATTCTGGGTCTTTTATTTTTCCATATGAATTTCATGATTGCTTTCTCTATTTCTACAAGAAATGCCGTTGGGATTTTGATTGGCATTGCATTAAACCTATAGAGAACTTTTGGTAATATCGCCATTTTGATGATGTTGGTTCTGCCTATCCATGAACAGGATATATTTTTCCATCTTCTAAGATCTTCTTCTATTTCTCTCTTTAGGGTTCTGTAGTTTTCATTGTATAAGTCTTTCACCTCTTTTGTTAGGTTGATTCCCAAGTATTTTATTTTTTTTGAAGATATTTTGAATGGAGTGGTTGTCCTCATTTCCATTTCAGAGGATTTGTCGCTGATATACAGGAATGCCTTTGATTTATGCGTGTTGATTTTATATCCTGCCACTTTGCTGAATTCATTTATTAGCTCTAATAGTTTCTTTGTAGAGCCTTTTGGGTCTGCTAGGTATAGAATCATATCATCTGCAAATAGTGATAATTTAAGTTCTTCTTTTCCTATTTTGATGCCTTTAATTTCTTTCGTCTGTCTAATTGCTCTGGCCAGTGTTTCGAGAACTATGTTGAACAGAAGTGGAGAGAGAGGGCATCCCTGTCTTGTTCCAGATTTTAGAGGGAATGCCTTCAGTTTTTCTCCATTCAGAATGATGCTAGCCTGAGGCTTAGCATAGATTGCTTTTACAATATTGAGGTATGTTCCTGTTATCCCTAGTTTTTCTAGAGTTTTGAACATAAAGGGATGCTGTACTTTGTCGAATGCTTTTTCCGCATCTATCGAGATGATCATATGGTTCTTATTTTTAAGTCTATTGATGTGGTGAATAACATTTATTGATTTCCGTATATTGAACCAGCCTTGCATCCCAGGGATGAATCCTACTTGATCATGGTGTACAATTTTTTTGATATGTTTTTGTATCTGATTCGCCAGAATTTTGTTGAGGATTTTTGCATCTAGGTTCATTAGAGATATTGGTCTGTAGTTTTCTTTCTTTGAAGTGTCTTTGTCTGGTTTAGGTATCAGGGTGATGTTGGCCTCATAGAATGAATTTGGAAGTTCTCCCTCTTTTTCTATTTCCTGAAGTAGCTTGAAAAGTATTGGTATTAGTTCTTCTTTAAAGGTTTTGTAAAATTCTGCTGTATACCCATCTGGTCCTGGGCTTTTCTTAGTTGGTAGTCTTTTTATGGTTTCTTCTATTTCCTCAATTGATATTGGTCTGTTTAAGTTTTCTATATCCTCCTGACTCAATCTGGGCAGATCATATGACTTAAGAAATTTATCTATGCCTTCACTATCTTCTAATTTATTGGAGTATAAGGATTCAAAATAGTTTTTGATTATCTTCTGTATTTCTGAAGTGTCTGTTGTGATATTGCCTTTTTCATCCCGTATGCTAGTAATTTGAGTTCTCTCTCTTCTTCTCTTCGCTAGCATCGCTAAGGGTCTGTCGATTTTGTTTATTTTTTCAAAGAACCAACTTTTAGTTTTGTCAATTTTTTCAATTGTTTCTTTTGTTTTGATTTCATTAATTTCAGCTCTGATTTTAATTATTTCTTGCCTTCTACTTCTTTTGCTGTTGTTTTGCTCTTCTTTTTCAAGGATTTTGAGATGAAGTATGAGATCATTTATTTGTTGGTTTTTTCTTTTTTTAAGGAATGAACTCCAAGCAATGAATTTTCCTCTTAGAACTGCTTTCAATGTGTCCCATAGATTCCGATATGTTGTGTCTGTGTTTTCATTTATCTCTAAGAATTTTTTAATTTCCTCCTTGATGTCTTCTATAACCCATTGATCATTCAGTAACCTATTGTTCATTCTCCAAGTGATGTATGCTTTTTCCTTCCTTCTTTTATTGTTGATTTTCAGTTTCATTCCATTATGATCAGATAAGATGCATGGTATTATCTCTACTCCTTTATATTGTCTAAGAGTTGCCCTGTGACATAATATATGATCTATTTTTGAGAAGGATCCATGTGCTGCTGAGAAAAAAGTGTAACTGCTTGATGTTGGGTGGTATACTCTATATATGTCAATTAGGTCTAGGTTATTAATTGTGTTATTGAGTTCTATAGTTTCCTTATTCAACTTTTGTTTGGAAGATCTGTCCAGTGTCGAGAGAGGTGTGTTGAAGTCTCCCATGATTATGATATGGTGGTCTATTAGACTCTTGAACTTGAGAAGAGTTTGTTTGACGAACATAGCTGCACCATTGTTTGGGGCATAAATATTTATGATTGTTATGTCTTGTTGGTGTATGGTTCCCTTAAGCAGTATGTAGTGTCCCTCTTTATCCCTTTTGATTATCTTTGGCTTGAAATCTATTTTATTTGATATGAGTATGGACACTCCTGCTTGTTTCCGAAGTCCATATGAGTGATATGATTTTTCCCAACCTTTCACCTTCAGCCTATGTATGTCTTTTCCTATCAAATGCGTCTCCTGTAGGCAGCATATTGTTGGGTCTTGTTTTGTGATCCATTCTACTAGCCTGTGTCTCTTAATTGGTGAGTTTAAGCCATTAACATTTAGGGTTATTATTGAGATATGGGTTGTTCTTCCAGCCATATTTGTTTATTTCTGTTACTAAACATGGTTTGTTTTCCTCTTTGATTATTTCCCCCCCCTTTACTGTCCTACCTCCCACTGTTGGTTTTCATTGTTATTTTCCATTTCCTCTTCCTGTAATGTTTTGGCGAGGATGTTTTGAAGAGATGGTTTTCTAGCTGCGAATTCTTTTAACTTTTGTTTATCGTGGAAGGTTTTAATTTCATCTTCCATCCTGAAGCTTAATTTCACTGGATACACAATTCTTGGTTGGAACCCATTTTCTTTCAGTGTTTGAAATATGTTATTCCAGGATCTTCTAGCTTTCAGAGTCTGTGTTGAAAGATCAGCTGTTATCCTGATTGGCTTACCCCTAAATGTAATCTGCTTCCTTTCTCTTGTAGCTTTTAAAATTCTCTCCTTATTCTGTATGTTGGGCATCTTCATTATAATGTGTCTAGGTGTGGATCTCTTATGATTTTGCACATTCGGCGTCCTGTAGGCTTCTAGGATTTGGGATTCTGTCTCATTCTTCAAGTCTGGGAAGTTTTCTTGTATTATTTCATTGAATAGACTGCTCATTCCTTTGGTTTGGAGCTCTGTACCTTCCTGTATCCCAATGACTCTTAAGTTTGGTCTCTTAATGTTATCCCATATTTCTTGGATGTTCTGCTCATGGTTTCTTAACAGTCTTGCTGAGCTGTCTATGTTCTTTTCCAGTTGAAATACTTTGTCTTCATTGTCTGATGTTCTATCTTCTAAGTGTTCTACTCTGCTGGTAGTATTCTCCATTGAGTTTTTAAGTTGGTTTATTGCTTCCTGCATTTCTAGGATTTCTGTTTGTTTGTTTTTTATAACCTCTATCTCCCTGTATAGTTGATCCTTTGCTTCCTGGATTTGTTTGCGTAATTCATTGTAGAAGTGATCTTTCATTATCTGATTTTGCTGTTTAATGTCTTCCTTGATACTCCAGATCATCTGAAGCATGTATATCCTGAATTCTTTATCTGACATTCCATCTGCTGCAGCTGTTACCTCTTCTAAAGTTGTGTTGACCTGCATTGCTTGTGGTCCTTTCTTTCCTTGTCTTTTCATACTGCTTGCATATCTTTCCTGCAGGCACGGGCGGCGGCTCTGCTCTCTCCTTATTCCAATTGGGGTGTCGTGGCTACCACGCCGGCAGGTCACTGGGCCTGTTCTGGGAGCTGGCGGCAGCTCTGTTCTGTCCCTACTCCAATTGGGGTGACGAGTGTACCACGCCGGCAGGCCACCGGGCCTGATCCGCTGGTCGGTTGCAGGTTTGCCTACCCTGCAGGCGCGGGCGGCGGCTCTACTCTGCCCCTACTCCAAATGGGGTGACGTGTCTGTCGTACCGGCAGGCCACTGGGCCTGTCCCGCTGGTCGGTTGCAGATCTGCCCACCTTTCGGGCACGGGTGGTGGCTCTGCTCTGCCCCTACTCCAATTGGGGTGTCGTGACTACCCCGCCTGCAGGTCGCTGGGTCTGTTCCTGGCACGGGCGGCGACTCTGCTCTGCCCCTACTCCAATTAGGGTGGTGTGTGTACCACGCCGGCAGGCTCCTGGGCCTGATCCGCAGG
Organism: Marmota monax; assembly: GCF_021218885.2. Taxonomy (NCBI): domain Eukaryota; kingdom Metazoa; phylum Chordata; class Mammalia; order Rodentia; family Sciuridae; genus Marmota; species Marmota monax. The sequence goes on from NW_026695235.1 coordinate 3,946,008, forward strand.
TCTCTCGCAGGTCTGCCTACCTTGGAGGAGAGGGCGGCGGATCTGCCCTGCCCCTCCTACCACGCCTGCGGACCCCTGGGCCTGATCTGCAGGTTGGTCACAGGTCTGCTCACCCTGCGGGCAGGGTGGCGGTTCCGCTCCGCCCCCACTCCAATTGGGGTCACGTGGCCACCACACCGGCAGGGCCTGATCCGGGCGTGGGAGAAGGATCTGCTCTGCCCCTACTCCAGTTGGGGTGACGTGTGTACCACACTGGCAGGCCACTGGGCCTGACCCGTCAGGCTGTCACAGGTCTGTTTACCTTGCAAGCGCGGGCGGCGGCTCTGCCCTGCCCCTCCTACCACGCCCATGTACCACTGGGTCGCGGGTCTGCCCACCTTGCGGGTGCGGGTGGCGGCTCCGCTCCGCCCCCTCTCCAATTGGGGTCACGCGGTCACCACGCTGGCGAGCCGCTGGGCCTTCTCCGGGCGCTGGCGGCGGCCCGGCTCCTCCCCTCTGGCTCGACGACAAATTGAGGAGACTCGGGTGACTGTGCCTCACCTCCCCTACCAGGAGACCAACTGTTTCTGTCGCCGCTGGTATTGATGAAGTTCTCTCCTCCACCGCTTTCTGATGACATCAGATCTCTGCCATGTTGGTATCCTATGCGAATGGCAGCATTTCGTTCCCCTTGCCGGGCAACCAAAGCAACGGGTGAGTCCTGACCGGCCCTCAGCAGGACCCGGACCGAGAAGCAGTTTCCGCGGGCTCCTAGCCCTGGGCCAGGGTGGTTCCGGGAGCCAGAACTCGGCCGCCCCGCGCTCGGTGTTCGCTCCGATAAGATCAGGTTCTAAGAAGCACCCAGGCACTGAACCCTAGCAATCTGTCTGCAAGCCGCAGGCGAATGGCAGCCTGAAATTACCTGTTCTATGGCTGAATGAGCTGCGGTCAGTCGAAAACAGGGATGGTGACATCAGCTTTCCAACATGGTGGCTGCTGGCCTCCTCTGTGGTCTGACCGGTGTGGAGAATCGAGCGAGATGGACCGCTTCCTTCCCCCGTCTCGAACCCAGAATTCAGCCCTGAGTACGGTGCTTGCACGGCTGGCAGAAACTGCAGCGCTGTATCCCTGCGTCGCTATCTCCTCGTTTCCCAGCGCGCTGCAGACTCTAGCCGCGGGGCGATTTGCTGAATAAGCAGTGTTACCCTCCGTGCGACAAACCTCTCGCGTTTGAGTCCCCGTAGCCGATCCTTGTGCAATGGAAATCCTTCCTCCAGGTTCCGGAGCACCCCACTATTGCTGGAAATTCCTAACAAGATAGCCTTTAGCCGTCCTGACTTGTCATACTCCCACACAGTGAAGCAGCACACGGGGGCAATGCACTCCCCTCGCCGCCATCTTCCCTCTCTCAGAGCTCAAGGTGCCATTTTTAAACATCATCACATTATTGGTGAGGGCCTCAAATGTGAATTTTAGAGGGACACAAACATTCAGATAATAACATGCTGTAAATTCTTCATATACGTTAAAGTTTCAAATGAATATGACCCCTCTGGTCTGTTCTATGGTTGAATATTTGTCACTCAGAGTTGTGTGTTAGAAACTTAATACCCAAAACCATATGTTAACGACACTTAGTGGTTGGACCTTTGGAAGATGATTGGATCCATTTATGGGTCCATTTATGAATTTATTCATTAACCTGTAAATGAGTTATCAAAGGAGTAGGTTACCCATCACAAGAGTCTATTATAAGAGCCAGTTTGGTAGTGTCTTGTGAGCCTACTCACAAGGTCTATTGCCTCGGGACTCTGCAAAGACTCTTTACCAGTCAGAAGGCCCTCATTAGAGAGAGACAGCTCTCTGACCATGGACTTCCAATGACCATGGACTTCCAAACTGAAAGAAGTAAGTATCTTTTCTTTGTTAATTACCCATTCTCAGGCATGCTGTTATAGTCACAGAAAACTGACCAAGACAATCTGGGGATTCCCAAGCAGAGATATTAGTTATAAAAGTGGTCTCAAGCAGTGGTGATATGCTGCAACATCTGTTAGAAACAAAACAAAACAAAAAATCTCTCCAGAGGGTCATGACTTCAATCTAGATAGTTCAAGATTGTGACAAAAAAAGTCCTACTAAATGTGATTTTACAATCTAAAATTACAAAATATACAAGGAACCAATCTATGAGCAAGAGGCAGCTAATTAAATAATTGCCAGAGTAGATCTTATGAATTTAAGGTAATAGAACTATTGAATAGACTATAAAATAAACATTTAAACTGATTAAAAACTTAAAAGAAGAAATTAGAAGTGTATAAGGAGAATAAGACATAATTAAAAAGAAGAAGGCAGGTTTGAAGAAAGAATCTAATAATATTAATAAAAATGGAAAGCAAATAGACATTGGCTTTAAAAACTCAGTGGATGTACTATAAATAGTTGAAAGAAAATTAAGAAACTGGAAGGTAGAACAGATGAAATTTTACTGCATGCAGCTCAGAGAGATTAAAAGATAGGGCTGAGCATGGTGGTACATGCTTGTAATCCCAGCAACTTGGGAGGCTGAGAAAGGAAGATCACAAGTTTGACTCCAGCCTCAGCAATTTTGGGAAGCCCTAAGCAAGTGAGATCCTGTCTCAAAAGAAAAAAAGTAGAAAAGGACTGGGGATGTGACTCAGTGGTCAAATGTCCCTGGGTTAAATACCTAGTACCGAAAGAAATAGGAAAGAGAACTTAAGAGATAAATGGGAAGGATGAGAAATTCTAATATACAAATACTGGTATTTCCAGATAGTAAGAAAATGGAAGACGGGGAAGAAAGCAGTACTCAGTCTTAATGCTCAAGAACATTTCAGAATGATTAAAGACTTCAATCCTAAAATTAAGAAGCCTAATAAATTAGGATCAAAAGTTTTGTACATCCTTAGTACACAGGAAAAGGGGGAAATCTATAAAACCCAGACAATGCAATAGAAGGAGAAAAAGATAACAAAGAAAAGGAAGGTAAGTAGTAAGTGCAAGAAGAGTGGTAACCGTAATGAACCTAATACATGAGCAATCACAATATGAACAGAGAGCACAAAGTGTTCAGCTAAAAGATGAACTATTAGAATAGGGCACGTGCACATGCACACACACTCACACACACTCACACAGAGCTTGGCTGGGTTTTGTTACAAGAGTGAAACAGAAATGTTGACAATATACACCAGGAGAATATTTATCAAAAGAAAGCTGGTATAGCCAATAAAAATATCATCTAAAATAGACTTTAAGAATAAAAGCCCTATTTAAAAAATAGTCTTCCCGTATGATAAAAGGAACAGTCCGTTAACGTCTGTCTACCTTTGTTGCACCTAACAAGATCGCCTTAAAATTCAAGTAGCAAAAGCTTGCACAACTAGAAGAGTATATTGACAAATCCACACTTATATTAAGAGGTTTTAACCTACATCTCATAGTAATTAGTAAACCAAGAAAAAATAGTAAGATATAATGTCTGAACGACACAATTAATAATCTTGAACAATTATTATGATGTGTTTTACATTTACAATCAGAGAATGTTCTTTTCAAGCAAATACCGTCCAATTAAAGATTAGACCATGTACTACATAGCTATGTTGTAAAGCCATTTATATAAAGCTTAAAGACTTATAAAATTATACTGCACAGTATTTAGGAGCATTACATGCATTAAAAACACAGAACACATGGGAGCAATAAACCCCAAATTCAGGCATCCATTTTTCTATAGGTGGAGGGAGGAAAAGAGGGTGAGGGGGCACATTAGGGGCATCAACAGTATCTGAGATGTTTTTTAAAAAATTTAAACGAAAATACCAGCTTCCTGTCTTGGTTCAATGTCGTCCACCCACTAATCTGATCTTTCCCACTGATAACAACGAGGACTTCTAGATGAAGCAATTATCTGAAAACTCTCAGCAGGCAGAGTGAAGGGGAGTTGAAATTTGAAGAGAACAAACCACTCGATTGTGGTACCTTCCCTGTCTGCTCTTCTTGGGGGGGCTGGACACTGACCTGCAGCTGAGCCTGACAAAGATTACACCCCTTTGCTGAGGGGCAGCGTCAGGAGCACTGTGAAGCAGTTCTGAGGCTTGGAGCCAATGACTGGCCTTGTATTGCAGATTTCCTGGCCAGGTTCCTGTTACCCAACCCCCATCTTGTGCGCTGAATTTAGGAGCAGAATTGACAGGGTCCAGCCTGGGTGGGGAGGGCTCTCAGGGCATTCCTGTGGCCACCAAAGAGCTAATGTATGGGCAGCTCCTTCCTGCTCACTTGTATTATGACCATATTAAGGTGGGATCACTGCCTTGCTCCTGTAAATTGAGCTGGGACATCTATCCATTCCTTTCTTCAATGACTCAGTGCATATACCGGTCACCCTCCTTACTCACAAATACAGAGTGAGTGAATGCTGAATCGTAGCTCCTGGGGGAAATACAGGGTCTGGTTCCTGTGAGCTTGTGGTCTCATTTTCGTCAGATCATAACATATAACTGCTTCATGTGTTTCTGTTCAAAAGACCCCTCATTTAAGATATGCTCTCTGTTCATTAATATTGAGCTCCCTGCCCACAGCACTTTAACACCTGTCTGAGGGAAGCTGATCTATTTATCAGGGATTTTCCCCCAAGGGACATCATGGTCTTCTAGAACTTAGAAGCTCAAGACACACCGATAGCACTTGAACACTGCTTGGGGTCATTTTAAACAGTGAAATCAACAAGAAAAAGCACAAAATGAGAAGAAGGAGGAGGAGGAGGAGGAGGAGGAGGAGGAGGGGGAGGAGGAGGGGGGGGGGGGGAGAAGAAGAAGAAGAAGAAGAAGAAGAAGAAGAAGAAGAGGAAGAAGAAGAAGGAGGAGGAGGAGGAGGGGGAGGAGGCGGGGGAGGGGGGGGGAAGAAGAAGAAGAGGAGGAGGAAGAAGAAGGAGAAGAAGAAGAAGAAGAAGAAGAGGAAGAAGGAGGAGGAGGAGGAGGAGGAGGAGAGGGAGGGGGAGGGGGAGGGGGGAGAAGAAGAAGAAGAAGAAGAAGAAGAAGAAGAAGAAGAGGAAGAAGAAGAAGGAGGAGGAGGAGGAGGAGGAGGAGGAGGAGGAGGCATTAAGTCATTTCTGCTAAGGGCACTGATTTGTGGTATGAGAGCTGAAATAGAAGACGACAGTGCTGTAGCCCCAGCAGGAATGTGCATGTCGGTGACTCAGGCTGTCTCATTGCTCTGGCACGCACATGTCCGCAGTGACAGAAGCAGGTGTTCTGGAAAGACCTGCGTAATACTGAGGAGCTAGCTGCAGCACCAGAATGACAGGGAGAAGGTTCTAGGCCATGGGCACTGCAGGTGCAAAGGCCCTGGGATGGGAAGAAAGCCGGGAGCCTCAAGCTTCATGTGTCCAATCCATCAGCAATTCACCTCCTGTATCCAGAATCCAGTCACTCCTCACCACCTCCCGGACCACCCTACTGCAAAGACCCAAGGAAGGCCAGAGTGGCACAGCACAGGACAGACACAGGAAGGGGCCCTGAGATGTCAGCAGGAGCCACATTGTGCAGGACTTTGCAGGCCCTGCAAAAGCACTTGGCTGAAATTGATATGCCGTGGGAAGCCACGCTGGGTTTAAAACAAGGGACCACGTGTTCTGGCCAAGAGGAAGCCTCAGGAGGGAGTGAGAGCAGATGTGAGCTCCCTGTGGTTGTCCCCACACCAGCCTGAGCTGGGTGCTGGAAGGTGGAGAGAAGCTGCCGATTTGGAAGCTATTCAGAAGGTGGCACGGACAGGGCCTGCTGATGGGTGGAGGGGGGGGTGAGCATCTGTGAGAGGCCTTGGGACCTCCCAAGCCCAGCCACTCAGGCTCAGCTCTTCCTGTTGTTTGTCCTTGGTCAACCTGACCTCGTCCAGTACTGACAGGGCTTCGGGGTCATCTGTCCAGGCACACGGGAGCTCTTGGGGTGGGGGGATCCTTTCCTCTTATATCCTACAGTGCTATTGATGACACTCATGTTTTTATCTCCCACTTGGACCCCCACCCCAACTCCAAAATTCCTGTCTCCCAGGGTGCGCTCAGTGCCTCTATATGAACAACTTGACAAACTGAGCCACTAAGATGCCCCCAAACCGCTGCTCCCACCATTTCCTCCTCTCAGTTGATGGCATCTTTATTCTTCTCATTATTCAGTCCCCAAACTCTGGAGTCCCCTTGGACTCCTGTAGCTCACACCCCATATTCAGTCTCTTAGCATATCCTTTGGCGCTACCTTCCAAATTCTCTGGAGCCTGACACCTTCTCGCCACTTCCCCGACCCACCCTGCTTGGAGCCAGTGCCTTCTGTCATTAGGATAATCATGAAGCCCCCCGAGAGAGACCTTTGCCTGCGTGACTTCACCTTGAGGCCCCGTCTTCCCAGGCTCTGGTGCTGCAGGCTGGCCTGTGCTTTTCTGTGGACACGCCAGCACCCTCCTGCTCAGAGACCTCGCACCTGCTGTTCCCTGTCGGCTGCCTCCCCAGACATCAGCTGCGCTCAGCCCAGCCCTTTCCTTCTCACTCGAATTTCCCCCATCATCTAACTAAAATCGCAGACAATCCCACCCTTCTACACCCATCCTACTTCCTCATGTATTTCCCTATACACTCTCTAACAGTCTGAGTTTTTTTCCCCTGACTTATTTATTTATATATATATTTCTTAGGTGAATAGAACCCATACAGTTGGCCCTCTGTACCTATGGGTTCTGTGTTTGCAGATTCAACAAACCACCTTTCAAAAATATTTTGGGGGCAAAATTCGAAACTGTATGGAGCATGTACAGACTTTTTTCTTGTCATTATTCCCTAAACAGTATAATAGAATAATGATTTGTGTACATTTATATTGTATTAGGTATTATAAGCCATCTGTTTTATTTCTTGGTACTGGGAATTGAACCCAGGGTGTTATTTTTTATTTTATTTTTTTGACCACTGAGCTATATGCCCAGCCCTTTATGTTTATTTATTTATTTTTTAACATTTTGAGACAGAGTCTTACTAAGTTGCTGAGGCTGGCCGAACTTGAGATCCTCCTGCCTCAGCCTCCTGATTCTCTGGGATTCACAGGTGTGCACCACTATGCCTAGCTATTATAAGCCATCTAGGGATGACCCAAACTATATGAGGAGGCTATAGGAAAATACTATGCCATTTTATGTAAGAGACTTGAGCATCTTTGCAGAATTTGGTAGTACTGGGGAGTGTCCTGGAACCAGTCCCCCTGAGTAACAAGGGATGGCTGTATTGTCTTTTCTTTCTTTTTTAATTTTAGCCTTTTTATTATTTTTTATTTGCTCTTTTTATTTGTTCTACATGACAGGAGAGTGTATTTAATGTCAAAATATACTCTAATCTTTTCTTGCTGCAATGTCAACTCCACAAAGGTAAGAATGCTTGTTTATTTTGTCACTGTTCTGATCTCAGCTTCTAACGTGCGGTCATCTGCATGCTCTGCTGTTGACTTATTAAAGTTTTTTATTTTATTTTTTCTGGTACCAGGGATTGAACCCAGGGGTACTTAACCATCAAGCCACATCCTCAGCCCTTTTGATATTTTATTTAGAGACAGGGTCTAAGTTAATTAGGGCCTCACTAAATTGCTGAGGCTGGCTTTGAACTTGCAATTCTCTTGTCTCAGCCTCCCGAGCTTCTGGGATTATATGCACGACCATCAGGCCCAACCCCATAAGCCTGTCCTCTTTCATTTTACACCGAACCCTGTACATTAGATAGCAGGTCCTGACCGCAAAGACCACAGTAGGCACACAATAGGTAGCTCATTGAATGAATGCTGAATGCTGAACGAATGGTGTGCAAAGCAGATGTGAAGATGGGATTCTTCCCTGTCATTCAACAAATATTTATCTAACATCCTTAGGAAATAGGATTTTTGTACACTGATGGCCTCATTTAGTATGCTCACAGACTTCAGGTTTACATCCTGAGATGTAGTAAATGGTCGCCATTTACAGATGAGGGGACTGATAAGTTAGTGGTCGCCTGGGGTCAAATGAAAGCCACAGCCTAGTGGTGGGGGTCACTCCTGTACTCTCAGCCTCTCCTTCAGAATTGCTCCCCATTCAAAGGCTGCTCCTGCCAGGTGCCCACCTTTTCTCACCCCACTCCCTGACCCGTTCAGAACTGTGGGGAACCTGCTCCCAGCCCTTTATGTCTGACTGTGAATTTATCCATGTGTTATCTCTCCCAGGTGGAAATGCTTTGTAAGGTCATCTCTGACTGAGGAATGAGAGGCCGTACTCCAAGCAGAAGACTATAGGCCTCAGGAAGCTGGTGTTGGGGCCCCAGGGGGAGACTGGGCCTTGAATCCCTGAAGACACCTCAGTGGGTGCATCGGAATCTGCTATACACGAGGCCAGGCCCCAGGTGTCGAAATGGAAAATTCATCCTACTCTAGGCTACGTGTTCTATAAAGCTGTGAGATGCTGGGAAGATCCATTCTGAGTAATACCTTTTATAAAAAAGAAGTAAAAAAATGAAAGTAGTTAATCACAGGCTCAGTTTTCTTAGACAAAGATGGCAACCCAGGTGGAAACACACATTTAAAAACTCGTAAGTGTGTAGAACTGACATCTCCTAGAGGCAGGGCTGGTGATTAAGGCAGAATAACTGTCTGCATCCTCTGGAACTTCCTGGGTAGACATGGGGACCAGCTCTTGGTGATGAAATTTATGAAAATCATTTGCTATAGAAGTCACATAAACAGATGAAGTCTCCAAATATTGGACCCTGGCATTTGTCTTTGTAGTTTCATTTGAAAATGAGGGTGGCATGCCCAATGTTCTCACAAAAAAACTCCAAGTATTGAAGCTATAAATATACATGTAATGATATAATAAAATATGTATCATGATTAACAATAAGCAAACATAAATATCCTATTTATAAAATGTTTTACATAGGAAATATATTCAACATGTTTATCTATAAAGTGATTATATGATTAAATTAAATGTAGTATATTTTGATTACTATGATTAAGCTAAATATATATGTAATAATAAAATATGATATAAAAGTGAGAAATAAACCTAAGGAAGTCATATATTGAAATAACACAGTGAATGTGCATGTAGGCCTTCCCGCTGCGTTAGGACACTTTAGACGGCAAGTGATGAAAACTGAACCTCATCAGACAAACAAAGGAGAAATCGACTGATTGATGGATGACTTCTCTGATTAGAACAGACAGGGGTGGGTTTGGAGTTGACCTGGGAACTGCTACCTCACCTCTGGGCCTTCTAGCTGGATGCTCAGGGGGGCTGAGAGAGCCTCTCTTTGTCCCAGGGCCACTGGTCAAGTTACAGAGGCCCCTGCGAGGTCACCTGGCCCTCCCTTGAGCCTTCCAGATGGGTAGGAGGAGTAGGGAACTCAGATAGGCCTGGACCTCAGGGGGCAAGTCACTGGGGCTCAGACCCCAGAACCAAGACTGTCAACATTGGGATGGAGCAGTTCCCCGACACAGGAAAGGGCCTCAGCGATCACCTGTCTCCTTTCTCAGTCCTGAAGCCCGAGTCTCGGCAAACCAGCCCTGTCCCTTAGCTGGCTCCATTCTCCCAAGTGTTTCCTCCTCCCATCAAGAGACTAGAAGGAAGACACATTTCCCAGTCTGAGGATCAACATGTTTCTTACTTTGGGAGCAAAGATAAAATGTGGGTTCTGCAGATGGAGTCTCAGACCGACCTCGATCTCCATCCTGCCTGGATTGGGGACCATAGGAACCTGGGGACATTTCTGAGGTTCTGCTGGCCTCACTCTCACCATTTGTAAAATGGGGATAAAATACCCCTCTTAGGTTTATGGTGAGAACGAGATAAAATAGCACATATTCCCAAATAGCACAGGTCGCTGTCAGTTTTCTTTGTTACTGTCAGTTACTTGCTTTCCCTTCCCAGTGCCCATGGGTGAGTTTTTATGCTGGGAGGCCTTGGAAATGCAGATGGTGACCTCTGCAGTGACCCTTGCCACGCCCTTATCTTATCACTGGCCCCATCCACTATGTTGAAATCATCCATTTAAGCCTTTTCTTTTTTCTCCACCAGAGGCAAGTTTGTTGAGGCCCAGGACCATGTGTTATCCATTTTTATGTCCCCAGTGTCAAACGCAATGCCTGGGATCCATTAGGAATTAATCAACATGGAGCTGCTGACCTATTGGCCCACTGGGCAGAGCTTTGGAGGGTGACTGATTAAAGCTGCCTGTAGAAAAGCAAGACATGGCGGTTACATTCACACAGAGCAAGTGTTAGGCTTTGCTGAACCTGGAGTGCATGTCTACCTGGACCCCAAAGGGATTTTATCAGGGAGAAGCAACACAGGGAAGAAGTGGCGTGGTGTTTCACTGCTGGGTTTGAATCCTTTCTCCACCACCTGCCAGCTTGTGGGATCTTGAGCAAGTTTCTTGATTTATTTGTGCCTTAGTTTCCTCATCTTTAAAATGGGACAGGAATTCTACAAATTACATAGGGCTGTTGGGAGAATTAAATAAAATGATATATAAAAATGCTCAGTACATAGTATGTGCTCCTCATTGTATATGCACAGAATATACTTCAGCTAAGGAAGGGACTCTGAATTGGGCCCTCAGGGTTTGCTTGGTAGGTACTATATTTGTGGAAGTACAGGTTTAGCTGCTGTAACAAAGAGACTCCAAAGTACAGTGAGGTATCCAGGTGGAAGTGAATCAATTTCCAGGTCACAGTCTAGAGGGCAGCAGTGCAGGGACTATCAGGTCAGTTCTGCATCTTTAACATGTACTTTCCATCTCTGTTGAAGAGACTGGTCCCATTTTTGTCATCTTCATCCAGCAGTGGACAGGGGCAGTGGAGGGGAGGTTTGGGGACAAAGGGTGATCACACTATCAATTCTTGGAGGGCAAGATCAAGATCAAGATGTTGTCTAGTCACATGACCAAAAGTACTGTAAGGGAGGGGTTTCAGTCAGCTTTTTCGCTGCTGTGACTAAACGGCCTGACCAGAACAACTGTAGAGGAGGAAAAGTTTATTCAAGGGCTCACAGTTTTAGAGTTCTTAGAACACAGAAGGCTGGCTCCATTCCTTGGGGCTCGAGATGAGCCTGAGCATCATGGCAGAGTGTGTGGCAGAGGGAAGCAGCTCACATCATGGTGATCAAGAAGCAGACAGACTCCACTCTCCAGATACAAATATATACACCAAAACCACACCCCAATTCCCACCTCCTCCAGTCATTACCTACCATTTCAGTTACCACTCGTTAATCCCTATCAGGGGATTAAATCACTGATTGGGTTAAGACCCTCACAACCCAATCATTTCTCCTGTGAACCTTCTTACATTGTCTCACTTGTGAGCTTTTGGGGGGCACCTCACATCCAAATCATAACAGGAGGCTAGAAATGGAGTCTTTAGCCGAATGACCATGTGTCTGGCTGAAATACCAAGCATTTCTAGATTAGAGATGCTTAGGACCAGAAGTATTTCAGATTTTTTTTTCAGGTTTCACAATATTTGCAAATACATAATGAAAATCTTCCAGAATGGGACCAAGTCTAAATATGGAATTCATTTATGCATCATATACACTTGGTACACATAGCCTGAGGGCAATTTTATACACTATTTTAAATAATTTTGAGTATGAGACAAAGTTAGAGAGTTTCAGGTTTCAAATTTTCAGGTTAGGAATGCTCACCTTGCACTACAGAAGGACAGAACAGAAACCGAGGAGACCAACATCCTGCTCTAGTGATTCAGGATCTTGTAGAAAAGGCAAGAGCAACAGTTACCTCTCAAAAGGGCTCTCTGCAGAATTCCCTCAACAGCAAGTGCCTTGTACAAAGCCCAGCTCCCCACGAAGTGGAAGGCAATTTAGGAAATGATTCAGGCTCCCTGGCTGACTCATACTCCGAGTATCCTGGAGAGAAAAGTAGCCATACACCCATTTTGGGCTTGGGGTGCAGCGTATAATAATAATAATGACTTTGGCACTGAAAACTTCCTGAGGGTTAATGAATGACTGGCTTGGATTAATAGCCCAAATCACTGTTGAAGTCTATCAACTCCTTCCAGCTTCATATTAATCTACAGGAAATTCTTTGTACACCCAGCTATTACTGCTTCAATCTCACAAAGTAAAAACGAATGATGTTTCATTGGAACTCGGAAAAAAAAAAACAACAACCTTGGTCACCATTGTGTGTGACCACCATGCAATTATTATTATGATGCTGATTTTTTCAGCACATTTCCTGCATCTTCTTTGGTTCTTTTTCTGGCTTCAATTCCTTGCAGTGGCAGCAGCAACAGCAGCAGCAGCAGCAGCTGGCCCTCTAGATTAGCTCTAATCCTCTTGCTATTTATAGTACATTTTGCAACTACTCTCCACTCCTTCAGTTTGTCTTGTAGCTACACTGGGCTGGGCGCTCCATGAGGTCTGAGACAACCAGGAGCATCCCAGATCAGCAGAGCCTGGCTGCAGCAATCACTCAGCAGCTATTTGTTGAATTGAACCTGATGGAATAGCTGCAGAATTTTAAATGACCCACCATCAGTCCCATGGATTGTTCCAAGCAAACCTGAGAGTCCTGACATTTAGCTGGATTTAAAGTAGTGTATTTTTGGCTCATCAAAAATTGATCAGAGTTCCCCAAGAGAACAACTGGAAATGGAGCGGCAAGGTTGTAGAAGTCGTTGTAGATGAGCATGTCCAATGCCATCCAAGGTCAACTAGGAAGAGAAGTCAGGGACAGGCTCAAGTCGGTGGTCACTGGGGCCTGTGGGGAATTCCACTCCCCACGGGGCCTTGGTGTTCTCTGCTGGTAGGTGCTGTTAACAAAATAAGCCTGTTTCCCTCATCAGAGTATTAGAATTGGTGGATGGTTCCAGATCTCCTCTGCCATGCTGTTTGAACTCCTGCCTTCCTGTCCTGCAGGGGGTTCAGCATCTGGGAGGATTTGTGGAGTGCCAAGTGTGAGCCTTGAGGGACGGCACCACCAGCATATCTGTCGCAGTGCCCTGGTGAGATGAGGTGCACAGTAGAATAGGCAGGACCCTGTTTAGGAGGCACATGACCACCATTCATCTACCTCGGTTCCATGCTGCTCTCCCAAGGTGGGCTTCCCATGACCTCCCTGCCCAGCATCTCCTGGGGACCCAGCTAGAGAAAATTCCTGGCAACAATGGAGGTGGTTTTTAAAGCAGGGGTGGAAGTGGAGCTACAGAAACAGGAAGCCTGAGCAGAGCCAGGGAGGGAGGTTAGGTAGAAGTAGGATTCAGGGCTTAGAAAGTGCTGGTTTCCTTCTGTTGTTCTTATGAGAGCTGATAAGAAGATTCCAGAATTTGGGGGGAGATTCTTGGAAAAAAATGAGGGAGCTGAATCAACCATAGAGAACATTCCAATTTGCGTTTCCCAGTGTTTGTTAGATGGTATGTTTGGCTAAGAAGTTAAAGATGTCAAATATAGAAACGAAAGCCCCATACATCAAACTCTGACCTGCTGCTGTTTTCTATCGAGGGGTCTTTTGTTTACATTTTTCTATTTTCAACGAAGGACATGAAATGTGCTGTGACCTTTCAGATAATGCCCTGGCATTGTGCCCTGGCAGCAACTAACCCGGCATGTGTTTACCTATAAGCATATGGTTGTTAAAGTTAGGTGAGATAAAAACTTTTGTGTCAAAGGGAGGAGGGTATGGTGGAATTCACATGTAAAACATCGTTGAGTAGCTCAGCACAGGGGGCATTTCATGATAAACCCCTTCCTCAGAAAATGTTCAATACGGGGCAGATCCATACAGGTCTTGGCTATAGTGTGATTCTGGAATGTCTCCCAAAGGCCCATATGTTAAGGCTTTGTCCCCAATACGTTATTGCTATTGGAAGGTGGTGAAATTTAGAAGTGGACCCTAGAGGAAAGTCTTTGGTCCTTGGGGGCATGCCCTTGAGGGGATTGTGGGATCCCTGTCTCATTCTCTGTCCCATTTTGCTTCTCAGCTACTAAGAGGAGTGGCTTCCTTCATTATGGGCTCCTGCCATGATGTGCTGTCTTGCCACAGGCCCAAAAGCCAGAGAGCCAACTGACTATGCACTGAAACCTCCAAAACTGTGAGCCAAAATAAACCTTTCATCTTGTAAAGTTTATTATCTAAAGTACTTTGCTACAGCGATGGAAAACTGAATCATATTCTTCCATTGAAAGCTTCAGAAAAATAAGAGAAACTTCCCTCACTCCTTCAAGTAGTGATGACCAGCAGATGGGCCACATAGCCAATATCACCTGAACCATGCCTGACCTCTCTGGCCCTCAGATTACTCATTAAGTTAAACAAGGGACCTTCCCAGTCTTCTTCTAAGTTGTTTTGCAGGAGCTAAAAACAAAGGGAAAATTCAACCCATGCCTGGTGAGCAAGGCCCCAAGGATGAGCTCTGGCACCAAAGTGACCAGAGACTGTGAGTGACGTGCTCGCCCTAGGTCTCCTTTACAAAATGTATCCAGTGAACTTGGCTTTTAGACCCTGAGCCTGACTTGTATGCATTCTACTCACATTCTGTTGTTAACAAGGCTCACATGGGACAGTTGTTTTTTTTCAACCCTTTCTGTAAGGTCACTGCTTTAGGTGAGCACATGGACAGATCCAGAACATTGTTTTATATTACAATATGAAGACCAACTGCTATGTGACTAGAGAAAACAAAACTCCAAAGTCAGATTGATGACATCTTTTAAAAATTACAGATGGCCCTTAGCTTACAATGGTTCACTTATGAGTTTTTTGGCATTATGACAATGCTCCAACCTTCTTCCTTTCCCTTGAGATGGATGTTCACCAGGCAGTTACAATGTATCTGCGACACATGACAGATGTGCCTGCAGATGAATTCACAGGCACATCTGGCAGGAGTTCAACAGCACTTCCTGGTGTTATGACTCCATCTTGGGGACCTTGAGTTCCCAGGAGAACCCTTTGCAGGCTCGGCCCCTCTCCTGGCTTCTTTTGCCAGGAGCCACCTCCAGAGACCAGGGACCTGTGAGCTCCCTTTTCCCGGTTTCTTCCCAAGACGTCTCCAGCCCAGCGTCAGAACCACAAATTGGGTTGTTTCCTCATGGTTCCTCCACCCTCAGGACCCCCAGGGGAGGAGCCTGCAGTCTCACTGCTCAGGTGCTGGTGGAAAGAGGCACACCCAGTCCTGCTGGGGTTACCAGCATAAGATGCCAGGCTCCAGGAGATGCTAGGATTCTGCCTTTACCGGAACAACAGGAGGGAAACAGAAACCTTCAATGGTCTGTTTTTGGGAGATGGTGGGATTTGGATGAATGTTAAAGACTTGCTTCTATTTTAGTCAAACTCATAAAAACAGAGAGTAAAATGTTGGTGACCAGGGGCAGGGAGAGGGCATCTCCCACGGGAAGATATTGGTCAAAGTGCAAAGACTCAGTGCACAGCATGAGTTCATGCCGCAGACCTCAGGCACAGGTCGGTGACTGCCATTAACAGCTGGCACACTAGGGATCCTGTGAGGGGATAGATCTGTGGGTTCTCCACACACACACACACACAAACACCCATGTGCGCACAGGAAAATGTAACTATCTAATTTGTTTTCTGTTGCTACATACAAGTGTGTAATTTAAAAAAAATTTTTTTAGTTGTTAATGGCCCTTTATTTTTTAATTTATTTATATGCGGTGCTGAGAATTGAACCCAGTACCTTGCACATGTTAGGCAAACACTCTACCACTGAGCCACAATCCTGTCCCCAAGTGTGTAATTTTTAAAGGAAACAAGTTAATTCAGACTCAAGGTTCTGGAGCTGGCAAATCCAAGACTGGTGGCCACATCTGTTGAGGACCTCATGCTGATCCTGATGTGGCAGGAGGGTGCTCACAAGGGAGAGGGGAGGGGGCCCATCTCCCTTGCTAGCTAGTCCATTCTTATGAGAAGGCACCAATCCATTCAGGAGGGCCCTGCACCAGGGGCCCAAACACCCCCTCCTCCCAACACAGCCACACTAAAGGATTAAAGTTCTGACCCTTGAACTTTTGCATAATCCACTCAGCCCATCCCAGTAACCATGGAACTGTGGATAGGTACATTAAACAGTTTGAGCGCTGGGATCATTTCACAGTGTAGACACATGTCAAGAAATCAAGTTGTACACCTTAAATATATGCAGTTTGTATTTGTCAATTATCTCTCGACAAGGCTGAAAAACGAATTTCTTCTAATTTAACTCCCAATGTATTATGTTTCTTCAACGCACTAACATTTATAGCATGTGTATTTATTCCACAAATCCTCACTGTGCTCCTGCCATTCAGTCATTCCAGGACGTGTCCTGGATGCTTCCCATGGGACTGGGCTCTGTGCCAGGCTCTGGGCACACAGTGGGAGTGAAGCAGGCATGGTTGGCATCCTCCAAGATCATGATCCTGTCCCAGGTCTGGGGTGGGCACGTCATCTCCCTCTGTCTTTGCCCCCTCTCTTCTTTCTTCTCTTCCTAGCTTCTCCGTGAGCCCCAGCAGCAGGAAGGGACAGTGTCTGCTATGAATACCTGTGGCTGGTATTTCTCCCACTTCTGCCAGTTTCGGCTTTTATAGAATCTCCCTGCAAAGCTACCTGCAGGAGTCGTTACTCCACAGATCTCCAGAGCATTGCTTACTTTATTCTTTTTTTTTTTTCCTTTTCGGTTCCAGGAATTGAACTCAGGAGCACTCAACCACTGAGCCACATCCCAGCCCTATTTTGTATTTTATTTAGAGACAGGGTCTCGCTGAGTTGCTTAGCGCCTCACTGTTGCTGAGGCTGGCTTTGAACTCACGATCCTCCTGCCTCAGCCTCTGGGATTACAGGTGTGCGCCACTGCGCCAGGCACTTGCTTCGTTCTTTCTAGCAGAATTTCACTCCTATCTTGAGCCTCCATTGTTCCACGTCATTTTCAGGGTCCCATGTTTTTCCTGGGCTATGCACACATTCAAAGGGACTTTGAAATGCCAAGATATGTGTGAGTTCACGAGGTTCTCTCTGGGTCCATCATTGTAGGTCCACACAGGTCACCAAATACCCTGCAGGAAGCTCTGAGCAAAATGCCAACTCCAGTGCTCCCGGTGCCATACTCAGGCCTGCAAAGTCCAGCCACTGCGTCTGCTCCCTGTGGGGGCCAGGCCCCTTCACCTAGCTGCACCTGGCCATTTTTCCTCCTCTGGGATCTGGGCCTTCTCTTTGGGTGCTACCTGGACCAAGAAGAGGCCTGGAAAGCCCTAGATGTCACATTCTTGAAGGGTGTCTGCCCAGCAGTTGGCCTGGGTGGGGCTCAGGGCTCTGTTCCCTGGCCCAGCCTTGAAAAGCCCATTGCTTCCCCTGGCTCCTCTTTCTCCTCCTGTTCTACCTGGTCTGGGCCCAGTAGAAATGTTTTTCTCCTGTTAGCACATTGCCAATGTGATGTCCTTCCACATCCATCATCTAGGAAAGATCTAGGTCCTTTCCTTGCCCTTAGCAACTCCTGGACATATGCTGGGAGCCATTAGCCAAGTAGGTATGACAATTTCCTTGCCAGCGTACCCCATGTTGCTGACATGTTGCAGTGACATTGAATGTAAGTGACCTTGCTCAAGGACCAAGGCAGATTAGGGTGTTCCCGGTTTTAAGATAATCTTGTTTAGGGCGTTCCCAGTTTAGGTTCCAGGTTTAAGGTTTAAGATTATTCCTGCTGGGAATAGGGCGTATCCTGCTGCCTGAGTTCCCCTTGAGTTCTCACGGGATTCAGACAGTATATTTTGGAGATAGAAGCCCAGTGGAGGTGGATTTGGGCAGAGAACGTGGATTTCCCCAGAACGTGATTGTAGACGGCTGGTGTGAGTTCGGGAATAAAGAGTTGCTGTTTGAATCTACAAGCTGTGTGGTGGCTCGTGATTTTGTGCCCAGCCAGACTGTGGCATTTGTGCCCAGCCAGACTGTGGCATTTGTGCCCAGCCAGACTGCGGCATTTGGTGGCCCGTACGGGGAACTTCTGAAGCTTAGAGGTAAGTGAAATTTCTCACCCTTGAGGAAGAGAGAAAGAATGGGTCACCAATTCAAAAAACAATGTGTTATTGTTTTGATTTATTTTGTTTTTATTTCAAGTTGCCTGTTCCTAGAACTTTCTCAGGCAAACTGGGGAAAATGGGTGACTCAAGGTTTGAATTTGTTCGCCTCCGAGCAAGAGAAATTGTTAGAGGAAGGAGGCACCCCAGTGAGACCAAGAACAATTAGGGCATATGTTGATACAATACAAAAATGTAGCCAATGGCTTTTTAAAGACAAGTTATTAAGTATATCAATGGGACCATCATGGTATCCTGTAGAAAGATTTTTCTTCAACAAGAAAGAGAGGGCTAGTTCTGTTTGCTACACTTGTCTAAGATCTTGGTTTCTACAAAGTTCTGATTAATTTACAAAGCTAAAATGTTGAAACAGCAACCACTCTTTACTTATTAAGTTCCATAAGGTAATATATTTAAACATTATGTGTGTTTTCATAAATTGGTAAATGGAAAAATGTTTAATATTGCTTTGTGTCTGTGTCTTTGCTAAAACAAGGTTACTAAGTGTTAAGATTCTATCATGTGTAATTTATATACAAAGAGTAGAAAAATTTTCAGTTGGGTTTCAATTATAGTATTATAGTATCATAAAAAACATGAAAGTCTTTCATTTTATTAAAGTGGAGTAATTTGTCTAAATCAGAAATTTTATAAGAGTTGTTTCAAAATGTGAATTTGTAAAAAGGGTTAACGGTTAAAAAAGAGATAGAAAAAGATTCAAGATGTGGAAATATATTTTAATATAAAAGGTTAAAGGAAAAATAAATGTTTCTAGATGAGATAATCTCTGTGTGGTAAAGTAAAAAGTTGTAAAATGCCATTTAAAAAGATTTTGAGGAAACTAGACTTACTTTAAAAGCTTGAGAAAGGAAGAAAGAAGAAAGATATTTGCACATGGCAGATTGAGACAAAGCTTCTCAATGGAGTTAAAAAAAAAAAAGCCTTTGGTTGAAGGGCAGCCATGTAAACTAACATTAAAGCGATTTAAACAGAATCTAAAAGCCTCGTTTAAAAGAGTGAAGCTGTAGGTGGTGAAAAAGTACATTTAAAAGTACAGTATAGATGATAATTAAAAGGCTTTAAAAGGTTAAATTAAAGGTGGTCGAGATACCTTCATGGCGGAAAAAAGATTGCTTTATTGCATCATTCGAAGCCTAGTTAATCTTAAAGGCATTACTTAAAAAAAATGGGAAGATAATAGGATAAAAGATATTTAGATAAAGAAGACTAAAAATTTAAAGTGAAAAACTTTAAACACAGAAGTATAGAAAGTTAAAAAGAAAAAAGATAAAGAAGATGTAGGAAGATAAAAAAATGTAGGAAGACAAAAGTTTTAAACCCACAAAATAGGAAGAAAAAAAAAAAACTAGGAGGAAAATAAACAACTAAGGGTAAATATACAAACCTTAGGAAAAAAAAAAAACTAGAAGATAGAAATAAGATAAAAAATGGTTGAAAATATCAAGTAAGGTACTACAGATAGAAAATGCAAAAAGCTAAGACAACTATTAGATACAGACATACTTATTAAAGCAAAAAGAGGGAATTGGAAGGGGGTATATATCCCCCAAAGATAAACTTAAAATAACGCTTTTTACACTAAACTTTTTAAATTTGGATTCATCAGGACTTAGTGCTGCGGAAAGGCATATGTATCCAAAAAATGTACATAAGCCTAAAGTACTTTGGAAAGATATTCTAACAGGACAATGGAAAGGTCCTGACCCAGTGATTGTCTGGAGTCGGGGGTCTGTTTGTGTTTTTCCACAGGGAGAACAGCAGCCCATTTGGATTCCAGAGAGATTAACTAAAACAGTTTCTACAGATCGAAAAGAAGATGATTTGACTCAAATCCATAACAGCTGATATCCAGAACTCCAGCTTGGCCATTCTTACATCTGCGACAGTGATTAACCAGGATGCTTTTTTCAATAGCTATTTTATTATTGCATTTTTCCACATCATAAGGTTCTATTTTTATTTTTTGAGCTCATACAAACCTAGGTTAATGTTTTTCTGATCAGTTTTATTTTTTGACTGTGGAGTTTTTAAACATTGCAATGGAGATTTCACCTAGGTAAAGCTACAAGGCCTTTACTATTTTCTTATGTGTTGTACGTTTGTGTACACTCTTGTGTTTTGTGTTGTATGTCTGTATGTGCGTATGTCCATATTTCTTATATGAGGAGCGCTCATGAAAAAATGGATCCGAATTATTATTATTTTTTTTATTCACGTGATTTAAATGGTTTAATTTAAATTATGTAAACAGCTGTTAAGGATTGTTTTTAAAGGTGGTTAACAGATCTGTTTGTTTACTAATTTAAATTAGGTAAAAAGCTGTTAAGGATTGTTTTTAAAGTAGGTTAACAGATCTGTTTGTTTACTTTCACCTTTCCTTTTCATTATATTTAATAATTCTTTTCAGGATAATGTCTCTTTAGCATCATTGCCAGAATTCCTATCTCCATCCCAGTGCCGGTGAAGAACTCAACAAGTAATGCTCAAAAAGTCAACTTACTTTGGGAGGAAACGGATTTTGGGAGGAAATGGACATATTGATAGATTCCTCTGCTTTGAACTGCTTGCAGAACTTGCCTGGACTATGTAACTATCGTTTGGTGCAGCGAATTGTGGTAATGCTGGCGTATCTTTGCTGATGGTGTCACCAGTGATGCAATTTTTCCCAAGGAGCCGTCAATTGGCTTGGTGTCTTGGCATTTCTGTATCCTCCTCCCTTCTGCTAGTGATGGTCTAAAATTTGGGGGCCAATGGCTTATGCTGGACCGGTAGTCAGTGACGGGTATGATCCAATTGCAATGGTATCAACCTAAGACAGGAGGCTGACGCCTAACCATATGTTGAATTGGACAACCTACCAGGCACGGTCCATAAGCCACATTAACCTCACTCCCCCACTGGCACCAAGGCCAAATTTGGGGGCCAACAGAGGTGAGGCAAAGAACCTCACCCCCCCACTGGTGCATAGACCTATCCACAAGTATGGCTGTATGCTGGACCGGTAGTCAGTGACGGGTATGATTCAATTGCAGTGGTATCAACCTAAGACAGGAGGCTGACGCCTAAAGGTCAGTTTTCCGATGACGGGTAAGAACCATATGTTGAATTGGACAACCTACCAGGCACGGTCCTTAAGCCACATTGCTTGTTGTTTAATTAATCAGAAGGGGGGAGATGCTGGGAGCCATTAGCCAAGTAGGTATGACAATTTCCTTGCCAGCGTACCCCATGTTGCTGACATGTTGCAGTGACATTGAATGTAAGTGACCTTGCTCAAGGACCAAGGCAGATTAGGGTGTTCCCGGTTTTAAGATAATCTTGTTTAGGGCGTTCCCAGTTTAGGTTCCAGGTTTAAGGTTTAAGATTATTCCTGCTGGGAATAGGGCGTATCCTGCTGCCTGAGTTCCCCTTGAGTTCTCACGGGATTCAGACAGTATATTTTGGAGATAGAAGCCCAGTGGAGGTGGATTTGGGCAGAGAACGTGGATTTCCCCAGAACGTGATTGTAGACGGCTGGTGTGAGTTCGGGAATAAAGAGTTGCTGTTTGAATCTACAAGCTGTGTGGTGGCTCGTGATTTTGTGCCCAGCCAGACTGTGGCATTTGTGCCCAGCCAGACTGTGGCATTTGTGCCCAGCCAGACTGCGGCAGACATATATTTCTTGCGGGGGGGTACCGGGGATTGAACTCAGGGGCACTTGGCCACTGAGACACATCTCCAGCCCTATTTTGTATTTTATTTAGAAACAGAGTCTCACTGAGTTGCTTAGCGCCTTGCTGTTTCTGAGGCTGGCTTTGAACTCGTGATCTTCTGTCTCAGCCTCCTCAGCAGCTGGGATTACAGGCGTGCGCCCCTGCACCTGGCTTGGACATATTCTTTTATCGCATCCCTTGGCCAGGGCAACAAGTGTTTCAGTTGCTAACTCTGAAGATTGGAGAGAAGAATAGAAGAGTAAGACGTACCAGGAAATCCTGGGTAAGATCATTGCTTGTTATGTATGTCATACATTCATTTATGTAAATAAAATTCTAGAAGGCCTAAATGCTTAATTGGACACGACGATCTCTATTGATAGATCATGAATTTTGTTTTCTTCTTTTATCTGTTTTAAAGATACCTATACAACACATTTTTGTTAGATGATCTCATCCTTATCTGTGGCTTGAAATGCCCTTATAATGTGCTAATAATTCCAATATTTACAGGTAGCATATAAATCCTCTTCTGAGTTCCAATTGCTATGTCAATGTCTCTACTTGGTCATCTCATAATCATCACCAATTGAGACGACAAAAACTGAAATCTTCAATCTGCATTATTCTCACTCCCGTCCAAATTAAAAAACAAACAAACAAACAACAACAACAACAACAAAAACACTAAAACACTCTCTTCTGTCTTTCCCATCTCGGTAAGAGGCACTTGGAGTCTCTCAATGATTCTCTATCCCTGTCCCAATCCATTCCTATCCAATTCATTTGCAGCTGAGATATGTTTCTCTGCAAAGCGCTACACCCTATGTTTCTGCTGCTACCTGCTCCAAGTCAACCTCATATCCCTACATGACCCTAGAGATTTTTTTCCCCTGTGAGTGTAATTTTTTTTTTCATTGATTACTAGAGAGACTGGGTGATTATTAACCAATGTTAAAAAAGCAGATCCTTGTGGGTTCTCACCTGGGGAACTCTGGGCAGTGTCATGGAAAAAAAAATCAGCCTTTTTGCAAACCCAGGCCTCCGATGGCAACTGGTTTTTCCTTTTGGCTCATATTTGGGAAGCATGTTAGCTTTCTTTGCATCTCCCTGGATGTGGCACTCCCTCCTGGTTTGTAGCCACGTGGGCTCTGCAGGCTCAGCTTCAGCTGATCCTTGCTGATTTGTTTGAGGTCTGCAAGGCTGATATGAGTACCAGAAATATTATAGGATTATTGGTGGTTGATTATATTAATTAGTGTGTGTGCTGGATAAAAGATTATAAGGAATGTGCCCGTGACGTAATGTGAACTCAGATAAACTGCAGAACTTAGACAGACTTAAGTTAGTGATGTAAGAGTCTACACCGGGGCATGCACCCCAGAGCATACACATCCAGTATCAGCTGCAAGCACAACTGAACTAGGGCATTTTACCACTGAGTTACATCCATAGCCCTTTTTATTTTTATTTTGAATCAGGGCCTCACTAGGTTGATGAGGTTGGCCTTGAACTTGTTATCCTCCTGTCTTAGCCTCTCAAGTGGCTTGGATTACAGTCCTGTACCACTATGCTTAGCTCACCTTTGTTCTTCAAGGATAATTTCAGTGGGGAGAAGGGCTAGGTTTTCCTTTTAGCATTGCACAATCTTCTAGCTTCCACTGGGGCTTTTAAGTAGTCAGTTGACTGTTTATGGATGACTTCTTTTTTAAAAAATATTTATTTTTTAGTTATAGGTGGACACAATATCTTTTTTAAAAATGTATTTATTTATTTATTTAGTTGTAGTTGGACACAAGACCTTTATTTTATTTGTTTATTTTTCATGTGGTGCTGAGGATTGAACCCAGTGCGCAATACTTGTGAGGCAAGCAATCTACCACTGAGCCACATTCCCAGCCCCTGGACATATTATCTTAATTTTATTTTATGTGGTGTTGAGGATTGAACCCAGTGCCTCACGCATGCTAGGTGAGCACTCCACCTCTGAGCTACAGCCCCAGCCCCTATGGATGACTTCCTAAAAGAATCATTTTTGCAAAGCTGAACTGTAAATCTTCATTGAGGAATATGTATTAAGATTATGGAAGATGTAAGACCTAGTAGGGGGAGAAATGAATCTTTTATGGCCCTATGATCTCTCCTATCCCTGAAAGTGTTTTTTTTGTTGTTGTTGTTTTTTTGTTTTTTTTTTTAAAGCGGAAAATCATTTTGTTGCATTTCCCTGATTCTTGTTTTTAAAAGAACAACAAATCTCAAGCCCTACAAATGGCTTATATTGAACTTTCACATTTGAATTAAGGATTGTTAAACATGGAGGGGGAAGAAGAGGGCCATTACCTCCACCCCCATTGTTGTTTCCTTTTTTCTTTTGTGATCCTGGGCGTCAAACCCAGGGCCTGCAGGGCAAGTGCTGAACACAGAACTGCCTCTCCACTAGTTTTCCTCTCCTCCCTCCCTCCCTCCCTCCTTTCCTTTCTCTATCATTATATTCTCAAATACTTTCTCTGAACCTTTTCCCTGTTTTCCTTCTTCAGATATTTTGAATAAACGTATGTTAGGTCTTCTCACTACAAACCCCACTACCCTCTCTGCTCTCTCTTATTCATCGTTTAATCTCTCCATACGTCATCTTGATAGTTTCTTCTGCTTTAATTTTGGCGCGCATATTTCTTTAGTGGATTCAAAGTAAGGTTAAAACCTTCCATTTGGTCTTTGATTTTAGTGATTGTAGCTTTTTTTTTTTTTTTTTTTACATCTAGTTCTCTTGAGTTTTTTTTTTTTTTCCAAGTGTGTCACTTTTTATTGTTCCCAGGTTTTTGCTAAAATTTTCAAATTTTTTGATTGTTTCTTTTTTCAGATAGTATGCAGGATTTTTTCAGCACCCGTGAAGTAACTCAAATATCTGGGATCTTGGTGGTCTCTTCCTTTTTTCTGCTGCCTTTCACTTATAGCGTCATGTTTTCTTGTCCATCTGGTTGTCTTTGAATATGCCCAACTCGGGTTATCTGTGGACATTCCCAGAGGGCACACCATATGGGTTCATGAGTGTGACCTGTCCACTGTTACCCAGAGAACTGCCATGGTCCTCTCTCCTGCTCTGGGGTCTAGGTCACATTCTAGGAGAGACCCCTGCATTCCGCAGCACTGTGTGCGTGAAACCACCACTTTGCCTTTGATTGCCTCCTGCTGGTTCTTGCTACGCCCTGGGACAACCAATGACACTTTTAATCATTGTACCAAAGCCCTGAGGAGTCCTCAGAGGGCCAGAGTGATTTTGTAGCCTCTGAAGTTCTCCAAAAACTGAGGCCACAGAGCCACCTCTGCATGAATAACAAACAGGTGTGGGTGGGAGTGGAGGGGTGGCCATGGCCACTCCCGGGGCCACAATTCTTTATGTTTGGGGTGAGAACAACTACCTCCTTCTATTTTCTCTTATAGTTTTTCTGGCTACATACCATAAGAACAAATCTGGTCTCCAACGTCAGCATAGACCGTAAGTATAATAGCCCCTTCCCTTTGATGAGAACAGCTTTGAGGGAGGGGGACAAGCCTGCTGGCCTAACCCTCACTCACTTCCTTGCAAATACCCCCTGAGGCTGCGTGGTTCCCCATGCAGATTGGCTTCAGAAGGGCTCACCACGAACACACCACAGGACGCGTTCACATGGGAAGGGACACCGTAAGAGAGTATGTGTCTGGGATTGGGAGGCTGAGTTTAGGAAAGCCAGAGCCTTTTAAAAACAAGTCACCAGAGATCTCTCTCACACACATGCATCTATTTTTGGCCCAAGTGCTTTCAGGCTCATCTTCAGAAAAGCACATGAACTCTTTCGAGTCCCCTCGTTCCACTTGGTAAATTTCCTACAACCAGAACCTAAAGTCGGTGCTGCGGCCTCTCTGCCTCTGGTCCCATCGGGCCAGGGCTGCCTGTGCTACTTCCTGCTTCTCTGGGTGATGGTGACAGTGTTGGCTTGTGAGTCAGCAGGGCCTGGGAGGCACCACTGCACCCCACCCTACCCCGGCCCCGAACTGCTCCGGGGACGGTTTCAACCCCAACACTGAGCCCCCCAGACCCACTCTTGGCCTCCCCAAGGTGGAGTCTGCGTGGTTGTGATTGGCAGGCTGGGATGCCACCATTCTAACATCATCTGAATGCCTGGGCAGTGACATCTACGATCTCATGGAAACTCCAGCCGCCTGTCATGGTCATCACCGTGATGGTGAATAATGCTGTTCTGAGTTCAAATTTGTTTTTTTCCAAGAATGAGTACGTTCCTCTGTCTTCCTGCATCCCCACTGCTCCCCTACTATGTTTAGGTCTGACATGCTGTGAATCATTGTGGTTTTACTCCTGCGTAGAAATGTTTTTCTCCTGTTAGCGCATTGCCAATGTGTGGAAAGGTGAGAAAGGAAATCTGATCAATTAGCAGTTTGAGATGAGCTTAAAAATCTCAGGAATCTTGAGAGAACAAACGACTGCTTTTGAAAGGTGTTAGAATGTTCAGGTAGGAAGGGACCCATGGGACATCAACCTGGCCTTTCAACAGGATCAGAAAGAAAACAGAGTCCCAGAGAGGCTTCTCAGGAACTTGGCTTCCCCAAGGTTCCACAGCCAGTGAGTGGTGGCCCTGGTCACCCAGGGGTCCTGACCCTGCCAGACTGGAGCCTTATTTGTGGTTGGAGAAAATGGTAAAACAGCTTTTGCTTGAATTTTGAAATTGTGCCAATACAAAAGATCTTCATTCTACAAACCCTGAGATTTGATGTGTGCCCCAAATTATGCATTTTGTAACTGTTTTCTGCAATAGCTCTTGGGACCTTACATACACTATCACAGTTTTTGAGGTGTCCGAGGGGATTCCATTGTTTAGAAAAGAAGTTGGATTTATCAAACAGTAACAGGGTGATCTGAGGCCTCTGGGGTCCCCTACCTTTGTCCTTTTTTTTCCCCTCCAATGCTGGGGACTGAACCCAAAGCCTCATGGCTGCTAGTCAAGTGCTCTATCATGAACTGCATCACCCGCTGCTATGCTTGACCATTGTCTCAACAAGTCATTCTTCATACACTGCATTTATTGAACTCCTACTGTGTGCCAGGAGCTATGTGATAAACAAAGCAAACAAAAATCTCCACCCTCACAAGGAGAGAGAAAAAAGAAGCAAGCAATAACTTATAATGTCAAGTCTAGGAAGTGCCACCAAGGGAAATCAAGCCAGGGAGGCAGCCATTCTAGAGAGGGCTCTTAGGGAAGGTCTCCGTGAGCAGTGGCCTGTGGAAATGGGAGGGCAGCTTCTGAGAACATCCGGAAGAGGAGACTCCAGTGGGAAAAGAGACTGTTACCCAGAGGCCAGCGCTGAGGAAGGGAGGGGACAGTGGTACAAAAGGAAGTCAGAGATGGAGACTGGGCCCATCATTTGGGGTGCAGAGCACATGGAAAGAGATGGAATTTTTAAGTTTGTGGTAACATACCCATGATATGTTCAAAAATGCCATCTTGACCATTTTTAAGCATTCGGCTCAGGAGTGTTAAATCCATTCACCTTGCTGTGCAGCCCATCTTCAGAACTCTTGTCATTGGTAAGTGTTCACCCTTGGGTGGACACTTGGGTTGCTTCCACCTTTACTACCTTTTACCTGTTGAGAATAATACAGCTATGAATGTAAACATATGGATATCTCTTTGAGACACTGCTTTTAATCTTTTGGACGTTGCTATGACTAGGAAGCTTGTCCCAGCATAGTGATATGAAGATGTGGGCCCTTTAAGAGGAGGGACCTGGTGGGAGGTGGTTAGGTTCTTGGGGGCGTGCCCTCAGAAGGCATTAGCCTATTCTTCTGGGACACCAGCTGCTCTCTGGATTCCTGTCTTGGTGTGTGATCGCTCCATCTCCAGAGTCTTATTTCCTTTACTCTGTTAACTTCCTCGAGCTATTGTAACAAACTGAAGTTTAAGTATCCCTCATCTGAAGTGCTTGGGACCAGAAGTGTTTGATTTTGTATTTTGAAATAATTTCATAGACTTTACTCGTTGAACATTTCTAATTCTAAAATCCCAAATCCCAAATACTCCAAATTTTGAACGTTTTAAAATGTGGCACACATCTATAATCCCAAAGGCTCAGGAGGCTGACTCAGGAGGATTGAGAGTTCAAAGCCAGCCTCAGCAAAAGTGAGGCACTATGCAACTCAGTGAGACCCTGTCTCTAAATAAAATACAAAATAGGGCTGGAGATGTGGCTTAGTGGTTGGTTGCTCCTGAGTTCAATCCTCAGTTAAAAAAAAAAAGTGTTATGTCAGTTCAAAGTGTAGGTGTCACAGGGCCAAGTTCATGATGACAACTCTAGGGGAGGACCTTCTTTGTTTCTTCCTGACTTCTAGTGATCATTCTTGGCTTATAGGTTCATTGTGCCAGTCTCTGTGTCTGCCGTCACATGCCCTCATCCATGTGTTCAAATGTCCCTCTTATAACAATACAGACCTTGCATTAGGTAGGGCCTGTCCTAATCCAGCATGACCTCATTGTAACATGAGTACGTCTACAAAGACCCTACTTCCAAATAAGGTCATATGCGCAGGTGCCCTAGGGTTAAGGCTTGAACATGTCTTTTGGAGAACAAAATTCTCTTGAAAGGACATGGCTAGGGGGCTACTCTTAGGGAGCAGGGAGTGAAAACAAAATCCCTAGTATTGGATTTAAGACCTGAGTTGTAACTTACGTCCTCTCTAGTCTCTGCTGCCTTTGGGAGGGCCCCGCTGCCTCTCCCTGGGCAGAACTGGAAAAAGAATACAACCACTTTCCCTGATGTCACCACTGAGCTCAGGCGACCTGCTGCGCAGTTTCAGGGTTCCAGCTGGGATTCTCTGCCTGGGAATCTGAGGCTTCAGCCTGAGACCAAATGTCAAGGGGCAGGGAGGTGCTCGTGGGGGAAGGGGCAGTGTCCAGAGTCTGGAGACTGCTACGCCAAGGCTACGTGACCCTTCGGACCTCCTCCCCTGGGTCTCAGTTGCTCCTCTTGGCTGGAAATGACGGTAGACGGGTTCTCACCACAGTGCAGGGTGAGCAGGAGGGTGGGAAGAGAGGCCTTGCACTGGGCACACCCTCAAAGGGCCAGGAGCTTTCCCCCGACAGCAACTTGGACCAATCTCTCAAAGGACTGGGCTTCTCTGCTTGGGCCTTGGTTTCTCCAGAGTAGCCTCAAGATGGGATGTCGTTTCCAGATGCGGCGAATCTGACATCACAGAATGACTCAGAGCTCAGAATTTATCTTGTCATCAGTTGCAGATCAATTTCCTTTTTAATAAATCAAAACTTTTGAACTCAGGAAGGAAGAAAACTGGATAGCTTTATTTTCTTTTTTGATCTCTTATTATCATTTTGACCACTTCAAAATGTAAAATTTAGTGGCATTAAGTACATCGTAGTCCCAGAATTTCTAAAATCACCCCAAACAGAATATCCACACCCATCAGGGAGTTACTCCCATGATTCCACACCCCTTCCCAGCCCCTGGCCACCACAAATCTGTATTCGAACACTATGGATTTGCCTTATCTGGACCATTCAAATAAATGGACTCATGTGGCTTTTGTGTCTGTCTTCTTTGCTTAGCATAGTCTTTGAAATTCATCCAAGTTGTAGCTCCTATCAGTACTTCACTCTTTTTTTATGGCTGAGTAGTATTCCATTGTATGGATACATCATATTTTGTTCATTCATTTGTGAATGGACAGTTGAGTTCTTTCCACCATTTGTCTGTTGGGAATAGTGCTGCCTGTGACCATTCTTGTATACATTTTTCTTTGAATGTGGGCTTTCAGTTCTCCTGGGTATACACCCAAAGGTGGGATTGCTGGGTCATATGGTAATTCTGTGTTTGTCTTGTTGGGAATCCACCAGCTCTTTTCCACAGTGACTGCATCATTTTGTGTTTCTGTCAGCAGTGTATGAGGGAACCAACTTCTCCTGCACAAAGTTGCAACACTTGACTTATTAAATGCAACTGCCCCTCCTGGGTCGGACCTGGGTGTTTCTGGGCCAGCTGGCTGCTTGCTCCCGGTCTTTCCTGCTGTGGCCAGAGATCCTTAAGCTGCCAGTGGGTCGCCCATTTGGTCCCCCTTGGTGACTTCTCCTGGTGGGTCATCATGGACACTCATTTGGGTAGGTCCCCCGGAGCCATGGTGAAGACCCCAGCAGTGAGGACGCTGGGCCCAGCAGATCTCTCAGGCAGTCATGGAGACAGGGAAAGCTCTGGCCAGCATGGGGACAGCTCTCATGGTTTATGAACTTGGTCTGAATCAAGTCCCTCTTCCTCACCGCCTCGTGGACATTTTTGCTGGTGGAAGAGTTACCCACGGGGTCTGTTTCCTCCTAGCCCACATCCCCCAGCAACTCCTTATCCTGCTGCAGTGGGCCTGCTGGGCCTTCTGGATCTTCTCTTGACCAAGCTCCCTCCTTTCCACTCTCTATTCCACACCCTTCATTCCTCCAGGGCCCAGTGCCCTGGATCATGCAGCTCTTTGATCCTCAGAGAACATTCTTCTGTCTCTTAAGAAAGAAGAAAAGGCATCCTAATTCATATTAGGCACATGGTCATGAGCTCATGATAACTCACACATATTTATATCCACGACAAGTCACTTACATGCAGCCAGACAGACTGAATCATCTAAGTAAATGTATCATTTGGCCTCAATGTTCTGGAGTGAGGGGAAAAAACATGAAGTCCAAGGATTCCCCAGTGCTGGTGTGACCTTGAGCATTCATCTGTTTTCCCCCTTCCAAGGGGACAAGAGCCTTGATAGAGCCAAACCCCTGCATCATTGGCTTGAGTTAAGCCTGCATCCATACCTGGGCTCCCTCCCGCACACGGCTGCTCTTTCATCCCGGGAGGAAACAGAATCCTCGTCATTTGTTACCACGGGGGCCTTGAACGGCCCCCACACCCACTGCCCTTCATGAGTAGGAGTGTCCTTTGAAAAACACCATCTATTCTGGAAGCACAGGCCTGGCCCCAACCACCACTGGGGCTGAGCGCCTGCTTCAGAAGAGGTGTGAGGAGAGTGAGGCCACTTGAGAGTCATCACCTCTGACCGGGGAATGCGGAAAGAGTGTCTTGGTGCCTCGACACATTCCACGTTTGGTTTTTAAGTTCTTTGTAAGCGATTACAGGAAACAATGTTTTCAAAAACAACATTGTCCCTGCCCCAGTGGCACCAGGTCATTCCATGCGAGCAGTCCCTGTTCACTGAGGGGAGGCCCGAATTATGCAGGCGCATGAGCCACCCCCCTGGCACATGAGGTCGCATAATTTCCGTAGGCCTTGCTAGGTGTTCTGGCAAGAGCGTGGCTGTGTGTTTTAGGAGTCTGCCTCCAGGCCTGACTTGTTACCCTTTTCTGGCCAGTGGGGTCTATGTGGCCTCAAAATTCCAAAGGCTAAGGCTACTTTATAGTGGTTACTAGGACCCCAAATGGGGCGTGCTTCATTTTCTTGTAAATTCTGTTCCACTCCAAGCTGGGGTAGGCCCTGGGGATTCGACATGGTGTTTTATGTCTGGAGCTGCTCCTCTGGGGAGCGGGAAGGGGCACAGACGGCGTGATCATCTGTTTCTGCCTGTCTTGGTCGTCTTGTCTTGCCAACTTTTTTTTTCTTTTTCTTTTTTCCCGTCAATGAAGAAGACAAATGTCTATTTTTTTGCTGTGTGGCCCAGAACTGAACTGCCTGCTAAGAAAATGTCAGTTCATCTCAATTCTCAAGGTTGACACTTGGCACTGGATTTGGGGAGTAGAAAGGAGAGAAGAAGGAAGTGGAGGGGAGCTTCGGGAGGATTGGTATTTCCTGTTTTCTGCCCTCTCCTCATCCTCCTCTGCTCTGGGCCCACGGGAAGGTCTGTAGCAGTAGTCTGGTTTGACGGGGCCCTGGCTGGAAGGGGCTGAGGTGAAGCAGCTGGAGGGACGCTCTTGGTCTCAGAGCTGCCCAGACTGCATTGGAGGCTGCTCCCCACCCCGCTCATCCCAGACACACACACAACACCCCCCACACACCATGCACGCATGCACCGCTGACTCCCTCTCCCCCACGCCCCCAGATATCACACACAAACCACACCCACACACATACACACCACGCATGCACACATGCCACACCATGCATGCTGCACACCAATGCCCACACTGTACACACGTATCACACACACACCATGCACACCCCCAATGCCCTCACTCCTGCCCCATCACACACACCCCGTGCCCTGGAGGGTGGTGCAAGGAGCTCACGCTCTGGAGGGACAGCCAGGGATTTCTCTCTAGCATTTCCCAGGCTCCCTCACCAGCTGCCAGTTTCTTGTCTGGTAAACAAGGTGAATCCTGGGATGGCACTGCCAGGTGTATGCGTCTCCCAGGGCTGCCGTTACAATGTCCCACAAATGGAGGGACTTCAGAAAAGTGTATTGTCTCACAGTTCTGGGGGCCGGGAGGCCGAGACCACAGTGTGGGTAGAATGGGTTCCTCCTGGGGGCTGTGAGGTAGTGTCTGCTCGGGGACTCTCTCCTGCTCCTGGTGGTGCTCCATGGAAACAGGCGTGGTCTCTGCCTTCACCTTCACGTGGCCTTCTCTTTGGTGTGTCTGTGTCCAGATGTCCCCCTTCTTATCTGGACACTATCACAGTGGATGAGGGCCCACCCTACTCCTCATTCGTTCTAACATACATTTGCGATGACCCTATTTCCAAATAAGGTCCCATTCTGAGGAGCTGGAGTGGAACTTCAACATAAGAATCTGGGGGGGCAGAGAGATGAAATCCAACCCATAAGACCAGGAACACTGGCTCCCACCTCCTGGGCCTTTGGCTTCTGGGCTTGAGATGTTGGACTTCTTGACTATAGGCCTCAAAGACATACTAGATGCCCAGGACCTTGAGCAGGTCAGGGCCCTTCAAGAAATGCAGCTCTGGGTCAGAGGGGCATGGTGGCTGCCGCAGCACTCCCACATGGACTGTCCTCTCCTGCCTCACACTAACAACCGTGAAGGTAGGAAGGAGTTCTCATCCTCAGGTCCAAAAAGCAGTTCTACAACAATCACACGGTTTGCTGGAATCAGAACTGGGGTCCTCAGGCTCTGGGCTCGGGGTCCTCAGGGCGGAGGGCCAGATATATTATGGGGCTGATGGTGCTCCCAGAGGTTCATCTTTGGGGGACCCTGGAAAGGCTTTGGGAAGGTGATCTGAGGAGGGTCTTGACTGAAATCTGAGGGGGAGGGGAACTTTATATTTTCATAGTTCCTCTCTAATTGTACATGCTTAAAATGGGTCAGAATTTGATGTTTCCATAGATGCATATATTATATGTTGCTCAAATTAGGGTAGTAACTGTGTTTGTCACCTCATACATTGGTCACTTCTTTTGGTGACAACATTCAACACTCTCTTCTCTGGCTACTTTGAAATCTACAAAACCTTATTGTTGACTATAATTACTGTGCTGTGCAAGAATATGCCAGAACTTATTTTCTCCTAACTGTAACTTTGTACCCATTGACCAATCTCTCTCTCCCTTCCCCACCCTCACTGACTCTCCTCTGGGAACCATTGTTCTACTTTCTAATTCCATAACATCAGGTTGTTTTTTTTTTTTTTTTTTTTTTTAAGATTCCACACACGAATGAGGTCATAGGATATTTGTCTTTCTGTGTCTGATTTATCTCACTTCACACAGTGCCTGCCTTCACATGGTGATCCATGTCTCAGAGGATGGGATTTTATTCTGTTCATGGCTGAACCGTGTTGCCTTCTGTAGATGAACCCCATTTTCTTTATCCGCTCATGCATTTCTGGGTATGTAGGTTGGTGCCATGTCTTGGCTATGGTGACAGAGCTACAGTGAACATGGCTATACAGGTGACAGTTATGTGCCCCGTGCTGCCAACTGGAAGTTTCCTGAGCCCAGGATGCACCAAAACCACACATTTCTGTGTAGAATGGATTGACATGAGTTATCACCTGATCTTTGTCACCATTGTCCCCTGTATCTCATCCATTGTCCCCAGCTACACCCCATCTCTTAAAAAATGAAAAACTCTTGCAGTGTTTTCTCCACTGGGGCTCAACTCCAGTCCTGAAGGCCAACAAAATCTCCTCATCCAAATTCTCCTTCCTCAACACTATTTCTCCCATATCTTCGATGCGTATTAATGCCAATAAACTCAGAGGTTTGACAAAGTTGGACTCTTGATTCCATTTTGGGCTTCTTTTCTCCACCCACACCCCACAATTCACACCCATCTGGGTGGGCTTCCTACATGCATGGCTCCAACTCTGGGATGACAGTGACCTGCAGGTCAGACTGGTCTGGTATTATAGGACCTTCCCACAGCAGAGCTGAGCCAGGCCTCAGCCCAGGTCCCCAGCCCTCAGCCTGCTCCCTGTTGCTCCCCATCTGTGATGGCCCTGGAACACAAGTGCGACCTTGGCAGGAACAGGATGGAGCAGGGAGGCTTCAACATCTGCAGGGCCCCATGCTGTTCCTGGGATGCATTCCTGGGTGTTATCTGCTGTGATTCTTAAATAAGCTTCCTTTAGGGTAAGATCACGCCATTTACATTTTAGAGCTGGGAAAGGGGCTGTGACTTGCCCAAGATCCTGCAGTTAGCAGCCCTGGGTGTGAGGCTCTTCTGACTCAAGCCCAGGCCTCATTTCTCAGTTGGATGTACCCCCAACAGAGGCAGCTTCTTGAGAGACAACACATCTAATGTCACTTGGAGGCTGCTAGAATGGAATGGGGAGATGGGACATTGGGGGTGCTGCCTGAGCACATTGGAGTTCCCTGGATGGACCCCCTCCTGTCTATGTTTCTTTCTTGAACAGTGCCTTCCTTCCTTCCTTCCTTCCTTCCTTCCTTCCTTCCTTCCTTCCTTCCTTCCTTCCTTCCTTTCTTCCTTCCTTCCTTTCTTTCCCCCTGAAGCAAAATGTGGTGTCCACTGTCCCAGCTTGGATTCGAGGATTGCATTTAAAACTAAGAAGAAAGACAAAGTTCATCTTTGGGACGATTGGGAAACTAGACTCAGCCAAGGACTACTCATAGGGACATTTGCCAGCCCTCTCCTAGATCTCATCATGGTTTTGAGAAATTTAAAGCAAAGGCCTGTTGATAATAATGCTTTCCATTTAATCACTGGCTCAGGTGGCAGGCAAACACCTCAGAGGGCCGAGGGGCCAGGCCTGTTGACGGCGAGGGCTGAGTCATTGACACATGGCCCCTAGGGGGGGAAAGATGGAATCTGGCTCCAGCAGTATTGGCCTTGAGATGAGCTTGGGCGGAGATCATGGGGTCTGAGCCCACAGACCACAAGTGATCTGCAAAAAGTCGGAAATACAAGATGGCTGGAAAAACGGCTCAGAGGAAATGCTGGTCCCTCCTCTGAACAGTGTCTTTCTTTCTTCAACTCCCTGTCTCAGTTGCTGGCTTGGATTTTGGAGCATCACCCTGGCCAGCTGCCCAGTCCCATCCTCTCCAGCCCCTGGGACTCCAAGGAGCATCTAAAGGGCCTGAGCCACTCTGTGTGCTGAGTGGTGTCTATAGACTGATGTGCTTCTCGCTATCACCAACTGGATTTTTCAAATACATTGAGTGTTGCAGTGCATAGAACAGCAGATTTGTTCATTACTATATCCTCATTTAACATATGCTAATATGACCTAGCACTGTCACATTTAACATAGACTAACATACAATGGGGACAAATGAAGGGAGTCAACATTGTCATGGGCAGAACTGTGACCCTCCACAACTCATATATTGAAGCGTTAACACTTAGCACCTCAGAATGTGACTGTATTTGGAGATGGGCCTTTAAGGAGGTGATTAAGTTAAAATAAGGCTGTTTGAGTAGACCCTAACCCAACCCACTGGTGTCCTTAAACAAGGAAATTTGGACACATGGAGAGACATCAGGCACAGGTACACAGAAGAAAGACCTGTAAAGACAGAAGAAGGCGGCCACCTGCAAATCAGGAGAAAGGACTCAGGAGAAGTGAAATCAGCTCACACTTTAATCTTGGACTTCTGGCCTCCAGGACTGTGAGAAAATGAATTTCTGTGTTTAAGACACCCAGTCTGTGGTGTTTTGTTACGGCAGCTCAGGCTAGCGACTGCAGGCATCAAGAGAGGTGTCCTGCCTTATCATGCTAAGTGACATAAGCCAGTCCCCAAATGTCTTCTCTAGTGTGCAGAAGCTAATCCAAAATAATGGGGGGATTTTAAAAAAACAGAATAGAAGAAAGATGAGTGGAGTAGACAAAGGGTCATGAAGGAAATGGAGGAAGGATGGGATAGGGAAAGACAGAGGAATGAATCTGACCAAACTTTCCATGTACGTATATGAATTTACCACAGTGAATCTCACCATCGCATGTTATGGTTTAGATGTGGTGTCCCCCAAAAGCTGACGTGTGACACAATGCAAGAAGGTTTTGAGGAGAATTGATTGGATTATAGCGCCAACCTAATCAGCAAATTGATCCCTGATGGGATTAGCTGAGTGGTGGCTGGAGGCAGGTGGGGTGTGGCTGGAGGAGGTGGGAATTGGGGGAGTGGCTTTGGGGTATATATTTGTATCTGGCAAGTGGGCACCTCTCTTTCTGCTTCCTGATCATCATCTGAGCTGTTTCCCTCTGCCACACTCTTCTGCCATGATGTTCTGCCTCACCTCGAGCCCTGAGGAGTGGAGCCTTCCGTTTTTGGATTGAGACCTCTGAAACCTTGAGCCCCTAAATAAACCTTTCCTCCTCTACAGTTGCTCTGTTGGGTCCTTTTAGTCACAGCAGGGAAAAAGCCGACTAAAACAATGTACATCCATAAGACACCAAATATATATATATATATATGTGTGTGTGTGTGTGTGTGTGTGTGTGTGTAAATAGCAGAAAGATGAGTGGAAGAGAGGGAAGCAAATGGGGGAAGAGGAAGGGAAAGTGTTGGAGACTGAATTAGAACAAATTATATTCCATGCTTTTATAATTATGTCAAAATGAATCCTATTGTCCTGTATAACTAAAAAGAGCCAATAAAAAAATAAAAGAAAAAGAGGTGTCCTACTTGGTTGCCTAGCACTGTCCCCACTTTGGCCACCTACAGTCAGCTCAGCTCCACTGCCAGTTCCCGTATGATATATCTGATGATTTATACTGTTGGTGCTGAGATACTCACTCTCAGCTGACATATCTACTAGTTTTTTTTTTTTTTTTTAGCAAGGTCTGTGGTTGACCACCATCATTCCACCCTGGACACTGACCCTCAGTGTGGGTGCCACCACAGATGCCATGCTTCTTGTGGAAGCCATCAGCTCCTGAGTTACAGTCCAAGATGGCCCATCTGATTGACAGACTGGATCATGCGCTTGAACCTTAATAACAATATGAGGACCTGAAAAATGGAGAAGTTGACATGTCCAGGCGCTCTGTACACTTCTTCCCACAAGATCCATTTGTAAGATGGAGGAGTTCCCAAGTACAGGGAGGGAGTTCGTAGGCTGGGCAACCAGAATAATTCCAAATGTCTCTAGTGGCATGTGTTTATGTGTGTGTGTGCAAACACACAAATGCACGCACTCTTGGGGGCAGGGCTGGAACTGACCTCAGATGGGCACAGTAGTTAAAAGAATGAACTTGGGCATCACTCTGTTGGGTCTGAGTAGCTTTTGGTCCTGACAATACATAACCTCTCTGAGCCTCTGTTTTCTCATCTGTAAAACTGGGATGCTGAGGCTGATCTCACAAAATGGTAGCCATGGTTCATTGTAAATGCTATTTTTACAACAATTATCATAGCCATGTGTGATGCCCCAGTCATGAACTCTGTCCAAGTACCAAGTATGGTTAGATTGACTTTCTAATTTTTCACCTGTCTTTTTAGCCCAGATGGTCAAATCAGCTTTTAATACCCGTATTCTAACAGAGTCCTCAAAATGCAGGTATTTTTAAAAGGATTATCCTAAGCTCCCAGCATAAGCTTTTTATTGCTGTCTTATCCTCCAGTGTGATGGCCTTCTAACATTTTTTTTTTAATAAAAGATTTGTCTTTGGGGGTGTACCCTAAGTCCTTTATAGCTCTAAGCTTCAGAAACATACACACAGAAAGGAATTAAAAACGGATAAAATAAAACAATTTGATTCCCACTGGGATTTGAAGGAGGTGGAATTTGGGTGTCGGAGAGTTGGGGGTAGTTCAGCGGGTGGTTTTATTAGCAAACAGGCCACTTCAGAACATTTAGTGGGGTAAATGAAATTGTTGTGAGGTGGGTCCTGCAGCACACCGACACCCAGAGCGAGTGCAGCGTGTACCCCCGCTGACCCACGCACACGTGGTACTATTCCAGCAAGGTGCTTTGACGGCAGTGTTTCTATCCCTTTTATAAAAAGATATCGATGTTTGTCGTGATCCAAGTGCCATGTAGCTCCAGAAACCATCAAAGATAGATTGGAAGCTGTTCAATAGAGTTTTGCTGTGAAGCACGTTTCATTGTGTTTTAATTCTTGGAAACTTATGGGTGGATGAATGATGTAAATAGCAATTCTCTACCGACCACAAGGATGAACAGAGCAGAATACCCTGTTCTTCCACCTACCTGAATCGTTCCCTGATTCTGGTTGTTAAATAATCTCAGAAAGTTGGCACAGGAGACTCCACCTTTTTTCTTTTTGTATACAGAACGAAAATAAATACATCATCAATTTCTGGGTCATATCATGTTGCAAAGAATTTACCGAGTCTCTGAACCAGGATATTTGTACCAAAATTCCTGATGCATAGAGATTTATAGAAAATAGTTTTCTCTTTGGCCCCTGCTTTGGTCTAACATCACTGTTAATCCTATAGATTATTAGACCTAATTTTGGGCAGAAATCTCCTGAAATTACTGATTTTTCCAGACATGGGTCTGTGTGGCTTCTTGCCTCTTCTGTCATACTTGAGTCTGTCACACCCTGGGGACCCAGAAGCAAGAGGTGGGGAGTTGATGGAGAAGAGTCTTCTGGGAATTGGAGACAAGCTGGGAAGAAGAGGTGTTTTCTTTCTTTCTTTTTTTATTTATTTCTTACACACATGACAATAGTGGAGTGTATTACATTCATAATTATCCATTCACAGCACAATTTTTTGTAACTATATACACCAAATTATGCCATTATACATGAACTCTCTTATTTTTTTGCATACAATTCTTAATACACCTTTATATCACCATGTATCATATCTCTGTATATGAGATATGTTGACACCAAATTCACATCTTGAGAGGTGGGTTTTGAGCAAAGAGTTTGAAAGATTCATTCATATAGTCAAAAAAACATCTACTGAGAGCCTACAATGTGTTAGGCATGGTTCTAGGCATGGAACCCTGGGGATACAGGGTTGACCAGGCCTTATCTCTTGTATTTGAGGAGTTCAAAATCTGGGCTCTGGAAGCACAGATGCTCTAGGAAGTCTATCTGAGCATTGATGGATGCCAGCTCAGAGGAACAGGCAAACCCCGCTAGAGGGGGTGTGGAAGGCTTTCTTACACCAGTCCTAACCAACCTCTGAGAGCTTGCTAGATGGCACAGGACAAAGAGGAGGATTCTGGGTCCAGGCAAAGGGAGACATCCATTGGAGGAAGGAGCACAGGAAGAAGGCTGTTAGGCCAGGGAAGGCTGGTGTGGGATTCTTGATAGGAGCTGTGTTTTAATTTAATTTGAGACAGAAGTCACACTCAGAGAGCATCTCAATGAGAAGTGCATTGGGGGCTAATAATTTCTGTGCATTTTGGGGGGCGGGTGGTGTCCTTAAACAGAGAATGTCCATTAGCAAACCAGTTATGGCTCTTTTTTAGGTTGGAGTATAATTTGTTTGGTTTTAAAGACTTAAGCTAGACTCTCCTATCCTCTAAAAAAATATGTTGATTGTGTTTAGGTTTGCCAAGGAATTCAAAAGTCTGCACTTTACTCACAAAAGTGAAATGAAAATCCTTCTTAAAGAACTATTAACAGTAAGGCACAATGACGACAATAATCAGAAGTCTTTTGTCTACAAACCATTCTGGTTGACAATAAGAGATTAAACGTTATCTTAATCAGCAGGAAAATTATTAATAGCTGCTGCTTTTTTTTTTAATATAGATATTTACTGCCAGTCTCCAGGGAGGAAGGAGAAGCAAAAAGGATTTGAAGCATGTCAGTAATGCCTCTTCCTTTTTCACTTTTTCTTCCCTATTTTCCTTTTCCAAATTGGATACCTGGACTCCATGCCTAGGTGGGCTGAGAGAGGAGCAGGGAGACCTGGGAGACAGGTGAGCAGCATTAAGAACAACAGGCTAAATTCTTCATGTATTCCCTGGTAGATTTTCACTCTTATTTTTAATTTTTAAACATTTATTTATTTATTTTAGTTGTAGGTGGACACAATACCTTTATTCTATTTTTATGTGGTGCTGAGGATCGAACCCAGGGCCTCACGCATGCTAGGCGAGTGCTTTACCTCTGAGCCACAATCCAAGCCCTTTGTTTTAATTTTTTTACACCTTGCGATTTGGTACCTCGGAGCCCTTAGGCCTGGCCTTGGCAGGCATCAGAACGTCTTGAGGAAAAGATTAAAAAACGGCCTGTTGTGGGCCCTCCTCAGTCCCTCTCCTGGATATCCTGTTTGCGCAGGAGTGGAGTGGAAATACAAAGTGCATTTTCTAAGGTTCTACAGGTGAACTAGATGCTTTACCTGGGCTGGGGCACCTATGTGGGGGCTCATTTGTGTTCTTTGGGGTCCTATTTTGTAAATAGCCCTGCCCTGCATACTGCATGGCTATAGTGGGGCTGTTTGGATAAGGCGGTTTTCCCAGACCTGTAGCAAGATTCTGTATGGAGCCCCGGTGTGGGGATGGAGCGCAGGGAGGCTCTGAGAGCACGGTGTGGAAGGGGTTTAGACATGACAGCACTGAACGCCCTGTGGGCAAGCCAGAGAAGGGTTAGGTGGTGGGAGAAGTTCTCTGAAGAGAGGAGGAATGGTCCCCAAGATGCCCACAGCAGGGTCTTAGCTGCGCAGACCTGGGACGCACTTATCTCCAGCCCCACTCCTGCCTCGTGGTGGGCGGGGCGTACTTGCTGCTGAGGAAGTATGGGAACAAAGCCCCGTGCCACCCTCTGAGTCTGGTACTTTTCCACTCCACATGTTGGTCAGTGCTGCTGCGACTCCTGCCACATACTTCTCTGTGTTCTCTTTAAACCTTGGGCCTCTCTGGAGGAAGCTTTCGGCACCAGCTGCATGCTGTCGGGTGGCACTATGACTCTCCAGAGGTGGCCACAGAAATTTTCTTTTTCTGAGTCACTGCCATCTCCCATTTTTCTCCGTCCTGTGTCTGTTCCTCTTCGTGGATCTGTGAAGAGGCCTAAGCCTGCCACCTGCCTCCTCGTTTGCTGATGCCTTCTGAAGCTAGTCATTTGCATAGAGGGACCCCCTTCCTTCCAATGCGTCCTTAATGTAAATACTTGTTGGCGCGGTGAGCCTGGCCCCTGGAGGGCAACGCGACCCCTCCCCCTCGCCGTGTCTTCCAGCACAAGAGTGGCAGCATGTGCTTCCTCTCCCTGGTTCCTCTTTGTTTCTTTGCCCCTCCTTTGTGGGCACAGGGGTGGGCAGAACCTTCTTTTTAATCAGGAGCTGTGTATCTGATCAGCGTCCCAGAACAGACGGATGGAAGATT
The DNA here is from genome assembly GCF_021218885.2 of Marmota monax. Taxonomy (NCBI): domain Eukaryota; kingdom Metazoa; phylum Chordata; class Mammalia; order Rodentia; family Sciuridae; genus Marmota; species Marmota monax. Next base: position 3,987,541 of record NW_026695235.1, read on the forward strand.
CTGATTAAATTCAAATCTTTCTTCGAAATCTCCCCCAACGTTTTAATTCTTTTTTTCTTTTTGCTGCAAGGCAAAGGTTAGTTTCCCAGGCATCCTCCCCATCCATGTTTCTCTTTCTGGGATGAGTCCAGTGTGTGGCATTCCATACCTACTGTGTGTCAGGTCCCAAGGGAGACAGAGCTGAAGGGAACTCATTTCAAGAACAGTCTTAAGATAGAATGTTCTTTCCTTCTTTCTCGTGAAACAATCTGGAAATAAGCCGTCTAGCAACCCTTCGTATCAGGGACCCAGGTTCCTCTGCTTTATTTGCGTCTCCGCGGTGCTCATCTCTTTTGCATGACCCAAGATGGCTCACAACCATTTCTTGAGGCAGGCAATAAGATGCCTTTTAAGGGCGCGATTCAAAAAAGACTGCATCACTTTCAGTCACATCCCATTGGCAAGCTTTAGTCACATGACCAAGCCTAGGCAAGGGTGTCTGGGAAATGTAATCTTCCTCTGAGTGTCTGGGAACGCACCTAAAATCTTTACTATTAGTGGATCTATTTATTTTTTAGTAGGTTTAAAATGATATGTGTTTCATGCATGTGTGAGAAGACTGCATTCTCTAATTGTTGGATGCAGAATTTTGTATATGATCATGGGTCAAGCTCTCTATTTGTGTTGCACTGTCAGTAACTGAAATGTATTAGTAATTGAAATCTCCCTCTGTGATAGTGGATTTGTCAATTTCCACAAGTTTTTCTATTGATTTTTGTTTTGTATATTTTGAGGCTAATGAGACACATTTGTATTTAGAATTGTCATGTCTTCTTTAGGGAACTAATGATTTTGTCAGTATTGAGCAATCCTCTCTAACCCTCATTATACTTTGTCTCTTTAGTACATCTTAAACTGACACTGACAGATGTCTGCTTTCCTCTTTCTTCTATTTTTAACCTTTTCATGTTTTACACTTTGGGTATGTCTTTTATAAATAGTATGTAAGTGGATTTTGTTTGTTAAATCCAACTTAACCTTTCTTTTAAATCGACAATTTGGACCATTTACATTTATTTGATTATTAATGCCTTTAAACTTGTTTCTACCTTTTATACTTTAGTTTCAACTAAATATTGAAAATTTTCTTTTTTTATATTTAAATTTCTTTTTTTATAACTTAGAAAAATTTCATATCTATATCTTTTTAGCAAAATAGCCTTAGGTGTCTTCATATTCTTTTGAGCTCACTCCACCTTCTGTGTTAATATTAATAACAAAAAGTTTTCCAAGATTGTCATCTCCATTGATTCACATATTTTTTGCAGCTTCTTCTGGATTTGCTTTTCTTACTTGAGTATCACTGATTCTGAAAGCATTTTAAAATGTGGGTCACAATGTGGCACACTTCCTCAAACCTTGTATTCGTGAGAATATCTTTATCACACCCTCACATTTGAATAACAATTGTGCTTGAAATGGAATTCCAGTTTCACAGTACTTCTTTTACTGCTTTAAAGCTCATACTCCATTATATTTTGGGGTTCAGTGTTGTGGTTTTGAAGCGTGATAGTCATGCAATTCCTTTTCCTTTGCCATTCCTGAGAGTTTTCAAATTTTTCTCTTTGAGTTTGGTATACCTAAATTTAATTCTAGTGCATGTGAGTGTTTTTTGGCATCATTTTGGCATCTCATGCACACTTTTAATTTGAATTTACTCATCTTTAGTCTTGGAAAATTCATCTCCATGAAGTCTTCATACATTTCCATCTTTCCATTTTAATTACTATTTTTTTTTCTGTTCTTTGACTCCTATTGTCTGGATACTGGTACTTCTACTTCCATTCTCCAAGTCTCTTAACTTTTGTTTTGTGTTTTCTAAATGGGGATCCTTCCCTGCTTGCCTTCAGGAGAGTTACTCAATCTGATCCTTCAATCTATCACTTCACTCTTCAGCTATATTCATTTAACAGTGATGCCCTTTCCAGTGCTTTTTATTCCCATTATATAATTTCATATATTGCACTTCCTTCTATTCCTGTTTTATATTTCCAAGTTCGGATGAACAAAGAGAGAGCCTGGAAAAGGCCAGGGAAGAACCTCAGACAGGACACACCTATTTGGTATCACTTACCCATCACCTTTGGAGTCCAGAGCTTCCTTTTTGGTTTCTCAGGGGGAGGGAGCAGCAGGAAGAGGTTTGCAAAATATGGCACCTACCAGCTCTGGGACTGGGCAGGGAATGCAGAGGCTGCTCGGCTTTCACGGTGCTCTGCAGTGTTTTACTGCAACAGGGCGACTGGGTTGCCCTGATTTCATTTTTTTTCACCAATCCTCACGAGCAGCACCACCTGCCTCTGCCCCAGGCTGCAACACCCCCACTGCCACTACCTACACACACACACACACACACACACACACACACACACACACGCAGCAGCCGTCCTTCCAGAGTTCTAATGGTCTTGTCCTTTAGTTCCAGGATTTTGGGTTTCCTGTCTCAATTGACTCTGAGGGAAACAGGAAGTGGTTTGTGGGAATCCTCCGTCTTGGCAGGAACTGGAACCTCAGCTGAGCAATGTGCAACCCTGGTGTATTTATTAGTCAGGGTTCTGGAGAGAAACGAGCAACAGGATGTGTGTGTGTGTGTGTGTGTGTGTGTGTGTGTGTGTGTGTGTGGAGAGAGAGAGAGAGAGAGAGAGAGAGAATTTGCTCACATGATTATGGAAGCTGGCAAGACTGAAATCTGCAAAGTGGCAGAGCAGCCTGGAGACCCAGGAGAGGCGGCGTTTTAGAGTGTGTTCAAAGGCTGTCTGCCATAGAATCAAGAAGAGCCAGTGTTGCAGATGAAGTTTGACAGCTTTCTGATGGAGAACTGTCTCTTGCTCATGGGAAGTTGCTATTTTTGCCCTACTTGGGTCTTCTACTATTTAGCGATGACCTGTCAACTTTATGAAGGGCGTTCCACTCTACTCAGATTCATGTACCTAAACATTAATCTATCCAAATAACCCGGAATGGTGTTTCATCAAATATTTGGGCACCCTGTGGCCCAGCCAGATCAACACACAAAATTAACCATTATTCTAAGCCTGGTCTGAGTTTCAACATCAGCCTCTCCTGAGAGCTTGTTAGAAAGGCATAATCTCTGAGCTGGGAATGTGACTCAGTGGTAGAATGCTTGCCCATGGGTGAGGCCTTGTTTTGATCCCCCCAGCACTGGGGGGAAAAAAGTAGAATCTCAGGCCCACTCCAGATCTACTTTTTAACAAAATACCTGCACTTTAATTAAATACAAATCTTTTCAATTCATTGAGCTAGAGCTTCACACCTGTAAACTAGATTATGTCAGAGATTCTCCACCCCTGCAATGCCAGCAGCCTAAAAAAAATACAGCAATAGCATAAAATGCTGCCTGGGCTCATCCTAACCAATTAAAACTGAATCCCTGGGATGGGTCCAGCATTCTGTATATTAAAAACCTATGCTGGAGGGTCTGTTGCCCACTGAAGTGCAGAATATCAAGAATAGTGTTTCTCAGACTGTAATACGCACACATGTCACCTGGAGATCCAGAGTGCAGATTCTGGTTCATGAGGTTTGGAGTAGGCTGGAGATTGCATTTTCAACATGCTCCGCCGAGTGATATGGATGCTGCTAACCTAGCATCTCTTCGGTTGCCCGGAGACACTAGAATAGGTAATAAATGAGGTCCTTTGCCATTCCGAAGTGCTCTGTTCTCTGTAAACCAGGACAGCCTTACAGATTCACGAAGGAGGGTTCCACCCAGGGTTATGACTCTTACCAGGAAATCTACCCAGGAAATAAGGCCTCTGCATTAGTTTTTGTCACCATGACTTGACATAAACTACTTATGAAGATAAGAGGTTTATTTAGCTCACAGATTTGGAGACCCAAGGGCGTGGTACTTGCATTGGCTCAACTTTTGGTGAAGTCCTCATGGCAGTTGGCAGATGGCAGTAGCAGGTGCCAGAGTTGGGGCAGGATGTCATATCATGAGCCAGGAAGCAGAGGTGTGAGCAGGCCTGCTCTCATGTAACAACACTCTCCTGAGAACAGGCAAAGGGCTGGATGAGACTACCTTCCTCTCCTTCCAGGGCACACCCCCAAAGACCTAAGGACCTATTAGAGGTTCCACCACCTCCCCGTGCTGCCACCATATTCCTATTACATGGACCCTCGGGGGACACCCAAACTAGCAACTTTGTTCTCTGTGGCTTCTAGCAGCTTCTGCTCTCCTCAGGTCCAAGAGATTAGATGTCTTCCTTCGCTATTACTCACGTGGAAATGAGGTGTTTTTCCTATGACAGATTGCCTCTATAACCTGTGGCCAGGTACAAGGCTCTAGAAGACATTAAATGTGCCCTCTGTGGAGAAGGGAGATTAAGAAAGGTTACTAGCATCCGAATAACCTTATACAGTGGCTGAGGAACTTGAGTCACTTGTGGAACCGAATCCAAGATGGTTCTGCCTGAATCCTGGCTCGGCCCCATGTTGCAACTCCATTGAGTCCCTTTATCCTCAGCTGGGATAAATTTTTCTCAAATGGCTGCTGTCTCATAAGGACTTTAGTTTAAAAACTTTGTTGTAAAACTTAACTCATCCAACTTGAGTTCTAGGTGTTTTGTGCTAGGCTTTTTCCAAACTCATGCCTGCCTCAGGGCCTTGGCACCTGCAATTCCTTCTGTCAACACACTTTTCTAACTCTTCATGTTGCTGATCACTTCTTGTCATTCATCTCACGGCCTCAATGTCACTTCTTCCGAAAGGAAAACCACCCTTCTAAATGGTCTTTTTCATCTCAACATAATCCTGTGCCTCACACCTGTTTTAATGTCTTCATAACTTTTATGATTATGAGCATTATATAGTAGCATTATCTTATATATTGATTTGTTTTCTTATTAATTTTCTGTCCCCTTGTCTCACCCCTACTACAGAGAGACTCTACATCTTAACCATCTTCGTATCCCCAGGATTGAACTAAGACATGCAGGAATACAAGTCCTGTGCTTATTAAATGGATGCATCTTCAATCTTTCACGGTACTTGGCTTAGTGTGTTCATTTGTCAAAATCTTTTTTTCTCTCCAACCAAAATGTGGATAGCAATTTTGGGCGCTCTCCAGAAAAACAAATTCATGGAGAAGCATTACAAAAACAAGACACTGGACAGAAATAGCATGGGACTCAGTTGGACTTCAGTTTGCATTCGTGGGGGGTAAATGTGAGAAATGTGAGGTCCTGAGATGTGGAATATTTGCCAATCAGATTTGAAGAGCTCATAAAAAGTTCAGAGTAAGCTTTTGCTCATCCCCACCCGCCTGCTCTAAATTCCTCGTTGGTGCCCAGTGGCAAGCTGGCACGAAGCAGCCGCTGACGGCGAGGGGCAGAAAGCACCTGCCCTGGACCTCTGCCTTGCCCCACGTCTTAACACCTCTGGGAAGATGGCACCTCTCAGCACCTGGCCCAGGTTTTCTGCTCACCCCTGGCAAAGTAATCCAGGTGTGAAATGCCTGGGCTGCCACACAAGTAGGCAACAGACTTTCGGCAGAGGAGGCTGATCTGATGGAGGGGCAGAAGTGAGCCAGGGGCCAGCAGGACATTGTGCCAGGTGTGGCCAGGGACGGGACCTGGTCTCCACTGGTGTTTCAAGCCATCTTCTGATGGCTCTGGTTAGGGATTTTATTCCTCTCAACCCAACGCAGTTGGCAAGGTGGAGGGCAAAGTGATGTTTCCCTTATACTAACGCTGCCACTTCATCGGTCTCATGGGGTGGTCCACAGGCTCCTCCAGGTGGCCTTGGGTGGGCAGGAGGGAGGGGCAGAAGTTGGTGCCCAAGTTGCATCAGACTGAACCGCTTTCAAGGTCTGTTTTCCACTGCAGATGGAAGTTTCCATTTAAAACAGGCCAGGGTAAAGTTGTTAGTACAGAAAAAGATGCTGAGATGATTTTGTGCATGATGGGGAAGGAGAGCGTATCGGAGGATGGATGAAGGGCCTTGGCCTGGAGGTGGCTGCTGTAATTTTGGCTTCACCAAGAGGTCCCAGAGATGGGGTGACTCAGGCTGTGATTAAGAGGGGGACAGTGTTCCTCATGCCTTTCATTCTGGTGGACTTAATTAATCAAGTAGGAGTTGTGTGCCTGCTCCCTGCCAGGCCCCGAGCCCCTGCTGGGGAACAGCAACAACAGCTCAGGCCTGCTCAAAGTTGGTGGCAGATGTAAACAAGCAGCTTGCATAGTATTGTGATGCTGGTGGGGGCAGTGACCTCATTCTCAGCCAGGACCAGGGGTCTGGAGTCCAAAGACCCAGTGCGGGTGTCTCACCCACCAACTTCCAGATGGGGAACTGGAGACCGACACATAAGCTTTGATTTTCTCAGTTATCACCTGAGGAAATGACATCTGCTCTGTCTGCTTTGTGGGTGTCATGAGGATCCAGTGAGATTATCTTAAAGCCATTTGGGTGTCCATGAGGAGACCTTTGGATTGCTGTTGGCACTATAAGAATGTGGTTCGGCAGTTTCCAACATTGATCTCTCATTCTTCGCTGTGACCACGTGACACTATCTGTTATCCATGGGATGTGAAGATCTGAAACAAGCTAGAGATATACTCTGTCTATTATGGTAGCATCGTGTCCACAGGTAGCTAGTCTACATTCAGTACCTGTCATTAACAGGGATCGTCTGAACTGAGAGGTGTCCTGACAGGAAGGAAGGAAGGAAGGAAGAAAAGAATGTAAAATACCTCACTGATAATTTCTTATATTGGTTACACATTTAAATGAACATATTTTGGATATATTGAGTGAAATAAAATACATTATTTAGGCATATCTTGTTGATTTTTAAGTAACTACTAGAGGATTTTAAATTCAACAAGTGACTCACATGTTTTTCTTGAACAGTGCATTTATAGAGGCCATCTCTCTCTGGAAATGTTGCTGTGGACTCAGTGCACATAAACATTCATACAACTTCAGGGGTACCACAGACCCCTTAAAGCCCCACCCATGTCACCCTAAAGTGACTATTGCAATGATTGCTTTCCACATACATTCAAAATGCATATACAGAATGTTCCTGTGAAATTAGGTCACTTTAATGAGAACTATTACTGTGCATTTCTTTGCAGGAAACCATTTCGCCACGATTGTCACTACAGAGGCTGGGGGAGGACCCTGCCTTGGACTTTGCACAACACTCTCTGATGGAAAAAGGCAGATCTTTGCAGACAGATGACAGAAGCATCACTGCAGTGTGGGCTCAGATGAGGATGCCTTCACATTTCACTAATGAAGAGATTCGCCAGGTACCAGGTCAGCTACTGCACTTCCTTCCTATCCCTGAATCTTTCCCTTTCACAAGACAGAAGAGGAAATGAGTCCCTTAGGTCCCTCTTAGGTTCCCAATCTCCAGTCCACCTGCAAACCCTTTGGAGTATCATCCATGCATGTTCGGTCAGTTGAGGGAAAGAAGCCCCACATGGTTCAGAAGCTTCCCAACTAGGATTCAAAGACTTTCCAGTGTCAGTTTGTGGAAGAGGGAGGAAAACTCAGGAGAGGAGGAAGGAAGGTCGACACTCAGGCATGTGCCTCTCCCACACCTTTATTTTATGAGAGGCAAACAGTGGGGTTTGGATTTAAGAGATCTTTCCATGGGTCAGCTATCAAGTATCTCAGCCAGGGGTACCCACTGAAATAGAAGTAGCAGGAGGTATATCATTGGCTCTCCATATCTGTGGGTTCTGCATCTGCAGATTCAATCAACCACTGGACAATTTTTTAAAAATTGCAGCTGCACTGAACATGTACAGACGTTTTCTTGTTATTACAACCTAAATGATACATATAACAACTGTTTATACAGCATTTACATTGCATTAGGCATTTTAAATAATCTAGAGATATTTTAAAGTAAACGGGTGGATGTGTGTAGATCTTATGCAAATCCCATGACATTTTGCATTAAGGGTTTGAGCATCTGCAGAGTTTGATGTTACAGTGGTGGGGAGGTGCTGGAGCCAATCTCCACAGATGCCCAGGATTGTGTGTGTGTGTGTGTGTGTGTGTGTGTGTAATGGGAATGGTCTCACACAATTCTGGAGGCCAAGAAGTTCTACAATTTGATCTGCTCTTCACAAGGTGAGATCCAGAAAAGCTGTTGGTGCAATTCAGTCTGAGTCAAAAGGCCTGGACAGTGGGGTCAGGGAAGGATGATGGTGTGGGGTCCAGTGGCTGAAGGCTTTGGAACCAGGAGCTCCAGTGGTCAAGGGCAGGAGAAAATCAATGCTCCAGCTTACAAGAGCAAATTCACCTTTCTTCCACCATTTTACTCTATTCAGCCTTTCCATAAATTGGACATGGCTCTTCCATGTTGGTGAGGGTTATCTTCTTTCCTTGGTCTATGGATTCTAACGCACATATTTCCTAGAAAACCTTTCAGACATGCCCCAAAATAATTTTACGAGCCATCAGGGCATCTCTTAGCTCAGTCAAGTTGACACATTAAAATTAACATCATAAAGGTATTCCCTGTCATTCCCGGGAAACTATCTTTTCATGAAAAAGTCCTACATATGCGTGACAGCAAAAAGCAAAACCCCAAACAACACCAGTCTGTGGAATTTATACAGTTTGGGTTATGTATTAGTCAGCTTTCCGTGACAGTGAGAAAATACCTGAGAGAATTAACTTGAAAGGAGGAAAGTTTTGTTTTGGTTCACAGTTTCAGACCATGGTGATCTGACCCTGTTGCTTTTGGCCTGCTATGGTTTAGATATGATGTATCCCAGAAAAACTCAATCATGAGACAATGTGGAATGTCCAGAGGTAAAATGATGATATTATGAGAGTTGTGACCAAATCAGTGGATTGATCCACTGATGTGGCTTAACTTAGGCAGATGGGGTATGGCTAAAGGAGGCGGGTCACTGGGGATGTGCCTTTCGCTTTATATTTTGTCCCTGTTGAGTGGAGCTCTGTCTCTGCTTCTTGGTGGCTGTGTCCTGAGGGTTCTCCTTCCACCACACCCTTCCTCCATGATGTTTTGCCTCACCTTAGGGCCGGGGCAATGGAGTTGACTGTTTATGCACTGAGACCTCTGAAACCATGAAACCCAAATAAACTCTTCCTCCCTTAAGTTGTTCTTATCAGGTATTTTGGTCAGAGCAATGAGAAAGCTGACTAAAACAGGGCCTGCAGCAGGTGGGCCCTCACAGCAGGAAGCCTACGCAGAAGACACTGCTTACCTCACAGTAGCTGGGAAACAGAGAAAAAGGAAGTGGCTGGGGTCCCTAGGTCCCCTTCAAGGGCATACCTTAATAACGTAACTTCCTCCCCCTAGGCCCCACTTCTTAAAGGTTCCACCCTCTCTTAATAGTGCTATTCTTTTGGACCAAGCCCTCAACACATGGCCTCTGTGTAGTCAAGATCCAAGCAACAGCAGGTTAGATGTGGTTCCCTGATTACATCCACCGAAGAAGGGCTTGGATTGGGGTGTAACTTTCAATCTGGGGCTATTGAGAGCTTCTGAGCTGATGGATGAAATGCTGGAGTTGGCTTGTTGAGGAGTTTGCTGGTTGGCCTGTCTCCAAGCAGAAGCAGCAGATGGCTGCCCAAATTCTACAAGTGGGATGACCAGTGGCAACATAAAGGCCAAACAAACAAGAAAGGCTTTCTTTCTGAGAATGTTTCTACTGTAGTTAGGTTAGAAAATGATCCAGGGAAGAGATAAGCTAGCCTTTTCATTTAGCAAAAATAAAATGCCTATCCACTTGGTCATCTGTGCAGTGAAAGTCCAAACCAGAATCTTGTTTTTAAAGTGTTTTGTTTAATTTGCCACCCCCACCCCACCCCTCCCACTGCTTAACATCAGGCTGGGCAGGAGACAAGGGGAGAGTGTCACCTGATGGGGCCTTGTCAAGTGGCTTCCGTGTCATTTATATTAAAGAACCACAGGGAAAAGGTGAAGGGCTGATGACGGGAGGCATCAGCATTTCCGGGGGTTTTGTTCCGGTTTTCATGAATATGGATAATGCACAGAACGTCTCGTTTTCAGAGCTGTGTTTTTTCATCAAACACCACCACTCTTCATGGGGAGGGAACTAGACACCCCCAACACATGATTTGGCAGGCCTCAATCATAAGTGCTCCAATATTGACTTTCAGAAACCCAATCCAGATTTGACTCTGACCTTCAAGCCCCATTCAGGTCACTGAGAAAGAAAGGTGCCTCTGGTCAAGCCCTGGGCCAGGTGCTGCTCTTTGAAAAACACTTGCAGGTTCTTTGTAGGGACCCTGGTGGAGGAAGGTGAGTTTGCTCTTCAAATGACCCTTCCTTCATTGCAAAAGAACACATGGAATGAAGTGCAAGAGGTGCTTCTGGTGTGCCCCAAGGGTGTCACACAAGCAAGGGCACCCAGAGGCCTCTGCAGGAGAATACTCTGTCTTTTTCCGGTAGCTGGTGGCACTTGTCAAATTAAAAGTGAAATTTGCCCTAAGGTTAAAATAGATTATGTTCAAAATAAGGTTAAAATAGATTATGGTTGGGGCTGTGTCTTCTCCTGAGTTGAGCATTTCACCAGGCCTGGTTTGGAGAACTCCCTGCATCAGAATTGGGGAACCTCTTTCAATTACCGATTTCTGGGTTCCCAAACACCAGCCAAATATATGGGTGCCAGAGGCAAGAATGTGCATTGTACCAAGTTTCTGGGAAATCCTGATATACTCCAAAATTTGTCCCATTGAATTTTTTTTAAAAAAGATATATCTATCACAAGAAATTGTGATGGAGAAAAAGATTGGATTCTTTTGATGATATCCATGTAAACTTGTTTAGTTGTGTGTCTTGTGTGGGAAATTTTTGAGCCACAAAAGACAGGGACTACATTAAACCTTTGTTTTTGATGGTTATCATGTGTGCCTTGTCCTTCTGGAGTTAAGAATCATCATCTGCTTCGGAACTGTGGCCCTTTGGGGCAAGAACTTTGTCCTTCAATGAAAGTGATTGCAACAGGTTGATAAAAGAAAAGAAAAACAATAAAGCTGTTTAGTTGCAATTCTCTTTTCTCTGAAGTCAGTTTTTGAGTGATTAAAAAGAAAAGCAGCTTGGTAAAGGTTATGGTTCACCATTTTACACTACAGAACATCTTCGCTTCCTATTTATATGCTCATTTGTGCATGTGTCAGAGCTTCCTGGTCCTCAAAGGACCTGATTTCTGGGATTTATACTACACACAAACCTAGCAGGATGTGTCACCCAAAGCACTCTGACCCAGTGCCACACAGCAAAGAGTTCAGTAGAGCATTGTTTCCCAGTGAATTTGGGTGGATCAAATTACTTATTTTAGGACACAGTGAACTTTTTAGTTTTAAACTTTAGGATTATCTGATTAACTTAGGCAAGAATCTATTACATTGCACTGCAATGAAAACGAACAACTTCTCCCACTGAATAACAATTGGCCTTTAACCCAAGCAGCCCTTAATTACTACAAAACACCACAAATTCCCCTAACTGCTATATCTAGGCCTTACGTGAAATCAATAAAGGACAACTAGGTGCAGTATACATCTATAATCCCAGTCATTCAGAAGGCTGAGGCAGGAGGACTGCAAGTTCAAGACCAACCTGGGCAACTTAGCAAGATATTGTCTCAAAATAAAACAAAAGGTACTAGGGATGTAGCTCAGTGGTAGAGCACTTGCCTAGCATGTGCAAGGTCCTGGGTTCCACTCCCAGGACAGCAACAAAAAAAGACAACAACAACAACAAAAAATTCGATAAAACCAAATGAAGAGGCCAGTATTAAACCAAAGCCCTCAATGAACAATGGAATCTTTCAGCTCTCAAGGACACATTTTTTTTAATTGCCTAGTAAACCCAGAAATACGAGTGACCCAACTGAGACATCATAGTGACTACAGAAGATTACTTCCTTTACTTTGTGACCACAGAGAGTTTTGAAAGTGTGTAGACAAAAATGTGTTAGTTTTAAGGGTGATACATTTAAAAATTTTGCTGTATTTCTCGGCCAGGAGGTCATTGAAAGTCCAGCCATGATTCTAGATCATTCTCTCGGGTCCTTTTACAACTTCCTGGCTTCACCATAGTGATGGAGATCCACCTTGTTCATGATATGAAATTGTGTTACTATATGAAATTAGGAAGACAGGTACAAAGTGTGTGTGTATGTTTCCTGTTATTGATCTAGATGGGAATGAAAAACCCAGACTCAAGACAGTGCAGAGTTTAACCAGGAAATCAACATCAAGTCTGCATTTTAATTAGAGGCTATTTAATCCAGGGAGTTGGCTCAGCAGGTGAGAAGCTGAGGGGTAATGAAGGAAATCACTGCACCTCTAGGCTTGGGAGTGGAGGGGAGGGGAGGTGTTACCAGCACCAGGAACTGGGTCACTCAGCTCCCGTGTTTGGTGGGAACAGTTGTCATGCAGGAGACGCAACAGTTGCTGAGACACCTGGTGATGCAGAGAGTGCCCTGCTTAGTCAAACTCACCTGTAAGTCTGGAAAGTACATCCATAAGAGTCAGGTCCCTGTGAGATCAGCATGGGGGAGGGAAAAGGGATAGATCTGAGTCACAATGCTCCATCAAGAATATGGCAGGGCTGACCCCTTACTGTGAAACACAGAATTCACCTTCGCTGCCTACTTGGGGGCATCTTTTTATCTGGGCCATTTAGTTGCGCTCAAAACAGATCCATCAAGGGCAGACCTTTATCAGAAACGCTGTGTGTGGCCATCCACCTGCTGTGGTCTCCTGGGGGTATTGGGATTCTGCTAGAGGAGAGAGATGCAACAAGAAGCCCTTTAAGAGCCACCAAGAAGGGGATCATTGACTTTAGAAATCCTCCTCTGGGATGGTCTTGCAGTACTGGGATGGGGCCTCTTTATTGAGCCATACTGGTTCTTTCCAAAGAAAAGTCTCTACCTTTGGAGAGTTGTATTAACTTACACTTTTTTGCTGATATGTTGACCTAATATGGGCAAGAAAGTAGTCATTATTAGAATAACAATCCACCTATGAAATGCATCCTTTATGGGAACACAGCTCCTGTTGAACACTGTTTTCCATTTTCTATGTGGCTTCCCTCTCCGTACAGAGAGTAAGCAATCCGGAATCCTGCTTTCTTAATGGCATGATCTTTCTTTCTTTTTTCTCCTTCTAAAATTAAACATCTACATTTTAAAATGATTTTGAATTTACAGGAAAACTGCAAAGTTAGTAGAAAGAGTCCCCATATGCCTCTTGTTGACATCTATGTACATTTGGCACAAATAATAAGCCCACACTGATGCGTTATTATCAGCTGAGGTGCATAGTTTATTTGTATTTTACTCAGGTCTTCATAGTGTCTTCTTTCTTGTTCCAAGGTCCCATTCGGGAGTCTACATGACACTTAGTCATCCTGGCTCCTTAGGCTCCCCTTAGCTGTGACCGTTTCTTGCTGTGACTTTCTTGGTTTTGGATCCTTCACAGGTCTGAGGAGTCCTCATCAGGTATTTGTAGAATGTAGCCTTGGGATTTGTAGGTGTTTTCCTCATGATTACACTGGGGTTATGTATAGACCTGGGGGAGGAAGACCACAAAGGTCAAATGTCATGTTCTGTAGAACCTCATTTATCACTGTTGATGCTGAACTTGGCCAAGTTTCTCCATTTGGAAGGAAGCCTTTATGATTTAGGTGCTAAGCTTTTGGAGGGCAGGATATCCACAAGAATTGTTTGCAATTCCTCTGTACTGGAGCTTTCTCTGTACCTGCCCCCCCCCATTTATTTATTTATTCAACCATTCATTTATATCCCTATGGACTCCTGAATGTTCCCTATCCATTTTATACTCTACATTATAATTTAATACTACTTTACTGTTTGCTCGGAACTTCCCAGAGGGGGCTCACTCTCTTTCTTTCTTTCTCCCTCTGACCTACCCTCATCATTGTGGGTTTTTTAAATTTCTTGTTTGTATTTTAGTACTTCATTACTTTCTGGCACTACAAAATGTTCCAGGTTCATCCTGTATATGTTCTGCCCCCGCCATTTATCCAGGCAGCCCTGGATAAATGATTCCTGAAAGATAGTTTCAGAAACAAATATCTGGCACTAGAAGTATTCAACCTGGCCATTTTAATCCATCGGTTCATTTCTTAAACATACATGTTTATCCAGTACCAACTTTGGGTAAGACTCTAGGGCAGATGAGACAAAGGGGAACAAGACACTTGATTACTCAAGGTGCAAGAAAAGTGCTGTTAGTGAGGTACACTGAGTGCTCCATAGGAATTTGCAGATGGAAGGAGATTTCCAGCTGGGGATGTGCATCATGAAGCCTTTGTTCTTTGTTCTAGATTTTCTTCTATCCTCAAGGTTCATATCTTGGTAGCTGTGCTCAGATCTACTCTTCCATATGTGAGTCTGCAATATCAGGCTGACCTGAGATTAAATCCTAGTTTTGCCCCTTTTAGTCATATGACCTGGAATAAGTGTCTCATCAGTACCTAGTCTCAGTTTCCTCATCTGTGATTTGGGGGTAGTAATGCAAATGCAAAGCACCCCCAGAAGCCTTTAGGAAGATTAGGCAGAAGATATGTGGAATGTCCGGCACAGTGTCTGATAGTTAGGGACAGCAAATGCTGGTAAGTAATGCGGCAACAACACTTAGCGTCTCTGTCCAGCAGCAACGCTGCCTGCAGTTTTAGCTGGTGACTGGGCACCATTGCAGCAGAGGCTGATTGATGAGACTGTAAAGGCAGGCCCAAGGAGATGGCTGTGGAAAGGCTGACCCCTGTGCTCACAGCAGGTCTTCCCTGCAGACGGTATTGCTCTTGAGAAGTACACCATTCACGATCAGGGACTTGGGGTCACCTGGCATGCGCACAAACTCTAGCACCAGGAATGAGGCATCTGCTGAAGCCTCCAACCAAGATGTGTGCTCATAAAAATGCCTTGGCTCAGCCTCCTTGGTTAATACCTGCTTGACATTCCAGAAGGGACTCTCAAGCCAGGGTCCCCACAGAGTTGCTTCTCTGGAGGGTGACAGTAGGCTTCAAAATGGGTTTCTTCTTTTCTTTCTTTCCTTCTCCCTTTCTTTCCTTCTTTCTCTTTCTCTTTCTTCCCCTCTCTCTCTCTCTCTCTCTCTCTCTCTCTCTCTCTCTCTCTCTCTCGGGATTGAACCCAGGGATGCTCAACCACTGAAGCTACATCCTTTTAAATTTTTATTTTAAGACAGGGTCTCACTATGTGTCCAAGGCTGGCCTTAATTTTAAAATCCTTCTGCCTCAGCTTCCTGAGTCACTGGGATTCCAGGCAAGCACCACACACCAAGCTCTACAAATGGGTTTCTGCTCTAGAAACAAAACAGGATTTAAACAGTGATGCTCTAGCAGGGCTTGAGGCCTTCTTCTAGTAGCAGGCAAAGTGCAGACGTCATGAACTTTCCTAACATGCTGGTGAGGTGCATACCAGCACCCCTAGACAGTTCATAATGGAGAGAGTGACAATCCTGTTTGGTGTTCTTTTACCCTAGAAGCTACCAGAGCAGTGATTCTCAAGTTGTCATCCCTGGACCACCAGCAGCAATGTCACCTGGGGACTTTTCAGTTTTGGATTCAGAATCTTGAGCTGAGAAACACCCCTACCCCCACTGCAATCTGTATTTTAGTAATCACTCCTGGTGATTTGGACACCAGCTCAAGTTCAAAAGCATTGATCTAAATAATGCAGGACTTTCCCCAATATTCCATTGGAAACATAAGAACATTCTGAACACTAAACACCTTGAAGTTGGAGGTGGACTTTCTCATATATGACAGTATATGCGGTAAGTATTTGTTGAATGAATGAATTTAAGAATACCAAAGTGGTCCAAATCCAAAACACTGACAAGACCAAATGCTAGTGATATGTAAAGCAAATGAAACTTACATTCATTACTAATAGAAATGCAAAAAGGAATAGCCACTTTAGAAGACAGTTTGACAGTTTCTTGTAGAAGCAAACATACCCTTCCCATAGAATCCAACAACAGAGCTCCTTGGTATTTACCCAAAGGAACTGTAAGCTTATGTCCACACTAAAACCTGCACTTGGATGTTTATAGGAGCTTTATTCATGATTGCCCAAATTTGGAAGCAACAAGATGTTCTTCAGTAGGTGAGTGGATAAACAAACTGTGGCACGTATAACAACATCTTATTCAGGGGGGGAAAAAAAGAGCTATCAATCACAAAAAGACACAGAGGAACCGTGACGGCACATTGTTAAGTGAAAGAAGCTAGTCTGAAAAGGCTGAGTCTGTGTGACTCCAACTCTGTGACATTCTGGAAAAGGCAGAACTATGGAGGCAGTGAGAAGATCAGTGGGTGCCAGGGACTCATGGAAGATGGGGGGTAGGGTGGGGAGGCGGATGAATAGGTGGCGCTCCAAGGGTTTGAGGGGCAGTGAAACAATTCTGTATAGCATAAGGGTGAATTCTTGCATATTTGTCAAAACCCAGGAAAGGTAAATCACATAGTGTGACCCTGATGTGAACTTGGACTTCAGTTATAATAATATATCTGTTAACCCATCACAGACAACAGATGCACCCCACCAAAGCAAGATGCTGATAATAGAAGCAAATCAACAGGAGGGAGGGAGGGAGGAAGTGTGTGGGAACTCTCTGTACTTTCTGCTCAATTTTTCTGTAAACCTCAAACTGCTCAAAATTAAAAAATATATATATTTAAAATGGAGAAGTTTACATCTGATTGCTCCTTGGTGATCACTGAGCAGACATTTCAATTAACACCCAAATGAAAAGCAGGCTGGCGTTCCATTCCCACGTACCTGGTCAGACCTGGTTGCCTTCAATATCTCCACATCTCTTCTTATCAATAAGCCTAACTATCGATACCTTGGGGTTGCTCCCTGAACTCACACCTATGATTTAGGAGCATCTTGTTTCATTAGAAGCAAAACTTCTTTCATCTATTCTTGATTGGAAAGAAGGATCATTTTAGCTCCCGAGGGTGGTGGTATAGTAAGTTCTGGGTGGAATCATGTCTGATCCTCTTGGTGAAATTCCAGATTCTTGTGGAACGTCGCGGGACACCGGCGGGTAGATTTCGGCAGTTAGGGTGTTCTCATGGATGAAGACCATGCTGTCTTGTGGGTGCATTGGTTGTTCTGAGGGTCTCTGGTGTTTCCCTTCAGATGATGAATAGAAGCTTCACTGAGACACAACCTTGTCTCACACCCCTAGGAAAATTCTAGTAATAACTGCTATGTGGCTTTTCTTAAAAAGTGCCTGTTACCTCAACCTTGGAGTCAGAAAGCTGGCCTGAAACACAGTGGGCGCTGTTACAGATCGTGGCTTTTCTACAGAGTGCCTATCATTCTGGTGCTCAGCTCTCCTCCAGCCAGAGGGGAGCCTGGGGCAGATCTGGCTAACAAGTGACAAGCAGATGTTGTAATGGGTCTTCCAGGAAAACTTTAAAAAAGAGAAGAGAAAAAATCCCTGGTGGGGAGGGGCAGGTAATAAATTTCTGCCTGGAATGCTAATGAAAATGAGAGAGTCACCATTTGATAGGCATGAGGCCCCAAACTCAGGGTGGGGAAATAGCTACAAGAAAGTCTCAATTCTAGATGCCATTGTGCAGCTGCTGTCTCAGTCCTGAATGGTTTACCACTAGATGTCTGTACATGAGAAAGAAAGGCCCCTAATTTGTGTTAAGTCAATATTTTCAGAGTTTCTAGGGGGCTGGGGATAAAGCTCAGTTGGTAGAGTGCTTGCCTCCCATGCACAAGGCCCTCCTGGGTTCAATCCCCAGCACCACCTAATAATAATAATAATATCCAGAGTTTCTGTTACTTGTGGTCAAAAATGAACATCTAACTGGATCAGGGGTACTTTTGAGTATATTCTAGTGGCTCAGATTGTGGATTTGGAGATCTGACTGACCTATTCTGCTATGTGACCTTGGACATACTGCCACATGTATCTTAACTTTAGATGCTTCATGCTTCAGATGGAACCAACGACAGGACCGTCCACTGGATGAATGTAGCACTTAAAGTACATTCTTTCAAGTTCTTTTTTTTTTTTAAGAGAGAGAGAGAGAGAGAGAGAGAGAGAGAGAATTTTTTAATATTTATTTTTAGTTTTCGGCAGACACAATATCTTTGTTTTTTGTATGTGGTGCTGAGGATTGAACCTGGGCCACACGCATGCCAGGCGAGCGCGCTACCACTTGAGCCACATCCCCAGACCCCTTTCAAGTTATTCTTAAGGATAACTTGAAAGAATGTAGTTTAAGTGCTAACAGCACAGTGCCTGGCGCATGCGAAGGACGGAGCAGATGGTGGTCAATGCTGGAACTGCTCCCCGCGTTGACAGAGGGCACAGAATCATGCACAGGGACTCTAGACCAGGCAGCAGTGTCTTGGACACTGAACGTCCTGCAACTTCTGGAGTCATTGTCACGTGGAAAATCAGGGTCACCTAATGCCACGCGGATCTGCCCAGGCCTAACCTCGGACTGCTGGTCTCTCCCTCGACCCTTTCAGGTGGATGCCTACAGAATATTCTAGGAAAATGTCCCCTTTCAACATATAGCAGCTCTTTGGTGAAGAGCAGCTGGACAGAAGTGCAGGGAGAGCAGGTTGCAGTCCGTGCCCCTAAAGCCACCCCCTGAACTCCGCCGACTGTGCCAGAAGCCGAGTCCAGCTGCCAGGGGACGGCTGTTTCCAATGTGCTCGGCTCTCCTCAGAGTATCCTCTCCTCATTCCCATCTGACGATAACGATGATGATTTTCATGAGAAAATGGAAGGGATTTTTGGAAGAGAAATGGCTGATTTCCTCACAGCCGCCTCTGGGCCCCCTTGCTTGGCCTTCCTTCCTGTTTCCAGCAAGGGAGTGGACCTGTCCCTTGCAGAAGAGTGCTCCTCACCTGGCCACTGGGGCCATGTCCTCTTGCCTCTCTGGAACATCAGTCTTCTCTCTGCTGTGAGCCCAAGTGTCTCCCTCTTCTGGATTATTCTTTTTTGTTGTTTTCAACATTTTTAAAAATTTGTTCTTCTCAGATATTTGTGACAGTAGAACGTATTTTGATGTATTTTGCATACATGGAATATAACATTCTAATAAGGACCCCATTCTTGTGGTTGTACATGATGTGGAGTTACACTGGTTGTGTATTTATATATGGACAAAGGAAAGTTATGTCTGACTGATTCATTCTACTGTCTTTCCTAGTCCCATTCCCCCTCCCTTCCCTTCATTCCTCTTTGTCTAATCCAATGAACTTCTATCCCCCCACCTTGTTGTGCATTAACGTCTGTATACCAGAAAGAAGAGTTAGCCTTTCGTTTTTTGGGATTGGCCCTAGTCAGGCTTCCGTCCCCATCATTGTATCAGAACTATCCTTGTCAGAGTCCCCAATAACTTCTCTGTTGCCAAATCCAATAGCTAATTCTCAGTCCTCGGCTTACTCAAACTTTTAGCATCATTTCATCCAAATGATTGCTCTTCTCTAAAAGTTGCCTGTATTTGGCCTCTGCAGCATGGGAAACAGACAACCACAAATACCTTTATCATATGATCTGAGCTCTGTTATGGCAAGGACTTCATTTCGTTTATAACTGTGTCTGGCAGCGTCCAGGATAGTGTCTCTCATGTATTTGTTGAGTGGATGAATCTAAATCAGGGGTCAGCAAAGTACTGTCCACAGGCCACATCTGGCCCACTGCCTGTTTTGTAAATAAAACTTGCTGGAACGGAGCCTCCCTTGTTGGTTTACAGATCATCTCAGGCTACTTTTACCGTGGAGCTGGGTACGTCGTGACAGAGACTCTGTGGTCGGTCATAAAGCCAAAGATATTTACTCTCTGGCTTTGATGGAAGAAATTGGTTCAGCTCTATCTAGAGAATGACTTTGACTTGTACTACATGTAGGTAAGACTCTCCCTGAGCCTGATGACCAGCTCAGTCATGGTACCCTCTCGTGAGTGAGTCTGGGAGAAGTGTTATGTGACATCAGGGGAGCCTGCTGCTGACTGCAAATACTGTCCTATCTGGTTTGGGGCCATGGGCAATGTGCTTCCACGTGGGAATATCCAGAAGCTTTAGTTTCAAATCTTTGCACACAGGAGGAAAACATTGTGTGTGCTGTGCAGCAGTTAATAACAGTGGTTACTTTCCAGTATTGCTGAAAACATACCAGGAGCCATGCTAAGCCGTTGGCTTTATCTTTCAATGCTTTCAACCACCTTGTGATGGATGAAGCAGTATCACTACAGTCATCCCTTGTTATCTGCAGGGCAAGGCTTTCCGGACTCCCCCAAACAGAAATCCCAGCATGCTCACGTCCCTTATATAAAATGGACAGTATTTGCATATAACTGAGATACATCCTCACTTATAATTTACATCGTATCTAGATTACCTGACACAATGTAAATAATTTTCATACTGTGTTGTTTAGGGAATAATGACAGAAACAGCCTGAAGGTGTTCAGAGCAGGTGCCATTTTTTAAGGTGTATTTTTTTCAAGTATTTTTGATGCATGGTTGGTTGAATCCCACAGATCCAGAGGGGCTACTGTATTTCCATTTATGGACAAGGAAACTGAGGCTAGTAACCAGCTCAAGAGGAATCAGAGATGAATCACTTTACACTGAACTCAGCACCGTTTGGCTCCGAGGTCTCCTCCTAACGACCAACCCCCTGCTCCCAGATCTCCCAGTTGGTGATGAAACTTGCTTCTGTTTCCCTGGGTCCATCATTGCCAGGAACCATGGCTCAGCCCACCCTCTGGAATAGCCTCCACCTTTTAGAAGAAAGGCAATTCAGTTGGGTTCAGTTCTTGCTTTTACTGAGTTTTATTTTATTTTATTAATTTGCTTGTACTAGTAACAATGGAGGCACAGGAATACCTTTATGAAAAAGCCACTCATAGCCTAAGATGTTTGCTTTTATTAGATGTCCAAAAAGTTTCTGGGAGGAAAAAAAAAAGATGCTTCTGAAAAGAAGCAATAGAGAAAAGTCAAGCTGCCTCTTTCCGTTGTCATTTAAGGGCCACTGTGTTGAGTTCATTCTAAGCCAACTTTATTGCTTATTTTTAAATAAGCTTTTCCAAAAGGAAAAGTTATCACAGAAAATGTTATTCTTCTTTCTCTGTTTTGTTGCAAGTAGTATGGTTTTGTCATGATTACAGTCTTTGTTTTTTTTTTCCTCCCCGCCCCCAAAGAGTCCAGCTGTTTGAATAATCTGAATTGGAAGAGTAAAGAGAAATTGAAGGATTTTCTCTTCCTTCTAGAAAGCCCAGGGGAGCAGAATTTGGACTGCACAAGGCCTGGATGAGGGCAGTGGCAGAGGGGAGAACAGGTGGCCTGATGGGTTAGCCCTCGTTATTACAATTTCAGAACTTATCTCTTTTTTTTCCTGAATGTTTATACTATACAAGAATTTTCCAACTCCCTGGGAAAACAATTTTTTTTCCCCAAGAAAGAGTGTTTATCCTTTGCAGGGCCTATTCAACTGGAAAAAAAAAAGTATTGGAGGCTGGAAATAAGCCTCCAGTGACAAAGCAGCTAAGTTCAAAGCATCCGAGCTCACTTTTGTTATCGGTGCCTACTCATCCTACCAAGGGTTCTTCATCAAAATAGTTAACTCTCCCCTGCTCTCCTCCCGCCCCCTCGGGAGAATGGGAGGGTGGAAGGAAGCCATCAATACAAAATCCCTGCAGCAACAACAACCGTTTGGCTTGTCGAGAGGTGCTTATGCAGAAAGAAACACAAGAAAACAAAGAGGAAGAGTATGTGAACTTCTAACCCTCTTCCGCACATGCCATTTGGTAGGTGGGTGGCATGAGCAAGCGTTCAATTCCCTGCAGTGGGCGTTTTTATGGGGCCAAATGACAAAGAGCCAAAGAGGGTAAGAACTCGTGAGCAGCAAGTGGAAAACTACTGAGAACTGTCCAGCTAATCTGGCCACAAGCCTCACCTCGCTTAAGTGCTGGCCGCTCGGTTTGGTCTCCAAATCCTGAGACACCAGGCCACTCTAATGGGGCCAGCCCTTTGCAGACTAGGAGAGCTTTTGTTCCATGGCCAGTTTACTTGCACCATCCTTCTTGGCTCTCGTTGTTCAAATGGGGTGACACTTTGTCAATTGCGGGGCAGGCAATGGATAGAGACATTCATTGTTGCTCACTGACTCCTGCGGGCATGGCCGCCTGCAGCTTTTATGGACCCCACATGGTAAAATTAACACATTGGAAAGGCAGCATTGGCACCCAAGTGCCAGAGAGGAAGATAATTCAATTGCTCTCTGTTCTGCGGTTGTCTGAATGGATCGACTAAACATTAAAAGTATACTCAGAGGAGGGCATTAAGTGTTCCGAAAGATAGTGTAAGAATGCAGGCTCACTGTGCAGTGGCTACATCTAGAAATCCCACAAGTTTTCACCTTTGGATGTACACCCTGGCTTTAGTGTTTGGTGCAAGCTTCCTGGGGAGATGAGAAATTCAGAGAAGGAGCAGTACAAATAGTATACACATGGGCCAGGCTGGGGACAGCCAAGACACCTGGTTAGTATTCATGTTTTTGCAGAACGTGGTTCAGGAAGGCAGTGGAGTTTTCTGGAAGCATAGTGGGATCTTAGGGTGTGAGAGCTTACGATGTGAGGGATTGAGCTGGCTTCTCCTCAGACTGTGACATTGTGGGCAAGAAACTGAGTGTCTGTTAAAAGGGAACAATGATTCCTGCCTTTCCCAAATAAGACAGTGGGTGAGGAAGTGCTCTGTAAAACTTGTTACTGGAAATACTATAAAATTCTTTATGTGACTTTTAAATAATATAAGTTGTTGATTCATTTAATTGTTCAATAAACATGTAATAAATATGCTTGTTATTAGCCAGCCACACACTATAAATAACAGACTCAGTCCCTGTGCCCACAAATTTTATAGTTGATACTGACAAGTTCAAAGGAAAATATCATAAAGCATGTTAAACAAGTAAGTATGGACCATGAGGAAGTTATCAATACGGCCCTTAACCTGGACTTGGAAAAGACTGAGACTTCCAGGAGGATGTGGTGGCCAAGCCAAGCTTGAGGGTTATCTTCTCAGTGATGACTCTCATGGCCACCATATTGAAGAGCTTAACCCTCACCCTCCTGTGTATCCTGCCCAACTCCCTGCTCTCTTTTCTTTTACAGCTCTTAACTAACACACTCTATGTATTCACTTGTTTTCATGTCAGTCTTTCTCAACCAAAATATAAGCTCATAAAATTATATATTTTTGTTTTGTTTCCTACTGAAATCTCAGTATCTAAAATAATTCATGGCATATAGTAGGCACTTGACAGATATTCGTTGAATGAGTGAAATGTATTTGATTTGGGCAGCCAAAAGGGCATTAAAGAATGTTCCAGGAGAGCAAAACCCAGGTATTAAAGTTCAGGTGGTTGGGTTTGGCTAGGATGCTACCATGAGTGGGTGGAGTGGAAAGATGAGACCAGGGAAGTAGGCAGGGCAAGGTGACTAAGTGACTGGTAAGCCACACTGAAGAGTTTAGGCTTCATTCTGAGGGTGATAAGGACATTAATATGGAAATGATATAAGATCTGAGTTTCTGCATAGTTGGGAGTGGGAGTCCATGTGGAAGCTCTTTCATTTGTTTGGGAGCAAGATGGTGATGACCTGAACTGGAATTATGGTGCTTTGAGAGAGGGATGGGAATGAATAAGCCCCAATCGTTGATTGGAAGTAGGGAATGAAAGAGAGACAAGGCTCAGTGATCCAGGGTAGAGGGAGATTCAAGGGGCATCATGAATGATGGTACCATTCATGGAGATGAGGAAGCCAGCAGAATAGGTAGGTTTGGGATGAAGATGTTGAGTATTCAGTGTGAACCTTTTAACTGAATATGTTCTGTGAGCATTTGTAAGTGTGGGTCAGTCTATACGTGGTAATTGAAGCCATAGAGTATGTTTTAGTTGGCTTTGTGTTACTACAATGAAATACCTGAGGCACTCATGTTACAAAAAGAAGAGGTTTATTTAGCTCACAGTTTTGAAGGTTCAAACGTATGGTGTCTATATGCGCTCAGTTCTGGTGAGGATCTCATGGTGAATGGTGGTTGCAGAGGAAGGAGTAGAGTGAGGCAGGAAACAGAGAGCTGGGTGGAGCTAGGCTTTCTGCTTTTGCAACAACATTCTCAGGGGAATTCAAGGGGTCACGCGAAAACTACCTTGTAAGATCATGTCCTCAGTGACCTAAGGACAATCTACTAGGCCCCATTTCTTAAAGGTTCCACTACCTCCCAGTAGGGCCACTCTGAGGAACAAGCCTTCAAATACAACGGATGCACCATATCCAAACCATAACAGGGTGATTGGGATTTTTGGAACGTGAGAAAAGGAAGGGCCTGGGGAGAGCTTTGTAACACACTAATGATAGGAGGATAGACAAAGAGAAGACCAAGAAGGAAAGAGCAAAGGTTTCAGACGTACCTGAGGAAGACCAGGAATGGGAGAAAAGAGCTCGCCAGGTCAAGTTCAATATGAAACTGTTGTGGGTTTGAATTGTGTTTCCCTCAAAAGACATGTTAGAAGTCCCTCCTTTATTCAGAATTATGATGTAAACAAATAAAGATAAGGTCAGACTTGATTGGGGTGATCCAGTGACCCATGTTCTTATAAGAGAGAAATTTGGACACACAGACACACAGGGAAGAAGGCCTTGCGAAGACAGAGGTGGATACTGGAGTTCTACCCACAAGCCAAGGTTTGCCCAGTGTGGTTGGCAAACACCAGAGACTAGCACAAGGCAAGAAAGGATCTTCCCCTGGAGCCTTCTGAGAGAGGAACATCCTGTCCACACCTTGACTGCAGAACTGTGCCAGAGTAAGTTTCTGCTGTTTTAAGCCACCTGGTTTGTGACCATTTGTTACAGCAGCCCCAGGAAACCAATGCAGGAAGGGAAAATGTCCACAGACTTAAGCTGGGGTGCACACGGTTTGGTGGTGTGGGAGGCCTCATGGCCTTATGGAGAGGGAAGACAGGGGAGACATGGAGATGAACATCGGCAATCCATGCTAAAACCCTGGCATGGAGGGAAAGAGAGAAGACTTCAGCAGCTGGAAGAAGTGGGCGAGATTTCACTTATTTATTTCTTTGTCTTAAAAAGCCAATGAACACATCCATCACCTCACATTGTTATAACTTATTTGTGTGCCTGTGAGAACCCTCGAGATCAATTCTC
Organism: Marmota monax; assembly: GCF_021218885.2. NCBI lineage: Eukaryota > Metazoa > Chordata > Mammalia > Rodentia > Sciuridae > Marmota > Marmota monax. Next base: position 4,012,810 of record NW_026695235.1, read on the forward strand.
TTGGCAAGTTTAGAGCATACAATACAGTTTTATTAGCCACAGTCACCATTCAGTGGATTAATGCCGCAGAACTTATGTATCCTGTCTAACTGAAACTTTGTGCACTGTGACCAGCATCTCTCCATCCCTCTTCCTCACCAGGGCCCCACAACCACCTTTTCACTCTCCTCTGCTATTGTGGAGTTCATCCTTTTCAGATTCCACATGTAAGCTAGATCTTGTAGTATTTGACCTTCTTTCTGACTTATTTAACTTAATACAAGGGAATCTCCAGGTTCATCCATGTTGTCAAAAATGTCAGGATTCCTTTTTTTTTTTTTTTTTTTTTAGGATTCCCTTCTTAAAGGCTAATATTCGTACACACACACACACACACACACACACACTCATACACTCATACATATATACCACATTTTCTTCAACTATTTCTTTTTCTTTTTTTCTTTTATTGTACTGTGGCTTGAACCCAGGACCTCACTGAATGCTAGGCAGGTGCTCTACCACTGACCTACATCCCAATCCTCTTCATCCACTTATCTGTCCATGGGCATCTAGGTCGATTCTGTATGTTGGCTATTGAGAATAGTGATGCAGTGAACTTGGGAGTATAAGTGTCTCTTTGGTATACTGATTTCCTTTGGATATATACCCAGAAGTGGGATTTCTGGATCATAGGGTCATTCTATTTTACTTTTTTGACAAATTTCCACGTTGTTCTTTAAAATTACTGCACCACTTGACATTTCCACCTGGTGTGTGAGGGTTCCCTTTCTCCACATCCTTTAGAACACACTCCATCTTTTGTCTTTTTTGGTTACAGCCATCCTGACAGGTACGAGGTGATACCTCACTGTAGTTTTAATTCTCGTTTCCCTGATGAGATTTTATGTTCTGTATGAGGATTTGATCCTATTTAAAGAGTCCTTAGAAAACATTTTCTGAATGTAGAGGAAAGAGAAGAGTTTGACAGGAGCAAGTTCTCTAAAAGGCGAAGGGATGGGATTTAGCATAGAGAGCACAGTGGGACACACAGTGGGTCAGCAGGTTTGGCTGCAGGAAGCCAAGGGAGATCCCAGAGATCTGGCTCTCTGGGAGCCAGAGTGCAAGGCCATCCTAAGGGTCCAGGATGAGAGTCTAGGTCTCTGAGGTCCATGCAGAGGTTTGAGAAGCAAGAACCAACTAGTGCAAGCCACACAGGCAGACCAAGAGCACTGACAAGGGACACAAGGGGCTTTGGGGCCCCTGGAGGGAGCCCAGGCAGTGAGGGCTAGCAGACACTGTGATTGCCTGTCCCAAACACCCCCTTTTTCTTGCTGCCAGAGCCCCAGCATCAGGAGGTGACCATTGAGGGAAGAGGACTTCTCTCCCCCTCCTGATGATTGCTAAGTCCACGTGGGCACTGTAGTAATTAATGTCACTTGATGTAACAGTCTCAAGCCTTCAGCTGCCTAAGCTCATGTACATTTATTTCTCGTTCAGTGGGTCCGGTTCCTTTCACCTTGTGATACTGTCAACTCTGTTATTTGAAGGAGGTGGACAGCCAGAAGACAGGTCATTGCTTTTGGGACCAGAGTCATCCTTTTGGGTCACACTCCACTGGGTAGCAAAGGAGCTGGGAAAGGTACTCTTCCTGTGTGCCCATGTAGCAGAATGGAATTGGTCAGCATATAGCAAATCTCTGGCCAGCATGTGATGTTTGGAATTATGGCAGCCATAGTGGGATCATGAAGACAATTAATCTGACGAGCTGAGGATGAAAGAGGGGGAGACCCCAAGAACCCGAGTCCTTGATGACATCATTAAATAGCCAATTTAATCTGCCTGGGGTTTTCCTTTCCCTAGAATTTTTTTAAAATGAAAGACAAGATATTGAAAAAAAGATATTGCCAAACTTTTTTGAATTGGAAAACCGAATAACCCCTTTCAGAAATCACGAGCTTGATTCTATTACTTTTTTATGTATTTTTTTATATCTTTATTTTTATGTGGTGCTGTGGATTGAACTCAGCACCTTGCACACACTAGGTGAGTGCTCTACTGCTGAGCCACAACCCCAGTCCCTGAGTCTATTATTTAAACAACTCATTACTCATAGAATATTATATTTCAGTTAGATGAAGAGGTAGGAAAATAGTTTATTACCTGGGTTTCAGGAAATTCACCTTGTTTGATTTTTTTTAACCCTATTGGGAAATGGGAATTAAAACACTTGTTGTTATAGAATTAGCATGAGGCTGAGGATTTGCATGAAATTTACATTTTTGTGAGAAACAATCAAGAATAGTCCTGTGCCAGTTGGCATGTTAAACAATCTGTGCCATTGACTGGCCACACTGATGGGAACTGCCTTACAAACCTCTCTCTGGTGCATGCCAAATGTTTATGTGGCACCTACTGTGTGTGCTGCTTCTATCTTTACCTGCTAGGTTGAACCCTCCCTGGGGACATGAACGAATACTTGTTGAATAAAGTTTAAACTGATCTTCCCGCCTAAGATAGTGATAGGATGAGATTCCAACTGACCATGTGAAGTGGAGCCACCTGAGCCTCAGGTTCCTGCTCGCTGAGGATGATGGTCCTCATGAAGAGCTCGTTGAAGCACCTGCTCTATTACCTGGCACAAAACAGGCACACAGTACGCAGCAGTCCTCTCCCTTTTCCTCCTTCCGGCATCTTGTACAGATAAAGCTCCTGCCTGTGTTCTGTTTGATGAATATTCTAGAAACCCATGTTTTATGATAAACATAATTAAAAAGGTGAATCTGCTGCCAAAAATTATGTAAAACACACTGCAAATTATTTTTGGGTGAGTTTGTTTCGGATGGTCTCTGCTAGGGTTTCCTACTATCAGTGCAGAGGGTTGAGAGCCAACGACCTTTCATTTTAACTCACACATACTCAGAGCATCTCCAGGAGACACAAATACAAGGAAAGGAATTTCTCTTCATTTTTCAGATGGAACTTTTCTCTTTTCAGGTGTCATAAAAGCTAGTTTCAAATCTAATGTCACACCAACACTCTCATCTCTGATGGTTCTTGTAGCTTAAGGTACTTCTCTTACAATGAACCTGGGAGACACAATTTTGTGATGAGATTGCCCAGGAGAAATGTGCTCCTATTGGCGTTTGCTGTGCAGCGAAGACATAGAGCTTGGCTTGGGCTATTTTGCTTGAGTTGGATGATGCTGCATCCAGTGAGAAGCCTGCGTTGGATTTTCAGGTCTACCATGCCGCTGCCCTGTGACCTTGAGCATGTCACTTCCAACATGCGCTGGCCTCAGTTCCTGCTTCCATAAAATTAGGTTTTTCAGACCAGAAGATTCTGAAGGTGCTTCAAGCTTTAAATTCTACACCAAGGGTTTCTTGGTAGCAAGAAAGGGGGAAGGAGCCTAAATGTCCAAGGAAAGGCTGAGTCAATTATGGTACATCAATAAACTCAATAAAATACTGCCCAATGAACAATGTTTATGAAGCCTCTCTAGCAGTATGGGAAAACGGTTTTGTATGATGTTGAATAAAAAAGGCAGGAGGTAAATGATTCCTCTGTCATGCTAACAATTGAGAAAAGAGATAGGACTGTGTACAGGTTTAGAAGGGAGTGCTGAAAGTGGAAATAGTTGAGGTGTTACTCAGGGTTCTCCAGAGGAATGGAACCGACAGAATACATACAACAAGGTGCACGCCTGTAATCTCAGCAGCTTGGGAGGCTGAGACAGGAGAATCATGAATTCAAAGCCATCCTCAGCAACAGCGAGGTGCTAAGCAACTCAGTGGTCCAGTGCCCCTGCGTTTAATCCCCGGTACCAAAAATAAGAAATAAACACATACCATAAGGGGGAACTTCTTATTAGAGTGGCTTATTAGCATGAACAAAGGCTGAAGAGTCCCACAGCTGCTTCTGTGGGCTGGAGAGCCTAGGAAACCATAGCTGCTCAGTCCAAGAAGCAGGAGCCTCAGAACAAGAGGGGCCAGTGACGCAGCCCCATTCTGAGGCTGAAGACCTGGAATCTCTGATGTGAGTCCGCATTCAAAGCCTGAAGAATCTGGACCCTGACATCCACGGGGGATGGCAGCAGCAGAAAATGTAGCCTCTCCGAGGGCCCAGCATGCACATATGTGAGCTTCCCTTTCTGCTTTTTGGTTCCACTTGGGTCCCCAGCCTATTGGAGGGTGCTGCCCACATTTAGGGCCGGTCTTCCTGGCTTAGTTCTCTGACTCTCATGCCAATCGTCTCTGGAAATTTCCTCCCAGGCACACCCAGAAATGTGCTTTACCGGTTTCCAAGGCATCTCTCAATCCAGTCAAGTAGACAACCAAGATTAACCACCACAGTTGATGTATTAAAAACGTGATTACTTTCTTACTTCTGGTGGGAAGAACGAAGTGTCCAATGTTTCAGGTTGCTCAATAGTTATCTCATTATTATCTTGGGAATGATCTAAGATAGGCCACTGGCTTTAGATGCCTTAAATGCCCAGAGGAACTGAGGGATAGTTGACCTTGAGCAGGTTAGACCTCAGGCCCTGCCTCCTTTACCTGTTCTAGAACTTCATGTCAAGAAAATCGTGCGTGTGTGCTTTTATTCTCCTCCCCCTTTGGAGGTTGTGGGGGTGTCTGGCTTCTTTGGCTCAACCTGCTGTTTAAGTGTTCTTCCATTTTGTTGTGAACAGAAGCAGTTCATTGCTTTTTATTCCTCCGTAGCATATTTTTGGGGTCAGCTGAATAACAGCTCCAAAGATACTCAGGTCCTAATTCCTGAAATCTGTAAATGTTATGTAATTTAACTGGTGTGTTAAATTAAGGATCTTGCAATGGGAAATGAGCTCAGGTTATCCACATGGGCCCGAAACATAATCACAAGTAATAGGGAGGCAGAGGGAGATTTGACCGCAGATAGGAAACAAGCAACGTGACTCCAGAATCAGAGATTGCTGTGACACACAGGCCTCAGAACACAAGCCACCAGAGGCTGGAGAGGCAGGGAAAGGGCTTCTCTTTTAGATCCTGCAGAAGGCACTACCGCTGCTGATATTTTGACTTTAGCCCAAGAAAGCTGAATGCTGGCTTCTGACCTCCAGAAGTGCAAGAGAATTAGTTTGTGTTGCCTTAAACCACCAACTTGGTGGTAATTTGCTACAGCAACAACAGAAAAAAAATTCCATTGAATGGATATACCACAGTTTGTTTATCCATTCATCTCTTGATATATTTGGGTTGTTTACTGATTGGGGCTATTATGAACAAAGCTGCTGGGAACATTCTTATATAAGTCTTTATGTGGACATGTTTATATCCTTCTCGGGTAAATATATCTAGGAATTGTATTGCTGGGCACAGACCAATTTTCCCCATTGGTTATACCATTTTACATTTAAACTATGAGACCTGAATCTCTTAAAAAAAAATGGTGGCAAGGTTATACCAAAGGGTAAGGGAATGATGGAATTTGTAGGTTCGTTCTGGATAATTCCAGCCCCTGATTGTCTTTCCAGAGTTCTCATCATGAGCACTGGTCCATATTTACTCCTGGATGTTTTTCTTTATATTCTTTTCTTGAAAAAGAAATGTTTACCTGACTTGCCACTCCCACACGCTTTCTCTATCTAGCCTCTGTTCCTGTGCTCCCCATTAGCACACACTGTACCTTCTCTGTGGGTGGGGGGTCATAACCCCCAAGACCTGGACAACCCAGGAAACAGGAGCCGGAGAGTCTAGACCTCAGGGTACAGAGAACATCACAGAGAATGAGAATGCAGCTCGCTGAATGCTTTTCCCCTGTGGGCAGTCAACCATTTTATTCTTCAGTTAATGGAATTTTCTTGCTCCTCTAAGTAGAAAAACACCAGCAGCTCCAATGCCGCCCACTACAGTAGTTGATAAAACACTCAAAGAAAAGAGAGCAGGGAAGGAGGGGTGAATCCCAAGGGTCTGGGTTACGTGTGGGGGAGCAGGGAATTGTTATTTTTTGCTTTTGTTTTTCACCTGAAGAAGATTTGTCCAGGCCATTTGCCACACAGAACCCTCTAGATTCCAGAGCCCTCTGAGGTTGAAGTGGTTATTTTCCAGATGTGTTCTTGGTGAGCCAAGTTTTGATATGTTAAAAAAAAAAAGGATCTGGAATTTGGGGGTCAGCTGGTTTAACCCCCCATATTTCCCAAGCTTGTTCAGATTGTGGGTCTTTAAAAATGAAGCAGTTCAACAGCTTGCTAAAATAGTTCTCTTCCCTCTTTCCGCTTGTAGTACCCACATAGCACGTCGTACATTTCTGAGCGCACCCTGTTGCATATGAGCCTGTTATATTTTGGTACACCATTTGGAACTGCAGAGTTTACAGCTATAAAAACCCTGTGGTCTCCCGGACATACAGAGAGTGTTGGAAATTCCAGAGCCCACCTGACATATCAGCTGGGCTGGACCCATCCCTTTTGTTAGTCATGCAGTCTAGCTCAGTGTGACCATCACACTATCAGTGGCTGAAAAGGATTCCCGTAGGGCCAGGCCGGATACTGACCTGCGAGTCCTCTTTGCACATGGTGGTAGCCATCTTCTTCCTTGCTGTGCAGTGGTTGACAGTTCCGGAAGGTGAGTGCAGCATGTGGTCTTCCTCACATTTAGAATGCATTTGCAGAGACAGAAGACCTCAGGGGACTATGGCGCATTGCCTTGCAAAGGAAGTTATTTGGACAAGGACCCAGGCCTGATGCCAAGTGAGAGATGGAACTTCTCAATGCCTTGGCATGACAGTGCTGTACCAGGATGTAGACGAGTCTTTTCTCCCAGAGCATCCTTCTATATTGGACTTATATTAACACCATCCAATGTTTTGGTGCCAGTCATGGCAATACATGAATGACCAATATAATTTCTTTTATCTTTTACCATTCCTGGGAGGTAGGTGAGGGGACAGTGGGGTGACTTCTTCCAGGTTCCCACATTTTCCCATCTATTTCAGAGGTAGCTACCTAGAGAACCTGTACCCTGTGGTTCTCAATGTGAGTGCAGGGTGGACTATGGACAGACACATGTCTGCTCTCTTCAGGTTGAGCCAGTTAACACAAAAGTCGACACCCTGTGGGAGCCACAGTGTAGCATAGTGTCATGAAATGAACAGGGCATTTGGGGGAAAAAATGAGGATATGAGTGGAGTGATTTTCCCTTTCTGGGTTTCTTCTTCCTCATCTGGAAGGTGGTGGATGTCACTCACTGCCTCCCAGGGCACTGACGAGGGTCATAGGAGACCTTGTGAATGAAGGTAACTTGTTAACTATCTAGGTCCATGCAGACATGGGTGTTTATTGTTCTTGGTGAGGGTTGCACTGTTTAGACAGCGTTTAGCAGAAAATGGCATCCAGTGAGGAGATGAGCACATAGCAAAGTGGGTGGCACCCAGGGGGACGTTGGCATCCATAGAAGGGGACAGTACCCAGAGGGGAGATTGCATCTAGTAAGGAAGTTGTGCCTAGTGGGGAGGTTGCACCCAACTCAGGGAAGATGATGGTTGGTACCTAGTGGGGAGGTTAGACCTTGGAGCGGCTCATCACGTGATTTGGGTTGTAAAGGGCCTAATGGCAGAAGTCAAATGAGAGAGAAAGAGACAGCTTGTGTAATTCTTCACATTTAAATTCAAAAGTAGCAGCTGTGTCTCAAACCTTCAGTTCCTTGCCTAGGGTTAGGTGTTTTAGATCATCCATTTGTCCACATTGGCTTTAAATTTCCACATGGAATGCAATTTAAAATTAAAATCAACATTACCATGATCAAACTGTTCTCATATTTCTCCTGCTGGAAATGCCTACAATTCCTTAAAACAATGCTTCAATTTACCACACATCCAGCGGCATGGTAAAGTGTAATCAAAACCCCACCTTCCTTTTCCTGCCTCCCACTCCTGGTGTTTTGGAAAAGAACACATATTTTCAATCAAGGAGAGATGGCTTTTCCTCTATTTTGTGTACCTCTGTCTTTGCTGGAGTGAAGGACTATGATAAGCCTCCAGGTGCCGGTGACTTGGGTGGGTTCTTGGGATGGAAGTGGATAAGTAGTAGTTGAGTGAATGTGTGATCTGCTGTCCTACTGAGCTGCCATGCCCCACAACTTAAATTCAATGGACGGTTGGGCCAATTTTGATCTGGAGACATTCGTTCGCCCAACAAGTATCACTGACCCAGCCCTGACCCCTATATGCCTACATTTGCCCCTCTGGAAGGGGCAAATATTTGGCATGTTTATTTCAACTTCCTAAGCTATAGGACTATTGTTTTGGTTGGGTCTGGGATGTTCTTCAAAAGCTTATGTGTTAGGCAATGTAGCAGTGTTCAGAGGTGAAATGATTGGGTCATGTGGGCTCAGATGTCATCAATGGATTAATCCATTTGATGGATTAATAATTTAAATGGATTTATGGGGGAGGTGGTGAAAACTAGGCTGATGGGGCTTGGCTGGAGGGTGTAGGTCACTGGGGATATGGCTTCGAGGACTGTCTCTGTCCCTGATCCCTTCCCATCTCACTCTTTCTACTTTCTGGCTGCCATGAGCTGAGAAGCTTCTCTCTGCTGTGCCCTTCCACCATGTTTCTGTCTTTGAGCCAGCTGACCATTCTCTGAAACCATAAGACAAGATAAATCTGTGCTCTTCCTGTTGGGTATTTTTGCCATAGCTATAACTGCCATAGCTATAAAAACCAGTGCAAAACTAATTTTGCACTGGTTGCCAAATAATCACTACCTGGACACCACCCAACCTCCCCAAGTTTCTGTGTCAAATCTAATTGGTCAGTGCAAGTTACTAAACTGATTGTTCAATAGTCATCACCTGAGTTTATGGGACCATTAAAATAAATCCCAAGCTGGGCGCAGTGGTGCACATCTGTAATCCCAGTGGCTCTGGAGGATGAGGCAGGAAAATCACGAGTTCAAAAACCAGCCTTAGCAACAGCAAGGTGCTAAGCAACTCAGTGAGACCCGGTCTCTAAATAAAATACAAAATAGGGCTGGGGATGAGGCTTAGTGGTCAAGGTCCCCTGAGTTCAATCCTCGGTACCCTAAATAAATAAATAAATAAATAAATAAATCCCACCCAACAAGGTGGTGGCAGATACTATTTCTACCTTTGTCTAGAAGAGCCCCCTTCATTTTTCAAGTACAAAGGGGTCCTTAACCACTATCTTTGGGTGATTAAGAAAGTCAGGTTTAGAAGAGATACTCTGCTGGTATTGTAAAAGGACTAGAATTAATATCTACTATCTTTTTTGGAACCAAGAAATTCACTGGAATAATTAAACCAAATAAAATAAACAGATACTGGGGCTGGAGTTGCTCAGTGGTAGAGTGCTTGCCTAGCATGGGTGAGGCACTGGATTTGGTCCTCAGCACACCACATAAAAATAAAAAAATAAAAATAAAGGCATTGTGTTCACCTACAACTAATTTTTTTTTTAAAAAATAAACATATGTGGCTTTATAAAAGATATAGTTTGTACAGTGAGACAGATGTCATCTGGCCCAATAGGAGTTCGATGACGGTGGTTTCATTCTCTTTGATGCTAGAACTTCCAGGTACTGTCACCTATTTGTAGTCTAGGGACATGTTGGAGGCCAAATTCAGAAAGCAATTCTAATTTGGATGTTATCTTAGTCTGTTTTCTGTTGTTATGACAAAATACCTCAAGCTGGGTAATGCACAAAGAAAAGAGATTTGTTGAGCTCACAGTTTTAGATCCTGAAAATTCAAAATTGGGTAGCTCCCTATATTTGGTCTCTGGTGAGGGCTTCATGGCAGATGACATCATTGTGGGAGTGCCTGTGAGGGAGGGATCACATGGCAAGAGAAAGCCAGGGAGATTTAGAGGCCAGATTTACCCCTCACCAGGCCCACCCCCCTTTAAAAAAATACCGGAGATTGAATCCAGGGGCACTCTACCACTGAGCTGTATCTCCAGCCCTTTTTTTTTTGAAACAGAGTCTTGCTGTGTTGCTGAGGCTGACCTTGAACTTTATTTGCCTCAGCCTCCTGAATAGCTGGGATTATAGGCCAACACACTAGGCTCAAATTTACCCTTTAGAAAACCTCACTCTCTGGAACTAATCAGATCCCTTGAGAATTTAATTAATCCCATCCAAGGGCAGTGTCCTCAATGCCAATGATCAATTCACCTTCTACTAGGTCCTCCCCAAAAGATTCCACCATCATTTCAAAGTACCACACTGAGGACCAAGCTTCTAGCACACAAACCTCTGGGGGACAGACTATATCCCAATCAAAGGAGATATTTTCAAACTGGAACCCACAGTTGTTCACTATAGGGAATGCCCAAATGGAAAATTTCATTAGTTTCCATACTTTCCCCACCTTGGATAGCATATGATCATTGCAATAAAAATCAGAATATGTGATATTACATATTTCCCCCATCTCAGCAACCACCAATCCTTCCCTTTGCCCTCCCTAAGGAGTCTCTACTATGAGTGCATGAGTACCTTTTCTAACTGGTCTAATGCCTATATATAAACATAGAGTCTAATGCTTAACATACACAGTATCTGTAATCTGCTTCTTTTCATTCAATATGTAGAGATGACTTCTGCAGTGGAGGTGTGGTGTGCTCTCTGGGTCCTGTTTCAGCGTGGAGGCACTCATTCCCCAGCTTCATGATGTTGTAGCAACAGTTCACAGCTAAATCCTTCCCCAGGAGCTGCCCAAGGTTACACTTTCTCTTAGGAGACGGCTCATATCCAAGGGCTGGTTAATACAGAGTACAGGGTTCAGTCTTTACTCTGGAAATGCTTCCCAACTCCAGAGCTTCCTGTGGCATCGGCTGAGACCCCTGTTCCAACTACATCTCAGGTTAACTTCTCCTTCTGTCCCCTCTGACGCCCTCCCAGTTGTTGGTTGTATTTGGAGACCTTCCCCAATAACACTGCATCCTGAAGAACTTCACTTCAGATTCTGCTTTCAGGAATCAGTCAAGACAATGCCACATCTTTTCAACACCTGAGAGTATTCCACTAATAGTGTTTTGCAAACAAATGGCCTATAGCCATATTTTATGTTTTTGATTTATTATTTCTTTCTATTTTCTTTTAATTTTAAATGGATTTAGTCTTGTTACTAACTTACCAGGTAGTTTCCTTTGTACTTCTTTTTTGTTCTAGATCAACACAGTCCAATAGAAATACATTGAAAGACATGGATATAATTAAAATTTTCTAGCAGTCACAGAGGCATGACTCATTGAGGATCATCTTAGAATTCTACTTAACCCACCCACATTAATAAAGATTTTTAAAGGTAAGATTAATTTTAATAATCCATATTATTTAATTCAACATAGCCAACGTAGTGTCATCTCAACTTATATTCACAATAAGAATTACTAAGGAGGTATTTTAAATTCTTTTTTTAATTAAGTCTTTGAAATTCAGTATATATTTTCCACTTGGAGCACATCTCAATTTACCCTAGTCACATTTCAAGGATTCAATAGCCACATGTGGTTTGTGTCTTCCATATTGTACATCACATTTGTAAAGGTTTGAAAGTCTCCATCAAAATTACATACTAGGATGTCAGCAAAAATGGTGAGTAAAGACCTCCTTTCATAAAAAAATTCTTTCCTTCATAAAAGCCAACAAGAACAGTAGCAAAAAATGTCAAAGTCAACTTTTTCAGAACTCTGGAAATTAATCAAAGGTTCACAGCAATTTGGGGAGCATTGTTCAAGAAAAACAGCTGGATCTTGGCAATAAAGTGAGCTTTGTGGCACTTTAGCGTGTAGTATCCATACCCCCTCCTATACCATGGTCTCCTTGAAATCCAACAGTCTCGGGCTCAGTGGAAAATCCCAGAGTGAATCCTGGCAGCTGCTGAGGGACAGAATGGGCCTAGGGCTTTTTCAAAGCCCGATTCTCAGGGAGCTAGGGTTATTTGACCTGTCTAGTGGTTCCCTGGCAGACCCCACTGGCGAGGATGTCTTTCCTTGAGCTGACTCGGCACATCCAGTGTGAACAAGTTGTTTTTCCCAGAAGAATTTGTTGGGGACAGTAAGTCAATTACTGAACACCTCAGCTGCCTGAGATGGTGGATAATTGTTGGGATAATGGTGGATAATCATTTAACCAAAAAAAAAAAAAATTAAGAAAGGCAGGGGAGTAAGACGTCAGGTGCTGTACACCTGTTCAGGGCACACCTGAGGAGGCTCAGAGCTCTCCTCTGCCTGGTCTTGAGGCTCTGTTCAAGCAGGAAGTGAAGACTAAGATGGACTTGTGAAGGGCTCAGCAAAACTTTGAAGGTGTCCCCCAAAGCACACAGAAGGTCTTGGCAAAGAATGGGAGCTTAGGTGGTTCTAGTCATCCGTGGACAGCAGGCTGTGCTCTGCTCAGAGTCGCTCCATGATGTACAGAGCAGCACTTCTCAGGCTGTGCATAGCCCCGAGTTACTCCAAATGTAAAGCAGTAGTTTGCCATGAGCTACTTCATTTTGAGCATGAATATCAAGGTAGAGTGACTCTATACCTTATTTGTACAAGTAAACAACCACCATCTGCCCAGTACAACCTTAAGGCACAAATTGATAAATAATTTATATATGCCAGCATATCAAACTAAATCAAGCAGTACCTGGACATGTGGACCTTCCAAATCATGTCAGGAACACCAGACAAGGGTGCTTATCAATCTCACCAAACACAACCCCCATAAAAGGAGAACACTCCCAAGACACAGTGACATCCTGACCCTATCAACTGATCACTCATCATGAGTCTTGTCCAGGAAAATCATCATGGTGACAAACCTCTGAATTTCTGTTCTTGGGCTTTAACAGAGCATGGTTTCTTCTGCCCAAGATGAACATGCATGGCTCACTCCAAGATGATACCTCAAGATGACACTCTGAAACTGAAACTGCCATCCATCTGGACCCTCTGCTTTGACAATTCTGTTACTATATAATGATTTTGAACTAGGTATGTTAAACGTGTTATTTTAAAAAGCAGACCTAAAGGAAACCATGGCTAAAGAAATAAAGGGGAAAGTCTTACATATAGAAAATCTTAAGATATTCACAAAAAAACACAAGATCAATATACAAAAAAAAATTGTATTTCTGTATATTTGTAATTAACAATACCAAAATTAAGAAAACAATTTCATTTGCAATTGCATCCCTAAAATAAATTTAACAAAAGAAGTGTCAGACTTATGCTGAAAACTATAAAACGTTGATGAAATAAATCAAAGAGGACCTATATAAATGGAAAACATCCTGTGTTTATGGCTTGGAATATGGCAATACACTCCAAATCGACTTTAAGTTTCAATGAAATACCTGTCAAAAGTCCAGGTGCTATATATTTTTTTTTTTTCAGAAATTGACAACATGATCCTGAAGTTCATATGGAAGTTCAGGGGGTCCATAACAGTCAGAACAATCTTGGAAAACAAGAAAAAAGTTGGAGGACTCACATTTCCCAATTTCAAGACTTAAGCTGCCGCAGTGGAGACCTTGTGGCACTTAACGTGAGGATAGACAGACAGGTGATAGAATAGAATCAAGTCCAGAAATAAACCTGTGTATTCATGTTTAATTCCTAACAAGAGTGCCAAGAGAATTCAATGGGGGAAAACAGTCTCCTCAACAAATGGTGCTGGGACAACTTGGTAGCCACATGTGCCAAAGAATGGAATTGGACCCCTACCTCACACCAAATAGGAAGTTTAATTCAAGATGAATCAAAAACCTTAGAAGCAAGCATGGGTATACATCTTCATAACCTCAGATCAGGCAACAGTTTCTCAAATATCATACCTAAAACACAAGCAATCAAAGTGAAAATAGAAAAATTGGACATAAAAATCTAAAAAAAAATATGTGCTTCAAAGTGCATCATAAATAAAGTTGAAGGAAATTCATGAAATAGGGAAAAATACTGCCAAATTATATACTTGATAAAAGTATAGTGTCCAGAATATATAAAGAACTATTATAATTAAAAATGAAAAGAAATAATTCAATTTAAAAATGGGCAAAGAATTGAATAGATATTCCTGCAATGAAAATATAAAAAAGGCTTATGGCCTTAAAGATGCTAAATATCATGTCACTTGGGAAATACAAATAAAATAAAAATCAGTGACATAGCACTTCACGTTCTTTAGAATGGCTATAATCAAAGGCAGACAATAACAAGTGTTTGGCAAGGACATGGAGAAACTGAACCCTCCATGCGTTGTTGGGAGAACGTAAAATTGTTCAGCTGCTTTGGAAAAGAGGTCAGTGGTTTCCCTGTGATCCAGCATTTCCACTCCTAGGTACATCATACTCAAGAGAAATGACAAGATACACCTACCAAAAACTATCCATGAATGTTCATGGCAGCATTATTCATAATGGCTAATAAATTAAAATAACCCAAATGTTTATCAATTAATAAAATATGATATATCTATATAATGAAATACTGTTCCATGAAAAGATTGCAAGAACTGATGCCTGACACAGCAAAGATGAACGGAAAGACATTATGCTAAATGAAAGAACTCAGACGTCAAAGGCTCCTTATCGGATGATTCCATTTATAGAAATATCCATACCAGGCAAATCCATAAAGGCAGAATAAGTTTGAGGCTTCAAAGTACTTAGGAAGGTGGTATTTATGGTGGGTGACTCCTAAGGTTCTTTCCAACGGGATGATTATACAAATTCATGAACATTAAAATAAGCAAAATTGCATGCTTCACAAGGTAAACTTTATTGTATGTAAATATATCTCATTTTTTTCTATATAATGGATTTTTATTTTACTTTCATGGTGACCATTGATTCTTTATGACTCTGCATACAGAAAAAAAACTCTAATAATTATTTAGCTTTACTGATAAAGAATTCAGTAAAATAATTGAGGGATGTAAGAAGAACAAGAAGAAATAATAACTTTAAGAAGAATCTATACATTTGATAAATTAAATCAAACTTTCATGTACTTTGTAGTCTTTGAAAATGTGTAATTCTAGAGTAAAAAAAAAAAGTAAGAGAGGACCGCAGAACATCTTAACCATAAATAAACTGTAATAGATTTGCTTCCAGGGTTGATTTCCTTTTCATCACCCTGGGGAAAGATCAACCAGAAGAGTGCTGGAAACTGTGTTGAGAACAGTGGTATTTTTGAGTGGTACTTTTCCGTGGTTCTCTAGACAGCTTAATTCCCCAGTTACACGACTAAGAAACTTCTCATCTGCGCTGACTATTAACAGTGGCGATCTGTATTTTGTATTTCTGACAGCACTCATTCACTGTATCCAATTTCAAAAGAAACAACTCTCACATCAATTTTATTACAAAACTTGTTTATGGCAAAGTCTGAGTATGTTCCTAAAGACTTCTCTAGAATGGTAACATACAATGTTTATGATCAAATGCCTGAATTTAGACACCTTAGAAATAAAATAAAGGTCATATGCCTCATAGTATTTGTATATAACTATTTCTATTTCTTTTTTTTTATTAGAGCCTTACAGTTACACATAGTAGCTGGGTTCATTTTGACAAACTCATACCTGCATGAATTTTATTTCAATCCCCACTCCTGCCCCCAACCCTGCTTTCCCTGCCCTCCTTCCTCCCCCTATTTTTCTTCCTCTGTCTATTGATCTTCCTTTTGCCCATTTTATCTATCTTATCTATCATCTATTTATTTATTTATTTTTGGTGCTGGGGATTGAACCTAAGGGTGCTTTACAACTGAGCCACATCTCTAGCCCTTTTTATTTTTATTTGAAAATTGCGGAGGCTGGCTTTGAACTTGTGATCCTTCTGCCTCAGTTTCCCAAGCTGCTGGGATTACAGGCATGTGGCATGTGCCACTGTGCCTGGCTTATTTGTTTATTTGTTATTAAGTGGTACTTTCTACATATAAATTGAAAGTGAAATTCCCTTTGGTACCTTTATATCAGTATATAACATGATTTTGTTAAATGCATTCCATATTTCCTCCCTTTCCCATCCTTCCTCCCTCTCTGTTGATCTCCTTCTACTCTACTGATTGATCTTGCCTACATTTTTACATATATTTCAGTTACTAAAATAAAGTAATTTAAAAAAGAAAAGGGAGAGAATATTATGTTTTATTGGGTACTCAAGTTTTTAAGGAATCTATTTTAACCCACATTTCTCTATTAGTATCAAGAATTAAACAACATATATAACGACACTTCCCTCTATCATCTCCATAACCCAAGAAATTTAACAATCTTTGCCTCTCCTGTTCACCTCTTTGCAACTTAGGTTTGTTGTCGATGATTATAATGGAAATAATATGTAATTATTACTTGTTGAATACTAACTACCATGTACCATGTTTATTTTATATGCATTATCTTGTTTTTCCCAGGCTCTTAACTATTACCTCAAATTACCTCTCAGACTGTTTAGGGATATCTTTTAAACATGTCTTCTATTTTCAGCCTCCTTTAAACAATTTAAAATTAAATGGTACAACCACACTATCAATGTTTTGTTTCTTTTCTTTTCTTTTTTTGTATTGGTTTCTTAAAGCCACTTTCTTCCTGTGGCTTCTATGACACCACATAATTTCGCTGTTCCTTTACCTCTTGGAGGTTCCCTTTCATTATTTTTTTTCCTTGATTATCCTCTTCTTCCTAACCCCCAAATAGTGGAGGACCCCAAGACTCAGGCCTCACACCTCTTCTCTCTTCATTTACCTGACACTTAAAGTGATGTCATTTGATCCTCATGGCCTTAAATGCCACCTTTTCCAGATAGTTCTCAAATTTATATTGCAATCCTAACCTCTCCTCAACTCAGCCTGTCCACTTGGCACCTCCACTTGAATGTCCAGTAGGCACCTCAAACTTTATATGTCCCATATCAAACTCTTGATTGTCTCCCCAGACTCACTCTTGCTCTATCTTTCTCCACCTCTGTGACTGGCCTCCTAGAATCCTCTCCTTTTCTTTCTTTTTTATAAACCATAGATTGAACGCGGGGTTTCTTAACCACTGAGACACACCTCCAGCCCTTTTTATTTTTTATCTGGAGACAGCGTCTTGCTAAATTGCTTAGGGCCTCACTAAGTTGCTGAGGCTGGTTTTGAACTTGCAATCCTCCTGCCTCAGCCTCTGAAACCACTGGGATTACAGGTGTGTGCCACCACACCCAGCTTGAGTCCTCTCTTGGTTTAATACTCCCCAAATTCAATCCATAGCAAATCCTGCTGGTTTTACCTTCAAAGTCCATCTCCAGTTCCTCTAGCAGTATCAACTTGGTCCAAAGCACCATTGCATTTCTCCTGGATGAGGGTGGTAGACTCTTCACTGTCTTGAAGCTTTCCCTCTTTGCTCTGATGGTGAACAACCAAACCATTCAGTCAAGACTGTTGTAGGAGCTGGGGATATAGGAGTAAATAAACCCCCCTTCCTCCCTGCAATCTTGTCCCCACACTGAAGAGAGAGTGATCCTTCCTATTTCCCATCATGCTGGACTGTGATTCAAAGTCCTTTCTGTGATCTGCAGACCTTAGGGGATCTGGTTCCTGGGTGCCTTTTCTGCTCCATGTCCCACTCTTCTCACACTCTCTGGTCTCCAGCCACACCAGTCTTGAACGCCTGCCGTATGCTGCTTGGGGCACTGGCAGCCCCCTCAGCTCATTGGGGTCTCTGCCCCAGTGTGTCCTCAGAGATGCTCCACCCACTCCCATCTTTACAGCAGCCCCTTCCACCATCTCTTTATCCTACTTTGTTTTTCTTCGTAGCACACGTTTTTGCCCGTGTGCCCACAAGAATGCGGCAGCGATGAGGTTTGTTGCTGTCTATTTTATTGATTCCTATATCACTGAAGGCGTGGTTTGGTTGTTTACCATCAGAGGGAAGAGATGAGTACAAGCGCGGGCTGTGGAGTCAACTTCCTGGGCCCAAACACCAGCTCTGCCACCCTTCTGGCTGTAAAACCTTGAACAACCTATTCTCATGCCCTAGTTTCTTTATCTGCATATGGGGGATGGTACTAGGGAGGTTAAATGAGCCACGACATGTAAAGTTGATTCAAATAGTACTTGAATCAGAGAAAGCCCTCAATAAGTGTTGGCCATTATTATTACTTTACATGCTAGATATTTTCTACGTGTTTTTATTCTGATCCTTCTTTTTAAAATTTATTCAGAGTAGATCATCAAGTAATACTGTTAGGAAGGGTAAAGCAATGATTCATGCTGTACATTTGCATTCCAAAATATTTTCCTTTGATGATCACACCTTTGACACATAGTATGTGCTTAATAAGTGTTAGGTATTATATTTCGTATATATGAAATCCTCTCTTTCTCATCAACCTTATTCTGACCTATTTTCTTTCTAGAATATATATATATATATATATATATATATATATATATATATAATATTAATTTTAATATACCTTTGTTTTATTTATTTTATTTATATGTAGTGCTGAGAATCAAACCCAGTGCCTCACACATGCCAGGCAAGTGCGCTACTGATGAGCCACATCCCCAGCCCCTTGATCCATTTTCATTGGATTATTGCTAAGTAACTTCTTTAGAATGAACATGGGGTTAGCTTCCACATGTCAGAGAAAACATTCAGCATTTGTTTTGGGGGGATTGGCTTACTTCACTTAGCATTATATTCTCTAGCTCCATCCATTTACCTGCAAATGCCATGATTTTATTCTCTTTTAATTTCTGAGTAGTATTCCATTGTGTATGAATACCACATTTTCTTTATCCATTCATCTATTGAAGGGCATCTAGGTTGGTTCCATGATTTAGTTATTGTGAATTGTGCTGCTATAAACATTGATGTGGCTATGTCACTGTAGTAAGCTGTTTTTAAGTCCTCTGGGCATAAACTGAGGAGTGAGATAGCTGGGTAAATTCTCACTGAAGAGAGAGTGATCCTTCCTATTTCCCATCATACTGGACTGTGATCCAAAGTCCTTTCTGTGATCTGCAGACCTTGGTCCATTCCAAGTTTTCCAAGGAATCTCCATACTGCTTTCCATATTGCTTGTACCAATTTGCAGTCCCACCAGCAAAGTATGAGTGTGCTGATCCATAATGGGGATGGGGTGGAGGGGAGCATGGGAGGAATAGAGGAACTTTAGATAGGGCAAAGGGGAGAAAGGGGAAGGGAGGGAGCAGGGGGTAGAAAAGATGGTGGAATGAGATGTACATCATTACCCTAAGTATATGTATAAAGACTTGAATGTAGTGACTCTACCTTGTGTACAACCAGAGACATGAAAAATTGTACTCTGTATGTGTACTATGAATTGAAATGCATTCTACTGTCATGTATAACAAATTAGAATAAATAATTTTAAAAAAAAAGAGCATGGGGTCGTATGTCATCTGAAACTTTGCATGTCCCTGTTTCCCTTTGATGATCACACATGAGTCATAGTTTGGCTGGGGAGAGAGTTCAAGAATTCCTTCAGAATTCTGTCAATATTGGTCTACTCTTCTAGCATTTGAAGAGTATTTCAATGTTTTTCCTCAATACATAGCCCTTTATCTTTCCTTGGAAGTGTGTAGAATTTTCTCTTCGGCTTTGAGATTCAGAAATCTCACCCTGGCATGCTGTGTTGGAGGTCTTCTTTAGTACTCTGGCCTAATGTTTGGTGAGTCTTTTTGACGTAAATATTCAAGTCTGTCTTTAGTAAGGGAAAAATTTCTTTTATTATTTCTTTACTATGGTTTCTCCTCCAAGTGAATTATTGTCTGCTGGAATTCACTTATGTGACTGATTTTTAGATTTCTCCTCACATCTCACATCTTACTCTTACAATGTCCCTTTCTTCGGTTTTTGTTTTTGTAAAACTCTTTTTAGCTGTTCACACATCAAGTTTCAGAAGTGTTCATTTTCCTGTCACAGCCCCTACTGAAGTTATTTTGATGTGCTTAAAAATTCCAAGATATCTTCTCCATGTTCATAGCACCCTGCGTTTAAGATAAAATCTTCCCCAAAGTCGACGAGGCTAAAAACTAGAACTTTTTGAAAGTTGCCCCATATTTTCTGCAGTATTTTCATTATTATTTTCTTCCTGCAATGGATCCTCCAGGCGGGGTTACCCATGGTAATCTACCAGACTGTGCACGTAGAATAGTGGGACTCCTGAAATCATCTTTCAACTTAATCCACATTGCACCGCGCCTGGACAATAGTCATCAGAGTTCGAAATAAAAGATTGGGACTCTTCTTCGTTCCAGTTATAATTCATTGTCTTCTTTATTTTAATGTCATTTTGCTTATTTCCTTTTCTGTAGGTTTTTTTTTTCAATGACCAGTAGCTTCACCATTTCACTTTTACTATGTAGACATTAAATTCACACCTTAATTTTATTGACAGCAGAGACACATGGAGGCTAATGTAAGGGCGATGCTTTTTTACTTTTCAAGTGTTCACATGTGATTAGTCTCAACTGTGTTCTCTTTGGTCCTATCTTAGGATGTGTTTTACTGTTTTATCAACAAGCCTTTTCTTAATTCTTTTAATGACATTTCTATAATAGGAGGTTTGCCTGTATTATAGGATTAACCTATTATTTCTAAATCATGATTTTTGGCTGAGACCTTCTGTATAATTATCACCATCTAACCGCTATGGGAAGATTGGAAATGTGTTTGTCCCTTACTCTCAGAAAACATACAGTGTTTGGGGAGGGAGGACAGTCAAACAAAAAAGTACATAATTAAGAACAAATTCAGATATAGAGATTTAAAAATATATCAGGTCCAGAGAAAAGGGAAATCTGTGAGGGATGAGAGTCATCAACTTCTGCGAGGAGACCAGGGAATCTTGCACGGAGCTCTCATGGTTAAGAATGGTTTGTAAAGGCAGCAAAATGAAGTCTGACTTCCTGATGAGAGAAGCAAGCATGGGAAGGTTTTTGTTGACAGTCAGTATCAGGCCTGATTAGATTGAAAGTAGAAAAAGTCATAGATTTTAAAGTCTGGGTCATTACAGATCCTATAGAAAAATCAAAAGGCAAAAGGATATGAGGAAGAGACTTGGTGTAAAAAATGATATGGGAATAGGAAATGGGAAATTCCTAGAAAAACACCCCTTATCAAAATAGACTCAAGAAAAACAGATTGTCAGAATAACTGGCAGAAAATTTGAATCCATAACTATGCCAAGGTATAGTAAATTTTGAATCTAAAACTATGCATGAAGGTTTCACACACACACACTTAGGGAAGAAATAATACTAATCTTATATAAGTAGTTCCAGAAGATAGAAAACTAAATTCCCCAAAACCTTCATATAAGGAAAGTATAACCTTAATGCCAAAACTTGCTGAGGGTATTACAAGAAAGGAAAATTCAAGTCTATCACGCTCTGGCACTCACAAGCGAAAATCCCAAACACGAGCCAATCAAATCCAGCTGCATAAAAGATTATACCGGGTCCAAATTAAATTTATTCTGAAAGTAACATTTATTTTATTTTTGTTGTTGCTTGTTTTGAGAAAGTCTTGCTGTGTTGTCCAGGTTGTCCTTGAAGATCCTTGGGATTACAGGCAGGTGCCACTGTATCTTCCACTTTAAAATTATTTTAATGAATTACTTTATGGTTGTTTTTACAGAGAGTTTTTTAAAAACTTATAATTACTTATAATTACCATAGGGAACATGAAACAATTTGCAGAAAAATAACACACATTGGGATACATTTATATCCCAACTTTTCAAGTGTTCACATATGAGTAGTCTATTTTTACATATATTGTCATACCTTCCTTGAAGGACACAGAAATAATTTCAGTGGTATTCAGACCAACCTAAAAATGGTGATGGGCTGAATATTCACTGAGGAACCATATATCTGACTTTTATAACTAAAACAAACAAAAGGAAAAAAAGAGAAGAAGAAGAAGAAGGGAGGGTGAGAGAGAGGAAAGAAGGGTGCGGGGAGGGGTGGCAGGACTGGAGTTTGAGTCACATCACCCCAGACCACAGTACAGGGGGTCTGAGCAGCCTCATCTAGGCTGTTCCCTAGACATTTCTTTCCTGCTTCCACTCTTGAGGCTGCCTTAAGCTTCCAGAATTTGCTCATTCATTCAACAAACATACGTGTTTGTCTTCCCCAAGGCAGAGCTGTGGGTTGCTTTGATGGCTCCGTACAGCCACTGAGTGGGCAAACATTTGATGACCATGTGAAAACAACACCCCGTACCATTCAAACACCTCACCGTGAGCAGCTGCTGGAAGATGGTGTTTATAAGACTCGTGCGCATTTCTGAGTGTCTAGTTAT
The DNA here is from genome assembly GCF_021218885.2 of Marmota monax. Taxonomy (NCBI): domain Eukaryota; kingdom Metazoa; phylum Chordata; class Mammalia; order Rodentia; family Sciuridae; genus Marmota; species Marmota monax. The sequence continues at coordinate 4,035,098 of NW_026695235.1, forward strand.
CTCCTCTAAGAATCGTCTGCATTCTTATTTATTCAGTTCACCAAAGTGTCAAAAACTCAAAAGTATAACAGTGGCCATGCTGCTGGTAGGACTGGGAAATTTCAGGAGAGACGATAATGAAATGTCAAGGAAGAGTCAGATGGACCGGGATGGAATGAAAAGTCAAGGACACCGGCAAGGAGCTCGAAGAAAGTGAGTCACACAACATTCCAGAAGTGGACCAGATGGGAACAACTGCCCAGAAGTGATGGGCAGAGCTTGGGCAGGAGTGTGTATGACTCCTGTGCAGGGCGGGAGGCAGAATCTGCCTCTGGACACACAAAGTCGAAAGCGTCACCTTTCCCACATGACAGCCTCTGGATTGGCCTCCCTGCCTCCCCATCTTCACAATCCATTCTCCACCTGCAGGTAGAGTGCTCCTTGAAGAGTGTAAATTGGATCATCTCTCACCCTGCTTAAAACTCAGCAATAAGGACACTTTTTGTTAAGTGTCAATGCTGTATCCATATTTTCTCAAGTAATCCTCTAACTCACCCCAGTCCTGAAGCTGTTTTCATTCCCAGCTCACTGATGAGGAGGTAAAGGTAAAGGGAGGCTTTTCCAAGTCACTCCAGTCACTGTGGATGACCCCTTTTCTGTCTCCAAGAATGTTCTCTCCCATTATGATTGTTTTTTTCACAGCCTTCATCACCCACTGAGATTTCTATTTGCTTATATGTCTGTGGTCTGCTTTTCCCAGTAGAACACAAGCTCTATGAACAGAGGGACTTAGTCTAATTTTTTCACTGCTCTATCTCCAGAGGCAAAACGATGCCTGGCACATACTCAGAAGACGTGCAATAAAAATGTGTTCAGTAGGCACTGGATGGACGACCTGGATGCTGTTCTCACCAGAGTTATTAAATGTTGTACCCAAGATTTTAACTTGCATTTACAGTGAGCTTGGTGAATGAATGCATTCATCAAGATATTTTTTAACTCATTTAACTCATTTATAGTAAGAATAATGTATGTCATCTTCATATAGTTGTTTATCAAATGCATCAGTGCATTATTGGGCAATGATGATTAAAAAAAAAAATCCAGGGCACCTTATCTTAAGGAGCATGTGTGTGTGTGTGTGTGTGTGTGTGTGTGTGTGTGTATAGGTGGCTGGTGGGAAAGAGAATAAAGGATGTCACCAAACTGCATAGTAAATATAATTACAGAGGTAAACACAGGTGCTGGTGACATAGAGGGAGGACAGGTCAGTCCCAAGGGACTCGAGGAGAGACTCAGGGAAGCTTCAAGAGGAGCTAAGAATGCAGCAGAGTCGGGAAGAACAAATGATAATGCACAGAAACAACAGGGAAGTAGAAACAAGGCCAAAGGAGCAACTTGTCAAAGGCAGAGACACACCAGGCTTTGGGAATTGCAAGGTTGTGAGTGTAACTGTACAGTACTAGGTGGGGATGTAGCCAGGGGTTAAACTGGGTGTGGATGGATGAGCCATTTCTAGATGATCTTGCATGTTGCTTCTCCACATTTGCTCTATTTCCCAGCTGGGAAATTTGCTCTATTTATCCCCTGGGCTAGCACAGTGTCCCTCAGATGCAAGTCCTGGTACACCCTAGCTGAGTGAGTGAAGAAACGAATGGATTTGGAATGTTGTCCTCCAGCACCCCTGGCTCCAGGGGGCAGTTAGGGTTTTAAATAGGGAAGCGTCATGATCATCTCTCTGTTCTGGAGGGAGACACAGGGCAGGAGAGAGAAGCCCCAGGTTTGTGAGGCTGGCAAGGTATCATTGTAGGAGTGCATGTCTAGTTCCATGGAGGGAGGCAGTTAGGAGGAAGGGATGGGTTTGAGAGGTACTTGGTGGCTTCTTGGGTGGGAGGTGAGAAACGAGGTCAAGTCTAGGAGGTTTTCAAATTTCTGCCACAAGGCCTGAGTGTTGGGTGGTGCCACTTATGTACCAGAGAAGGGGAGATAAAGGACTCATGCAACTTCTGAGTCTAGGGTGCATTTAGAAACATCTAATGGTCAGCCAAAATGTGGGGCCTGGAGTCCAAGAGGGAGGTCTGGGCTGGGAGAACAAATGGACATTGACAGCGTCTAGGTAGTGCTAGAAACCAAGCAGCACAAGAAGAACCCAGGGAGGGAGCCCTCCAGGCCAGGGCTGCGGTGGTCCTGGGGCTTGTGGAGGAATCCGTGCGGGGTGACCCAAAGCTGCAGCCAGTGGTAATGGAGCCAGAGTTACGGCTTGAGGGAACCATTGTCAGATGCAAAAGGACCGTGCCACTTTTACCTTGAGTGGTCAAAAAGTGACTATAAGACTGAATGTCTAAAAAACAAAACTCAGGATAGAACGAGATGGAAGGAATGGGTGGAAATGGCCAGATTGGAACCCGCAGGAAGCAGGTGCTGGAATTCCCTTTTTCTATGGTGTCCTCGGAGAGGGGTGGGCTGGGCCTACTTCTGGGAACCACGGGGATGTGCCAGTTTCCGCCTTTGAGTAACTTTCCATTGTATCTCCCACTGGTCCCCACTGGAGCTGTGCCCAGGGTGGTGCCACTGAGGCCCGGAAAGCATGTGGGCAGGTGCCCGTCCAGACTCAAGACTCTTCTCTTAGCACAGAGCCCTGTACTACTCAGGCATTTCTAGTCATCTCTATTTCCTCTTTCTAGATCTTTTGACCTCTTACCCTACCCCACCCCCAGATAAATTTTACGGCTGTTTTCTAGGTGTTGAAAAAAATAGGTCCTTGTTGTTCAGTCTCAGTCTTCCAGGTTCTGAGGCCTGCTCTGCCCATTTCTATTTTATTTATTTACTGGTGAAAATATGCCAAAGAAGCCATAAATGATTCAAGAAATCCACTTTGGGAGGCCAACCAAAGGAAGCGCTCCTAAATGCAGAAAAAGCCAAAGCACGAAGATGTTCATCTAAGAATTAGTTACAGAACAGAAGAGTGCAAAAGTGTGAACTGAAATGTCCAAGATCCAGGGCGGTGTAGGGGAGCTACGCGGCAGTCCTTGTGCTGCAGTTTTAAATAATTGCTATGAAGGTTCATGGAGAACATGGGCATCCTCATGATTGACATATAGGAAAGAGTGGAATACAGAATGGTATGGACAGCGTGATTCCAGGGATGTCACTAAAATATACAAATAGATCCATAGTAAGTCTAGAAATCTCTGAGGGCCAATAATTGCTGTGCTCAGATTGTGGTATAAATTTTCTGTAATGAGTTTACAGAGATCTTACAATCGAAAGATGCCTGTGACAAAAATATCACCCTTCAGAACGCAGAAGCCTAGCACGATGGCTCCCTCTCTTCTTAGATTTTCAGGCCCTGGGCAGTCCCTGAACGGCCCCTGCTGGGGCCTCCTACTCCCTCTGACTCACCTGGGGCTTATCTATTGATCTGTGGAGGTTCACAGAGGCTAAAGCCTTGGGGCAGGGCCTCTTCTGGGAACCAGACCCCCTTCCTGGGGTGGGGCGGCCAGCCTCTATCTTGGGGTGTTGGCTTTTAAAATGTGAGGAAACAATTAAATCAGGGCTTTACTGCTTTAAAGAGCAGGGAAGCTACCAGAAAGCTCATGAGGTCCATTTTCCACAACCTACCACTCAGGGTGGAGCTCATGAGGATGTCGTGCTGAGCCTCTTACGGTCACTCTGAGACATGTGGGTCACAAGGAAATACTATCAAGGCCAGGGGAATGGGGCGTCCCCTGAAGGGAACTTCCTGAGTGGAAAGTTAGCAGAGAACTGTTAATTTACAGGACAGACCAGTCACGGCAGGTAACCTTTCCCTGAAATAGTTCAGGCACCAATGCCAGTACCTGGAGTTCTAACAAGAGGAGGGAGGAGAAGGACGAGGGCTGGATGTGTAGTAAAATAGGCACCCAGACACAGGAATAGACAGCCAGCACATGCAACAGACAACGACGATGATGGCACTGTTGTGGCTGGGATCTGACTTCCCCCCGAGAGGCTCAAGTGTTGAAGGCATGGTCTCCAAAGCAGCAATGTTCTGAGGTTGGTCTTTTGGGAAGTGAGTGGATCACGAAGACTCTGACCTCATCGGTGGATTAGAGGAATCTATAGCTGAATAGACTATTGGGAGGTGGTGGAAACTGAAGGAAGTAGGGAGAGGTTGGAGGAAGTAGGTCACGGGAGATGTGCGCTGGAAAGTTATATCTTGTCTGCGGTCCCTTCCTCCCCACCCCTCAATCTCTCTCTCTCTATCTGCTTCCTGGCTGCCATGAGCTGAGCAATTATATTCTGCCTTGCCACAGGCCCAGAGACAACAGAGCCAGTGACCATGGACTGAAACCTCTGAAAGCATAAGCCAAATTAAATCTTCCCTTGAAGTTGTTTTTCTCAGGTATTTTGTCACAGCAATGGAAAGCTAACTAACACAAATATTTTCCACCTAGTGAGGAGAAAAGCACCAATACTGCAGCAACACAATTTTTTGCACAGCTGTGGACCCAGGAAAGGGGAAGGCCACCTTTCCCCGCCCAGCTCTAGGATGGAGAAGCTCAAGCTATCTTCTGTTCCTCCTAGAATGTTTGTTTTTCAGGACCCCTAAGAGGGATGATGATGAACGGACCCCCAGGGGAGGGGAGGTGGGGTAGAAGTGGCAGAGACCTATGTCCCAAATGGTACCCATGGCCCTGAAGCTGTCTACTGGGCTAACTAGTCCTTTGCAAACTTGCTTTCTGTTTTCTTTGCCTTTGCCCAGGATTCTGCATTTTAAAGAAAAGCTGCACCTAAATTGATTAAAATACTAACTGCTAGAGTCAACTATTTCAAGAAAAAGGACTCTTAGATCTACAGAACCTGGAACATCTGGTGACCTTCAGATAACATCAGAATGTGCATCAAATGAATAGATCACTGTAGGATTAATGATCACTCTACCACCCACTCATCTGTGGCTAAAAATACTTTCCCTTAATTTCCCATATAAGCTCTTCAGTTGTGGTTGTTAGTCAGGACGGTTCTTAGGATGATGGTCTGGCCTTTTTCTGATCAGCTGGCTCATGGTAGTACATGTTGTTCTCTACCATTTCCTTGCTTCTTGACTAATCGGCTTCTGTCCTGTGACAAGCACACTCCTTGCTCTTTCCCTGGGGACTCAGCCTAGCTGAAGGCTTCAGGTATCATTCCCAAATGAGACTCACAGGTCAATAACCCCAGCTCAAGGGGACACAGCCCACCATCTAGAGGAAACCCCCACCTGCATTTGGCACCACAGACTTATTGAGTACCCTATCTGCATCAGGATTGTTCCAGAGGCCAGGACCCAACTGTGAAGGGAACCAAAGTCTAGATCCCCAGAGATGACATTCTGCTGGTACCTCAAGGGCAGCTCTGACCTATTATGTACTGAAGGATAATTTTGGGAAGCCAGGTCCTGTTTCAGATGCGTTACATTTATAAGCTTATTTCATCTTAACAATACTCTGTTTTCTAGGGCTATTGCTCTCCTTGTTTTCAGGAAGGAAAGTTGCTAAGAGGCTAAGTGATGTGGCTGATGTCGTCACACAGCTGGAGAGCATGGAGCTGGTGTTGGATCCGAGCAGCTTGATTCTAAATGACACACCCCACCTGAGATGCCTACATTGCTGCTTACAAAAACCTGATGTCCCTCTTACATCATCTCCTATATGTCCAATGACATGTGGGAGGAGCCCTAGAGTCACGGTTATTACCTTTCTCTCTGCTGCAGTTGAGATTTTGATAGTGCCCCAAAGGCCCAAGGATTAGAGAATTGGATTCCAGGCTGGTACTTATTGGAGGGTGGTGGAATCTTTAAGAGGCAGGGCCTTCGGGTTCAATCTCCAGCATCCCCTCCCCACCAAAAAAAGAGATGGGGCCTATTGGCAGGTCTCCAGTTCACTGGAGACATGCCCTTGAGGGAACTGTGGGGGCTCTCATCTCTTCCTCTTTCTCTGCTTTACTTCCCAGCCCATGAAGTAAGCAGTTTTGCTTTGATACACACTCCACCATGATGCGTTGTCTCTCCACAGGCCAAAAGCAACAGGGCAAATTGACCATGGATCAAAATCTCTAAAACTGTGAGTCAAAATAGACCTTTCCTCTTTTTAAGTTGATAATCTCAGGTATTTTGTTATGGTAACACAAAGCTGACTAACACATCTTTCCTTCCTTATTTCCTTCCTATTACCAAGCCTAGCTAATTTAGCCACTTCATTTTTTTCTTCCAGAGACAGACACATATGTGGGTTTGGTCACCACCATGTCCCAGTGAAGCCAGCCCTTGTCCCAGAGATGCAGAGTGCTGGCCCCCAGCAGGCTGGAACATAGGCAGCAGGTGGCACATGGAGCCTCTTATGCTGGGTGTAGGCCGAGGCACAGTCAACCAGGGTGGAGGCAAGCCAGGGTATGCTACTCTGCTACCCTGTGGTGGGCCAGACCTGGCCTGATGTGGACACCCGCTCTATATAGTGCAGCAGCCCAGAACCCACACATCCACCATCTGATGTCCTCAGCCTCCTGCTTACCTATCATCATGAAGAAAATGAAGTGGGGCAGGCCTGAATGGGAGTTCAGACTCAAGGATTAAATAATAGCAAGTACTTTCCCAAACCCTGATTAGCATAAACTCGGACCAATAGCATTGACCCAGTTGCCACACAAACTCCTAGACTAGTACAACCTTGGGGTCCCTTCTTGCCCTTGCAAGAGTTCTGTTACTGTTCTTCACATTTGAATAAATCCTATTCTTTCACTCTTGCCTTCCATATTTCATTCTTGAACCCAGAAAGAAGTTGGTGGTGAGTTGCTAGGGTCTGTTGCAACACTGGAAGGCATACTCCACCATTTAGAACTGCAACACTGAGCCTCAAAATAAACCATTTGATAGTAGGGGAGAAGAATCTGCCTTTGCTGGCTGGCTGGGACCCTCAGAGTTGACGCTGGTGGGCATCCCCTGCTGTGATTAGCTAATAACACTGAAACTCAGCTGCAGAGGCTTGCAGTTTGCACAGGCCCCACCCAACAACAGAAGTGGAGAGTTGAATTTAGTCTCAAACTCTGGTTTCACCAGTCTCGGACACATGGAATGACCACACCAGTTGAGTGACTTAGTAAACCCCACATATATGCTTGTTGTGGAGGAATGATTTTCCCCAATATTAAGTGCAGGACTTCAGTCTGGACAGAGAATGAGCATCTTGGGCAAATCATAACTGAGATGGAATCATTTACCAGGTTTGTAGGTCAGTGTTAAACCAGATGATCTAACCCTAATCCCTTCTGCCATTGCATGATGCAGCATGAAATCCCTTACCAGATGTTGGCCCCTTGATCTTTAACTTTCTAGCCTGTGGATCTTTAAGAAATAAATTTCTGTTCATTATAAATTACCCAGTCTATAGTATTTTGCTATAGCTGCACAAAACAGACTAAGATACATTCCTGTGGTAAGATTAGGTGTAAGTGTTTAATCATCATTATAATCTGTGTGTTATTTAAAGAGGTTAAAACATTGATGGCAATCTAACATATAAGAAAACCTAGTACATTAGACTTGAATTTAATTTGAAACATTTAAGAGGATATGATTAAGTTTATGGATAGTCTGAGACTGTATTACTGGGGTACAGTCTAACCCTATGGCTCAAAGATGATAAAAGTTTTGTTCTGTTTTTCTTATGTTACAGTCTAGTAATGAGTGGTCAGAACTGAAGGCCAAGCAACATTTCTCCTTAAGGTCTTCTAAAGAATTGGCTCCTTTTCTCCTTTGGCTCTCTGTGGGCTCTGTGGGCTTGGGGGCCATCAATGTGGTTCATGGTGGCTCACCACCACATCTAAGGGAAGTGAGAAAGAACAGTGTCTGTGACAATTACCTTGAAGGAAATGACCTGGTTGTAGCTTTCTTCATATCTGCCCAAGTTCCATTAACCAAGACTTGGTCACATGATCATACCCCACTGCAAAAGAAACTGGTAAATGTAATCTGTTGTTGGATGGACAAACCAAATGAAAACCTAGGGGTTTTATGTAAAAGAAAAAAAAAGAGGGAGAATTCACATGAGAAACAGTTGGCAATTATCTGTCATGAATCTTAAGAAAACTTCACTCACTAGATTTATTAAATTTCAATAATTGCTTAAAGACCTAGAAAGATCTCACTTGTCAGGCTAAGTTTGCAATGTCAGGTGTTTGAAGTGTTTTAGAGAATCAGATATATTTTAAATTTAAATGTACTCAAAATGTTTTAAGAAATTGAGTAATAAGTTTATAAATAATACTATTTTGGGCTGGGGCTGTACCTCAGTGGCAGAGCGCTTGCCTAGCTCATGTGGGGGCACTGGGTTCAATCCTTAGCACCATAAAAATATAAACAAACAAAATAAAGGCATGCTGTTCATCTACACCCCAAATAAATAAATAAATAAGGCTATTTAGAAGGATTTATCCTATCAAACTTAAGAGTCATTTTAACATTGATTAAAGAAAAATGAAAATGACTAAACTTCTTTTCATATAAAAATTACTAGATATCAAAATTATAAGACTTCTACATTAAACAAAAAGACTCAGAAGAACTTAGGATTTGAATATTATGACTTTAAAACTTGAATATTAGTCAAGACAGGTAACTATAAGGCGTTCTCTGCAAATAATGTTAACAGCCTAAACTTATAAATCAAAAGACATAGAATGGCAAAATGGATTAAAAAGCAAGACCCAACAATATGCTGTCTTCAAGAGACTCACCTCATGAGCAAAGACATCCGCAGGCTGAAGGTGAAAGATTTGGAAAAACATATCACTCATATATGGATTGTATAAGCAAGCAGGGGTTTCCATCCTCATTTCAGAAAAGTAGACTTCAAGCTAAAGTTAATCAAAAGAGACAAAGAAGGACATTTCATACTTCTTTAGGTAAGTATACATCAGCAAGACATAACAATTGTAAATATTTATGCCCCAAACAATGGAGCATCTATGTATACATTAAACAAACCCTTCTCAATTTCAAGAATCAAATAGACCACAGCACAATGATACTGGGTGACTTTAATACACCTCTCTCACTACTGGACAGATCTTCTAAACAAAAACTAAATAAAGAAACAATAAAATTAAATAACGCAATCAATAACTTAGACTTAACAGACATATATAGAATATATCATCCATCAATGAGCGAATATATTTTCTTCTCAGTAGCACATGACTCCTTCTCTAAAATAGACTATATTTTATGCCACAAAGCAACTCTTAGTAAACACATACACACACACAAAAAGGCCCAGAGATAATACCCTTCATTCTATCAGATCACAATGGGATGAAATTAGAAATCAGTGATAAAATAAAAAACAGAAACTACTCTAACAAATGGAGACTAAATAATACACTATTGAATGATGAATGGATAGTAGAAGAAATCAAGAATGAAATAAAAAAATTCTTAGAGGTAAATGAGAACACTGATACAACATATCAAAATCTCTGGGACACTATGAAGGCAGTAGTAAGAGGAAAGTTTTATAACACACACACACACACACACACACACACACATAGTATTTTTAGATGTATATGAACACAATACCTTTATTTTATTTGCTTTTTATTTTTATGTCGTGCTGAGGCTCATGCATGATAGGCAAGCACTCTACCACTGAGCCACAACCCCAATTGTGGAAAGTTTATTGCATTGAGAGCATTCATTAAAAGAATAAAATATCAACAGATAAATGGCCTACATCTCTCAAAGCCCTAGAAAAAGAAGAACAAATTAATACCAAAAGTAGTAGAAGGTAGGAAACAATTAAAATCAGAGCTGAAATCAATAAAATCTAAACAAATGAAACAATTGAAAAAAATTGACAAAACAAAAAACTGGTTCTTTGAAAACATAAATTAAATAGATAAACCCCAAGCCATGCTAATGAAAAAAAAAAAAAAACAGAAAGAAAACTCAAATTACTAAAATATAAGATAAAGAAGGAAATATCACAATGGACATGTCTGAAATATAGAAGATAATTAGAAACTATTTTGAAAATTTATACTCTGATAAAATAGAAAATATTGAAGACATTGACAAATTTCTAGAGACATATGACCTACCCAAATTGAATGAGGAAATCAAACATGATTTAAATAGATCAATTTCGAGTAATGAAATAGAAAATACCATCAAAAGCCTACCAACCAAGAAAAACCCAGGACCAGATGGATTCTCAGTCAAGTTCACAAGACTTTCAAAGAAGAATTGACACCTATACTCCTCCGTATTCCATGAAATAGAAAAGGAAGGATCCCTTTCAAACTCATTCTATGAATCTAATATCACCCTGATACCAAAACCAGACAAAGACACATCAAGAAAAGAAAACTTCAGACCAATATCCCTGATGAACATAGGTGCAAAAATTCTCAATAAAATTCTGGCAAGTTGCATACAAAAACATTTTAAAAAGATACTGCATCATGATCAAGTGGGGTTCATCCCAGGGATGCAGGATTGGTTCAACATATGGAAATCAATAAACATAATTCATCATATTAATAGACTTAAAAACAAGAATCATATGATCATCTCAATAGATGCAAAATATGTGTAATATAAATTGTAATGCATATGTGAAATATGAATTGTAATGCATTCTGCTCTCATATATAACAAATTAGAATAAAAAATAAATTAAAAAAAAGGATTTGACAAAATATGGCACAACTTCATGTTCAAAACACCAGAAAAAACTAAGGATAGTAGGAACATACCTCAGCATTGTAAAAGCTACATAAGCTTATTTGCCCCTCCCCCCCACAAGGCCAGCATCATTCTAAGAGAGAAAAATTGAAAGCATTCCCTCTAAAAATGGGAACAAGACAAAGATGTCCTCTTTTACCACTTCTATTCAACTCTAGCCAGAGCAATTAGACAGACAAAATAAATTAAAGGGACACAAATAGGTAAAGAAGAACTCAAACTATCACTATTTGCTGATGACATGATTCTATATCTAGAAGATCCAAAAAATTCCACCAGAAAACTTCTGGAACTAATAAATGAATTCAGCAAAGTAGCAGGATATTAAATCAATACCCATAAATCAAACACATTCCTACACATCAGTGATGAGTCCACTGAAAGAGAAATTAGGAGAAGTACCCCATTCACAATAGCCTTAAAAAAAACAAAAAAAAAAACAAAAACCCTGGCAATCAATCTAACAAAAGAGGTGAAAGAACTCTATAATGAAAACTACAGAACACTAAAGAAAGAAATTGAAGAAAACCTCAGAAAATGGAAAGATCTCCCATGCTTCTGGATAGGCAGAATTAATGGCCATATTAACAAAAATATACAGATTTAATGCAATTCATATTAAAATCCCAATGACATTCTCCATAGAAATAGAAAAAGCAATCATTAAATTTATTTGGAAAAATAAGAGACCCAGAATAGCCAAAGCAATCCTTAGCAAGAAAAGGGAAATAGGAGGCATCACAATACCAGACCTTAAACTGTACTACAGAGCCATAGTAACAAAAATGGCAAGGTATTGGCACCAAAATAGACATGTAGACCAAAGGTACAGAATAGAAGACACCCAGACAAACTCACACCAATACAGTTATCTCATGCTAGACGAAGGTGCCAAAAACATTCACTAGAGAAAAGATAGCCTATTCAACAAATGGTGCTGGCAAAACTGGAAATCCATATGTAGCAAAATGAAATTAAACCTCTATCTCTCACTTTGCACAAAAATCAACTCAAAGTGAATCAAAGACTTAGGCACTAGACTAGAAACTCTGTGTCTAATAGAAGAAAAAGTAGGCCCAAATCTTTACCATATTGGCCTACAGTCTGACTTCCTTAACAAGACCCCTAAAGTACAAGAAATAAAATCAGGACTCTTTGTTGTTATTGTTCTTATTTTGGTTTAATTGACTTAAATTCCAGAGGTGGGTATAATTGTCATCCCTTATCCATGAATTATCAGACAATGACTTTCCTCACAGAACAATAACAATGTGAATGATTTATATTTTTAGAATTTTTGAAGTATAATTGGAACATAATAAACTGTACATATTTAAAGTAAAAAAATTTACTTTAAATATGTAATTTTGGTAAGTTTAGACATACATGTATATCCATGAAACCATTGTCCCAATCAAAATAATAAATATATCCATCACATCCCAAAAGTTTCCTTGTGTGCTATATAATATCTCTGCTTCATTCCCATACTTTGTTTCATGTTGCTACAAGTTTACATTTTCTAGAATTATAAATAATAGAATAATTCAATATGTGTTTCTTTTTATCTGTCCCCCCACCCTTAGCTCTATTGAGAGGCATCCATGTTGTTGAATATATCAATGGTTGGACCCCTTTAATTGCTGAGCACTAGTCTGTTGTTTGGGCATGTCATATTCACCCACTGATAGTCCTTTGAGTCATTTATGGTTTTTGACTACTACAACTAAAGCTGTTATGAACATGTGTGTGCAGTTCTTTGTATGGGCACATGCATTTATTTACCTTTTGTACATATCTCAGAGTAGAATGACTAGCTCATATGGCATATTCCAGTATAACATTTTAAGAAATTGCTAAAATTATCATATCATTTTATGTTTCCAACAGCAGTATGTGATTGTTTCAGTTACTATCTTTCTTGCACTTGGTCTTTTGATTCACTTCAATTGCAACCATCCTAATAAGCATTTAGTAATATCTCATTATAGTTGTAATTTGCATGTTCTTAAAACTAATGATACTGAACATCTTTTCATGTGTTTATATACCATCTATAGATGGCTTACTTGCCATCTTCTTTAACGATGTGTCTATTGAGAATTTGGTTTTTTGCCCACTTTGCAAACTGGATTATTTTCCTATTGTTGAGTTTTGAGTTTCCCTATGTATTCTGGGTATAATAATCCTCAGATCAGTCCTGTGTGTGATAGAAATGAACCTGGTTTCATACCTCCATCATGCTCAGTCATTGACTGGGAGAAATCTGAGGGACAAATGGTCTTAGTTATAATGGAGCAGTGAGTCCAGAGGGAAAACAGTTGGGGATCTGAGCAGCTTCCCTTCACATCTGTTATGTATATGCAACAAGGTGTGATTAGCGTGACATGGAGTAAGCACAGATGCTAACAGATTACAGATGGAGGATACCTGAAACAGTCTTTTCAGCATTTGGATAGGCTTTCTGATAACCAATTTATATTTTTAAAGTTTTTGAAATACAATTGGTACTTCAAATTTGATTTGAACAATTGTAAAAATTGAGACTTGGAGTTAGCAACATCATATACAAACTAGTACCACCACTTTGGAAACCTATTTGGGATTATCTAGAAAAGCTGAATGAATTTTTTGCATACCATGGGAGGTAGCATTCCATTTCTGGGCCCAGGCCTTTAGAGGAAGTTTTGCATCTGTACATATAGACTTGAGTCTACATGTACAAGGATATTCCCAGCTTTGTTATTTGTAATGGATAACCCCAGAACAAACAACACAGTAGAATGGATAAATAGTGGTTTAGTTTTACAAAAGAATAGTATCAACAATGAAAATATATAGGTTGAATCTCACAAATACAATATTGGAGAGAAAAGCAAAGCACACAATGTTCAAACAACAAGCTGTTGCTTAGGAATGCATATATAAATGATAAAAGCAAAGAAAAAAAGTAGGGGAAAGGTTGTGATTCTACAGAAGCATGGAAGAGAATTCAGGAATTTTTACAAAATAGTTATTCTTTAAACTCTCTATGTTTAAGTCCATATTTGTATGACATGGATCATAATAATAAAAGGGAAAAACTAGGAGTAGGCTAGGTGAAGAGGAAGGTGTGTGCTCTAGGAAGAGGACAAAGGTCAGAGGGAAAATGCATAAAGAACTCTGGATGTGTGGGATGGAATGGCATGGTGAGGAGTGGCCAGATAGATGGCAGCAGGCAGGGGGCTCCTACAGAACGAAGGGCCTTATAAACCCCATGAAGTTTGGACTTCACCCTGAGGGCAATGGGGAATCCCTGAAGTATTTAAGCAGGGGAAAAACTGATTCACATTTGCATTTTCAGAAAGATCCTTTGCTCGAAGCATGGAGGCTGTGCCTCATGGTAACCAGGTGAGTGGGAGTGAAGTGGGAAACAGAAGGGATCTCGGTCTTAGAGTGTTGCTGCTGCATGTGGCACGTACCCAGGGTGCTGCCTGAATCCAGACAGACCTGTGGGCCCGCAGCTGGAGCCAACTTTAATAGTATTACTAACTGATTACTGCAGAAAGTTAACCCTCTGTGGGAATCATTTGATAATAACACTATATATCTCTAAAATAATTTGTTCCATTTGCAACAATATTATAGAGGAACTGCTGGTCAACATGGTTATTGAAAGTGTTCTTAGTGAAAAGTTGGGAGCTAAATTCCCAAGATACTTCCTGAATATTCTAAGGTCTCAGTGAACCTAGGCCAAAAGTTCAAGGTGATTTATTGTGGGAGGTATCATCTGATAGCTAGCTGCCAATTATCTTGTAATTTTAATTGTACCCAAGGGATTTGTTTTCCTTGCAGCATAGATAGCTGCTGCTGTTTTGCTGTTAGATTTATTTTTAAAAATATGAGCAACTTGAAATACATATGCTATATGCTATTGAAATATTATATACTGGCCTGATATATTCTTAACTACAAAATATTCCCTCAGACCTGCTTTTGAGGGGTTTTGCCTACTGTGAGACATCTTCTCCACTGCAAATGGTTATTAACTTCCTGAGTTTCTCTGTTGGAATTCCCTTTGACTCCTACACATTCTTACCTTTCTGTTGTCTTGTTCCTTAGTTAAAGGAAAGTCCAAAGAAGTTCAGAGCAGAAGCAGGATTGTTTTATCCAGGCAAACTTGACTCTGAGCCAATGTATACTGCAGAACTATTGGGTATAATTTGGTGCCTACAGGACTTGCTCCCCTTACTAAGTCTCTGTTAACGCTCTCTGATCATGAAGGCCTTCTCCCCTGTTGGACAACAGGGGAGGTCCTATCAGTCCCAGCAAGTCCCAGCACCAGGGGGTGGGATGATGCTCACACAGCAATGGACTTTGTGACAATTCTTGTACATTGACCTTCTTACCAGGAAGTGTTGACTGGTGGTTATGACACCCATCTATCAACATTCCTTGGGGACCATTTAGATGGCAGACCTAGTACAGGCGACAGGACTATCCCCCTTCTTGTCTTGGTTAAAGCCCTGAAAAGAGACTGTTTAAAGCAATAAAAGATATCACCCCAGTGCATCAAATTACAACCTTACTATGAAGATTTATTAAGATAAAACACCCGGAGAGTAAATGAATTGAATTGTAATATAAGAAAAGATAATTTACCTTTAGTCAAGAATTAGGAGCTGAGGAAGTGTGTGTGTGTGGCCTGAACCAAAAGTTGGTTCAGAACGTTCCTTGAGAAAAAAAACCTCAGCACCATGTTTGACACTTGTTCTGTGAGTCGTTCCTGAAACATGCAATCCGTCACCAAGTCCTTCAGATTCTGTCTCCCCAAACTCCCTCCTTCAACCCCCACCGGGCCCATCCCTCTGGCCTGCCTCAGCACCCGCTGAGCTTCTTTCTCATTCTGCATATAGAAGGCCCCCTTAGAATCTCTTCCCGGCCTGATCCCCTCTGTCCTTTCACCTCCAGCCTTAAAACCCCTTTGTGCCCAGCAGGCCAGGCCCAGGCGCACCTTTCTGGCTTCACCCCAGTGACATGCTCCACAGCTTATTTTGCCAGGTCCTCTCCAGCTCCTTTGTTCAGCTCCTGGCCCAGGAAGCTCCGCCTCCTGGAGACCCTGCAGATGTTGTTTTATTTGCTGGCAACCTTCTCAGGCCTTTGTTCCCTTTTAAAAAATCCAAAAGGCTTCCACGTGCATTCTTCTGTATTTAGCACTGGTGAAGAAAGAACATAAAGCTGTCTCATACCTCTAATATTATTGACGTTTAACATCAAGAACCCTTGTGGGCCCGTGACAAGCTGTTGGGGGACACTTCACAACACTATTGGAAGAAAAACCAACTCTTCAGCAAGTGGAGATGCAGGATGTATTTTGTCTTTTAAAGTCATAGAGTTAATACACACACACACAGTATCTCTTTCTTTAAAATGATGGTAAATGTGTGTCTCCCACAAACATAACCCCCCCCCCACACACACACACATTGTATGTGTATACAATGCAGGGAGAGGTAAGACATAAAGGAAAATTATATTGCAGAGATTTTTGGTTTTCCTTTTTTCTTAAAAGTGGAGCCTGAATTTGAATCCCTTTTCCCCCCACAAAAAAGCAAACTAAGTTGATCAAAGTTTAATAAATAATTTGGAAATTGGTGGATTAAAGCTTGAAGAGCTCCCCAAATGCCTGAACCATGTTCCACACAATATTTCATTCTGCAAGGAACAGGACCAATAGTACAGGCAATTTAAGTTAGGTAAAAATTAGTCTAGGTAGTACCTAGAGGCTTACTGAGAAGAAAAGATGAGTCAAAGGCAAGTAAATGGACATGGCTGAAAGGGTCTGGAGGTGGTTGAGGGGTGTGTAGCGGTTTAGGAGTGACCAGTGGGTTCACTGATAGAACAGTTGTAAACAAGTTTGAAATGCTGTGACTTAGTTTGGGCGATCGACTGAGAAACAGGTACACACTGAGCAGCCACGCAGAGAACCAGGGTTTTATGAGGTCCAGGTCCCAAGAGCAGTTAGCTATGGAACAATCTCAGGTCTCTGTGAAGGGAGATCCAGGAGGCCCTGAACTATGCCACAAATGGAGGCTCCCTTTTTATCAGGGGGAAGATTATGGGTAGATTATACGAAGACTATAGGTAGTGATTGTGACAGTTTAGAATCTGACTTGATTCTACTGTGGGATCACTTCTCCATTAGCTGAAAATACTCATATTCCTTCAGTCTCTGAGGGGTATATTTAGAGACAGGCTACATGAGCAGAATGTTTTCTGTCTTATCTCTTCCCAGTGATAATTTGAACTCAATTTTCGAAATTCAGAAGGATGGCATTTCTCTGAGAATTAATCCAACAGCAATAGAAAAACTAACACCAGAGCACAGAGCGTAGGATAGGAAGAATAATTTGGTAAAAAAAAAAAGTTGTTTTTTTTTTTTTTAATTTCTTTTTTCCTCCTTGAGTTAAACAAGCCCAGGGTTCTATGTCTTAGAATAAATAATTTACCTTGTTTCCTTATCAGATTCCTTATCTACAGACAAGGAGATCCCTCATTTTATTCACTTTCTACTGCCCACCTACACTGTTTTAGTACACTGGGATCCTGGCAGAAAAGATCAACTGAGTGTTGTTCAGAGCCAAACTCCAATGCCCTTGAATAACAGGAAAGCAGGTTAGGTGCAGGTCCTGTCTTAAATCCTTGCTATTGGAATTCTTCCTTGCTTTGGAGAACAGTCACATGGAGGGGCAGGAAGGAATCAAGTAAAGGGACCAAAGATGTAAAGGAAAACCCCAAAAGCACAGTGCAGAGTCATAGGCAGTAAAGAAGAGACCACTGAGATTACAGAGGGGCCCCTGACAATGAGGCCTGAGGAACAGCTACTCAATGAGGGAATAGAAGACCACTGGTGATGGCGCAGGTGAACAGTTTGCAAAGGTGGGGAGGAGATGCAGTGGGGTCTGACACTCCTGGAGAAATGTGACTAGAAGAAAGAAGAATGATAAATTGAGAGGGTGACAGGATTAAGATAAGGCTTTTTTCCTCCTAGTGACAGGAGACCTATATAGCTTGAGGGCAGGAGCAAGAAGCCTGTGCCCAAGGAGAATATGGGTGCTGGGGGTGGGATCCTGCAATTACATAGGAAGGGGAAGATATAGTAGGGCCTCAATAAAAGACTGTTGATTGACTGATAGTTGCTTAGTTGTTGCTGGCTAGTAAACATTGAGATGCTGTGTGGTATTGGGGCTAACTGTGCAGGTCCAGAGTTCTGTACGATTTGGGGCAAGTTGCTGAGGTCTATTAAGTCTCACTTTCCTTTTGTGTAAAGTGAGAGAATTGATAATACTTATCTTTAAAAAAATTTTTTTTGGTAGTTGTATATGAAGAGCTTGCCTTTATTTTATTTGTTTATTTTTATGTGGTGCTAAGGATCCAACCCAGTGCCTCACACATGCTAGGCAAGTGCTCTGCCACTGAGATATAGCCCCAGCCCTGATAATACCTATCTTTGTGGTGAGAACTGAATGTTAATACATGCAAAGCATTTGAATGCTTCCAGGTGAATGCTGGTGAATGCTCAAAATGGTTAAAAAATAAATAGCTGTCTTTGAGAATTAAAGGTGGAAAACTCAAGTTCAAGTCTCATTATACAGCAATAGAATATAAGAAGGTAGAGGTGATTAAATTCACCCACGGCATAGTCTAAGGTTATCTTTTTTTTTTTTTTTTAAATAGGACTGGACTCCCAACTTCTATTCTTAATCTTCTTTCCTATTTGTCCTCAAAAGAACTTACTTGAAAATTAATCAATCAAAACTTCTGGTTAATCATATCTTAAACACTCATCATATTAAATGTTTTGGAAACTCTAAGAGGTAGAAGCATTATTTTATTATTACATTAGATACTGCAGTAATATTATATTCTACATATTGAGTACAGTTAAAAATTGTTTTGGTAAATTTAAGTTAGTTTTAGTTGTAAAATACTAAATTTGCAGCAGCGTTTCCCAAGATTTTAAGAAAAAAAAATTTTTTTAAATGAAGTCACTAGCATTTATTAACTAAAAAAAGCCACCAGTAACCATTTATTTAAAACAAACAAAGTTGAGAAGGAAAAAAATCAGTGTAGTTGCCCTGTTTCTCCCCTTAAGAAATAATGAGTCTGTGGGTGGTCAACAGCTTGGGAGAGTTTTGGGGGGTGCTGGCTCTGTGGTGATGTGTTATGCAATCAGGCTTATTTCCTTATACCACTTGTCAAGTTAGTGGGAGGGGTAGAGCAGCAGCCAGATACTCACTCACCCCTGGGCATTAGGAAAAAAAACAAAACAAAACTGTGGAGCTTCCAAGAGGAAATGCTCCAAGTTGAGTCAGTTCATGGTATTGCCTTGGCCTTTGGCTTGGTACATAAATGCTTGGTTCATATTTTCTCATTCCCAAATAAGTGGGTCATGTAATTAACAAAAGGAAGAAGAGGTGAAGCAGGGATTATCCTAGAATAATCTGTAACTCAATCCTGAGGGTCCAGAAATTCCTTGTTTCCTTCTGTTAAGTATGCTACTCCTTTAAACTAAAAGTGAAGGAAGTTGACATTAACTAGGTAATTTGAATCAATTACCCGTGCGGTTTCATTCAGAAGAACACGGGTTGTGAACAAGGACAGAAAATATTAAAACCCAGATGTCACAGAAAAGCTTGTGTTCAAGCATCCTCCTCATCTTTAGTGCAGAATGGAGGTAGATGTAAAATGGCAAGGACTCTGGGTAAGGTGACAAAAGTGCTCATGGAATTAATTCGCTGAATAACCCCAGCTCATCCATTTGTGTAGGGAAATGTAGTGTGGTGCCCAAGAGTATGGGCGCAGCCTTTAGTTAGTCTAGATCCAAATTTTGTTTCTACTGTTATGTGTATGACCTTGGATTGGTTACATTATCTCTGCATGCCTGTATTTCCAAACACCTAAAATGAGGTTAATAGTTCTTGCTTCATATGGCTGTTGTGAGAATTTTACGAGACACATGTAACAGCCTTAGCATGGTGCCTGATAAGAGTGGATTCTCAATAAATGTCTGCCAATTATCGTTTAAGCACTTTAAAGTTGACAAATATTTCCCTTACAAACCCTTTAAATGGGATCAGCAAGGGGGCAGACAAAGCCTTTACAAGGGACTCCATCTCTAAGTAGTGGAGCCTGAGAAAATGGCATTTCCCACCAGTGGTTGGAGGGGGAAGTGAGCCCTGTGTGCGCGTGTTCCTGGATGTCAGGAGAGCACAGGCTGTGACCCCTTGATCCCCCAATCTTCTCTTCCAGGACAAGCTCACCATCCCTGACGGTGGCTAACCTCGGCCTATCCTTTAAATGAAACTAAGCAAATATTCGAGGAATATTGGATAAAGTCAAAGTATTGGCCTTGCCCTGGCAACAACTCCTGCATCAGGCAGGCACACACAACAAATACCCGGGTAGCCCCTCGCTCTGTCTGCGTCAGGTACCCTTTTGCCGTTTAAGTGCATCAATTCACTCAGAGGCATCACATCCCACTTTCCGCAAAAAGGAGCCTGCACAAGGTCACGCAGCCGCCAAGAGATGGAGCTGGACCCGAAGCCGCGCACCGCAGCCCGTGGCCTGCGCCCCCTCGTCGGGGAGGAGGCCTTGGGTAGGCGCGCCAGGGCAGCGGGCTGCAGGCGGAGAACAAGTGGCAGGCCCGCGCACCCGAGCAAGAACGCTTCCGGCAGCCCGGCGCGCCGCCATGCGCTGGGGCAGCCTGGGTCCGGCTTGGACACCGCCTTCCGCGGGGAAGGTCCCACGCGCCGGGGAGTCGGGGCGAGGGGCGCGCGCAAGGACGAGGCCGCACCGCAGCGCACGCGCACAGCGAGCACACGCTCGCCCGCCGCCCAGGATGAGACGGAAGGCATGGAAAGTTCCAGCCCATTCGAGAGCCGTAGGTAGAAGGAGCGGTCTGCGGAGGCGGGGCCACGCAGGGGGAGGAGGCGAGGAGGTTTGCCGCTTCCGCGAACCGCTCTGGACCGCGCCCAAGGGGCCGTGCCCGCACAGCAGCCGCGAAGCCCCGGGGTCCCGGCCCGTGGGCGCCGCGCAGAGCGGGGCTGTGGGGGCGGCGGGCCGGCGGGAGGGGCGGGGTGCCGGCCTCGCGGGGGCGTGGCGCGCCGAGGGGGCGTGGCGCGCCGTCTGCGCAGCTGCCAGCGCCTTTAAGCCCGGGCTCGCGCGGCCGGAGCGTGCTTTCGCCGCCCGGGAGCCGTTCGGCCTAACCACCAGCACTTCCCTGCCAGGTTTCCCTTCAGGTCCCCGCCCCTCCGCGTCCCGGGACCCGGCTCGGTTCGGAGCCGCGCACCTAGTGTTCGGGCATGCCCCGCTACGAGCTGGCTTTGATCCTGAAAGCCATGCAGCGGGTGAGTGACCTTCCCTCAGAGCCCGTGTTCTCGCGTGGGGACCCCGCCGCCGCTAGGCCGCCGCCCCCCGCGTGCCGGGGTAGCGGGACTGCGGGCCTCCCAGCGTGGCCCCGGGGAGGCCGGGGAGGGAGGCGGAGGGGGCGCGCGCAGGCCCGCTCGGCCCGGCCGCGTGCACGCGGGAGGCGGGGGTGTGCCTGCGCGTGTGCGCGGCCGCGGAAGGGTCTGCTTCGCACTTGGCCGGCCGGCGCGGGGCGGGCGCCCCCTCGCCCGGCGCGCGGAGTCCAGTGGAAGGTCCGCGGGAGGACACGCGCGAGCGCCCGTCATGAAGCTGCTTGTCGCCGGTCCCGCGCCCACCCCGTCCCGCCTGCCGGCCGCCGCCGCCTGCAACGTCCGCGCTCAATAAAACGTTGTTCCAAAGCGTGTTTGTGCAGTTATCTACACCACTCGCTTGTAACCGCTCTCACGCTAAAAAATCTTTTGACTTCTCTTTTTCTGACTTCAGCGACAGTCCTGCTGCGGGTGCCCTTAGCCCAGTTTCATTCATCCAAGTGTGGCCTTGCTTGCGCCTTCCGAAGACACTTTTCTCCCCCCACTTCCCCGTTTTTGATTGATCTTGAGGGGGGGGCTTTCAGGTTTGGAGGGATAAGCGAACCAGCAGCCCGTTCACTTCAGGTGATGGCGTGGCCGAGGACAGGGGCCGGCGGCGGAGGCAGCTCTTCGTCCTCTGTTCTGGGTCAGGCACTCCAGTCGTCGCTGAAATCCCCATTCTTCCGAGAATTTGGTAACGTAGTGTGTGGTGTATGCACTCCCCTCTCCCCACCAGGTATAATAAAAAACAAGAAGCGTTGGTACTTCGTCTGAATTTTGGAAACATCTTTCTACAGCGGCAGGGATGTGGACACATTTTATGTTTGGATCGAGCTTTGGGTCATTTTCAAAGGGTAACTTACCGAGTTTAACTGAACCTGGGATCATCGTCTAGGCTGTATTGAAAAATTAATGATCACGGAGCGCGGAGAGGTTGTTAACGAGGTATGCTTGGTCGTCAGGGAAAGGACACCAGGGCCGCTTGATCAGGTCATGAGAGTCTGTTCAGGCGTGCCATTGTGTCCCCAGGCTTGGTCTCCCTGCACTTCGGAGAAGTTAAGATTGTATTGTTTAGCGTCTTGATATTCCTCTGCCTTGGCTCATTACCAGAATAAAGAGCTTTAAGAGGAACAATGAAAAAAAGAAAAAGACCAAATTATTAAAAAGAATATTTTTACTTAAGTGGAAATTGCTTGAGCCCTCCCTTTAACTGTGCTTTTTAGGCAGTGTTACTGCACCTGGGAAATGTGGTTGCTGAAATTCCTTCATTACTTTTCTTGTTTTAGGGAGGTAGCAGGTTAGGGTGTATTTGCTCATTTCATAAATCTTATTAAAATGAAGATTCTGTGTTGTTCTTTGGTTAACATGACTTCAAGTATGTTGGTTAAATGTATTTCCTTTACCATGCTGCTTGTTTTCTTTTTTGCTTTTTGCTTTTAACACCCAGTATTCACAATTTCCAGGTGTGGAGCATAGTTTTTATTCCAGTTAGATAAGCCAAACCTGGTGTAATTTGGTTAAAACAATGATTAAATGCCTTCCTTGAAATATTTGAAGGCAGGGGACAAAAACACTTAGAAAGTAGATAATTCAGAATGCCCTATAGGAGGAGGCATTAATGACAGTAGATAAAATGTTGTAACTATATTGAAGTTGTGTCCAGGGAATCTTTGACCTAAATAAACTAAGATTAAACAGTAACAAAAGTTTGTCACTTTTTTATTCAAAAAATTATTTTAGAGTTAGTTGTAAATGGGTAAAATAAAAACTTAAAAGGTTTTGCTTGTTTTCAATTTTAGCAATATTGGATTCTAACCATAGGGTGACTTCTTGGGGGAAAATAACAGTAGGCTTCTTTAATGTAAAATCCACTGTGAGCTTGCACACCTTTAGCAGGCTCTGGGGAAAACTCACCTCCAACCTGAGGCAGTTTGTGCTTCTGTTGCAGAAAGGCTATTGCAGATCCTTAATTCTCAGTTGTCATGTCTTCTCATGTTTTCAGATTCTGGGAAGTACACTTAACAGTGTGATCCTTTAATATGATGGTATTTTCCTTTGATCCTCCATATAATCCATTTATGTGTTTCAGAATTGAGGAAATATGTTAAACAACTTTTGTAGCAGATAGGGAAGACTATTTTTTTCCAGTCTTTTAGATTCCTAGAGCTGTTTTCCTGTTTCTTTTCTATGCCTGAAGAGCATTCTTGCTCTCTTTGGGGATGTTAGTCTCCCTCTCCACCCCTATTATTTTGTTCTATTTGACTTCTGGCTTCACTCCTTAAAATTGAGCTTAGAGTTTTAAAATAAAGATACTATGTTGAGATTCTTAAAATATCTCTACTGTAGGAAAAGCACTTGTGGGAGTTCCTGTAGAAAGATCCCATGGTGTAGTCCATAGAAAAAGTACTTTTTTATTACATGATTGTGTGTTAATCAGTCACTTAGAATTTGCAATGCCATCTTTTTTCTCAGTTTGCAGTTGGGAGTGGATATAATAATGAGTCTTTGCTTTTGTTATATTTCCAAGTTTGTGCATTTATATAAAAGTTTTCCCAAGAAATATATTTGCAGGTACTGTTGAGCTTGTATGTGTGTATTAAAAGTTGTAATTTCTATATTCTCCCTGCTTTTACTTTAGCAGAAAAAGTAGATGAAAGGGTAAATTCTGAAATATGACATAGTGAAGTAATATTGTAAAACCAGGCTTTGAAAGTAATGACCAACTTTGAAAAAGAAGTTGTTTAGAAACATATTTATAGAAGAGTCTTTAGAGTAATGATTTTTGGAAGTCTTGTTACCCCTACATTAAATAGCAGCAGAAGAGTTTTATTCACTTCTGGAAAAAGGTGTTATTCATAGGCTATAATATGGAAGGACATAGCTGCAAAGGAAAGACCAGGACTGCAGATTTCAGGCAGTCTCATCTCAATATGAGGAAGACCTTTTCTAACAACTGAAAAAGAAAAGGATTGTAAGATGGTGAGTGCTTTCTCTGCCTCTACCTTGTCTCCTTGAAATGTGAACTTCCAGGTGAATAGGAGAGAAAGGGCCATGTGGTTTGGTGGGTGAGTTCTGATTTCTCAGTCACTTCTGTTGAGTCTGGGGGAAAAGATTATTGTACTTTTGCACTTAATTAGATTTTAAAAATTGATGTTTAATTTCAGTTAGGTAAGAGTAAATTGCCCAAACATGAGTGATAAAATCACTTACTGTGGGGAAGCCCAAAAAAGCTATAGAAAACTTTAGAACTTTTTTACATCTGGGATGGGTGTAATGAGAGGAATCTTAAGGAGAAAAATCTTTGCAGTACATAAATATTCTTTCATTACTTAGTTTAGGAGCACTTTAATTATCATGTCTTATTCTGTTGGCTCAGAAGATGATCGCAGTTGTCACAGTTAGATTTGTGAAAGCCCTATGAAAATATTTTCCCTGAAATCATCTCATCATTCAGGAATTTTTATATGAGAATAGTTTAATAACTAGCTCAATTGCTAAATTAGTGCATGCAAGTACCATAAAATACTGTATATATAATCTTTTTATATGTTTCAAATAGTAATAAAGAAGTAGGTAGCTATTTTGGAGATGTTAAGGTTTTTCATTAAATAATATTTTTAGGTTCAATACTTGCCATTTAGTTTTAAGTTGATTGAGAAGATTGTTTTAAGATAACTCACCAAAAGTAGTTTGTAGAGTTTTATGATACAATCTGAATTTAAATTCCTAGTTTCTAAAATGAGGAAAGCAGTAGGTGTTTTAGTTGTCCTGTGAAGAGATTTTCTTGTTTTTTCTTCACTTAGGTCTTTTTTATTATTTATTTTTTATTAGAAAACCTCAACAAAATTTTGTATTTGTTCTAGAGTTGTTGTCCTACTTAGGATATTCTGGAATACCTATAAACCATTTGCATTCTAGATTTTTTTGAAGATATAGGGTGCTAATGAACTCTTGTGGGACTGGCCAACCCTGTATCATTGTAGCTTGGCTTGCTTGACAACATTCTCTAACTAGGAAATATTGTAATTTCTGCTGTTCTTGGGAGACTTGACTTAAATTCATATGGAAACATGTCATATAATCATTTTTCCCCTCTTGGGCCCTCTCTCAACAGCAGCTTAGCTTGTATTTTTAATAATTGCTTTGTCTGTTTGAAATGAGACAAGTTAAAATAGTTTTTCAGTAGTGAAAGGTGTGAACTTGGTGGGCAATGTTATGCTTTCATCTGGTATTAAAGTTTTCTTGGGTTACAGCCTATTGCCGCAGCAAGTGATTGAAGAAGGAGTCCTGTTCTGCCCCTGAGCTACAGCTAAGTTACAAGGAGTGGCTTGGGGGTAAGGAGTCCTTCCTCACCAGATATGGTTTGTATGTGTGAAGAATTCAGAAGTTGACAATTCTGCCCTAATTAAAAAAAAAAAAAAATATGACTTGCATATTCAATACTGATATTTATAGGTTTTTAAAGTCTACTTATGTCTAGTATTTTTATGCAGGCTGACATTGAATCGTTTTATTTATTTTTAAAATTATATAAATTACTTTAAATGTTTAAAAGCAATGAGGGCTAAATTCTAAAGGCTAAATTTTCATCTGGTACCATTACTATGTTCATAGTATAGGAATAGCTCATCTGAAAGAAATACCAAATACAGAAATTTGACTTAACATCACAATGGAAGGAAGGGTAGAGGGAGAATGGTATATTGTATGATTATTCATATGTATAAAAATCTGTTTGCCATTTATTTAATTATCTTTTGCTAGTTTACATTACTGGCTTTGTGTTAGAATTTGTTTCTAATATTCTCACAGGTTTTTATCTTTTCGAGATAAGGAGTACCTCCTTTCAGTACTTATTTTAAGAAGACAGAGGCAGTATTCATTTTTTTAAAAAAAATTTTTTAAGTTGTCAGTGGACCTTTATTTTGCTTATTTGTATGCGGTGCTTAGAATCGAACCCAGTGCCTCACACATGATAGGCAGGCGTTCTGCCACTGAGCTACAACCCTAGCCCCTGAGAAGGCAGTATTCTTAAACTAACATGTCTATTAACACATAGTTGTCTCATGCTTAGGGGATCAAACTTGAGAACTTTAGTCAAATGGAAGTGGTAAGTTATCAATTTATCTATAAGAAAATATCTGTTAGAAGTTTGGAAAAGCATAGTCTTATCCTTGTTGCTGCTTCTAACTTAAAAGAGTAGGGGCTGGCAGACTAACCCACAGGCCAGATGATTCACCATTTCTTTTTGACTTTTTTATGATATTGTTTTCTGACATTTCTTCTTTGATCCCTTCCTTTCTTTTTATGTACTATACCTTTGGCATTATGTGGATGATTTGTTATATTCATAACAAGCTGACAGCTCTGGCATTGCCCCTCTGTGTTGGTCATAGCCTCCAGGATGCTATACTCATTGTGGTTCAAAACTTAGTGAGTTGCCTTCCCCAAAGCTTGCCTGTTGGTGTTTAACTTATTTCTATTTATTGCTACTGTGCCTTCTGTCATTTGGGACTGAACAAATCTACTTTTTATTTCTGTAGTCAAAATCTCATGTAGTCTCCTCTGCCTTAGTTGAGCTGTTCATCTTTCTTTTGCAGTTTCTTAGCTGGTCACTTCAATCCTATCCCTAAGGGGAGAATAGTTAATACTTGCAAGTACACATATTAGAGTGCAAACACACTGTTCTTGAGATATTTTAAAAGAATTAAACTGTGTTTTTAACAAGGAAATAATATAAAGTATAGTAATGGATTTCTGATCTCCATACCAGTTGATTATGTGAACACTATTGCTGAATTACATCACACATCTTTTCTCAGACATTTCAAATGAAGTCTGACGTCCATGGCCACCTTTGAAATGACTGACGTATTTTTGTAATCTCATAATTGAGTTTCTTACATTCTTTATTCCATATTCAAATAAACAGAGCTGCTATGGATTCCTGTGTATACAACATTCTCTTTGATTTTCTTTGGTGTCTATACCACACTTCTTTTCCGGAATGCCTTCCTTTTCCACATCACTCCATCATCACTATGAAAAACCTCCTCAAGCTCAT
Organism: Marmota monax; assembly: GCF_021218885.2. Taxonomy (NCBI): domain Eukaryota; kingdom Metazoa; phylum Chordata; class Mammalia; order Rodentia; family Sciuridae; genus Marmota; species Marmota monax. Next base: position 4,062,378 of record NW_026695235.1, read on the forward strand.
TTTAACTTGATACCTTAAACATCAAGGATTTGCACCATTAATAGTATAGAACATGGGGGCTGGGTTGTGGCTCAGTGGGAGAGCTTGCCTCGAACGTGCAAGGCTCTGGGTTTGATCCCCAGCACCACATAAATAAATTTAAAAAAAAAAAAAAGATGCTGTGTTCAATTACAATTAAAAAATAAATATTTTTAAAAAAGTAGTATAGAACATGATCTTTCCTTTGATCACAGTTTTTCTGTCTCATTACATGGTCATTTTCTACTTTAACAGTTAATTGGCGAACGTATTTTACCTCCTTTGCTAGATAACAGTCTCGAGGGTCACTTCTGTTTTTATTTCTGTCTTCTGCTATGTTTTGTGCATGTTAGATGCTCACTGAGCTGCTTCAAGGAGATTATGACTGATTTCTTTAAAACTGTTTTTTGATATGATACAGTATACTGAGCTGTGCCAGTAGGTTGCTTTCAAGTCAATGTGTTTTCCATGGACAGGGTAAGTTGAATGCTTCCCAGAAGTTGGGTTGATTTCCAAGGCTTTTGTGGCAGGTAATCTTGATTTTTGTAATTATTTGAGTATTGTGTGAACTGACGAAGTGAGTGCAAAGAATCCAAGTTGGATTCTTTGGAAAGACTTGATAAAAGGTGAGCCACTGAAATAATGGTTGTAGAATTAGATGTGACTGAAATGTTTAGGAGGAAGAGTAGTAATAGTCTAGGATTCTGTGTAGATTGCTTATAAGGATCTCTTAAAGCCTTTTACTGTAATGAGACTGAAGCTGTAGATTATACCTTTATATAGATGAGGCTTAGATCAAACAGAAGGAACTTCAAAACTTCCATACCATTTCCCAATGACCTTGGCCCCCATGTTAAGGTTGGTTCTGTTAAATAAAATATTTAAGGTATGAGTGAGTGAGTGTGTGTGTGTGTATGTGTATATATATATAATTGGATATGATTGTTTGGGTATGAAGACTTCTGCTTCAGTATGTGCTCTGGTATTGTTTTCTAAATGAATAAAAGAACATGAGATCCCAAATGAAGATACTGGATGTATTGTGGTAGAATAAATGGAAATGATGGGAGAGCATCAGGAGCATTAGAAGCAGGTAGACCTGTTTTTGGATTCTAGCACCTGCTTGCTAGGGATCTGAACCATTTTGGACCCTTAGTTTCTTATCTGTTAAGTGAGGGTAATCCTTACATTGGAGAGCCTGTGAAGATAAAGTAATGTGACCTTGGAGGTAGTGGGTGTTCAGTATGACAATAGAGTAGCTTTGTGATCTTGGGTAAGTTACTGAATTTCATTGCCTAGTTTTTCAGTATTCCTTTACTGATGAGACTTAAAATATGAATTTACTATATGCAAGTATATTTTATCATAATCCTAGATTGAATCAAACCTGAAACATTTGCTCAGTTTATATTAGAATTTGATGGTGCTTTCTGTTCCACTCTAGTCAGTTATTGCATGTGTGGGACTGATCTCATTAACTCAGAAAAGAGTTAAATCTTTCTACTCCTCCTAGAATTCTAGATTTTATAGGGAATGTGATTTTTTAAGATGTTGGCAATTTATTTCAAAAATATATAAAAACCATGGGCCAAATGAAATGTATCTGAGTCCCATATAGCTCTCATTTTATAATTTCTGACTGACTTGGCTTTAGGATGACATTTAAATTTCTCAAGGATTTATATTGACAAAGTTCACCTTTTTAATTGGTCATTGGTTTACAGTGGGGCTCAGTAGCTGGGTGCAGTGGCGATGCCTGTAATCTCAGCAGCTCTTGAGGCTGAGGCAGGAGTATCTTGAGTTCAAAGCCAGCCTCAGCAAAAGCGAGGCACTAAGCTACTCAGTGAGACTATGTATCTAAATAAAATACAAAATAGGGCTGGGGATGTGGCTCAGTGGTTGAGTGCCCCTGAGTTCAATCCTGGGTATCCCCCACTCCCCCAAATAGGGCTCAGTAAATGGGTAAGTTTGTTCAGTTCTTTAAACTAATAGCAATCTTTGTATGCCTGTCATCCCAGCAACTCCTGAGGCTGAGGCAGGAGGATTACAAGTTTGAGGGCAGCTTCAGTAACTTAGCAAAGCCTAAGTAATTTAGTGAAACCCTCTCTCAAAATAAATAAAAAAGGGCTGGGTTCAATCTCCAGTACCAAAACAAAACAACAAAACATAAGTAATAGCAATCTCTAGTTTCCAACTGTTGGACATATGTCTGCATAAATGGCTAAAGTATAAGTAGATGCTTCAGTATTGCATATTATTGGAAGTGGGACATGACTTTATAAACTGTCAGAAATTGATATTCACAATCCTTTGGATGTGTCAGTGGTTGCTTATTTTAAGCATGCATTAGTACAATTTGATTTGTACTTCTTGAATTAACCTTGTAATACTGCTTCTAGGCAAAGATAGGTTTGTCTAAAAAATGACATTTTTATCCTCAGGGTTTATCTGTGACATTTACAATAGTTTCTAATACCTGTGATCTTGGAATATAGTATTACTGTGGGACAAAAAAATTTAGATGGCTTTCCTAATCAAGAATATAAAATTAAGGGGATGATAATAAGTTTTTTGTTTTATCATGTTTCCATAGAGAAACCAAGTTATTATCTCTACTAAATCTTTGTTCTTTTCCCTTCCTGGCTCCCACTTCAGACACTTAACATCAATTGCAAATTAAAACTTTCAGATCCATGTTGTTCTTAACATATCTTTTGGTACATGGTTCAATTAAATTGTTTTGCCTCAGCCACTTTTATGCGGCATTGCAGTGCCCCAGTTAAGGGAGTCCTTTACTCCCTTTGGCAACACCTCAGTAGAGGTTGGCGTAGATAAGATCTTAAAAATGAAATTGGAAGTGAAAGCATAACTTAACAAAACTTTCTGGACTGGAATCTTCAGTGACCATAAATAAGGCACTAACTCCAGCTGTATTCATAATCTGTAACACCATGGCCCTATAACTTTCTAGGTTCAATTCAGGGCTTTTGTCTCAGAATAGAGAATTCCTGATTTTGTCTTAGTTTTTAAGATGTTTTCCTTGACACCTAGCCTGGCTATTAAATGCTTTAATTTTGTTGAGTGAAGAAACTAAGTGCACCTCTCACAGTCAGATTGCTGTGGATGTAGTCCAGTTTGAGAATATTCTCATAATGATCAGAAATGCAGTGCTGTGCTTACTTAGGTTTCAGTGGCTGGAACAAGGCTCCAATGGGAACTATGTACAGTCCTTGTTTCTGTTGCAATATTACAGCATTGCTGTCCCCAGTGTTCTGTTTTCAGTTTGTATTCAGAAGTCTTATGTGTTAGTTAGGAATGTATAGTGTCTGTTCACGGTTTTGATTCACTTAAAGTGAGTTTCTAATAGAGAAAAGCTAAATATGAGGGTAGGGTCTTTGGCAGACATTTTGTAGGATAGGTGTACTTGTTTTTTTTTTTTAATTAGAATTTTTTTTATACCTTTGTTTTTATTTATTTATTTTTATGTGGTGCTGAGGATCGAACCCAGGGTTTCACATGTGCTAGGCGAGCGCTCTACCGCCGAGCCACAACCCTGGTCCCAATTTTGTTTTCTTTTTAAATTGCTTAACTAGATGGCCTAGTCATAGGTTGTTTTGATTGTCGTTCTTTCATTGGTGTACTGCTTGCCTTCTGTTTTATTGGTACTCATGAGAAAGTGTTTGCATGAAGTATCTTACCTTTAAACTTTGACAGCCAAATTTTCATCTGAGACAGTTGAAGCCAGCAAACTCTGGTAGCAACATTGGCCTCACATGAGAGCATTCTTATGTGTGGACTAAGTATGTTTTTGAAAATGCAGGCTGTGTGTAGGAGAAAATAAATTTCTCCTAATGTAATTTTTCCTTTTAAAATATTTCATCTAATTAGGATATAATCCCTGGAAGATACTTGTAATTTTCAAGATCTCCTATCTTCTGATATCCAAGAAAAACATTTTTTATATCATCTACTTGTCTCAAATACAAGAGGAAACTCCAGCTGTATTCATAATCTATAACACCATGCGCCTATTTTTAATGTTAACTTTCTAGGTTCAATTCAAGGCATATTTTCTACCTTTTCTTCCAAGTACTGTTAAAATTATCTTATTTGTAATCCCCACCCCCACGCCACCTTTTTAAAAAATTTCATGAAAAATCCTGTATTCTCTAAATTTTGGAGAAAATTAGAAGGTTTTTAATTTTTTCCAACCAAAATGATATTTCTGATTTCAAGATCTGTTTATGACTTGGTATTCTGGAAGAGTTAGAATCTGGTCTACCAGGAAGATGCTTGTGTTTACATTTTCTGCCTGTCACATGGGAAATAAGGAGAAACTATTCAGTGTAGGTTCTAGGAACAGTTTTTCTAGAAACATAAAATTGAAACCAGTAGGATGAGAACAAAAAACATAAAGGTGGACCACAAAGTTCTTCAGACCAGCTGTTTTACCTCTGTAAACCTTATGGTTGTTAGTGCCACTCTTATACCCTTCCTCAATGCCTAATACCTAGGCTTAGTGATTGATTGAAGCAGGGGTTATATATGTGTGTGAATATGTATTTAAGATAGATAGATATTTTGCCCTCTCTTTGAATCCTGAGTATCTTAATGGTTAGATAATATGAATTTCTATTCCAAGATTTTTTTTTCCAAATGAAAAAAAGCAGAAAGGGCCACACAATTCAAAGTGGCCAAGTCAGGATTCTACGGCAGTATCAAGGTGGTCATGTCTTTGAACACTGCATCTGTTAAAAGTATAGTTGAAGTCCCTTTAAACTAAAGGAAATGTTTTCAGTGTTGACTAGGTGCTAGTACTGCCATGTGTTTGGGGAATATAGTGGTAAATAAGACAAAAGTTCCAGCGTTTTGGTATGTGTTTTCTAGTAAGAGAGACATACCAGCAAATGCCATGAAGGAAACCAAAGTGGAGGATAAAGGGACAGAATGTGGAAAGTTCCAATTTAGTTAGATAGTTAGGGCGTCTGACATTTACCTATTTATAAAAAATCTTCCAGTAGCTTTACCTGAAAGAATCCATAGTGCACAGATAGCAATTATTTAGTGCTTAATTTTTTTCCATAGAACTTTAGTAATCTATCTTGCTGATGTTGTTTTGAGGTACATGATTTTCCCATTTTATAGAAGGAAAAATAGGCATACATAAAAGCAAATAATTTAATGACTCTCCATATTGTACCCATCACTCAGCTCCAATAGTTAGTCAACATTTTACCAATATTACTGCATCTCCACACTGTTTAAAGAACAGATATTAATACTTTTATGTTTTATGCTTTTTGCCTAGATCACTGATTGTTAGAATTACCTACTTAAACTTTTTTTATCTGCACTATTTGAGTTAGTCATCTTGATGTGCCTTTCTTAGGAATAAGGGCCTTTCTCCCCCAATCACGACATAACAATTACATTCAAATAACATTGATAGAATAGTAGTACAAAATATTAGGTTTATGTTGAAATTTCATTATTCTAGTAATATTTTTAGTTTTTTAAAATTAATATTCAATCAAGGGTCATACATTTAGTTGTGGTTTATTCTCCTTTAGCAGTTCTAAAGCCTTTTAGTAACAGTAGACTTTGATACTCTGAAAAAAGAGGTAAATATTTTGAACATTTCTAATGTTTTATATTTTAAAATATTTTTCTGTAAGCAAATAACTCACCCGATAAATAAAATGTATCTAAACTGTTGTATTCTTCATAAGTGTTTCCTGAAAAGTTAGGACAAAATAAATGCTTTATAATACAAAAAAAAAAAAAAAAAAAGACACAGCACGAGGCCCGTGTTTAGATATGGCCATCCAATCTTGAAATTTCCACTCCCCAGAACTATGAGCCAAATAAATCTCTATTCTGTACAAGTGAAAAAAAACAAAAAATACAAAAAGTGGACTCTGAAGTGTCCAGGTCCAGTATTTCTTCAGAATCCCTTGCTTAGAATTTTTCTGCAGTTACTTTCTCATTATTAAATACCAGTTAAATATCCATGACGGGAATGGTCATGGGAATGTCAGTTTGTGTGTTAAACAGTTCTTAGGTTGAGATGATAGCCACCATTGTAAACATTTCTTGTAATTAGCTATTTGTGAAGTGACAAATTTGAAACTGATTTTTTTTTTTTTTTTTCCCCTTCTAACAATCATTCATTGGCTTGAACATCCATCTCCTGGTGATTCTGAATGGGTTGTTGCAGGGGTATTTTCAAGCAAACACAGGTAGATAATTTCATATTAATATTTAGTGTATATCTAAAAGATAAGGACTTTTAAAAACAAACCACAGCTCTTTATCACACCTAACCATAATTTCTTAACATCTGGTAACTATATTTAAATTCACTGAATTATCTCTCCCACAGATAGTGGAGTCTGAATCTGAACCAGGTCACATTTTTTTCTTGATGGTCTCTTTGTAATACTTCCCCTACTTTTTTTTCCTCTCTGTGGATTTGGTTGATCATTTTCTAGCGTTTTTTGTGTTGCTCTATTCCAGGAATTTTCCATAAACTGATAGGTAGAAATTTGGTTAGATTCCGGTTTTGTGTTTTGTTTTGCACATGTACTTCAGTTGTCTTTGGAAATAGCATCAAATTGAGGCACACAGTCCTATCTTGTAGGAAAAGATTAACTTTTGGTGAGTGTAGTTAGTTACCCATCCATTTTGAAGTTTGCCATCAACCTTAAGTGTTTTAGCATCCATTATAATTATTACCTGAGGTTAATTATTGCAATAGAGGTTGCAAGTGTTGATTCTCATTGTATCATTTTTTAATGTATCAATTAATTGAATTTTTTTCTGACTTTTTTTCCCTTAAAAACAAAGATACATTCTTTATCTTTACTCCAGAGAGGACTTTCTTGTACTTCAGTAATTCTTTCTCTAAAGTGTCTTCATTTTTCTCATCTGTAAATTGGGTATAATTATGCCTGCCTTTTTGGTTTTCGTGAAGATTACAGGAGTTCGTATATGTAAATATAGGGATTGGTTAATGCTAGTTTAAAGTAACTCTTTGAGGCTGAGGGTGTAGCTTAGTGGTAGAGTGTTTGCCTAGCATGTGAGGTCCTGGGTTCAATCACTAGTACCAAAATATTACTACTAAAGTAACTCAGTTCTGTGGAAACACTGAACTGAAGTATAATGGAGAGCTGAAGCTGGAGAAGTTCTTCATGAGTTGCCATCAGCAGGAAGCTTGGGTCTGTGTGGAGTGAGGTAAGGGGAAGTGCTGGTGTCTTTTTGACTGTGGAAACAACCATTGACCATCAGACAAGAAACATACAGGGAAAATAGTAGTAAAAGCTGGAACACATTCCAAAATTAATAAAATGAGGGGAAGTGGGTCCCATTGTGATGGGTAGGTAGAGTGGAGATGGTGGTTCTATCTACAGGTTTTTACTGTTAAAAATCTTTCATGGCCTTCTGAGATTTTTATCTGAACAAAGAAGAGGCTTCTTGCCTAGTCTGACTTTTGTCATTTCATACACCCTCAATTGCATTAAGCTACTTGAGAGCACCTGAAATGTACAAGATAGTATCTGGACACTGGGAATATATCCGTGAACAGTAGAGATCAGAATCATTTAGATTCTGGCATGGAGGAGGCAGAACAAACACAAATAAGTTGGGTAGTAGTATATTAGAAGGTGTTACAGAAAATAGAGCAGGAGAGGAAAAATTGAGATGGCCAGGGATGTCACTTGAACAAGACCTTAAGGGACAGGAGAGCAAGCCTTCTGGGAATGGGGTGCAGAGGGTTGCCTGAATGGGAAACAGTCAGCCACAGAGGCTTGTTTGGTACGTTGTGATTGAAGGAGTGACTGGATTTTATCATAAGTGATGTTTGTAGTCTTAACTTTGTTAACATTGGCAATATAGCCTCCTTGGGTATTTTCTCTGTAAATACAACCTTTTTAAAACATTCATGGTGTTGAGTGATCTTTTATCAACTAATATTGTAATATTCTTCCTCTTGGTCCATTTCTTTGAAGGTAGTATTACATTGTGATTAAGGGCAGAAACAAGCTGCACAATCTTCCTTGTTTCAGTTCTCATCTGTGAAATGGTAATAATAATTGTCCTTATCATGATTGTGATGAGGATTAAAGTAACACACACAAAACTTAATTTAGATCCTACATGGTGTTAGTCAGGACTTAGTTCAGTAAGGCCAGGTTTGCTGATTTTTAATCTCCATTTATAAGTCATCGTCTTTGACAAATAGTTTTTTTGTAAGCAGATAATGCTGAGGATTTTGGATTCTTCCCACTAAAGTTACACAGATGTTTAGTCATTGAGATTTATGTGATAACACTGTGTTGTCACAGACACTGTCTCTTATTTCATATTTTCATTTTTCTCTAACAAAAAAGGTTGTTGAAGTTTGCTTTTTTATGTATGAGCTAATAAAATCCACGTAAAAGTTAAAACTAGTAACAGTTTAACATTTGTGTTTGTTCCCCCCATATCCAAAACATCTTGTTTCTCTGAAACACTTAAAAAAAAAATCCAATGAGCCAATTTTCATATTGATAGCAGGTTAAAATGAATATATCTTACGGAGTATATGAATGAAATAATCTTTTTTTTTTTAAGTTTCTAGGTGAACATGATTTTATTTGATGAAATGGTTTAGTTAGAAATTATCCATTTCACACCCTCCGTACCACATGAAACCCTGATCAAAGTAGAGGTATCCTGGTTGGTGTAGGTTTATGGGAGTATGCTGCTTCTCTTTCTCCCCTTGTATTGCTATCATGGTACATGAGGAACTGGAAATCCTCAATGCAGTTAAAAAACATTTGGGTCCCATTAGGGTTTCCTATACTTATGTACTTTAAAAACCTGAATAGCAAGAGTTGTAGGTATAATAGAAATATTTTCTCAGATTTAAGGGCAAACTCCTTCATTGATTAAGCACTGTTACATAGTTACTTATTGTGTTGTCTTCAGCTTCACTTGTAATTTTAAATTGGCTGGAGTTCATATCAGTTGTATTATGAAGACTTGTTTTTGCTTTTAAGTCATTGGTAAATCTTGTCATACCTGGTGCTCCACATTTTTAAAGTAAGAAAGGATTGAGGATTGCCTGTGTGTGTGTGTGTGTGTGTGTATGTGTGTATGCTTGGTACTAAGCATCATTAAGTATTCACTTGCAAATTTCCTTTGCTGAACTTTGACTCAGGATGACAAAAGTGAAATGTGTGAAAAGTCCATAAAAATAAACTTTTTTTTTTTTTGGTATTTTATTAAAACACAGTGATGTAAGAAGAAGCTATTGTGAAGATAAATTTAAAATATTGTGAAGATAATTTAAAATATTGTGAAGATAATTTAAAATACTGTGGAGAGAATATAGCTTTTTAATATGTAAGTAACTTGTGGAGAGCCTAATATGCCTGGCATGTAGTTGTCAGTTTAATTTGAAAGCTTCATGCCTTCTGGTTCATTCCAGTTGTGGCAAGTAAACTGACATTTACTGAGCCATTGGCCTTTTAACCCTGGGCAGTATTACAGGCTTTCTTTGTTATTCTGTATTAAGCCATTAGGAGCTAGGCAGATGATTCTTGAGCTTTATGGAGATAAATTGTTGCTCAAGATCCTGTAGGTAGGTAGTGACCTTTGAAACCAGGCTTTTTGAAGTTGACTGCTTTCTAGTCTATTCTACCTGTACATCTCTCAGTAGCCTACACTTATCTCCTTTGCAGAATCACAAAACCTGGTGGTAGGTAGTCAGAGCTGTTTCTATGACTGGGGGGTGAAAGCAAACCTCCAGTATTCCTATTATTTTCATTGTTTTTGATAGGTTGCACAAAGGCGATTATTATTCAGGTAGTCAGGTTTTTGAAGGTCTCTGTATAATCTATAACACTTACATTACTAGTTGGTATTATGAATATTTTTCATTTGATCAGTGTAGGAGCAGGGCTCATTAAGTCTACCGTTGGTAGTGCTAGGCTGGACTTCTTCAGTTTCAGAGTGAGTGCGTATAAACTGACCCCAAAGCTAAAGATAGTTGTTTGGTCACTTCGGGGCTGACCATATTCAACTCTTTGTTAGCCCACATATGTCAATGAATTTATTATGATGTGGAACCTGACTGAGTTCAGGGATCATTTTCCTGTTCTCTGTTTGGTTTTTATGACAGATGACTTTTCTTTTTTGATAGTGACTATACATCCTGAATTTTATAGATTGTTCTAAACTAATATGCTGATTTGGTAGATAAATAACGTAGTCACCTAGATGGCAGGAGAGAGAATTGATCATCATAGCCAATTAAATTTTTGGTAATCATGTTTTCATTTTCACTAAAGGAATTTATAGCTGATTTAAATTAGGTCTTAAAAAACTCTTTCTAGTTGAGCAAACAAAACAGATATTTATATGTACTTTTTCTCTTTGAAATTAATTCTTCAATTCCTACAAATACATGACATAGTATCAATTGCCTTCTAATTCTGTGCAAAACTGTTAATAAAACATTACTTTTCTGAGAAGGAAGCCTTCTCTTTAGGTGACAAATCTTTCAGAACACCTTTGTGTTTGAGGTTTGGCTAAATCTGCTCATTATCACTAGGGGACCATATCTATACGTTCTACAAATATTACTCTTACTCTAGAAATAATTCTTTTTTAAAAATGCTGTACCAAGGAACCAATCCACTTACCTTGTATAAATATACTTATTTTATTAGTTGTCCAACATTCTTTCTTAGGAGATTTACCTGAACTGTGAACTGTGGAAAAAATAAAGAGAACATGAAGCTTTTCGTTTTTCCATGTGTATTTTTCCAAAAAATAAAGGAATTTTGAAAAGTGTTCATTAAACTTTTGTTGAAGGGAATTTTATTTCTTTAAAGGAAAAAACTTAGTAAAATCTAAGTTTTACATGGGAGTCATGTTTAAGGAATGTGAAAATTATCTTCTGAAAGATTGAAATTTAAGGCTTTGATAATCTTAATGACTAGAGTATGAAAAAATTGAGCTGCATTGATAATACAAAGTATTTTATTTTTCCAACAAACTAAGTTGACTTGTTTTGGGTTCTGTTTTTTCCTTTCCCACTCTTTAGCAGGTGCTGGTCTGTGGATGTATTTTTGTTTGAACTGGAAAAATCTAAAAGCCACAAGCTGGTGTGGTGTCCATTGAGGAAATCTGTCAGCAGTAGCTTTTGAAGGGTTGAAGAGGCATAAGCAGAAAGAGTTGAACTCAACCTTGAACTCACTTTTGGCCCCTCCTTATTTCCCTCCCTATGGACGGAACATATCTAGGGAAGTTAGGGGACAGTCCTTGCATGGGAATTTCAACTAGTCTTTGAGTAGAATATGGCTTAGTGCATAAATCATATTTGACAGCAAGGAACAGTGTTATTGATATAGTAGCATTGCTTCCTAGAGATGGAGGAAGGAAGTGCTTGCTTTGTTCCTGAGCACTTTGCCTCTGAACAAATAAGCTGTTGCAGCAGCTATTGACAGACTCAATTCTGTTCCACATCCAAACACTGAAAGTCACTGGATTGGTTTCTTTCCCTTATTGGGGAACTTGTGGTACTGTCAGCTGCTGCTGCTTAGAAGAATAGTACCCAAAAGAAGGTCTTCTGACCTCCTTTGAACTAAGTTTACCTGTAAATGTTGAACAAGTGACAGGGAGATGGTTTGGATTTTGGGTAGCAGAGAGAGCTTCATCAAAGGATTTCATAACTGCCAATAATGATTTTCATTGTAAATGAAAAGTAGCTGTCCTTTCCACTGAAGCATTTAAAATGTACCCTTTTAAATAAACTACATTTGTCATAGATTTATTTAAGTGATAATTCCTAAATGATTTCAAAGTATTTGTTTACAAACTTGAAAGCTTTTGGGGCTGGGGAAGATGGTGGTAAAATATGACACAATTTCAGGAACTGCAGGTATGAAGTGATGCAAATCCCAGCTTTATTATTTACCTTTGGCAATTTTATTTATGCCATCCAGTGACTCTGACAGAGGCAGGATTTTTAATCGATTTTCTTAGCATAATTATTATACTGCTTTGTGTTTTAAAAAAGGGATAAAGATGGGATTAACTTTTCTTTTTTTTAATTTTGGCAGCTTTATGAATTAGACATAATAACCTAATTTGGTGGGGTATTAGTCTTTTTAGACCTTGTGCCTAGCTTCTTGCTGGTGGGAACTGTGTTTTTAAGTTTTTTAATATTGTGGGTATTTGGGGGTTTTTTTGTTTGGTTTTGTTTTGGTGGCAGGAGCTGAACCCAGAAGTGCTCTACTACTGAGCTGCACCCCAGCCCTTTTTATTTTTTTTATTTTGAAACAAATTGCTGGCCTCGAACTTGCAATCCTTCTGCCTCAGCCTCCTGAGTATCTGGGATTTACAGGCATGGGCCACCATGCCTGGCTGTGGTCTGTTTTGAACAGTTTGGAAAAGAGATGGCCTCATTTATGGGATTTAAGTTTTCCATTGGATTTAAAAAGAAAATGCCTAAATTCATCATAAAGCAACAACATTTATCCTGATGTTGCTTCAGGAACGAGGAGAAATCACTTAGAAGTTAACATATGGAGGTGTTAGGTTGAATGGTAATTTTTTTTTTTTTTTTAAGTTAAAATATCTTTGAAGAATTAGAATTTGTCTCTTTACCAGGGGAAAACCACTAAACTCAAACTTGATTTAGGTGAATTTAAATGTCTGTTTTGCAGAATGGTTACAGAATGGATATCTAAATCCAGGACTGACAGATATCAGAAGGACTTATTGAAGATGATTTATTTAATGATTAACAAATGTGTTTTGTTCAGGTTTGGAAGATAAATAATCCAGTTATTCAGTCTTCCAGAAAACTTTTTCTCCTCCCCCCTCCCCCTGATTTCTATACCCTTCAACAAAAAGGCATTAAAAGGAAGAAATGCTTGAGAGTGCTCTACAAAACTAAAACTTGAGTCTGTGCCTTTGTATGACTCAGAAGGTCTCTTGGAAATATTGCCTGAAGAAAAGAAAGGGAAGGAAATTACCTCTTTTAAAGTTCTTTTTGTTTTCCAACAACTTCTCACTAGAGGAAAGAATAAAATGTTAGGATTGTTTTGTCAGTTGTATGTTTCCAGTTTTTTTCTGTGTGGAGTATCTTGTTTCCCTTTAGGTGTTTAATCAAGTCCCAGGTTATTGTATGATAACTATATAACATTTACAGTTTGCACAAACTGAGTAGTACTTGGTTTTATGTGTTTAAATTCTCTGGAGGAGATACTCACTAGCAAACACATTTGCTGTTCTATCCAGGACCCTAACTGGCCAAAAAGTTAGTCCCAAATATTCTTGAGATTCACAGTATTTGAAGATTCTCTTTGATACCCTTATTATAGTAATTAGTACTCCCTTCTCTTTAGGGTGCTTTATGATTTCCATTCCTGTTCCAAGCTGAGACTGCTACAGTAAGACAAGAAAGGACAATGTGATACAAAGTTACTTGCTGGAGAAGTTAGGCCACTTAGTTACGAGATGGGTGAATTTTTGTTTTTAGTTCAAAATGATGAATATTCACACTTTTAAGTATTAGTTGTGATAGTATAGACCGATCCTTGCTGTGGAACTAAAGTGTGTTTTTAAAGTTTTTGTTTCTTTTTATAAAAAAATGTCTTGTTGCGCCGTGTTTGCTCGACTGAAAGTTTCCTCATCCCTTGGTGAGACCCTCCTCTAATTCAATCTTTGTCTTTTGTCTTTGCTGCCTTGCAGGGTTGGTACAGTAGGCTTCACTAGACTTAGCTGCAACTCAGAATTTCTCCTCCAGCACCTGAGTAAATGCTGATGGTCTTGTGGAGTGTGGATTAAGAGTACGAGCTAAGTTCTCAAATCCCAATTAAGAAGCGGAGGAAAATTTAAACTGTCTCCTTCAAAGTTTATCACAACCACCACCATCAAGACAGCAAACCAAAGGACAAAGACTTTGACCTGCTGTGTTGCTCTGTATAGTCCAGTTCACGTATGGTTTACAGACTTGGCTGAGGTTACTAATAAGTAAAAAAAAAGTTGGACACTTCTGTCATTTGGACGCTTTTATTCACGAGTTACCAGAATGAGGGCTGTTCTGGAGACAGCAGACATTGCCATAGTGGCCCTGTATTTTATCCTGGTGATGTGCATTGGTTTTTTTGCCATGTGGAAATCTAATAGAAGCACCGTGAGTGGATACTTCCTGGCGGGGCGCTCTATGACCTGGGTAGCAATTGGTGCCTCTCTGTTTGTGAGCAATATTGGGAGTGAGCACTTCATTGGGCTGGCAGGATCTGGAGCTGCAAGTGGATTTGCAGTGGGCGCATGGGAATTCAATGCCTTACTGCTTTTGCAACTTTTGGGATGGGTTTTCATCCCAATTTACATCCGGTCGGGGGTATACACCATGCCTGAATACTTGTCCAAGCGATTTGGTGGCCATAGGATTCAGGTCTATTTTGCAGCCCTGTCTCTGATTCTCTATATCTTCACCAAGCTCTCAGTGGATCTGTATTCGGGTGCCCTCTTTATCCAGGAGTCTTTGGGTTGGAACCTCTATGTGTCTGTCATCCTGCTCATTGGTATGACTGCTTTGCTGACTGTCACCGGAGGCCTTGTTGCAGTGATCTACACAGACACTCTGCAGGCTCTGCTCATGATTGTTGGGGCACTCACACTTATGATTATTAGCATGATGGAGATTGGTGGGTTTGAGGAAGTTAAGAGAAGGTACATGTTGGCCTCACCTAATATCCCTTCCATCTTGTTGACATACAACCTATCAAACACAAATTCTTGTAACGTCTACCCTAAGAAAGAAGCCCTAAAAATGTTGCGGGATCCAACAGATGAAGATGTTCCATGGCCCGGATTCATCCTTGGGCAGACCCCAGCCTCAGTGTGGTACTGGTGTGCTGACCAAGTCATCGTACAAAGGGTCCTGGCAGCCAAAAACATTGCTCACGCCAAAGGCTCTACTCTTATGGCTGGCTTCTTGAAGCTTCTGCCAATGTTTATCATAGTTGTCCCAGGAATGATTTCCAGGATACTGTTTACTGATGATATAGCTTGCATCAACCCAGAGCACTGCATGCAAGTGTGTGGAAGCCGAGCTGGGTGCTCCAATATTGCTTACCCACGCCTGGTGATGAAGCTTGTTCCTGTGGGCCTTCGGGGGTTGATGATGGCTGTGATGATTGCAGCTCTCATGAGTGACTTGGACTCTATATTTAACAGTGCCAGTACTATATTCACTCTTGATGTGTACAAACTCATCCGCAAGAGTGCAAGCTCCCGGGAACTAATGATTGTGGGGAGGATATTTGTGGCTTTTATGGTGGTAATCAGCATAGCATGGGTACCAATCATTGTGGAGATGCAAGGTGGCCAGATGTACCTTTACATTCAGGAGGTAGCAGATTACCTGACCCCCCCAGTGGCGGCCCTGTTCCTTTTGGCGATTTTCTGGAAGCGCTGCAATGAACAAGGGGCTTTCTATGGTGGAATGGCTGGCTTTGTTCTTGGAGCAGTCCGTTTGATACTGGCCTTTGCCTACCGTGCCCCGGAGTGTGACCAACCTGATAATAGACCAGGCTTCATCAAAGACATTCATTATATGTATGTGGCCACTGCATTGTTTTGGGTCACAGGACTCATTACTGTAATTGTCAGCCTTCTCACGCCACCTCCCACAAAGGAACAGATTCGCACCACCACCTTTTGGTCTAAGAAGAACCTGGTGACAAAGGAAAGCTGCTCTCAGAAAGATGAACCATACAAAATGCAGGAGAAGAGCATTCTGCGATGCAGTGAGAACAGTGAGGCCATCATCCATGTCATTCCCAATGGGAAATCTGAAGATAGTATTAAGGGCCTTCAGCCTGAAGATGTCAATCTTTTGGTGACCTGCAGAGAGGAGGGTAACCCTGTGGCTTCCTTGGGTCATTCAGAGGCAGAAACACCGGTAGATACTTATTCCAATGGGCAAGCGGCTCTCATGGGTGAGAAAGAGAGAAAGAAAGAAACAGAGGATAGAAGCCGGTACTGGAAGTTCATAGACTGGTTTTGTGGCTTTAAAAGTAAGAGCATCAGCAAGAGGAGTCTCAGAGACTTGATGGAGGAGGAGGCTGTCTGTTTACAAATGTTAGAAGAGACTCCACAAGTTAAAGTCATACTGAATGTTGGACTTTTTGCTGTGTGTTCTCTTGGAATTTTCATGTTTGTTTATTTCTCCATATGAACTTAAGGATATGATGAGACATTTAACTTAATACTGGTCTTTGGAAAAAAATTATGTAACTGTTGCATCTCTCAGGCATTGTTTACGCTGTAGGTTTTAGCCAAATTTTACTTAGCAGAAAATCATCTATTTGCAAGACTTTATTTTCCCAGACATGGATTAAAGTAAATCTTCAACTTTTAAATGAAGCAAAACAGACTGAAAAGTTAAAAAATGTGGTTTAAAAATTTCCATACCAAAGTAAGGAGAGACCAATTATTCTCAGATATCTTAGCACATAATAAATGTTAAGGTATCATGAATAAGATATTGTCTGCACTGCCAGGTCTTGGTAGACCTTAATGCTGAAGTAGAAGATTTGCTCATTTCTAAGTTTTTTCTGTCTCCGTAATTCGCACTACCATTTAAAAATACAATAACTGAATTTTACATATTGTATAATCAATTATGTTCTGAAACTCTAATGTGTGGTATGTATTTCAAGACAGGTTAGTTTGCCAGGTTAATTTTTGTGTGTGACTGTGGATTCTGATTGCCAAAAGAGAGGAAGAATGTTATTCTGTAGGTGTTTTTGTACCACCTGTATGTGGAATGTTGGGGGGGTGGGTTGATCCGGTTCTTCCCCCACCTGTTTTTTCCTACTTTTCACTGAAGTTTAATGAACCACATAATGAACACCAAGTCTGTTTATAAAGTTACATATTCAAATTGTATTACTGAATGATTATGGGGGGAAGTAAAATAAATGTTACTGATGATCCCCACCTTTATTGACCAAATTAAGGTGGTTTTTACATAGTTTGAGAATTACCAGCTTCCAAGCAGTGTTTGATTAACTTTGTCAAGCAGATGATTAATCATACTTCAATGAATTTGACTTTTTTTCCTTGTCATTTGATAACATTCTTTATTAGTTAAAAACCCAGTAGATTGAGTTGGAAGGTTTGTACAGTATCTTGAACAAACGTTTTCACTGCTTTTTGTGTTGCTGGGTTATCATGATATAGCAAGGGAAAATTTAATTCTGAGATCATACTGCATTCTTGATAATTTTTCTTATTTTGTATTTTTTCCTCAAAAGATTTACCATCTGTACACAGCCTGTACATCTTGTTGTGAGCATGTAAGGATGTTTCAGTGCAAACTGGCCATTAGTACCAGAAAACTCAGAGTGCACACTTGCCATTGGTAGATTATTTGTAGGATGGATAGCATGTTTAAGAGATGCCATAAACAAGAACTTCTGGGTTTAGTACTGTACTTATGGAGGAAATTATAGGACTTGTGTAATTATAGGATCCTTATCTTGACATGGTTTACCCAGTTGCATCATCCACAGGTGGGAATCTATTTTTCCTTAGTGAGGAAGAGGACTGATGATGTTAGAGAAGAGCTTTGCAGGGGATGTAGCTCTGTGTCCTCAGCACTGTCCTTTTTCCTCCCTGAAAAATAAGAAAACTAATTGTATCTACTTTCTTTGACTTTCTTTAAACTAATACTTTTTAAATTGCATGATTTTTATTAAGCTTGTATTCTTTAGGAAAATTACTTTTATAGATACTTTCATAGATTTTGAATCAAAACTCAGTCCTGATGACTTTGAAATTTTTTAGTGTATAAACTAATTTGTTTTTGATGGACTTGATTAGTCCAAAGTTGATTTCAGAAATTATCAGGTATAATGTCTTCCCATCATCAGGAAGCTTTTTGATGGACTGAGTCTGTAGGTGAAAAAGTAATTCATGTATGAATAGCATGTATTTCTAAAGCGCTTAAGAGTGCCTTGTAGAATTTTTTTTTTCCTCAATTTCATTCTTAAGGTTTATCTGGGGATCAGATAGATAGGGACCATCCTTTCCTTGTATGGAGGTTGAGGCTGTGACATGTTCAAGGTTAGAAAATCTATTTCAGAAGAACAAAAATCCAGTCTCCAAATCTGGACTCTACATTTGTCAAGACAAATGATTTGTCCATGGTTTGTGCTTTTCCTAAAGTAAGTGTTCTTCCTTTGGGACAACCTTTTGGTATTTGGAAAAGTAATAGGATCTTGGGTTTTCCAAATTGGCATTAAGCTGTACGAATTAACATTTTCTTTGAACATACTGCTGTGTAACTCAGCAGTGAGAATTGACGCATTGGCTGGGTAGCCTTCCTATTGCTTCTATTTATTTATCAATAAGTGAATAGGAGGTATTTATGTAGATCCCCACCCTTGATTTCATGTTAGGTCCTAGTGCTTTGGAGTATTTGAGCCCCGTCCCACCCCCAATCTCTGCTGTTGTCTTAGTATGATACATAGAATACATCATCTTGTGTCTGGTGTATGTATAGCAGTAGGTCAAGTTTAGATTACTAATGTTTGTAAATAAAGAATGACTATTAGTGTATCCATTAGAATTCTTTACTCTTGCCAGTATAAACATCACTTTATTTAGACGGAATTCCCTGAAGCTTTGTCCTCTTCATTGTTTCCCAGTAATAAATAATGTGCTTGAATAGGTAGGTGAATTGCTGATGGCAGCTTTATTTCAGGGGTCTAATCTTCAGTCTTCATTAGAATGATTATTCCTAGGAAATGACATATGGACTGTCTTAAGCTAGCAAAGTGTTCCTGCTTTATACTGAGTAAATGAGTCATAAAAGATGACATTGGTCTCTAGACATTAATGTGTATATTTTGTATATTTTGTTCAAGTTAAGTTTTGGAATTGACCAAGTGATATTATACTGACTAAAATAGTAGCTAACCATCAGAATGAGGTGAGAATACTGGTCTTCAAAGGTAGAGAAAAATGCCACCAAATCAGCTGCAAAATGTGTTTCCCCCCGCTCTAAATTTTTTTCTTCTCAGGCAGTCTTTGTCTCCAGATTGGATACAAAGGACTTACTACAGAGATATGCAAAAGGATAGTTTGCTTTTTTTGTGGAGACTCTAGTTTCTCTGTCTTTTAGATTCTGTCCTGTCACCCCAAGAGGGAGGTGATCACTTTTGCCTTTAGAAAGCAGTAGCAGTGGTTCTGTGTCCTTTGACCCAAATTTAAGAGATCTGCTCTCTTTATGGATCCTCTTGGCTCAAAGGATCCATTGTCTTTTTACCCAGAGAGGCTGGCCAGGATCATGTAGCCAATAGCTCTTAGGAATGGCACCTCAAGCAATTAGGAAGGACCCATCACTTTGTGAAACTTTTTATTTTAAGAGTTGGGTGGGACAGTTACACAGTCTAACCTGAAGCTAAGCAGAGGGTTAAAAGTCTTGTCTGGAGAATTAGAGTCTTTATGTTTCTCCATTGGCAGTCCACAGCTTTTTTTCTCTATATTAGGTGCATAGATCTTCTCCTCTCTCTCAATGTCATTTAATATAGAAGTCATTCTCATTCTTTTCTACCAAATAAACCAGCTGTATTTTTAGCCATTAAAGGGTTAGGTCCTTCAACATTCCCACCTGGCAGTATTAGGCTTACTCATTACCTTGTGTTTTCCCTAACTCATTTTCATCAGAAGTGTGATGACTGGAAAGGGACCATATGGATGTCTGGTAATGACTCCTCACCATTCCCTAGGTTTTGGGTTGAGAGATATGTCTAAGGCCATTCCTCTTAGATTATGTAATTGTGGAGCCTTGCCAAGACAGAATTTTCCTAAGAAATCAGGAAAACTATTAAGTAGGATATCAATAAGTACTTGGGTGATACAGATGTGGACAGTTGGTAAACTACAAACATTAGCTTAATTTATAGCCTTAGAGTCATATTCATTGCATTCTAGATCTTGAAGCATCTTGGCTATCAGCTAATTAAGCCACTCCCCTTATAAATTGGGGTATCAGTGTATAAAGATCCAGCCTGCTAACTCCTGGTTTAATGTCGAATATAATACAAATTTATTAATATTAGAGGTTAGAATGGGATTTGATAGTGTTAACTTGTAGGCTTTAGCATTCAAGATTTCTTCATTAGCCAGGTGCTTAGGTGCTTAAGTCACTTCATAGGTTGATATTAGCCCAACGGGATTTTATAGTGGCATATATCAATGTGTTTGTTTTTATCTCCATACCATTCTGAGAGATTGGTCTTTTTATCTTTATTCACATTGCTTCTTTAATATTTCAACTTTCAACAAATTAATATTTTGCTCTTTGGTCAGCTTATTTCACTTTCAGGCATACTGTCTTGGTGTTTAATTACTGTCCTTTTCCCCCAGTATTAAGGACTTAGTTCCAAATAATACTTTGTATATTATAAATGTTAATTAACTTAAAATGTTAATTCTTGACAAATTGTCTCAGATTTGTGTTGACTAAATGATAAAAGCACTAATGGTTCATCACTATTCTCAAAACTCCATCTCAAAAATTAGAGAGCAATAGTGAAAATTCATGAGTACCTTTGAAATGACGGTGGGGTCAGAATGCAGAAATAATGGAGTTTGCTTTAATGCCAAAAACAAAAACAAATTATTCTTGCAGTAAATAAAGGTAAAATTTTGGAAGTAGTCAGCATATTAAGAAACCTTGGATCATATAAGAAGTAATCTTTTGAATATTAGAATTGGTTGACTTAATTCAGTGTTGCAGACCCTTTTCCTCATTAAGATCACTTCTTTTAATTTTTTTTTTTTTTATTATCAGACTCTTATGGAATACTACTTGGACTTTTAGAAGAGAATTAGGCTAAGCTTCTAAGTAATAAACTTTGTCAGCACTGAGTACCACATCATTCACTTAGCTGTGTAAATGTATTTTACTTTTCAATTCTGGGAATAAGATTTTACACTGCTGATTCACCTTTAAAGAAACGTGAAATTGATGTCATTTGTGTTTCTTTCTCAACTCCTTTGTAGAAGGTGAAATTTGGTTGGTGGTTTTGGGGTAGGCACCTACCTCATGTATCTGGTAACCAACAACCATAACCTTGACAACCTTTTACTTAAAAATGAACAGAAAGGGTTTGGTGTGTTTGTATCATTACTAATCTCATGTGCTATACTCTGTAAGTGGAGTATCATACATGATCTGTGGCTGTTGTTGAATTAAAACCAGTAACCTTAATTGAATTTACTTACTTGGGCTGGCAGCATGTTTGAAGACAGGTGTGCTGGAAAAAGTTAATGTAGCTTGAAGAACAAATCAGGATAATATGTATTGGTCCCAGATTTCTAGTACAGGAAAGTGGTTTTGCTCTCCTCCAAAAAGGAGAAAAGCACTATGCCATAACTACAGCCTGTAATAAATGAAGCCCTCCCAAGCACTTCAAGACAGTTTATGTTTAGTGAACTCTGCTGATAAGGGAAGTCACATCATAGTGATTTTTTTTTTTTTTTTTTTTTTGCAACAGCACAAGTTGATAGTAGATATCCACAACCTAATTATATTTTGGTGAATTTACTCTATTCCTTAGTGCTTCTGGATAAAGAAGTATTTAGTTATCAGTGTGGCCTGTACTTCTATAAGTTCATTAGCAATTTACTTTTTTGGTATGATAATTAGAAATTGAAATTAGGCTTATTGCTATTAGTGAAATCCCCACTTGTCAAAGGCCAATACATGGTATTTCATAGTATAACAATTCTTGAAATTGATGTGTTTGGATTAGTGCCTTCTGGTTACCAGTATTGACTCTGTTAGTTTTCACCTTTCCTTTTCTTATAGAAAATTCTTATTTGGTACTACTCCTTCAGTTTTAGTATAACTAGTAAAGAGCATTAAAAAAAAAAAAAAAACTCTCATATTTACATTTCATGCAAGCTTTAGGTTCAGGGAAACAAGTAGGTGGACCTTTGTGTTGCTGCTTAATGTTATTTGTCTTTATTTGCTTTTATATCCATAATTGAAAATTTAAAGTTATATAATTCTTTCGGTTTTATCATTAATCCATTATAGGTTCCATAAGTAAATCTGAGAACATGTGACAACAGTTCATATTCTATGATAGAGAAAAAACTAAAAGTCCATAGAAAGCACAAAATCGTGTTAAAGTATAACGCGTGTCTCCACACGTAGAAAGCACAAGACTGATAGTGTTCTCTTTAACCCACAAGTGCCAGTCCTGGAACCCATCAAGTATTTGTTGTGATGAGGACCACATATTGATAGCCCGGGACAGTGAGGCATCTGTTATAAGTGGGTCCTGAGAAGAAATTCAAAATAATAGTCTGGGTAAGTTTGTACTGCTTTGGAGGAGGGAGAGAATATCAGGAGTACTGTGATTATATTTGGGTGTTTCTAGCAAAATTGGGGTCTTTGGGTTCAATCCCAAGTTCTGAAACTAAAGAAATAGGGACAGATTTTTAGAGTTTTGGTGTGTAGAACAGGTAACAGCCTTCTGGTTTGAGCTGTAGAGCCATTGGAATTTTTAAAATCTTGAGGAAATATTACCTCTCATGAACAAAAATGCTCTAAACCCTGGAGAAGTTAACATTTTAATAGGGCAAATACTACGTTAGTTTTTATGTAGGTTTGTGAGAGATGAAGTGACCTTTTATTTTCTTCACATGCTTGACCTTGCTTCATTTTAACCGAGGAAAATTTGATCCAGGAGTTCCAAGCATCAAACTAAGTCTTAAGACAGATTTGCCAAATGAACTACTTTGCTTTTCATAATGGTACCCATAGTCTGAATGAGTCTTTCACCTGTCCCATTGTTTTCCTCAAGACCAGATTAGAGGAAATCTGTGAATGTACACATGAAAGATTAAATGATGTTCCACTTCACAGTTGGCTTTATCTTGCCCCAACTTAATGCATTTCCCAATAGTCCCTGTTTGCCAAGAATGAATAAATAGCTTTATCTTGAATTTTGCCCATGTCAAGATACAACTCTCAGAATAGGAGTGACTGACTACCTTGTTCCGTCTCTCTCCTCTGTTTTGTGTATTTATCTTCTTAGAGAAAAGCTTGTTTAGAATATAGCTGATATAGACTATTGTGACATGTTTTGGAAGAGTTAACCTGAACACTGGAGGGAGAGATTCCTACCTCCAGCTAAAAGCCAGGCAGGTGTATACCTACATTTCTTTAGAATGTAAAACCTTAGGCTTGAGCTCTGAAGGAAGAGGAGTGCCAGAAGAACAGGAAACTGGAAAGGTTCGAGGACCGTACTTGGCTTAGCAGTATGTAATAATGCAAAACAGTTGTAACCTGTTAGTTCTATAGATTGTGTATCCTATACCTTTAAATTTAAACTAGTTTGTAAAAACTTTATGAAAGGATGCTTTTGAAAAAACTTTTGGCAGAAATATCTTTCATTTATAATTCCATGGAAGACTGCTTTAATTAGCCTAGGTGAAAAGTAGTCCTAGTGGTGTAAATATGTATAATTCGAATTGCCTAATTTCACTGTGAGATCTCAGACTTTTAAGTGGCAAACGGATCAACAAATCTTGCTCATGGAGTTTTCTGTGGGGTTGTTAAAATGCAAAAGCTTTATTTTTTTTAATAATGACATATTACTTTAGTGTCAGATAATGGTATGGAATCTGTTCCCCTGCTTTCCCCTGCCATTATTGCTTCAGTTTATAGATTGCCAGCAGAGCTCATAAATAGAGCAGGGGTTTGCCCATTCTCTGATTGGACATCCCATGTTCTGTGTCCAGACTGTGTCGGCAATTATGATATGAACTATGTTAGGCTTCTCAGTGCTTTTTTTTTTCTTTTTTGATAAGATGGATATCAAAAATAGTTGCTGTGCAAAAGTTAGTAGTCTTCTTCAAGAAGAAAACCAATTCCTTTTCTAATAATATCCTGTGAAATTGCTTCATTCATTCCTTTGTTTTTAAGCCAAATGTCAGCAGAATACTGCTGCTTTTATCTAGTAATTTTGATATGTAAGTATTAATGCATTTTTAAAAGATATCTGCATTGAAAAATGCTTCTCCCAGTGTCCTGCCTATTAAGCTTTGTTCACATTTTCTGTAAGAGACCTGGGGAGTGTGTATTGTGTACATGTATCATTTTAGTCAGGTATTGTAGGTCAAATGTAATTATAAATGAAGTTGATGAACATTCATTTTGAGTGAGTCTTTGATTGTAAACTTAATTTCCAATTTGCCCTTCGTTGTTCACAGCTTTTTTGTCTTAAAGTTTGGCTAACTGGGTCTGTTCCATTGTGCAATGTTTTAAGAGAATAGAATTTAGTATAAATCAGGTTACTTCCATATTGAAAGGAAAACAATTGAAACTGTAGATTTAAAATTGTTAACCATTCCTGACAATTCTAACCTGACTATTCCACTGTATACAATCTGATTTTTTTTAATTGTAGACATGTATGATCTTGGTTTAATGTGTTTTAAAAAGTGTTATTGTTGTTTAAAAATGAAAAAAAAAAAAGGAGCAAATCTGCTAAAAGAGCTGTCAGTTTTCATTACTGACTCTGTAAAATACACTGTTCTTTGTATACTGTGTGTTATTTTGCCAGCTGCTGCATTAGCCTTCAGAAGTATTTGGAAGATGAACTACATTTCTTGCAAAAGTACATTCCTTTCTGTGGTATTTTGTCCTGTAACTGAAGTGTAGTAATTATTTTATGGAATTGTCAGCACTTCTGTACCAACTTTGAATAAAACGAAAAATTTACATTGTTTTTGAGTGAGTATTTTCAGTATGAATACATCAACCCCCCTCCCCCATTGACAGCGTGTTATGTCTCAAAAGTTGAAGAGGTTGTGCCTCAATTTCTTATTCTCTTGGCTTATAAGTGGTTTACAGTGAATTTGCCCCTATAGGTTATTGTCACTTTTATCCTTTATAAACACTGATGTACAAGTATTGGCTGAGAATAGAATTACATATAAAACATGGATTAAGTAAAACTATTCTTCCACTTCTAGTTTTGAAATTTCAAGTTATAGGAAAGTTGTAAGAATGAAGGAAGAATTTAGGAATTCTCTTATCCAAATTCACTAGTAAATATTGCCACATTTGCTTTGCCATTCTTATACATTTTCCAGAACTTTTGAAAGAACCATTTGCAGACATAATTCCCCCCTTTCATAAGTTCTTTGGGGTATATTTTTTGAGACAAGGGCAGTTACTTGTAATTGTTATCAAAATCTGGAAGGCAAAAATGATTTTTAATCAAAGACCATTCAGATACTTCTAGTTCCAGTATGGTTGATTTAGGAACATCTCCTCCTCCCTCCCCTTTGGTGCTGGAGATCCAACTGAAGGCCTTGCACATGCTAGTTAAGAACTCTTATCACTGAGCTTACATCCCCAACCTGGGAACTTGTAGTCCATGGCAGTTGGCTCTATGTTGCTTGTTTCCTTTCATCTAGAATAATTCCTTGGCCTTTGTCTTTCATGGTATTGATGTTTTTAAAGTGTATAGGCTAGTCATTTGTGAATGTCTCTCCTTGAGTTGGATTTATTTGCTTCCTCACAATTAGATTGAGACTACATTTGTGGTAGGAGTATGATGTAATTGATGTGTCCTCAAAACTTCACACTGGGGACATGTGATGTCATGTCCCATTGTTCACATTAACTTTGATACTTGATTAAGGTGTTGTCTATCAGGTTTCTCCACTGTGAAAAACTGCCATTTTTCCCCTTGGTAATAAGTAATTTGTGGGAAAATTATGTGGGGGCATTAAAAAGCAATCTATTCCTCATCAAACTTGAACCATCTAGTTAGTATGGCTGTATAATTCTTGCCTAAGTTATTATACTGATGGTATAAAATGGCTATTTTTCTTTTTTCTTTGGTCATACTGAACTCAAGAGCTTCTCTTTTGCCTGAGTACTTGTCAGTATGAATTCCTCAATTATTTTATTCAATGGGTTATAATGGATTATAATAATTTTGTTCAAATGTTTGCACAGTTAGCAAATGGGACTTTTCAGGGCAGTTTTGTGTTCTTTGTGACATTTTTCCATCAGTGTACTTCTTATTTTTCAGCACAACAAGCAGTGAAGGCTCATCTTGTCCTTTCCTTGCCCTAGTCAGAGAGGCCTTTAGTAGGGAATGGTGTGGATATGCTCACTGCCACAGGGATGTCATGGCTGCTCTCTCTGTGTATGGAGCCATGAAGTTCATATACATGAGCTACTGATGACTGAAGCTCTAGCTAGCACCAGAGGTTTCTTTTTAGCTTTTCCTCATTCTGTGTTCATATTTTCTCCAACTATGATATTAACATTCCCTCCCACCCCCGATCCTGTAACTCATTGCCATTAATGTTTTTTGTTTTAGAATGTCTAATAATGTTTGGCCAAATATGGAATTCTGTACTGGAAAACATTTTCAAAATACATAGACTAGAAGCTAGAAAAATATTGAAATTGTAAATATAAGACCGTATTTTTCTAGCTTCTAGTCTTTATGTTTCAAATTTTGTAATAACATGCCTAAATGAAAGTTTTTTTTTAATTGGCCTTAGTGGTCTCTTAAAATATGGCAGTTCAGTTCTGGGCTAATCGTTGTGTTTTCTCCTTTTTGGAACCATTTTATTTACTTCTTGGACCTTCTAGACTGGTACTTTGTTTGGTTAAATTTTTTTGTATTTGTTTTTTAGTTGTAGTTATTTCTTTATTTTTATGAGTTGCTGAGGATTGAACCCAGGGTCTCACACAAGCTAGGCAAGTGCTCTACTGCTGAGCCACAACTCCAGCCCTGTTTTGTTAAATCTTTTAATTTTCATTTCTTTGTGCTCTTTCTAGGAGAGTTTATAAACTATCTTTAAACACTTTCTATCAGGTTTTTAATTTTAAGCTCATTTGTTTCCTTAATCTTTATTGCTTCTTGTTCTTGTTTAATAGATGTGGTATCTTATCATATCTGAAGACACTGGAGGTTTTTTCCTCCTGCATTATTTATTCCAAGACCATTTTTATTTGTGTTGGTCTTTTGTACTGTGCTTTCCTCAGATGTTTGCTGATCCTTGGTTGTCTGCTTATATTTAATAAGGCGAATTTAAAATGCTCTGAATGTGTCGATGGAGCTTATCAACTTCAATAGTTGGCTTTCATGGCCTTGTGGTTTGTAGGGTCTTTCATTATCTTTAGAATGGGTCAAATTCTCCAAAGGAATGAGTTTTAAACTGAAGGGTAAAAATCCATTTTTTTCTATGAGTCAGTGGGGAAAGAACAGAGGGGTCTTGGCAGTCACTGTGCTGTGTTTTTCCTTAATCCCTTTTTGGTATAGCACTCCCACTTTATGGCTGTACCAGTGGTCTCCAGTCGAGAATAAACTTCCAAGTATGCATCTAGGGATCCTATTGCCCTCCCAACTTTCAGCCAATTTTGAGTAGTTTAGTCCCACACTTCTGCTTTCAAAGGTGCTCAGGTCAATTCCCAGATATTCGAGGAATTCTATGTTGTATATGTGGTTAATTCTTAGTTTTCTCCACTACTGCTTGTTTTTGGGTGGTGGGGAGGTAGGTACCCGGTATTGAACTTAAGGGCAGTTGGCCACTGAGACACATTCCTAGCCCTCTTTTGTATTATATTTAAACCAGGGTTTCACGGAATTGCTTAGCACTTCGTTTTTGCTGAGAATGGCTTTGAACTCTTGATTCTCCTGTTTCAGCCTCCCGAGCCACTGGGATTACAGGCGTAATCCCACCTCACCGGCTCTCTTTCCCACATTCTTGTAGGGCTGTTTCTTTAAAATCATGCACAATATATATGTATAGTGGGATATTATGTTGTACACCTGGAATATTTTTTTTTCACTTTTACCTCAATAAAGCTGAAAAATGATCTCTTTATGGTAGTTTTGGTAGGTTCTCTAGAGGGGCATAATTAGATGCTTGAGTTCAGTACTACAGCTTGTCTGGAAGTCCTGGTGTTCACTCTTGAATTAGCCTTTGAAAGTTGAAATTTCAGAGCTTACTGCCCATTTCTGCCCTCCTTGAAACAACATTTTGACTACCAGTTAAGTTTGAGTGCTAAAGTTCTGCTTTTCTCTTTAAGTGCAAAACTGTAAAAACTGTTTGCATATCAAAAAGGCCTTAGAAGCTGTATAATTGATTATTTTGTGCAATGCATGAATATCACCCTTAAATACTCAATTCATAACTGACACAAATATAGTGCATTGATTATTTTTTGTAGTTCTTAATTTCTCCAAATTTACTGTGAACCCTGAGTGCTTGCCTGTTGGGTAAATGTAGGGCCAGATTCCTGCATGCTCATTTTTGTTACCTGATCCATCCTTAATCAGTTTTTATGTGTATTTCTGTTAAAAGTCAGCATTTGTAGCATACATTGTTGATTCCTTTGCATTGAGCTCAAGGCCAACAGCCCTGCAATGCATGTTTGAATAAAGCTTACTTATCTCCTGAAGCCATATCACAGCCTTGTGCTTAGGAACACTAGACGGCACTTTAGCACTACAATTGGGTGTTGTGAATAGTGAAATCACCAACGAAAGCACACAAATGCAAAAATCGTAGCACTGCAAAGATTGTGCAAAGGGTATTTGTTTATGGTGTGAGAGTACTGAAACTAGAATGCTGCCTTACTTGTCCCTACCTGGGGCTATGTGCAACAGATGCTACTCTGCATGTGTGCATGCATACAGTTGGCTGCAAAAATGCTAGGAATATGGATTTGGAGGTTACAAATAAGTTCTAATAGGTAAATTGGCAACATGGATTACACAATAATAAGAATCAATTGTAATTGTGAAGCAAGTGCATGTAATCGTTATCCACATAAAATAGAATTAATTATTAGTGCTGCTGCCCAAGAACACTCATTTTTTTCCCAGAGAGTTCCAATTTTAAGGAGTTTTCTTGTTGATGCTTTATCTCTGGCTTTTGATCCCAAGTTTCGCCGCAGAAATGTCATCTTTTCCTTCCTTTATTTGAAATAAATGTATTCATAGTATTTAAAATCAGGCTTACTATTCTTCTTTCTTTGGGATGTTATCTTATTCATTTCCTGGTGCTGTAACAAAATAATTTACACATTAATTTATACAAAGTAGAGCTAGATTTAGCTAATGATTTTGGAGGCTGGGATGTCCAAGAGCATGGTGCCAGCATCTGCCCTATGTCTTCAATCTGGTGAGGGCCTTCTTGCTGCATCAGGACATGGTAGAAGGCATCACATGACAAGATAGAGCAAGGTAGCCAGAGAGCGCTCTTACATACCACTCCACATACCACTCTGATGGTAATCCATTTACCTCCCAAAAGCTCTCCAAATATTAGCATGAGTTTAATGATTAAGTTTCCAACACATGGAATTTGTGGGGCACATTCAAATCATAGTGTGTAGCACAGGATATAGATTTCAGATCCTTACCATCTTGGTCTTTTTTTTCCCTAGACAACTTTGAGGCAGTTGGTCCTTTTTCACTTGCAGTCTCCAAGTTAAATTCAATACTCTAAGTAGACACTGCTAACGTTAGGTTGTGGAAATGAGAAATCAGAAAAACAAAATGAAGACTGCCATTCCCTTAGGTTTGCTCCCTTTCCAGTTCCCATTTGAAATCTCATACCCTATGTCAGACCCCCTATTTGGTCCTGTAATGGCCTCAGGATTGCTGCCTCAGTTCCCAGAAGTTTTCATAACTTTTCAGAATCTGGGTTTTATTACTATAACATTCCCTATACGCTCTAGGAGTTGAGTGTTATTGAGTTTTTAATTTTGTCCTGAGAATTTTAGAAATCTATAAGCACCATTGTGACTGACTGTAGTTTTGTTTTCATCTTTCACTTTGTTTATTCTTCGGTCCTTTACTCCGCATCTGTTTCAACTAATAGGCTGTGCATTAGCTTTATTATACATCTGTCTTTTAAAAGAAAAGTTTTTCTCTTTGCAATGAAGATTTTATATTTTATGGCTTTATTTTGTATTTCCTTCCCTTTCATTTGGATTAAACACAGTTACCAACATATTTCTTAGTTGTTGTTTTTTTTTTTTTTTTGGTGGGGGGCAAGTATTGGGGATTGAACCCCAGGGTGCTGTATTACTGAGCCACATCCCCAGTCTTTTTTCTTTTTTTTTTTAATTCCCAGTCTTTTATCTTTTGAGACAGGGTCTTGCTAAGTTGCTGAGGCTAACCTCAAATTTGCCATCCTCCTGCATCAGCCTCTCGAGTCTCTGTGATTATAGGCATGCATCAAGCCCAGTTCATTTCTCAACTCTTTCACTTGAAATTTTCATCAGAATTTATTGAACACATATTGTGTGCCACGGTCTTTGCATTTCTGTCATCTTGTAAAGAGGAGTAAGATGCAACCTTGAGAAGTTTTGTTTAGGGAAACGAATAGACTCCATAATTATATTTGCAAGATATGTATAGAATGAGAGATAGCTAGGTGATTACAAGTACTTCTATGAAGTAGGTGAATCTCAATGAATGTTTTCATTCCTATAATTCTTTAGTGCTTTTGCACCCTTCCACTTCCCTATTAACGGCTTTCTTCCTATCACTTGAATTTAAGCACTGCCGCAGTGGCTTAGTTGGTGGACCCACTGTGGGTCCATTGTTCAGCATGGCATGCCAATCTAACTCTTGCCAGAACCTTTCTGGTTCTGTCAGTACATATTTTTTTTTTAAAGAGAGAGAATTTTTTTTTAATATTTATTTTTTATTTTTCCGCGGACATAACATCTTTCTTTGTATGTGGTGCAGAGGATCGAACCTGGGCCACACGCATGCCAGGCGAGCGCGCTACCGCTTGAGCCACATCGCCAAACCCTCTGTTCAGTACATATTTTAAAAACTCTTGACCCAGTCATCTAACTGTTTTTTGTTAAGCTTTGTCCTGGCATTTAGAAGATTCACAGGACCTCAATAGAATTTCCTTATAAACGTGTCCAAATCTCTGATTGAGTCAAATCTCCCCTGGCATTTCTTTTGAAAGAAAGGAATCAGTACTGTCCTCTCCCTTCTGCTTGTGAAGAGGCTGAAATCCGAAGTGAAGGAAGGAGACTGGATTGTGGTTGAAGGAGAGCAATCAATAAGAAAGGTAGCTCAGTAATGTCTACCTGATTCCTACTCTGCTGACTAGCTCATAAGCTTTGGCATTTCATTTACTTTCTGCCTTAGTAACTAGGCCTCCTGCCAATCTTCCCTTTTCTCATCTTCTTTTATTCATCTGTAAGTGCTTTTGGAAAGCAAGTGGGAAGGACAGAAATGGACCCTGTAAGAGGGTTGTGGACTTGAGAATGTCCTCAGAGCAGCAAGCATGAGTGCCTTAATTTGGCATTGTTTCTAGCCAATGAAATGGTATTTTCAACCAGTAGTCACCCATTGAGTTTGCCATTTCTCCACTTCACCTTCAGGGAGAACTGCAGTATTCCTTAAGTTAGAATTGGAAGCGATCATTGCTTAAAATCCTATTCAAAGTTTAGTTCAGCCAGATTCATACATCTTTGGAATGATGAGACCAGCCAGGTCCTATTAAGAATATAATTCTATGGGCTGGGGTTGTAGCTCAGTGGTGGAGCGCTCACCTAGCATGTGTGAGACCCTGGGCTCGATCCTCAGCACCACATAAAAATAAATAAATAAAATGAAAAAACTAAAAAAAAATTTTTAAAAGTATAATTTTATATGTGCACCTGAGGAGCTTTAACTTGTCTTTTTTTTTGGGTGGGGGGAGGGTACTGGGATTGAACTCTGGGGCACTCAACCACTGAGCCACATCCCCAAACCTGTCTTTTTGTATTTTATGTAGAGACAGGGCTTCACGGAGTTGCTTAGTGTCTCGCTTTTGCTGAGACGGCCTTTAAACTCAAAATCCTCCTGCCTCAGGCTCCCAAGCTACTGGGATTATAGGCATGCACCACTGCACCTGGTTTAACAAGTCTTAATTCCCAGAATTTTTGAATTCTCAGGACAGTTCTATATAAGTGTAAAATATAACTTCAGATGGTGCAGAATATTTAAAAGCATTCATGTTTGTAAGGCTCCCAGCTGATTGCAGCATGTGCTGAGGAATTCCATTGCGACTTTGGCTTTTGCCTTTGACTTAATTGTGAAAGAAATGATTGGTTTTATGCAAGTGAGCCCAAAACTTGTCCTTAAATGATATCCAAATGATGTGCTTTGGCTCGAGACTCCAGAAACCGTATTGTGGTTGAACTACATAAATTAATGCTAACTCTAGGCAAATAACAGGCAACTAGTAAATTTATACAAGGTTTGATTTCATGTAATCATGACTTCTTGTTCTGTGTGGTAGCTCTTTAAATTATTCATTTTTAGCATTTTAGTGCCAATGCTGATTGGCTCAGCATGGGCTTGCTGCATGGGCCCCTTGGATGGGAAAGTCAGGTTTATGATATTTTACTGGCCTTGTAGATAAAGTTACTTTATCTACCTTCTATATTTGTAAGTTCGGCCAACCATTACCTCACTATGAAAAACTATGACCATTTTATTTTTGACCGTTAGTTTAATAGAACATTAAATCTGTGCTTAACTCAGATCAGCTGCTGGACTAGTAATCAGATTGTTGCTCTTTTTTCCTTTTTTTAAAAAAAAAAAAAAAACAATTCAGTTCTTTTATTTTCATCATATACACCAAAGAATGAATTTTCATGTTGTATTTCCCAGGTCTCCAGAATCTTATTCCTAGCTGCATGGCCCTAGAATGGGCAAGCTCCTCCTTTTTTCCTTATCACCTTGGCTTCATTGGCCACTGTAGTGTCAGAGCCAGACTATGCCTGGTCCTGTTACATGCTTTGTTTTGCTTGGATTCTAGAGTCAGTGATTTCTGAGCTCCTGACTTTGAGATTCCAGTTTTTCCTGATTTCCCAAGAAACAGAGTAAGAAGTTGTAGCAACTGATGATGCTAGAGGTACCAGTGTGCTCTATGGATGTGGAGTCAATGAATTCTAAATGTCTAGGTGTAGATCTAGGACTTACAAGAATTCACAAAATATTTTATCTTTAAAAAGTTAAAGGAAAGTAAATTTGCCCCCAGAGGAATAAGGTTCTAGTGTAGCCATGTGGAAAATGGTATGGCATTTTCTCAAAAAAATGACAGCTAACTACCATATAATACCAAAATATACTTCGCTAAGAAAAACTATGAGTTTTTATGGGTATATATACCCATTTCTGAGTATATATCCCAATGAAAAAGAACAACAACAGGATATTAAAGAGACACCTGCTGTTATATGTTTATTGCAGCAAAGGTGGATAGTAGAGGCTGGGAATTTCAGGGAGATTGTGGGGGCAGGGGTGATAAAGAGAAGCTGGTAATCAGGTACAAAAATAAAATTATATATTGGAGGCTCAAGTTCTAGAGTTTTATAGCACAGTGTGGTTCAAGTTAATAATAATTTATTGTATATTTCAAAATAGCTAGAAGAATGGATATTGAATGTTCCCAACATGAAGAAATGATAAATCTTTGAGATGATGGATATGTTAATTATCCTGATCTGATCATTACACAGTGTGTATATGTATTGAAATATACTAAAACTCAAAAAACTGACACAAAATTGTATATTAGTGGAATCCCGTGAGTACATACAGTCTATAAGTGTATATAATTATTATGTATTGAAGTTTTTTGACAAGTTTTGTTTCTAAAACACCCTTTTGATGCTCATTATAAATCAGGTAATAGCCCAAAGTGTTAAAAAAGAAAAGACTTCTTGTTTACTATCCAGGGAAGAGTAATGACATTTGGGTGGTTCCATGCCACTTTTCCATCTATGTGTGTATATAGTGCTTTCTTTTTAGGAAGAAAATGTGGCTGTATATTCTACATGCTGGTTTTTCTTATTAAAATGTTTTTATGGAACATACAAGTTTCAATGTATTGATTTTTAATGGCTACATAAAAACATTTTGCTTGTTCAATAAATGAAAATAATTCATTGAATCCCTCTTATTAATGAACAACTAGATTTCTATGTATTCACTGTCCTCATAACTTTTGGTGAACATTTTTATAGCAAAAACCTTGTATATGGATATAATAGTTTGCTTAAATTCTTAGACGTGGTAGGGTTGAAAGTATAAACATGCTGTCCAGAAAGTTTATTTTTATCAGCATTATAGGTGAGTGAGTGAAGAAACTGAAGTCTTAAACTATTGCCATGCATAGAAAGGCAATAGTTTAACTTCTACATATACCAAATCTGGTGCCCACTTCAGTTCTACCCCAAGTATAAATTCTGTCAGTCGTCTTTCGGTACTCCTATCCCAGTGTGTTAGCCAGACCTGCTTGGAGAATACCCTAACTGGCCCTCTTTGCACCTCTCAAAAGGGCATTCATTTTTTAGGGCCTTCTCTAATCAACAGTCAGAAGTAGTTCTTCATCTGAGTTCTTGAAGCAAGGCTGCCTTTTCACTTCAGTCTTGCCTATGTTTCCATTCACCTTTTATTAGTATTAATACTAATATTAGTATTCTTCATAGACTGTCTTCATGTCTGATCATATGCTGCTTCACATATTTTGGAGAAGGGTTTTATAGGAAGCAACTTGGACATACTTGTCTGGGGAAAGACACTTTGAGAAGAATGTTTCCAGATAAATAGTTCAGCCACAAAGCAAGTTCAGTATTTGACTGTTCCTGATTGGCCCATAATGGTAGTTTCATAAGGTTCAATTTACGTTTCTGATACCCACAGAATTTAGTGTGCCCATGAGAGATGATTCAGTTTGCTCTCTTTTGTGCTAGAGGAGAGGAGTGTGTATCTCCTGTAAGACTCACTTGTGCTATACAAGTTATCTTAAAGTAGCTCTCCAATAAAATCTCTTAAGTGTATTTCCCCCATATTGATTACTGAATATGTAATATCATATATTTAGCAATTTTTAGGGTTCTATAGCCTTAACAAGTAAGTGACCCCTTGTTAAGTCTGGACTATAAATCTACAGAATTTGGTGTATTTTTGTTTTTGCAGAGCCACATAACAGTGGCTTATAAAGAGACACGTTTTCACTGCATTACAGTATTTTCCTAGTACACTTTGTGTGTATTGATTCTTGTCTCCTCTTCTTCCCACTGCCCTACTTTTTAGAGCCTGAT
Source organism: Marmota monax (assembly GCF_021218885.2). Taxonomy (NCBI): domain Eukaryota; kingdom Metazoa; phylum Chordata; class Mammalia; order Rodentia; family Sciuridae; genus Marmota; species Marmota monax. The sequence goes on from NW_026695235.1 coordinate 4,097,590, forward strand.
AAGTCTTTGTTCAGTAGTTACTCTGTATTTATTGTATATGGCCCGTTAACCATGATTCATGGAAAGGTAGTAGAATAATTATGTTTTCAAAAAGTGTTTTCTATCTTTGACCTTTGAAATGCCTATAAAAGTTCACTTCCAGTTATTTGGTGCATAATAACCCATTTAGGTAAGTGGTCATGTTTAAACATGTATTTAGGTGTCTTTATGTTTCTTAGCATTTGTGACTTGTCCTTACGGAATGACATTCTGATTTTAAATAGCTTCTGTGTTTGATAATTTTTAAATCCTTTATTACCTAGAACACAGCAACTGTTGATTTACCAAATTGGGGGACAAGGGGTTCTGGAATCAAAATATGTGATCAAAAGTTTTTGGGGTAACAGTGTCAGTGGAGCTTTGCACCCTGCCTAGGCAGGGCTGAAATTTCACACACTTAAGGTTGTTCTTCCAGGGTCTGCTAGTTGCAGAATTACTGCCATTCCCCTGGAGACCTGTTGAACTATATAGAAAGGTTAGTGCTATGGATTTTCTTTTTCAAATTGTTATGAGAATTCTTAGCAGAATTTCCAGGGACAGTCTCTCTATTGAAAAAAAAAATTTAATTTAAAGGAAATGTTTTAAAGGAGATGTCTTTAAGGTTCAACAGAGAATGGAAAAGCTTTTGCCTTTACATTTTCATAGGTTTTTATATTTTCTGTCCTGGCTGTACATGCTCTGGCCCTACAACTCTGTAGGAGGCACTCTGGAAGAGGGCAAGGTGTAGGTATGTGCCCTTAAGTTTTGTGGGTTCTAGGTGTTTTTAATTTCCCAGTGAATGGGGAGAGTGGTATTGTGCTAGTTGGGTGCTCTGGCTCAAAATGAATAGATAAATTTGTTGTTGGCAAGTTTCTTTTCTGGGACATAAGTATATATAATTAGATTAAGCATCAGTCTTTGATCCTTTCATGAATTATTGGTTAAAATAACTTTATTGAGAGGATTTTGTTTTAGGGCAAGTAAGATGCCGGTCTGTTATACTTCTCACCTCTTTGCTCTCATCTTTATTATAGAAACTGCCTGTCAGAATTTCTAGAACTGTGATTTTCAACACTTTATCTGAGGACCCTTGGGCTTCCCCAGTACTCTTGGAGGGGATCATTGTAAAGCAATAGAGTTGACCTTTGAACAACATGAGTTTGAACTTTATAGGTTCATGTATAGGCTTTCTTTCTTTCTTTTTAAATTTGGGTTCATTTGAAAAAACTCAAACAAACCACATATCCTGGAAATATAGAAAAAAGGAAAAGACACATCATAAATACTTAGATGATAGTCTATTTTATCATTGAGTACCATAAAGTATACACAAATTATAAAGAGTTAAAATTTATACATGTACATATTTAGATTATATGTGGACAAATAAAGTTATAGTATTGAATCATAATTGCATAAAAGTAAGTGTAGAACACATTGTAATTCTTTAATAATTTCCTACCTATCTCTTGTTGATGTTGTAGTGAGCTCAGGTATTGCAGGTATCTGCTTAAAACACTGTGTGGATGTAGTTACCACATGAGCAGTTCCTCTGTACCGTAAAAAGTATCCTGCCATTTGTCATGTTTTTTGCTGTGTGTAATACATACAACATAAAAGTATATTAATTGACTCCTATGTTACCAGTGAGGCTTCTGGTTAACAGGCTATTAGTATTAAGTTTGGGGGTATTCAAAAGTTGGGCTTGGATTTTCAACCTCTGGAGATGGGGTGTCAGCACAGCCAAGTGGGTAAAAGAGCAAGCACATTGACATAAATTTGGACAGTGGTACCAGTTTCCACTAGTAGTCCATGTATTCTTCACCACCACACAATTGCAGTTTTCAAAAAAGGCAGTTTCACTTAGGAATGCCCTTTAGAATGATGAATGGTACCAGAATAGAGAGGAATTTAGCTTTGGTAGGGGATTTAGAAGTGATTGGGTGCAACCTCCCACCCACTGCAAATATTGATGAAGGTGTGCATCCAATATCTTATTTGTGTATCTCAGGTGATGGAGAGCCAATACTTTACATGGCAACCAATTTCATTTTCATACAGCTGTATTTTTCAGAAATGTGTTCTGCAAAACACAAAGGCTGTTTTTCTGTAAACTTTACCCTTTGATTCTAGTCTACCCTTGAGGTCAAATCAAAAAGCAAATCTCTTTTACATAATAGACCTGCAAATATTTTAAGTTAGCTGTTGGGTTTTCTTTGTCTTTTGTATACTAATGGTTATGGTCATTTTAGTAATTGATAATGTAAAAATTGATTTTAATTTTTTCTAGGAGTAATTATTTTAAAAAATACTGTTACGTTAAATTGCCAGGTGATACTTTATCTTACCAGCAAATAATTAGAACAATGTAATTTTTTTCTTTTTCTATATACATGACAGTAGAGTGTATTTTGACATACGTACATGAACTACAGCTCATTCCAATTAGGATCCCATTCTTGTGGTTGTGTACATAATGTGGAGTTACACTGGTCATGTTAAAATATAGTCTTTAAAAATATATATATAGTCTTATCAATTTTGAAATGAAATATTAACTCTGGTCACTGTGGCCATGCAGTAGATCAGTATAACTTCTCTCACCTAACTGAAACGTCTTACACTTTGACTAACAAGGTTCTTCTCCCCATTCCCTACCTCACTTCCCTCAATAAATGGAACAACCATCCTACTCTTCATGCCTGCATTCTGCTCTTTTAGATTCCGCACATAACTGAAATCATGCTGTAGAACAATGTAACTTTTATCATTTATATTTATATTTGTATGTGTATTTGAACTTGATGTCGAAATATGTGAAATGTTTTATATAGCTATGAACTGCATAATGGCTTTTCATTCAGTGATGGATTGCATATAAGCTAGTGATCTCATAAGATTATATGACTTAATGATAGCATATGTTTGCATAGTGACCGAATGCATGACTGCATTTAGTTTCACTTCTAGATGAATTCTGGATCTTTTTGAAATATAATATCAGTATTAACAGCATTTTGGTACTACATAAGACAAAGAGGAAAGCACTAGTATTGTAATTTGGCTTCATTATTATGGTCACTACCCTGGCAGTGAGCATTGTATTATAGATAGGAGAAAACTCAGGGGATCCTTGAGAGAAGATAGGAATAAGGAAGCAAGAGATGCTCTTAGGAAGGTACAATTGATACCTTAAATAATTTAACCATCTGTCTATACTTATTCCTTATTGTGGACTCTTAAGACTTTGGAATAAAGTTGTGTACCTGATGAGCAAAGTTAGCAAAAGAATATTGATTGATTATCATAAGTGATGTTAGAAGTAAATGAGAATGACATCAGGAATGCCCGGAAGGGGTGATGAAGATTCAGAAAGGAGGGGCATAAAAAAGAAACTTATCAAATTGTGTATGTCCTCAGGAGGTATTGAGAATTACAACATTATAAATATTGTTTAGGTAAGGCTTGTAGAAACAGAAAAATTGAGAACCACTTATTTGGCAAAGGAGAAAACTTGAGGCATGACTTTATCCAAAGTGTTATAGCTCATTAATCAGTGATCAGGGACTAGATTCCGGTTTTCCTAGTTCCAGTTCATATTCATTATTTATTTTCCACTCAGCCCCCCAAAATTGTTTAATTGGCATATTGGTAGGTTGGGAAAGTCTCAGAGGGTACTGCTTTCAGATGGGTGGGGAAAGCTCATTAAAAAGCATGCATGACTTAGAATAGATGGAATTGAATGGCTCAGAGACCTTGTAACTGAGAATCATAGCCACAAAATCATTTGCTTTCAATGAACCATATACTTTTACAAATTGTGCTAAACAGACCCCTCACACCCCCAGCCTAAGTATTTCATTTTATTGGATCTCTAGGCTTCACCAAATTAGGGAGGCTGAATTTTGCAACCTGGGTTGATTAGATTAAGAGCATGTGGATGGGGTGGTGAGTACAGAATCTGTTCTGAGCCCTGTGGTAAGTTGAGGCTGATGGTGGTCATTCATTAGGTGGTAACCCTGTGTGTTTCTCTGATGGCCCATCCTATGGGGAATTCACTTTTTCTACCTCTCAGTCACTGGCCAGACTTGTGGGTTATCTGGTGCATTTTAGGGTGAGTGGATTGAGGCCCTACCAATTTCTTCAATCCATCACAATGTGAAGCAGGGATTAGCTGAATAGTAAAGGATTTAGGAATTGGGCCATATGGTCTCTGTTTTAACCACAGATCTCCCTTTAAGCACAAAAGCGGCCCTTAGACATTATGCAAATTCATGAGTTGGCCGTGTTCCAATAAAACTATTTGCAAAAATAGGTAGTGATCTGCATCTGGCCCATGGGCCCTGGTTTGCTGAGCCTGCTTTATTATAGGAGGGACATGTTGGACTACCCTAATAAACAAGAAATGTTTTTGCTCTTCCTTCAGTCTTTTTAACATTTGGGGTAATTTGAAGTTGCAGTCAAATTAGTATAACCATTCAAGTATTCTTCCAACATGACCTTTACATACCAAACAGGTGTGTTTTGATATTTTCCTAAATTACATTCTTGTTAGCAGCATTTCCCCATTTTGGCGCAGATGTTAAAAAAATTATTTTACAAGCTTTTACTTCAGAAGAGGGTACTCCCTATTTCACGCTGTAAACAATTTGGTTAGATTTTAAACAAGACATGAGATATTGAAATAGTCCTCTTTAATCAAGCAAAACTTAAAATTTATGATTTAGGTTACTAATCAAAAGACTGTAGGAATCTATAATTTTTTAAATCCATCACCCAATCTTTATTTGGATAGACTGTACATCCACTGTATTATAAGTTAATTGATGCAATGCCAGGTCAAGAAATAGCATTTTTAATGAAATGAAATATTATCCTACTGTTAATAATGAGGCTTCTGCAGAAATACGAAAATGTCTTTGTGAACTACTGAAATGTGAAAATTCAGTTTTCATGTGATTAGAACTGCATATATTTGATACTATCATAAGGAGCAATTGCCATAGAGTTTTTACATAGTTAATGGGAAGAGATTTTGATCCCTGATGTTATTATTTTCAGGAAAATTCTGTTTTATCATAAGGTTGGTTAAATATATAAACATAATATTTCAGTTGGGATTATTTAAATCAATAGTGGACTACAACATGAGACAAAAGTGAAACTATTCTAAGCTTAAAGCTAATAGTGCATTGATAATGTCTTAGCAGTATTTGTCAGAAAGAAAATGTATCCAATATAGTACATTTTCCATGGTCACCAGAATGACACTTGTTTTGCAGTTTTCTGATCATTGCAGCCACGGGGAGAAAGCCTTTTATTCAGTTCCCTCCTGTACTTCAAGATCTCCTTGCTTGTGTTGTTCCCTGAGTTCTGAGAAGTGCCCCTGTTTGCCACGCCTTCCACCTCCCCTGGCTGTTTTCCTTTTCCTTACCACAGGTTCTTCAGTTACTAACTGCCTTGTCATAGCATCTCTTAGAGGCTCAGTTCCAAGTCTGTAAAGCTTCTCAGCTCCTTTTTTACTTTATTTTATTTCTTGGTGAAGGTTAAATATGTAATAATAAAACACTACTAGACCAATGTCAGGCCTGTTGCAGTCAGATAGTAAATCATGGCTGTCATCGTTGTTGTTATTTAAAAATGCTACATTTAATCTCTTGACTGGTGCATTTGCCATTAACTCCTGTCTTACTCTTATGTGTTTTTTCTCCTGAAACACTTTGCTCAGACTTGCTTGCCCCTTGAGCTCTGGCACTTTCTCCCTGTCATTGCTGTCCCACCTTTGCCTTGGGAACTGCAATCTGCCTTCTGACCACATGTTGCTAAGTGCCCCTGTACTCACCAGGTTTTTTTTTTTTTTTTTTTTTTTTTTTTTTTTGTGGCTCTTTACTCCATTCTCAACCCCACATTGTGGAGGCTGCCTCTTTTCTTAATTTTTTTGTGACAGGGCAGGCTCCTGATATTCCTCATAGTTTGACTTTGAGTCCTCTTGTCAGCTTCTAGATGTTTATGCTCTTCAAGGTTCTGTTGTTCATACCTCTTCTCCCCTCACTGCAGGAGTCACCTCCTCAGGGCTTCCAGTAGCTGGATGCACAGATGACTATAAAACATGCATTTCTAACCCACCTGTATTTTGAACTTCGAATTTCTATCTTTGGGTCAACCCTGGGAGCCACAGACATCTCACACTTTGTGTGTCCTAAACCCAGTTCATTGTTTATTGTCCCCAGCTGGTTTCTCCAGATTTCTGTCAGATGCTAATGACAGTGCTATTCTCTAGCCACCAGGTTTTGGTGCCCTCTTTTGCCACAGCTTACCCTCCTTCTCCACATTGTACAAGTTGGATTTTTCAGGTTTATTGTGAATTATCTTCCCACATTTTGTTGTTAATGTATATACATATAGAGATGTCTAGAAATACTTCAGATGGTTCAAGTCTTATATCTCTGGGTGATTGGATTTTATATTGGCTGAATTTTATTTTTTATAAAGGCTTTTATTACTTATGTCATCAAATCCAGCCTATTGTCATCTTCTCAGCCCTCCTTGACCTGATCTCATCCTCTGGGACTTGTGGCTCTATCTCAGTGGCCTCATGCATTCTTGCCCTTATTCCTGTACTTGGTGCCTGGTTTGTTTGTGTGTTCCATCTCCAGTCTTCATTTTCAGGGCTCCTGCCATGTAAGCTTTCCTTAATGAGGCCATTCTCCCAACTAAAGGTGTTTCTTCCTTCCATGAGCCCCCTGGTCTCTCTGCTACTCTTTTGTTCTTCTTTCTGATCTTCTTCCATGTGTTTTATTAGATTGTAAGCTCCATGAGGGCAGAGATTGGGACTTATCCTTCCCCCTTTTGGTTATAGCCTTCTAACATTTCTTTTTTTAGTTGTAGATGGACACAATTTCTTTATTTTTATGTCGTGCTGAGAATTGAACCCAGTGCTTCACACATTGAGGCAGGTGTTCTACCACTGAGCTCCAGCTCCAGCCCATCTTCTAACATTTCGGGAACTACAGGCTGTGGTTTTGGTAGAATGGTCAACTAAGGTGTTCAGACAACAGGATGCTCTTCTCCTGGAGTTTAAGTTATAAGATACAAGGACTGACCAGTGATTTGTACTGATTGTACCTGGCTCAGGTGTTCTGAAGAAGCCACTCATAAGTTCCTGCCTCCCAGGTTCTTGGAGCTGATCTGACCTTGGAACTCTCTGAAGCCTGATTCTCCATATTTTTCCTCTGTGTCTGTGAGCTGTCATATCTTTATAATAAACATCTCCTCTCACACTCTTAAGTTAACCAAAACCAAATTTCTGTTGCTTTAACCCAGAGATCCCTGCCAGTAGAGGTGTTATGATTGGAACTGACTGCACTTAATCATTCTAGTTCTCATATTGATTGTGATGATTATTTTTTTTTATTTCTCTTTAAAAATGAAAACAAACAATCAAAAACCAGCCAGAGACTGCTGCTGCTTTGAAACGGACAATAGAAGCCCTGATGGACAAAGGAGCCATAGTGAGGAACTTGGAAAACCTGGGTGAGCGAGTACTTCCTTATAAGATCTTCGCCCACAGTCAGCAGCACAGGAAAGGCGGGTAAGTTTCTTCATGAAGTGCGTGGAAAATGTCTTTGATGGACTCATTAGAGAATACTTATCTATCTTAGAAATTATCATAATTTTGCAGTCAAATCCCTCTTTTATTGGGTGTCATTCAGGTTGTATCACAGCAGTATCATGTTGTAAATAGGATTCAGTTATGCTGGCCCTTGGCAGACTATAATCAGAGCAAAATAGGCCATCCTACACACAGAGGCTTATAAGCTCTCAATTATGGGAGGCTTTTCTTGTCAAACTGAACATCTTTGTCCCTGACATTTTCTTTTAACTTTTGTCTTTAAAACACCTCAGTGAACAGTGTGTGTCCACATACTCAGCACATTCTTTTTGAGTATGTAGGTTGCAGAGACGCAGATGTGCTTCTTTTGACCAGTATACACCAGCAGAGCTAATCCACAGGAAAAGTGTGGTTTTACCCACTCCAATTAATGATCAGTTTTCTGTAGTGGCATTTTTTTCTCTCACAGGGTACAGCATCTTCCTCAAACAAGGGTTTGATACTGTGCTAATAACTATCTTTGTAAATAATGTATAGAGGGGGTTTGAAGCTTATTTAAGCTTTAGTTAGTGGTGTCTTTTTTACATGCAAGGTTTCTGGTTTGGGGGAAGAATCTTCTCATATTTTGTTGGGTTTTGTAGGTCGGTATTAGAGAAGATGGAATTAGTCTTTAGCACAGTGGGGCAAGCCCGGGGCAAAAGATGCCACTCTCCCTCCAGTACTCAGCAGCTCTCTGTGGTGAGCAATTCATTTAGCTTTTCTATTCCAGCTTCCTTGGGCATGGAATTCAGATGGTCATTCTCTCATTCATATTGTCCCAGGGATCAAGCAGTATAATCTCTGCAGATGTGCTTTGTGGACAAAATGCTGCTTCAGTCTTGTTTTGTGGTCATGTGCAGGTGGAATGCATGTTGGGGTCTCAGTGGAGTCACACCTCAACAGAGGCTTTCTTACGGCATTTCAGCTTCTACTGGGATGTGGCATGTGCTACAGACCTCCTCTTTTGCTTGCCTCACATTATTTTATGCTAGTGTTCAGCTTCTTGAGAGCACCTGGGAAGAGAGTACCTGAGCATTGCTAAGCAACAGGAAATACACAATGGCTAGGCTTCTTCCACAATCAGGGAGTGAGGAATGGAGATTGTGAGGGGTATGTGTAACTAAGTTCCCTCCCTCCCTCCCTCCCTCCTTTTCTTCTTTCCTTCCTTCCTTCTAGATTTAAACACAAATGGGTATGGCTTTAACAACAAGATGGTGGATTTTGTTTATAAAGGAGCATATAAGTCATGTAGTGATAGGCACCTGTAGTCCCAGCTGAGGGAGAAAGATGAATTGAGCCCAGGAATTTAAGGCCTGCCTGGGCAACTTAGACCCCCATTTCCAAACAAACAAAAGAGAACAGAGCATATAAGATCTGGCCAGGAATTATTAGCCAGGTTCTCAGATGGAAGGCACTGTACAGAGAGAAAAGTCAGTTTCCTCATCCATGTGGTACTGCAGGGGTATCCAGTAGGAGGACCTCCTTCTACAGTTTTTCCGAGCACAGGACTTTTAACTTTTTTGAGGGCTGGTGTGACCAGCACTCTAGAATATGCACTTCTAACAAGTGCATGGGGGAATGTTGATGTTGCTTGTTTAGGATCACGCTTTGAGTGCCATCATATGAACTCCTTTAGTATCAGGCCTCTGTGTGCAGTGCTGGGGATATGTGTGTGTGTGTGGCAGGGGTCACTCTTTTCTTTATGGGTAGAATAAATTCAGGTCTTAGAAGAACTCCCCTGAAACTGCTGACAGCGCTAGCCCTGCACTTTGAATTCCTGACCAAATCTGCATGTGCTTCACCAAGGACTTGATTACATTCACTTAATACATTCGCTTTTAAAGATCTTATTTCTGTTTGTTGTTGTTGTTTGTTTGTTTGTTTGTTTTAACTTCACTGTCCTTAGCAAAGGAGAGACAGCACACTTAGAGTGTATACATGTGTGTGTGGTATACATTCATAGAAAGGAAATTCCCAGCTGTGGTCGGAGAGGTTTAGCTTATTTTTCTGAGACAAGTCAGTGCCTGGTATTTATTTGTTTTAAAGGTACTCTTTTTCCCAATGTTTATAGAGAAGCTTCAAAACAAAAATGGGGTGTATGTGATCAGTTAGATATGGAAAGCCTTGCATGATCTACTCCCTTCTAAAAACTTATGTGCATTGGCATATGAATGGTGGTAAGCCCTTCGGTTAAATCCCATTGACCATATTGCCTTTTAATTTTGTAAAAACTGTGAATATTCTCCACAGTGACTTTTGGTCACTGAGCATATGAGAGCAAGTGTATTGGAATTAACTGGATAAAGAGAAGCCAGTGATGTGTCCAGATGGGAGCTTGAGATTAGTTGGATATTCTCTTGGTTTTGGCCAGTCCCCTGGAGTCACTAACCTTAGTCAACTTTTCCTTCAGTTGGCAAACTATTCATATTATTGCACATGGTCAAAATGATATTGCAGATATTTATTAAGTGGATTATGTGCTCTTGGTTGCTAGAAGCTGGAGAAGTCTCACTTTTAAAAAATAGTTAAGAAGAAACAGAGTGGACTTGTCACCTGTGCATTTAGTAGTCAAAGTTTTGGCTAATTTTCAGCAGCTGAGGAGGCCACGACATATATTTGCAGTTTAGGCAAGGCACCAGTTTTAATCTTGATGCTAGTTGTGAGAGCCATTCTTCTAGCTGGGTTGTGGAGTAAGCCTAGATGCCCTTTGAGAATCACATTCCATTGTGCTATTATTGCTGGTACTGTGTGCTTTTATTTTTACATTCACAAGAAGAAGTGGTCTGTCCTAGTGGTATCCATAGGTCTCAGGATGGTTCCTGGTGTCAAGGAATTTTCCGTCTAATTAGGGACTTGGCTGCTTAGTAATCTAGGTACCAACAAAGGGACTGTGAGTAAAGGTGCCTCATAGCAGTAGGGCCAGGGCCAGGCCCAGGCTGACAACCAGCTGTCCCTGTCACAGTTAGTTTCCCAGCATGTTGGGTGATTACCACTGCCATTCTCTATCCCTACCTCCTCCCCCAGATTGGCCCCCTGCTGCATATAGGCCAGATGGGCTGAAGGATAGACAGTGCCTGGCAAGGAGAGAGCCACTGCCTTAGAGTTATCAGGGATGTCTTCCAGCGGGGGACACTTTGGGAATGGTGCCATTACTTATTATTTTATCAGCCTATTTCCAGGTTATGCCAAAAATAAAAATATAGTCATTTCCATCCCAAATATTAATTTGGTCAGTCCCTACTTTAGAGATAAGTATGTTCCAGAAATTTGTCTGTAAGTTCGTTGTTTGTAACTAAGAACTGTTTTCCCACTGGAACAACTTGGTTAAGTTCCAAGTCTGGTCCACAGAAATATACTCAATTCATTTTCTCTGAGGGTCAGAAGTTGATGGGCCATTCATGTTCAGCTGAGGACCATTTTAAATTTGTTTTTAAAGATACTAGTCTTTGTTCTATCTGGCAGCAGAATGGAGCCTGGGTCTGTTCACCCTTATCAGGGATGGGGTCAATATCTCAGACACCTTAATAAAAGGGGTTCACACTAGTTTTCTATTTCCCCAAGGGCGATACTGTCTCAAGCCAAGTTTCCCTCACCCCTACCAGGTGATGTGAACTTAAAAACAGTGAAGTTGACCAGCTGCACCTGTTGTTTGGGGTGGTTGGGGACTTTTAATTCTCCTGAACCAGCTTTCCAGATGGAGATTTCTAGCCTCATTTACAACCTGTTGTCACCAGGCAGTGTCTGGAAACCACTGGTGCCCAACCTAGAGGGGCGGGGGGTCTTAGGACAGCAAGGAACTGCTCCTAGTTCTGGATTTGCTTTAGTCTCTTACAGGCCTCTTCATTAACTGCCCCCTGTGCTTTCATGTGCCCACCCTGATGTGCTTGTCTACTCCATGGGGAAGGCAAGGTGCTGTGAATATGCTTGCTATATTCCTCGCTGTCTGAAAGGGAAGGATGTGCCCCACAGAGTGGGGAGCAGTGGGAGTTGATGCTCCTTTAGACCCTTGTAAAGGGGCAGGTAGCTTACTGAGTACTAGTTGACATGCACACCATTTGAGATCCTCTTTCCACTAGATGGGGCTGGACAGGGAGAGATTCCAGTGCAGCAGAGAGAACTATAGACGGAGGAAGCTGGTCCATATTTCAGTGTTGGGCTTCTGTGTGCTGTAAAAGGCTGCCTCAGTGGTGTTAGACTCCATTTACTTGGTCTGACTTTATTTAGTGCTGTGAGACTGTGCTGCCTGCTGGACCTGTAAATAAAGAGTTCTTCAGTAGTAAAGGGGGTTCTGCCTCTTTTTCCCCTTCTTTTTCCATTCTCATCCACTTTAAAATTTGGATAGGTGCTTACAGCAAAGTTCTGCTGGCCTACATACAAGATACCGTTCTATTTACGGGTAAGCAGAATGATAAAAATAACTGACTCTATGGTGAATCAGTGGAATTTTACTGACTTGCTCCCCAAGTGTATCGGCAGTTTACTCCAAGAGTGCTGGCACCATCTCTAGAGGAGATTGATTCTCCTCTGTAGTTTTCCCGTTAGCTAACATTTCCATGTTCTTGTGCTTTCCTGCCAGCATCAAGTCAAGGCCAGCATCCTGACCCCATTCTTGAGTATAGGTATGCTGCAGCCTGTTTCAAGGCAAGGCTGTTGAGTCCTGGGAGGTTTCTAAGTGGCAGTACCCCAAGATTTGTAAGGATTCTGCTTTGTAAGGTTCTTAAAATGAGACCCAATTGATATAAAAAGAAATGAGGCTTTTGCATGCAGACAGTGCCTTGTTTTTAAGGTGAATAATTTACTGTCTCTGTGAAGCCTGAATCCAGAAAGATTTAACCAATATAGTCTAGGAACTGGCATCCAAACAGATCTGTTTCCTATCTACAAAAAGGCTCCAAGATGCTTCAAGGCTGCAAAGCCCTCCCTCCCCCTCCTCTACCTCCTCCACCCACTGGGCGCCACTGAGTGCTTCAGTGGAAATTTCCACTTGTCTGACAGGGGGAAGGGGAGGTTGTCTGAGAGAGACATACAAAGAATATAACTCTAATTCAAGCAAGCTCTTTTTGTAGAAAACTTGTAAATACAGGGTTAAGACAAAAATGCAATTAAAAAAAAAAAAACCACCTTTCTTGCATTTAAGTATACTACAAGAAAACAAATTTTCTCCCTTAAAACCTGGAGGAGTGGGACTGGGAACTGGCAGCCGCAGGCAGTCTGCACAGTCTGGTGTCAGAAGATGACCAAGTGGTACCCAGGGTCTAGGATGACCCTGGGGACATGGAAAGCAGCTGTTTCCCTCATGAGGACACTGCTGTGGATGGTATTCATTTTTTCAAGCATTGAGCACAGTTTGTCCTGGAAGCTGTTTCTCTGGGTCTTTTCAGATCTCTGAAAGAGTTTTCTAGTGTGAAAATGTCTTAAGAAATCGAAAGGAAGGTAAATTGACACTTTGAAGACCATGTGGGTAAGTTCAGCCTGGAGAGTACTTGACTGTTCTTTTGAATGTTGGTATCTGATAAAAAATGACTTGCGGGGAATGAAATTGACTAAATTTCGTTGTGTTCATGTACAAATATGTAACAACAAATCCCAGTATTATATGTAATTCTAGTACTAAGAAAAAAAAAACTTGAAAAAAGAAAATATTTTTCCCAGTTAAAAAAAAAAGAAAAAGAAAATGCCTTAGTGTACTGAACCTGTTTTGGCCCCTCTTCTCTTCCACTTCTGCAAAGTTGGTGTGCTTACAAGTTCAGGCTTTTCTGTAGGGAAGAGATGTGCTTAGGAAAGCTGATACCAGCCTCGTAGATGAACAGATTCTATAATAGAACCACACATGGGGAGACACCACTTTAAAGCAAATATTGCGAGGCGTTATATGTTTTAGACAGTGGTAGTGCTTAGGCTTAGGCTACCTTGTATGCATGCAGAACCATTTCCCTTACACCATGCAGCACATGGCTGAAGGTGCTGGGAATTAGATTTTAGATTGTTTTTCCAAAATTATTGTCTACTTATTGGTTCAATCACTGACTAGAATAAAATGGAAAATAGAAAACGGAAAGCTAGCTCTTTGCAGTATTTTATTATTTTTTCCTCATTGCAATGTCTGCTTTGGGGTAGTTGCAGTATAGTCATAACTCTAAATTATTCTACTATAGTGAGGAGTTTATAGTGAGGATATAGATGGAAATAAGAGAGTCCATGTGTAGGATTTCAGGTCTTGTGTTCTGATTCTGCCTACATTGGTGAGGGCAGGAAGCAAGCATTGGTAATCTCATGGTGACTCTGTAATCTTCTGGTTCCTTTCCTCTCTCAGGCAGGGTGAAGGTGGAGCCAAGGGCTCCCAGATTCCTTGGGAGACTCTGAGTGCTTTTCTGCATCCTGCCCTTGAACTCAGCTCCTGAATTTCAGATGCGTGCGATACCCCATCAGGATGTAGAGAGTGGACATCAAGATAGTTCCAAGGTCATTTTTTCCACCTAACCTTTGGGACTTGAGCTGTCATGTGAATGGTATCTCCCCTCAGGCCTCAGGAACTGTCTGGATCCACAACTCCAAGTGGGTTACAAGGCTCTCCTGGGTGTTTATTTTCACATCTGCAAAAAGCCTCATTCTCATTCTTTGAGTCATCTGTTGTTAGCTAAGCCCAGCAGCCCACAGTTGGGTGTCTGTGATTGTCATGGCATTGCCACAGTCTCCAGCAGGAATGGGAATCTTGTTGAAGTCATAGAATCCTGGGTTTCTGCTGGCACAGCAGCCCTTGCATCTTCTCTCTGCAGCTAGACTGTGTGTTCCAGGAGAACGTCCCCCTTCATCGTTTCAGACTCCTGAGGTTTGCCTGTAGGGTACTCAATAATCAGGTTTGCTCTGACAGTAGGTCGGGTTGGAGGAGGAATCTTTACTGGAAGTAACAAATAATTGATCCTTCATATATGGGAGGGACATGATGAACCATTTACCTGTGTTCTTGGGCCACTCAGGGAGACAGGTTGTGTGTGTCCTGAACTTCTGCTTGGTAACCTTATGGTGGGGAGGTAAGGAGCTCACCTTTCAGCAAGGAGTGAACACAGTAAGATCTTCCCATCTCTGAGCCACTTTCCCCTTTTTCTGTTTGGCCACATTTCCTTTTCATGGAAATTTTCATGGTGTAATAAGGAAGGAGCCACGGGAGTGGAAGCAGTCTTTGCCCTCAACAGCCGCAGGCACAGATCAGCAGGGAGATAAGCGTGAAATGACAGTCACAAGCTGTGGTTGTGGGTGCAAACCATTTGCATTTTGGCCAGCACTTAGGGTTTGGTTGTTGAAGGAGTGTCATGAAGGAATTGAGAGAGTAAAGAAGAGTGGGCTTTTGGTGGCAATAGGGAGCTTCCAGAAGCCATTCCACAGCCCAGTCCTAGAATTTCCAGACCTTTTTCTAGGACTTGGTTTTACAGATAGAGGGAGGAGCTGTGTGGTCTGGGGTCTGGAGTCTGGAGCTTGCCTCTTAAATCTTTGTGACCTGGGGCAGATCACTTCCCTTTCTGGCTTTGGTATTCTCCTGTGAAGGGTTGGGCTGCATTGTCCTTATTGTCCTTTCTAGCAGTTAGTCTATGATTTTGTAACTCATTTCGTTACCAAGCAGTCAGTGGCTTCTCGCGTCCTAGAGTTGCTCTGTTTGAGTCCTGGCTATGGCCACTTAGTAGCTGAGTGAGCTCAGGCTAATGAGGGAACCTTTCTGGAGTCTCTTTTAGTGATGTTAGATTCTAAGACTTGGTGCGGGCAGAGTGTATGGAAACCACACACTAGAAAGTTCCAGGAGTCTTCGTGGCTGGGAGAGCACTGCTGGAACCACACAACAGCACTCAGCTCCACTTCCTCTTCTTCCACTTTCCTAATTTCTCCCATGGAGTGGGGTTTCTGCTGCCCTTCATCCTCCTCAGAAGCTGTTTAAAAGATATGAAAGCACTTTGAAAATTAGAGAGTGCTGTTATTATGTAAGGCGCTTCTTTCTTTTTAAGTTCTGAAATATGAGGTTTGTGATCTATCTGGCTTCTATTCTTTTTGCCCATATCACAAAATGATATCCAGAAGCTCTGGTTGTGTTTCTTAGGATTATCTGGTGAGTGCTGGTCTGTGAAGAACATGGTTTAGGAAGACTGAGGATTGATCGACAGAGGATGTAAATACACTTTTAGTGGCAGCTGTAAACATACTTTCTCTTAGAACATGTGGGCTAACTTCTAAGATAGCCCACAAAAGTGCCTTAGACCTGCGATGCAATTGAATAGAAAATGGAAGAAAACAGTTCTTGCCATTAATGATATTATAAGTAAAACTGAGACAACCCCAGACAGTATTTGAGGAAGTTGAAGGGCAGCCTTTACTTGGGGGAGCAGGAGATGGCTGTGGACTTGCTAAACAGGGCTGGCAGTGGTGATGACTCTGTCAGTTGGTGCCTCAGAGCAGCCCAGGCCCTTGCTGAGCACCTCCCTCCCATGTTATCCGACACACTGCCCTTAAGCTGCCCGCACAGGTGTACAAGTGGAATGAAGTAAGAAACTAAAGGCAAAGAAAGAAGCAGGGAGGTGCGCAGAGAGTACATATATGTTCAAAGGAAAACTACCTGCTGTCGTGGGAATGCTAGCAGACAGAGTAAGGTCACAACTCCTGCATGGTAGCTTGGAAGGACATTTTGATGAATAGTGAGCAAAAGAACAAATGAATAAATGGGAAGAAAGAAGTGCTGGGGAAGCTCTCCTCCTGCCACCAGGTGGCCAAAATAGAATTAGTGGAGGGCAAGGAAAGTGAGGAAAAGACTGGTGCTGGCATAGAGCAGGTAATTTGAGATTGTTCACACTTATTTTTCAGGCTCTACTCCAGAGCCTTGTTCAAGGCAAGCAATCAATAATTAAATGTGGAACAAATGAGTAGTTCATTAGTTAGGTGATTGCAACCCTATTGTCTGCCGTATGGGGATAGAAATAAGCAAGTAGAATTAAGCCCTGGCCAGGTTGGTGCGTAGTTTCCAGAGTAAGCAAATATGTGTGCAAGTCACTTATCTCAAGAAGCTCATAAAATGATGGAAGAGTTTACACCATTTCTGCTTCAATTTTCAAGGAATCTAGGAGGCTTCATTGGTTGTAACTGCTCCCTTGTCTTTCCTACCCCATTATCAGGTCATTTACCAAGTCCTGCACATTCAGCTTCCTAAGTACTATTTTTAAATCAATGACGTTATAGAGGTAATTTAATAGATATACAATAAAACTGCACATATTTAAAGTATACAATTTAATAAGTTTTGATATACACACACACCCATGAAATCACCGCAATCAAGATAATAAACTTTCGTCATCCTGTCTTCTCCTGTCCTTGTGATCCCTTCCCTCTTGTCCTCCACCCAAAGCAACCCAATTGCTCTCTTTCATTTCAGATTTGTTTTTTATTTTCTGGAATCTTAGATGCAATCAGGCAGTATGTACTCTTTTTACTCCAGTTTCTTCATTTGAAATAATTGTTTTAAGACATGTCAATAGTGTGTATCAAGAGTCTAACTCCTTGTTGTTGCGGAGTTGCTTACCACCATATGCTTATCATTTGACTGATATGCATGTTGCTTCCAGTCTGGGTTGCTCCAGACAGCAAGGCACAGATATTGTATGGACCTGTGCTCTAAATTCTCTTGGGTAAATCTAGAAATAAAATGGCTTGATCATAATAGCAGTTATGTATTTTTTAACTATTCAAGAAAATGTCAAATGTTTTCTCAAATTGGTTAGAGCATTGACAGTCCCAGTACTCGTATATGAGAGTTCCAGTTTCTCTCAGTCCTTACCAACACTTGTTATGGTCAGTCTTTTTAAATTTAGCTATTTTGGCAGAAATCACTTTGTGGCTTTAATTTGTATTTTATCAATGATTGATGGTTTTAAGTATCTTTTCATGTGCTGTTTTTTGTCATTATGTATCTCATGAAATGTGTTTTCAAGATTGTATTCTGGGTAATAGTATTTTATCAACAGTTTTTAAATTTTTTGATCATAGTCATTTTAATATTAAACTAAGTCTTAATTTGCATTGGTGTTGTATCTGAGGACACTTGGCTTCACCCGGGGTCCCAAAGACTTTTCTATGTTTTCTTCCAGAAGTTTTATGGCCTGATGTTTCACATTTAAATCTATGTTCCATTTTGAAGCTCATTTTCTTATATGATACAAGTATGGAACAAAGTTCAGTTTTTGTATAAGGATTTTGAAAAGTCTGCTTGAAAATTATATATTTCTCTACTGGTATTCACATTTATTTCCAGTGTCTGATTATTTGTTGTTAATATAGTAAACTAAGGTCATTTTTTGGTCTATTAATTTTGTATTGTGCAGCTTTGCCAAACTCAGTGGTTCCAATCTTTTTAATAATGTCTTTAGGTCTTCTCAATAGTCATGTCATATGCAAATAAAGACAGTTATATTTCCTTCTTTAACAATCTGGAAGCTTTTTATTTCTTCTCCCCTCCCCGCCCCCACAGTATTTGGGATTGAACGCAGGGCTTTGTGCATGCTAGGCAAGTGCTGTACCACTGAGCTACAGTCTGTCCCCTTTTTATTTGATTTTCTGGCCTTATTACACTAGCAAGCATTTTCAGTGCATTGTTGAATAAAAGGGATACTATAGAGGACATTCTTGTTTGTTTCCAATGTTGGGGGAAAGCTGAATTTTATCAGTTGGTAAATACTATTTGTAGGATTTTTAAAGATGTCCTTTGTAGGATTGAGGAAGTTTTCTAATTCTCTCTGGTTTCCTGAGAATTTTATCAGGAATGAGTAGGGTATTTTGGTTAATGCTTTTATTCACCTGTATTGAAATGATTGTGGGGTTTTAAAATGTTTTGTTAGTAACTAACAAAATGTAACAATACATTGTTACAATACATTGGTTGATGTATTTTTTTCACATGTTAAGCCAATATTATATTTTTGATATGTGCCCTGATTCGTCATGATAGATTGTCCTTTTTATATATTATAGTGATCATTTTGCTGAAATTTTATCTAGAATTTTTTTCATCTGTGCATATGAGAAATCAATCTGTTCTTTTTCTGTGATGTCTTTGGTTTTGGTATAAGATAATGCAGGCCTCTAGCAGAATACAACAGACACTAGTATGGCAATATGTAAATCAATGGATGTGTAACTGATGTGATTCTGCAATCTGTATATGGGGTAAAAATGGGAGCTCATAACCCACTTGAATCAAATTGTGAAATATGATATATCAAGAACTATGTAATGTTTTGAACAGCCAACAATAAAAAATTAAAAAAAAAAAAAAAAAAAAAAGATAATGCAGGCCTCAAAACAGTTCATAATATCCCCAACTATCCTTTTAGTACTTTAAAAGGCTGTTTCATTTCACTTTTCTCTTTCTTAATAGTGATAATTTATCTTACCTCTTTTTTTATTGATCTGACTAGAGACATATTGATTTTATTGATCTCACTGAACTAGTTTCATTATTATTGTTTTTCCTTTTTAGAGATTTCTGCTCCAATCCATCCATCTTATCTTCTTCCCTATTATTGAATTTAATTTGCTCCTTTTTCCAGTTTCTGGAGGTAGAAACTGACATCATTGATTTGAGGACTTGCTTTTTACTTATATCAGTGTTTTTAGGGCTCAATTTTTCACTATGTACTATTTTTGTGGCATCCCCAAATTTTCAATATGTTATAGTTTCATTTATTTTAAAGTACTTTGTAATTTTCTTTTTGATTTCTTTTAATCCATTCTTCATTTAAATGTGCATTTTAGCATTCAATATTTAGAAGATCTTTCTTATTATTTGAGTTCCTTTAGATTTATTGACACTTATTTTTTTATTTTTTGAGTGACATAATTTATCTCACTGTTTATAGAGTTAGTGTCAATTGTGACATAATTACTGCTTGAAGATAATGAAATTTTAATAAAAGTCAGAGGGACTGGCTGTGATGCCTGCCACTGATGCCTGGGTCTGACAGTTTGCACCATAGCCCTCTGAGCACTTTTTGCTCTGCCTGAGTCCCAACAGGTGCATACAGGGGAAACTTCCACTCCACCACAGAGGTGCTCTACACTCTGTTATGTGGAGGTGGGAAGAGACTGACTCCATTTTTGCGCTTTCAAACTTGTGCCCACTCACACTGCTCTCCTACACCACTGCATTTCTCCTGGGGTTCATCATCAGTCTTTTGCTGTAGTCTCTGTGGTCCACAGGTTTCACATCCATCATGGTGGCCTTAATTTGAGACTCATCATTGTAGGTCACCAGTTTGACCCTGATTCTGAATGTAAAGGATCGAAAGTTGGCATTCTGGGAAACTTCTTCAAATGCCTGCTCATTCTTCTCTTTTAATTCCCCAAGATAAACAGTATTTCGTCCGAGGATAGCTTTGGCAGACTCCTAGAAACAAGTCACCCACTGATTTTCTTGGAAATCTACAATATTTGCCGACAAGATCATGCTGTATTTAAAATTGGCAAATTCACTGTCGCACTTTTCACAGTGGTATAATCCATTCTGTTGGTCAATCACTTATTGCAGCCCTGAGTTGGGCAAGCCTGGTACATACAGTTCTCTTTGCAAAGACACAGAGCTAAATAGTCAGCCTTGTCACCATGGCCCAAGTTCTCCGATTTAACCTCATATAAAGTTTTCCAGTTGGTGTTGCCTTCTCCTTCTTCTCCACTCTTTAGTTTAGAGAGGGAACATCTGAGGCTTGTTCTTCTGAGTCAAACCATCCACAAAGCTTATAGGCCTCTGAGATGTCAGGGTTCAAAATGACAGTGCTTGAATTCAGATAGTACGGAAATGTTCTGTCCTCCAAAATGGAAAACTCTGGCTCCTTTAATGGCTATCACAGGATGTCTAAACCATCAAACTTGTCAGCATCTTCTCTCCACAGAGTAGCAGTCACCACTTTCCCTGACATGTCCATTAAATAGATATTTCTTTTAGAAACTTCTCTGTTGTTAAATTTTATTATGATTTTAGAAGCATCTATATAGCTCTTGCAGATCCCGATTATGTCTACAAGTGTGTCTTTAGACTTGTTCTCTAAGTCACCGATGTCAGTGAAATCAAACTGAACTTTAGGTAGATGATGATCATCTTCACAGGGCATGACACAAGTCTCATTGAAAGTCATCTCATAGTCATTTTTAACAGCAGAAAATTATTTGTTAGCGATCTTCAGGGTGCATTTTGAGAAATAATATATCTTCTTAACTTCAGTAAGGAGAAAGAACTTGTCTACTTGCCAACTGAAAGTAGTAGCTTTGATTTTACCACTTTTAACAACTAGTTCTATAGAGAAAAGTTTACTTCTCCTCGAATTGCTCCAGGTACAGATTTTACTTTTGTTGCTAACATGAGCATAAATAGTCCACTTGGACTGGTAAGAGGTGGGCTGGCAATGGGTACCACTTTGGACTATGCCCCCCCCCCCAAAGATGTAATAGGCTGGTTCCTCCAGGTTTTCCAGATGTCTTTGAGGCACCATAACCCATAGATGATGAGCTCCCATTCTATTGCTGGGGCTTGCTGGTTTGAGGTGGGGAAAGAACTACTTGCTCCTGCCACGTCCTTCATTACAGGGCACTATATGGCCAACCTTCAATCCACCTGTTTCAGCTGATTTCAAAACTTCTAAGTCCATCAAACTAACTACTCTCTCTCCATCTTTCAGAGTTCAGAGTGTTAACAGTAAGTTGACAACAACAAGAGAGTTCAATTGTGTTGCCAACATAAAAGACAATAGATGTGTTAAATTCATCACTCATAAGCAGTTGATAACAGGGTGGACTGTTCCCTGTTGTAATGGGATGGATGTTATTGGCCTGGAGAATTGGTTTTATTGATATATCTCCCTGTCACAGTATGGCCACCATGGTCCCCTTGCTCAAATGGCTGACCATGGTTCCATGGTGCTAACTGTCATGATTGCTCCTTGGCTCCCCAGCTTCACTGACACTTATTTTATATCTGAGAATATCTTTGACCTTGGTACACGATCTGTGTCCTATTTTGGCCGAGTGACGGGTTCTGTAAATGTCATTAACTTCCAGTTGGTTGGTGCTCACTTTTTGTTATCTTTGCTGATATCCTGCACACTGGTTCTCTCAATTTCTGGGAGAAGAATGTGAAGAGTCTCCAGTTGATTGTGAATTTGTTTCTCCACTCAGTACTGTGAATTCTTGCCTTCTGCATGCTGAAGCTCTGGTATTTGGTGCATCCACATTTGGGGTTGCTATCTTCTTGGTGAATCCACCATGAATGAATTCTCTCCTTTTTATCCCTGGTATTTTCTTGGCTTCAGAGGCTATAACCTCTTGAGCTCTATTTTGATTAGTTTTTTTTTTTTTTTTTTTTGCTTGGCACATGTTTTCCCATCTCTTGTTTGTTTACCTGAATGATTTTCCCAGTAGTGCTAGCTAAGAAGAAACAGTCACTCAAAATTTAAGCTGGGTGCAGTGGGTACGTGCTTATAATCTCAGCAATTTAGGAGGCTGAGGGAGGAGGATTAAGTTTGAGGCCAGTCTCAGCAATTTAGTGGGGCCCTATCTTAAAATTAAAAGGGGTGGGTATGTATCTCAATGATTAGAGTACGCCTGAGTTCAGTCCCCAGAAATTTGCTTGAAAATTTTGAACTTTCTTTGTATTAAATTACATAGAATGCCATCCTTTTTCTTGTGACTTTCTTCCTTGCAGAACGTGTTCATTTTCAATGTGGTTTTTAGTGCTTTCTGTGAGAATTGCACAGTTCATGCCAGCACCACCACTGTGGAAGAGTTTCCCTGGACCTGCTGATGTCAGGCTATTCAGGATGCTGGGGACAACAAAGACCTTCTCTCTATATCAGTTAGTTTTAGTGGAGTGGGGCACCCAGTAAACAAACACATACTGTGCCAGGGTGACTGAGTGCTCTGGGAAAGCACTGAGCAAGGGAGACAGCATCTGAGGCTTGGTGGCTGGGGCGGGTATACCACTTTAGGGAAGTCAGAGATGGCTTCTGAGCAGGCGACATTTGGACAGAGCCGTGTGGAAGTGAGGGATGAGGCGCATGGAACTTGGACAAAGAACATTTCTACCTGCGGGAGCAGTGAGGGCCAAGGCCAGGAGAAAAGGTGTGGCTAGAACAAAGTAGGTGATGTTGAAAAACTGCCAACTAGAACGTCACCAAATTCCCAACTACTGTGCCTACATGGCTCTTTAAGCGCACTGTGGTCCACCTCAAAGAGTACAAGGGAGGCTCCAGTGTTTAGAACCATGAAGAGGGTTGCGCAGAGGAGGGTGCTTTGTCCTTTGTGACTTCCTCCAGCAGGCCCGAGGGAGCAAGGGGGCCATGAGTCCTTAAACTACGGCTTTCTGCAGGGCCCGTGAGCATCGGCCCACCCTGAGATGCATGTGCTTTCTTTTTCTTACCCCAAAGTTCAAGGCATTTTCTTTTTGTTTCTTGTCATTTCTTGTACATACAATGTAGTCAATGTAGTCTTCTTTTTCCTTGTTTGTGTAGTTAACTGGTGGTCCTTACTGTATCTCTTAGGTGCATTAAATCACCCAAAATCCTTGGGAAAATTAGAAGACTACCTTGTGGATGTTTTTACAAAGAATAGCAACTGATGGCCTAAAAAAATCCAGTCTTATTAATGGGCTAGAAAATTCTGTTCTTGCCCCATAATTTTACCATATTTTCTTGTATTTCCCACAGTATGTCATAATGCCTTTTTGCTGCCATAAAGTTAGTTTACATTCACATTTCCACAGGAGTATAATGGGGAGAGCCAGGCAGGTTGGGTGTATACTGCATGCTCGTAAGCTGAATTTCTGTTTTAAATGAAGGGGTCTTGTGTTTATGAGTAGTTGGTGTATATCTGGGAAGAGTAAAATGAAAACATTGATCAGAATTGTAGAACACTTCAGAATGCAGGAATTCACCAATTTCTATTTTATTGCAGGTATTTCTTGGTGGATTTTTATGCACCAACAACAGTTGTTGATAGTGTAATGGAGCATTTGTCTCGAGATGTCGATGTGATCAGACCAAATGTTGTTAAACACCCTCTGACCCAGGAAGTAAAAGAGTGTGAAGGCATTGTTCCAGTCCCGCTTGAGGAAAAATTATATTCTACAAAGAAGAGGAAGTGAGGCGATTGACTGGATTTTAGTCTTCTATTGAATTGTCTGGGGCCTGAGCAGCATGGATGAATAGTGAGAAGCTTGGCCTTTATCTGGTGGTGGGGTGCGGGGGGGTGCAGGTGCCGATGGCCTTCTTGTGATTCCCTTTGCTGCAAGAGGCGGGAGAACTGCTCGCCCGCCGAGAGCTGCTCTGTAACCTGGGGTACCCACAGTAGGCCATTTTTTATTTCATTTGCATTATGTAATTTCATGGTCAGTGAGAACTTTCTCCTTAAAACAATAATACAATTTTGAAGAGCAAAACACAGAACTGGCTTGGATTGTGAGCCAGTAATTCAGAGTGAAGAGCCATGCAAAAATAAAAATTGAAGACCCGTATATTTTGTGGACAACTTTTATCAGGGGAATAAACATTTTACAAACTCTGCCAGGTGTGTTGCCTCTTTACCTGCCTCAGCACGTGCACCTCACAAGGCCTCATGGCTCCAGCCTGGCTGTGGGTTCTCCAGCATATGGGGGGGCACTGAAGATCCTGGGGTGGGGACAGGTCTGTTTCACAAAGTCAGTAACCTTTTCTCCCACGTCACTGGTTATTTTTGGTGGGTGCTGTGTATTCTGGGGCCATAGATTTCTGGCACTGTTTCCTGTCCTTTCTTGGCTATTGGCACGTGCCTTTTCTATGTCCCTCAGCCTTAGGCAGGCCTCCTGGAGGAAGGAACTTCCTGTCAGTGGAATGACTTCTGTGATGGGTGAAAATGGGGCTTTTTCCTGGAGTGGTCATGCAAATCTCATCCTCAGTCTCCCTAGGGCTGTGAATAGGAAAGACATGAGCAGCAGCCCTTCCACCTTTTCAGAGTGTCCTGCACAGTGGTCTGTCACCATTGCAGATGGGAGAACTTCAGTGGGTAAAATGGAGGGGAGATAGAAATGCCAGTCACTAAAATCCTGGACTGTGTTGATTTATGGGATCAGACTGTCTTGACAGGAAGGGGCAAGAGATGCCTGTAGAGCTAGGAGGAACCTAGTCCAGGGCTCTGTCCCTCTGTAAAGCTGACTCTGCACTGGGCCATCTGTTTTGTCACTTCTCTTATTAAGAACCCAGACGGTGACTGCTTCAACTTCCAGGCACAAAAAAACTGTGTTATAAAAACTGTCTTTGAAGAGCAACAATTGAGTAAGGAGGGTGACTAAGAACTGTAGAATTGGGGGAAAAAAAGGGATAAAGTAGAAATTACCTAAGGAAGAAGCCACTTCCTGTTTCATTGGGAATTTCCTAAAACCTCAGGTGCTTGGCCAAAGCTCACAAGAACCCACACCTCAGTATCCTTTTGCCCAGATACTGCTAAAGGTGAGCTTCCTACTTCCCGTGAGGTTGAAGTGCATGTCACTCATGATGTGTGGTGCTGCACATAGTTGGCCAGCCTTGAGTGTCCCTTTAGCTCCTTGGGAGTGTTAACCTTACTTTTTGACTCAAGATTTGACTTTGATCCCATAGCTACCAAGTGACTTCTGGGTACCTTGAATTGGGGACCCTGATGCCATCTGGGCTTGCCCATTCTGTATCACTGAGGTGTCTTTACCTCTCAGGTCAAACAAGGCACCAAGTGTCTGGGGTGATTGTTGGCACTCAGGTCCTAGCATCTGTTTTTTTGGCTCTGGCACTTTTTCTCTGTACCTGCTAGAGCCTGAGAAGACAGGTGACACCATTGAGCATTCTTGGCCCCACAGGCACTCAGAATCCTATGACACAACCTGAGGAAGGAGGCTGGCTAAGTAGGACAACTGTGTAGGGTGCCACCGCCCCCCCCCACCTTTGAAATGCCAAAGTGAAGCCGCATCGCTCTGCTCTGAGCCCTGGTTTGCAGCTGGACCCTCTGTGGCTTACTGAGGCTATGGCTGTTGTGTGCCCGGTGTTCGATCAGGGCACCTGTGCAGGTGACTTCCAGGCTGTGTATTTGCTGTCAGAGCCAAGAATCAGGTCTTCCTGCCTGGGCTGGTGGCTCAAGGGCTGTTGTGTTGGTCCACTCCTTCCTTCAGTGAATGAAAATGAGCAGGGTGCTAAACATATAGCAGTGAGCAAGGACCATCCCTGTCCTCACTGGGAGCCAGCCGGGACAGTGCAAACCTGTGTGGTGGCAAATGGAAAGTGCCACCAAGGGCAGGTGCAAAGACCATGGGAAAGTAGGGCCTGTGGGATGAGATGTGCAGGGACACCCGAGGCCCTGAGAAAGCAAATGGGAGGGAAGAAGGGGGCATGGCATGTCAATGAGGGCCCAGATCTGGGAGGCTGGAGAACCCTGAGGACTAAACGTGGAGGGATAGGAGGTTGCCGAGGCGAAATGAGCTACAGAAGGTGGACTTAAGGTGGCTGCTCCCTCAGGCTCACCTCCTCCATGAGGCCATCTTCCTTAGCTTTGCAGCCTTCCTTAACCATTTGTGCACTACTCTGGATAAGATCAGTCTTGCAGAAGTGCTTTGTTTGATCTGACCCATGTTCTTGGCTTGACCCGGCTGCACTTCAGTGCATACACTCTGACTCGCTCTGACTCGGAGGAGGAATTTGAGATGTGGTCAGGATTGACAGCACAAGTGATGTTTACCCTCAGTCCTGTCAGCTTTCCCACTCGAGTGCCAAAGTCACTTCCCTTTCCAGTATTGGGTGAAAGAGTTCATTTTTGCCAGCCATCCCTGCCTCCTGCCTGGAGGAAAGTGTGTGGACTCAGGTCTTCCAGAACAGAGGTCCTGAGAGGAGGCCAGCCGTCCTTATGACAGTAATATCTCCCAAGAGTCAGCAGTCCACAGCAGCCAAGGTATGAAGTGGCCCAGACAGGTGGATGATGAGATGCAGACTGAGGGCCCATGGTCTTGAGGTGCGCTTCAGAGGGAAGCTGTCCCATGACACCTATGTCAGACACCATCGTTCAGTGAGCCCAGGACATGGGTACATTCACAAAGAGGGACGATGAAGCCTTAGCAAGGCTTCCAGGTGTTTACCTAAAGACCAGATTTATGCTGGTAGAGATGAGTAGGGTATTTGGTTAAAAGATGGGAGGAGTTTGAAGTCAGTGCTGCACAGAGTGCTTCTGGGTCCTGCTGAGATTTGAAGAGCAGGTGCCAACCCTGGCTCACTGAGGGTACCAAGCCAGACTCAGAGTGGCCTTGGTTCCTTTACCCTCCTCACCTGTGTGAGGCAGACCTGCTTGTTTTACAGATAAGGCAACCAAGGCTTAGAAAATTGTAAGTAATTCATCCAATGCCACGAAGGGAGAAGACAGGACTGGGAGTCTGTCTGTTTCCAAAGGCCACTTTTGGCCTGCTGGAGGTGGACACTGGTTTTATCAGCCCGGACTACGGTGTCGAACCCTTCTATCTCCCACACCCAGACTCTGGGCTTTGGCTCCAACATCACTCTGGGGAGGATAGCCAATGGAACGGGGACTTCTTGGGAGTGTTTCTCATTTCAGGTCTTCAAAAGGAAGCTCCCCCGAGATGAACAGGAGAGAATGTGTTTCCTGGAGACCAGGACTCCTTTTTGCATGTTTCTCCCTTTTCCATATTTCTCACAGAGCTTTTTTCTCTGCACATTGTGTATTTATAGAGCACACGGGGCAGGTGCAGCTCTGGGCAGGACACAAAGACGCCATGGGCAGTGCCCCTGACCTAAGGCCCTCACAGATGGAGGAGATGGGAATATTCCAGCTATCTAAAACTCGGGCCATGATAAAAACAATGGAGATTCAAAGCAAGCACCATGGAAACGGGTTGGGGGCGGGGAGAACTGGTTCATTAGTACTTGGAATAGGAGTGGGGCTGGGAAGTTTTCCAGCAGAGCTGATGTTTGAGCTGGCATGGGAACAAGTAGTGGGGAGGGGGAACCAGGAGGTGGCAGCGCCACAGTGCATTCTGGGAGCTCCCTGGAACAGGTGAGTGTAGTGTGATGGTGGGAAGGAGCTTGGAGTGTCAGAGCAATGGACTTTCTGTGGGGGGAGATTGGAAGTCAGGGTCCAGGACCCCACCTGCCAGGGGTGCCTTGTGGCTGCTGAGGATGACTTGAAGGATCACTGTGAGGAGCCGAGGGTGAATCTGTTGCCGTGACTTGGCAGAGGATGTGCATCCTAACTGAGCAACCCCATGCTTGCCTGTGTATTTGTGAGGAAGGAAACAATTCTGCAGACTCACCAAGAAGTACAGAGAGGGTCGAGGTGAGGTTTTTAGATGTCCTCAGACAGCGCAGAGGAGAATGTACGTGCTTGCTCAATCAGCCTCAGCTGCACAGGGTTTACTGCGAAACGTGTGTGGGAGCATTTGAGAAGGACAAATCATTCTTTGTGTGGTCTGGGCTGTTGGCATTTGCATCAGGAGGTTGGGCAGAGACCACTGCACCTGAAATGGCCTTTCAATGTCACCTGCCGATCCCTGCTCTGTCTGCCTGCACCTGGGAACAGGCAAGAATGGTGACTTTGGTGGGGAGTTTCCAGGGCAATTTCTTGGTCACCTTGAAATAAATTCAGTAGTGGAATGAGCATAGAACTTTGGATCAGGGTTCCACTCCAAGGTCCTGGCTTTGTGACCCACCAGCCACTTGACCATGGACAGTTTCTTCCCATCTTCAGTGTCGTTGGAAGGAAAATGTATCCAGAAAACCAAATGGTCTTGAAGAGTCCTCCCAAGCCCATTTCTGCCTGGTTTCCTGAGGAGTTGTTTGAGGCTCAGGAACTTGGTAGTGAGTGGGGGAGGGAAAGCATCTTCCTGGAACAGGCTTCATACTTAATTGTAAGAACATGGCAAAGAGAGCCCTGGAGGCCAGCAGAGTCGTCTGCTGTGTTCACGATGCCGGCTTGCTTCATGCTCTCTGAAAATGAAGCTCTGAGGGACGTGGACTTGGAGCCAGATGCAGGCAAGAAGCACCCTGACAATCGACAGGAGGAGAGAGTGTCACAACCCAGAAACCCACAGGTGGTGGTGAAGTTCAGCTTTTGGAGAGCCACACCCCGACCCCAAAATCAACCTCTTAAGTCTATTGTAACAGTAGCAATGTCATCCAACTGCAGCTCCTGGCTCCCCTGACTCTACTGAGACCAGCAGAGGCAGAGTCCCTGAAGCAAACCTCACCTCCCAAGGGCTCCAGTTCTTTAGCTGAAAGGAGGGCAGAACCCTTGTATCCAAACCCTGTCCCAGGAACATGAGCATCATCACATTTCTGAGAGGACTGGATCTGCCTGAGACCCCACCATTGGGAGAAGAGTCAAGGATGAATGCTCAACAGATAATGCAGGAAGTAAAGATTATGCATAATGGACTCTTGATTCCTTTGTTCCACAAAAGTGGGAGACTCCATTATTCCCATAAAGCTCCTATGGAGCTAAATGTTGGGACATGGCAGTAGCCCCTTTTGTCCAGATGAATCCCAAAGTGGAAGCACCTCTTTGTGGAAGACTAGGTATTTCTTCTTAACAGAGGGGTCAAACTCTGTTACTCGGTGCAGTCGGTCCTCATTATTCGCAGATTCTGTATTTGAGCATTTGGCTACTGACTAAAATTAATGTGTAACCCTATGTAGATACCTGTGGTACTTTTGTGCTCATAGAGACACACAGAACACACAGTGTTGGAGTTGCCTGACAACGAAAGCCAGACAAAGCAGTGCTCTGCTTTCTTGTTGGAGCTCTTGTGCTGTAAACAAGTGTCTTTGCCCATCTGCTTAGTGCCACATTTTTTGTATGTGTGTTTTGCACTTCCATTTCCCTGTTCAAAATGCACGCCCCCAAGCCAGGTGAGGCGGCACACACCCATAATCCCAGCGGCTCTGGAGGCTGAGGTAGGAGGATCACAGGTTTGAAGCCAGCCTCAGCAACTAAGTAAGGCTGTAAGCAACCTATTAAGACCCAGTCTCAAAATAAATAAATCAAAATCTGGGGATGTGGCTTAGTGGCTAAGCATCCTTGGGTTCAATCGCTGGTACCAAAAAAAAAAAAAAAAATGAAAAAGAAAAAATCCACCCCCAAGTGGACTGCCCCAGTGCTGCCAGTTTTGTAAGCTCCAGAAGATCCAGACCTGCCTTGTGGTGAAAATATGTGATGGATAGGCTTTGTTCAGGCACGAGTTATAATGTTGGCCTCCAGTTCTGTGTTACCCAGTGTTTTAGTCAGTTTTTCATGCTGTAACCAAAAGATCTGAAAAGAACAATTAAAGGAGGAAAAGTTTATTGGAGCTCATGGCTCCAGAGGTCTTGGTTCATAGACAGCCAATGGCATTCTTTGGGGCCCAAGTCGAGGCAGAGTATCACGGAAGAAGAATATGGCAAAGGAAAAGAGCTCAGGACATGGCCACCAAGAAGCAGAGACAAAGCTCTGCTCACCATGAACAAAACATACACCCCACAGGCACGTCCCCAGCGACCCCACTCCTCCAGCCACACCACCCCCCCCTGCCTACAGTTACCACCCAGTTACCCCATCAGGGGAATAATGCACAGATTAGTCGAGGCTCCCATAACCCAGTCATTTCACCTCTAAACTCTTGCATCTTCTCGCACATGAGCTTTTGGGGGACACTTGACATCTAAACCATAACATATAAAAAACACAATGTCTTTAAATAGAAAAACACAAAACAGGATTATGTATTAAAAGGTCTACATAAGTGCTGGGACCGGAGGCTAACCTACCCCGTATTTCCCTGGGCGTAGTGATTCAGTAGTCTTTAATTCAGTGTTCACAATGACGTTACAGAAGGTATTTGCTTCAAATAATAAGAATTGACTGTATTTGACTCTGAGATTTGTGCCATGTTTTGCTGATGAGAGCCTTTTCGACATATTTCTTTAACTTCCCAATTTTATCTGTAATAAAGGAGATTTTTTTATTCCCACTAGTGTTTTTATTCTGCTTATCTCTTCTTCCACCATCCTGCCTCCTCTTTGCAGCCACACGCTTTTGTTCCCAGCCACCAGCTCCCATTCGCTAGGGAGCTATGACATCAACATGAGTTGGACACCTTCCCTGGGAAAGAACTCTCAGACACCACCTCTGCAGAAGGCACTGAAGAGGTGGCCAGGAGCCGGTGCCCCATCTGCCTTCCAGCCTCCTCAAGAGGGTTTGGTGAAGAAGGCCACAAAAAGGGATCAGCAGATGGCTAGTACAGCAATCCCCTCCAAGTGCAGGATAGCTCCGCAGTTCTCAAGTACTCTCCCAAAACAGCCATTTTAATTAGCTTTGCAAAGACTGTCACAGGTTGTTCACATAGCCCCCTCACAAGGAACTTCAAAGGTGCTGATTTTATAAAGTTAGAAGCTACAACCTGTTTTAAAAGCTTTATTTCTTCTATATATGTCTCACCAGATCTATCAATATCACCTGGTTTGGGGTTCAGTCTGTAGCTTGGTGGGATACGATGCTATAGCAGTGATGTCCCCCCTTACAGAACAGGTCACACATACTCTGCTCTCTTTGCAAAAATCTGCACCTAGAGTAAGAAACCAGAAGTCTTCTAATTTTTAAAACATCCAAACATGCCTCAAAGTACAGAAGATAATATAACACATTTGAGGCAACTGCTGATCCAGCTGAATGGATAATATATCTTTGCTGTTTATGCTTCAGGTAGAGTAACGGAAG
This sequence comes from Marmota monax, assembly GCF_021218885.2. Lineage (NCBI taxonomy): Eukaryota > Metazoa > Chordata > Mammalia > Rodentia > Sciuridae > Marmota > Marmota monax. The sequence continues at coordinate 4,129,028 of NW_026695235.1, forward strand.
AAAATGTTAGCGTGAGCTGGAATCCTTTGTACCCACCTCCCCCGATCCTGTTCCTTCCTGAAGTAACCATCATGCTTAAGGTCAATAAAATTTTTTAAAATATTTTTTTGGTTATACTTGGACACAATATCTTTACTCTGTTTATTTTTATGTGGTGCTAAGGATTGAACCCAGTGCCTCACATGCAAGAGGCAAGCAATCTGCCACTGAGCCACAAACCCAGTTTTATACATTAATTGTGTGTGTGTGTATGTGTGTGTGTAATGTACACAATTCACAACATTGCTCTGTGGATCTTTTTTTTTAATATTTTTTAGTTGTTGATGGACCTTTATTTATTTATTTATATGTGGTGCTGAGACTTGAACCCAGTGCCTCACATATGCGAGCAAGTGCTCTGCCACTGAGCCACAACCCCAACCTCTACTCTGTGGATCTTAATTAACTAAATGGATTCAGGAGAGGTCACCTTCAGCAATGGGCTTTATTTTCACCTGGCACTATCATTTTGAGATCTAGCACGTAGACACTTGCAGGCCCAGTCGCTGATTCTGTATCACAGTTTGTTCACCTGCCTGTTCGCGGGACTGCCCAACGTGGCACTGTCTGGAGCAGTGCTGGTTACCAGGGTGTCTCCAGGGACCTGTGTGCAAGTTCCCCCCAGCAGAAAGTGAATTGCTGACCCATTGGGTAATTTCATCTTTGTTTGTTTACTTGTTTTTTTGCAGACTGGGAATTGAATCCAGGAGTGCTCTTTCATTAAGCTATGTCCTCGCCCCTTTTTATTTTTTGAGATGGGGTCTCTCTTAAGTTGCCCAGGGTGATCTAGAACTTGCGATCCTCCTGCTTCTGAAGTAGCTGGGGTTATGGGGTTCGCTACTGTGCCCCACGGGGTATTTTCATCTTTAGCAGTTACTGACAATCTTCTCTCCAATGTTGGCAACATTGGAGAGTTCCTGTTTTTCAACCCCCTCCCAGGTCATGGTGTTACGTTTTTAAAACACTTTGCCAGGATAATGAGTGCCAACAAGCATCTCTTTTTCAAACTTTTCTCTATTATCAAATATAAATTTACTTTCATGCTAGCAGTCCTTCTGGGTTTTCTCCCCTGTTAACTGCTGGTTTATATACTTTGCAAATTTCTTTCCTGGATTGTCTGTCATTTTTCTGACCTTAGAGAACAGAAAGGCAACGTTGGCTGCATGGGTGCTGTTCAGAAGAGCATTCAAGACCACCACCCACCTCGCCCTGCCCCTGACCTGGACAAAGAGGGCCCTGAATTCTACATGCTTCTAGAAAAACCCCGTTCGTTCTTGGACACCCTGACATTTCACCTGCCTGCCCACCCCCACACACCGCCCAGCTGCCCTATTTTCTTTCTTCTTTTCTTTTTTTGTGGACACAATGTCTTTATTTATTTTTATGTGGTGCTGAGGATCGAACCCAGTGCCTCGCGCATGTCAGGCCAGCGCGCTACCACTTGAGCCACGTCCCCAGCCCCCAGCTGGCCTATTTGCCTTGAAGACTTGGGGAGTAATGTAACAGGGCCCGGAGCCCTTTATTCCGTGTGTGTGTGTGTGTGTGTGTGTGTGTGTGTGTCTGGGGATTGAACCCAGGGCACTCTACCACTGTTTCACCCCCAACTACTCCTTTCTCCCATTTCTTTTTACTAAGTTACTCAGGCTGGCCTTGAACTTGTGATGGGGCCTCCTGCCTCGGCCTCCTGAGTAGCCGTAGCATGTGCCACAGCGCCTGGCTGGCCTCCTATTCTTATTGATGGGGATCATCAAGAGAATCCCGGGTATTACAGGTTATCCCTCACCCTCAGCAACCCAGTTTCTATCAGTTCAGTATATTCCAGCCTTGACCCCCCTCCCTCTCCCACCCTGAAACCTATTCTCTGGGTCCCCAGAGTTTAAGTCATCATCCAAATTTCTGTCCTCCTCAAACTCTTCAAAATTTTTCTTCCTCTTGTTGTTCTGACTGAAACTGGAACCTCAAAGCTCTTGCTTTCCCTGTGGCTCTATTCTGTGGTGACCCTTTTCTCTCCCATGACCCCTTTCCTACTAGGCCTGGAGGTAGGGCACCTGCCTCCTGATCCTGTGCCCCATGCAGACCTCAAGCCCTCTCCCCACTCTAGTCCTAGGTTTTGACCTCATGCCAGCAAGCTGACCCCAGGGTGTGACTGGTCACCTGGGGACTTGGGTTATGTCCTCTTGTACCTGAGAGATTTCAGATCCTGATCCACTGTTACTCTTTCCATTCCAAGCTTGTGACTCTGGGTGACGTCAGTTACCACTTGGAGATCCTTCCAAGGCCCTGGCCTCTTAGTTACCTGGTGTCCCCTCCTCCATACTGCCATCCATCCTACCTCAGTCACCTGCTCCCTGCTTGTACCAGTAGATGCATTATCCAAACTCTGTTTCAGACACCCCCTCTTGTCTCTCCAGCACACTCCCTTTTGTCTCCTGCACCAACAACCCAGTCCCCAACCGCACAGAGACCTACCCATCCTACCACCTTTTCCCCGCATCTCTCCTCATGCCACCCATTCCCTCCCTACCCAGCTCAAACTCCAAGTCAGCGACCACAACCACTCAGCCCCCTTGGTCCTCTCCTGCTGATTTTCGTCACTCTCCCTGCTACATTTGTGCGGCAGAACATGGCTGGAGAAAAACACTTCTGTCCTGACGTCGGCCATTTGTGCTCCCTGGCGCGGAGATGCTTCCCTGGTCCACCGATTCTCAACCTTCCCAGGTAAACCTCTGCCTTCCCCTCTCCCCAGTCTTCCAGCACCTCTGGCCCCCACCTCACCCTCAGCTTCTATTTTACTGAAAACGGAATTTTTACCTTCTTCTATTTTACCATTATCTCACCTTGTGAAACACACACACACACACACACTCAGAAGGAAAGCTCCACACACGCTCTCAGAGTGCATCTCCTGTCCATCACTGCACCCTCCATTTTCCCTCTTGATGAGCACACGGTGCTCCAGAGGGCTCACATCTCCCCGGTGTCCCAAGTTCAGTCCCCTTGTTCCTGCTGTGGACGTTGCTCCAGGAGATGTCGCCCTGCTGTCCTGCCACACTGAACTCCACAACTTCTGGTCATTCCCATCAGCAAAAACATGCTGTTAATTCCTCCTGGGGTGTGAGTGGCGCTGGTGGGGACACTCAAAAGACTTCTCTATGTTCCCTTCGTTTTCTGTCTTTTCAGTCTCTTTAATGAAAATAACAGCGGAAGAAGAGAAACCCAATCTTCCTCACTGGAGGGCACCCACTCTCCCTGGAGCCCCCTCATCAGGCTCTGCCCCCGCCATGCTTGCTTGTGCCCTGCTCCCTCAGACCCAGGCCCCGTCCTGGGCCCCCTTTAACTCCCCACCAGCAGCACTAACACAGTGGCTGGTGTCCTCCCCGGAAGTGCCTCCTTTGCTTGGTCCCTAGGGCATCCAGACCCTGCTTGCTCTGACTCGGGGCTCCTCTGGTGGTTCCCCTCCCTTCTTCCTTGTAGTGTTGGGGTGTTCCGGCCGCAGCCTGTCTACTCTTAGCTGCCTGGTGACTCCACCCTGCCTGGGGTTCTGATTGTCATTTAGGTTTATACTGGGGCTCCCTGATTTCTGTCTTCAGCCTGGATTTCTCTCTGGGGTCCCCCCAGGATCTCCAACAGCCTGCACACATCTTCTTTTAAAACCCTAACTGGTGTCTTGCCTTCACTCTCCACAACTTGAGCTCCTGCCTCCCTCCCAGGCCTGCTCCTCCAAGGGTTTTCCTGCCTTCCGTGCGCTCCAACCAAGTCTTGGAATCGTCTGACTCCTTGCTTTCCTCCACATCCCCCAGAGGATCCTGCTGCCTCACCTTCGAAACACATCCAGAATCTCACCACTTCTCGTCACGTCCACTGCCACCACCAGGGGCCCGCCACATCTTCTCTCTTAGACCACGAGAGCCCCTTGTTTCAGTGTCTGGTGACACCATGACACAGCACCACACTGGAGGGCTTGCGGTTGTGTTGTTCCCCCACTGACGGAGCCCGTTTCTCTTCTGGATGAATAAATCAGAGTTGGTAGATCCCTTTTATTTTGCCTCCCAAATTTATTCGAACTGCTGCAAAGACTGGTCTGAGACAGGACTGCTTTTGTGTTGAACTGGGTTTTAGCAACATGTATACCACCAAATGCAGCAAAGGGTGAGGCCACCCTGGACAAGGGGAGTGTCTCTGGGTGTCCATCCATGACCCACGTTATTATAGTGTGGAAAAAGGGGCTTACGGGGCACTACAACACAGTCTCGTCTCTTTACCAAAAAAATCAGAAACAAAGACCAAAATGCTGAGTAGCAATGTATGAGTGGCATTGATCTCTGAGGAATGTGAAGCTGGGTACTTTTTGTTTTCTTTCGCTAAGTACAATTTCTAATTTTTAAAAACAGTGACATGTGCTGGAAACACATTAGGGAAAAAAATCAATAACAACAGAAGAAAGACGGAGTAAGAAAAATACTCCGAGAAACAATCTAACAGGTCAGCACAGCGTGACCTTCCTGCACTGCAGACCTGTGAGCATGGCTAGGCTTTTATTTAGGGAAAGCTAATGTGATTTGGAAGATAGCACGCCTGTGGGTGAGGTCATTGTCCCTGGGGCCTTATTATGCTCTTTCTGGTCGTAAGAGAGACCCAAGAGGTTCTGAGCACAGCACAACTACTAATAAAATTAAGATGATAACAGTTGGATTATTCGACTTCACAGAAATTACAGCTTAAAAGTTAACTTTTACAGTTTTCAGCCAAGACACTAATCTTTTTCACAGAGCACAGAGCAAGAAGAAGAGTCCCTAAGTTGATCAACAGCTCAAAGAAGAGACCCTTGCCGGGATAGCTGCTGAGACCCTGGCACGAGAGGGCAGTGGACTCCCTCAGCCCCAGGAGAACCAGATAAAGGAAGCAGCATCTGTCCCAGAAGATCCAGGGAGATCTGAGCAGCCGGGCCAGGAAGTTCCTTGAAGTTCTGGATCTTTGATGTCTTGATGAAGGTATAAATCCCCCTAGCCCGTTCCTGAACTACATGTCCTGGAACTCAAAGTGTCTGTATTCTTGGCTGGGACTGGCCTCCAGAGAGTTGGTGGCCATCTGTGTGATCGGAGGGCCGCCAGGATACCACTCCTACTGCCGAGTCGTGCTGTGTGAAATCCTGCCAGGTGATAATCATTTCTTGGTCATCAAGAGCCCAGTAGGGGTGTGAGTGATGCACTTGTAGTTCTTTTTTTTTTTTTTTTTAGTTCAGAAGGGATGAGGTTGGAAACTTTGGAAACTTTGATATAACTAGAGTTTTCTCTCTTAAAAGAAAACTTATCTGAAACTTAGAAATAAGGAAGGCCAAGGGACATTCCCCACCCCCCAAGGTCATACTGGGGGCATTGTTTGTCAGGCTCACCCAGAGATAGTTCCATTCTTGAAGAGAATATACCTGTGTGTGACTTTACTATTTACTAGTTGATAAGCCCAGACACAGTAAATATACATGTTACCTTATCAATTTCTGTCCCTTAGCGAAGATAACCACAAGGGTTACAGGCTCATTCCCACGTCGGCACATTCACCAGCTTCCTAGCTAGCCTGGCAGTCACTCCAACACTTTATCTTGTTCTTAAATGCTGTAAAATTCCACAGATGTTCTTTAAGCTTCTTTACTATCCTATTGGCTTAACAAGTTGAATATTAATTTTATATTTGTGTAAAAGTTGTGTGTTTAACTTTTTAAACTTAATAAATTTAAAAACTTATTAAGTGACAGGAAGGTAAGGAGACATTAGGGCCATAGCTTTAAAGACGTGACATGGATCTCATTTATATGTGACGAGCTGGGTCTACCGTCGATCCTTGAAGCAGCAGGATGCGTCAGGTGGCATGGAATCTGTGCAGGGAGCCCCTTGGTGCGCAAGAGGCCACTGGATTTTTTTTTCCAACCTTAACAGCTAGCTGAGAGCAAGGTCAGAAGAAGAGGGTGTGGGTGGAGCCAGGGCCACCAGATGGAAGGAGGGGATTTCTGACTGCTGTTGTGATTTCTGAACCAAGGCCCCTGGCAGATGCAAATGTCAACTGGAGGAGGAGACCTCAGAGGTGGAGGAATCTAGGGAAGACAAGGTCCGGTGTGATGATGGAGTGGAGCAGAGGAGGTGAGGCAGAGAGTGGTGGGAACCAGAAACCACCTCCCTGAGGCTGAGCTCCCTGGGGACAGCAACAGGAGTGCCTGCCCTCGAGGGCTGAGGGCTGCCTTGGCCTAAAGGACAATGACTCATGCAGAGCAAAGGAATGAGGGAAGGGAGGGCCACAGAGCTGTAGGGGGACAGGGTCCCGTGGCCAGAGGGGCTAGCATTTTGGACCACAATCACGGATTTTTCAGGATGACTGACACAAATGGAAGAAGTCAGCTTTGAGAGAGGCCCAACCACCACAGCCATAGTTTGGGTGACACAGCAGAGGGTCAGAGTGAGGTCATGACCCATCCTGCCCCAGGCATAGAGGTGCAGGTGACCCTCGGACTCCGCTTGTCTTGGGTGGACACCTCATTCTAGAACCTGGTCAGGAAACAGGCACCTCTGCCTCACAGATGGGAAGGTTCTAGAGGGGCAGGCCCACCTTCTCAAGCCACAGAAAGCAACACACAGCACCTTTGGACCTGCAGGGCTGTGTTCTAGCCTGGGAAGGCCATCTGCAGGTGGCTGAACCCCACCCCTCCTGCCACCTGGGGCTCCTAACCTGGTCCCTGTCTTAGCTCAAGGCCACGCTGCACCACAGGCCCTGACTGCTGCTCCCCACCATGGAGTGTCTGGGGCCTCCACCCACGGGGCAAGATTTTCCCAGGCACCTACTGAACGGAAAAAGTGCCCAACTCCCAGGTGCTCTTGTGTGGGTGCCGCTTCCCTCCACATGCCTCTCAGCCACAGCTGCAAATTCCAGTTTTATCTCGGTTGTGTTTTTTAGCCTGTTTGCCCTTGATTATGGTTTAGTTTTGAAAGGGAAAGGGGCATACACTCTCCAGCTCCCTTTTTGTTTTTCTTTCTCGGAGTAACGAGGCTTATTTATAGTGGAATTATTTTTTCCATTATGGCACATTTGGTTTCATTATTCTGCTGCCTTGCATTTTGAATTGCATAGGGGAAGAAACCCATAAAGGAATATTCCACCCCACCCCACCTCCCTGGAGCTGATTGTAGGCAAAAAAAAAAAAAAAGACAAAACATTCTATGAGTCACTCTGTACCATTATGATTTTTTTGCCCTTGACCAATAGAATTACAGGTCTGTGTGAACCATGTCACTCAGCTTAAGTGGATGTGAGGTTCAAAGTACAAGTATCTGTGGTACCACCTGCTTGGGAGGCTGAGGCAGGAGGACACTTGAGCTCAGGAGTTCAAGGCCAGCTTGGACAACCTAGTGAGACCCTGTCTCAGGAGAAAAAGAAAGAAGAAGGAGGAGGAGGGGGAGGGGGAGGGGGAGGGGGAGGGGGAGGAGGAGGAGGAGGAGGATTATTCAAAATATGGAGAAGCCCAGAATCCTACCCTGAGTCCATTTCTTCCCTCACTGGTGGTTCTTTCTAAGGATGAAGTATGATGCTGCAGAGCACAATCCTCAGACTTCTGGAAAGAAGTTGTTCATTTTGCTCTTCTGCCTTTCCATTCAAACTGGCTGAAAACACCACTAACTCCAGGTATCTGGGCAGAATCTTTGGTTACAGCACTGGCCACTCAGGTTACTTCTCTATTGCCCTGGTCTTTGCTCTCTTAGGCCTAGAAAGAGGACAAGGAAAACCTCTCCCCTTGGGATCCAGGAGGTTGCTCAAGTTGGCTTGCGAAAGACTTGGCTGAATTTCACATCAATGTTGGTCACATGTTCTAAAGTCCTAGGTTTGAATCCATATTTCTTGCTGTTTTTATAGTGTTCAATCATGAACGACAGGGATGTCTTCTGTGAAATGAATCATTGGGTGTGTTTGGCATCATGCAAATACATTATGTGACTGTACTTACACAAACTAAGATGGCTACAATATGACTAGATGACTTAAAATTATGGGACCACAGTCATGTCTGTGGTTCGTCATTGACCAAAACGCTGTCATGCATAACTCTATTTAAATAAGAGGCTTATGCATCTTTCTTCATTTCTAGGAGAGAAAATGGAATCGCAGGGGAGGGCTCAGCCTTGCTTGAAATCCCCCAATTTAGGGGAAGAGCTTTGATCAAACCCTCTTGCTTCTGCTTCAATTTGTACAGATGAAAGACAAGCAGATCTTTGCCAATTTGTAATGCTCTCCAGGAGAGAGGTGGGGGTGCCGAGCATCGCATTTTCCTGTAGTTGCTTGTTCTTCAGCTGCTTTAAAAAGTATCCTGCCAACATGGAGAAATCAGAACCCTCATCCACCACGGGGGAATGCAAAATGATACAGCGCCTTTGGAAAACAGACTGGCAATTCCTAAAAAACACTAAATATAAAGTTAGCATATAATCCAGTAATTCCACTCCTAAGTCAGTATTCCCAGGACAATCGAAAAATGCATGTGCCTAATAAAACTTGTGCACAAATGTTCACGTCAGCATTGTTCATATTATTTTTTCTAAAGATAAATTAAGTGAGATCTTTGTTATTTGTTTTGTTCCTTACCTAGTCATATCTTTTTGGAAACAACTCAATAGTGGGATAAATATATGATCTTCCCTCACCCCCAGTTCTTCTTCTTTCCATGGTAAGGAGGGGTTCCATGGCTGAGGTCAGCTTTGGCCCACAGCCCCGGGGTCAGGCCTGTGTTCATCTGTGGAGATTCGAATCATAATATTGCAAGCTAGATTTACCTTCCTTGGGAATTTAGTTCCTTTTTATTTCCAAACACATTTTCTTTATTTCATCCTATTTATTTCTGCACCCTGCCTCAAGCTCTGACAAATTTGAATTTTTCCAAAAGCACAGAGAAATGCATTATTCCAATTATGATGATTATTTGTAGTTGTTCTTTTAGTTTATAATAATGAAAAGATGGAATTCAATATTTTTTTTCCTTTGGCTGTTTTATTGTTTTGCATTTTGCGTTTCCATAATTTTGCTTTCAGTCTCCTCATTGAATTTTTGATCTCTGAAATAGCAATTTTAAATAGCTGTCCGATGGCATATGTATCCACAACAGAGAGTGTTGCCAAGCATACAGAATGATCGGGCTCCTTACTGAAATACTGAATGTCTGTGCAGCGGAGTCCACGTACAGACCTGAAACTGAGATCTGGAATGGGGCTCCATGATGAAGACTGTCAAGATGACAGCTTCCAGTGGGTTGAGACTCTCATGAACTTAGCAGTCCCCCAGTGCTACCTAACAAAACAATGTGATTCTCTTCTCTGCATGGTCACAAGTGCCCACTGAAGCTCACATCCTGGCTGTTTGGAACCACTTGCTGTGACCCACACTTTCCATGCTCTGGATCTTTGCTGGTGCGAGAGGTCTCCTTTCCATCTGCCAGGGATGCCCCTCCTCCCCTGTTCACTGGGATGCTCTTCTGAACCCAAGCCGGCGTGGGTACTCTCCTGGGCCTCCTCAGCACATCACATACTGGTTGCACCTGTCAATATGTCTGTCCCTCCTTTCCAGCTAAGGGTAATTTCTGTGCCATGGATCTCTTTGGCAGTTGATGAGGCCTCTGGATCTCATGTCAGAATCCTGTTTTTGAATGCATAAAACACACTGGGTTCTGGTTCAGGGCAAGTTGGAGAAAGCACATCCCACCTTGTTTCCTAGTGGATGCTGCTGTGAATCCCATCTAGAATGTATGGAATAGCTACTCGAAGATTCAAAAAAAACCAAAAACAAATATTAGAGTATTGGCCAGGAAGACAGAATCTCAGGTCCTGCTGACCTGGTGATGAGTTATCTATCATTTTTCCTTTTCTAGAATTATCTGCCCTCAATTCAGCACAGCCTGGAACCCAGAAATGGACACCATCCCAGACAGAAAGAGACCCTGGGGCAACCCAGAAGGAGATCTCCTAATACTCAGAAGGGAGGGAGAAATCCCATTGTGTTCCTTCTCCTGTGTCCCGGCTCCCACGCAATCCTGAGAAGGTCAGGGCAGGAGATCTTTCAGGAGTCTTAAACTCTGAGGAAGGGGACTGGGGGCAGAGAAGCTGCAGTCCCAAAGGGTGGGAAAACCCCCAGTGTTATTTTTCCCTCCTCGCTGCCCCCCCACAGCCTGTCCCAGAACACAGATAGGATTGTGGGAAGTGCAAGTAGAAGAGGCTCCTGGGAACTAGAAAGTACCAGGAGAGGGAAGAGCTCAGAAGAGGAGCCCTATAAAGTTGTTCTTGAACTTCTGGCTCCCTGCTGAGAAGTACAAAAATAGACCTGACCCTAAATAACATACCACCAACTTTGAGAACTGAATTACAAAACAAAACATTGCCCAGGTCCCAGGCTGGCCATTGGCCACCACACGTATCTGTGAGGACAGATCGGAAGTCCTGGAAAACAGAACTGAGATTGTAACCACTCCCTATGGAAGACTGGAACTTGTGACCCAAATTCAACCAGGTAACAAGACATTTTTTACAGAGTTTAAATCCATAGTCTTCTGACATAATCATCAAATGTCCAGGTTATAATAAAAAACGGCTCAGCATATACATGAAGAATGTGGAAGATCTCAACACGTATAGGAAGAGAGAATCAGCAGATGCCACTGTTGAGATGACACAGAACTTAAAGCAGCTGTTATAAAAATGCTACAATTTATGATTTTTAGTACTGGGGATGGGACCCAGAGGCGCTCTACCGCTGAGCTATCTTCCAGGCCTTTTGTTTTTTTTTTCAAAACAGGTCTCTCAAGTTGCCAAGGTTGACTTTGAACTGCCCCCGCCTCCTGAGTTGCTGGGATTGCAGAAGTACACCCAGCGAACATTCTTGGAATAAATGAAAAGATAAAAAAATGTTAGGAAAGAAATTGCAGATATAAAGAAGCCCCAGAAGGACATTGCAGAATTAAAAACTCATGTAACTGAAACACAAGTCTCACCCGATGGGCTCCACAGCAGAATGGCGATGACAAAGGAAAGAGTGTATGAACTTCCGTATAAATCAACAGACATTATAGACTCTTAATAACTCAGGGAGAAGAGACTGACACAGAACAGAGCTTCAGGAACCTGTGAGGAATTACAGAAAGTCCAACAGTCTCGTCTTCAGATTCCTGGAAAGACAGAAAAAAGAATGTGGTGTGTATAAGAAGTTTGAAGAAACAATGGATGAAAGTTTCCCAGATTTTGGGAAAATATATAAACCCACAGGTATCAAGAAGTCTAGGAAAAGCCAGGCACAGTGGCACACACCTGTAATCCAGTGTGACCTGGGAGGAATCCCAGTGACCTGGGAGGCTGAGGCTAGAGGATCCAGTTCAAAGACAGCCTCAGCAACTTAGCAAGGCCTATACAACTCAGTGAGACCCTGTCTCAAAATAAGACATAAAAAGGGCTGGGGATGTGGTTCAGTGGTAAAAACCCCTGGGTTAAATCCCCAGTACCTAAAAAAAAAAAAAAAAAAAAAAGAAGAAGAAGAAGTCTCTGAAACCCCAAACAAAACCATGCCCAGATACATCATTCTCAAACTGCTGAAAACTAAAGAAAAAAAAAATTGTTTATAGTAGCCCGAGAAAAACAACACATTACTTAAGGGGGAATAGGATTCAAATTTCCTCCTGATTTCTCCAGAAGGAAATGGAACATTTTTCAAGTGCTGAAAGAAAAAAAACGTCAACTCACGATTCTATTTCCAGTAAAAATGTCCTCCAGGAATAAGACAAACGAAGGCTTTCCTGAGTGAAGGAGCACTGAGAGGGCTCGTGGTCACTAGCCTGTTGCTCCAGAAGTTCTTCAGGCAGATGAAGCAAAGTGGGAGTACCAAGAAGCTGAGAAGAAAGAGCAACAGAAATGTAAGAGCCCGGGGCAATTAATAGACTATTCCTCTCCTGAGTTCTTCAAGATGTGTTTGATGCCTGAAAACAAAAACTACAATATTGTTTAAAGGGTTCTTAATATATTTAATGGAATGAATAAGACAACCACAACGTGAGGGAGGATGAATGGGAACCCACAGGTTGATAACATATCACTTGAAGTGGCAAAAAATTAATTCCATATAGACTGTGAAAAATTGAGTATGTGTATTTTAACCCCTAGAATAAGTACATAAAGAGATATTTAGCAAAAACATAAAGAGATAACTGGGCATGGTGGTGCACACCTATAATCTCAGGTAATTGGGAGGCTGAGGCAGGAGGATTGCAAGTTCAAGGCCAGCCCCAGCTAGGGAGACCCAAGATCAAATAAATAAGTAAATAAGGTTGGAAGTATAATTCAGTGGAGAGCACCCCTGTGTTTAATCCCCAATACAAAAAAAAAGCAAATGATAAAATAGAAAATATTCAAAATAACCTAAAAGAAGTTAAGAAAATGCAAAACACAGAAACTAAAAATAGAGAGGGCCGGGGTTGTGGCTTATGAGGTAGAGTACTTGCCTAGCATGTGAGAGGCACTGGATTTGATCCTCAGCACCATATAAAAATAAAATAAAGATATTGTGTCCACCTTTAACTAAAAAATAAATATTAAAAAATAAAATTAGAGAAACATAAAACAAGTAATAAAATGTTAGATATTAAAAAACCCAACAATTATCACATTAAATGTAAATGGACTAATTAAAAGACAGATTGCTAGGACAAAATTTTAAAATGACTCAATTACATGATGTCTACAAGAAACTCATTTCAAATATAATAATAATTACAGGCAGGCTAAAAAGAACATATAAATGAATACAACAAAGTAGACTCCAGAACAAAGAAAAGTATCAGGGATAAAAGAGATAGTACATACACTTTTCACTAAGAAGACAAACAGTCCTGAATGTGGATGCACCAACCAAACAACAGAGCTGGAAAATATAGGATGCAAAAGTTAACAGAACTGGAATGAGAAACAGGCAAATCCACACTCAGAGTTGGAGGAACCAACATTCCTGTCAGTGATCAACAGAATTCAGCAGGCAATCAGCAAGGGCACACTGCAGAAAACCAAGAAACACTGTAAACAGCTGGTTCTAATTAACATTTACAGAACAAGCCACTGAACAGCAACAGAATACACTTTCTTCTCAAGTTCATGAGCCATTTTCACCAAAATAGACCATATCCTAGGTCATAAAACAATTTTTAACAAATTTAAAGACTAAAAATCATACCAAGTATCTTCTCTGGTCATAATGCAATTGGACCAGAAATCAATACAGAATAAGAAAATCTCTATACTTTTGGAAATTAATCAGCACAGTTAAACTTGTAAATACTTCAAAGGTCAAAAAAGAATTCTCATAGAAATGTGAAAACATTTTGAACTGAATGAATATGAAACACAATAAATCAAAATTTGTGGGATGCAGCTATAGCAGTGCTTAGAGGAAAATTTATACCATTAAAGCATTCAAATTGGAAAAGAGAAAAGTTCCAAACAAACAATCTAAGTGGCTGCCTTAAGAAACTAGAAAAAGAAGAGCAAAATAAAACCAAAAACAAAAAGGAAAGAGAATAATAAAAAATTAGAGCCCAAGGGTTTGGGCTGGGGCTCAGTGGCAGAGCACTTGCCTCCCACGTGTGAGGCCCTGGGTTCAATTCTCAGCACTACATTAAATAAATAAATAAATAAATAAAAATAAATAAAATAAGGGTATCATGCCTATCTACAACTAAAAAAAAAATTAAAATAAAAGCATAAATCAATGAAACTGGAACAATTTCAAAACAATATAGAAAGTCAATGAGTTCAATAAAATTGATAAACTTATAAAATTATGACTGGCAGAGAGAAAAAAAAAACACAAATTACCAACATAAGCAATGGAAAAGAGGCCATTACTACAGACTCTGCTTATAAATTTTGACAATTTAGATAAAATGGAAAAATTCTGTAACAAGTTATTAAAGTCACCCAAAAAGCATGTCGATAACTATTGCTGTTTTAAAGTTGAATTTGTAGTTTAAATCCTCAATTAAAAGCAATCTCCAGGCACATATTCTAACATATGAGCATATACTACCAAATATTTTAAAAAGAAATACAATGAATTCTACATAATTTATTGTATTTTCTTCCAGAAAATAAAAAGGAGGGAACACTTCCTAAATTATTTTACATGGTCAACTTACCCTGATACCAGAGCCAGACCAAGATGGTGCAATAAAAGTACTGAATAATATCTCTCATGAACATGTTGCAAAAACATTAGCAAAATATTAGCAAATACCCAGCAATACAGAAGCATACAAAAAGACATTTAACATAATTGACCATCAGGGAAATGCAAATTAAAATCCTGATGAAATATAGCCACACGCCTGTTAGAATGGTAAAAATAAAAAGTGCTGACAATCCTGAGAATTCCCAATAATGCAAAGCAATTATGCGAACTCTGATACATCACCATCAGGAATGGAAAAGTGCACAGTCACTCTGAAAAAAACCACTTGGCAGTTTCTTCTAAAACTAAGCACACACTTAACATATGACCCAGCAATCCCAAGTGAACGGATCATTCATGGTCACAGAAGTCTGCATGAGTGTTTATAGTGGCTCTGCTCGTGATCACCAGTAACAGGAAACAACCCAAATGTCCTTCAGTGGGCAAATGGGTAGACAAACTGTGACACATTCCTGCAATGCAATACACCACCGTCAGCAATGAAAAGGACAGAACTATTGACTTTGATAAATCCTAAAGATACGCTGAGTGAAAGAAGCTGGTCTCCAAAGTTCAGCAGTACAGTATGATTCAACTTATGTGAAATTCTTGATAAAATTCGGTGAGAGAACAGATCACTTATTTCCAAGAGTGAGAAGCTAGCAAAGACTAGTGCTGTAATCTTTTCCCCAAATTCAGGACCCCCAAGTTTTAATTATTGACCACTTGGGAGGAGAATCTATGGATCCCGGGTTAAAACCCTGATGTAGCACGTATGCTGTGTAGAAAATGTCCATTTTGTTCATCCTCTAGGTAGAGTGGCTTGGCACATAGTACATGCTCAATTATTTGGTGAATGGACAAACTATCAAATGGTTTAAGCATTAAACAGTGCATTGGGAGATTCAAAGAAAGACAGGTGCATTTGTTTAACAGGCAGTCACCATTGGTAATTATTAGCTGGACTCCCTCTGATGACTCTCTTAACTGTATTTTTCTGCTTGTGGCACTGACCGAGTTTTGCCTTGTGTTGCTGTACCTGCACTGTTTCTGAGTACTTATCCAGTTTCTGTCCTGAGTAGGGAATATAATTAAATATGCAAGTCCATAATTATATGCCTATTGTCACCAAAGATAGTAGATAACTGTCATTGTTTAGAGTTTGATATTTATTAGGCTCTGTAGGACAGGAGTTAGTCAGGGCAGTGCTGAGATAATAATAAGATTCCCTCAAATGGGCCCCACAGAAACTAATCACCAGAAGGTCCTGGAAGAATTGTACAGACTGAATGAGTTGCTACGCTCTCCTGACCCTGCCATGTGCCAGTGATTTTTTCTGATGGTCTCTGGGGGGGCTGTTTCATAGAACTAAATAAAAGATTGGGAGGGGCTAATGCCTTAGGTCAAGCCCAGTCTAAGAAGTCCTTGATGGTAAGACCAACCATTATTTTATACATTGATAAGACAAAAAAAAAAACGCTGCCAATAGACTCTGATGGATGACTTTAATGACAATCTTGAATGGCATCTGAATCAATCACATCAGATTCCTTTTAAATTAATCTTTCTCTCTTCTGGGGAGTTTGGCAATGCCACAGATGTCTCAATAACAGAAAGTAACACAGCTTGCTCAGCTCATGGGCACCTTCCTTTTCCAGGTTCCTAACGCACTTGGTTGTTCTTTGCAAGAAAACGTGGACTCATGACCATCCTTCTGTGACAACATTCTTCATTAATACCACATTTACATCCTGTTTCTTGGCGTCTGTGTCCAAGTACAAAATAGCTTGTCATTTCAATGCTGAATCATAGCAAAATCTTTTGGAGGACATTTCTAAATAGCAGTTCAATGCTCACATTAAACTCACAAATGTATATATCTCAACTGAAGCAATAATGACGTCAATTGCTATAAATTGCTATAACCCAGGGCTATACTTAGGAACGCCAGGGCAATAATGTCATGACTGCCCGTTGGTGATGGATTTTTAATATTTTTCTGTACCGGGGATTTAACCCAGGGGTGCTCTACCACTGAGCCCATCCCCAGTCCTTTCATATTTTTTTAAATTTTGAGACAGGGTCTCACTTAGTTACCAAGGTGGCCTCGTCTTGGCCATCCTCCTGCCTCAGCCTCCCCAGTAGCGGGGATTACTAGTTTGCACCGCCATGCCTGGCGGCTGATGGCTTTCGAAAGGCACTGTTGATTAAGACGAATCTCAACTTCAGAGATGTTAAGCTGTGAAAAACTATGCATCTTAGGACCAGTGGAAATGCAGTGGTTCTGTTGGGTTCTATAATTAGGGAGAGTGTTTTGCACTTAGAACATGTTTCTTGAACATCCTGCTTGCTGGGGAATGTTCGGAGGCTATGGTGGTAAACAAGCTGGATGACTCTTCTGCCCACATGGAGCTCACACGGTCGGGAGGAGACACAGTGAATGAATAATTAGAAGAACGATCATGCTATTCTAAGTACAGTGAAGGAACTAAACAGGAGGCTGAGCTGGAGCCGCATGGTGGGGCAGGTACATGATGTATACACACATTGGTGACAGGCCTTCTTAAATCTGGCTGATTTCCAATTAAGTCAACATTGGGATTTTGGTGTCAGAGTCAGTAAGAGCTTGAGGAGGGATCAACTGTCCCAAGGTTTGCCCAGGACCAAGGGGTTTCCCAGGATGGGGCACTTTCAGTCCTAAAACAGATAGTCCCAGGCTTCCTGGCACCGTGGGCCACCATATGGGAGTCTTAACTTGGTTTCTTTTTAGTTTGATATTTTATGACAGAGTAAAAATTAAAAAAAAAAACCAAATACAAATTAATATTTTATGACTATTTCTATGTCTGATGAAATTTGATACCAGTGACTTTTATTTTCTTTCACTCTCATCTCTCTTATTTTCATAAATTGAAGTAATTCGATAGATATGATGAAAATCTTATAATGAATCCTTAAGGTATTCAGTCATTCAACAACACTGATTAAACTCCTACTAAGAGTCCTTTGTGGGCTACAATTATAGGTCAAGGTAGCTCCAAGGGGTGAGAAGTTCTGTACGCAACAGCCTGAAAAGAGTACAGCACATGCCCGTAATTATAGCTGCTCAAGAAACGGAGGCCCGAGGATTGCGAGTTCAAGGGCAGCCTGAGCAACTTAAGGAGACACGGTCTCAAAATAAACATTTAAAAGGGATGGAGATGTAGCTCTGTGACAGCATGCCCCTGGATTCAATCCTCCGCACAGATGTAGATACAGACATAGACAGAGATACAGAGGTCTAGATATAGACACAGGTAGATAGTTAGGTAAGTTAAGGTGGTGGCATAAATGGAATCCACCAAAACCTCCTCTGGGCAAAGTGGGTGGTTGGTAAAGCATGCTCAGGAGGGCTTGGAAAGCTGCTTTGTTTTGTAATTTTGTTTTACTTTGGATGGACAATACCAATCAGAGGCTCTGATGAAGAGTAATTTTCTTTGCCTTTGAAATAAATTAAAGGCAAGACCAACTCCATCCTTTCCTGTTAGGAATTATTTTGGTAAAACTGTACCTTTCTGTTTTTTTTTTTTTTTTAACTAAAACGACAAGCTGAAGTCTGAATTATACATGTTTCTGCAGCTATTAGAAACATATATTTTTCCTCTTTAAAACAATGAACTGTATATTCTTGGTTTTCCCTTCATGCAAGTTGCCACCATGAGAAGTTATTTTCTAGTCGGTTTGCAAATGTGGTGATCAGGTTGCCATTGACATTACAAGGCAAAGGGTCCTTGACTTACGTGGCTTGCCTTAGGATTTTTGGACTTCATGATGGTATAAAAGTGATACACATTCAGTATAAATCATGCTTCAAATTTTGAATTGCGATCTTTTTCCCAGGCTAGTGATGCGCACTAGATACTCTCACAACACTGGGCTATGGCACTGTGCCCATGGCTCCCAGTCAAATGGATGGCCTACCACTGAAGCATCCTCTTCATCCAGCAATTACTTTTAGTTCAATGTTTCAAACATTCCTCGGTCCCAGTGTGCCTTCCACTGTGCACATCAATGGTGACGCCCATCCAAGCATTCCGTTTCCCACATTCAGTGCAGTAGTAAATAAATGATGTGAGATATTCAAGGCTTGAGTATAAAGGGCTTTGTGTCACACGATTTTGCTCCACTGTTGGCCCAAGATTCAGGTGGACTTGCCTCTGAGCCAGGTTAGGTGTATGAAATGCATTTTCTGCTTATGATAAATTTCATTTATGAGGACGTAACCCCATCACAAGTCCAGCAGAACCTGTACTTGTACTAGTTTTCCCAAGGCCTCCACGGACCTCATGCTTGATCTCTGCTGTTCAGTCCCAGGGTGGATGCATACACGACTCAAATACCTACTATAATATTTTAAGGCTACTGTATGACTCCTTTCTTTTGTCCTTAAACAACACTTTACATTTCATTTTCTCTCGTATCTCATGAGCACACCATTCCCTCTTTAAGGACCGATCCTCTTGAATGCCACAGCCAGTATCAGAAGCGCTTTTATTTGAATCAAGCAATCAAACTTTCCACCCGATGACTCCTGTTGATTATTTTTTCAAAAAAGATGAAAGTTGTCATCTGGAAATCAGGGAGGGCATTAATTCCTTAACCTCTCCCAATACTCTAGCTCACAGATGGCAAAGAAATAGAACAGGGAGCTTGAGACGGTGCGTGTGTGCTGGGAGCGCTAGAAAAGTAGAATTTGGAATCAACATTTCAATTAGATAGGCTGTACAGGCTGATTTTATTTGCAAGCTGAACAGCTGATGTCAAAAATAGATTTCCCTTTCTTTCCAAAGTGGGGCCAAGGGCCAGTAAGTGGCAAAAATAATCACATGCCTTTCTTGGACTCCCTACTCCTACCCCAAAGGGTTTTCTTGTGTAGGAACCAACAATTCCTTGGAGGGGAGCACTGAATAGGCTAGTCATTATTTTGAGATGTAGGGGACTGCAGATTCTTGGCAGGGCTCCCTTGTTTTTCTAGAGTAGTAGGCAATCCTTGGATAAAAGGCAAAAAGCTGATCCACGACGCTGGCTTTGGGTCCTTTATGAACAAATGGGACAAATCCAGTGGCTGGCCTGCTCACCTCGCTCTTTGTTTTGTGAGATAACTTGCTGGTGGCTCCAGTGGTGGGGTCCCACCCCCCCATCTGGGTCTCTTGGAAAACACCCAGCGCTCCCCCCCTTTCCTCTGGGCTGCTATAGGAAGACCTCAGGGAGACGTCTGCTGGTTGCCAGCCCAGCCACCACGGGGTTAGAAATAGAAGATTCGCTTGTGGAGAGAGAACAATCACTCCATTGTCAGATCCTTTTTTCACTTTTCATGCAAACGCGGGGCTGCTTGGTGGCACAGCTCAGGGCAACGTTTCCTCTGTGCTTTCTGCGGCTTCTTGCCTTGGAAAATTCCATCCTTTAACACTGGGATTATATGTCACCGTGGCTGAAATCATAGACAGAGTCCACTTAATTCGCTGCGAGCATGAGAAATAGCCAGAGAGAATGCGAGAAGATAGCATTCCCCGGTATAAAGAGAGGATTGAACGAGGTCAGTGAACCCAAGAGCCGGCAGGTCACAAACCCTCAGGGGGCCATGAAAATCCTCCCGGGGGGTCTCCTGTCTTTAGGAGCAAAAATGATGCCTGTTTTAATTAAAATAATAATAATAAAGTATTTAAGGTGACTCTGGTCGGTTCAGCTGGGTCATGTATTCTATGGCTCATTCTACCAGTTTTTGCACTTTTACATATTTTAAACAAAAAAAAATCAGTGAGAACGAGTTTTTGGAAGGTAGGAAAGTACCTTTTCTTTTGTCTCAACGTTTCCCGGAGCCCCGAGTGGATACCAGGTGCGCACGCGTGACGGGGAGGGCCGCTCCACGGAGCATGCTCGGCCTTAGCCTTGGTCAATTTATCTGCAAGCAGAGCCCCAAAGGTTCCAGCCGGTATTCTCGCACCTTTTCACAGGGCCTTTATTCTTAGCCATCCGTTCTTTGGTCCATATCCCCACTGGAGCATTTATTAAATATAGGCGCATAAGCAATACAGAGGTTGGAATTCGTGTTGAGAATTGAGTACATGGCCTCATGATAATCTTCGCTTTATCCGAAGATGGCCCTTTTCTCTCCTCGCAGTCTGCCCCTCGAATGTTACCTTTGGACATTAGGAGCCCAGAGAAGGAAAGTACAGTGACTATTATGCCTTATTTTGATTTTCACTTATAGAAAACAAATGGTTGCGATACAAATAGCAGTAATACAAATAAGTGATACAAATAGCAGCTAGTTGGTATTTTAAACACAGAAGGTAAGGATTTCAGATGTAATGTAATGAAAGTAACTTTTGATGTTATCGGCCCAGTTCTTTTGATTTTTTTTGAGAGTCTGGCCTCCAACTTAGGTTCCTCCTGCCTCAGCCTCCCCAGCCTTTGTGATGACAGCCACACACCACCAAGCCTGGCCAAAACAACTCTTTTATTGAATTCCTCCCTGTATCTGGTGACTTTGAAATGGTTGTCATGAAATTCATTGTTTAGTCACTCTTTCCTAGATCTTGTGGGCAAAGGTAGAGGTTTCAGAAATGGGGCACGTAGGCACATTGTAAGGTTTTTGATGTTAGACACTCTTCTGAAACTTGATGTTAATGCTCACATCAGGCTAAGTTTTAAGATATTTTGACTCAAAGATCATAGCTAACGTGAAATTCATAATTACTGAATAAAATAAAAAAATGTTATTTTCTCCCAGTTTCTTCTTTTTCATAAGACACCACATGGGACAGCGTTGGTATGCATCTCTCACCTCTGGCCCACCTTCCACCGCGGGGCAACCAGCTCCGAGCGGGTGTGTCACCTCCACGTGTCTCCCATTCTCCTCTGGGCTTCTCTGAGACGGTATCCTGGTGTTGGAGTATGTGCTATCTGGAAATGTGAGTCCAACACCCACGAGGTAACCCTGGTCCCAGAAATGAGAGCGTAGGGTGGATGCTTCCCTTTTCCTCTCCTCACACTGGGACTTCTGAGCATCTTCCTCACAACTTGTTAAAAGGTCGCAGAGGAGATGGAGCCCTTCACCACCTTCTCTTTTCCCTGGCTTTATTTCTTCCAGTCTTCTGGGATTGCTCTCCCAAATCACCTTTCCTTACAAAAGCCCTGGTTGCTGCCTTCTGAGAGAGTGTAGCCAAGACGTGAGCCTGATAGGCTAGAATCAAGGTTTGAATTTGAATGTGGGTTGTGTTTTTCTGTGACTGGGATGCAAAGAGAGATTTGGAAAGCTTAGGACCAGATGGCCCTAGGCATCACAGCATTTAGAATGGCCAGGTTCTTATCCAGCTTGTGTCCAGCATTATGAGTATCTGAGACTCCCACGAAAACAGTAAGTGATTTCCAGCTTTGTCAAGCATGGAGAATACCTTTGGATGTGTGAAACATCAGCAAAAACCAGAAAACAAAACCAAACAAACATCTTCATAATCATTCATAAATACTCAGGTTGCCTGCACTTTGTTTTTAGGTCTAACAATAAGCTGAAGTCAGTTATTGGTAAGAAATTGTGAATTCTAGCCTAGGCCCTGGTCTCTGCCTGCAGGGAAATATAGAGGAGAGCCGGGAGGCGGGGGTGGGGGTGGGGATGGGGGGCTGTTCTGCTTCTCTTGTGTTCCATCCCAGGGAGGGTGGGCTCTGCATCACCAGCCAGGGATGTGGCTGGATGCTCAGGATTCGGAATACCTAGTTACCTCTGGGACTTCTTTGTACTGTACAATCTAGGCCAGTGGTTCTTACCTGGGTAAGACCATCTTTTTCTAAAGCCACTTCCACCTGGAGGGAGGCTACAGATGCCAATTTGGGGGGGTCCTATCCCAGATCTTTATCAGTCTGTTTTGACAGTTCTAGGTCATTCTGAAGCTGGCAGGAGTGTGACAACCACTGACCTGGTCCCTTTCCTTCTCAACTGGGCCTGCAGGCTTTGGAACCTTCACTGTTGATTCACCTTCTCTTCCACAGAATGGGCTGGGGAAATAAAAGATGGCTTGATCAGCTGGGAGGCGAGGGAAAAAGGCAGCTACCCTGCTTACAAACACATCATGTTCTGGACTTTGGAAGTCAGCTGCTGGGGATGTGAGTTGTTTTCCGAGGAACGAGCGAGCGTGCAGGGGTATATTTAATCTTGAATTTAGCTGAAGTACTGCTGTGTCTCAGTGAAAGAAGCAGGTCACAATGCTCCTGGAGTATTAGCGACTGATCAAAGCAGAATAAAATCGATACAGCAGGGAGATAGTATTTGCTAATGGCAGTTGTCAAAGCAGAGGTTGACTGGGGTGAGCATAGGGGCCTGTGGGGGTTGCTGAGGGTCTGAAGGAGTCTGTGGGCTTTCTTTTCAGAAGGTCATGATTCTGATCCTTTCAGGCAGCCTTTTCTCAAATGTGGTCCTGGGCTCTGTCCGCCTTTTCTGGAAGGTAAATTTCTCACTGGAGGGCAGGAAGTAAAGAATTCTGAGACAAGTCGGCAGGAGTATAAATGGAGAAAGAGGATTAAAGAGAATGTGGGTGTATCTATTCACATCAGCACCAAGGGAGACCGAGGGAACTTGAGTTATGAGCAGGGAGAGGGAGCCGGCCAGGCAGAGACTGCGTCAGGATTCTCCTCTAACATTGGCAACAGGGAGAAAAGAAAGCAGAGGAGCACTGGCCACGTGGTAGGCGGCTGCCATTCCCCTGACTGTACCGCTCCGTTCCATTCCAAGTCATAGGAGTCCTTGACCTCTCCTTGACCACAGATGGGCAGCTGACAGGCCTTGCCAGTGACCACTGAGATGGTGTGGCAAGATGGACTGGACCAACCCCCTTTTTCTTCCTAAAGATCTGAACTGGGGAATAGACAGGACATTTGTTCACACCTCGATGGGAAGAGGTTCAGGGCTGTCTTGAGCACTTCACACACTCACAAATCAGCCTCCCAGTTAGGCTTCCTGGGGTGGTGGAAATGCTTTCCTTTTGGTTTCACAATGCCTTGATTCACCGTTCTATTTTTATATCATACAAATTATTAGAGCTGCCAGCCGAATGGCTGGATTTGGAGGAGTGTGGTAGCCCTAATGGAATTAATTAATTGAATAATATTGCCTGACAAATGGCTTCATTTATACCCAAGAGGGCCCGCAACTTAATTACTGATGTCATTTATCTCTCTATTTGCACCCCAACAATAAGTGACTCTTTCTCATTAACGTTGGGTCATCTTCCAAAAGGAAGAGAAGAAGCCAATGTATCTGGAAAGGGGGGTGGCGAGGAAGCAAAGTCTTTGTTCCCCACCTCATTATCCTGATAAATCATAACAGACTCTGCTAATTAGATGGGCAGGATTAGCCACTGACTCCTGCCCAACAATTACTTCAGAAAGAAACCCCGCTGAGAACATCTCCTCCCAAGGGGAGGAGATGAAAGGAAGTGTATAACAGAAAAGGGCACCATTATCCCAGCCAGGTTTGGGGGACCACAGTTGTCCAGACAAATTCCTAGACAGAAGAGCTGGGGCTGTTTCAGGTATGTCACCTGTGTGCTGTGGCCACGGCCGGGTGTCTGATATAGCTCTCCTAATCCAAGTCTTAGGTCATGGCCCTCGGAGCTTCCAACTATCCCCAGGAGATCAGAACCTAATTAAGCCGAGGAACAGGTGTAAAGAGGACCTGATTTGATCTGGCCAAATTAATTGCTAAGATGGGACTTGTGCTTGGTAAGCGGAAACAGTGAATTAAGTACAGCCGGAATACAGCTAATCCCCCAGACTCGGTGTGACTGTGTATAAAACAGACTGGGCTCGCCGTCTGAGGAACACAAACAAAGGCTGATCTGCAGCAAAGGTAAAACCGCATCCTTCACGGGAAAGGCTGCGGACGGAGTGCCGTTATGGAGAGAGGGTGGCTGTATGTCCTCGTGGCTTGCTGGAACAGCCCTGGCTTATGCCTGTGGTCAAAAATTTTGTGTGCAAAAATTTTAACAGTGTTCCCTTTCACTCGCAAGAAAAGTCCCAGTTTGGATAATACATTAAATGGTTATTGTGTTTCATGTCAATTTTTTTTTTTGCATACTAGGGATTGAACCCAAGCCAGGGACACTCTACCACTGAGCTACAGCCCCAGCCCTTTCTATTTCTTGAGACAGGGTCTCCCTAAGTCTGGCTTCAAACTTTCAGTCTTCTTGCCTCAGTCTCCCAAGATGCTGGGGTTACAGATGTGCGCCACCATGCCTGGATTTCATGTCAATTTTAAGCTCTTTTTTTTTCTTTACCAGAAGACTGATTTATAGATTGATTTGAGTCCCCCCCAAAGATGTTGAAGTCCTAACCCCCAGTACCTGTGAATGTGATCTTGTCTGGAAATAGGGTCTTTGCTGATGATTCAGTTGAGAGGAGGTCATTAGGGTAAGCCCGAATCCAATTTGACTAGTGTCCTTATGAAAAAGGGAAATTGCGACACAGAGGGTCATAGAAAAATATGCAAAGGTGAAGGCAGAGATGTGTGTGATGTGTCTACAAGCCAAGGAACACTAAGATCACCAGCAGCCAGGGGGAAACATGGTTCAGAGATTCCCCCTCACAGCCTCAAGAGGATCCAACCTTGATCCAGACTTGATCTCAGTCTTCTGACCTCCAGAACTGTGAGACAATAAATGTGTGTTGCTTAAACCCCCTGTCTGGGGTTCTTTGTTATAGCAGCCCTGGCAAACTTATCCACGTGGGTCCTGGCTTCAAAGTCTCTGATTAATATTCTAGTTGATCTTAATTTTTACAGTCAACCGAACTGAACCATCTTGGTGTCAAAGGCTGGCTTCAGGGCTAGGGCAAGAAGCTGATCAACCAATGGATACTGATTTTTCTTTGCCCCTGTTCTGGGAGAACAGGGATAGAGACAGCCCTGGTGCTTGGCCCCAACGAGTGGGCAGTCTGGTGGGAAGACAGGCTGTACAGGTGACCTTTTGTTCAATTAGGTAATCATGAACTTGTCTGGGTTTATCCAGGAGGGATGGAAGCTCACCACGGAGTGGCCATTTCAGGCTGGGCTGAGAAGAAGCAACCTCCCAAGAAGGGACACCTCAGCTGTGACCTGATGAGCAAGGGCTACCTGGATTTTAAGAGGCAGCAGGAGGGCGGGGTGCGCTTAGTGGCAGAGCACTTGCCTGGCATTCGTGAGTCCCTGGGTTCCATCCCCAATACTGCAATAAAAAGGAGGCAGAGGGGAAGCAAGTAGGAGGTCAAGGTCAAGGGGGCAAGGAGCCTGGGCACACACCAAGCAGCCAGGCCCCTACAGAGAGAGCAATGCTAGAGGCCACAGTGGCCTTAGTCATCAGAAGTCTAGAGCTACCTACCACGCAGCAGACCCCAGGCAAGAGTGAGCTTCAGGTAAGCCCTGAGGCCCAGAGCTGGGGGATGAGGGAGCAGCCTCCTAGAACCAGGCCACTTCTGTGGGGAGAGCTCAGGGCAGTGGAGGACAGCACCTCAGAGAGGAGTCTATGGAAATGCCCCCAGCAGGGGAGAGGGATGGGAGAAATAAAAAATGTGAATCTTCATTCAGAAGAGAGGGGCTCTTCGATCCCCAATCTTTCTGCCCAACAGTTTTCATGTGGCTGGGCCTGAAGGGGTCACAAGTCATGTCCAAAAGTGCTCATTATGTCCAAGTGTATAATGGATTCCTATTTCCCTGAAGCAGAATTTGGGTTCTCACTTTTCTCAGTTTCCTTCAGACATGGTAGACATTCCAGAATATTCTATGGAACACTTGTTGTGTTGGCCTCTTACCTTTGAAGATCCAGACCAGACATTGTTGAACGTGGGTTCACATTCTTGGGCTTTGGACTCTACTTTTAGACCCTAATGGGACACCATCTTGAATTTCGGCATTCATCCTTTTGTCTAGACTCTGGGGAAATTAATTGGACACCTATAGGTCCAATCGATGCAGGGCTTGTATTTTTGAATGCTAGCTTTGGCATTCCTTAGGTACAGCTCAACGAAAAAGAAACAATAAATAGTGACATTTTCAAGATGGATTTCAAGGTTGGTTGTTAAAGTCAGTTTCTCTTCTCTGGTTAATTTCAATATCTGTCGCTGATGGGCCCAGGACAGAGAGTGTTCTTAAGGCAAAACTGGGCTCTGATTGTGTAGGCATGGCATGTCTTATGTAAGCATGCAGGTCTGTGTTTCAAAATGAAAAATAACAATAATAATTAGAGTTTCTCTAGGCTCCTTGTGTCTAAACCAGTCTTGCAAAACCACCTTTGGATGAGCTTGAAGTGTCAGCAAATCAGAAACATGTGGATTTAATTTCCTTTGAAATACACCAGGGGGAGAAGGGGCAGCAGGACTTGGCAGCCAGCTGCTTAGGGTTTGCCAAACCCCAAATATCTCACACTCTGTGAGAGCCATTATGCTGGCCCCCCAGCAGTGTCATCTGGCCAGACTAGCCTCTGCATTTCTTATTGTACCATCTCGGCTTTCTCTACCCATTATGTTGTCATTTGGGTCCATTTTAGTTGCCAGAAGGACACTGGCAACTGGAAGTAGCTGGGATTATAGGTGTAACTGGAAGAGGGAGGCATGCTGAATGAGGTGTCAGGTTGCTCCAGTCTTATCTAGACCAAAGCTATTACTGTGCCTTGAAAACCCAAATCAACTGCAGGAGAGGTTTTCCAATTTAACTTCTAGGTGGGAAATATTTAGCTTTTTTGCTAGATGATGGTGTCGTTCCCCAAAATATCACTACCATCCAACATTCATGCATACAATGTGAAATACACCCATATTCTAGAAAAAGCACAGCCATTCCACCATTGAGCTCCAGGGTACACGTGGGTCCACAGTCTCCTGGGAAATGAAGGAGGAGTTTCAGTTAGAGGAGCTGACCACACAGTGTGGTGGAACTGAGATCTCTCCAGGACCCACAGACCCTAACTTGAGAGTAAGAGTGTGTTAATGAGCTCTGTATCACTCTCTGGCCCATGATTTTTCTTTTTTCCTTTTAATTTGAGATTTATGCCTCCTTTTTTCTTCTATGTTTTCAACCATCCCTTTCTGTCTAAAATAATAATGTACATTAAAAGTAAAGGATAGCTAGTTGTGTTGGTGCACACCTATAATCCCAGCTACTCAGGAGGCTGAGGCAGGAGGATCACAAGTTCGTACTTGGAAACTTAGTGATACGCTCTCTTAAAAAAAAAAATTAAAAGGCTGGGAATATAGATCAGAAGTAGAATGGCCCTGGGTTCAATCTCTAGTACCACCAAAAAAAATAAAAAGAAAGTTCGATTCTTTAAAAAAGCACTTTTTGTACCTAAAACAACTAACACTTTGGTGCCTGCTATGTGTCCTATGCTGAATCTTTTGTTATCTTCATTTTACTGAAGAGGCAATGGAGGCAATCCCAAGGAGATGAGTATCCTACAGATCACACAAAGAGTAAGTAAAAGAGCCGGAGCTTGACCTTGGGCTGTCAGGCTCCAGAAATGATGTGCTTTTTCCAGCAGCAGGGCTGCCTCTTATCTTATTGTGAGGTTAGTTTTATGTATAACTTGACTGGGCCATGGGGTGCCCAGATGCTTGGTCAAACATTATTCTTGGTGTTACTGTGAGGATTTTTTTTTAAATAACATTTAAATTGGTAGAATGAGTACAGATTATACAGATTACCCTCCATAATGTGAGCGGGTCTCATCCAATTTGTTGAAGGCCTGAAGAGAACAAAAGGTCTGACTTCCTCCAAGAAAGAAGAAATTCTCCTGCTTGACTAATTGAAATAGGGACACTGACTCTTTTCTTGCCTTTAGACTTAATCTGAAGCATCAGCTCTTGGGGAATCTCAAGCCCAACAGCCTTAAGTCTAGAATCTACCACATCTGTTTCCTGGTTCTCAGGCCTCCAGACTCACACTAAAACTGCACCTTGACTCTCCTGGGTCTCCAGCTGGCGGCTTCAACCTGCAGATCTTGAGACTTGTTGGCCTCCTTTTGCATGAGCCAATTCCTTTTAATACATTGTTTATGTGTATATGTAAAATCTCATTATTTTTATTGGATGCTGTAAAATCCAAGGCCATGCCGTGTGTTAAGACTGTTGTCGCTTATCCTAGGTGAGTCCTTTACTTCCAAGACCCTTTCACAAACCAGAGCCACCTCAAGGTTCAGAAGAGGTACCCTGTTCTCCCCAACCCCTTTTTGTCTTCCCAATGTCCATTCTGGCAGGCTGGGGCCATAGCTGATCTGTTAAACACTGAAGACAAATTCTGAGTGTTTAAATAGTTTAGTTCATTAAAAGCAAATTCAAGATTGGCGAAGCAATTTTTATGTGTCTTCGACGGTCACAAGTTCAGAAACAGCTGTGGCCTTCTGTGCTGTTCATAAGCAGCAGCACAAGATCCTTGCATAACCTGCTCATCCTCCTCCAATTCTCCAACTCCCACCCCAAGCATTTCCCCCCAGTAGTGGGGACTGAACCCATGAGAGGCAAGCGCTAGACCACTGAGCTTCATCCCCCAACTCTTTATATTTTATTCTGAGACAGGGTCTCACTATGTTGCGCAGGTTGGCTTTGGACTTGAGATCTTCTTGCCTCCATCTCCTGAGTTACTGGGATTATAGACATGGGCCTCCTCAATCAATTCACCCCAAGCATTTTTTAATATTGAGATGTCTGCAGAAAATGGGTGCAGAAAAGGTGTGTTTACCTTAGGATCAGTGTTTCCTCTTGAAGCACAACCCCTCTCACACCCCTGCCTCTGTCTGGTTCTGCAGGAGCCAATAAACTGGCAGCAGAAGAGGAAGGGCTGGAACTGAGGTGCTGAGATGCTCTAGCAAGTGGGACTGAGGCTTCCAGGCAGAAAGCCCTGCTTTTAAGGAATGAAATCCTGCAAGTTCTCAGCTGGAGAGAGAATTCAGGTAGAGAATTGTGGGATTGGACACGTGAATGAGATTCAGTTGGGCCAAGGGGAATGGAAACTGTTCCCATTCTTTTAAAAAAAGTTTGTTTTTAACTGACACATAATAACTATACATATTTATGGGAACAGTGTGAAGTTTCCATACCTGCTGGGTAACCATCAAACCAAGGTGTTTAATATACTCCTCGTCCTTGGCATGGGATCATCTGTCTTTCCCCATCTCCTACTCCCAGGACGGTATCATTTTCAAAGGTCTTGTTCTGTGGCATCAGACCATGAACTAGTTGCTGTGAGCAGCAAAGAAGAAAAGAATATTTTCCATCTAAAAAGTGAGCCTTCAACGCACTTGCTCTGCCTGAAGGCTGACGCTGTGTCCTCCACCGGCACCTCTCTAATGGATAATGGGTAGTTTTCCCTACTTTGAAAAGCACTGCTTTTTGTCTTTGCCAGTTGAGTAATCTCTGCCGGCAGGGCAGATTTGAAATGCCGTTTCTCAGGGAAATGGCTTTATTCCATGATACCCACAGAGGGGCTTGTTTTCATAAAGTGGCTCAAACAAACTGGACCACAGGCTCTCAATGGAGGAGGAAAATGGAGATTAGTGAAGCATTTGCTTTGGGGAAAGAAATCAAGCCAAGAGATCTATTCACGCACCCTGAACTTAGAGGTAGATATCAAGTAATGTGGTCATTCAGGCCTAGTTATTGGCTGAGGAGCAAACAGGGCTCGTGTTCCGTGCTTTGTAACCACCATCCTCTCCCTCTCAAAGCCTCAGGATCAGCAGTCTCAGATGCCATTCCCAAGTGGCCAGGTGCCTTTGATGGATCTTGACATTGCCTGGTCACATTCCAGCCCCTCAGAGTCGTCCTTAGCAGCCAGCCAGCCCCAGTGTCACTGGTCATGGGACGGAATACACAGGTATCTTTCTACTGGGTTCCCCTCTGGGATTTTTCCAGCCTGCAAAGAGGTCAGATTGTGCATTCGAGGTACTTCAGCAGCCTTTAAAAATATTGATTCAAATTGAAATCACCTTAAAAATTACAGATTCTCAATTCTATCCTCAGATCAATAAATTAGACTCACCTGAGGATGAGAGGGCTTGGATGTTGGCATTCTAAAAATCTTCCCAGGTCACGTCTAAGGTGCAGCCAGAGTTGAAAACTACTGAACTAGAGAAAAGAACTAGTAAAATTCTTGGCTCTGTTTTCAGGGATTTCTGGGTTTCTGTCCCCTGATGACCATAGCTGGTTCCATGACATTTATAGGTGTAAGCGAAGGGTCACAGCAGAGAGATCATGATCCTAGGAGGGGGCTTCATTCTTGTTGTCTCTGTTGTCAGGGGAACAGGTATTGCAAAGACTAAGCCTCCCTGGCAGGTGGACACACACCCACACTCAAACCCTCTTCCAGGTGAGAAAGCCCTCACAGTGGTCACCTGGCTAGGCGTGCTGGGTTTACAGTAGCTATAACTGCTGTCTTCAGGACCTCAGCTTCTAATCTGTTCCCTAATTTTTCTTCACTCATAATCTGATTTCTCATTGATTAAAAAGCTACTTCATTTATGTTGGTGATATCAAAAACTTTTCATTTTATGACTCTTGGGGACTTTCTAAGCTCTATTAATGCCACATCTCTCTTCTATCAAACAAAAAATTCTAATATTTAGAGCCCCTTGTAATGGTTAATTTGAATTGTCAACTTGACTGGATTAAGAGATCAAAGATTAAGAAGATTATGGGTATGTCAATGAGGATGTGTCTAGGAATGACTGGCATGTGGGACAACCAACTGAAATGGAGACCCTCCTGAAGCGTGGGCAGCACCATCCAATAGGATGATGGCTTGGATGGAATAAACTTTGGAAGAAGAA
Source organism: Marmota monax (assembly GCF_021218885.2). Taxonomy (NCBI): domain Eukaryota; kingdom Metazoa; phylum Chordata; class Mammalia; order Rodentia; family Sciuridae; genus Marmota; species Marmota monax. The sequence continues at coordinate 4,160,116 of NW_026695235.1, forward strand.
GGAAACAGCAGCAGATGCAAGTTCGATTCTTCTTGAATGGGTTCTTGATTGCTGCTGCAATTGTCTGCGGATATTGGACTCTCACTTCTTCACTCTTCCAAAGTGGACTCTGCCAGTGATTCTCAGAATAGGGTAGCACTGTTGATCTCTCTTGCTCTGGGCTTCAGCCTCCTGGGCGACCCAGCTAATGGTTCTTCCAGTTCTTCAGCCTGAAGACGGCCATTGTGGACTGTCCAGCTTCTGGTTACATAAGCCAACCTGATAAATCCCCTTTTTATAATTATACTTCCTATTGATTCTGCTCCTCTAGAGAACCCTGACTAATACACCCCTGGTGAGTCCAATTATGACAAGGAAGCTTGCAAGAGATGCCTTAAAAGGTTGAAAGTAATGGATGAAAAAGATGTCCTCTGCAAACCAGAAGCACAGGAAACTGGTGAGGCTCTCTTACAATACAACCAAGTAGACTTCTGTTGATCCATCCGAACAACCTTTTATTGTAACAATAAAAAGGACTTTATTGGGGTTTTAGAAATTGCAATTCAGAAAACACAGATGTAGACAGTTTCAAATCAGTGTTTCGAAGGTGGGGGACGTGAGAACTTATGGGAGCAAATAGTATTGTTTTATTACCTAGCAGTAAAAATTCTTTTGTGGGGAAACGTCATTTGGAGTTGAGAACAAGGGCTGTGTGACAGGTACAGTGTGACTGATAGAAGATTAAGAAAATAATGTATGTACTTGGTAAAAATGTGCACAAAATCAAAGTGCAGCAGCCTCTTGAGTGCATGTCGACTCTGGGGCCACAATCTGTTCTAGGTCAAGGTTGAAGGTAACTGAAGCTCACATTCCTGAGCAGTGGCTTGAGTTGTCTAAGTCCTAAGGACTTCCCTAATCGCCTCTCTACTCCTTTTTGAAAAGCTCTTTCAATGTCCTTTTCATGATTTTTCTTATATCTTCACATTTCAAGGTAAGGAGTATAATCAGAGGCAATCTCTCCTGTGCCCCCTTCCTATCCTGCCACTGCTCTACCTGGGTCATAGGGCCAGGAATATCAGGAAGGGTGTGGGAAGCCTGGGTAAGGTGTCTCGGTCATTTTGTGTTACTACAACAGAATACTCAAGACTGCGGAATTAATAAGGAATAGAGATTTCTTTCTTTCTTTTTTAAAAATATTTTTTAGTTATTGACAAACCTTTATTTTATTTATATGGGGTGCTGAGAATCGAACCCAGTGCCTCACACATGCTGGGCAAGCGCTCTACCACTGAGTTCCAGCTCCAGCTGGAGATTTATTTCTCACTGTCCTGGAGACTGGGAACTCCAAGGTTGAGGCCCTGTATCTGGTGAAGTCTTCTTGTGTCACCTATAGCAGCAGCTGCTCCTCTGGGAGTTGTCCTTGGCAGAGTTACTGCCACCCCCACTCCCTTGGCCCTTCTGCAAGCTTCCCATCCCCTCCCTTTTGTCTGACACCCTAAATTCCAAAGAGAAGCCCCACCTAAATGGTAAAGATGTTAACTGCTAAATAATCTTCCTTCTGATCTATGGAACCCAAAACGTCTGGTAATCTTTGTTAACACATTTTAGTCTTTAGTTCTGTATCAACCAACACCAAGCGTGTAAACTGCTGTGTGGTTTAACTTGCAGGAGAATATGTCTGGTTTTTAAAAAGTACAGGAACTAGCCCCAGAAGGTTGAAGTGGATTACAAGGATCTGGCTAAAGGGAAGAAAAAGAGAGAGAAAGGAGAGAGAGACGGGGGGAGACAGAGAAAGACAGAGAGAGAAAGACAGACAGACAGAAAGCCCTGGATGGTGAAGACCCCACTCAGCATACAGTCTTCCTACCTATTATCTCACTGTACTTTTCCTTCCCTATGACACCTCCCCAAGATGGACCTTTGGGGATGAGAGGCCCTCCATCTTATTTAGGGCCAGCCCCTGAACAAATCTGATCCCTTTCCATCAATTCTAGTCTCCCAAATATTAGCCCTCAAGTGGCAAGCAGCCCTGACTTAACCTGGTAATAATCCCATGGCAGAAGGCAGAAGAGCAAGAAAGCACACACAAGAGAGAGCAAGAGGGGCTGTTATAACAATCCACTCCCTAGATAATGATCATCGATTCATGAGGACAGAACCCTAAATGACCTAACCATCTCCGAAAGGTCTCAACTCTCAACACAGATGCATTGGGGAGCAACTTTCCAACATGTGAACTTTGAAGAACACATTCAAACTGCAGCAGAGTGCTTGGGCCCCAACTCTCTGGGGTGTTCCACAGACGCTCTGAGGTCCTCACAGTATATTGCCTTGTTCTGGATTCTTCCTCCTGCTTTCCTCCTCCTCCTCTCATCTTCTAGGCTTTAGCATAACCTTATCCAGGGATTTACAAAAGCTACAATTGCACTGTTGGGATCCCTAGGACCATGCCACTCACAATGTGACACAGCAGTACCTGGTGACATCCAGGAGCTTATGAAATGCAGATTCTCAGCTGCATCCCCCACCTGTCTCATCAGAATCTGCATTTAAATGAGATCCCAGGTTATTTGTGTACACATTGCAATTTTAAAAGCCCTGCTCTAGGGCATACACACCATGCTGATATGAACTTGCATATCTTACAAATATTTTTTTAAACAGTTAAGAAAAAATGAAAAATTTGCTTGTTAAATTAGCAAAGCTTAAAAATAAAGAGACATTATACCAATAGTTCTGTTAAATAGGTTCTTTTTCATTAGACACTGTTTGCGAGAATGTAAATTAGTAAATTTCTAAAGGGCAACTTATTTGAGAAGTCTTAGAACAATTCACGGCTCTGTAAAGGAACAATTTGCTTTCAATGATTTAATCTAATCGTATGGAAAAATTTCGGTTGTGAGGGAGCTTCAAGGATATGGTGAAAAGGATTTTCATGACAATACCTTAGTTGTTTTTCTAATATTCTCTTCTTTTCTACTAATCGAACCCCATTTTTGTAGAAAAGAGGCAACGTGTTCTGCTAACATGGGTTTTGAACTCTTTGCAGGTAGGGGTGGGTGGCCGATGAGATGTAAGCAGAAGTCACGGGGGATACTCCAGGAAAATGCTTTGTGGGGTGAATCTGTTCAGCTCCCTTCTGACTTAAGCCTCTGCCTGGAACTCCCTGGGGTGTTAGAATGACCACAACCAGTGCCAGCACTACTTCCTTCCCGATATTTCTTTACATGAGAAAAATAAAACCCTCATTGATATGAATTACAGTGGATGGGGTAGAGAGAGAAGATGGGAGGGGAGGGGAGGGGAGATAGTAGAGGATAGGAAAGGTAGCAGAATACAACAGTTACTAATAGGGCATTATGTAAAAATGTGGATGTGTAACCGATGTGATTCTGCAATCTGTATTTGGGGTAAAATTGGGAGTTCATAACCAACTTGAATCTAATGTATGAAATATGATATGTCAAGAGCTTTATAATGTTTTGAACAACCAATAAAAAAAATTAAAAAAAAAAATAAAACCCTCATTTACCTAAGATATTGTCTTTTAGGAGTTTGATATTTGCAGCTGAACATAACTCCTAACTTATAAATAAACCGAATGTCCAAAAGTAGGGGCTTGATGAATAAATTATCCTTTATCCACACAATGAAACACTATACAATATTTAAAAATCATGTAGAACTGTGGTTTCAACTACTTCTCATAGAGGACACATCCCTTTTCTATTCAGTCTTTCACGGAATCCCAGTAGACGGTACTATTGAAAGTATTCTATTCTGGGTATACTAGATGGTGAGAACACAGATTCTTCTCTTTCTACCTTGCGAAATTAACTCTTTCCCTTGGGAAAGCTCAGAAACCACCTTTCAGGCCTCAAGAACTGGGTAAAACTATAGAACATAGTTTGAAAACCATTACGATTATCTACCTACAGAAAAAAAGTTTATGTGATCATGTTAAAGCAAATAACTTACTTAACCAAACTACGGTATGATCCATTTTCATATTTTAAAACACGTATAGATATTAACTTCCCAGACTTTGCAAAATGTGAAGTCACATTCATAGTAATTACCAAATTGTCCTGGCTGGTGGTCCTGTCCCCATTTATGTGACAGCAGCACCTTCCTTCCCAGTCTTCCCAGCCATCTCTGAGCAGCTGTAGGTTTACTGTTGGGAACATGGACCCATTGGTTTATGGTTTCCACCACCTGCAGTGGTCTCTGAGGACAGTCCCAGCCACTGCTGCTGTAGCTGGTGCCCTAAGAATGGATGCCATCTGCACAGCGAGCCCACCTTGGACCCACGAGGTGCTTTCCATGCTGCAAAGGCCTGCTTTGCTCATACCACAATCCTACAGGGGGCGGGGACTGCCTCTTCCCACCAAGAACCAGGAGGATGCACCATCTTCTGTGGGGCGGGCTGTTCTGGACCAGGCTGGGGAGCACCGGCTAGGAAAGGAGTCGTGATTTCTACTCATTTTCTACATCGAGACATTCAGCATCCACCTCCCAGGCTCTCTCCACCTGCAGGTGGGCCCACTGGTCTTAACTGCCTTCCCCCATTCCTTGTGTGTGTGTGTGTGTGTGTGTATATATATATATATATATATATATATATATATATATATATATGAAAGCCATGTAAATTGAAATTTAAAATTTTAATAGTATCAATTCCTGAATACCTAGATTGGGTTGCTTAAATTTTATCTAATTTCTTCCTAATTATATTCTGAACAATTTCAGGGCTGAGAATGTAGCTCAGTGGTGCGCTTAGCATGCTTAAGACCCTGGGTTCAACCCTCAGTACCAAAACCAAACAACCTCCCTCCCCAAAAAACCAAAACCCAACAGAAAACCTACTATAAACATGTATTACTTATATTAAAATATAAGGATTCACCTGAAATCAGTTCTAACTCTAAGCAAACAATACAATTGATTTAGCACAGTTTACTCTGTGTTTCCTGCCACCCAAGGTGAAGGATTTACCTGTGTTGGCCTTGGAGGAGTGGAGAGGGAGTGTGGAGGGACAGGAATGTACCACACACACAAAATAATCATGTAGAACCGTGGTTTCAAGTAGAAGACACTTCTTTTTTTTTATATTCAATCTTTCATCAGATACCAGCTCCATATGCAGTTGGCCTTCCATATTTGAGTTTCCCATCTTTGGATTTAATCAACTGTAGATCAGAAACGTTCAGGAAAAGAAAAATGTGTCTATACTGAACATGTACAGATTTTTTTTTCTTGTCATTATTCCCCAAACAATATGGTAAACAACTATTACACAGCAGTTCTACTGTAACAGGTATTATGAGTAATCAAGAGATGATTTAAAGCATGCGGGGGCTGTTCATAGGTTATACATAACTATATTCATAGGTTATGCATAATTATCATGCCATTTTAATATAAGAAACCTGAGCATCTGGGGATTTTGGTGCAGGAGCGGGTCCCCAAGTCCATCCCCCAAGGACACTGAGGAATGACTGCATGTGCATGTGCAAGACTGAGGACAGCCTGAGTTGGCCAGGAGGGCCCACACGTCCCTTCCTCTCCTTGACAACTGACTCTGGGGACACAGGCTGCCCACATAGGGGACTGCATCACATCCCTCCATTTGGGATGCCCCTTGGTTCTCACGTGGGCACATCACAAACCAGCAGAGGGTACTGAGGAGGGGACGGGGCTCTTGTTACAGAGAAGTGGTGAGATAAGAATGACGCAGGTGGACATCACAAAGGGTGAGCATGGTTTTCACCTGGAGACCACAGAAGGTCCTAGTTCCCATCGAATTCTTCCCTCCCTCCCTTCTGCTGCTGAAGGCTGCCAGCGTCAGGCTGATTTTTGCAGAAAGGTTCAGTCCCTTGATGGGACTTTCAACTCAGGTGGGAACTAAGCAAGCCCATGGGGACACCTGCACAGAGGTCTCTATTGAGCTTAGTTCATTAGTGGACCCCTCTGAGGAAGCCTGTTCAGCGCTGTCAATTCTACTTAGCTGGATTTTCCAAGTGCCCTGTTGCGAGGCACAAAATTTCAGAGCCCCTTTTCACTGTTACAACAAAAGAAGGCTTTTCCACAGTCTAATGGGGAATCCCGAATTTTCATGTCATTCCCACTTCTGAGCCACTTCCAATACCTGGCAGCTCCTCTTTGCTTTTTTCAGAATATTCTTTTTGATCCTCTTTCCTTTTTCTTGTCACTCTCCTCTCACCCAGAGTCCCCTATCTCATCCCACCCTGTAGTTCTCCACAGTACTTTAAACAACTTCACAGCAATCCTGCTTTGCTTTAAATGCTCTCAGTGACCCCTGTTTTCATCATCTCACATCCCCCTCCCCAACAAAGCACAAACCACTCCATTTCTTTCCATTGTTTACGTCTTCCTTAGTAACACCAACTAGAGTTTGTTGAGTACATACTCTGTTTCTGGCACATGCATGAGTTAACTCAATCCTGACAGCAATCCTATGCAGTAGGTACTTCAATGCATCACATTTGTTAGAGAAGGAAACTGACTCTTTCAGGGCACAATGATGCATGCCTGTAATCCCAGCGACTTGGGAGGCTGAGGCAGGAGGATGGCAAGTTCAAAGCCAGCCTCAGCAACTTATCAAGGTCCTAAGCAACTCAGTGAGAGCCTATCTAAAAATATAAAAAAGGCTGGGGGTGTGGCTCAGTGGTCGGGTGCTCCTGGGTTCAATCCCCAGTACAAAAACAAAAGACAAAAAGCAAAACCAACCAAACAAACAAACCCCTGACTGTTGGCAAAAGCCTTGGCCCAAGGTCCCCCATGTAGAAGCCGAGATAAACTCTGGCCTCTGCAGCCTGGCTCCGGCCGCGGCAGTCCACCCTGGTATGCGTTGAGTGGTTCTTTCCTTTGGAGATCCTGTATTGAAGTTCTTCCACACCTAATCCTGCCATCCAGAGTTTCCAGTGGTCTCCATGGTACCTCCCTTCTGCCTGAAGGACAGATTGCCGTGGGGCACTCTGGTGCAGGGTGTCAGATCAACAGCGCGGAGTCTCTCCTTCTTACAGATCACAGGACCCTCAGGACTGTATAATGTTCCATCGCTGGTTGATGCTACAGCCAGAGCTGCATGGGCCTCCAGTTGCCTGAGTTTTAACTGAAAAATTTGAAAAGAGATAATCATTCATTCTAGTAAATAACATAAAGGGACTTAAAAGATAGGCTTTTTCACTTGATCAAACATCTCTATTTGGATAATCACATTGAATCTTTGGGGATTTTTATTATTAGTCTCATTAAATTTTTTTGTTGAGGCAAATTTCACATTGCATAAGATTAACCATTTTAAAGTGTACGATCCAATGACAGTTCATTCATAAAGGTGTGTAACCATAGCCTCTCTCTAGTGCCAAATCACCCCAGAAGGAAGCCCTGTGCACATCAAGCACTAATTCCTCCTCCTCCCTCCCCCAGTTCCTTGAAATCACCAGCTATGGCTCTGTCTCTGGGGCTTTGCCTATCTGGATGTATCCTATAAAGGGATCCATACAACGTAGGGCCTTTTGTGTCTGGCTTTTCCACTCAGTCTGTCCCTGAGGTTCATCCATATCAGAATTTCCCTATTTTTGCGTGGTGTTGGAGGTTGAATCCAGGGCCCGGCACATGCAGGGATAGTGCTTCTCTACCACTGAGTTCCCCAGCTCAGAATTCCCTTCATTTTTTTCTTTTTTTGGAGTGGTGGTGGTGAGCCATATCCCATTGTATAGACATCCCCCATTTTGCTACCCATTCATCTCTGGATGGACAATCAGGTTACTTCCTGCCTTGGGCTACTGTGGATAGTGTTGTCTTGAACATTAGTAATACTAGGATCTACCCATCCTAGGTATCTGTTTTCAGTTCTTGAGGGTACATACCTCGGAGTAGAATTTCTGGGCCACAGAATTAGTCTCCACTTAACTTTATGAGGAACCTTTTAGCCTCATTTTAAAAGCAAAAGACTTGAATTATGAGGTGCCCAAATTGGCAAGGGACAGCAGTCCTGGGAGCCAGCCGCATCCTGCAGCCATTCTGAAACCCTGACCTGGGGGACAGCACTCTTTCTCTCTCCAAGCAAGTCTTGAGGGCCAGAGCCAGCCCTTAGGGAGAATTTAACAATAACTTCAGAAAAGAGCTTCCTAAGGCCAGAAACCCCAGGAGAAATAAAACCAGGGGCTGTTTTCAATCGTAAATCAACAGGACTGGCGCATGCATACACCCCATCAAGCCAACAGGATTCGAGCCTGCTGGTGAACACTGTTCCTGTCTTGCCACACATTTTTAATGTCCTTGTGGAGATTTCACACAGATTCTGCCACGGACAAAAAGATCACTCTCCCTCGCTCGCTCGTTCCAACTGTCTTTCACAGGCTGCATTTCTTGATGGACCAGGGGTCGGGGTGCAATTTGATTCTGAAGGTCTGGTTTGGCTGAGAGTCTGTGAAAGTCACTGCAGAAAGGGAATGTGTTGCCGGCAGTGGGTACTTAAGGGGTTAAACATCAAGATGTCAAGGCCTGGGAGAGTGTGGGTCTGCGGTCAGCCCCAGCCTATTTGGGGAGTGGGGGAGATTAAGAGGAGGTGGGGGAGGGGAAGGCTTTAGCAATGCAAAGCTTATTTTTCAGCGGTTTCCAGGGGAATTCTACCACGAAGAGGCAATTTCTAAGGTCTGCCCCTACTTCTCCCTGCTTACTGGTGCATTTTCTTTGTAGCCAGGCGGCCTGAGAGGCTTTGCAGGGCTGGGTTAGAAAACAAGCTCGGTTCCCACCGTCCCTCCCCTCCCCTCCCTGGCCCCGCTGACCTGATTAATCAGAACCTCGCAAAGCCCACTGAGGAGGGCTCCCTGGCTAATCTCATCTCCGCACCCACGCGGGGACAGGCGCCCCCGCTCCGCCAATGAGACGCGACTCTGCAGGCTGGCTGGGCGGTGGAAAATTCCATGCGCTCGGCGCGGCCCCTCGGCGGCCCCTGGAGGAAGGGAGCGCTCAGCGCCGCGCAGCCCGCCGCCCGGCAGAGCCCGCTCGCGGCGCAGCTGCAATCAAACCCCCCCACCCCATCACCCCGGGTCTCGGCGCCTGTCCACGGGACGCCGTGCCGCGAGTCGCCGTCGCCCATGTTCTCCCCATCTCTTGCGAGGGCTAGCTATTTCAGCAAATCAGAGGAAAGCAGGCGATGCCTGTAATCGCCGCGGGGACCGCGTGTGGTGGGTGGACGATCCCTGCCTTGTGGTGTGTGCGCGTTGCAGACCACCATCCCCAGCCCCCACCGCGCCCACCCAAGCTACAAATCCCGCCTGGAATTGTTCCTCTTCTGGGCTTTGCAACTCCGTGTGTGGGGAGAATGCACAAGCGGGGCACCTTCCTAATCTACCCACCCTTGAACTATGATCCCCTTTTAGAAGTGGCTGGTGGGACCTAAAAAGAAAAGGGTTGAGTTACCAAAGGTGCGGAAACAGGGTAAGGAGGGGCCCCCCAGCCGCCAGCCCAATGAAACAGATTGGTGTGTTATGATTCAGAGAGGAACAGAAAATTCCAAGGCTACAGAGGAGGGACCCTTTGCTCCTGAGAGGGTGGGGGGTGGGGATTCTCAGTGGAGAACTAGGCAGGGAGACGGAGGTGCCTCAAATCCTTCCCTTCACTCCCTTAATCCGTTACACCTCAATTGTGGCGATAAATCCCCAGGACTTCCGGGCATCCAGACCTGTTTCTGCTCCTTGCAATGTGGAGGAACCTGGGGACACAATCCAAACATTAGAGCACAGACTTCTGCCAAAAGGGAATTGCAGTGACCAGGCCAGTTTAGGGCTTGGGGAAGATGGACCGCTATCCAGGAGGCAGGAAAGGGAAAATTACAGGTGTTTCTTCTTGTAGCAAAGTAGGAAGTTTCAGGAAGAGTCCCTAGAATCGAAGAGGAAGAAGGGCCCACAAACAACCCAAAGCCCTACACTAAGGTTTGGGGTTCAGGAAGGCATCCAGGGAAGTAGGGCACATGGCATGCTGAGTACTTGAACTCTGAGGCTGTTTTGGGGCAGGCAGTCTGTTCTCCTGGCTGTCTGTCTTCTGCTCCCCTCTGCTCCACAGACAGGTGGTAGAAACTGGAACCTGTTTTCCCCAAAAGCAGCCTTCAAAACCTAGAGATATTACTATCGTCTTCCTTCTGCCTTTCTGTGTAAGAGCTGGCCATAAAGAAGTTCTTCCATCCACCTTTTCTGATAGATCACAGGACTTCATTCCAGAAGGGCTCAGTCACATTCCTACTAGGAAGGACCACTCCATAGAGTGGCCAAGAAGAATTGGAGCAGACAGGCCTTGCTGCTCACCGGCCCAGTCCATTCCCTGAGGTCTTACCTTCAGTCAATAAAGTTGTCTCCTGCACTGTCCACTCTTCATTGAAACTGTCAAGTAAAAATATCAAAGTGGAGTAGCATTAGTTTACAGCACATAAAATGGAGTCCAGCGGTCACTGTTAGTCAAGTCTTAGATGGGATCCAGGGTGAACCTTTGAATGGGGCTGCAGACACACCCACCCCAGATTCCAGTTGACCTTTGAAACACAGTTAATCCCTGCTGACCTTCTATACAATGAACCCCTTTCTCCAAACTACCTAACAAACACCCAATCCCTTCTTATAAAAGAGCTTAACCCTTGCCAGCCAATCCAACCCAACCAGTCAAAACTCCTGACTAAGAAATGATGTAATTATCCATCCTTTTCTTTTTTTTAAATATATTTTTAAATTATACAATATCTTTATTGTGTTTATTTATTTTTATGTGGTGCTGAGGATGGAACCCAGTGCCTACATGCGTGAGGCACATCCCCAGCCCTGAAGCACCTTTTCAAGACTGCTTGAATCTGTTTCTCCCTCATTGCAGTCCTAATTTTCTTTGCTCTCAGTTAGGTTAATTTTCCGCTAGGTCAACAAGAGTAAACATAAGACTTTTTTTCTTGAGTGTTTGGATCTTCATTTCTGGAGTCTTTCATGTTAGGTGAAACTTTGGTTAACTACGTCAGTTATGCTTTTGTTTGTTAAATTGTGTTTTGTGATAGGAATGTCAGTGCATCCCTTATGAGTGAGGAAAGGTATCACACCTCACTACCGCTACATAAATGAAGTCCAGAATCAGTGACAAAAAATCCCAGTGCCCCAGTTCTGCTAGTAACTAGCTGAAGGTTCTGGGAAAATCTCACCTCTCTTGAGTCTTTACTTTTCACCTCTGTGAAATGAGGATATTTACAGTTCCTGCCCCATTTACCCACTAAGGTGATCTGTGAGACTAAAATAAAATGAAATTCTCTCTATGAGACCACAGAGAAATATATGGAAGTGATTTTCATTCACATGCATAAATGATGTCTAATCTATGCCATTTTAGTTGAATTAACTTGGAGCAAGAGCTACAGCTAAATTAACTAGTCTGTACATTTATTGGTGCACTCAGTAAATAATTATTAACCACCTATTATGTGCCAGGCACTGTTCTATGCTTACTGTACAGCATTGAGCACAATACAAAAATCTCTGTTGTTGGAAAATCTGTTGTTGGAGGATACAACTATAAAATAAACAGGAAAACTATAGAGTTTTAAAAGTAGTGATAAGGATGGAGAAGAATAAAGCAGGGAAAAGGTGTGGGAGCATGGGAGGTTGGGGAGTGATTTGTAATAGGGCAGGGAGGATGGATGTGTGAAGAAGGTGGTCTTTGAGCAGAGGCCCAGCAAAGAAGCAAGAAGGTGAGCCCCTGGAGTTCTAGGGCAAGAACGGTTCAGGGGTGTGGGGGTTTGCCCATCAGTGCTACGGGTCTGAGGTGGGACTGAGGCCCTTCCTCTTGGAGGGTAGGAAGGTGGGAACTGTCCCTGGAGTGGAGTGAGTAAGGGGGTCAGCAGCCAGTAGGGTAGAGGTGGGTCAGGGTGGAGTCCAGCTCCTAGGGCCTTGACGCTGACCTTGCACACTAGCTTTTAGGTTGAGTGTGACAGTTGGAGGGCACAGCCGCAGCTAAGCCTTGACCTCTCTTAATGCAGCCCCACTTTTAGCTTGGGTACTGGCAGGCCACCAGCAAGCATTTATCGCAAGACTTGCTGTGTGTTCTAGGCTGTGCTGGAGGCTCTGAGAACACGAGAAGGCACAACAGAGATCTGTGACTCCCAGGAGGCCGCGTTCTTGTGAATACAATTTAGCTGCAAAAAGCACTTAGAGGCTAGTGGGCGAGGGTTGTGATCATGTGCAGCGATGTGTGGAGGGGCCTGACAGGAGGAACCGTGGAGCTCTGGGATGCCCAGGGGCACCCCAGGAGGGTACGGGGGTCACAGTAGGTGCTCAGTGATCACAGAGGAGGCAGAGAGCATTCTGACAAGTCCTTCCCTGCCCAGGCCCAGGGTGGCCCATGGCACATGCCGGTCATTACTGTCAACACACAGCGTGGGTGCTATGCACTGCCCTCCAGCCCCTGGGGAGGGGGATAGAAGTCCTCATGAAGAAATAAATGAGCAGTGTGAAGTGTCCCCCAGGGGGTTAAAAAATGGACTCTGGTGTCCAGCTTCAGCCTTGCTTCTGTCATAGGCCAGTCAAGAGCCAGGCCTTCGGGGCAGCCATTTCCTGCCACTTTCTTTGCCAGGTCTCTGCCCCTCCTTGGTTGGGTTATCCTGCCTGAACTCACCAGGCCTGGAGGGTGATCAGGGATAGAGAAGGCAGAGGTGAGTTCAGAAATTTCCTCAAAGCCTGGTCATCCTGGCCAGCTGGCCCTGGACTCTCTCTCAGCCCCTCGGGAATGCAGACATGGTGGATGCCCTCAGAGACTCTCCAGAAAGGCCTCCACCCCTGGAGTAGGGTTTCTGCTGCAGCCCTGGGTTTCCGGCTCTAGGATTACCCTTGACCTCACTGGACAGGTCTGAGCAAGTCCTGAGACCCTCAGGGACTCAGCCCAGTCGACAGCAGGCTCTGTGAAACCAAGACAACCTCACGTGCTCATTCCTCAGTGCAGCAGGAGCCAAGCTGCTCTGGGGACAAGAGGAAGGGAGAGAGAGAGAGGGACATTGCCTATATCCCCTTCACAGAGGGGAAGGTTTTATTTATTTAGCTTTTCAAATAAATAATGCATTGTGCGGAGCACAACAGACACTAGTATGGCAATATGTAAATCAATGGATGTGTAACTGATGTGATTCTGCAATCTGTGTATGGGGTGAAGGTGGGAGTTCATAACCCACTTGAATCAAAGTGTGGAATATGATATGTCAAGAAATTTGTAATGTTTTGAACAACCCACAATAAAAAATTAAAAAAAAAAGATGATATATGGAATGTTCTCTTCTTGTAATTTCACTAAAGTCAAATTCTTACCTACATGAGACTTTTAGACTTTGGGATTTCTCATCTTAGTTCTAGTTTTTGATGGAAAAAATAAATAAATAATGCATTGTAGGGGTTCAAAAAAATAACAAATATAAAACGTTATGTGGTAAAAAGTGTTCCATCTCACCTGCTCAGTTCTTATCCTCACCCCAGGGAGGTAGCCACTGTTGTTTATTTGTTGGGAATGTTTCAGAGACTTTTTTTTAGCACCAACCAGCCAGCCAATGAAAATATGTTCTCCCCCACCCAACTCTTTCTACTAGATTGATAATACACAATACAGAGTTCCCTGTCTTGTTGTTGACAGTTAACAGGGTATTGTAGACATCTTTCAACATGATTCATGAAGCATTTCTTTATTCTTTTTTTTTTAAACTAATGTTTACTATCCAAAATGTGCCCAAACAATTCTCTATAGAGGGATATTGAAGTTGCTTGCAATATTTTGCTTTTAAACAATGTTGCCACGGATAACTTTGCAGTTCTTCCTTTAGCACATGATTCTGTTCACACATAGGGTGAGTGCTAGAGGTGGAACCGCTGAGTCAAAGGGCAAGTGCATCTCTAATGGGACCGATGTTGCCAGAGTACCCTCGCAGGGGGGCATGCCCACCAGTGCCCCCAGCAGCAAGTCATAAGAGAGAGTGCCCATGCTCCAGAGATGGTCAGCGGGGTGGCTTTTTAAACTTTTGGATTTTTGCCATTTCTGATGCATTTTACAAAATCAATATGTTTTTTGTTGGTGTATTTCTTATTATGATTGACATTGAGCATGTTTTCATATGTTTAAGAACTATATGTAGTTTCCTGTAAGCTGTCCATGTTTGTGTCCATTTTACTGTTTTTTTTTTAACCTTTTGCCTTTATCAATTTGCACAAGGTTTTTAGAGACTAGCAAAATTCACCCTACGTTTGTGAAGTGAATTACATATATTTGTGGTTTTGTCATTTACCGACTTAACTTTGTTGTGCATTGGGGGAGAGGTGCAGCGGGGGAGAGGTGCAGGGAGGGAGAGAGAGAACGTTTTAATCTGGTTTGGTTTTGGCTATGAGGAGTTTTTAAATTTTCATGTAGTTGAAATTATCTACCATGTATTTTGCAGCTTCTAGAATTTGTGTCATGGTTAGTAAGATCTGTCTCGTTTCCTCATTTTTATTTATATGTATGCATGTGTGTGTATAAAACAGGGCTTAGTAGAATAAGTTCCAAATGTTATCAAAGATTTATATATAAAACATCCTACTATCTCGTTGAATTCTCTTAATGATTATCATAATTTTTATTTATTTCTCTTGGGTTTCCAAAGCATAAAACCAAATTACCTGCAAATAGTGATAGTTTAATCTCCCATCCAATTTTTATACCTTTAATTGTCTTCTTTTTCCAATTGTGTTGGCTAATACCTCTAGAATAATAGTAAGCAAATATTTGTCTCATTCTTGATTTCAGAGTAAAATATTTTCTCATTTCTCCATTAAACCTGCTTTTGATTTTGAGGTACACACACACACACACACGTTCAGAAGTACCTATTCTGTTTTATTGAGTGAAAAAAATCAAGAACCGATAGCCAAATTTTGCTGAGTTTGGTTTAAATGCGAATGGACATAATTCCACAAATTTCTCCTTAGAATTATTAATATTTTTAATATTATTAATTAGATTTTTAATTATACTTTTTTGTTGTTGTTCAATTGCCCTAAAGATTTCGTGTATCCCTATCACCTTTTACCTTAAATTGTTACTTTTACTTCTTAGTTAATACTGTGATACTCTTAAGACAGTTTGTTTCATTTATTCTCTTCCACACTTTGGGATATTGTTTTGTGTAATTTTATCTTTATACATATGTCATAAAGCTCATAAGACATTATCATTTCTACTTCATACAGAAAAATTTCTCTTTTTCCATATATTAACTTTCTCCAGTCCTCTTTGCCCCTTCCTAAAGTTCTGTGTTTTTACATGGAAAACATTTTTTTTTTTTAGCTTGAAAAAAATGTCTTAAGTATTTCATGTAGTGCTTCTTCCCTGGGGATGCATTGTCTTAACTTTTATTATTTATTTATTTTGGCTGAATATATTTATTATTTTGAATTCATATCTAAAGGCCGGATCTTCTTTCTTGTCACCCTCTGTTATTTGTATTAATGTTTGTATATTTTTTTTCTCTCAACAGCTATTTAATATAGTGTTTAAAATTTTTCCAGATAGTAAGGGCTTTTATTTCCTGGTTTTCCACATTATTTTCTATGTTGTTATTAAAGCATGTCTTTTGTTCTATTTTTATTTTTGGAAAACTTGAGATTTGTTCTGTGGTCACTTGAAAAAAAAGATATTCTCTCTCTTTCTTCTTGATTATGCAACTTAATTCTCCTTTAGGCCTGTTAAGTTTTCCCCTCTGGCCTGTAAAGCCTGGGTGATTTTCTTGGTCTCTGTTATGCTGTGGTTCCACTAGGGTGCATCTAGGTATTTATTTTAATGATCCTCCTCAGGCTTTGGTGTACTTCTCTAACTGAGGGCTTGTGTTTTCTTCAGTCCTGGAGAGGTCTCAGCCATTAATTCTTTGACAGTTGCCCCATTCTTCTTTTTTAAAATATGTATTGAAACTCCTCTTGGGTCTATTTTGGTTCCTTCCTTTCAAATATTTGTGTCTCTTAGCTTCTCCTCATATTTTCTATCTCTTTATTATTTTGTGGCAGGTTGGGTAATTTCCTTCAGTTCTCGAATCCTGCCCTTGTGTACATAGGACATTCTGTGCATCAAATGCATTTTCCTGTGGAAAATGTAAATGTTTCCTTTTTCAAACTTGTACATTTTTTTTTTACAATACCGCTATTAAAAATTTTCTCAGTTTCTTCCTTTATATGTTTAATCTTGTTAAGAAATTGGTTTTTTTTTTTTTTTTTTAACACTTAAACAAGATTATAGCTAATGTCCCATTACCCTTGCTTGATACCAACATAACTGTTACTAACGGAACATAGCTGGTTATCTCTGCTTATCTTTACTGTGGCTGCTATTTCCTGGGTTTGGGAATCACCCTGTTGAATGGATCTGTATTTTCCTCTACCATGGCCCTTGTGGACTTCCGGAGTCCAGAACTACCTTCTGTGCTGTATTGTGACTCCACACTGTCCAACAGTGCTGGCCTGGGTTCTGATTGTTAGTATTTTTCTCTTTTTCTTCCCCAAAGTCTGAATGGACGGCAAGCAGACAAGTAGGTAGAGTCTTCCTGATATTTTTCCTCCTTATAGCAAGTAGGTAGCCACCGGGACCACAGCCCTCTGTTTTGGCTCAGCTCTTGCTCTGCACGGGCTGGAGTCTGGCCCATGCTTGTTTCCTCATGGACATTAAATTGCAGTTCCCAGCCTACATTGAAGGCTAGATTTTCATCAGTCCCTCACCTTGGACTGTTGCCGTCACTTTTACTTTTCTTGCCTTAGAGCCTGACTATGAATAAATGTTTTCCTTGTTAAATTCTATCCTGGATTTTAGTTACTTTCAAATAGGAGTGAGGGGCTTACCAATATAATGATTCTGCATCTACAAATAAGATTATTATTAGGCTTATCTTTTCTTTTTTTAAAAAAAAATTTTTTTTAGTTGTCGATGGACACTATACCTTTATTTTTTATTTATTTATTTTTATGTGTGCTGAGGATCGAACCCAGTGCCTCACACATGTGAGGCAAGCACTCTGCCACTGAGCCACAATCCCTGCTCCTTCTTTTCTCTTTTTATGGTGGTACTGAGGATGGAATCAAGGGTTCTCTACCACTGAGTACATCTCCAGCCCTCTTTATTTTTTTTATTTTGAAGCAAGATCTCACTGAGTTGCTGAGGCTGGTATTGAACTTGTGATCCTCCTGCCTCAGCTTCCCACATAGCTAGGATTACAGACCTGCACCACTGTGCCTAGCTAATAAATATCTGAAGGGTTTTTTAAACAATAAATCATATATAACTCTTATGGATTAAAATAAAAACTTGCTTGAATTTTGAAGATAGTCTGGATACTAAAAAAATCTTGCTTGAGGCAGAGATTTTGAGCCAATTTCCTCCATCCCCTGAGGTTACATGTTTGTTCTGTTTTGTCATTGGGGGTACTTCTGTGGAAAAGTTTGAGAGGCCCTGCCCTGAGGTGACCTTGATCGCTGAGATGGAAATCACTCATGGGCAGGTCCCCTGACTCGTCAATTACCCACCCCAAGCTCAAGCCCTTGCCTGGCTCAGTGGGCTGTAGCTGAGGTTTTGCCTAGGCCTGGCTTAAATGTCAGGAAGTAGGTCTTTAAAAATCATCGTTGCTCATGGCAAAAAGCTAAAACACTACAGAAAACTGAAAAGGGGAAAGAAAAAGAGTCCTAACCAGTCATCTCTCTCCCCTTCCTGTTCCCATGAATCCCCAGGGCTACAGCTTCCAGAAATGTTCTATGCATAGATATAGATTTTTAAAAAATCTTTTTAAAGCATATGGGATCATAGTACAGCTGTCCCTCCTTATCTGTCGTTTCCACACCCTCAGATTCAGCCAACCATGGATGTGTCTGTACTGAACATGTACAGACTTTTTTTTTTATTACTATTCCCCAAACAATACAGTTAACAACTATTCAGGTGGTGTTTACATTGAGTTGGGTATTAGATTAATCTAGAGATGATTTAAGTGTAGAGGAGGAAGAATGTAGGTTATATGCAAATGCTGCATGAACTTGAGCACCCATAGATTTTCGTCTTCACCTAGGGTCCTGAAACCAGTCCCCTGTGGATAGATACCAAGGGATGACTCTCTGCCTGTTCTGCAGATTTTTATTTTTGATTTATCAAAGCATGTTGAATATATTTTCATATCATGGAGTTTTACCTCGTGTTTTCACCAGCTATAATAGATTTCCCATATGTTAATGTTCCTCTATTAATAGACTCTGGGTTTATTTCTCTCTCTCTCTCTCTCTCTTTTTACTATTTCCTACAATACTTTAGGAAGCACACTTGTGCAGATTTTCTTTTTGTGAATGTGTGAGAAGACCTGTGGTTGGACCAAAGGTTTGTGCATAATAGGTTTTGATGGAGAACATTGTTCTTTACCTTCACCAACAGTTGGGGAACCACCTGCCTCCAGTGAGCAGGACTTTTGGTAGCCTGCAGGTGTGTCCCCTCACCGCTTGGCTTCCCCAGAGACAGCCTTCCGTCTGAAGCTGCACTGATACCAAGAAGTGAAGTTTGCTGGTGATGTCAAGACCAGAAGTTCTGGATTTAAGGCTTGTGCTCAAGAAGTGTGTTGGTCAACTTTCTGTCCCTATAACAAAATACCTAGATGATCAATTTCTTGAGGGAAAAGTTTTATTTTGGTTCATGGCTTCAGAGCTTTCGGTCTGTGGTCTTTTTTTTTTTTTAATGTTCTAATGAGTTATGCATGACAGTAGAATGCATTTTGACACATTGTACACTAATGGAGCACAACTTCTCATCCCTCTGGCTGTACGCTGTGCAGAGTCACACCATAGTGTAATCATCCATGGACATAGGGTGATAATGTCTGTCTCATTCTACCGTCCTTCCCATCCGTCTGTGGTCTTTTGATCCTGTTGCTCTGGGCCCGTGGTGGCACAGTATATGGTGACAGGAACTGTTCAACTAATGGAGGTGAGGAAGCATCCTCTTCAAGGGCATGCCCCCAGGGACCTAACTAACTCCTAAGTAACTAACTCCTAAGTAACTAACTACCTCCTAAGGTCCCTCTCAATAGCACCAGAGGCTGGGCACCAAGCCTTCAGCACATGGGCCTTCCATACTGTGGAATTAGCTCTTGGGATTCAAGATGGAAACCAGGAGTGGTCCAGAGTGGGAAAGTGGGCAATGAAGGACACTGGATTAAAAAAATACCTACACGCCGAACTATTCCTTAGTTGCATTTTGATGAATAAAGGCAACCCTCCATCTTCATGAGTTCCTCATCTGTGGATTCAACTAGCAAGGGATTGAAAATGTTTAAAAAAGCTTATGTCCTTCTGAACGTGTCCAGGCTTTCCCCCCCTTGTCATTACCCCCTAAACAATAGTTTAAGAACTATTAGCAGAGCATTCACATTGTATTGTAATAATACATAATTTAATTGTACTGCAATGCACAATATATTTTAATATGATGTGGGTATTACAAGTAATCTGGATGATTGAAAAGTACACAGGAGGACGTGCATAGGTTATGTGCAAATGTTGCACCATTTTGCACAAGGGACTTAAGCATCCAGTGATTTTGTTAGCTGCGGGGGTCCTGGAACCAGTCCCCTGTGGGTGCGGAGGCATGGCTGTAAGGTATTTTCTGTGTGAACAAAAAAGTGGAAAAGATGGATATAGTTAACCAAGATATTACCCTGTGGGCAATGAAATAATGATCAATCAATAAAACTACTTTGTGTGGGGAACAATTGAACACCAAATAGTAAAATACTTCCAGCACGGAGAGGGACTAGGCCCTTTGTGCTTGTCCTTGGGGGCATACCAATCTGCACACACCAGCCACGGGAATGACATCCAAAGTGTTTGACAACGGGTTTAGTGCGGATGCTGACCAATAAGAACAGACAGCAATCTGTTGGGTGGTAGCTTCTACTGGCCTGGATGTTGACCCTTTAGTTTCTGAGTGGTGGGAAGGTCTGGGAAGTCCTGGGGATGGAATGGTGACAGTACAGTAGGAAGAATGGGAAGTGGCCCAGGGAAGTTAACTTAAGTGTAAAGTGTTTGAAATGTCCTCTATGGCCATCCTGGCACATACTGGCTGAAGAGCCCTCAAGAAATAATTAGTGTGCCAGTTTTTGTACTTTTAAATAAAATTAAAACCCTACATTGCATTGACAATT
The DNA here is from genome assembly GCF_021218885.2 of Marmota monax. Taxonomy (NCBI): domain Eukaryota; kingdom Metazoa; phylum Chordata; class Mammalia; order Rodentia; family Sciuridae; genus Marmota; species Marmota monax. Next base: position 4,180,328 of record NW_026695235.1, read on the forward strand.
TGCTGCAATTATCAAAATTTACGCTGGACTTAATGATTTGTAACTCTTTGACTTTTAACATCATCTGTGTGATGAGATATTCTTCAGCATTAATTCCAATGGCTGTGCATTATGGGATGGTTGTACCATCACCTACTTAGGTAATCCAATGTCATGAGACATTTTGGTAAATTTCCAACATTTCAGCATCCAAAACAACATCAAGTTGGATATTTTGGGGTGTACAGCATCACTTTGGGTGTCTTCTCTCCAATTCTTTCTCATCCAGTTCTTGGATGTGAAATCACAGGTTCAAGGTTTATGTACATTTTATGCTGGGCACGGTGGCACACCCCTGTACTCCTGTAATCGACCTAAGTGGCTAAGGCAGGAGAATGGCAAGTTTGAGTCCAGCTTGGGCAATTTAGTGAGACTCTGTCTAAAAACAAAAACTAAAAGGGGTTAGGAATGAAGCTTAGTGGCAAAGTGCCCCAGGGTTCAATCACCAGTGCCACTAAATAATTAATTAAATACATAAATACAATTGACATGCGTTGAAGTCTTTTGTTCTGTTTTGGCAAACTGTGGATAGGCTGCCTGCATTAGTATTGCCATTAGCAGTGCATGAGGGGACACCGTGCCACGTCCCTTGCCATGGGCGATATTTTCTTGCCACATCATAACGACATGAACAAACAAAATGAAAAGAGGAAGAAAACTACTCACCTAGCTTCTCAGCTTTACTTTTGCATTACTTTTTAAAAATATAACTTTATTTTATTTATTTACTTTTATGTGGTGCTGAGGATGGAACCCAGGGCCTTGCACGTGCTAGGCGAGTGCTCTACCGCTGCTGAGCCACAACCCCAGCCCTGCATTACTTTTTAAATGTTTTTAAATGCCATCAGTTTTTATGAAATTGTTTTCTAAGTTTTATGTGTGTAGCTTTTTAAAATTGTAAGAGTTTATGATAAAAAAATAGCAAACTTTGTCCTATATGTGGTGATTATTTTTCTCGATTTTCCCTGAGAGTTTCATGATAATATCTGAAGAAAAGGTTTGATCCACAGTCAAGTTCATGTGGGCCTGCTTCCCGCTAGCCGTAGCCTGTTCTCTGGAGGAGGATGCCCTCAAGTCCTCGTGCCCAGAGGATGAGAGTTGCTGGTTGGGTCTCCTGGATAAAGATTCCCAACATGGAAGGAAGGGACCATGTAATTCCATACAATCTGATGGAGACTGGTGCTCTGGGCAAGGTTTCTTAGATGGCTTCTGTAGCTTCTCGTGACAAGATCCCCCTCAAATCTGTCCACTTGCCTAGTGACTTGGGATCCAGTCTGCGCTGAAACTCCCTGCTGTGGAACATGTTCTTTCCTGAAGGAGGCCACCAGGATACTGAGCCTCCTTCGCTGCTTGGTGGCTTCAGGGCAAGCAGATTGGCTCTTCCTGTGCTACACAATGTGTCCCTATAAAATGTCACTTTGGGTACTGGGACCTGGGATTCGTCTTTAGTCAGCCTTTCTTGAGTGTCCTGGGATGCAAAGCCAGCTGTTTTCTTGGTGGGAATCTTTATTAAAATGCTTAGAATTCCTGCAGCGGTCTTGACACCAGACAGAGAATGAAGCCCACATTGAAACCAGAGATGGAAAGAAGCAAGCCCTTGTTGACATCCTTGAACCACTTCTTCAACCGTCCCCCAAGTTCCCCAAGAGGGAATTCATATTATAGGAGAGAACACACTCCCTTATGGATCATCCTGGTTCAAGTCAGCCTTTATGTGGCTGGTGGCCCAGGCCTCCCAGTGGATAGTGTAGTTATGTGGCCAGCGCCCCCGAAGCCCCACAGCTTCTTAGCACCCAAAGCCCAGGAGCAGTGTCTCAAAAGAGGCCCCCATTGCTCTTTTGCACGTCTTCCCCACGTTGAAATTTCCTTTCCTGGACTGAGCTGGCCTTCCTCCTCTGCTGAGGTTGGCCTCCTCTTGGCTCCCCTCCCACACGTCTGGGAAAGAGCAGGAAAGCTTCCCCTGCCTGGGTCTCTCCTTCAGCCTCCTGTGTGTGGGGACTGAGGTCTCAGTTCTGTGGGGAGAAGGAGAGGGTCCTGGGTGGGGAGCCGGAGCACTTGTCAGTGAGGGAGCACTACAAGGAGCTTTCATAGAAGGGGCGGTTCCTAGTTGGGGGACGGCTCACCACTAGTGGGGGTGGCTCACTAGTTGAGAAGGCTCATCACCAAGGAGGCAAAGTTTTTCAGTCAGAGAAGACTTTGTCATTTTGAATGTGTTTGGTTTGCAATATGTCTCTGTAGAGAAACTTCAAGCAGCCTGGGACACTGCTTTTGGGGAATACTGAGAAGTTCAGAAATAATGGGTTTGGGGGCGGGTAAAGCAGCTGGCCCGGAGGAGTGGCCCCTTTCTTTCTCTCTGCTCCGCCAGCCTTGGTGTTGGCTTCATCTTCTGTCTGGCTTCAAGATGGCGGCATCTTGAAGTTGAGAAATCGAGTCCTGAAGAATGGCCTTCCTGTGGCCTTTTGAAGAGCTGTCTCATTCTTAACAGTCCTCCACCTGTGGGCACTATTCATGTCCCACTGGCCATACTGTGTCTCTGAGATGGCTCATCCTAGGAAATGACTGGCTACTTGGGATGAAGGACCTTTGGGTCTCTTCAGGTCTCTCTCCAAATCCCTGTCCTGGATATTCAGCTTCATGGGAATGGGGCACACATCTGACCAACCCAGGGATTCTTTTAAGGAGGAGGATGGGGATAACAGATACTATAATGATCTGGGGCACCCCAAATAAACCCCATTCGTGGAATTGTACCACATCACAGGACTTGATCTGCAGTTTCTAACACCCCTCTTGGTCTCTCCGCGCTCCCACCCCCTGTGGCCCAATGAGATCATACTTTTATCTTGTCTCACAGAGGAGTAGACTGCTTAAAGGTTAAGATTTTTCAATGTTGAAACTTTTTCTAAAACACTGTGGCTATAGAGTTTGCAAGTGGGCAGCTGGGGATGTAATTTCCCAGGTGGATGGAGTTCAGCCAAGGCCAAGGTAAAACCTCCCACCCTTCATGCGGCCAAGAGCTCCACAGATACAGGCTCTCCCCGGATGCTCCTTGCCTTGGACCATCGAAAAATCTCTGTCAGCAAAGCCAGGCCTGTTCATAATAAGGGAAAGCTTGCCAGATACCAGGCAGAATGACACCCGGGGACAAGGTCAGGCACAGACCTTCATAGCTTCCCATGTCCTCCCGTCCCCACTCCAGCCCACTCAGGGCCACCCAACAAATGATGCCCTGGAGACTTGGCATGCAATTAAAAGTGAAGAAATGCTTAATCAAATCATGCCACTTGAAGTGAGTTGGGCTGGAATGAAAAAGTGGTGCAGCCCTGCCCGCAGTGGAAATTTACCAGGCCAAAGTGGACACCGAATATTCCCAGGTTGTTTTGAAATAGATGCTGTCATGTTCTGTAAAGTTCTGAGCTCCATTTCCAAATATTTAAAAATGTTTCCATTAGCTAGCATGGCTTTATGAGATTCTCTGTCTCTGTCTCTGTCTCTCTCTCTCTCTCTCTCTCTCACACACACACACACACACACACACACACACACAACACGTGCATGGGAGAAACAGAAACCCACAGCAGACACTCCAGGCACCCCAAATATCTCCTCAAACTGGCAGAGACCCATGAATCCCCTCTGTCATCCTTTGAGACGGCTCCTATTTTAAAAAGTTTATTTACATTTTACCCCCTCAAAAATGTCATGACTAACTTTCCATTCATTATCAAAATATTCTTTTGCCACTAATTTCCCTTCTTGGTTAAAATAAACAACTCAGAGCGAACACTGTTGGCATCGCATTTGGGATGCACTCTGCTGTAAACAAGAGAGAATTTTCTTAACGGGTCTTGAAGAATCCCCCTGGGAGAATTTCCTGTGCAATCTCTCTCTGTTTATTAACTCCATTTGCACGAAGAGCAAACAGACACCAAGAGGCACAGGGGCAAAGTGGGGTGACCTTGGACTTGCCGGCATCCAGCATCTCATCCTTCAAGGTCTGGCTCCAACTTCCCAGGCCTGGTGCTTTGAGCCCCTCTGGCAACCTCCCAGCTGAGTATGCAGAGTCCCATGACCTCGACTCTGGGGCTGGCTACTGTGTGACCTTGGGTGGCCCTGGGTCTCAATTTCCCCAGTCATTAAATGATGCCATTGGATTAAATTTCCCTTCTGCACCAAAATTTTAGGATTCGAATCCAGCTGTGTCTAAATGAGAAAAAAAAAATGGGGAAGACTCTTGAAAAATAATCTCAATTTGAGGATTCAGGATTAGGCTGTGAAGGATCTTTGTGTGAGTAAAGCATTTCATTTTCAAAAGGCAAAGTCCAAGAAAGTGGATCAGAAACACAGCTCTTCCAAGGTTTCCTTTCCTTCAGCACACCTGAGAGTCCCCAGCACACACCCTGCGAATGGAGAGAAAGGGGACAGAGCGCCTCCTCCTCTGCCTCCAGCCAAGGGGGGCACCTTTAGTTTCCCTTCTAGTCCCATCTAACCTGCCTACGGCCTGGGGGATTCTGGGGAAGAGGGCAGGCCAGCAGTTCCTGCAGAAGGTCCCCGTCCTCCTAGAGAAATGGAGACGGGGCAAGGCTGGACGTGGGAAAGTCTCTGCTGAGCCAAGACAGAAGCAAGGTTGCCAGAGGGACCCAGAGCAAGTGGGAGGCAAAACAGAGTCCTGTCCTGATTGATGTGGCCCTCGATGGATGGGGCACTACCCAGCATTTCTCAGGGGGCCTCAGGGATGGTCTCTGGAAGACTTGTCCTCCACGGAAGGGAGGGGAGGCAGAACCCTGTTGGTAAAGGTGGCTGAAAGGAGACCTCAGGGTCTCTGCCTGGGAGACTTCCATGACTGGAGCACCCTTGGAGGAGGCAGCAGCTGTGTGGGCCCCCCACCTGGGAAGGACCTGGCTACCCGGGGGCATTTGGAAGTGGGAAGGCTCTGAGATGAGGAAGGCCTTGATTTCCATGTGAGCGGCGGGGAGTCGCTAGTTCGTATCTGCCCCCAAATCAGAGTAGCTTCAGGAAGGTTCAGGATGCTGGTGACACCCTCACAGCAACCCCTCAATCATGGCTCCCAATTCAGGTCAGGAGAGGAGTGCTTGGCAGGTGCGCCAGCCTGAGAGGAAAGAAGAAAATTGATCATGAAATCGTGCTTTCTTCCATAAATCCAGATTCATTTAATTTAAAAGATTGTTCTCTATTTTGAAAGTATGTCTTCTCCAATTTTGGCATTAAAGTTGTCCTTTCTTTAATGAAATTCTGGGAACAGTTGATAGGTTTAATTTTTTTTAAAATTTGACAAAGCTGGCAATTCTTGCTGATTCTGCTAGTTTTCTCTCAATTCTGTTTTATATTAAGAGAGGCTTAGAGGGGTGTGTGGCCACTCAGAAGGAAGCCTACAGGTCCCAGTCTCCCTGAGAGCTCCGGGTGGTCACTGGTCCAAGCTCCGGCCTATGGGCGGTTGCAGAAGTGATGCATGCAAAACTCTGGGTTGTGTCCTCAAAGGAAAGGGGCCAGTCTGCTACCCACCCCTTCCCTCTTCCCCAAGGCTGGGAGAGGACAGGGTGTGAGTTCCCTTGAGCTGGAGGCAATATGCCAAGGCTGGCAGAGCAACAGCGTGGGAGCCTGGAGTCTCCAGTGCAGAGCACAACTGCATTAGCTCAGGAGTGTGGTGTGAGGAGAAATTGCCATAGATGGTTCATGCTTCACAGATAAAAAGAATTAGTATTTAATTTAGCTGTTTAAAATGCAGGCGATTGGTGACCTTATCAAGAATTGTTCCATTGAAGTGGTGGAGTAAAAGCCAGTGGGAATGGGGTGAGGAATACACGGGAGGTGAAAGATAGACACCTTTTTCAAGAAGCAGCCATAAAGTCAGGCACGGTGGCCCACTCCTGTAATCACAGGGGCTTGGGAGGCTAAGGCAGGAGGGTCATGAGTTCAAAGCCAACCTCAGCAACTTAGTGAGCCCTAAGCTCACTTAGGGAGATCCTGTCTCAAAATTAAAAAGTCGAAAAAGAGCTGGGGATAGATATGACTCCGTGGTTAAGCAACCGTGGGTTCAATCCCTGGTATCACACACACACACAAAAAAGTGAGTGGCCATAAAAGAAAAAGTCAGGAGACAGATGGAGATGGGGAGATGTCTGTCCTTCCTTTTTCCCCCCTTCTTTGCCTCCCCTCCTCTTCTATCTCCTTTCCTCTTCTTTTTTCCTTCCTTTTAAAAAGATTTCAGAATCTAGGGACTTTAAATACTGATGGGAAGAGATGGAAGGATCCATCTGGAGAGAGGGTCCTTGAGAGCATCAGGCTCCTGAGAAGGTGGGTGGTATGAGAGTGGAGAGCATCCTTGAAGACACCGACCTTCACCAGGAAGATGGAAGGCTGGGTGCAGACTCAGGGGTATGTCTTTATAGATTTGATGGTGGGGCGGGGCGGGGCAGGTGGTTCTCTCCTCAGTACAGGAGAAGACAAGGCCACTCAGCAAGCATGAAGGGAGGAGAAGAGGTGCAGACACAACGAGAGGCCAGAGGTGTGAAGTATAATCTGTGTGAAGTAGGAGCCTACACTGACTGAGGAGCCCGCCGTGGCTCTGATGGTGGACAGCTGAGGTGGAGCAGCTGTGTGACGTTCCTCCAGCAACATCAGCTGCCTGGTGGCCATTGTGGAAGAGATAGATGCTGACATTCACCTGGGGGTGGAATTTTGCTAGATGGGTGAGGTGTAAGGACAGAGAGGAAGGTGACAATATTCAGAAAAGGGTGATTAAACGACCAGACCACTGAATCTAAGCAGAATCAAATAGAAGTTGAAGAAGGTAAAATGATTATGAAGATTATCTGCAGGGTTCATTGGATACTGGGATTACAGGGGTGAGACAGAGGCTCAGTCAAAGAGCGGGGCACTTGGTTTTGAAGTTGAAAGGTGGAGAAGTCCTGAGGTTGGCCCAGTCCAGCTGTGAGCATGAGTGTGCCGTGCGGAGGTGGAGGAAGCAAGATGGTTCCTGAAGATGGAGGACAAGGAAATGAGAGGCCAGGATATTGGCTGGGCTGTGTATAAAAATCTGACACAGCATCCGATGTAGGGGTAGAGAAAGTCTTGAGCCATTTGGTAAATATTAACTAAATGAGGAAAGGTGTGGGAGGCCCATATAGCATGTGACCAGCGTTTGCCTCCCTTCTGATCCGTGTGGCACTGTCAGTCACCCTGTGATCTGGTTGCTTGGTAACCAAAGACAGTAGCCCCAATCTTTAGGGTTGTGTTTTCGTGCATGGGCGTGCCTTCCTCTATCCCCCAGGGATCAAGCTCCGCTCACCTGTTCCTTTGTGATATTACCCTTGCCCTGTTTAGGATAGACTTTCCATGGAAACGCTCTTTGTGTGTCCCCATCTCTTACTCTGCCCTTGGGTGTGGCCTTGTTACCACTGTTTACTGGTGACGAGTCCTTGCTTCCAGGAATGCTGAAGTAAAACACCAGAGCAGCATGCCAGGCAAGTGGAGAGTGGAAAGTGGAAGGCTTTAGAAAAGACTTCTCCACAGAGGAAGAAGGGGACTGAAAGGCGGAATCCGTGGAGGGGGAGGTCTTCCCTTCTTTATAGCTACGGTCTTCTTTTAGTCCTCCCACACTCCTGTCCTTTGTTTCCCTCTGTCCTGCAGTGATAGAATGCAGGTGGGAAGGCCAAAGTGGGAGGCTGGGAGGAGTAATCTGGGCAGGAAGGGCCTGGGGTGGTTTGTTTGCTGGGAGAAGCTTCATTAACAGTTCCTTAGGATGGGTTCTGGGCCTTGGGGACCTCAACATTTCAATTTCCCCAAGTGCTGCTCTGGTTTCCTGAACTCCATTTTCTTTATCTTACTCGATATTGGACCCGATTTACCTAACTACACTAACTACCTATCTTTAAACCTGGCTTCAGTCTTCCTAGATGTCAGTCACCTGCTGACAGCAGACATCATGAAGCCAGACTCAACCCCATGAAACCTGACCCCTTGCCTCATTTGAATGGCTTCTCCTCAATAAAAGCGGTCAGCACATGCGTTCTCTCTCTCTCTCTTTTTCTCTCTCTCTCTCTTTCTGTGGACCCTTAAAGTCAGAGGAGCCGTCACAGCACCCCTAAAGAAAAAGGTATCTCTGTCTCTTGTGTGGTTATTTTACGCAGCCCAGTCCCCCTGGAGTGACCCCTGAGTGTTTTAGTCACATGCAACACGGCAGAAAGGTGCCAAGGAAAGTTCATAAATGTCTTAGACAAGGGTAGAAAAAGACCTAAAATACCTCAGCCCTGCTTGAAGAGGTAATTTGCAAGATTGTAATTTCCAGACCACTCAGAGAAATGATCTGGAAGTAACAATATGGAACCAGAAAGATAGGAGCCCAACTCTGGCCCTAGGGTCAAGGACATGAGAAGGAACAGTTTCCTCTTGAGAAGCTTGTGACAAAAGTAACTTTGTTAGCCTTGTACAGCTCAGTCACCTTAATATGGTGAGCTTTTAAAATTCAGGTTCCAGGGCCAATTAAATCTGAATGTTGGGGCTGGGGTTGTGGCTCAGAGATAAAGTGCTCGCCTACCATGCATGGGACACTGGGTTCGAACCTCAGCACCACATAACAATAAAATGAAGATGTTGTGTCCACCTACAACTAAAAAATAAATATTAAAAAAAATCTGAATATTTAGGGAAAGTTATTGGGCATAGGGCTGGATACAGGCTAGTCCCATAGGAAGCCTCATTACAAGGGCTCTGAGCTTGGTTTAATGCTCTGCTGCTGCCATCTTGAAATTTGTAGTTCTTATTGAATGATGTGTCCTGAATAGTCTTTTTGAACTAGACCTCTCAAATTAGGCAGTTAGGCCTGTCTGGACAGCAATACCTTTTTCAAAATTCTGATGTGTAGCCAGTGTTGAAAAAAATCACAAAGTAAAGAGTTGAAGAAAATGGTCAAAAAAATGGCGGAGGGAATAGTATGTTCGCCAATCATGGAGCAAGAGTTTAGAGAGAACTGTGGGAGGGAAGGAGGAGTGGCAGACCATGTCAGGGGAAGATGGAAAAGGGGTGTTAGAGAGGAGGGTGGGCACAGAGATTTCCATTTCAGGTTTGCCTTTGGTTCTTTGGAGAAGGATGAGGCTTGGCCTGGCAAAACTCTGCCGGGTCTGGAAGGCAGATCCAGTGGTTGGGAGTGGAGTTGGAGAGTCTTTGCCTTGAGATCTTCTGGGGAATACGTGGGTACAAATATGGGCTAGACAAGAGATAGGAGGACAGCGCCTATGGAGATGTGGGTCAAGTGTTAATGACCAGAGCAAATGGCTTTGAACTGATGCACTGTGTAATCGTACTGGGTCTTGCAAGGGTCTCCAGAGCTCCCCTGAGCTGACACTCATGATATTTTGGCTAGAAGGTTAGACTTGGGAGTCACCATCATATAGTTAGAACATGGAACAATGAAAATCTCCAGTTTGGAGTACTTGGAATGCTCAGAAAATCTTACTAGGGATGTGGCATGTCCATGAGAATCTTGATTTCCCTAGGAGTCCAAGAGGAAGTGATCAGTGCAAACTAAACCAAGACAGGGCTCTGGGAAAAGCAGGCTCCCCAGAGAAACGAGCCACAACACAGGCGCCCCGGGGTCACCTATCTATGAAATGTTGAATTTTTTTTTTAAACTAAGAAGATAAGAGGTGATGAAATCTTCCCTCCACTTTAGCCTTTTAGTACAAAATTTTCTTTCAAAATCAGCCCAGACAGGGAGTTAAGGAGGAGGAGAGGCCAGGTACCCAGTCTTGTTGCTTCACATCTGAAAGCTGCCTTGTTCATCCAGGTCCTGCCACAGAGGCACAAGCCTGGATTGTGTACCTCTGGAGGCTCCTGACACTCCTCCAGGAAGGACACTTCACTAATAGCAAAGGAGAAGCCACCTGGAGGGTACTTCAGCTCCTGAGCTTGTAAGGTGGTCCGGGGAGCAGAGGGCCCATTTGTCCCTCCTCCAGACTCAAACAGGGCTGAGCAGCAGGAGAGGCTGATGAAAGTCATCTACTTTGGAACCAAGCCAAATCTAAGCTCTTGTTATTTTACGAGCACATCAGACACAAAGGCAGCAGCTCATCAGGGTACATTTTCATCCACTTTGGGCTTCCAAAAATCTAGCTTGCTCCCACTTGCTGGTCTCCAGCCTTTTGAGATAAGATAATCCATTCCAAAGACACCTGTGGCTCCACTCCAATGTTAAGAACAAATTGGCCCGGTGTGTCCCTAGCACATGACCACCACCACATGGTAGAGGATCCATACCTGGGTTTCCTTGTCCAACAGCAGGATCATGCTGGGACAGTAGACTTGATTTCCAGCCACTCTGGATGTGCCACTCTCTACAGAAATATACTCATGTTTTAGGTTCTCAGTGTAAAAATGGCTAATAGAAACATGAAGAGGTGCCGAACAACACTAATCACCAAGGATGTGCCCATCAAAACCACAAGAAGATACCACTTTATGACCATCAAGATGGCAGCCATCAAAAAAAACAAAGTAACAAGTGTTGATGAGGACATGGAGAATTTGGAACACTTGTACACTGCTGGTAGAAATGTTAAGTGGTCCAGCTGCTGGAGAAAAATCCATGGCAGTTCCTCAAAAAATTATATATAGAATTACTGTCTGATCCAGCAATTCCACTTTAGATATACACCGGAAAGGATCTCAAGAGATGTTTGTATATCTACATTCCCAGTGGCATTAATCACAATAACCAAAAGGTGGAAGCAACTCAAGTGTGACAGATGAATGGATAAGCACAACATGGTACATAATACAATGGACTGTTATTCAGCCTTAAAAAATAAGGAAATTTTCACATGTGCTATAGTGTGGCATGGGTGAACTTTGAGGACATTATGCCAAGTGGAATAAAGCAGTCACCTAAAGATAAATAATGTGTGATTACACTTACACAAGGAATTTGGAGTAGCCAAAAATCATAGAGACAGAGGATGGAATGATGGTCACTGGAGGTTGAGAGGAGGGGGAAATGGAGAACTGGTGTTTAGTGGATGAAGAAGTTTTAGTCTTACAAGATGAAAACAATTCTGGAGATGGATGGTGGTAATGGGTGCATGATATTTATATTAAGCACACCATGGAACTGTATGCTTAAAAGTGGATAATTTTATTTACATATATTTTAACATAATACAAAAATCAAATTTTTTAGGTTCTCTTGGAGCACCAGAGGTTGGCTGCTTTGAAGAAGTCCAGCTCCAATATTTAACTTGACCAGGGGTAAGACAGTCAGGAAATCTTATTAGATCGTTGATTGGGCGATTGGCAAGTGGGATAGCCTGTGGCTTTCCATCCTGATTCCTGAAATTTCTTTAAACCACCATTGGAGAAACCTGTATATAATACCACAAGAAGGTCCATCTGCTCTTGACCTTGGGCTTGCAGTATCAAGTGCATGAATATATAGCATCAGAAGAAGCCAAATTAGTGCTTGTCACCAGCTAATTCTCCCTGTGCATGTGGGGTTTACTGCTCACAGCATGGGGCATCATTTGTGACCTCTGCTTCCCTCCATCCCCCCACTGCCTGCAAGTCCTATGTAGGTCTCTATCCCTGTGAAGTCCCTCAGTTCCTTAATTTTTGCCTGAGAAACTTTCCCTGACCTCTTTAATTTGGAAACCTTCAAGCTTCTTGTTTTGCTGGTCCTTCCCACCCACTTCAATTTTTGGGTCAGAGGAGGGTGGAAGGGTTTCATATTAGGAAGGTGGGAAAAGGGCCTGGATTCTAAAAGACAGCTCATTATCCGCACTGCCCCCAGCACCCACACTCAACCTGCACCTAAACTCTTGCACATCAAGGTAAATCTAAGATTTGCTGAACACACGAAGCTGCACTTGCCCAAAGAACATGTGCTTTCTTACTGACCTTCAAGTGCATTAAAAAGGTCACCTTCATTTGCTCCTTTCCAATGTCTGAGTCTTTCCCTCTTCAACACAACAGGAAGGAGGGATCCAGGCTTCCAAGTTCTCTTCCTGGTGGGAAACTTGGTGACCTTGCAAAGTCAAGAACAAACTCCTTCCTCCTTCCCAGTGTCTGGGTCAACACCTTTTTGTGGGGACCTGTTCACTGGGGTGTTCCTCTCCAGCTCTGGGTCACTGAATCACCTGGCTTATCAGGCAGCTCTCCTAGTGCCCTCCAGAGGCACCAGTGTTGGTCCCTGCGCCTCTGAAATCCTTCCTCTGACCTCATGACCTGACCACGTCATCCCTGGGGGCAGTTCCTTGTCAGAACTTCTGGTGTCTCAAGAGCATCTGCTGCTAGCTGAAGATCAGATATAGAGGTTCCAGCACCTCCTGAGATGGGGTAGCTGCTGTCCCACTTCTGTCTTCGGTCTCCATCTTGAACCAGTGGTCTCCATGCCTTTCTGATTGTGTACCCCCCATTCAGTAAAGGCTTACACATTCCCTCCTTGTTGACTTATAAATGTACATTGTGTGAACTATAAAACATACATAAAAATGAGGCTCAAAAAAGGAACAAGATAAAATAACCAGTGTTTTAGGTACTGGTAATTATACCCTTTTGTATTGCCACTAGATAACACCTGAAGGCATGGTATGAATTTAGAGTTAAGGTTCAGTGTTAACAAGAAGGGTTATAAGTATGCATATGAAGTAGTCTTGTGAATTTTGACCAGATCTGATTGGCTTGCCAATGTCCTTATGGTGTAATATGGCCGTGGGGAAGGTGACCTGGCCTGGGGCTCAGAGGCAAGGGAGCTCAGCCTTTTCCTTTGCTTCTTGCATGGACAAGACCAGTGTCATCACCAATTAGCTTTTTACTGATAATCCTTAATACATCATTCATCTTGTGAGAACTGATTAAATGAGGATGAGGTGATCTAATCCACAGGTCACCTCATGCAGGTAGATGGCTCCTGGTCACTCTGCCCAGGTGAGGGCTTGTCATGCTCTGACTTGGGCAACTCCCTCAAGAGGCTCTGTATCCTGCATGTGAAAGACTAGGACCTTTAGGTTAAATAGTAGTAAGTGAACCTCCAGGGCTGCCCCAACACAGCACCACCAACTAGGTGGTGTGAGCCACAGACATTTATTGTCTTACAGTTCTGGAGGCTGGAAACCCCTCAGGGCTGGTTCTGAGGGGTCTGGGGGTGCATCTGCTCCGGACCTCCTTCCCAATTTCTGGGGATTACTGTTGGTCACTGAAATCTGCCTTCACATGGTGTTCTGTGGGTGTGTTCAATATTTCCCTTTTACTAAGGACACCAGTCATTGGATTCAAGCCCTTCCTGATAACCTAACTTTAACTTGATCATTTCTGTAAATATCCTACCTCTAAATAAGGTTACATTTTGAGGCACTGGGGTTTGAGACGTCAACATGTCATTTTTTAAGGAGAACACCATTCAACTCATAGCACTGAGTAAAACTAGTCTTGTCTTATCTTTTAGATTAAAAAAAAAAATCAATAGGCAGAAGCTCTAGTGGGTTCTTCTGGCATCCCAGAGGATAAAGTCCATGTACCTGGGGGTGTGTGATTTTCTTTGGAGACCACTGGCTCATCAGCTGTCCCTCTTCTTCCCCCCATCTCATGGTCTCCCCCCAGGAGAGGATGTGCAGAACAGTAGCCCTTCATGCATTCCACCTGCATTCTGAACATCAGGGTGACATGGACTTCTGGCACCTAGATGGCTGATGGAGCCACTGCTAGCCTTCTTTGCCTTGTTCGAAGCCTCAGAAACAATGGTAAAGACACACAGTTTAAATGAGGACGTAACTGTACTCCAAAGCAAGGAGGAGAACAGTTTGGTTGTTCTAAAAGTTAACCATAGAATTACCATATGACCCAGCTATTCTACTTCTAGGTATATGCCCCAAATAATTGAAAATATATTCAAATAAAAGTTTACATATGAATATTTATAATAGCACTATTCACAGTAGCCAGAAGGTGAGACGATCCAAATGTCCAGAAATGGATGGATAAACAAAGCATGGTATGTCCATACGGTGGAATATTACTCAGCCATGACAGGATGAACCTTTAACATCACCCCAAATGAGAGAAGCCAGACACAAAAGGTCACATGTTGAGTGATTCCATTTTATGAAATGTCCAGAAAGAGAAGGTCGACTGCTGGTTGCCAGGAGCTGGGGTAGGAAAAGTGGGGAGGGATGGTGTAGATGGAACAGGGCTTTCCTTGGAGGCGATGAAGATATTTTGCAACTAGATAGAGGTGTTAGCTGCACAAAGTTGTGAATACACTAAATGCCACTAAATTGTATGCCTTAAAGCAGGTAATTTTAACTTACATTTATTTTACCTCAATTTAAAAAATAAAGCAAGCAAGGGGAGAAGTTTGGGAACCAGAGACAGTGAGTCCTCGCTAAGCGTGTGTGGCTCCTTACAGCAGTGTGGACACTGCTGTGAGCTGGATTCAGACTCAAGGGTACCAGCTGGTGCAGGGTCCCTGTAGTCAGCTTGGGCGGCCTCCATCAAGTTGGCCTTGAGAAAGTCCTAGCGACAACATGGACTTTTCTTTATAAACTCTGTGGCTTGGGGGTGTCCGTGGTTCAGGCTCCTGGGCCATGTCAGAGTATTAGTAACCACAATTTACAAGACCCTGTTGTGTCTTTCCTGCCTCATTCCCAAACGTTCAAATCTCGTGTTTTCCGTTCCCCCTGCTTTCTCTGGAATGCAGTTAATTGACTTGGAATGACTGTAATCTCCGGCGGAGAATAACATGCTTACTGGGTAAATAGCTCCTTCTCAAAAGAGCTGCAAAAAGCAGATTATGTGCAAATTCAGAGAATGTTTTTCTGTGCCAAGCGCTGTTGGATTTGAAAGGTCCTGTCAAATTTCAGATTCACAGCTTGACATTTATATGGTTATTTATGTCACTTATTAACTGTGGTGTGTTTGCGGCAATCTAATTATGACTGCCCTCCTGGCTTGTCTTGTGACGGCGAGTAGGGATTGCTTTGTGACAGGCGCTCACCCTGGGATGAGCCTCAGGAACACAGCTGGGAGGGACGGGGTCAGAGGGCTGATGGCCTGTGTTCGTTTCCCTCTGTGACCCTCCTGATGCTTTTGCCGCGTGCACACTGGTTGCTGGGCATTTCTGCTGCTCTGGGCCCAGGAAGAGGCTGGAGGATCTCTTGGCCAAGTGCAGGGGCTTGAATAGCTTTTGTTTCTAGGAGATTCTGAGGCTTTGCAGAGGAAGAGCTGGATTTGTTTTAAGGTGGTTTGGAGAACAGGACTGAATAGAAAATTGTCAAGAGCCAATCTCCTGCTTTGGGAGAATTTGTTATGATTTTTGACATTCTGTCTCTACGTAAATATCTTGAGCTGTGATTCCTAGCTCTGCGCCTGCGTTGCGAAGGGAATGCTCTGTTCTGAGAGGGCTGTCCTCTCAGAGGCGGACGCAGAGTGAAGGTGAACTCACCTGCCAAGGCTTCTGGTTCAACATTTCCCCTCCCTCTGTCTGCCCCACCCTGGGGAGCTTAGAGTGAAATGCATCCTCAGAGGAGAGGTCAGGGTCAGGGAAGAAAAGCGAAGGGACTTTGGCTGAGAACCAAACCCACTTGGTTCCTCAGCTCCAGGTGAGCATCGTGACAATCTTGGTACTTCCCAGGAGGACTAGAGAGAATGAAGGAAGCCAGTCTGAAAGGAAACACTGCACCAGCTGCAAGGCACTCTGTAAAAGATGCTGGCCTTTTCCTGGTGGTCAGGAGTGGCCCGTCTCACACCCCTGTGTCCACACCACAGTGCAACCCTCCACAGCCTTAGGAGCAATAAGGGACCTATGGGAAGTGGAATTAAACTCACATTTTGTAATCACTCAACTTTTGTCTCCTTCTTGGAAAGATGCCTCTCCCATCTGATTAAGGGTCAGTGGCCACTCACCCTTCCCCAAATGGTCTTCAGTGCTTTTCTGAAATGAAACTGTTTGCCAGGGATCTGTTCCTTTGCAACTGGGTGAAACTTTTACCCAGGCTGCTGGAAGCTGTGACTATCCATCCAGAGTCTCTGTGACTTCCGATGTGTCCCGCCATAGATGTGCTGTGAGCCAGAAGGGTTTTTAAGGAGACAAAGGAGAGGTGAGGGTCAAGAGAATGCCTCCACTCTATGCAGCCCACACTTATGTGTATATATATGTCCTGGGGATTGAGCTCAGGGGTGCTCTACCACTGAGCTGTACCCCCAACCCTTTTTTTTAAAATTTTTATTGTTGGTTGTTCAAAACATTACATAGTTCTTGATATATCATATTTCACACTTTGATTCAAGTGGGTTATGAACTCCCATTTTTACCCCATCCCCCAACCCTTTTTATTTTTTACTTTGAGACAAGGTCTTGCTAGTTGCTGAAACTGACCTTGAACTTGCGATCCTCTTGCCTCAGCCTCCTGAGTTGCTGGGATTACAGGTGTGCACCAATGGACCCAGCCGTCCAACAGATTTTTTGACAGGGTTGCAGAACTGATTCAGTGGGAGAAGGAAGGAGGTCTTTATATCAAGTGATGCTGGAGCTGTTGATACCCATGCACCAAAATGAAGTTCAACCTTCACACATGCGAAAATCTATCATGGACTTAAAAATCTATCATATAAACTTAGGATGTAAAAAGTAAAATATTGAAACTTTAGAAGAAAGCATTGGGACTCAGGAATTGATGGTGAGTTCCTGACTTGATATTAAATCATGATCCAGAAAAGAAAAAGGAAATTTATTTATTTATTTTGTGGTACTGGAGACGAAACCCGGGGGTGCTCCATCTCAGATGTACATTCCCAGCTTCTTAAATTTCAAAAGTTTAAGGTAGGGTCTTAAAGTTACCCAGGCTGACCTCTAATTTGCAATCCTCTGCCTCCGCCTCCTGAGTCGATGGGATTATGGGCGTGTGTCACTGCAGCTGGTTTAAATTAGTAAATTTTATCTCCTTCAAATTACAACTTTTGCTCCATGAAAGACCTTGTGGAGAGAACAAAAACACAAGGTACAACCTGGGAGAAAATATTTGTGAACTTTTTTAATAAAGAACTTGTCTCTGGAATATATAAAGAGTTCTCAAAATACAATAGTTAAAAGAAAAAAAAATCTGCCAAACAACTAACAAAACTAACAAAAACCAAGGAAAACTGGTGCAAGATGTGAATAGACATTTGCTGAAGGGAATATGGAGAAGGTGAATGAACACATGAAAAGGTGTTCAGTATTGTTAGTCATCAGGGAAATGTAAATTAAAACCACGATGCGCTGTCACGAGGCGCCCATCAGAATGACTGAGATGACACCCAAGGTGAGCTTGGTGTCTGTAGGCCCATCTCCTCCAGAGGCTGAGGTGAGGTGACCTGATCCTAGGAGTTCAAGGCCAGCCTGAGCAACATAATGAGATCCTGTTTCAATAAACCAAACCAAACCAAACAAACAAACAAACCAAACCGAACAACGGTGGTAAAGCCAGGTGCAGACAGTGATGCTGAGAAACTGGATCATTCACACGTTGCTGATGGAATTATAAAATGGGACGGCTACTCTGGAAGGGTATGACAATTTCTCCCAAAACTTAATATGGGCTCACCATAAGACCCAGCAATTGCACTCTTGGACATTTCCCAAAGAAATGAAAACACACACACACACACACACACACACACACCTCTACAAAACTGTTCCTGGCAACTCTGTTGATAATAGCCCCAAACTGGGGATAATGTAAATGTCCTTCCATAAGTGAACTGTTCAAGAGACAGCGGTCCATGGGTATTGAAGTCATTTTCCTGGTTGCAATATGCACTGTACATGCAAGAAGATGTTACTGTTAGGGAAAAGTGGAGGAATGGATGTTCCTATATTAATTTTTACAACTGCATATGAACCTATAATTATTAAATTTTTTTAAAGCTATGTATATTTAAAAAGGTAAGAAAATACAGACACTGGGAAGTAGGGGGGCAGTGGCACTAGCAAACCAAACCACTCTGAGGACTCTCTAAAGTCCCCAGAGTGCTGGGAACAGAGGAGGAAGAGCCTTTGGAAGACGAGCAGAATTCGTAATAGCACTGCTTCTTACCCTGGAATCCAGCAATTGTGCCACTTGGTACTTAGCCACATGAGATTAAAACATTTGCACACAAAACCCTGCACACAGATGTTTATAGCAGTGTTATTCATAACTGCCCAAATTTGGTAGTCACCAATATGTCCTTCAGCAGTTGAGTGAATAAACTGTGGTACAGACGATGGAATATTATTAAAAATAAATGAACTAAGGTGTCACAAAAGACATGGTAGAACCTTAATGCATATCGTGAAGTGAAGGGGACCAATCTGAAAAGGCTGCTTGCTTTGCAATCCCAACTACGTGACATTCTGGAAATGGCGAAACTTCGGGAATGTGAAAAGGATCCGTGGTTGCCAGGGGTTGGGTCAGTGTGGAGCTGGGTAGGTGGAACACACAGGATCTTTAGGGCAGTGACACTACTGTGGCACTATAATGGTGGGTGCATGTCATGCATTAATACAACACGTAGACTGTACAACATCAAGAGTGAGTCCCAGTGTGAACCGTGGGCTCTGGGCGATAGTGACGGATCAACGCAAGTTCGTCGGTTGTAACAAAAGCACCACTCTGGCACAGGATGTTGACCATGTGGGAGGCTGTTCATGTGTAGGAACGAGGCTTATGAGAACTCCTTGTGCCTGCCACTCAGTTTTGCTGTGAACCTCAAATTGCTCTAAAAAAGAAAGTGCATTAAAAAAAAATAACATTAGCAACCTTTACTAATAATATCTTCCCACCACTCAAGGTGCTTTCAAGAACATTTTCTCTTTGAAGCCTCATCGTCATCCTCTGGCTGGGTGGAAGGTGGAGGGTGTAAACTGGTAAGGGCTGTGTACGGAGTCCTGGTGGGTTAGGAGTGGGCTCTGCATTATCTCACTCTCCACATTCTTGGGGAGACACCCATGTGATCCGGGACACTTCCTCTGGGCGTGGAAAGGTATAAGGAGAGGCTCCCTGGAGCTCCCCAGTACAGGGCCTGGTGTGGTCTAGGCTTCTGTCCAATAAGACGAGTGGAGACGGCGCAGAAGGGTGTGGGGTCCCAGAGGAAGGACCAGGGCCGAGAAGTGATAGGGGAAGCCGGGATCGTCTTCCTGCCTTGGATTCACAGTTGAGGACATTAATGGGACAGCAGTGGATACTTAGGATAAAGAAAGAAGAAAGGAGAAGCAGACAAGGAACATGGAAGGGGTCCAAAAGGGGACATTTTGAATCTCAAAATGGAAAGAGTGAAAGTCTGAAATATGGGATGGACCCAGCCATCAACCCAAAGGGCTGACTTACTTTGGGGACTAATATGTAGAGAGAACAGGGTGGGAGGGATTGTTTTTTCATCCTGACCTCATGTAATATGCCTTCTTAGGTTATATGTTTATTTTCCAGGCACTTGTTTGGGGCACACCAGGCCTTCCTGCTGCTGACCTTGGTGGAGAAAGTTGTCTCCCCCTTGTGGTCTCCTGGGGGAACTGCCTGCCCTCCATGGCCAAGGAGAAAGAGCTGGGGCCCTTGGAGACCTGGGGCCTCCTTGGTGCTTCTGAGCATAAGGCTGTCTCAGGGCAAGAAGGACTGGGAATGGAGCCCTGGCCTTGCTCTCTCCTGGATATTTTGTACCCCAAAGAGCCCCCAGTTACCTGAAAGTGGAGGAAGTGAAAGAAAGAAAACAAAAGAACTCTAGAGAAGCAGGGCATTCTAGAGCCTTGTGGGGTACCGCGGTTGCCATCTTGATGAAAGGAGGAGCCACATGTTTGAAAGAGCCAGGCGAGGAGTGCACTGCCCTGAGTCGCCCTCCTGGTGGGCAGCACCCCTCCATCCGAGAAGACCAGAGACATCCCGTCTCCCTGCAGAGTGGCAGCAGATTTCTACTCTTTTGCAGACTGTAAGGACGTTTCTGTTGGAGACTATCATGATGATGAGAGAAGGCAATGGTACTACAATACACCCAGCTGTGAAGTCTCCAATCTCGGACATCCACTCAGGTCTGGTGTGGTCAGCAGAGGCGTTGGCCTGGGGCATGTCCCACAGGTAGCCAAGGGCCCAGCATTTCTGCCTTGTTGGGGCATGGGCCCGTGGTTAGCCTCACCCTTTTTGATGACCAGGTCCAGAAATTAAGGAAGGAAGGAAGATGCTGGTGCTTGGCAGGCAGAGAAGCAGGAGAAGCAGCAGCCATATTTGCAACTAAAAGGAGTTGGGTTGGATGCTCCTGAGAAGCAGGTCCAGCCTCCAGGGCTCTGTTTGGGGAGCTCTGAATGGCGATGGTGCCTATGCCTGCCTTTCTCCCCTGCTGCCAGTGGACTCCTGGAAGGCAGACCTGGAGGGCAGATCAGGCCTCCTCCATTGGGTTCTCTCCAGCTCAGCTCTTTGGTTCTTGTTGTGATGCGCTGAAATCCAAGAGGGCTGGTGAACTTAATCAAACCCAGAGGCTCTCACCTGCCCTTGCACCCGCTGCCTTTAATCCCAAACTAAGATGTTTCAAAAACCCTAGACAATTATTTTTAGAATTTCTGATTTCATTTTATTTTTACCTTTGTGTTTTGAAAGTTTGCAGAAAAGTTGTGGCAATACTGCTGTGGCTGTCTGTTTGCCCTTGACCTTCATTTACCAATGGTTAACATTGCCACATGTGTTTTAGCTCTCTCCTTGTGGACAGTTATTGTTATTTACAGAAACATTTGACAATAAGCCACTGATGCCATGATCCTTCAATCCCTAAATACTAAGAATAAAGACATGCATTGTCTTAATCACTGTCTAATTATTAAATTCACAGCATTTAATACGAATAGAATATTACTATGTACCATACAGCCCAGATAAAAATTGTACTAATGTCTCCCAAAATGTCCTTTATAATAAATTTCTTTCCTGATCCCAAGTTAAATGCTTTTGTTCTTAGTATCAATAGTTGTTGGAAAGGTGGATCCAGAGACAGACAGACAGACACACACACACACACACACAATGCACGCACTTACACACTCCCACACGCACATGTGCGCACACACACCAGATTTGGCTCATTGCTGAGTGTGCTCCCTGTAAGACGGTATGAGTTTATTTACTCATTTGGTGACAAGCTGCCCCTGCCCCACTTCTGGAACTTTCTAAGCACTCTCCAGGCTAATCTTCCAGGTGCTGGGAGTTGGAGCTCGGGGGCCTCTCCCATCTTGTGGGTAGGGAAGGGAAGATGGATTCCAACAGGAGCAGGGCACCGGTCTGCTCTGGGATTATCGGTGGCAGTGTGGGGCTTTTGCTCTGGACTTACCCCCATCCACATATCAAATTGGAAGACACAGAGCCAAGGGCGACCACAGAGATCATGGGCTGCTCCTACCTTCCTCCTCTTTGACACAGCAGAAACCCGGAGCTGGGGAAGGTGAAGCGGCTTTGCCATGCTCACTGAGTCAGCGCAGGGGACAGGGCTCAAGCTGATATTGTTTCAGCTGTCATGCTGTTTTATAAGCACCCAAGCTTGGGGAGCAGAGAACATGGGGACAAAGACAGAAGCATTCCCTGGATTGAACAAGAAGCCCAGTGGGGCTGTCACTGAGCCTTGGTGTGGTGGAGCCCTGTGAGGTGTAGCGCAGGGGGTGAATGGCAGGCTTCCCAGCGGGCAGGAGGCCATGGGTGTTGAGGTGGTCCCGGGCCCTTGGGCTTTCCATGGGGCTCCAGGGCGGGCCCAGGTCCCGGAGGCTTCCCAGTTCCTCCCGGCCCTGTCTGCATCGTCTACTGTGCTTGGCTTTCTTTCTAGGACTGGAGTCCGCTGGGAGGAATTTGCCAAAATTTGCTCTTGCTTTCAAGCTCGCCAAGGGACCAGACAGGAGACATATGCTCCACACGAACAGGACAGCACATTCAGACCCGGCCTTTCTTTTGTTGTAACCCAGCTTACTTCATACCATGTGGACTTTACAGGACTAAATCATTAGACAAAACGTCCTATGCCAACAAATGGAATGTTCTGCCAAGAATCCCCCTGCGGCAGATTTTGGGGTTCAATCAGTTGCCTAATTTATGGGGATCCTGCTCACTGGGAGCACATCGCCATGTGCCAGAGTGCTGGGGCTCCGGGCCTCCTGAAGATGGCTGGGTGGAGGCTGTCCAAGCTGCATCTGTTTTGGAGATTAGGAGAGACACACAAAGCCAACTATTGTGTTCCTGCCACTTCCGTGGCTCCTGAAGGTCCAAGCAAAGCTGGAACGGCTGAGCATTAACATGCGGTGGAAGGGATCAGCCTTCTTTGGAAAAATCTTTGTCTTCTTGAAAAATGCTTGAACACCAGTTTCAGAGGCCCATGGCTACTGAGAAGGAAGTTTGGGCAGACGATTAGCAACAACCCCGTTTTAAGGATAGATTCCTTCCCACCCCACCAGCACGGGATGGTTTATTTATTATGGAGAAGAATGAGTAGCATGTGGTAGAATCAGCAGGTTGAGTCGTCTTACACTACTGGGATACATTTTCTGTCTTTATTTCCAACCACAAACAACATAAACAGATTATTAACATTTACCGAGGGTTTGCTACATGCCAGGCACTGTTCTAAGTACTGTACCTATTGGTTTCTTTAATCCTCAATCCTATGAGAGAAGTTCCATTCTACAGATGAGGAAACCAAGGCTGAGGGAGGCTAGTAACCAGGCTAAAGTCACCCAACAACTACCTGGCAAAATCAAGATCCAAATAGAGTCTGGTGCCAAAAAGCATGATATATGTTGGTTAACAAATTTGGTATTTTCTTTGAAACCTGTGTGTGTTGGAGCTAGGGGTAGGACTAGACAGGGGGATCCTAGGTGATGTTCTTGTATGTGGATCTGATATGATTTTGCCAACTCCATAAGCCATTGTGGAGCATTCAGGAGCAGATATGTGGTGTGTTGATGAGTCCCAATAGGTAACTTGACCTTGGGGTGGGGTATTAGCACCACTTTATTTGTGGAGTGAATATAGGGGGAAAAAGAGAGATATAGATGGTTCCCAATGATTCCTGCATCCTAGTATTTATGCTGTTGTGTAATTCTGTGACTCTCGACTGTTTTTTTGTTTTAAAGGTACTGAGTATAGAACCCAGGACCTCATGGATGCCAGGCCAGTGCTCTGCCACTGAGTAGCATCCCCATCCCCCACCTTTTTTTTTTTTTTTTAAAATTTTGAAACAGGATTTTACTAAGTTTTCCAGGCTGGTCTTGAACTTGTGATTCTCTTGCCTGAAAAGCTAAGAGTACAGTCATGCACTAGTACAGCTGCTAATTCTTCTTGAGAGTGAGCTGGTCTTATTGACTCACTTCTAACTAATAGAACAGGACAGAGTGAAGGGATGTCACTCTGAGACAGTTACAACAGGACCGTGACTTCCATCCTGGGTGCCCTTTCTCTCATGTGGCTCATTCTTTAGGAATGCACCTGCCATATTTGATGTAGGTCTGTGGTGAAATCCTTGTGGTAAGCGAGGTTAGCCAACAAATGAATGAGTAAGCTAGAAACTGGCCCCGGACAAGCCTTCAGATGAACCTACAGCCCTGACCAATCTGACTGCAACCTCATGAGTAGTCTCGAGCCAGAGTTAAGTTTGTAGGTTATTTATTAAGCTGCATTAGGTAAACTAATAGGAGTAGCACCTGGGACCATGTCCTCCTTCAGGTTTACCTGGCATGCTCCATTGGGCTAAGCCTTGGCTAATCCACAGGTCTTCACCAGCCTCCATTGGTAGTTCTGGGTGTGTTCTGAATGTGCAGGTGTTGCCTGATGTCCAAGGGATGGCACATCCAGGTAGGCTTGGTAAGATGTTAACAACATCCCTATGACTTATAACAGTAAAGATGTCGTTGTTTCTTGCTTATGTAAGTTTTCCATTGTGGATTGACCTGTTGCTTTTCTCATGTCGTGATTCTAGGAGCCAGGTGGGTGGAGCAGCCATCATGGGAAATACTGATGGTCACTAAGGCAGTGGATAAGGAAAAGTAGCAAATCACGTGTAGGCTATTAAATGCCCTAGCTGGAAGTCACACACATCATTTCTTCTGCCATTTCATTGGTCAATGCAAATCATGTGATCACATTGTAAGAGTAAAAGAAATTGAAGTTAAAGTGTAAAAGACCGGGTATCGTAAAGTTTCTAAGCTGCAAAGCCTGAGTTAAAATGTAAAGGACCAGGTATTGTTAAGTTCCTATGCTACACCCAAAACCTGAAATTCCTGTAGCTGTTAGGACAATTCCCGGGACTGCCCAGTAAATATTCCCCTGACCATCTAGTTGTTTAATAACCTAGGACCCTGTGCAGCTTGGCACGTAGGCATCTCAGGGCTTAAACCAATCAGTTTGAATGTGTAACCCGCTTTAGAACTGACCTATCACCCCACCCAACCTGTTCCCGCCAATTAATGTGCTAATCAAGTTTGAGAGTTGTTTTTTGATTTTCCTGTGCCTCATGATGATTTGTTCTGATGTATGCAAAGCCCCCGCCCTCCCCAAAAAGTGTACTTAAGCACTGCTTAACCTCTGCTCGGGGCTCTTGGCCGCTCTCCCTTCTTGAGTGAGCCTGGAGCCCCAGCGCGCTGGATTGGATCCTCAGTAAATCCCCTTTTGCTGTTGCATGAGTCGGTCTCTTGGTGGTCTCTTCCTCCGACGTTCGCCGGACCCTTACACACATCACTTCCTTTGCTGTTTCATTGGCCTACATACATCACAGGGTCACCCCCTACTTTTCGAACAAGAGGCTTATAATTCTATCAGGGGCCCAAGAGAAGGTCCAGGAAAATCTATAAGGCAGAAGGTATGACTATCATACCATGGTACACTATAAATATATATGAATATAACATAAGTGGATTATTTATTATCTGATTACCTTTGGGTAGGCAGTGATTGTGAGAAAGAATGTCCTCATTTGACAGTCTTCTCTGGGAACGTTGGGCCCCCCATCATTACCCCCCAGAGCTCTGTCATGGTCTTCCCTCTCTTTCTATCAATTCAAAATCAGCATTAACTGGGAGAATTTTTTTCTTAACTTCATCTTCATTTTTCTCTTTTGTAAAGTCAGAATGACAACCTTGAAAAGTCTCCTGTCATCCTCTCCTGGTTCTCAACAATGGGGCATTGTCCTGTCTGTTTTTTGCCTGTAGCACCTAGACTGATTGGTGTGAAGTCTGGGGAGTCACTTTGAGTGAAAGTGTCAATGAGTCCAAGCTGGTGATTTCACCATGTGAATTACTTGGTCGTTTTAAAGACAATCTGGTTCAGCTTCATTTCTGGTTAACTGTTGCTTCCTTTGATGTCACCTGTGTAAAAGAGAGTGATATTAAAACCAATTAAATTATCTTTATGCATCATTAGAAACCCCATTTGATGCATTTTTCATTAGCTGAGACTTTGTTGGTTTTAGATAAAATGCAGATCTAATTTTCTTTTCAATATAAATCTGATAATTCTAATGAACGGACTCCTTTCTTTTGCATTTGATCTAGCACTTCATGTACAAACCAATTAGAGAAGAAACATTCTGATTCAGGTAAAGATATGGTTTTCATCTGGGAGGGCACCTTCCGGGAAACTAAGCTTTCTCAGTGGAGTCTGGAGCATTGGTCGGAACATCCATGTTTGGGGAGAGGGATCTCATACACAGGAAGAAGGGTCAGTCACTCGGGGGCAGGGAAGTGTGTGTGTGCGCGCTTGCGCACGTGTGCACGTGCACGTGTGTCTGGGAGACATACAGACATTTACTTGTGGCAAGAGAAGCTGGGAAAGCCTTCTCATCCTGCTCTGGAGGGGAAGGTCCCCAAAGTACATCTTTTGCAGTTGAATGCTGGGAAATGCCTGCTTGGGCCAGTGGGCTTGAGGGGGAACATAGATCTCTGACGCTTGATCCCAGGGTCGGGGGGTGGGGGGTTGTTGGGGGCGGGGGAAGCAGTGCCATAACTCTCCCTGTTGAGCCAAGCCCAGGGGCTCTCAGTTCTGGCTACTTGATAAGATCACCAGAGAAACTTCAACGATAGGGACATCTGGGCCTCGTTCTGGAGATTCTCACTCCGTAAGTCTGGGGTGGGGCCTGGGCTTCTGTGCTTTTTCAGGTGTGCAAGGTTGAAATCCAGTAAGGGCCCAATCTTTCCACTCCTGTGTGTGCCACTGTAGGAAAATACCTACCTGTCACCATCAAGCACCAAAGCACTCTGCTGGGTGTCCGCTCTTTCATGCTTAGGAGAGTCAAGCATTTTAACCTGTTCAATGCAGTGGGCTGAATGGTGGCCCCCAGACAGATATGGTCATGTCCTGGGTCCTTTGAATGTGACTTTATTTAGCAAAGGGTCTTTGTAGATATAGTTAAGTAAAGGCAGGCAATTTGAGATGAGAGCACTCTGGATTATGTAGATGGGCCTTAAATCCAATGACAAATGCCCTTATAAGGGAGAGAAAAAGAGAATATGGACACAAAGAAACGACTCTATGGAGTTGGTGGCAGAGGCTACAGGGGAGAAGGCCTGTAGTCCCCAGAAGCTGGGAGAGGCAGGGAAGCCTCTTCCCCTAGAGCCTCAGGAGGGTTTCTGCCTTCTGGAATTGAGAAAACCCGTTGTTTTAAGTCCCCGAGTTTGTGCTAATTTGTTACAGCAGCTCTAGGAAACAAAAGCCTGCGATGAGACCCCTTCTCCTTTGTTCACCCTCAGCTCTTCTCCAGATGTCTTGACTATGGTCCTGGGATAAAGTTTACACTTCTTCCTGATTTCCAGAACCCTCTCTTGACTGACGCATATGGGCACAACTTGCCCTGCCCACATGGCAGCTGACATGAACCCACAGCTGTGGTCCTGTGGAAGACCACGTCTGGGACCCTGGCGGGTCCCTTGATCACTTTTGTCATTCTTGGAGTGGTGACTTTTCCCGGCTGTGTTTATCCCTCCACCCCTGTTCCTGGATGATACACTCTCCCTGTGCTTTCTTTGGGGTCTTTGTTGTTCTAAGTTGTGCTTCTGAGGCATAGAGAGAGGTGGAGGCAATAGAGATGGGGAATAAGAAGAGGGAAAACTCTAGAAGAGGCTAGACCCAGGGCCAAACTCAGGATTCAAAGCCGTTTGCAAGAAAAGAGCTTGTGTATTATCTTAGAGGAAGGGGCGGGTATGTCAGGCTGTCAGAGTTTGAGAACGTTCTAGGTCCTCTGAGAACATACTTCTGAGAACATACTTCAGGTATTCTTGGTAAATCCCTCTCAGTGTCTCATGTACAAAAATGGGTCATTCTACTAAAACAGACAGAAGCAGAGAGGAGCAGAGGTGACAGGGTTATGATACACTCTTTATAGTAGTGCCCCTTTATCTATGGGGGGTATGCAATCCAAGACCTCTAGTGGGTACCTGAAACTGGTTAGTACCTTCGTGTTTTCTGTGCATACCTACCTATGATAAAGTTTAATTTATAAATTAGGCACAGCAAAAGATTGACAACAGTAGTAACAAAACAAAGCAGTTAAAGCAATATACTATTGTTACTTACAACTTAGGAATCACTTATTTCTGGAATTTTGCACTTAATGTTCTGGGATCATAGCTGCCTGATGAAACTGGAACTGTGGAGGGTGAAATTGCTGATAGTGGGGACCACTGTGCAGCGTTCACCGGCAGAAAGCGAGGGCAGGACTCATGTCAACCTAGATGGATGAGCCTATATCAATAAATTATTTTATTGTTGAGCAGATATTCAACCACCCTATTGCTGGGTTCCTCTGGTCCTGTGGAGAAGGCAGATGGAGGAGGATATGGAGCTGGGCTCTGGGGACATCAGTTCCTACCCTCAGCATTGCTTGATGTGTGTTCTCATTTTGCCTGCGTATTGGCTTCATTTCCCAGTGCTGACTGAAGTTCAAATAAGTATCTTTAATATTCCTATGACAGTTTCATTTGGTAATAACTTTGTGTCTGTCAAGAATTTTATGTGTGTTCTTTAGCTCTATTAATCTTAGTTGAATTTCAAAGCATCATAATTAAATTGTATCAAATTGTTTACTTTGAGAACCTTTTAAAAATGTCACTGGACTGGAATTAAATTCTATTAATTGGTACAGAGTGTCTGCAAAGGCAGCATGAGTTATAATACGCAACCATTGCTAACATGATAAGGCCAGAGTTGACATTAATGAAAGAACTGTAAGAATTTACCATCTGTTTAATCAGCTGATGCTTCTTTGCATATCATAAAAGACTGGAAAGAAGCAAGCTATTATCAGGTCATAAAAGGTAATAATGCTGTTTCCAAGCAGAGGGTCTCAGTGATTCAGTGGTTGGGTCTTTATCATTTTCCTTTTTATAAGGATCTCTCTCTCTCTCTCTCTCTCTCACACACACACACACACACACACATACACACACACACATCTCCACATTCTCCACATTCCCCAGTTGGTGGAATATTTTAAATATTTCCTTTTAACGAGTCAATATGCTTAACTAAAAATGCAAATTTAATATCATCATTCACAAAGTAATGAAAGGATTTATAAAAAAATTATTATTTCATGGAGATTATGGGTTATAGGGAGCAATATTAGGCCCTAAGTTTAAAGTCAGCTGAATGACTATGATCTTCTCTCAATTCTTTCAATGCATTCCCAGGACTGAATGTACAGGCTCATGTGGTCATAATTTCAAAACTTCCAATTTCAGACCCTTCAGCAGTGGGAGGCCCTGCCTCTGTCTCCAGCTTCCTGGCCTCCTTGGGATAGATCAGCTCTGATGAGTAGCCCATTATAAAGCTCAATCTTGTTATGACTCAGTTAAAGAAATCTTTAGTTACTCCTTAGGTTTCCAAGCCTTTGGTCTTCCATAATTTGCTATCACCTCCTCTTTCCCCTTATCTCTCATTGGTTATTCACCCTTGTACTGCTATTTCCTCTGATTGGAAAACCCCTTCTCAGTATTGTCCAGTGGCTTTGGAGGGTGATGACTTTGTTTCACTCACGGTACAACTCGCTCATGGTGGCCATAATCTCTGCAGAGATCTTTGCCAATGAATGAACACTTACTTACTTAAATTTCTACCCATTTCCAACAAGACCCAGATTAAATGATAAAGACTTCTCTGATCCCTCTCTGTGAACTCATCTCCATCCCCAGACACTGTGCCCTATTTGATGTTTTGTTATAGTGCTTTCCACATACACACACTCTCTGCTGATCTCTGCTCGTCCATTTTTGAGAATACAAGAACTCCCTTCTCTTCCCATCAAAAAATTACCAGCCAACCTGAAATCTATCCCCTATATTTGCTGCTTCTCCTTTTACAAGTGGCCAATAGGACCTTTTTTCCTACCAAACTTAGTTCTCTCCACTGGTGGTCTGAAACCCTCCCGCTCTTCATTTCATAAGGGCTGTGTTTCCTCTCTCCTCTAAAGTACACCTGTCCACCTCTTTCTCTTTACAGGCTCATTATCTAAGGATTCACACATGTTATAATATCTCCCTTCTTTGAGAATAATCTCTATTGATGCTATGTCCTTTTTGAATTACCATCACATTCTCTTGCTTCCATTATTCAGCAAGACTTCTCGAATTGTCCATAGTATCTGTCTCAACTTTTCTTCTCTTCCCATTCCATTTAGATTGAATTTATAATCCCATCACTTCACTGAGGTTGTTCCTGTTATGGTCCCCAGATTTACCTTCACATTATCAAATCCTGTGCTCACTTTTATGTTTCTATTTATGATTTCACTCCTATTGAAACATTCTCTTCAGTTGGCTTCCAAAACACCACATTCACCTTTATTCCTACCTCTTTAATTTCTTACCAGTAATAGAGATAAAACAAATCATAAAAATTCTCAATTAATCTAAACAAAGAAGTAAAATATGGGAAAGGAAATAAAGAATAGAAAGCACAATTAGGAGATAAGCAGGAAGATGGCAAACTGAAATTCTGCCCATGGGCAATTAAATTAAGTATAAATGATCTAAACATCCCAATTAAAAGGCAGGGATCATCAGACTGGTTAAAAATGCAAGAACTCATTATATGTTGCCAACAAGAAACTCTCTTTGTATATAAAAGCACAAAAGGAGGGTAGGAATGATGGTGGAATGAGTTATTCATCATTACCCTAAGTACATGTATGAAGACACAAATGGTGTGAAAATACTTTGTGTACAATCAGTGACTTGAAACATTGTGATCTATGTGGGGTATAATATGAAATGAATTGCATTCTGCCATTGTGTATAACAAAGTGGAATAAATAAATAATAAAAAAGAAGCAAAGATAGCTGGGCACAGTGGTGCACACCTGTAATTCCAGCAACTTGGGTGGTTGAGGCAAGAGGATTGAGAGTTCACGGCCAGCCCCAGCAAAAGCAAGGTACTAAGCAACTCAGTGAGATGCTGTCTCTAAATAAAATAAAAAATAGGGCTGGGGATGTGGCTCAGTGGTTGAGTGCCCCTGAGTTCAATCCCCAGAACCCCCCCCCCCAAAAAAAAGAAGCAATGATTACAATTTATTAGTATTACAAAGAATACCCACATATGATCATACAAAAAGATGCATTTGACAAAATTCAGCATCCAAAATTAATAATTTTTTTGCCAACAAGTAATAGAAAGAAATTTTCTTAACCAATAAAAATTATAAGAACTCTCAAAAACAAAAACAAAAGGGGGGGAAAGAGTGGAAAATATATATATATACTCTACTAGCAGAAATCCAAAGAAAGTTGAATTGGCTCTATTAATATCAAAGTGACTTTTTTTTCAATTTTTAAAAATTTGTTCTAATTAGTTACAAATGACAGTATAATGCACTCTGACACATCATACATAAATGGGGTATAACTTCTCATTCTTCTGGTTGTACATGATATAGAATTAAACATTACATGCAGTCATATGTGCAAATAGGTTAGTAATGTCCAATTCACTCTACTATCTTTCCTACACCTATACTCTCTCCCCTCCCTTCTCTCCCTTCTGCCTAATCCAAAGTAACTCTATTCTTCCCTAGCCCCCACCTTATTGTGAATTAACATCTGCATACCAGAGAAAACATTTGGCCTTTGGTTTCTGGGGATTGGTTTATTTTGCTTAAGCATGATATTCTGTAGCTCCATGGGCACCAAAACAGAAATGTACACCAATGGTACAGAATAGAAGACACAGAGACAAACCCACATAAATATAGTTATCTCATACTAGACAAAGGCAACAAAAACATTTACTGGAGAAAAGATAACCTATTCAACAAATGGTGCTGGAAAAATTGGAACTCCATATGTAACAAGACAGAGTGACTTTTTTAAAAAATATTTTTTGAGTTATAAATGGATACAATGCCTTTATTTTATTTGTTTTATTTTTATGTGGTACTGAGGATGGAACCCAGTGCCTCACACGTGCTAGGCAAGCGCTCTACCACTGAGCCACAACCCCAGCCCCACAAAGTGACTTTTGAGCAAGGAATAAAGAAGAAGATAAAGAGGAAGTGTTCATAATGATAAAAATATCAACCTAAAAAGAAGGTAAAACAACTTTAAACGCATATCCCTCAACAACAGTGCTTCAAAAACTATGAAGCAAAAGCAACCAAAAAAAGAATGGACAGATTTGCAATTATAGTTGATATCAACACAACTTTCTGATAACTGATAGGAGAAAATCAATAAGCGTATAGAAGACTGGAGCAACATACCAGCAAGATGATATAACTGAGATTTAAAGAAAACTTCTCACAACAACAGAACATTCTTTATTTGAATATAGAATGTTCTTTAACATAGATATATGCTGGGGCATAAAATGAGTCTTTACAATCTAAAAGAAATGAAATTATGTGGAAGGTGTTCTCTGATGGTAATGGAATCAAATGAGAAATCTATGACAGAGATCACCCAGGGGAGTGTGTTGAGGAAGTGAAGATGTGGTTCAAGGCTGAAACTATGGGAAATACCAGTGTAGTTGTAGCAGAAGAGCTCTTCAAAGAAGGTCAACGGGGAGAGATCAAAGAATAATAAGGAGAACCATGAAATAGGAGTCATGGAGGCCAAAGGAACCGAGAATTCCAAGAACGAGCAATGTTAGATGTGGAAGTGTCCAGCGAGATGAGAACTGAAACAAATCCTTTGGGTTTGGAGACACAGAGATTATTGGCAACCCCAGGGAGAGAGCAGTTGATGGGAAATGAGGAAGTAAAGACAGTGATTATCTATTCTTCTTCTAGGCGAATCTCTTTTCTTCTTGGGAAAGCCAAGAACATGAAAGCAAAGCCTTGGCTGTGGAGAGAACCAGGGTCAGACCAGGGGACACTTTTCTTTCTAGTTAATTAATTTGTTGTTGCTTTAGAGGATATGGGAGATTTGGACACATTTGTAGAGTGAAGGTTCAAAGCTGGTGGTAAAGGACACTTGAAGATACAGGAAAGGGGCTACTTGTTGGAACAAGATTCCTAAGGAGATGGGAAGGAATTGGAGGCATGACTTCAGGTGTGTTATTCATCCTGAATACAGAGATGAGAGGTGAATACAATGTAATAATGAATGAAAATGTAGATAAACTCTAGGTGGGGATGAAAATTGTTCACACAAAGCACCACCATGGACTGATGATACAGCATTATCTCTACCTGAGTTCTTGAGCTCTGGACTCAACTTCTAAGTGTCTCCTGGGTATGTCTGCTCGGGTGTCATACTGTTTTAAAACAAACTTGTATTCTCCCCAACAAGCTCCCCTCCTGTTTCCCTTGTCTTGTCTTTGCTCCCTCTCAGTTCAGGAACACTGACTCAGCCTGGTGCACTGAGGGTTCTAGTCTTAGGTCAAATGACAAGTTGGGCATCTCTATCCAAGGCTGCAGATCATAGGATGGGCTGATGGTGTGATGTGGGGGTGGAGAGTGGGTCATGGGCATGGGTGTTGAGATGATCAAAGTCAAGCTATCCTAGAGTGTCTCCAATTCACAGAAGAGAGAAAGTAGGTGATTCTAGGTAGATAAATAGCAAAATCAAGTTCTTAGGGTTTGGAGGGTAGAAAGCAGGACTAGGAGAAAAGTCTTGAGCTGGTGAAATGCTGGACACAGACCCTTTCTGTGGTGTTTTGAACTTGAACATGAGCTTTGAGGATGTTATTAAAAGAAGCAAGTGGTACAGACTCCCCACATGCATTGAAGCTTCCAACATTCTTCTGTATTTCAGCCATGAAATGTGGACTTTCCTTTAACGGTTCCTTTCCTTTCCTCACCTGCAACACTCTGTGATTAATTCTGCAACATCTCTTTACAAGGCCCCCAACTCATACATCTCCCCTTTTTCTTTCCCTCTGTCTATATTCTTTGTACCTTCTGTTTCAAGTCAGTTGGAAATGTGAAAAAATTAGATTTTCTCATAGCTTTCCTGCTCTTGGCAGAGTTGACCTGGCTAGAGGCCAATAGTAGCAATGTGCGTAAAATAAAATAAAAAAAAAAAGATTATATATATATATGAAGAAAAACAAAGATCCAACTTTGGAAAATAACTTCCCTAAAAGTTTAGGTTTATATTCAAGGCCAAGATGTCGATTGCTGTTTATTTTATCTGAGCCAGACATGGTGGCTATAAACTGCTTGGCTGTCCAGAGGTTTTCCCAAAGCTCACAGCCATGCCCCAGACCCCCTTCAGAGCTGATTTAATTAGGATAAATGGTACTAATGTTTTGGCGTGGAGATCGCTTGCTACGGTCCATTTGCCTAACTATGAGACTGAGAATCACCCATGTTGGGCCGTGATTCTGCTCTTTTGCCCTTGCCAATTAATCTTGAATTTCACAAATGCTTCATTGTGCAAGCCCTCAGGAGAGCGTCCTCTTTCTTCGTGAATCTTGCCCACCTGGGATCACCTGTGGTTTGAGACCAGAGTATGTATACCACTGTAAACACAGCTCACAAGCTGTCACTTCTCTCTAACATGCTCATCAACATGAAGTCCTCCATTTTGCATTCGTTATGGCCACTTTGACACAGAAGAATGTGGAAACAGGATCTTGTCAGAATTCAGTTCTGATGTCAGCCGTGTTCATTCGAGCACTGGTCTGCTGGCTGGAGTTTCTGTTCCAAATGGTTAGGCCATCAGTCACGTTGGCCACTACCCCTAGCTGCTCTGCTTAGAGAGTCAAACTATATACTTTCCTCATACTCAAGATACATAAGGTCCATAAAATCCCATTGGAGCATTTGCTGATGATGGCTCTTTCTGGCTGTTTTCTAGGTGTCCCCACCATCATGGAAGGAAGAGGAGCTTTGACACGAGGGGTGACAAGTACTGTCACTGAGGCCCATGGGAAGTGGGAATGGTGACAACACAGCTGACCACCCTCAGGCTACTCAGGAATGGTGGTCGATCCCAGAGACAAAATGTCATGGAGAGACATGCAGGGGAAAGCTCTGGACATCACTAAGGGATCGAGATGCACCACGGACGGTCCTGAAGGGCAGAGGCTACAGATGGCTTCCAGGATGCATGGTTGGGAGCGGTTATTCCTTGATCTCTGTTACTTTGGCTTGGGTGTTTCAGAGATAGAAAAGAGGCACTGTCCTGGGTCCCTAATCCCTTCTTCCCTGGAATTTCCCCTGGAAGTGGTTTTTACCAGGTATCGACCATCTAGGGGAAAGTTTGGGAATGTGAAGGGGCATTTCAGTTAGTCATCTTGCGGTGGGCACTGGCAGGGAGGCTAACACTCAGCCAGTCCCAAGACAGTGGAACTCCCCTACTGGGGTGTCTCCCTTTGAGAAACATGAAGAATGCAAGGCCTCCCACAATTTACAAGGTGACCCACGCTTTATATCACCACCACAAAGAATCTTTGTAGTGAAGTTGTTTTCCCCAAGAACAGCAAGTTCTCCAACAGGAGTCAAAATGAGATTGGATTTAAAGGAATGGGGTCTACTGTATATCCACCACCTATAGCTCTCAGAGACCAAAGGCATTCCCAGAGACACGAGTTCATTCAGCTTCCAGAAGGTTCTAAATGTTTTCAGAGCAATGTCCTTCTTTCTCAGGCATTAACCCTCTACTCCTGTCCAGTTGTAGGTCCGTCAGTCTCTTCCCTTGAAGCAGGGAAATCATATTTTGCTTAAAACCAAGTTTAGGAATGAAGGTAAGCAAAGTTCTGGCTTCATTTCCTGAATTTTTTTCTCTTTCCCTCTCTTAAGGTATGAGCAGAGCCTGCCAATGGTTGGCTAATTGTCTCCAAGTGAAAAGACTGATTCAGAAGAGGTTTTAGACTCCCAGGGGCATAACACCCGTCATTTCACAATGGAGAATTATTTTTGTGGTATTTATTTTATGATTCCTGACCCTTGTTCTAAATCTTGCTGGTGTGTTTTCATTTAAAATGTATTAACTGAAACTTGGCTTAGGGACTTGGCTCCATTAAGCTCTACAACAGCTTAATCCAGATTTTATTATACTGGGACTTGTGTGTACGAACTTTAATATGAGAGGAAGCTTGGGGATAAATAGGGTGATGTTGATACTTACTATGCATTTAACTCTTTTGGTTCCCTCTTGACAACTGACTGCAGTGTTTGGGGCTGCATATTAATGTTTTCAAACTGTCGTGACAGTGACTGTAGCTTTCCTAGGGTGAGGGCTAGTCTGGGCCTCTGGGCAAATGGTAGACTCAGTTCAGAGCTCGAGTCCTGTGATTGCCTGAGGTCAATGGCCGTGTGTGGCCCACCTTGTGGGCGTGGGGCCCTGCTGGGCATCATGCGGAAGCAGCCCAGGCTTTCCTCTGAACGCCATGTAACTCCTGTCTAACCACCTCCATGCCAGCGCCACCCACAGCTCTCACGGTGCCACAGCCTTAGCACTGCCAAAGTGGGCCTCCCCTCAATCCTACTCCTCCAGTGCACCCCC
Organism: Marmota monax; assembly: GCF_021218885.2. Classification (NCBI taxonomy): domain Eukaryota; kingdom Metazoa; phylum Chordata; class Mammalia; order Rodentia; family Sciuridae; genus Marmota; species Marmota monax. The sequence continues at coordinate 4,216,281 of NW_026695235.1, forward strand.
TTCTGGAAATGAAGCCTCTGTTCACCCCATTGCCCCTGCAATGCTCCCTCCTTGAGCCCAGCAGAATGGGCTGCAGTCTGTCCACTCCACCTTGACTGACCCACCCCAGTCCAGTACCAATAGCTCTGATAGCCACTAATTTTTTGCCTATCTTTCCCACCTATTTGTGACTGTCCATCTGTAGCCTCCTCTCCTATAGCAGAGGGACCTCCTCTATGTAGAACCAAATCAGCTCAAAAACGTGCCCAAAACCTTCCTTGGCTCCCCACTTAGGTTAGAATTGAAATGCTTCATACTCCCTGAAGACCCTGTGTGACCAGCCCTGTTTACTCTCGGCCTTCTCTCATCCTCCTGTCCCCATGGCTCATCCAGCCCCCATCAGTCTTTTCCCCAAGGCAGACTCTACCTGGCAAGTGCCCCTCACCTTCCAGACCACTTCCTCAATGGGGCCTTTCCTGACCCCATCCTGATCTAACGAAACCCATATTACATTCTTTCATAGAACTGTGTGCTTCTTTTCTGACCTCTATGTCCTAACCTCCAGACATAACCCTCTACTCTACCCAGCTGACGTCCTGTCTCTTGTATGAGGCTTACCACAGTTTGTACTTTTGTATTTATTGTTGTGACTGAATTTAACATCTGTCCCTCCCACCAGACTCTAAGTTCTGTGAGGTTTGGGCCATGTCTGCTTGGCTCAGAGGTAGAAATCCAGCAACCTGTGCCTGACACATGTACAATATATAGTGGTCGGATCCATATATAAAAGAACGGTGTGGTTCCTGCCTTCAAGGAATTATTATTTTCACCTGAAAACCCCTATTGAGCCACTATGGTGTCCACTCGTACAGGGAGAAAAATAAATCCCTGAAAAAACAAGACCTGCTTGCAGCTTTGTAAAATAAGGTTGAAAATTGAAGTTTTGGAAACATCCAAAGAACTTTTGGAACAGAAACAGGTGGGTCATTATTATGGTTTGGATATGAGGTGTACCACCCCTACCCCAATCCCCCACCCAAAGCTCATGCATCAATGCAGGAGGTAAAATGATCAGATTATGAGAGTTGTGACCTAACCAGTCCATCCTAGTTTACATGGACTCACTGGGTGGTGACTGTAGGCAGGTGGAGCGTGGCTGGAGGAGGTGGGTCACTGGGGGTGTGCACCAGAAGGGCATCTTCCCTGTGGTCCCTTCCTCTCTCTCTGTTTCAGGGTCACCATGAGGTGAGCCCTTCTGTCATGATGTTCTTCCTCACCTGGGGCCCAGCGCTATGGAGTCAGCTAACCATGGACTAAACCTCTGAAACTGTGAACCACAGTCAACATTTTCTCCTCTATGTTGCTCTTGTTGGGACTTCTGGTCACAGTGATGCAAAGCTGATCAAAGCACATGTGGTCTTAGGCAGTTCATATGTGAAGAAAGCCTTTAGAAATAAGTTTGAAAATAATAATTTATAGAAAATTAGTAAAGGGAAAAAAAAGATAAAGATTGGAGAGGGTTCTTTGTTCCATTGCTACTAGTTTATACTAAAGAGTCAAATGGGTCACATTTTCTGTCCAAAATTCTGTTTTTAACAAGAACATATATGATGCCGTTAATTTAAAATGGTGAGTTTTTGCCCTAGACTGAGTGTTTGTCCCCTGCCAATTTGTATGTCGAAGGCCTAATCCCCAGTGTGAAGGTACTTGGAGATGGGCGTCTTCAGGATGTGATTATTTCATGAGGGTGCACCCCTCCTGAATAGAATTAGTGCCCTTTTAAAAGAGACTCTGGACAGTTCCCTTGTACCTTCCTCCATGTCAAGATACAATGAGGAGTCGGTAGGCTTTAAGCTGGAAGAGACCCCTCACTAGAACTAGACCCAGTTGGCACAGCAATCTCAGACTTCCAACCAGCAGAGCTGTGAGAAATAAATGTCTGTTGTTCATAAGCCACCCAGTCTACAGTGCTTTGTTACAGTAACTCGAAAGGACAAAGACAGTCTATAAACCACCAAGGAGAGAAAGCAGGTTTTCCAAAAGGAGGCACAAAGTCTTCTTCATTAACCTCTCTAGTAATGAGCTATTCAGAGCAAAAACTTGACAAGTCATGGAGAATTTAGATAGGCCTCAGGAGATTGAGTCCTGAACTTAATCCCCCAGAGGGATTCCACTAGGATAACAGAGTGAACTTTCCTGGCCTTGGCCTCTAGCAGGATTCTCCAATTTCCTAAGCACATCTTTGTTACTTTATGCTGTGGAAGTGGGAAGGGAATTTTCTCAAGATTTCTAGTGTGACTCTCTGACTTCAAAATGGAGCTGAGATCATAAACACCTGTACAGTTACATCCCAAGGGGTTGAAGAGGCACAGCTCATAAACAGTCCATTCTAAAGCCAGACCCACGATCTCCACTGGAACATCAGATCCTGCTGCCAATCCACCTTCTACATACGCTTTATTCCTAGCATCTGTGATACGGCACTCAGGGTCTCATTGTTGTGAACCCCCCATGGTTTCTCCAACTACTCCCCACCTCCCACATCCCCCTAACTGTCCAGTATGAAAAGACACTGGAGTAGCTTACCTTTTGGAGAATGTTGGACCTCTTGGTCCTCTACCCTGCCTCCCCTGCCCATCACAGAATTCTGAGCCTTTCTGAGCTGTACATGGGCATGAGTTGGGTGGTTTCTCAACTAAAGCATTTAGACCTTCACATCTACTCACCACACAGAAAATGATTCCCTTTTATTTGTTGTACAAAAGTGTGTCTGAAATGTGGAACACCATCTTTCCTATTCCTTGAGATACTGCCCTGGGCTTTTGTTAGCATCATTATTTTCTTTTTGGAGCACAAAGTACTTATACAGAATGATTTAATTATGTTTTAGCAACTCTCAATGAGAAAGATCTAGTACCAAAAGTCGGTCCCATTTTAAGCAAAGGCCATATGCAAATATTTCATCCCATTTTTAACTCATATAATCTTGCTATATTTTAAGCAATTTTATAAATTGCCTCCAATCCTTTCAGCAACTCGGAAGCATGTATAAATAGCAAAATATATATGCACATACACACAGAGATCTGAATTCATTGAGAGCAAACATATGAAAGATAAAGTACTGGAATTAAGACCACAAAATTAGGCCCTGAAATAATATTTCCTCTTGTACTTCTTGTACTAGTGAAAAAAGAGTATGTACCATTTTCGCACCCTCCCCCCAAAAAATTTTAGTTAAGGAGCCACAAATAATGCAAATGTGATTGCACCTGTGATCTGCTGGAGGCATAGCTCATTCAAGATGGAAGGGTGTGAATTCCCAGGGCCTTGCCCCCTCCATCTGCTGTGTGGGAAGAAGGCATTTGATTCCTGTGTTTTCCCCTTTGGTGTTGCTGTATGCATTTGCCTCAAAGGAGGCCACCTGCTTATAGTCTTCTCTAACTGCAGGGTTCAAACAGCTACCTCCCTTTCTTGAGCGTTCGAATGGGTAGATTTATGAATGGCACAGATGGAGAAATAAATTAACTTTAGTACAGATGCTGGCATTGATATTCTTGGGACTGAACTGCTTCCAAGCCAGAAATAATCCTCGAGCTTGCAAAAAAGGGAAGTCTGAAGCAATTTTACTGTTCTTGTCAGATGGCTGGATGTGGTACAAAGCTCACTGGAAAAATTAATGGAAAAGTGTGCACCACTCAGGTGGCTTGATGTGAATCGCCCCCAGACGAGGTGCACAATTGTGTCGCCAGGATTTTCTACTAAGCTGTCAGAAGAGTTCTTTGCAATTGGAAGCATTGACAATTGATTAGATTCTGGGCCTCCCAAAATTGTCTACAAAGGCTCATTGTTTATTTATTCAATAAATACTGACTGAGATAAGGAAGTGAGGCAAGATCCCTGCACTCACACCGCAGGGGCTGAGGGGTGGAGTGAATGTGGAGAGGGCTGAAGGGAGGAAGGCTAACCTAGGAAGAGGCATCTGAGCTGTCTTAGGAGACAGAGGGAGGGAAGCAAATGCATCCCTGGAAGAAGGGACAGCGAGAACAAAGACTCAGGTGTGTGAAAACAACTTTAAGAAACAGGGCAGAGAGGCAGGGTTTCAGGCTTGGTGGGTGACCCAGGAGAGGAGACTTGAGAAAGCTGGGCCAGATTGCAAAAGGGTCTATCTAGTTCCTGCAGAAATTGGGAAACGATGCAAATACACCAAGATGTTGGGAGGATAATTAAATCTTTTTTTGTAGCCATATGGGATGTAGAAGTACATAAACTGTGTGTGTGTGTATGTGTGTGTGCGCGCGAGCACGCACATGTGCAAACACACATCTGTATGTTCATCGAGCATTTCACACGTGGTAAATAACTAGCAAAATTAGTTTCCTTGTACAGTAACTAAGGAACTTATCTTACTTTTACTGAATTACCCAGGAGGTATTTAACAAGGGGAAGCTCCAGAGAAAATGTCCAGGGAGGTCAAGTCAGAGACTGTGGAAGCTGTGGGTGCTCTTGACCATATTGAGGGTTTGGAGAGGGAGGAAGGCTTCCACTGTTGTTTGGATATGGTTTGAGCATGTCCCCAAGTGTCCCTGTGTTGGGTGCTTGGTCCCTTAGTGGTGGTGCAGAAATGGGGTGCACTTTAAGAAGTGGGGCCTGGGTCACTTAGGTCATTGGGGAAGCTGCCCTCAGAATTGATCAAGGTATCATTCATGTGACCCTTAAGCTGTCATGAAAGCGACTTGGTGATAAAGTCAACTCAACACCCGAATCATCTTCTGGCCTCCTGCTTCCAGATACAACCTCTTCCTCCCACAGGCACCTTCACCAATGGGCCATCGTCAAAGCCAACCCAGTGTCTCCAACAAAGATGAAACCTTTGATGACCATTTTGTAGTCCAGATTTTAGTGGACAGATGGGTCAGTGTGCTAGAGTGGTGAACGGAGCTGGCTCGCAAGATCCAATGGTGATCTTTTCAGGAATTTCATGAGCTATTGTTACAATTTACAATTTAAATTTCATAAACTTACAATTAAATATATTTGTTTAAAACAAAGAGAATAATCAAAACTTCACTTGCTAATTTTTTATTGTACTATACTCTAACCTTTCCCTATCGTACCTGCCTTGTATAAATACTACCTAATGGTGTTCTGTCAGGCATCTCTTTTCTCCCTGTTTATTCAATGAATACTTTCTGGCCACAGCAAGAGTATTTACACCAGGGCAATTGGAAAAGGCAATGCATCAGGGCTTTTCTCCCCAGGGAGCTGCTTGTTTAACCTTACCTGGCACAACACCACCTGAAGGGAGAAGGAAAGATCCAGCATGTGTGTCGTTAAGGTGGGGGGCAAGAGGATAAGATGCCACTGGAGATGGCAGCAGGGTAATGACGACAGATGGAACCCTGGTCAAGCAGGACACACTGAGGGGGTGGTAGATTTGGTCCCAGCACCCAAGGATAGGAAGGCCTATTTTAAAAAATTTTTTTAATTGATTTTTTTTTAAAAATAAATGACAGTGGAATGCATTACAATTCTTATTACACATATAGAGCATAATTTTTCATACCTTTGATTGTATATAAAGTATGTTCACATCAGTTCGTGTCTTCATACATGTACTTTGGATAATGATGTCCATCACATAGGGAAGGTCTCTTAGACACAGCAATGGCAGAAGTACATCTTTTCCAGTTATGCTCAATGAGAATTTTTGATCCTCTATCTAGTTCACTTTCGTTAATGAACTATTAAAAGAGGAAATTTTGAATTTCTCAATCTTTAAAAGCTGTACTTTTGATTAACATAAAAACATCACATTTTTTAAACATGATATTCAAGCTTCAGATTAAATTCTTTATAATCACACACACACACACACACACACACATACACACACACAGCATTGTTTTTAAACTATGGGTGCTTTCCTTTCTTCCAGCTCCAGTTGTAGGATTTAGTAAACTGAATGGTAGATGACAAACAGACCCCTCTAAAAGGCCAGGTAAAATGAAAGCCGAGGAAATTCAGGAAGTAACCGCTACACCTGCACTATCTATCACACACCTTCCTCTGGAAGCACGCGACTTTTACCTTCCATTCTGGGCACTGGTCTGTTTTCTACTCTCCCCACTTGGTTTCGTGATCATCTCTATCATTCTTCACTCCTACAGTGATCACTTCTTATGCCATGATATTAATAGAGCACCGTTTGTCGAACTCATTTCCTCCCAGTTGGGTGCTTGGGCTGTTTCCAATTATTCCTTTTAATACGTGGCAGGGCTCAAAACATCTTTTTACAAATATGTTTGTTTCCTTGGAATTATTCCTTGGGACATTTTCCCCCAGGAGGCCTTACTGGGTCACAGAGCAGGATAATTTTTGTGAGTTGTCACATATTGCAAAACCACTTTGAAAAGTATTTTTTTTTTGCCCCGTTCATGGTGTAAAATTTAGGGTGTCTGTTTCCCCAAAGCTCTGCCAACAAACGGTTTTGTCATATTTAGACATTTCTCCTGTAGTTTCCTGATTGCAGAACAATCCATGTAGCTAAGGAGATGAAATCAGGGGGAAAAAATAAAAACACTTCCCCTAATTAAAGCTTGGTGCAGTAATATGTGGGTGGTTTTAATATATATCATAAAGAGCTAAGAAACATTTTATCATTCAAGTAATAAAATGAAAAAAAAAACAATGAGGGGACATGGATTGTTCTTTTAAAGAGTTAGAGACAAAAGAAAGAATAAATACAGAAGCCCACACCAGAGGGAAATGATGAGATGCATTGGAAAATAAAGCAGGAATATAAATATTCTTACTATATGCTCTTCATGAAGCAAAGAATTGCTGGAATTACTAAAATTTGGAAATAAACCTGTAGAGTAAGCTTTGTTTTTATTTCTGTTGAGTATGTTAAATTAAACACAATATGTGAGGTATTATCTTTCTACTTGGCTTGGGAACTGTTTTCTCTCTCAATAGACATTATACAAAATAAGAGCAATGAAAACGCAATTGAATTGGCTTTTGCACTTTTAGGAATGCTCACTATTTATGCAGTGGTCTCCAAAGGCTGCCTGTAGGCATCTCTGGTGTTGGTGACAGACAGTGGACATTACAGCACATTCCTTGAAGAAGACTGTTTTATTTGTACTGTATTATTTTTGGACATTTCAAAGACATCTCCTCTAAAGAGGCAGACTTGTGTTTTTAGGGTCTTCTCAGAGGAAACGACTGAATCAATATGGCCACCAGGTGATTTCACAGGGTGCCATTTCCTGTCCCTGGGGTACAACCATGTCTCCAAGGCTGCCTGGGTTGTCCGCCATCTCTGGTTTCTCATATCTCAGGTTTCACTTGTCACAGGACAATCTTCTAACCCACATTTACACTGACTTCGCAGGGGCCTCTCTCTGGGTCTACAAAAGCAAAGTGACTTGGAATATTGACCTGTTGAGGCCTGTTCCATCCAGCTTCCCAGGCCAGGAGAGGGATTTATTTCTCTTCATGGGGCAGAGTTAAATTCGATTACTATTCCTCCTTCTTTCCAAGAAATAACTTGTTATTTTTTTTCTATTTTAGGCTACTTATTATCTCTACTTCTTTTCCTTTGGAAACTGCCCATCTTAGTTCTGTGACCTTGATTCTCCCAGCTCTGCTTGAGGCTTCTCATCTGGAGTCTTCTTTTCTTCCTCCCACCTTCCAGGTGATGGTGTGTGCCAAAGCTTCAGCCTTCTTTCCTGTGTATTTCTCCAGGGGGGCTCATTCATCTTAAGACTTCTTTCTCCAGCTCTGGACTGAAACTCTTGAATTGGTATTTTTTAAAAAAATATTTTTTTATTTTTTAGTTGTAGTTGGACACAATATCTTTATTTTATTTATTATTATTATTATTTGGTGCTGAGGATGGAACCCAGGGCCTTGCACGTGCTAGGCGAGCGCTCTACCACTGAGCCACAACTCCAGCCCTGAATTGGCATTTTCTATCCCGTTTCTCTCTCCCAAGCTCTGGCCCCACATCTCCCTATAGGAGATTTCCACTGACACCTCTCCCTGGCTGTGGGCTCTCATCCTGCAGGTTCAAGAGGTCGTCTTCCTTCCCCGTGAACTTAGGTCCACTCGTTCTCTCAGCTTCAACTCTCTTCTCAGTCACCCGGATGGACCTTGTGCATCTTTGGTCCTTCTCCTGATATGCAAATTTGAGCACCAAGTTGTGCTGGATTTATTTCAAAATGCCTCCCACAGTCCTCTGCTTCCCTCTTCCCTACTTCCCAGTCTTGGAGTGAACATAACACAGTGGTCTCCCTCCTCAGACTTCCTGCCCCCTCACAGCAGCTGGCTCAAGTAGTCAGCTCTTCTCATGTCCACTGCATTCCATCTGGATCATGTCCCTTGTCTTTCCTGGTGTTTATAATCTGGTTCCATGAGGTGAGTTTACTTCCCTCTGTTCTCCATCATGAACAATCCCCATGGGCTTAGTCTCCCTGTTTTAGGTACATGCAGTAATAGTGTGCTGGAATGCTCTTGTATGTGCTGGCAAGAGCCCATGCTAAATCTTCCATAAGATTATGAGGTACTGTGAAACACAGTCATTATTTAAAAATAAATTATATCAACTTACAACTTAAAAAGTCATATTGAAAAAGTTAATAAATACTTAAAATTCATGGCTTCCTACTTATTTGACTCTTATCTGTGTTTCTGAGATCACTTGTCTGTGTCCCTGGTGGGAATATATCAGGGTGGCATTTGATGCCCAACACCCCATTCAGTGATGTCATTCTATTAACTTGAACCCATCACATTAGGACTATTTATATCATGGAAATTAGCAAATGCTACATATAGGGGCTTCCCTGTCCCCCAGGAGAAGGCTGATGAACATTTACCAGCGTACATTGTACCATACAAGCTCCTCACTTTATGAAAAAGTTTTAAAAAAAACCCATCATAAGTTGAAAATATCTTAATTGAGATGTATCATACATTTAACTCCCAGACATCCCAACTTAGCCTCACCTAACTTAAATGAGCTTACATTGTTAACCTGCGGTTGGGCAAAATCATCTAACCAAAGTCTTTTAAATAATAAAGAGTCAAATATATCATCTAAATTATTGAATACTGTACTGAAAGTGAAAAACAGCACCATGTTAAAGTTCAAAACTCAGAAACCGTAAGTCAAACCATCGTAAGTTGAGGACTCTCCGCATATTTGTCACCCTGATTCTTTGTTCTTTTCTCCCTACTACTAAGCATATCTTCATCTTTTCCCTAAATATAAAATCTTTGCTGATCTATTAACAGCCAGTTAAGCTCTCATTCTCCAGGATATTTCCCCTAACAATATTCACTTTCATTGATTTTTTTTCCTACTCCTATGTTTTTTATTTTCTGAACCATAATAGAAAGTTTCCATTAGTTTTAGACAGTTAATTCAGTCTCTCATTATTTCAGCATGTTCCTTCAGTGTCTATTGGATGCCATGCCCTCTGCCCAATTCTGGCCCAAATTCCATTGCTTTTCCATATATTTGTCTGGTTTCTGCCAATAGACTCATAGACAGTGGCAGCCATACATCTCTTTACTTTGACATCTCTTTGGACCCTAGTACAATGCTGAGTCTCTAACAGAGGACCAACATATTGGTAAATTGATACAACACCCATAAGCCCTGAGTGCTCAGGGAACAGAGATGGTGACTAGTGCTGAATTTCAGAAAAATGCCTTTATTGGAGGTGCATGAAATGTTTGTTTCATGTACTGGAAATTTCAATGCCAAATCTGGTACCACGGAGAGGAAGAAACTAGGAAATGCACAGGAGATCTGAGTCCAATCCCACGTGGCCAGGGCACACCATTCACCAGTTCCTTTCTGCAGTCTGCATAGGTGTGAGATGTGATTTGTCCTGTCCCACAACTTGGTAAATATGGAGATCAAGAGAGAAAAGGATATCAAGTGTTTGGCAAAGTGCCTTTCTAACTAACAGAGCAAGAACCCCAAAGCACTACCCTCCACCAGGTTTATACCACCTTCCTTCCTCTCATCATCTGAAAGCAAGAATGAAAGGACCAATTTAGATCTTTCGGATTGTACACCATCCCCACCCACTTTCTTTCCTGAGATAAGGAAGCAGAGAGGCCTGGATTGAGATCCAAAAGGAGACTAGGAAAAGCAGGAACCTGGCCACTTTGCACTTATCGGATTGAGTAGGGACAGTGCTGCCTCTCAAGGGCTGTTGGTGTCCACAAATTCTTCCATAAATACAGCACACATAGATGCTTATATTTGATGTCTTCTACTATCCAGCAATTTCACTAGGGCAGATATGATTACTACTCCTATTTTATGGACAGGGAAACTAAGGTTGAGAGGCATCCTCCAACTTAATGACATCCCCCAACTCACGTGGCCACTCAGTGGCAGAGCAGGACAAGAACCCAGGCTCTTTGTCTCTCAGTCCAGCACACATCAGTAGGATCCATCGCCTCTTTCTAAACCATTCAGCAGAACCATTCAGCCTTCTGCCTTTTGATGAAGCTTATGTACAACTACCTATTTTGATGCAGTGGAGAGAACCTGCTTGGGGAGACATCAAGATCTATTTGACGCAAATAACCTTGAGCTTTCTCAAACAAGTGCTTGGTGCCTGGAGGCTGCCGCATCTGTCAAAGGAGATGACTGCACTTACTGCACCTAGCTCACGGGCCTTTGAGAGGATAAAAGGACAGAGTAGATGAGATGGTCCTTTGAAAATTAAGTTGCCCCATAAACGCAGGAACATCATTGAAAATAACAATAGTTCTGTCCTTGTTAAGTGGCTCCTAGAGAAGTCAGTGATAAAACCGTTCCCATGTAGCTTATCTCTGGTTTTCCCTGACTTTCCTGACTAGATTCTCCACACAAAGGGTGTTGAGCAAGACACACGGTCACCTTCCCTCCTGTACAGTCCCCAAAGGAGTTGCAGCCATCAGTCTGGACATCTTTCCATCACGTGGCAAAAGAGACCAGCCCTAAGTTGGTAATGTAGCAGAAACATGAAGTCAACCTCTTCTGTCCATCTCTGACCTTGAAAAGAGATCAACTTGTCCCTGAGAGCCTGTCACAGCAGAAGTACCTGGTTTTCTTTGTTGTGGGAGCCTGTTGATGGCAATATGTCTGCTGCAGTGTCTTACTGGAGAGTCAGAGGAGCAAGAGAAAAAGCATTAGTGAATATCCAGCAAAGACAAGAGGCAGAAAGGTTTGGGGCCTCAAGTGGACCCATTCTTACCCCTCAAGTATTTTTGTGACTCTTCTGAGAACAAGAAGTACATAGGCGGAGGATGATTCTCAATCAATTTGACTGATTCTCAGTAATGGGTTTATGAATTGGGGATAGTTTAAAAAATTTTTTGTTTTCTTACGCAAGCTACTAATGTCCCTTTGCCTTGGCATTTTTGTGGGCAGAACTTCCTCCCAGTTCCTCTTCTGCAATTGGAGCCATCTGTTGCTCCTCAGGGGAAGGCTGGGAAAGAATTGGAGTTGTTATGTCAAGATGCAAAGGGAAAGGAAATTTCTCATAACCAAAATAGAATTTTGCAGCAAGGATAATAGACTAGCATAGAATAGAAAAGAATAGAATTCTGCTCCAAGCCTTGAAATCCAGATTTGAAGGAGAAGAAGAGGGCTTAAAAATTCTTTAACATAATAAAATCTAAGGCTAGAGGGTTGAATTCCTAAATTTGTTCTTAATTATGGAAGAAATGGACTTCAACTAATGACAAGTATCCTTGAGGCTCGTTACTCCAGGGCAAAATCAAGATACCAGAACTGGACCTGGAACTGTGGGTGCAGATAAGGAAAATATCTAGGTGGGATCAGGGATCTTGATCAGACATCTCTGTCCCATGGTGCCAACAGAAACACTCAGTCAGCAGGGGAAACTCAAGACATCAAAGCTGGGGTCATACTTCCCTGGAATTAGTAAAGGAGGGCCTCAGACCTCTGGAAGAAACCGTGCTCTTGGATACTTCCAAAATGGCGTGGGAAGATTGGCAGTGTGTTGACAGGAATATGGGAGGCAAGAGACCAAACTTCAGGACCAATATCCCTTCATAGGGTCATGATCCCAAAGCTGATGGTGGTGGTGGTGGTGGGAAACTGTTGGGAAAACTGAGGGAACACAGTTGAGGACTCGAGAGGAGACTGTTTCACCAGGCTGTCCCAGCACCAGCTTGGGCAAGACACAGAAACTCAGTGGGTCAGCCCTTCTCAGCTGTCTTCAACATCAGTTCAGCCATTAGATGCCCAGGAGGGGGCAGAAAGTATGGCTAGGGAAAAATATGCCCAGGGAGCTTTCCAGTAGGGGGCTCAGGGGTGCCTTTTCCTGCCCTTTCTTTTTTTGCAGTACTGGAGATTGAACCCAGGACCTCATGCCTGCTAGGCAAGTGCTCTAACACGGAGCTACACCCCTAATCCACTGACTCTTTAAAAATGATGAATTTCCTACCTTTCCTTCAAGTACTTGGCTGCCATATTGAAAAGTAGCAAGGCAACAAAGGACAGAAATTTGAGCTGTTCTAAAGAGACTATTAGGATCTGAGCTACCCTAAAGGGAATTGAGCTTTGAATAAATCAACTGAATGTTTAAATTAAAAGGAGACAGTTTAAATTGGCAAAGTCTGAACTATTGTTAATTGACCAGCAGCCTGGGGGGGTCTCATGTGAATATCAGATGAAGTTATGAAGAAAATAAAGAATAGTTCTTAGCATCTTTGAGTAGTAATGTGAATAAATTTGAGGCCTCAAATATTTGAATTTATGTTCCTTCTCCTCCAGCAAACATTTCAGATAGGGATTCTACCCTCCTGCAAACTTCTCTGAAAAGTGAAAAGTGACCCATGTTGTTTTTATGGTTGATGTTGTACCAGGATGAAGTGAGGCTATTGGTTAGTTACTGGGCTCTATCTAAGGTTTCCATTTTCCTTTGTCTTCCAAAGGTTGGCCAGGGTGACTGAATTCCTCACTATGAGAGTCACACATTCCCTCAGGGGTAGAAGAGAGGTGATTTCAAAACCCCTTCACCATGGTTTCATTCAGTGGAGACTGCCATGAGCAAGCCCTTCTGCTCATCCTTTTATCATCTCTTCCCTGATTTGTTTGGTTAAGACTCAGGAGATTTGAGAGTCAACCTTTTACCAGCTGAGGACATTCCTCTGCCTGGGGGAGCCATGGTTCTATAAGGTCTATGGTTTCTTTACTTCCTGTTTCCCTAGGTACTTCCTGTTTCCTAGGGAAGCACTTCCTCTGGGAAGGTCTGCCATTCTCTTATGTCCTATCCCTACAGCTGGGTAGGTTTGACCAGGGGCCCCTCTTGGTCATGGACAACTGTTCTCTGGGGTTGGCAGTGGAAGTAACTAGGCTGAATGGCCCAGTTTTCAGGAGCATATCAGGAGTTTGACAATCTCTGGATTTAAGGGAGGGTAGGTATGACCCTGAAATCATATGAAGGAAGTCAGTTTTTCCCCATCAAGAACCTGTTGTTTTCCCTCACTGTGCTCTTCATGAGATGTAATTTTATTATTTGCTTATTTGTTTGGTTATTTCCCATGTAAACTCTATGTGTGAGGGACTTTGTTATCTATTTCTTACTATGACCCAAGTGCCTCCCACAGTGGTAGTACCACAGTAGGTACTCAGTATAGATTGTTGAACTAATATATTGAGGAACAAATAGACTGACCGAGGGTACCAGGAAGTGGGGTGGAAGAGGGTGTTGATAGCAAAGACACACGCAGAGGAAGGGAAAAATGGGAGGCAATCCCTGAACTACAACTTCTCTTTGCATATTTCTAGCCAAGTTCTCTGATCTAGGGCAGGTTACCTCTCCAGTCCCCAGTGAGAAGAGGACACTCCTGTCATAGTATCTAACACATAACAGATATACACAAATGCATGTACAATAAACAGGGTTGACTGACGACTACGTAATAGTTTCCTTTCACCTGCCGGGGCACAGGCTGAGGGCACTCATCTTCTCATGGAGCTCCCCCTACTCCTGCATCCCAGCTGCTGTGCGTCTCCACACCCAGGGACTTCCTCATAAGCTACCGGAAAAGAAGAAATCAGGTGTGGTTTTTATTGCACTATTGGTGCCTCCCACCAATAGTGGGAGGTTACTTGGCCAAGGGATTTCTGGCAAGAGGGCTGATGGGGGTGTGGCAGGGGCAATGTGAAGATGGGATCACCCAGATCCTTTGAATCTGAGGCAGGTGAGTGTTTTGAGTCCTCGTCTGGCATCACCACGAGACTTCCTCAGAAGCCACTGTGGCATCCATGGAACCCCAGGTTAGAAGGCTGTGTGACTCCGCCCTGCTTCCAATACTGGCACTTCAGTGACAGCTGGGAAGCAGGCCGTGGGGACAGGTGAGAGGTGTCAGTCTAACTTGCCTTATGATGCCAGGAGGTGTCTGGGGGTGGGGAGAGGCAAACAGGTCTCCTGCTTGTGTGCTTTAGGTGCCAAGTTTCCATGGAAGATTCTGTTTGAAGATGGTTTCCTAGAATAAAACACAACTGACTTTCTAAAGCCCCAGATTCATATCACCTTTAACATTCCTTCTGTCTTTGACATGGAATGGCTCTACAGTCCTCACACAACTCACGCATCAGCCACAGGGGACAGGCAGACTTTCTGAAAACCATTATGGTGCCATCTGGGTCTTGTGGCAATGATGTTGCTCTCTGAGCTCCTAAGAGTTTTCTTACCGAATGACTTTTCTATTTCCCCAATGCTGCATGCCAGCTGTGGGGGAGGCTGTAACCCCAGGGCTGGCTAAACTAGAGCAAAGGCAGATCAACCTGTCTACCCTCTCTCTTTCCTGGGCCCTGACTATACTTCTAGGAAGATCCAGGGTAATGTCTTGGCATGGTTGCTCACCATGAGCTCCAGAGGCAGCCGGCAATGCTCTGTGATGTGAAGGTGAGGGAAACGGAGTCCTGAACCAGCAGACAGCTACACACTGCAGGAAAGACTGGGGTTGGACAGTCTGGGTTTGGTCCTTAGACCTGGGATTGTCACCACAGTGTTCAGGGTGGAGTGATATTTCCATGGGGTCCCACAAGTTGAGCATCCAGAGTGACATGGAGTTTTAATGTTGGATTTTGAATTTTTTTTTTTTGCCTCTGGTAAAATGGAAGTGTCTTTCAGATTTTGTGTATTAATGCATAAAAAACTTTTAGAACCTGACTTTCCCATAACTTTATAAATATTAGTAACATATATTTCAGCCTTAAAAGGTTTTTGCTTGGGTTGATGTAGTATGGTAGTGGATTGGTAAGCATCACTATTTACTTGTAAGGCCAAGTTGAAATGATTCCCAGGTACTGGCGACCACAGGCTTGAAGCACTTTCTTTATGATCAAACTATATTCCCTTTGGATGAATAAGTGGGAATTTGAGTAAATATTTAGTGTATAGATTAATTTATGTGAGGCAGGAGTCACTGAGTTGAGGAATAGCTTTAAATTATGGCCCTCAAGCAAATATTTTAGAAAGGGCCCCTTGCCCTTAATTCATGTCAAAATATATTCAGAAATGATCCAGCCCTGTCTCTTGCCAAAGTGCAGGGGCTGCTGTGAAAATATTTACGCCCCTTGGGAGTGTCTGCCAACGCGTGCAGTCGTCTCTGCCGGGCAGTGAGAATACCGCAGCCCCTCCATGTCGCCAGTTCTGGTAGAGACAGACGGGCCTGTCTTCTGCCTCGGAGACTCCTGGGTCTCAGCCAGAGCCTGGGGTGAGTTGGGGAGTGAGGGTGGGGTGGGGCGAGACTGCTTGGGGCTGGAAGATGAATGGTTTCATCAGTTTGACAGAGGAGGAGGGAGATGGGCCTTGGGGCTTGCAAAACATCACATCTTGGCAAAAATACTTTGAAAAACAGGAGATTCCTGGAAAGCAATAATGCTGACAGTGGAGAGTGAGTTTGGGGCCTGCCAAGATGCAGAGCAGGGCTTTGGTTCAGATGCAGAAGAGGTGCTGAGTCTGAGAACAGGCTGGCCTCTCGCGCTGTCTGTCTGTGGGGCTTTTCAGCCACAGGAACTAATTGCCTTTAGCATCCCCACATCTGTGTTTGGAAAACTTGCCTTTGCTTGGGTCAGCACAGGGTTTGGGCCTCAGCCTCTGAGCCCTGAGCACACCTGGCTCATACCTGACTCTGGTCCTTGAACAGGCTGAGTCCTCTACTCCTGAGATCCTCTCCACCTGCACTCAGGCCCAGCTCAATTACCACGTTCCCAAGTCTTTGTCATCCAAGCCTCTGGCCTGACCATCCTCTTAACTGTTGATCAAGGAGACAGACACCTTTAGGGGAAAATTCTTACATTATTCCACCTTCAAAATGTCCTTTCTTTTGTTTTAGCTAAAACTTTTTGGAGAAACTTATGAAAAATCAGCCATAATCTCTAAGATCACAAAGCTACTCTTTAAGTTTTCCTTTTAGGTTCCTAGAGAAAGCTTGGCTTATTATATCATTGAATTGAGCATGCTCAGAAACATTTATGTCTGTCATCTTCATGACCTTGAACTGAGCATGCCCAGAGTGGTCAGGCCTGCCTGTTTGCTATTTTACCACTTATTATGTGCTGTGTGATCTTCAGCTCTGCATGCCCAGGAATGTATCTGACGTCTTTCATTCTTGAAATGTAATCCTGAACTGAGCATGCTCAGAAATATACATTCTAAACAGCATGCTCAGGAGGGTTTCATGGTCTTAAAGTGAATGTGTTTAGGCTCCCAGAATAAAACACCCATGCTGGCTTTATTCAGGGAGGGCATCACCTTGCAGGTAAGTGCAGTGGTCTTCTTACCCATCTCAGATAAACAAATCTCCATTCTTTTATCTTCTGTGGGCTCATTGGCTTTGCACTCTCTCGAAAAGAAGTGAACCCTTTGGTTCTGTTTCATAACCTGTAACACATTGCCCCAGCTTGCAGTACTTGCCACAAACTGCAGTTCTTCTGTTCCTCTGTTCCAGGTAGATGTAGTTGTCTTTTTCTTTTTAGAGTAGATTTTGTGAATTATTTTTCTTATCCATGGTAAAGATTGAGATCATTCTCTTCAAAAACCTGCATGAAGCCTCTAGCAGGTGCTGGTTGGTGCCTTGGCCTTTGTCCACCTGGGGCCCTCCAGGTGGCCTCCTCTATCAGATGAAATCACAAGTGTTCAGAGCCAACCTGGAAGGAGTGTGTGGTGGCCCTCCAGTAACCAGACACCGCAGGCACTAAGTGACATCTGTTGCCTGGCGTATGTGTGAATCCTCTGTGAAAGATCCTCCTTCAAAGTCTGGAGGCCATAGCTACAAACCAGAGTAGCCAGGGTGCACTTGGAGGGAAAGGTGTTTTTGTGACCCCTGTGGACAGGGAGATGGGACTCCAAATAGGTGAGATCACCAGCTATTCATTCCAATGCTATCCTCCAAGGAGCTTTCTACCCAAACTATGAATCAGAAGCAACTGCCTTTATTAGACTTTCTCTGGTCTCCAACCCACTGCAGCTTGTGAGAAATGTGATAAGGGGCAGACTGATAAGCAGGCAAGGAGTAGGAGGGGTTGGACTTCGGTTGGGGACATGCTGTATGACTGTAAGGGCTGCATTGTGTTTCCCTCCAAATTCATACGTCAAAGCATTAACCCATTGTGCCTCAGAATGTGACAGCACTCAGAAGTAGCATCTTTAAAGAGATGATTCGGGTGAAATAAGGCAGTTAGGGTATGCTCGAATACAGTCTGACTGATGTCCCTTTAAGAAGAGCTTAGGATACAAACATATAAAAGGATGATGGCGTATAATTACCAGAAGATGCCATCTACTAGCCATGGAGAGTGGTCTCAGGATGAAACCCACCTGCTGACCCTTGATCTTGGACTTCCAGTCTGTAGAATTGTGAAACAATAACGTTTTGTCATTTAAGCTGCCCTGTGGTAGTTGGTTATGGTGGCCCTAGAGGCAGACGTGTATGTCAATATGAATCATCCTGAGTTGCCTTAAGTAATCACATCCTCAAAACTCTGTAAATGACACAAGTGCTTCTCACTAAACCTTGCTCTTTCTTCTCATTCTCTTGGGGGGTCTAGAGCTAGAAGAATTCTAAAAAGAAGCACACTGTCCATGATTTATGATCCAGCATGGGGAAACAAGGTCAACACAACCTCTTCCTGTGTGCCTAAGAACCCTTAGCAGGAACGGAGGCCGGGTGGGCTTGGCCCTGGAGGGTGCTGTCCTCCAGAGGAGTTGAACTTGGTGGATGGGAGGGGAGGGGGTGTGTATGTAAAGACCTCAGTCTCAGGAGCTGGCTCCCCTAAGGCAGAGGGAAGGCCTCCTGCAGGTCTGGGGACTATTCCCAGGATTGTTTTCCTACAGCTTCTGCTGAGTTTCCTGGGGCTTAGGAAGACCAGGCATTGTGGCTTCCTTCAGAAGGTCAAAGGGGGCAGCTGTGAGCCTTGAAGGGATTTCTCTCCCCATCTGTTCCCTCTGAAGGATTCCAGCCTGGAGCTCGCTCAAGAGTGAACAGTTTGTGGCCCTAGTATGACACTGGCAGTTCTTGTACAATTTGCAAAGATTGAGGCAATTTATTTTAATTGAAAACCTCTAGATGCATTTCCGGCAGTGATGTTCCCCAGATGACCCTCCCGGGCAGACTAGAAGCTAAACAAGAAAATGTGTGTGTTTTAGAAAACCTGAGCTCCCCTCAGCCCTCCTGCCCCTCCCCAGTCCTGCATCTGCTAATGTGCAGATGAAAGGCTCTGAGAGACTTGGATCTACAGAAACTGTCAATGCTAAAAGGCTGCCTTTTGGTCTTAAAAGGTGTCCTTGAAATTGTTCCCAGGCTTTGGCCCCAACTGGCTTTGCAGGCAAATCTAATTGGCTGGGTTTAGAATGCAGCTGTGAGGATTTTGAAACTGCCTTTGAAAGTCAACTACTGGTGAGTGATCCCAACAAGGACATGCATGGAGACACCACCAGAGCACAAGAGTGATAATAATGGGGTGCCTCTGGAAAATGCTGTTTTGGGGTAGCTATAGTAGAACAGGACCCTGGAATTGATTCTTAGGTAGTGAGACTGGATCCATTAGTACCCTCCCCAGAGCTTCCTTCCTTTGTGTGACTAATGGCCTAATCTGCAGTTGGTTGTTGGGCGATGGGTGTCCTCTCTGGCCAGGAGCAGAGAAAGCTAATAGATTCCCAGAGGACCTGGCCCCTGGCCTGAGCCTCATTAGCGTCTTGAGGTTTTCAAATAAGCAAGTCTGTCATAGATGTGCACTGCCACATGGAGATTTGTAATGACATATCATTCCACATGCCCACTAGGCTGTCCTGTCACACCTCAGCTTCAAAGTGGCCAAATTCAAACATATATTCTCTCCCTGAACATTGCCTTTACTCCTGCCTCCTCTTTTCTGTCAGTGATGCCGTCGGCCCCCACCCTCTGCCATCTCTGTGCCTCCCTTCTGAAATCACTCACTCCAGTCTAGATCCACTCCCTCCCACTCATTCAGCCCTCAAATTTCCTTCCCTACCATTCTAGCGCATTCTGTCTCTATTTGGAGAAGATCTCTGCAATCTCCTAACTGGTTTTCTTATTTTTAGTTTCTCTTCCTGCTAATCTGCTGGGTCTTGAATTTCAGCAATTAAAAAAAAAAAATCTGAGATTCCTAAATTTAGTTGCAAGCATTGGAAGATGGAAGGAGGAAGACAGGGAAGTTAAAACGTTAACAGCTTCCGGGTAAAACAAAATGAAACAAAACACTGCTTCATGTTCCAAGATAGATGTCGACACTGATCTTAATCCCATCACGGCAAACCCCTAGGGACATTGTACCAGATTCCATATAAGCTTTTCAGACTGCTGCCCTCAACCAATTCAGAAGCAATAAGTTACTTCTCCTCAGGAACTTCCCACCAGTCCCAAAGCTTCCCCAGCTTGGGGTTATCCTGCCCCTCTTATCTATAGCTAATGTAGGTTCAATGTAAACAACTTAGGTTTTCCTTCCCCAGAGTTTATAAAAAAATGTTCTTAGCTCCAGGTCTGGCAGACATGTCCCCAACTGCTACCTAGCCTCGATGTTGGTAGTTTACAGAAACTTGTCCCAACACCTAGTCCTTTTACTGTCTACCATCTGTAGCAGCTCAATAAACCCTTTACAGTAGAGATATTTTGGTTTCAAGAGTTTGGGCCTAATGTCAGTGTACATTAAATGTGAAAAGTGGTTTAAACTGTAGATGCCCCTTTCCCAGAATTCCTGACTTTGGAGCTGGGGAATGGCCTGGGAATCTGTATTTTAACACTCCTGGGGTATCCGGCCCAGTCGTCAGGAGACCGACCACCTTTGGAGGAGTTTTGCTGTCATCTTTCCCGACGCCTGTGGCCAAAGAAGCCTTCCCATGGCATAGAGGTAGTTGAGTCTCTCTCCCGTTTGAAAGTTACTGTTGGGCTCAGAGAAGGATAGCCCCAGATATGGCATGTTTTGGCGTGCCAAGCATTTGGCCCTAACAAACGCTTAGACTGTTTTTGTCCACTTTAGTGTAAAGAGAGACTCGGGAGTTCCCTTATCTCCCAGACTGCAGAAGGGACCACACATGCTCCATTGCCACCCTGACACCCATTCTCCATCTTGAGAAGACAGGAACCCAGCCACCCCAGGCCAGACTCCCAAGACAATGCCTGCCCCTTGGCTCCTTCAAATCCCAAAGAGACTGCCTCACAACCATGGCCATTTATTCTCCTAAGGGTCACTTACAAGCCCTCTGAAATGTCCCCATTCTCCCCTGTATAAGGGGGGGCATATTAGTTTCTGATATTGTTAAGAAGGTGGGTGTTCTGACTCCTGTGATCCCCTACTCTGCTCCCAGTGCTATGACATTTTCCCCTTTTGCATGTTAATAAATATGTATGCCTTTTGGCCCATTTAATCCATGAGAGTTTGTTCCTCTGGACCCTTAGAGACTGGAGGGCGATTTTCTCTGTGCCTCTTCTAGGGCTTCTTGGTGCATGGAATACACCAGCTGGGCCAAGTTCTGGTGCCTTGTGTGTGTCAAGCCCAAGAAACATTTCTAACTTCATTTCCTGACCTTCCTACGTGAAAGGCTAATCACGTAGCCCTATTTCTACAGTGCCTCTCACACTCAGGAGATAGGGTCGATTGAAGTAACCGTATCATTCATACAGGGTCTTATACTAAATTCCAGTTTAGATAAGTGGTTCCAGAGGCCAAAGCTTTTTTTAAATTGTATAGGGTACATATGTAAAATTAAGAAAGGTCAGTTATTTACTGTGGTTAGGAAAAGAGTAGTACTGACATTTTTCAATATTATGTGACTAAACTTTGGTCCAGTTCTTGAGATACTGGGATTCAGGAGTTGTCTGGTTTGGGGCACGTGGTCTAATTGACCATGGCTATGTGGTTGTGATGGGTAATTTTACATGGTCACAGGGTGCCCAGAGTCAACAATATTTCTGAGAGTGTCTGCGAGGGATGAGATTACCATTTGAATCCATGACTTTAGATTATTCTCCCAAATCCTCTGAGGCAGAACAAATGGCAGAAGAATGGGGAAACTGACCCTTTTTGATGCTGCCTACCTACTTGAGCTGCGACAACTCTTCTCACCTCCTCTGACCCTTGGCCTGGGGTTTCCACCATCAGCTTCCCTGATCCTCAGGGTCACTTAATGAGTCTAGAGAGGGAGGCTAGTGGTTGGTAAGAGAGGGGTGATCAGCTGCCAGTCTCTGGTGCATAACCAACTGGCAATGTGGAAAAGGTTTTAAAGGGACAGGCTACAGCAAGAGACCAGTTAGGAGACACATAGAGCCACCCTCGAGACCCTTGAGATCAACCAAGATGGTGGTAATGAGCCAGGTAAGAGAGGAGGGCTTTGGAGAGAGGATTTAAACCATTCTTCCTCCTGTGAATGCTCAAATTATGGCAGGTCACTTAGTAGGTCATAGCTGTTAATGCAGAGGGAGTTCATGTCTCCTGATTGCCCCCTTAACTCCTATTCTCTCCTCCAGGTGGAATCTGTTCTTCACAAACCCTAAAGTGAACATTTTGTAGCACAAATCTTACGGCCAGGCTTTCCTGTGATCCCCTTCCTGGGGCAGCCCGTTGCCCACAGGATCACATCCTGTCCTGTTAGCTGGACCTGTGAAGCCCTTTATGACCTGGCCCTCTAGCTCCTGCCCTGGCCATTTCTCTCACAAATGTCCTTCTCCTAAGCCACAGCCACACACAGCTACTTGTTCTGATCCTTTGATGCCTTCATGATTCTGCACGTGCTTTTCCCCTCTGGAATGTCCTTCCTCCTTCTTTGCAAACTTCCTTTTATCCTTTAGAATGCAGCTGAAATCCCACCTTCTTTTAAATGGCTTTTCCTTTCCCTTCAGAGAAATTAAAATATTTCCTTTTGGCTCCCATGGTATTTCCTGGGTGCTTTTACTTAAGCACATCACAAAGTTCTGTAAATATCTATAGATGCGTTGCTCCTCCCACGAGTTAAGGCCTCTTCAGCATTCAGGACTTAGCACAAGCACCATTTCTTCAAGTCTCCAAGTCTCAGTTCTAGACTTTGCGATGCTCTTTCATAGAACTAAACCTTTCCTTCAGAGCTCTCATGTCACTTAAAATTGCACGTTAATGCCATGCGTGGTGGTGCACGCCTGTAATCCCACCGGCTTGGGAGGCTGAAGCAGGAGGATCACAAGTTTAAAGCCAGTCTAAACAATTTAGCAAGTCCCTAAGGAACTTAGCAAGATAAGTAAAAGGGCTGGGGTTGTGGATCAATGGTTGAGCTCTTCTGGGATCAATCCCAGGTGCCAAAACAAAACAAAATTTCATGTCAATGAGTAAGATGATCTGACTAATGCCCCTCTCTCCATGAGGCGGTAAGTATGAAGGGCAAAGCCTAGAGTCATCATCAAATCCTCAATATCCAGCGCAGGATACATGCATGGCACATGACTGGGGTTCAGTAAGTGTTCTTTGAATGAATGAATGGTTGAAAAAAACCCTCCTTTCAGGAGATAAGAAATCCTCTCTTTTGGAGCTATTGTCTTCATTAAATAGAGTTCTTTTGGTTGCATTAAAAATCTTAAGTTTAAGAATAAGGGAGTTTAATTGAATATGACTTGGTAAATCATGTATTTCAGAGAAGAGTTGAACAACTCAACAGAGATAAATAACTGGGCTGTCTTAGTGATATCAACCTCAGGAGTTAATAAAGATTCCCTGTGGAAATTTGCTATTAATGTGGCTAGTTCTCCTTGGTGGTGGGTGTTGCTCTCATTCAAATTCCAACTTTCCAGAAGAGAGAAGCTCTTTAGGTCAGGGATTTACCCCAACTTCAGTCAGCCCTGGGGGTGGAGGGGAGCTTCATGCATTGAGGACCTGGCTTCTGGGAGCTCCTTCTTGTGGTTCACAGAGAGAAGGGAATCACCACCAGCAAAAGATGTGGAGTCACCAAGTGAGGTGTGCAGCTCCGTCTCTTGACTCCCATCTAAAATGCTTTCTTCTTCCTTTCTCTCCTACTCCTTTATAGAATATAGAATGGTGGAGTCCCCAGTGACCAGCAGGGAAGAGGTGACTGTTGGCCTGAAGGGAGGAACAATCACCTCTTGGAGCTTGGGAACATTCTGAAAGTCTGCCTTTAGCATTATCCTCTGCACTAGTTAAGGTGACACAAGCTGAAAAAAAAAACCAAACCAAGGATGAATCAGGCCTCAGGCACAACACACGTTTATCTCTTTTCCTCCTAAATCCCTGTATTCCTGTTCTCTCCTCCAAGAAGTGATTCAGGGATCCAGCCTCCTTCCAGGCTGTTTTTTTTTCTGTATTCAATAACAGAAAGTGCCCAGGCTGCCACATCATGTGCATCATCTGCATAAAGTCTGTGAAGGGGGAAGAACAAAGGGCATCAGACCTGGAAGTGATTCTCAAAACTTCTGCTCACATGCCAAGTCGGATCTAAAGGAGGAAACGATGTGGAGTTCTTTTGTGAGCCCAGGAAGGAAAGGAGTCCATTAGGTCAACTGCTAGGCTGTCTGTGGACTGTCAGCTGGACATGCCATTAGCCATTTCTCCTCGGCAGCAGGTAAATCCACTTGTGCCTGTTGTCTCTACTGTGTTCCCCAGAGGCATATCTGGGTGCACCGAAGGTTAGAGTGTGGGGGAGGCTGAGAGCGGGTCTTCTGGGGACTTGTTCAGCTGCATGATGGTTTCCCTTCTCTAGAAACTACCCACAAATCCATAAGATCAAGACCCCACAGGTATTCCTGATATTATATGACCTGCCCTGGCCATGCTGGGTTGGCAGAGGGTTGGACACCTGGTCGACCAATCAGATTCTCTCATCTTGGGGTTTGAAATTCAACGGGGAAGTCAGATGTTGGAGGTGGCTGCGGAGTCCTCTTCACAGCAGCCAGATGGATGAAGATCCTCTACTCCCTGAAGGGGAGAGACTTAGAGGAGCTATGGCTTTGGTCCTCCTGAGGCCAGTGGCTGCCTTCTTGGGGAATATGTACTACCAAATTATTTTAGTTTACATTCGTGGTTATTTCTTGCAACCCAAATAAATTTTAGGTTAATAAATAACAAGTTAATTGCTTGACCTTGGGCAAATCACTCTAACAGCCACAGATTTCTCTTTTATAAAGTGAAGATCATTTTCTCTACCCTGCCTACCTCTTGGGATGATTGCAAGAGTTAAACAGGATAAAGCACATGGAGTGCTTCAAAAACAGCAAAAAATCCATATAAAGTGGAGCAATTTATCTATAGCAAGGCAAGTTCTGAGAGTTTTCTCCAAGTCTGAAATAGGTTTTCTTTCTTTCTTTGTTACTTTAATTACTTGTGGTCAATCCCTCTCAAGTTCAGGAAGCCTCCAGAGTTAGAGGTTTACTTTCCTTTTCTTTTTCTTTTTTTGCTAGATATTTAATACTCTGATTATTTCTGACACCGAAATTACACATTACGGTGTTGCCTTTGCCAAACCAAGACTAATTTTTGCATTATTACTGCTGTTAAGGCCTTTTTCAGCAGCTCTGTGGAGTGTCTGAATTGAGCAGTTGTTCTCAATCACATCGTACCCAAAGTCCTCTTTTGAAACAGATTTCACAACCCCTTACTTTTCTGGAATAAAATCATATTAGTTTTCTAGGGGTGCCATAAGAAAGTATCCCAGGGTGTCCTGTACAACACAAATGTATGGTCCCACAGTCCTGGAGGCCAGGTGTCCAAATTCAAGGTGTGGGCAGGGTTGATTTCTTCTGAGTGCTGTGGGGAGGATTTTGTGTCAGGCCCCTATCCTTGGATTGCCAAAGGACCATTTGCATTTGCATTTGGGGCCACCATAATGACTTCATTTTAATTTGGTTACCTCTCTAAAGACCTTATGTTCAAATAATTATGTTCTGAGGGAGTGGTGGGTGGATAGAAACTTCAACATCTCCTTTTTAGTGTACATGTTCAGTCCTTCACAAAAACTCATCATGTAATCTCCCTATATACATCATTATTTTAAAGGTCAACATAATTCTCTGACTTAAAAATAAGTAGAAATTAATGTATGATTAAGAACAATGTGTTTCCATGGAATGCCTAGGTAGAAGTGTGGTAGAAAATAGCACTACCAAGTTGGATATTTGGGCCACTATGCAGCCTCTGGGAAAGGAACACATACAAATTCAGTTGTGTTGGTGACTCAAACACTGTGGGGCACTGCTGTTGGTAGCTGGTGTCCCAAATGTTGGTCAGGTCTTGGTAAACACAACAATCTTCCCTCAATTTAATGGAAATCCTTTTAATGAAATTTCCTGGAAATGTCAAGATTTAAAAAAAAAAAAAAAAACTTCCAAGAAGTACTTTGTGTTTATATGTAACAGAACAGAATTTTTACCTATGTGAAGCTCTGGTTGAATATTGGAAAAATAGACAAGATGTGGGATGACGAGTCTTTGCAGGGGACCATCCCAGGGATTGTGGGATGTCAAACTTCTTTACCCCACCAAATTAATATCATCAGGACACCCCTGATCATTGTGACAGAAATGCCACACAAATTTCTAAAATGGTTCTGGCCCATTGAGAACTGTGGTAAAAGAGAGGGCTTCAAATAACTCCAAGGAGCAACTACAAAGATAAGACCCTAGTGGAACCACCATGCTGAAGAGACCATGTCCACTCTTCAGCCAAACACTTGGTACCTCCCAGGTCAAGACAAGCAGACCAGGACACGGCCACTAGAGCTCTCCTGTCTGTCACACAATGTGGAAGCCCCAACTCTCCTCTCTCTAGGACAAAGCATACAGGCTGGTGCACAGTAGGTATCCAACAAGTGCTCTTTGGGTGCTGTTGAATGGCAGCCTCCAAGTGAGACTGAAGGAGTGAAGGGGGGAGGTTCCTTCATTTCTTCATACACATACTCATCTGGATGATGAAGAGTTATGGAACCAGGAGTTGAAGATTGGGCTAACCTCTTGAAAAGCCCACCAGCAAGAGACAATCCTTGATTTCAAAGAGTATGCAGGTTAGTGATAGAGCGAGAAACACAAGCAGGTGGACCCTAATACTGTTCGGGTTAAGCGGTGGGTAATGTGGATGAGGAGCACTCCACTGAGCTGAGATGTGGGTGTAAAAAAGGGAATGGTCCAATGTGGAGGGGTAACGGGTTGATGTTCTATTGCTCTTCTCAAAGGGGACAGAAGATCATATAAAACTGGGAGAATGCAAGGGGAACCCTAGTTCCATGGTTAGATGGAAGGATGTGGTCAGGGAAGTACCCACTGGTACCCCATTCTTTATATCACTTGAACTCCAGCCAGACCCAGATTTCCCCAAGTCTCCTTGCCCAAGATACATTCCCATTTACCTTCTCCTGTTGTCGCCCTTCCTAACTCTGTCTTCTGGGTACATACTGGTTGAGAGCCACAGCTCTGATTGTGCCCAGCCAGACTGCGGCACATACTTGACCTTAATCAGTGAAGAGCAAATATTCAATATTCAAGGGTCACAGATCTTGGGGGCTTCATTTGACTTAAGCCTTGGAGAAGGTGAACACTCTTGGGAGTCAGCATGGACTACTGATCTCCTAGACCTTCCCCCAGATCCCTCTCCCTGGGTCCCTCATGCATGAAGATGCTGGTCTCATGTGCTGTGTATCTGGCATCCTCCTTGGGCTTCCCTCTGCCTCCCATAAGTGCTTTACCTGAGGCACGTGTTTCCAGCTAGGCTCCCCATCATGGACATTTTCACCTATGTCCAACATTCTAACAAGGAGCTCTGGATTCTGGCCAGAATATGGGGACGGAGGCACGTTCTATACACTCCTGTTGTCAACAAGAAGAATCAAATTAAACCAAAAAGCTTCTGAGTGGGGTCCAGAGCTCCAAGAAACATCTTTGTTCTAAGGCTTGGAAGAAGACTTTGATGAAGGGAACAAATGGGGGAAATGTGGTCCTTGCTTACCCTCTGTGGAGGCAGCATAAACACTTCCAGGCATTATTCAAGCCAAGCAAAGAGACTGGGCACTTGTCTGGAGCCAAAGACTACCAGGAGTAATAAGAAAACTCTTTAAGTATGCTTTTCCCATCTGTTTAATTTCTTATGCTGAAAAAGGAGAAAAAAACATAAATAAGTGATTCAGAGAAATGTCACATGCAATTACCTCCACTAGGGAAAAATAAACAAGGCTCCGCTTCATTAGGAAGATTCTCCTGTGGCTGGTGCCTTCTGGTGAGGTACCCATCCCAGCTGGAGGTCCTCAGCCTCGTGAGCTTCCAAGTTGAGTTGCTCAAGCTCAAATTAGTCTGAAACTTTGTTCTAGCGCCCTGGCAGGGCCGTCTCTTTGAGTAGCCCTCCCACAGGTCTCTCTGTCTCTCCTCAACCACATTGTATGGAGATGAAATTAGATTAAAGGAAGCATCTGCCTCCACCTCCATCTCCACCAGATGCCCACACCACCATCTTTCCAGAAAAAGCCAAGTCATGGAGGCAACCTCAACTTCTTATCGATGCATCGTAGTTTTTTTTTCCCTAGATCTTTTCTTCATATTCTCTTTTATCTCAGAAGAAGGGGAGAGGGTCTTATCTTACAGATAAGACCCTAACCTACATATGTTTGGGTCTTGGTGTCATCTGGGCTTTTCTTGCTTTGATACACACACACACACACACACACACACATGAGATTGATTGATATATATGTGTGTTTGTGTATATCCCATATATATCTTATAGATATATATGTTTTTGTTTGGTTTTGCCATGGTTTATCCCACTTCTTAAAATTGTGCCTCTCTCTCTCTCTCTCCTGCCTTCCTCAGCTTTGTCTGCAAATGTCTCTGGATTTCCCTTCATACCTGAAGCTTGGCTTACCTAAAAATGCTAATATGTTTTGCTTCACAAAACCATAATCCATCTTCCCAGGAAAAGAATGTTTGAAACAACTGAGACCAAACTTGGGAGTTATTTTTAATTTATCTGTCTTTCTTGCCTATCTCCTGCATTCAGCCCTCTTTTTGTTATCACAGCCACAAACCCAGCAGAGGTGCTTATTGTCTTACACTGGGAATATAAATGACAATAAGATTGTAAACACAGTGGGGTTTATTCACCAGGCACTCTGCCATGTGCTTTACACGCATTATCTCACTGTTCACATCAATCATGCTAAGGACCTTCTAACGTTATCCATCTTTTGCACAGGGAGGAACTGAGTTAAGAAACTCATCCAAGATTAGTACTGTTGACAAACAGAAGAGCTGGGTTTCATAGGCAGATCAGCCAACCCCATAGCTTGAGCTTTAGACCTTCAACATGAGATGTAATACTATGGCTTCTCCCAAATCATTCTCATCAACACAGGTCAAATTGTGCTCAGTCCACCTTCTTCCCTCTTGCCAAGGATCTCTATGAAGTACCACTGGGACTGTATCTTCCCATCCAAGTTTTCTCATTGGCTCTTGACTGCCTACAGGATGAAGTTCTAGTGCCTTAGCTTGCTACTCAAGGTTCTAGTTCCAACAGCAAGCTCATATCTCTTTGTTTGGAGAAGTCTCCTGCTTACTTCTGTCTATTGACTTCTCTCCTCCAAAGTTCATTGCCAATGTAGAACAATTGTTCTCTTTGCTTAAACTGCCATTGTGCTTAATTTGAGCTGCTCTCATGGTGCTTGCATCTCTGGACTGATTGATAATGTGATCATTCACATACACATCAGTTATGTTATTGAGATAAGGAATATGTCTGTTTATTTTTTCAGTCCTCAAAATATCTGTGAAAATGTCTTTCACAAAGAAAGTCTGTTAGCTAAGGGTAACATTAACTGCTATGACAAATGGAATCCCCAAATATTAGTGTCTTCACACAATGTGAATTTATTTCTCAGTTCAATTAGTGATAGAGGGGTGAGAATGGTGTTCTGCTCCGCATGGACATTCAGGGGCCCAAATAAATAGTGGCTCTGTCACCTTCAACATGTGGCTTCCAGTTTTGCTTTTGGCATTGACATGCACATAACAGATGTGGTTAAAAGGAAAAGGCAAAGGAAGATTTCATGACTGGGTCTGGGAGGGACACATTCCATTGACTGGAACTCAGTTTATGGCCTACAAGCCACAAGAAAGACTAAGAAATCTAGTCACTGTGGGGTAGGAAGGAGAAGAAATGGGTTAGGTGAAGAGCTGATTGGTCTGCATTTGAGGAATGAATAACTAGTACTTTGCTATTTATTTATCAGAGAGGTGGGCAGAGTAAGAAATCGTGGTCTCCTAAAGCCAGACTTAACGGTATACAAAGTGATCCACTGAGAGCAGAAAAGGTATATTAGAATATCTTGTTTTACAAGGAAAAAGAAGAACTTCAGTGTTGCTGACAGCCACCTATGGAATGACACTGGTATCCGCATTTGGTCCTCATGTCAGATGGTCTCCTGGCTCATCCAACCCATGAGTTATTCCAGGAAGAGTGGCCACCCCCAGTATGCAGGGGTTGATGGTGGCCCCTGCAGCCACTCATTTGCATTTAGAAAGTTATGAAAAATTTCAGATTATGTGAATTTAGATAAGTGGCTTGTAGTGTCTTGGTTGAATGAGAACAACCTCTGCGGAGTGGACAAGTGGTTTTCAGTGAACCTGTAAGGAGAGGGCTGGTTGCAGATGATACCAATAATGAAAGCAGCGGTGAATCCTTAGGGAGATGTCAGGGCTGACCTTCTCCTGATGCAAGCTTTTTCTTGGCCATACTATGAGGCAAAACAGTGATGATCTAATCTGTCTGGCAGCAAGGTGCTCCCTCAAAGTCAAATGACCCCCCCCAAAAAAAAACTGCTTGAAATATTAATTTACATTCTCTACCATTTATAACAATGAATCTCAAGTTGAATACATATTGCAGCTTGTGTTATCAACTAAGGCTTGTGCAAAGCCAACATTATTTGCAAAACATTTAGAATATATACAATATTTGAATGTTTGGAACCATCTATTACTCAATCCAATACTTTACAGAAATCACAATAAATTTGACAAGAAACATTTGAAAGACTCTATTGAGATTTCTTACTTAATGGTGAATGGGAGCTGTATGTGGTGGCACACTTCTGTGATCCTAGCTACCGGGGGAGGCTTAGGCAGGAGGATCACAAATTCGAGGCCAACTTGGGTAACTTAATGAGACCCTATCTCAAAATTAAAAATAAAAAGGCGTTGGGATGTAGGTACTACTCAATCCCTAGTATTACCCACTCCCCCAAAAAAGTAAATGGGAAAAGCTACAAATTATGGAGGAAATCTTTGTTTTTCCAATTGTGGTGACAACAATTGGAAAATAATGCATGGAATACAAATTGGTAACTAAAATAAGATGTATTCCTTTGTTAGCAAATACTGTCAGACAGTGCCTTGAAAACATCACTGAAGACTTGAAGAAGTAAGTACCAGGATAAATCAGATAGTGGGAGTTTTACTATATAGTTGGATTGAAGGACAGATGTTTCTAACATGTCTCAGCTTATGGAATCTGCTAATTCTGCTCAGTTATGGAATACATCCAGGACTACTTTCCTTGTAAACCTCTGAAAGAAAGA
The DNA here is from genome assembly GCF_021218885.2 of Marmota monax. Classification (NCBI taxonomy): domain Eukaryota; kingdom Metazoa; phylum Chordata; class Mammalia; order Rodentia; family Sciuridae; genus Marmota; species Marmota monax. Next base: position 4,247,363 of record NW_026695235.1, read on the forward strand.
TCCTGGAGAAGATGTTTCTAATGCCAAGTGGCTTCTGTAATAAGAACAAATTTCATGAAAAAGCGATTCTAGTATAACCCTGATGTTGCAGACAATTTGACCAGAATATAAATGGAATCTCAGGATCCAGAGGTTGAATTGCAAGTACTACTCCTTTCACAGGCAAGCCATTATTAAGAAGAAGTTGCCCCCACAGGGTACAGACTTTTTGAGGATGAGGGTGATGAGGTTAACTTTCAAGATAAAATAAAACAATAAAACAAACACAAAAAACTTTAATGTGTGCAAGAATATTTCCAGCATTCTGAATGCTGGAAGGGGAAGGCATCCTGAAGGTATTTTGTACTCCACAGAGGTTTGCTGATTATCTGTTGCAAAATACTTAAATGGATTTGTCCAACTCACAGACCAGGTATCCAATTTCTATTACAACGACAGGACTAGTGTTGCAAATTCACAGACACTAACTGTGGTGTGAGGCTATCAGGAGTTTACCAGCTTGTCTGTATTTTTGATGTAATAAAATACTCTCATAATTTATAAAAGTAAAGGTGAGATTTTAACATTGAGTAAGAAAGTTACTTATTTTCAAGAGTAAATCATGCTATGGAGAAAGCATTTTGAAAGTAAATGGTTGGGAGTATTTCCAACCATTGTTGGTGAAAATTATGTGTCACCCATGAAAATTTATCATCTGCACATTATAAAATTTGGAAATTGGAATTGGAAACAATTTTTAACCCATTCAAAAAGCTTTCAGAGGAAGTATTATGGAAATTTTTAAATCTACACACTAAAAAATTCTAAAAGTTGATAACATTTGACTCAATTTTCAAGAAAATTTTATTGAATCAAGGAAAGAGAAATTCACAATCCAATTTCAAGAAAAATTCATTGTGGATAAGGGATTAAGTAATGAACATTCTGATTCAATCAGGACACGTCGATACACATCTTCCCTTTGGGTCTCTTATTTTTGTCACAGTCAATTTTTTAGCCATAGCATCCAGTAAAAAAACACATCTCTGACTTTTGTTGTTTTACAAAGACTTGCAAAAATAATGAAATGTATTGAATTACCTCTCCCTGATTAAAGACTTTTAAAATTATTCTTGGATTATCAGCACATATTCTAGGAGAAGTGAGTGAGGATGCTTAGTCAGTTTATAAAACCCTTCCAAGCACATGACCACACATCTTCTTGGCATTTGTTCACAGTGGACTTGGTGTGGGGAGGGGAGTGTATTAGACTCTGAGTGCTGCTGTAACAAGTCATCACAGACTTTGCACTGAAAACAACACAAATATATTAACTCACAGTTCTGGGAGTCAGAAGACTGTGATCAGTTTCATCTGGATAGAAGTAAGGTGTTGGTAGGCTCTAGGGAAAAAATGTGTTTCTTTGCCTTTTCTGATTTCTAGAGGGTCCCTGCATTCCTTGGCTTGTGGCTTCTTCCTCCTCCTCCTCCTTTAAAGAGCTTCACTCCAACTACTGCTGCCATCCTTCCGTCTTTTCTCTCGATGATCCCTCTGCCTCCTTCTTATAAAAAAAACCCTGAGGATTACGTTGGACTCACCATGATTATCCTGGAAATTTTCCCTAGTTCAAGATCCTTGATGTAATCAAATATGCAAAGTCCCATTTACCTGTAACGTGTTCATAATTTCCCAGGGTTAGGATGTGGACATCTTTGGCCATTTTTCTGCTATCCACAAAAGTGGGGAAGGAGATTTGGTACTCTGAATCCTGGGTCCCCAAGCAGACATTTCAGACCCTTCCCATTTCCCATGGTTTATCCAAACAGCTCAGTCTCCATGGGAAACATGCACCTTCAACAGAGGAGAGATGTCTTGGATGGGAATGGGACACTGCTGCGTGCTCCCTACTGCCATGGGAAGGTGACAACTTGCATCTCTGAGTGGACTGTGAACATTTCTTCCTCTTGCTCCTGTAATCTTGTGCCTCCCCACTGGAGAAAAATGCTTCATATATAGCAAATGCTGAGTTGTTCTTAAGTAAAAGACTATAAAGAAATTAGTGTTTGAAACCAATGTAGTGAGAAAGTAATAACAAACCCCAAGGGATATTATTTTTTTAGGAGATAGTATGAATAAGAATTCAAAGACTCTAGATGTAGGATGGCCTTTCCATAAAACAGGAAGGGACAGAGAAGCACACAAATGCAGGAATGGCTGCCTGTTTTACCTCCTCTGGTTCCTGAACCTGGCCTAGGCTGGGCCTTGGAATCACCGGGAGATTATTTACAAAGAATCAGTGCCAGAGACCCTCGGCAGAGCAATTAGGTCAGAACCTCTGGGCATGGGGCCAGAGCAGGGCAATTATTTGTAAGCTCTCCTGAATTATGCTCATGCTCAGCCAGGCTGAGACACTGAAGCTGGTCAGTTTGTGTTCCATTTCCCAAGATGAACTCAACAGCTGAATTCCCAGTCCCCGGTGGTCACACCTCTAGGATGTCTATTGCCTGACCTAACCTGTGGGCAGACCCCCAGTCTGCTCCTGTCTTCTCCCCCATAACTTCTTCATCAATTGCCCTGGGGATGTAACAGTGCTTGAGAGAAAGTCTGGGGGAACTCAGGTTTATGAACGCGATGGTCTGGGTTTCAGCCCCAGAGAACAGAATCCTGGAGCAGCTGCCAAGGGCAGAACTTAGTAGTCTCCCAGGGACAGGTCACTTGACAGCTGACCTCCCTGGTATCATGCAGAACCAGTATGCAGCTGCTTCCTGGCCAGGCCTGGTAGAGGGCAGCTCCTTACCCACCTTCAGCTCTCTCCTTACCCTGCCCCCCACACTGGTCATTCCCCCACCCCGACCCAGTGAGTAGTCACTGCATAAACCCTGAACTCCCCACAGCTGTCCCTAACTCCTCCTTAGATAAACGCCTGTCTTAGATCACTGTTCTGGACTGGGGTTCCTGGTCTTCTGGTCTGGAGTCCCTAAGTGGAGGGAGACCTATGGCTTCCCTGACCCTGGACTCTGCCTGCCTTCTGGTTCCAGTTTTCTCCAACCTCCTCATTCCTCCTGCTGCCCAAGAATTGCTCATGACAATCATTTTTCTCAATTGCCTCACTCAAGGTTTCCATGGGGAACCAAGTCTGGTCTGCATAAATGTGTGGTGAGCTTTAAACAAATACTCAGAGTGGTATTACAATAATGTCCACCAGATAAAGCCCCAAGGGAATGGGTGAAAACTCAGAGGAGATGAGAATGTGGTTTCTAGCATAAGTCTTTTAAGTGCATAAGTATCTTGGTGAGTGGTTAAAGAACCCCAACTGTTTATTTTGCTTCTCTCTCAACTCAAGTTGAAGACTTCTTGCCTTATAAACCATGAAGATGCAAATTGCTGTGGCCATTTTGTGGGCTTTCCTATTATAAAAACCACTTGTTTTCATGGTGGTTCAACATTATGCTATTTTGAAACTTTAGGTGAAGAACTTGATGAACTTCCAGCATTCCTCAGTGGAATTTTCCAAGCTTGGGGAACGGCAACCAATCCATCCACTTGAGGAAACTGTAGAGAATCCGCCTTGAGCATGTCCTCTTGTCCATGGTGGCATGCTTTTGTTGCCAGCCACTAGAGATGGTAGGATGTACCATCCTACCATGGTGGGATGTAGTGTGGTAGGATGTAGTGAGAAGACCCTCTGTTGGGTCCTGAATCTTGGACCATGCTTTACATTCTTGCTAAACAAAATATTATTGGAGGATCAGCATCATCAACTTCACTTGGGAACTTGTTAGAACTGAGAAATCTCAGATTTCACCCAAATCAACTAAACCAGCATCAGCGAATTAAAGGATCCCCAGGTGACCTCTGAGCTAGTTTGCAGTTTGAGAAGGACCAGCTGCATTGGCATCACTCGGGAACTTGTTAAAAATGGCAACTTCTTGTCTTCTGAAAGGGTCTAATGCATGCTGATGTTTGAGAACCACTGCTCTTGACCATGACCTTTTTTTGGTCCCTTCTTCCTTTCTCCTTGGATTTTGCTATTATCTATCAGAGAAGTGCTTGGTCCAAAGCATCTTTCACCTAAAAGCCAAAAAGATAACGATGACTTGGTGTCACCTGGTTCTCAGGTTGTGACCTTCTCTGCCAGGAGGATTACTCCTGCTTGGGTGCTTGTAGATGAGACTGACATCATGAAGAGGCATGTCTTTTACCAGAAGTCATTGTCATGAGGAATGAATGAGAAGAGGGTGGCTGCCTTCCTCCTCTAGTCCTCCACATCTGCAGGAACTTTAGTGTGCACATTCTCTCCCACTCGCCTCCATCTCATGCACCTACACTGCTGAAGACTCTTTGGGCTGAGGTTTCTTAACCTATCAAATCTCAACCCCTTCTCAGTTCCATCATCCCTTGTTGGTGTAGTCAGGCATTACCAAAACCCTTCATTGTCTCAGGATTTTTTTATAAAGACACAGATTGTTCACAAAGCTCATTTCTCTACCCCTTCAAATGACTTGATATTTGGTTATTTCACCAATAATTGTTCATCTTCCAGGAAGGGTATGAAAGGAAGTATGTTAGTCAGGCTTCACTACTGTGACCAAAATACCTGAGCAGAACAAGTCAGAGAAGGGAAAATTTATTTTGGGCTCATGGTTTCAGAGATTCAGTCCATGGTTGCCAGACTCCATCACTCTGGGCCTGAGGTGAAACAGAACATCCTATGGAAGAAGTAAAACTTCTCAGATCATGGCAGCCAAGAAGCAGAGAGAGAGGGAGGGAGAGAGAGAGAGAGAGAGAGAGCGAGAGAGAGAGAGAGAGAGAGAGAGAGAGAGAGAGAGCATAAAGAGCCAGGGACAAGATATAGCCCCCAATGGCACACCCCCAGTAAACTACTTCCTCCAGCCATGCCCCACCTGCTTACAGTTACCACCCAGTGCGTCCATTCAAATTATTAATCCATCAGTTGGTTTAACTCATCAGATGGATTAATCACCAATGAGGTCAGAGTCCTCATAATCTGATCTTTTCACAGCTGAACATTGCTGATTACTTAACTCATGAACTTTTAGAAGGATGTTCCAGATTCAAACCATACCAGGAAGGGAAGGTTATGTCTTAACTTTGGCTTTTTAGGTGTTTCAAATAAGTTGGCAGAACAGTCCTGCCCAGACTGTTCTTATTTAGTCTTCATAATCAACAATACACGACATGGACAAAGTTTTAGGAATTTGTCAGATTGTCTCCATGTCCATTTCACTAAAAATAAAACCAGGGAGGTAGCAATGTATAATGTCTCACCCCAGTGAAGACTGGACTCATATGGGGAGCGTTTTCAAAATGCCGATGCCCAGACCCCACTCTGCACCTACCAGGTGGGAATCTTTGGGAGCGAGACCAGGCAATCATGTTTTTTTAAAAGCTCCTCAGGAGAGCGTCATGGGGAACTGTTTAAACCAACAGAGGGTTGGAAACCTCTGGTTGTAAATTAGTCAAGATCAGAAGTTCTTTATTTTTCCAACATCTCAAATGTTACCATGCACCAGAGCCCTTCAGAAGGCGGGTAGCACTAGAGAAGCTGCCTTTTTAACAAGTTCCTGCTAAAGCTAAAGCTTCTGATTCTAATTCTGGGCCCAACCCTGAAAACTACTGGTCATGAAATCTGAGATAAAATTCTAGCAGTGCGAATCACCATAAATTTGAAAATTCACTTTGATCTTCTAGAATGGGGTAGACACACATGTTTTATATGGGTCCATATAATAAATATGTTCAGCTTTGAAGGTCATAAGGTCTCTGTTTCAACTTCCTAACTCTGCTGCATAGCATGAATGAAGCCATCGACCACCCATAAGTAAATGGTGTGACTGTCCTCATAAAACTTCATTTAGGGTACAGGCAGGATTGGGCTCATCGGCCATAATTTGCTGATCCCTGTTCTATGATTTCAGATGTATCTAATGTCTTCTGTTTACTATGTAATTTGATTTTCTTTGGGGTTTCTGAGTCTGAGATTGAATAGCCTTCATCAGTTCTGAAACTCATGGTTATTAGCTCTTTAAACATTGTTTTTTCCATGCTATTTCTATTATCTATTCATGAAACTCTGTTTGATAATATGTTTAACTGACTCACTGTGTCCTGCATGCCTCTGAACCATTTTTATATTTTTTACCTCCTTTTTTGCTGCATTCACATCTGTTTTTCATTTCTAGAAGTGCTTTTGGGATCCTTATCAAATCTGCTTGATGTACTTTCTATTATGTCTTCACCATCTATTTAATCACCTCATTTTCTCTTGAAGTATTTTATGTATTCTGTGTTGATTTTTCCAATATCTGTGATCTCTGTGGGTCTGATTCTGCAGATTGTGATTTCTCTTGATTTGCACTTGTGGGGCTTATTTCTTCCTGAGTTTGGTGAATTTTAATTCTGAGAGCTTTATCTGTGATAAGGTTTTGAGGTCTAAGTTCAAATAAGGTGCAGCTTTTTTGTTGTTGTTGTTTTTCAGATGCTTGGAGGTACTTAGATAAATGTTTGGTTTTAGAGCTACCCAAATATGGATTTTTGCTTGCTATTAGAAATTCTCAAAGGATTTTTTCTTTCTTGCTCTGCTCAGAGTAAAGATGGAGACTCACAAGTTTCTTGGTTCCCTCTGAAGGGCAGGTCCACTTTCTCTGGACCATTTCTCTAGGGTGTTGTCCTTCAGTGGTCTTGTTTTATATGATGGGGCTCCCCATCATTCCTCACTCAACCTGTCTCTGGTGCCTGAGTAACTCAATAAAACCTGGGCTAGGCCACCAAGATATGGCCATGCCCCTAGCAGTCCCTGGCTCTCACATGACTCCACTGTCTGTATCAAGGTTTTCTCAGAGTTTCTGATTTCCTAGCAACCCCTTGTTCTGATGCCAGTTCAGCTGTACTTTTAAAAATTAGTTTTTATTAAATATCATCCTTAGCATTTTAAAAGAGCCGATTTGGGAGCGATATCACCATATTGCCAGGAACAACAGTAATCAGCCACTTATTTCTGCTTGTCTCTAAATAGTAAAGCCCACAGAACCAGGGTTCCATACTTTTAAAAAAAAATGAATGGATCTGTAATTTTTATATCATCTCAGCATCCTTATTGTGATCCTGTCATTACAGTATTGTGCAATTTGAGAGACAGGCTAATAAGCTGAATCCTTTTCATAGATCTTTTAGAAAAGGTTCTGAATAGAATACATGGATCTAAAGTTTTGACTTTCCCTGTGTGATTGAGGAGGCCCTCATTTTGCTGAAGGACTTATATGAACAAATAGATCCTGTAACTTGTACTGGGAACAAATCGCTGGCTTTATTAGCGTGCCTTACCTGCAACCCGGCATCCCCACCTCGTTGCAGTCGGTTAAGCTCCTCTCCTTGACCACTACAAAGCAAGTCTTTAGAAATTATAAAAGCAAGTAATTTTCATGCAAGTGGAAAATGGTTTTCAACTAAAAACAACAAGTTTTGTGAAAGTGGAAAGGTCAGTTAGATTGTGGTGTGTGAGATACACAGGAAACATTTAACTCCCAATGGAAATGGGATTCGGGAAGTCGCCAGGAGCCTGAACACATTTCCCACATTCTTGAGTTGGGGAATTCTGGAAGAATCAAGAATGTCATCCCATGAGGACTTCAAGTGCCTACTGTGTATTACTGCACATTAATAAATAGCTTTGTGAAAAATAAAGTTAGGCAGAAATGCTAAATTTAAAACAAGTCTGCACAGCTTGGCATTTTGTTACAAAGCTAAACATACTCTTATCATACAGCCCAGAAATTGTGCTTCTTAGTATTTACTGGGAGGAGCATAGAATTTAAATCCACACAAAAACCTGCACCCAGATGTTTATAGCAGCTTTATTCACAACTGCCAAAACTTGAAGACAACAAGATGTCCTTCAGCAGGTGGGTGGATAAATAAAGCATGGCTGGTCCTGAATTTTATTCAGGGATTAAAAAATGAGATCTTAAGCCATGAAAAGTCATGGAGGAATCATAAATGCCTGTTCCTGAGTGAAAGAAGCCAATCTGAAAAGGCCACATCATATGTGATTCCCACTGTGTGACATTCTGGAAAAGGCAGGACAGGGAGAAAGGGAGAAGGTCAGTAGATGGCAAAGGGTGGGAGGCGGGAGGAAGGAATGGAAGCAGGGTGGAGGGCGGACTTGTCAGGCACAGCAGTGTGTCTGTGTGGCACTGTAATGGTGCATACCTGCCATTACGCACTTGTCCCAACACAGAATGTCCAACAGCCAGAATGGCCCCAATGTAAGCCGTGGATTTTAAGTGAGAAGATACTGTAGGATCACTGATCGTCACACATGTACCACTCTAGAGGACAGTGCTGGCACATGTGCAGGGCTGAGGGCATATGGGAATTCTTTGTATCTGTCACTCAATTTTGCTGTGAAACTAAGTTGCTCAAAAAGGTCAAGTTTATGAGTTTTTTTGTTTGCTGTTTTTTTTTTAAAGCGTTCACAGAATGCAACGAGGTTGTACTTTAGCTGTTCTTAGGAGTATCTATTACTCACTGAGAAAAACAACTTGCTTCAAGTCACACACAGGGCCTAGGCCAAGTGCCTGCTTTTGTGTGTCCCTGCCTGGCCAGGGACATGCTCCTAGGTCCTGGGATGGAGACAGGAGCAATATCCTGTTGAATTTTGGAGCGTGGTATAAAGTGAGGACCTTCTCCCTCAAGCCTGGAGCATCCTCACTGCTGAGGAGTGAGAAAGGAATTCAAACTGTTGGGCATTTCCTGCCTTCACAAGCATTCATGGGGCCTGGTGGAAAGGCTGGTGTTGGCCAGAAACATGGAACTCTGGGAATCTCAAAGACAGCTGGAAGAGGCTGGAAGGGCAACTGGAGTATCCCACACCAGGGACCTCTTCTTTGCAGACACACTAGCATATATGTGAGCAAACCCATAGACATGGAGTTGACAGGCCTGTATTGGTGCACACATGCCCACCACACACACGCACAATTATGTGTGTGCAAATTTGTAACTCATATCTGTTATAGATACACATGCAGATGAGTGAGGCATCTTGCCATTTTGGAAGCACAAGCAGTAGCTACCGATAAACATGCTCCTAGCCTGGGGAGTTAATTGTTCTAACACGGCCCCCTGGGAGTGCATCGCCTTCCAGAACAGCCAGCCCTCCCTCCTCCATCTCTCAGTCACGCCTGGTGGAGCGTGTCTCTATCTGAAATTCCAATATGGTTTTTGGCAAACGTTCCCACGTGTTCTTCCCAGCCTGCCTGCAGGTGCCTTTCCCTCCCGCCATCTTCATTGCCCAAGGCAGGTTATAATTTAGTGCATGACTTAGGAGATGTTTGGTGCTGCCCATGGCCGCCTGAGAGGGTCCCCCACAGAAGCAGGGAAGGGACTGAACCATGCAGGACCCTAGGAGCAGGGGGGTCCCTATGTCCCCAACAGCTTTGCCCTTCTGACTTGGAGCCTGTCTCTCAGGGTTGCGTAAGCTGCTGGGGATATGGGGATAGCAAGTGGTTTTCAGCAGTTTGGGACACTTCTGCCTCGAGGCTGCACAGAGGGGAGGCTGGAACAGGCAGATGGAATCCAACTGAAAGTGGAAAAAAGCTCAACAGCGGGCTCAGACCAAACAGAAAATTAACCAGAACAACACCTTTTAAGTTTAACAAGGACTTAAAGACTATTTTGCAAAACTTCTGGTTCTAATAGACAGCTTTTAAAAAATTAATTTAAAAGCCCTTCGGTTGAGTTTAAAAGCAAGAAGTCTTTCAATACTTCCCCTCTTTTCAAATGCTCTGCTTTTGAACATAATAAAATTATTTTCTTTAAAAATTATTTCACTGAACTATTTTGCCACTGTGGTGCACAGAATAATAGTTATCCAAAGAAGTTCACTACCGGATCCTTGGAACCTGTGAATGTTACCTGGCATGGCAAAAGGCCTTGGAGCGGAGATAGCGTTAAGGGCCTGTGATGGGGAGATGATGTCTCAGTGGTTCAGTGTCACCACCAGGGTCATTAACAATGGAAGAGGGAGGCGGCAGGACCAGAGAGACATGATACCATGGAAGAGAGGTCAGAAGGAGGCCCTGAGAAGACAGGAGGGGCCACAAGCCAAGGAGTGGAGGCTATCTTCTAGAACCTGGAGAAGGCAAGAAGCCAGATTCTCTTCCAGAGTCTACAGAAGGAACAGCCGTACCACACCTTGATTTTAGACCTTCAGAACTGCAAGAGCATTTGTGTTGATTCAAGCCACGAAGTTTGTGGTGATCTGTTACAGGGACGATTGGAAACAAATAGAGCCCATTGTTATTGGGGCCCATGGCTTTTTTTCAAGTAAGAAAAAAAAGGTCTTACTTGAAAAAAAAAGGTCTGATTTTCTGACAAATAGTGCCCCCTGGGCACCTTTGTAGGTTTCTTTGGCCACCTTTTTCTGTGTGGCTCGACCTATGGTGTGAATTACTCACCCACTGCTACCTGTGCTAAAGTGAAAAGTCCCCGCGGAGAGGTTCAGATCCAACTGTATCTGATTACAAGCTTTTTCATCCATCTTTTTTGGGCACAATCCTACTGTACTAGTTGTTCAGAAAATGTAAAAACTTCTTTGGCAAAAGATCAAAAAATGAAGTGGGAGACACATTAAATAGAATAGGAATTAGTGTTCAAGATGTGTAAGAAAAATAGAAGAAGAAAAGAATAAGTAATTTGCTAGAAGAGAAAATAATGAATGGCCAAGAAAAAACAAAAAGATGTATAAGTTTAGGAAAAGCAAATGTGAGACGGGGGGGAGTAGAAACCATTTCCTATTAACTGTATTGGTAAAATTAAGTAGTCAAGCTATCTCAAGGTTACAGGGAAATGGTACTCTCACAGATGGTTTCTAGAACCTGGTTAAGACATCTTGAAGATAAGTTTGGTTGTATTTAGGAAGATGGAAAGTGGGCCTACCATACGTTCTGGGACCTACACTGGAAGCCTGCTTATTTCCAAAACAATTGTCTACAAAATACTTTCTATTCCAGCATTGTGTGTAATAACAGGGGGAAAAAGGAGAGAATAACAGAAACAAACCTTTATATAGGAATAAATAAAATGTGATTTTTCCCGATGGTGAAATACTATATAGCAATTTAAAAACATAAAGTTGATATATATCAGCATTAGTACATCTTAAAAACGAGATAAGATATAAAAATCAAGATGCAAATTGATGACGTTTATACAAATAATGTACTTGCAAGTTTTAAAAACAAAAGCATCCAATGCACATACATTTGTGTGTGTGTGTTTAAAATATATAAAAAATTTAACTGATAGATAAGAACATAAAAGTCGTACAGTTTAATTGTGCCAGGTAATGTTCAATACATGTACACATTGCTTAATGTTTTAATGAGATTAAACTGTCCCCTCCAACACTTATCATTTTTTTTATGGCAAAAACTTTCAAAATCCTTTCTTGTAGCTTTTGAAATGGGCAGTACATTTTGTTATCTGTAATCACCCTACTGTGCAGTAGCACCTCAGAGCTTCTTGCTCCTGTGTAAGTGCAACTTAGACCCATTGGTCAGCCCCTCCCCATCTCCTGCCCCCTCCCCCATGAGTGTTTGAATGGATGCATATCCCTCTAGAGAACACATGTTTTCAGGAAATGAAAGGATCCGTGTTTGTTTTAACCCCTAGGGATAGTTGAGAGGAATAGGTAGGGGTTGGTGGTTCAGAGAACTAGTTAATGTCTCCACTGACCTTACTTGACTCTCCCTCTCCTCTTCTCTCCCGTCTTCCCTCCCTCTTTTCTTTCCTTCCTTCTTCCTAAACATGAACAAGAAGCAGATATGACAAAGAGTTGACACCTATTAATTCCAGATTGTGGGAATACGGATGTTCAAGTTATTCCTTGTATTTTACTGTAACTTTTAATTTTCAGGAAGCAGAAACCAAACCAAACATAAAAACCTAATATTCAGACAAATAAAACCATAAACTCTCAAGCTCTTCTAAAGGAGGCAGAGGAAGACGTGAAGAAATGAAGGCAAGGAGTGTTTCGTGAGAGCTGGGCTCCAGAGAGCCACTTCCCAGTACCCACTGACCACCTGCCCGCAGGGGGAGCTCCTTGGTGTTGGCGACAGGAGGACCCACAGCAGTTACCCAGCTACTTCCTTTGAGTGGCCTCGGTCTCTTCAAGAACCCTGTTGGATCTCTTTTCAGTTCCCATGAGTGGCCCCACTGCCTCAAACAAATGGCTCCATTTTTTTTTCAGCAGCTCAAACAACTAAGGAAAAATTCTCCCTTATTTTTGAGAGGGAATCCATTCCATAGATTCCACCCCTTGATTCTGTTTGTTTGTTTGTTTTTCTGGAGCAACACGGATTCAATCCAGGACTCTTTGAACAGGAAGGTCCTTCAGAACTTGGAGACAGCTATCCTGTATTTTTACATTTTTCAATCTAAAAATATAGAGGGCTTTTTACCCAATGGCTATCAGGTGACGATCACATGGGGATGTCTCCAGAAAATGTCCAAACGGCTGTAAATTTCAACCTGGAAAGTTCTCTTTGAAAATATAGGGCGCTGACCTGAGAACACAGAGGGCCAGCCGGTGCGTTTTCCTCTGGGCTTGGAGGTGAAGGAGGCTTCCCTGGGAGGGAGAATTCCATAATTGATGAGCAATGCTTATCAGGCTGGAAGACACAGAGATCCGAAGGGGAACCGGATGCCTTGCTAAAATCTGATACCTGGACAGACTTAAGAGGGAGCTACGCGATCCCCTTATCAATGATGTTGTATATTTTATAAGGGACTAGTGATACCTTGCCAATACCCGTGCCAAGGAGGGCCCACCAGGGGATCCAAATGCCTTAAGTATGACTTACAGTCGACTTATCCCCCACTGGGAAGTGGCCCATAGACAGGAAAGGCTGCTGGCACCGAGTTCTAGAGAAGTTGTGGGTTGATTCGGTCCTGTGGTCCAAATTATCAGACATGTTAGGAATCACTGTGGGTAAAAGGGAAGGGGAGGGGAGGAAACAGAAGCTCAAGTTCCCACTGCCAGTAGTGGAACGGGGATTCAAACTCAGCTGCCCAGGATGCAAACGACCCTTTTAAACCTCACAGTTCTCAAAGAGATTGTGAAGACATCAATAGCAATACTAAAAAGTCATTAAGCATTTAATGACTAGTGTCAACTGATCAAAATGGACTCTGGCGCTTTTGGTGTATATCTTGGTGGGATACCAGTCCTGCCCACAGCTATAACCAACCAGGTTCTGAGAGATGCCTTTGAAGGTAAAGTAGAGAGAGTGTTGCCAAAGTAAAGTTAGCTGCATGGCTTGTCTTCTTTGATAAAATGGCTTTGTTTCCCTTTAGATCTCTGTATTAGTCAGTTTTCCATTGCTAGGATGAAATGCCTGAGGCTGGGTACCTTTGAAGAAATGAAGTTTATTTGGTTCACAGTTTCAGAAGCTGAAAATTCTAACAGCACAGCACCAGCTCTGGGTGGGCCCCTGTGGATCTTCACCATGTGGGAATACCTGGGAGAGGGAGATCACATGACGGAACAGAAGCCAAAATGCAGGAGGCAACTTGCTCTCTTGAGAGGAAATTCAGGATCCCACAAGAACTACTTCAGTCCTTCTGAGGACAGTGTCCCCAATGACCTGAGCACCTCCCATCAGGCCCCACCCCTTAACTGTTGCTCACCATTTCCCAACACTCCCACCCTGAGGATCAAGTTCCCAACACATGAACCCTTGGGGCACACACTCAAACCATATCCCACACAGCAATCTCCCTCCAGTTTTGATCTATGCATTAAGTCACTGCTATTTATTTGTTTATTTTGGTCCTGGGGATTAAACCCAAGGGTGTTTTACCATCAAGCTACATCTGCAGCTGCTTTTTATTTTTTATTTTGAGACAGGGTCTTGCTAAGTTGCTGAGGCTGGCTTTGAACTTGTGATCCTCCAGTCTCAGCCTCCTGAGTCACTGGGATTACACACGTTTTACCACCAAGCCCAGCAGAGCCACTGCTTTTTAAAGTGTTTTGCTGGAGATCACTTCAATGGGACTTTGAATGTAGAAGAAAGTAAGAAAGAAAGGATGCGGGAAGGGGATGGTTTACTTTTTCTATGTTTTGGGGTGACAGAAAAATCCTGTTCCTTCTCAAGAGTCCAGGGGTATCCAGGTGATGAAAGCCTCCTTGGCCACTCTCTGTGCTGCCCATGGCTCCCTGGATGTCCCGTCCCATTCCGCACCTGTTACCATTTTGCCCCCACACACCCTCTACTCTGGCTTCTGCTGCCCCGCCTTCCTCTCTGACCAGGTTCCCTCTGCCCCTCCTTCTAGCTGTGGACTCACTTCCTCACCCTGGCATCTCCCCAGGGGATGGCGACTTGCACTCCAGAGGCAGGTTCCAGGCACAGCACCTGGGTTTGGGCGTGTCGGGCCCCCTGTGAGGAGAGCCATCCCTTCCCAACCTTCCCCCCACTGCGCCCCATCAAGTGCTGTGCGGTGTTTGTGAATTAGAGTCAGTTTCGTTTGGAGGATTTCACAACTCTGCTGGACATTTTTGGAGATCCGATGGAGAGAAACGGAAGGCCGCCGGGAGCCAGGGGCCTGCAGCAATGCACGTGTCTGGGGGCTTTTCCGCTTAGTTGTGCAACTGGTCCAGTGGGATCCAGACGGGAGGGAGGGCTATAGGGAAGCATTTTTTTCCCCTTCTGTTTGCCAAAGAGCAGTGGTGTGGGGTGGCTTGAGAGACCACAGAATTGCACTTCACCACTTAGCCCCGTGAAAAATGGTAACTGGAAAGCGCCTCGCCGACTCCAACACCTGGCTCCACCCCAGCCAGGTTGCAGGAGGTTTCGCCCCGTCGCTAAGAAGTGATGGATTAACTTCCTGTGGGTAGTTTTCTGCAACTGCTGTCTCTCGATGCAACCGCACAATTGCCTGATTAGCCGTGGAGATTACCCGTGTCCTCGGTTCTTGGGCTGCTGGCCCTTGAACTTCCATTGTTTTACTCAAGGGAGAAATGAAGCCAGCCGAAGGGTTCGTTGGGGTTTCTGAGGACACAGCCTTGAGAGCCAGCCCCGACTCTGCCCTGGCACTTCAGGTGTGCGAGGACGGCTTCTTTCCCCAGCCTGGTGCCTACTTGGGGAGGTTGGTTCTCCAGAATGCAAACCTCAGTCATTATAAAAACTTATTGGAAGTGTTTTCAATACTTTGGAAACCGAAAATATGCCCATATATTTTAAACAACCCCAAAGGGATCAGGAATGAGGAATGGCCAGGTTGGACAAGAAGCAGCCAGAGCTGAAGGCCCGGGGGGCCTGGGGGGAGAGTGTGCCAATGTCAAGTTATTGGATGGGATTTCTGAGCAAGAATCAAATATTTTAGGCCTCCAGCATTTGTGGAAATCATTTTAGCAGGGAGTTGTGTGGCACTAAGACAATGATTTGTTTTCTCAAAGTCCAAATTAAGAAAGTGTGTGGCTTGATGTCTACCTTCTAATCAGGAAATGCACCTTTTCTTTAAAAGAATCTGCCTGAATTGTGGGGGTCCCAGAGACAGAGTTATATTTTAAAATGGAAGGGGTCTTGAGGACTCAAAGAATTACTGAGTAATTGATCAGTGACTTCCAGCCTGAAACGACTCCCACATATAAATCACAAGCCAGAGGCCACACTAAGGGGAAGAACAGAAGGGTTTGTTTGGAGAGTAACACAAATATTACAAGTTATGGGAACAGAGGGAAAAAATAAGTCATGTTGATTAGAAACATCAGGATGAATTGGCACTGATTTTGCTGTACAATAGAAAATTTGTTTCGTATTTGCTTCCAGCAGATGCATAGCGTGGTGAGTGAGGAATTGAATTTTATTCCAGGTTCAAATTTAAGTTTGGAAATGAAATTTGGGAAGGTATGCCTCATTGCACAGGAACTAAATAAGTTTCTGGATCTTCTTATATAAGGCATCCAACAGAAATCAATTTGATTTGATTACCCAGTATCTGTGGGCTCAGAAAAAAATTTTTTTTTTTACTTGGTTTTGAGTTTTAGTTTTTGTTCATTTATCAATGTGTTGTAACGTTCTTCCCTGTGAATCTTTGCATGGCTTCTGACGATCTGGTTCCCTCGCTGCTCATCTCTTTCAAAAACCAGGGTTTTCAATTGTGCCCTTGAGGGAAAAAAAATTTGCTTGTTATATGGCTGCTGAATATTAGATGTGCACATTTGGCCCAGTCCAGCTGCTGCTGTTAATTTTTCTTCAGGTCCTTAATAAGTGGACCAAATAATAAAAGTCACATGAATATTTTATTTCTCCTTTTAAATGAAGAGTTGGATAACATCTTCAGTTTTCTACCACGTCCTGAGTGTGATTTGACTATTTGTGGAGCTAATATTTTTCTCAGAGCCCATATGATGAGGTAGACTTGTCCCTCGGCCAGCCAGGGGTAAGAGCCCAATGTGGGCTTGTGGTACAAGGGGCAGATGAGTCTGGCGTCTGGGCTCTGTCACAGATGTTTCCCTGGGCTTCTTGTGAGGGTCTGTCCTCTCCGTAGGCTCCACTATTCAAAGGCCACACACCTCACTCCAGTGGCCTTCCTTGGCCCTGATACTCATACATGGGGTCATCTTAACTGTTACCAGGTTCTTGTTCCCAAGCCTCAGAAAGGCCCTGCGTAGAGGTGCCTGTTTGCAAGGGCGTGTTCTGGAATTTCGGCAGGACTGATGGTCAAGCTCCCAGCCCGCAATGCCCATGGCAGCTACTCCTACTTTGGGCTCCCTTGGGCCCTCCAGGTTCTGACCACCTTGCACCTGACTCTCAGCAGGTACAAGGGCTTCCTAGAAGACAGGACAGTCTACTAGAAGGTACCATCATGGGGATCACGATGGGCTTATGTCCCCAGCGCCCAGACCTAGGCTGCACAGTGTTGTTCCAATCAGACAAACCCTCTGCATTGTCTCTGGCTCCCCCTCTCCTTCCTTCCAGAAAAGAAGACAGGGCCTCCCTCCCAGTGATCACGCCACCTGCCCCATCATCCTTTTTTCCTCTAGAACCCTGGTCCTTCCCTGTTCTCCCTCCAGAACCGTCATCATCGTCTTCCTCTTGCCCTCAGTACTGTCTCAAAGACACATGTTCTGTCTCAGCAGCTTCCCCCTTGTCCTGCCCAAAGCTGGAACTTGTCTTTGTCAGGATAAAGTTCTATCGCTTCAGGTAGGGTCGGCACCCCAGTAAGGAATAGGGCACACTAGGGAAGATGGTGCAATGGCTTGGAGGTGTTCCTAGAATGTTTGGATTTAGTATTTCTGACAATAAAAAAAGTTTTCAGAAAAAATATTAAGATTTTTGCAGGCTTCTGAAAATCAGGAGGTCTGCTGATGTCAGATTGACAATGTCAACAGCCACAAGAGGCTCGGGCTGTCCTCTCAATAAGGCCTTGCATGGAAGACTCATGTGACACCTCTCACATCCTGCCACTCTTCTGCAATGGGACTGTCACTCTGCACTAAGAGACAGGGTCTGATCTCTCCATGCTTGAATCTGGACTAGCCTTGGTGATTTCCTCGTAACCCATAGAAGGCAGTAGATGAGGTAGGGGGTGACCTCTGAAGCTAGGAAAGGGGACACCTTGCACTTTCCTCTCATGCCCTTGGGGCACTCATTTTTTGGATGATCTCTCTTAGGCGCTCCCTCTGGGACTCAGCCTCCATGATGTGAGGAAGCCCAAGCCATGGAGAAAGGACATGTGGGTGCTCTTGTCACCAGTCCCAGCTGAGATCAGCCCTTGAGTCAGTCCAGTGCAGGTACAAGAAGATGCCTGCAGTGGATTCCAGCCTCCCCTCTCCCGGGCTGAACCTCAAGACCATCATGGATCAGGCAAACCACCACTGCTGAGCCCTGTCTGGAATTTCTTATGCACAGAATCCAGAGTATAATAAAATTATTGTTGTTAACCATTGAATTTTGCTGGAGGATGGAGGTTGTTGTATAGATAGAACTGGAACCTTCATGGTCTCCTAATATTTAGCATGGGGTTGTCAGCAGAGTGGTTACTCATTATTTTTAATTAATTGGATCTTAGTGAGTACAGAAGTCACTTAAAGCGTTCACCTCTTTTATTGTTATTATTATTATTTTATTATTATTATTATTATTAAACAATCACATTTTAACCTCCAGGAATTCGAAAAACTGACAATCCACTACAGAGGAGAACTATTCCCATAGTTGGAATGTAGAAATACTATTTTTTAAAAAAAATAACTTTATTTATTTATTTTTATGTGGTGCTGAGGATCGAACCCAGGGCCTTGCACGTGCAAGGCGAGCGCTCTACCGCTGAGCCATAGCCCCAGCCCTGAAATACTATTTTTTTAAAAAAACTTTCTTTTATTAATTTTAGTTGTTGATGAACCTTTTATTCATTTGTAGTGCTGAGAATTGAACCAGCACCTCACACATTCGAGGCAAGTGCCACACTGAGCCACAACCCAGCCCCTAGAAATACTGCTTTTTTAATTAATTTTTAAAATTTTGTTTGTTTGCGAAGACATTGCCAACCACATATCACTCATGGACAGATACCCACTCTGGTCCTTATTTGAACAGCTGGAAATTTATGTGCTAGACTTGGGAAGCTGTTTGCCTTGCAGGTGGAGAGGGGAGAAGGAGCTACCACTGCCCTCTGTTTCCTCTGCCCTTCAATCAAGGACAACTACCTCCAGCGATTCTCACCCCTTCCCCACCAAGACATGCCAACCATGTGGATAAAACCCACTGAAAGTTCCCCAACATCCATCAAAGCCATGCTCTGAAAGATTCAGAGCCAGGCAGAAGAAAGAACCTTTGTCGATGGAAATGTTTACTGAGATATTTCCAGAGATTAATTGGCAACAGAATATGAAGAAGGACTGTGTACAAAACACCCTCTATAAAAATATATATATCTAAAACCCTGATTCTAAACATAGTTCACATTCATTGCAGGAAAAAAAAAACATAAAGAAGCACAAAGAAGAAAATTTCAATGCCCTCTACCCTCAATTCCTAGAGAATAGCATTGTTAACACTTAGGCCACATCCTTCTTTATTTTTATTCATATAAGTAAAACAAATGATGTCCCAAGGATCAGATCTCATTGTAACCTCCTGTCCTGCATCAT
Organism: Marmota monax; assembly: GCF_021218885.2. Classification (NCBI taxonomy): domain Eukaryota; kingdom Metazoa; phylum Chordata; class Mammalia; order Rodentia; family Sciuridae; genus Marmota; species Marmota monax. The sequence goes on from NW_026695235.1 coordinate 4,266,519, forward strand.
CATATTGCACAAATTTCCTCACGTCATGAAATATTCATCTGCAGCATAATTTTATGCATTGTGTTCTGCTGTGTGAATGTAACATAATTCATGTAATCATCTCCCATTGTCTGACAGTTAGACTGCTCTCCAGTTTTCCCTTACTGTCCATAACACAGCAACCCACATCCATCCTTGCTCATCTTTTTTACATGTCTACAATTATTTCCTGGATAAACTCATAGAACTGGAGATGCTGAATCAAAGGTGTGATCTTTTCAAGGCTTTTGATACTTATTGGGCCAAATTGTGCCCCAGAATCCCATTCCCACCAGTGGCGAATAGGAATGCGTGTTTCACCAGACCCACACCAAGTGGAAAACCCTTCCGTGTGGTTTGGCAGACCTTGGATTCGACACTCACAACACACCAGTGGGAAACTCCACAGCCCTGAAGGTGGCTGAGAGAGCAAAGGAAATATCTGATAAGGTAGAGGGTGCCCAGGGAAATAAGGGCTTTCCCGGACATTCTACATAGTCGTGGGTGTCTCACGTTGGGCCTGGGTGTAGTCATTGGCGGGTCAACACAACAACCACATCTGGTCTCAGTGTCAGATCAATCATCCTCAGTTGCCCTCGGCTTACCTGACCGCCCCTTTGTCTTCCCCTCTTAAAGCATCTTAGAGCATAAACTACAAAGGAGAACTATTCCCATTACATGAAATGTAGAAATACTGCTTTTTAATTATTTTAAAAATGGACAACTTCCCAGACTTAGACTTCCCCCAAAATAGGCAACTTCTCAGACTGGTCTTGGTAGATCACAAAGTGTAGAAGTTCTTTAGGATCAGAAAAGCAAAATGCTCTTTGCTTTTAAACACATTTTCTGAGTCTGGTCAAACTTGTGGACAGTGGCCCATGGTCTGGGAGCGAGAGGACAGCCCTGCTGAGGAAGAGGAGAGCCCCTTCAGCATCTCCCGGGTTCAAGATGCAGGAGGCCTGCAGACACAGGGCAGGGCCAAGTGGGGAGGAGCATGGGCTGTCAGTGTGCGTGGCCTCTGACCCTTCAAGGTCGTGCCTCGACCATCACGATGGACTTATCTAAAGTAGCTCACCCCGGTCCTCTAGAGGTTGCTGGTCCCACACCACCGCCCTGGCTTCTCTGACATCCTCTCTCTCTCCTGTTTTTTCTCCTACCTTCTCGTGTCTATTTCAGTGTCTCCAGTTTTTCCTTTTAGTCTTCAGTATGAGCAAAAGTCTCAGATCATGAACTCAGATGTGTTCATTATTTTAATTTTTAAAATAACTGATTTTAGATTCGGTTTCAAGTCCTTATTTTTCCAGGTGGTGGGAACTAAAATGCCAGTGGACTCCAATCCTTCCCCACTGCCCTGTCCTCCACCTCCCCTGGGATGCCTGAACCTTCTCAGGGGGGAGGGAGATGTGCATCTGGTTACCATCCATCTTCCATGCACACTGGCACACCCTGAGGCCTCTGTCACTCCTGTCAGATCCCTGTCCTCAGCAATGTATGTCACAGCAGTGTCCTCCCGAGCCCCTGAGCTCCTGTCAGAACTGGCCTCGCTATTGCTTCTGTATAGCTCTAGGGAACCTGGGGAAGGAACATCTGGCTGCTCTCAGCCCTGATTGGGGTGCAGAGAAGTTGTGACATCTGCCTGGACATGCCTCTTGGCTTTTGCTTCTTCAGTACTCATGCCAGACATGGTGGCACCTGCCAAGACTGGCCCCCTTTTAGGAATCCTTGGGAGAGGTAGGGTTGGTTCATCGTAGCCTCAAGCTCTGCACCCAGGGATTCCACCAATCATGCACCGAAAATATTTGGAGAAAAAAATCGCATCTATACTGAGCACATACAGACGTTCTGCTCATCATTGTATAAAGTATTATGAGTGAGGACAGGAGCATGTGCATAGATAACATGCAGAGATCTCATGAGAGTGACTTGAGCATCCTCTGAGTTTGGCACCCATAGATACTAAGGGATGACTAGTTCTTCCTAAGAAGAGCAGTACCTTATCCTTGGATTCTTCATGCCCCTTGGGTGTTTCTGTCATTCCTATCCCTGTTCCAGATCACTGCCATCTTGGCTGTATCAAACTTAAAAATCCTAACTTTGGGATAGCAATGACGAGCATAGGAGAAGTGGCTGGGAAATAGAAAGCTACATTCAGAACTAAAAACACTAGTTTTGTTGCTGTTGTTTTTCATGGTGCTGAGATAGAACCTAGGGCCTCCCTCACGGAGGGCAAGTGCTCTACCACTGGGCATATCTCCAGCCCCTAAAAACAGTACTTTAAATACGTCATGTTCTTAGTGCTACTCAGGGAACTATCCTGAACCTGGACACTCTGAAATTCTTTCTGGACTGTAATCCTTCTGTTCTGTCCACCACGCCTCTGTAGAGTTCCGTCTTCAGTAGTGTGAGGGCCTAGGTAACACGGCCAGAACAGAAACCACTTCCTACCTCTCTTCTGTTCGGGTAGAACTCTGCAAATCCAGCCCCCAGAGTTCTACCTGACCCTTCTTTCATGGAGCTTTCTCTGGCCACTTTGTCCCTTGGCAGTAGGTGGCTTTTCAGGTGTGGTGGCACATCACTAAGCATGTGCTGCTTGGTATTGTTTTGTGACATACTGCCTGGATCGTGACCTCCTGAGGGGCAGGGACTCCACTTCCACTGCTGTGTCCCCAGGATCTGCCACGGAACATACTAGAAACTCACCAGTCAGTTTTTTCATGGATGAATTCTGTTAACCAATTTGAGGGCCGCCCCAAATAAGATTGTATCTTACACTTTGGAGAACTCCAGAGCCTAGAAAGACCCTGGTGTTAAAAAGTCCCTTTGTGCCTAATGGTGACAAGGGAGTGAGAGGAGAAGAAAGGGGTCACCCTGGGTTGAGGGAGCATGAAACCATGGAAATCCCAATAAAACATTCTCATTACTAAATTCTCAGTGGGGCATACCTGGGTTCTCCATATTAACTCCTCTTGACAGAATTCTGAGTTAATGTATTAGGAGATCAGTAGCATAATACACGGCTAAATTCAAACAACCAAATAATGAGCAGTGCTGAGTATATGTCTAGCACTGGGCTTGGCAAAGAAATGGAAAATGGAAAGGAAATGAAGACTATTTAAGGAGAAGAGCTGGTTCCCCAAAGATTTTACAGCCTAGTCACATATATTCCAAATAACAATAGAAGAAAATTAGGCTCTGCAGTAGAGAACCCCAGGAAAAGCGTCTAGCAACTGAGGAATTTAGAGAGGAGAAATCCCTGGAGGGATCAGGGAAATCTTCAGAAACAAAATGAGGTTGCGTTGGGTCCCTACGTGACCAGGTCCCTGGGAATACGAGCACACGGTTGGGAATGCCGGAGGGCTTTGAGCATAGAGAGCTGAACTCAGTGCTAGGTATACTTAATTTATTGCACAACTTATTAATTTCATAATCTTATTAAATACTGCTCTTTTAAAATTTCAAATGCCACTTACCCAACTAATGAAATAAAACTTACAAATTTACAAGTTAAAACTTCCAATATTTAAACATTGATAACAAACTTCTTTAATCAAATTTTCTTAATGCAATTAAACTCACAAATCTAACATATTGGATTCTTTTACATGCTCCAAACCATTCAACTATGATCACAGTGGTAATGAAACTTTATTGCGATTTTGAAACAATTTTAAAAGTCTGAGTATTGGGGACCTGATTTTTCTTTAGCATCCTTTTATTCATTTTTGTTCTTGTTTGTTCCTGAGGTCATGATGACTATATAAGATAGTAATTTCTATACATTTCCAGGGCCAAAGATAATGTATCAGACATACAGTAAAAGTAGCATCTCAGCCTAATCAAGGCAGAGAGCTCTAGGTTCTACACCAATTGACTCTTGCTTGGATGAAAGGATCAACGTACAAGGAAATTCAATTCTGAACTTCCCAGATGGATTCCTTCTCATAGCTGGATGATGATGATGATGATGATGATGATTTTAGTATTTATAGCAGCTTTATTCATAATTGCAAATAATGGAAGCAATCAAGATGACTTAATTGGTGAGTGGATAAACAAACTGGGATACATCCATACACTGGGATACAGTGCTATTCAGTGATGTAAAAGGACCCAGCTACCAAGCAACAAAAGACCTGGGGGAGCTTTAAAGGCTTTTTTTTTTTTTTTAATATTCTTTTCTACACTTGTTGCTAGTGCCTTTCCCTCCTCTTATGTCCTCTCTGCACCGTGTCTGTTTGTTCGCTGTCCTGGGAGTCTGAGGTCTCTGCCTTCCTATTGGTGACAGTTAGTGGATCCCCATCCTAGATCAGAGGCAGGCAGGGGTAGCGCCATGGTCTGACTCCCCTGGGCACTCCCTGTGGAGTGGTGTGTCTCTCAAGGCAGTCCACTCCCAGAGACCCTCACAGTCCATGTTCGGGACTCTCCTGCCCTTCATCTTGTCAGGATGGAGTATCTATGGCAGCACCAGCGTTGCTAGCCCTGGGGTCCAGTCCCCCCTTCTATGGGTCAGCTGGACCCAGTCCCATCTTTGCAGTAATTCCCCTCTAGATTGATCCTTTTTTACCATGTCCCTGCTTCCTCTAGGGATCCAGCTGGCAAGGGCTTTGATAGAGTCAGGGATGAACTTGGGTGCTCTGGATGCCCAAGGGGATTAACTGCCTGGCCAGAAAGGGGCAGGGACAGGAAGGATGTCTCAGGATAAGCACACTGGCTTTGCAATAGTGCCCAGTTGGGTTGATTACAGTCCAGAGGGCTGAACTCAGGAACAGAACTCTCACAAGTGAGGATACAGGGGTCCTTCCAGGATGGGGAAAGACGTCCAAGACACAGGGCTTGATTCAGAGACCAGGATGGTCCTCAGCATGGGACTAACACCTTCCAGGATTGTTGTGGACACCCAGGGACACAAGCAACTGTGCATCAGACTTCTTGTCCAAAGAAGTCCTTGGATGCCAGTTGCCACAGCCTCATGCTCAACAAAGCCTCGCTCTTCTTTAAATCTGCACCAACATTGCTGACCGTCTTGATTTTAAACGTGTTCATCAGGTGAGTAGGTGACTTGCTGAGGTCACACCTTGGTAGGCCAACTGAGGACTAAGACAAGCGTGAAGATGACCCACGCAGGAGCCCGGCTGTGCTTTTTCTGTGATTCCCGGAGGAGACTGTTTCTCAGACGTCTTCAAGGGCATCTTCAGACAAAAACAACTTTGTTTTCTGGATGTTTGCCTCACTCTTTGGCCATGGGACTTTCACTCCGATGGAGAAGTGATATCCATCATGTTCTGGTCCGCGGGCCTGGAAATCAATATAAAGGGCATCGCGATCTGGCAGCAATGGTTCCCATGAGCCTGGTAGAAACCCCGGAGCTGTCCCTGGACCTCGTGGCCTGGGCTGGCACGCTGGCCCTCCCCCGCTGCCTTCCTAGGCAGTGGCCATCACTGTGAGGCTTCCACCAGGCTAATTTAAACAGCATTGAACCGCCACTGCACCCATCCGACCAATTAAAACCTGGATTCTGTGCTGCTGAGAGGTGATCGGCTGCTTCAAGCAAACCAAAGCTTGTAGGGCTGTTCTGCCGGCTCTGCAGCATGGCAGGACTTGGCTCGGCTGCCTTCACCATGTGACGTAGAGGGTGCAAGGAAGGGACCTTGGCCTTCCACGAGGCCTGGAAGTCTACTGTAGATCTATTTCTTTGGCTTTTCAAGTGTTTTGTGCCTTTGAGAGCCTCATATTAAAGTGCTCCCTCTGGGAGAGGAATATTTTCTGAGGGCCACACTAGCACAAATAAACATAGAAGTGCTGCTTTGGTGCTCAGGAGACCCCACTCTGCAGGTCCGTTTTATAGAAGCCAAGTCTGAGGCACAGAGAGGCTCAGTAACTTGCCCAAAGCCACAGTGAATAGAGGGGTGGACTAGGATTGAACCCGGGCAGTACACTTTGGAGTTCATGACTCAATTGCTCCTTTTTCTACCGCTTGGAGACAAAGTGGCTTCCTTTCAACAGGGGCAGTGGCATGCAGCACAGCTGGCTTGGGGGAGGGGGAGGGCATAGGGAGGCACAGAATCCAGAGGGAGTGGAGGGGTCATGGGGCCTCAGTGATGAAGGTCAGGTCTTCTTCAGAACTGCTGGGGGCTCTCTAATGAGGGCATGTCCTTGTGGGCCAGGGCTGCCCAGGCAGGAGGAGCCTCCCTTGCTCAGGGACCATGCAGTCCAGCTGACATAGATAGCAAAAGGGGACAGATAAGGACCCAAGGCAGAGCTGGACTCCATGTGACCGAGATTTGGCTCTGTTGATTTTCAAAAGGGCAAGTATAGTCTATTCTCGGTGGACTCAGTTTCCTCCACTGTGAAATGGGAACAAGGATGGCACAGTCCCTGTCCTGCAGGGTGGTTGTGGGGACAGGACTTAGAGATGGCCTGGCCTGCCTGAAGTACACACTGATGCTCACCAGCAGAGCAGGCGATGGAGACTCTGACAGGTGGATCCTGGGCTCCCTCAGCCTGGGGCTCGGGGGAAGAGTTCTTGGAGGAGATGGAAATGAGTGGTGCAGGATACAGCTTTGGGTGAGGTGATTTGGGTGGTAGGAATCATGGGTCACAGAGACACAGGGAGTGGACGCCTGCGGCCTGCTGGTGATGGGCTCCTGGGTGCATCTGGCTGCCTGACACTTTGCTGAGTGTGATTTCATCATTTCCCCCAAGGCTGAGTGTGTCAGCCAGGCCTGGCTTCTGATGCCTGTGCTCAACCCTGTGCTTCTTTTGCTCCCCTTCTTGGAGTGGGCTCCCCCCCTTTGGCCTTTGGGTTGAGAGTTTTGCTTGGCGGGCGCTGGATGGAATGGCTGTGGGCTCAGGGGAGGCGACTCTGTGATGTCAGATGCGTGATACCATGCATGTATCTTGGCATCAGCTTTTCCTGAGTGTTTGTTGAGCCCCATGTCATTTAAACAGGGAGAGGAAATCTGAACAGCAGCCATCAAGGCCAGGCCTAAGAGTTTACAGAAAGTTCCGTCCGAAACAAGAAACCCAGGCAGAGCATCTGTGGCCATCAAAGACAGAGGGCTAAGAGGGATCCTTCTTCTTAGTGATATTCAGGTAGAGAAATGGAATTTGGCAGGACCGGTGCCATCGTAGGCTAGGAGAACTTTCAGGGAGATTCTAATTTATCAGACTGGAGGTTCAAACTCAAAGGTGGTCAATGTCCAGTATTTTCTGACACTAAATGTAGATTAATGGCCAGGACTGTTAGAGAAGGGTGTAACCCGTCATTAACATGTGGTCACACTGTCCCTGGAAGCCCTTCTGCCCAAGAGAAGCTTAGTGTGTGAGCCTCACTTCCACAGCCCATCGCATGGTGGGGCAGGAGAGAGGACATGTTCACCGATTCTTAAATAGAAATGATTTCTCTGGGGGAAAGGAAAACAGATTATACAAGGTCAGAAACATGCCTGAGCAATTTATTAGGGCTTGCATGAAGGTGAGGAGCCTCGTGGATGTAATTTATGGGCTTCCAACGAAGCTTCATCTTGTCAATGGCTGCTATGAAACACTGACTTTCTATAAATATGGTGTTCCAATTTTTTTTTTTCTGTTGTGACCAATAGACATGACAAGAACAATTCTAGAGGAGGAAAAGTTTATTTGGTGCTCATGATTGTAGAGGTCTCAGTCCATAGATGCCAGGCTCCCTTGCTCTGTGCCCAAGGTGAAGCAGACATCATGGTAAAAGGGCTTGATGGAGGAAAGCAGCTCAGAACACGGCAAACGAGAGAGAGAGAGAGAGAGAGAGAGAGAGAGAGAGAGAGAGAGAGAGAGAGAGAGAGAGAGAGCGCTCCACTCACCAGGGACAAAATATATACCCCCAAAGCACACCCCCAATAACCTCCTCCTCCAGCCACACCCTGCCTGCCTCCAGTCACCACCCAGTTCCTCATCTCAGTGAATTAATGTGCTGATTAGGTTAAGGCTGTCATAACCCACTCATTGGCCTCTAAATCCTTTTGCATTGTCTCACCCACGAGCTTTTGGGAGATGCCTTACATCTAACTATAACAAGGAGGTTATAAAGTCAAACAGAAGGAATTGGTTTAGGGACTACAATCCTGGGAATATGCCCCCTAAAGTTGTGCAACATGGTGGCAGAGATAGAGGAAACCTCTAGGGTTGCCAAAAACACTGCCTTCTTTGGTACTGAATCATTAAATCATGGAAAGAGATTCTTGAAATGACATAAAAATCCATAGGCAACATATAAACGCTGATTGCTTGCTAATAACACCAACGGCAATTACAACAGTCACAATTATTTAGCCAGAGTTTGTTCTGGGCCAGACCCTGTGCCAGGTTCTCATGTTTGGTGACCCTAACCCTTACGAGAGACCTGAAAATTAGATAGAAATACTTCTGTTTCAAGGGCAAAGACCCTGAAGCTTGAGAGCACTCCAGAATCTCAGACCTCATGACAATGTCTTAGTCTGTTGTGGCCTCCATAATGAAGTCTCACAGACTAGGTGACTTCAGTAACAGGCAACTCAGGGCCCTGGAGGCTGGAGTCCGAGATCAAGGGCCTGCAGGGTTGGCTTTCCCCAAGGCCTCTCTCCTTGTCCTGCAAGTGGCAGTCTTCTCCTTGTGTCCCTGCACCGTGCTCCCCCTATGCATGTACATCCCTGGTATCTCTCTGTGTGTCCAGCTTTTAAAAGGACACCAGCCACATTAGATCAGAGCCCATTTAAATTTATCATTATTTAACAGCTTTATTTAAATTTCTTCACCGCTTTATAGTCACATTCTAATGGACCATATATAAATGGAGGGGGGTTACAATTCAGCAAGTAGATGAATTAGGGGGAAAATTGGGCCTCAAGTCTGGGTAGACTCCCCCTTGGGAGCAGGAAAGGTTTATATTCTCACTGGGGTCTGGGGGTGTGTGGGAGGGGGCTGTTTAAAGGTTGAGGACATCTGGAATTAGCCATAAGCAGAGTGAACTTCTCTCTCCTTCCTCCCTACACACCCTCCCTTCCACCCACAAATGAAATCCTAAATCTCTTCTATAGGTCAAAAGTATTGTGCTGTTCTCTTCATTTCTTTACCCTAGGATTTCAAATAGTCATAATGAGTGACCCATGCGCTGCCTACCCCACGCAGGGGCCAAAGCGGAGTTGGTGCGGAGCTGGTCCAAACACAACATCATTGCCCAGTGCATAGTTGAGGTGGAGAATGTGGAATGGGGCTGAGGTTACTCGGATTCTTTGGGAGGCTGAGACCTATGCAATCCTAGGCCCCAAATGCCCTCTCTCTGCATTCAATTTGTAGCAAAGTAAACAATTTGTAGCAAGTCAACAGGGTTTCCATTGTGGCCATGTTCTGTGGACTGGGCTTCAAAGAGGCCTTTTGTTCTTAAGTGATATTTTTAAATTCTTCATTTGCTATAAAAAGTCATTTTAAAAACTCTTTCCCAAACATCCAAATACCTTTCACATGAAAAAAGAAAAAAAAAAACCCTCAAATCCATAATACTTGTGAGTAACAAGGAATGGTCACTTTTGACCAGACTTCTAATCTGGTCAGCGGGTTTTAAGGAACACCATTAGGTGTGGAGACCCTTGGAGGCTTGGAGAGAGACGTTGTAGATCAAAGTGTGAGCTTCCTGCTGCCATGGTGATTGCTTGAGAAGGTTTGAGAAGCCCAGGTCCCTGCGTTGACCATTCTAGCGGCATCCTTCACCCTGAGAAAGCTCAGCCATTATTTATCTCAGCTGCAGTGTGAGTGATATCCCCTCCCAGGGGATACGATATGATATGTCCACCCCCGTGGACCTGGGCTTGGGCCTGGGCTAGAAGAAGAGGCAGCTGGGCAGAGGGGACTGGGGACGCCTCCTGTGGAGTCAGGAATGTAGACTCAACGAGTTACCTTGGGGTAGTCGCCCCACACATACCCCCTAGTAGCCTCTTTAGGGACATGGGAAAGTCCCCAGCATGTGTACCACAGGCCATCACTGTGACTCCAGAATGATCCCAAGGGCCCTGTAAGAGCCTGTGAGCAGCACCCTGTCCAGGGCCCAACAGGTCCCCACAGTTGCTTGGGACCTAAGGACTGGCTAGCTATGGAGTCTCTGCAGCTCCTTACATGCCCAGGTCCTCCTCAGGAGTTAGGGAGATGCTCCCCCAACCTGCTGCCCATGGACTGGTGGCGCCTGACTATTAGAGTCGCCTAAGTCACGGCCCTCCTTCTACAGATGAAGAAACGGAGACCAAGATAGGGAGGTCAAGGCCCCCCGGGAAGCTGGGACAGAGCTGGGAGGGTCTTTCTCCTCCAGAGCATCATAGGAAACAGTCTTTCCTCCTCCTGCTCCCAGCTAACTCCTCAGATTCCACAGAGAACTGGAACCTTAACGTCTGAGAGTATTTATTTCCATTAACCTGTAAATACGAGCGTCCATATTTGAGGATGATCAGGACGAGGGTTGTTGTATCAGATCATTTCCTGGGGACAGATTTTGGTGGAGGGAAAAAGGACGACCCTAAGCTGTTTTTGGCGTGTGTGGGGTGGAGGTGGACCAGCCAGGAGATGGGCAAGAGGCTGGGGAGCGGAGCGCAGCCAAAGACAAGCTTGCGTCCTGTGCAGTATCCCTCCATCTGGCCTGGCTTGGCTGGTCAGAACGACTCTGATTAATCTAGAAGACTCGGGTTGCTGACCAAAGACTTCTCCAGATGCTCAGAAGTTGGCCTTCCGAGCCTAATGGTTGGCTGTCTGAGAACCACAAGTAATTGATGGCCCCCCGCCCCGGGCCTTCTCCACATCCCAGTCTGCCCAGCTCCTGGCCGTCGGCCCTGCCTGGTTATGGACCAGCCATTCCAGGTTTTGCGGTAATCTCAGACTTGACAGACACAGCATGGTCACATGCATCCATGGTCACCTGATGCACATTAGGGCCATCAGAGGGGGCCAGCGTCTGGCTTTGGGATGAGCAGTCCCTCCTTCACGTGGGCTTGATGCTCTGGGCAGCCTTTGGTTGTTTTCACGACGCTTCCGCGGACCCTGCCAGGCTGGCTCAACATTTTCCACATGACCGGTGGCACTCAAAGCTTTGCAGTCCCAGTAGGCACATTTCTCGCCTGGCTTTGTTTCTCGTTGGCTCAGGTGGAATAATAAGGCTGTTTCTGCCAGGAATGTCAATGTGGGGTTGGGAAGTTGGCATTTTTCTAAGAGCAGGCAGGGAAGCAGGTCATTAGGTGCCTGGGTGCCCAGTGTCCTCTCAGTGAGACGGAGATGATGTGCCTCAGGGCTGGGGAGCACAAGGGTCTTCCCAGGGTGGTCAGTGTCACACTCACCAGCCAGGTGGCTGCTAGGTCCTGCTTTGGTTCTTTCCTCAGGCCACCATGGGGCAGGGCTGGGCTGGGACAGGGGAGTTCTGGGATCCGTCTTCCACTGTGCAGCTGTGAGGATGCCTTGGCTTCTGCCAAAGTCTTTTGTCCCATTTTTTTTTTCCTCTTGCTTCATTGGGACATTTCCGGAACCAAACAAAATTCAACTAGTCCTTCACATCAGGAGCTAATTGAATATCCAAATGCTGGCCCTTTCATTGTCTGATGACCAGAACCAGCTGAAACACCCAATTGTGCAAAACATTAGGCTCTGGTCATTTCTCTAATTATCTCTTCCAATGATAATGTCTTCAAACCCTGTTCTCATTGAGGTGTTCGAAGCCCTCGTGCATTCTGAGAATTCTTAGGATAAATTCCATTCTGCATGCACCAGTCATTAGGCAAACTTGTTTTCTCTTCGGGCGTTTTGTTCTACTGTACTTTGACATGGATTCCAAAGTCTGCATCTTACCAAAGACGGGCTGCTGTTGTAATTATTATTTTGAAACGGACACATTGCTGAGCTCTTGGAATCGAGCCTAAAGATAAACACGAGTACTCAGGGGCCTTGAAATCCACACTCGGCCATTTGCTGATCCCTACAGGCCTGTTAGGTCAGTGCCAGACTAAACAGCAAGCTGGCACCCCCCCCACCCTCAAGCCGGGACTTTGGGGCTTTGTCAACTGGGCAGGAGTGCAAGTCCTTGAAGACACTCTCCACAGAAAGCCTGCTTCTTTATGTCCCTTGGCTCAGACCTTGGCAAAAGTTGGCAAAGTGGCCTTGAGCTGCCTGGGGTGCCGTGACATTTCCTCATTTGGGCCTCTGGGGTCTTTGCTGCAGCTCAGCTGCATAGCTCAGGGGGCAGGAAGGAGGGGTGACCCATGGTCTTATTTCTCTGCCTCTGGAATCGGGAAGAGGCTTTGGGATTGGGAAGATCAGTTTCTGATCAGACAGGTAGAGGGAATGGGAGAGGAGGGAGATGGCAAGCCAGCGGGGAGTGTGTTGGCTGTCACTGGGAGCTATTGACACCTGGGAAAGGCACCTTCATGCCCAGGCAGGTGCCCCCAGACATGCCCACGCACCAGCTCTCAGACACATGTGGCGGTCAGAACCCTGCTTTGTCCAATAGGGTGGAATTTCAGCCTCTAGCACTGCATGCCAGTGTCCTGGGCGGCAGCCCTCCACAGCCCTTCCTGTGGGGCTGCCTCCTGTCCTGTCCACACTCTTCCAGCTGGACTCTCTTAAAGTTTTCCATGTCCTGATCTCTCCCCTTACCAGAAGGACACCAGAGAAGAAGGGGGAAGCACTCTTAGTCGGAGCCTTCTCTTTTAATTCGCTTTGGTTCTTCATCTTAACCCACCCCTGTCCCTCCTGGGTGGCACTGCTCTAAGGTGGTCTGCCTTTAGGGCCTGTTTCCCATTGTCTTTCATAAGCAAGATGAAGAGATGAGTTAAGATTCAAATATAGATGGGTACAGTGGCACAGGCCTGTAATCCCAGCGGCTCTGGGAGGTGGAGGCAGGAGGGTAGAGAGTTCAAAGCCAGTCTCAGCAAAAGCGAGGCGCTAAGCAGCTCAGTGAAACCCTGTCTCTCAATAAAATACAAAATAGGGCTGGGGATGTGGCTCAAAGGTCAAGTGCCTCTGAGTTCAATCCCCAGTACCTACCCTACCAGAAAAAAAAAAGACTCAAATATAGGCCATGCTCCTCAAAATAAGGGAATCCCCACTTAGAAGAGAGTCTGGAGATGAGCCAGGGACAGGTGTGCGCAAGGAAGCCAAGTGACCCCTCTCTGAGCAACCCCAGCTCAATCACGGGAAATACCATTGGGGGTTGTCATGGAAATCAGTTTTTGGTATCAGGCCACCCAAGGAATTAGGGCCCCAGGGAGGCTGATGGAAGAAAGGTGCATGGTCTTTTCCTGACTCCTCACTTCTGAGAATCCACAGCCCAAAGAGCAAAGGCCCAGAGGCTGCCCACTGGCTCTTCCCGTGAAGGAGGCGCTCTGCCTTGTCCATCTTGCATTTCAGCGTAAGCACAGGCCCAAGCCCAAGGAAGACGCACAAGAGCCACTTGCTGGTCTGAAGGAGCCCAGGGTGGTCAGGGTAGGCGTGAGGGGCCGCGGGGCACTGGGTAGGGGGCCATGTGTGTTCGTAGAGGACAGGCTAAGAGGGGCCACAGACAAACAAGAATCATGAAAAACCATTCCAGTATTTACTCCATGTGCATAAAAATAACCAGTCCTCCTTTTCACCAAGTGAGGAGGTAACTGAAGAAGTCGGACCTCCCTCAGACTCCTTTCCCTCTCTCCCTCTGTTATCAACAATTTTCTTGATGCTTACAATTGTGAGACTTCACAAGTTACGTCTAGGTGTGTGGTATTAACAAAATAATGCTGTCTAGGACTTGGGACTTTCAATCCACACTCTTGCAATTTGTGTTAGGTCATGGAAATTTCCTTTGGTTACTTGTTTGAATATCACTGGCTTCCATCTGTTCTCCCTTTGTCTGTGTCTGTCTCTGTCTCCCTCCCCCTCCTCCCTCCCTCCCTGTCTCTCCCTCCCCCTCTCTCTCTGCCTCCCCCCACCCCGGCTTCTGGAACTCTTATTATTTGCAGGCGTCTCTCCCATCTCACAGGCTCCTCTTCTTTCCTCCTGGTTTCTGGCCTCTCGTTTTCTGTCATGAGCTCTTTCCCTGGATCTTCTGGGCTTCTAACTCCCTGCTCAATCGTGATCACCTTCTTTTCAGTTTAGTTTCAGTTTTGTTCAGGAAAATTAGTTTTCCCTGGGCTCCAGGAAGTCCTCTCTCCCTCCCCTCGCAGCCCCTTGAGCCCCCACATCTCTGCTTCCAGTCCTGCTCCGACAGGGCCCACCTGGGCTGGAGGTTGGTCCTTCTCCCCCTGGACACAGAGGCCCTCAGTGCTAGTGACCTTGCCGTCTGATGGCAGGCAGGCCCCGGGCACGGCTACCCACAAGCTGCGGCAGGAGGCACAGAAATGTCTCCTCTTCGGCACCAGCAATAAAGCGACGGTCAATCATCGCTCTGCAGATCTAAGTGTGGCGCCTTTTCTGCTTTGAGCGCTTCTCAGGATCAAGGTCTAGATCTTGAAGAATATGAAAGGATAGAAATTATGAGCCAAGGTGGGAGAGTTAGCTCCAGATCAGGAGAGAATACACCTCCCCACCCTGCAGGACTGGATGGGGGTGACAAACGTAGACCCCACACGTTAGTCAGTTTGTAGGCGGGAAACTGGGAGAGTCTGTGGTCAAGGTGGAGAGGAGTTGCTTGGTGTCTCAGTTCATTTCATGCTTCTGTAACAGAATACCACAGACGGGTGATTTGTAAGAAACAGAAACGTCTTTGGTTCATGGTTCCGGAATCTGGGAAGTCCCAGGTCAGGGGCCATATCTAGTAGGGCTTTCTTGCTCTATCATAACCTGACAGAAGGCATTACAAGGTGAGAAGACCAAGAGAGATCAAGCTCAAGGCCTGGGCCTTGTACATCTGCCTGCATCCCCTCAGGAGGGAGCCTCAGGACTTAGACGCCTTCCGTAGTCTCCACCTCCCAACACCCATGTTTTGGGGATTTTTTCCCAACACGTGGCCTTTGGGGGACACATTAGAGGAACATTTCCTCTAATTCAAAGAGAAATAGCCCCGAAATATTGCTTTCAACCTCCTAGGGATTTAATTTCTAATCATGACACCAAGCCACCGATTGAGCTTCTTCTCTTTGTTTAACACCATGAGGGAGAATCAGAGGCAGAACTCCCACCTTGGTATTTTCTCCCCTCCCTTTCTGAATTCCCCTTCATCTGGGCCACCAGTCTGCTGTCATTCTGCTTGATCCATCTTTGGAGATTTGGGAGGATGCTACACACCTGCCCCAGCATGGGGTAACTGCTAGTCTTGCAAACATGGTGGCCCAGAAAGACGGTCCCAAGACAGTGGTCTTCTTGAGCTGCCCTGGGTTTACCTGTGGTGAAAGCCAAAGGTCTGGTTGGGGACAGGGTGGGATATCTGCCCCCAGGGAAGTCACAGCCAGACCTCTAAGAAGAGCCCAAGTCACCAAAAGTGGGTGACCTCCGACCACCTAGAAGAGAAGACTGACCACAGAGCCACAATGACCTTTGGCCACCATCTTCACCAAGACAGGTCAGCTGGCAGAGGAGGACAGGACCCAGGAGTCCAGAAGGGGCAGAAGTCACCACACCAAGGATGCTGAGACATCCCCCCTGCCTTGCAAAACCACTGCCACCACATGTTTCCAGAGGTCGTGACCACCTTGGAGCCAGGGAAGAGCATTCTCAGAGATTCTTAGACTTTGTGTTTATTTTTCCTAGAAAGTTTAAGCATAACTGGGAGGCTATTTAGATTTTAGAATCAAAGCTATAAAGCGTATCAGGCTAAAAGTTAATCTCTTCCTTATTAACCAGCAGAGAAGACCCAGAAGAAAGGCAAGGATGTTTGAGATAAACTAAAGGAATATTTTTTAAACCTCCTGCACATGAAGATTTCACTGGGGCTTGAATAGGGCCACGCTGCCGTGCACAGACACCTTCATATCTACTTTACTCTTGTTCTTGATCCCCATTGGCCAGTAGATGACTAAAATATAGAAAAAACAACAAAAAGATAAATAACCCAATTTAAGTATGAGCAAAAGAATTGTTATCTCCCCAAAGAAGATATTCAAATGGCCAACCAGCACACCAAAAGATGCTCCGAGTCACTAGCCATTATCAAAAACACAATGAAATACCACTTCACACCCGTTAGAATGACCATCATTTAAAAAAAAAAATAAGAGAAAGTAATGTGTTGACAAGGACGTGGAAAAATTTAAAACCCTCACACATTGCTGGTAGGAATATAACATGGTGGATCCACTAAAACAGTTTGATGGTTTCTCAGTAAATGAAGCATAGAATTACCCTATAATCTGACAATTCCACTCCCAGGTATATACTCCAAAACACTGAAACTTCAAAACACTTTAAACAAAATATGTACACAAATGTGTAGCATCTCTGTTCACAATAGTCAAGAGGAGACAAGAACCCAAATATCTATTAAGAGGTGAATAGCCACACCACGTGGAATATTATTTAGCCATAAAAAGGGAGAGAAATACTGATGTATCTTACAACAGGGGTGAACCTTGAAATCATGGTGTGAAGGGAAAGGAACCAAACATAAAAGCCCTCAAATTATCATCTGACTCCATATAAGATATCCCAAATAGGCAAATTCATGGTTTGCTGGGCCTGGGGGAAGGGAGGAATGTGGGGGGTGTGAATGGGTTCAGGGTTTACGCTGGGGTGGTGAACATTTTTTGGGGACTACCCAGTGGGATGGTGCATAACATTGTGAAGATGCTTAATGCTACTGAACATCAAAATTATAAATTCAATGCTGTGTGATTTTATCACGGTTTTACAGCTTCATAGGAGAGAACACAGCTGAGAGATCTTGCGCCCATCAGAGTCGCGGCATGAGGAGGCCTTTGTGGTGACGGTCTCTTTGGGTCCTCGCACAATCCTAGGAAGTGACACCATCTCTCCCATTTTGCAGTTGAGGAAACAGAGCCAAGGTGACAGCCCAAGTCCCAGAGAGTGTGACTCGTGACCCTGAGCCTTCAGCCTGGGCACCATTCAGCCAGATGGAGGGAGGGGACTGCTGAGGTCTCCCGTCTTAGGTGACACCACGGCAGTGGCACCCAGCTTGGGATGCCCTGGGTGCTCCTCCTCAGCATCAGCCTGGCAGGTGGGAAACGCTCTTGTAATTGCTTCCAGCTTTTGTCTCCAAGGTATGGAAAACTAGGAGTGGGAAGGGGTCTGGGAGCCATCCTCCCAAAGCCACTGGAAGGGAGCCCAGGAGGACAAGGACGCTCAGGCAGGAGGGATTAGTTGGTGCTAAGTGAAACCTTCTCCTCTGTGAAGAATGCGGGCCTGGCCAAGAGAAGCCACCTCTTGGACAGTTCCCGGCCCTGGACCCTGGGACTCCCCCTTCCCAGCACTGACACCAGCTTCCAACAAAGGAGTCCTGCTAAGAGAGAGGGTGGTGGGGAGGCAAGGGAGGAAGCCACCGCCCCGAGTGGGTGGCCGTCTCCCAGAATTCGCTTCGTCCCGCTGTAGCAGATCAGCAGCGAGGCTTCCGACAGAAGCAACCATCAGAGCAGGCTGGGATGAGCAGAAAGGATGCGTCTGACACTGGCTGTCCCAGCCCTGGTCACCCTGCCTGGGACTCCCTTGGGATCCCATCCAGCGGACCCCTCCCCAGAGGTCACCAGCAGAGGCCCACTCTTGGAAGAGCGGCAAAGACGACTCTCCCTCTGGCTGGGCCTGGCATCAGTGCCCTGAACGTGGGCCTCTCTTTACTCCTCTCTCTGCAGAAACTTTCTGACGGTGTTATTCCTTGGCCTCCTCTGTGCTACCAAATCAAAGTGGCCATGTCCTTTCTGGCCCTCGTGCCGACTCCTGTCGGTTTGCTAGGGCTTCCTGGAGGAGCTCAGCACTGACTGAGCAGAGCTCTGAGTCCATGTCGGAGGCTCAGTAGAAGAGACGACCACTGCTGAGGACAGCTGCCCGCAACGGGGCACTCCCAGGAGCAGAGCAGGGGACACGGCCGCCCCCTGCAGAGTGGGCCTTGGACCCTCTGAAGCTGTGGCTCACCTATGGCTTGGGATAAGCCTCCCTCTTGTCCCAGGTGCCCATGGGAGGGATGAGAAGGGCACTCGTGGCCTGGGGAGCCGCCCCAGGAAGATGCCCTTGGCACAGGTCAGGCTGATTCCTGCTTTCCCCGGGGGGTGGGCTGCTGTGGCTGGGAGGGGCGGCCCTCCCTCCAAGGCTGCTCTGGGCCCGTGTTTGCCCAGGGCAGCTGCAGCCACAGTTTGCTTCTGGTCATGGACAGCTGAAGCTTCTCAGAGCCCAAGCTAAATACTGGCCACCGCGGAACATTCTAGTTTTTCCCTCATGGGCCCCTGGTGAATCGAAAGCCAGAGGCCAGCGGCCCACCTGCCAATTATTACAGTTAATTCAGTGCAGGCGGCGTCAGGCTCAGAGACGGAGTTCTGTCTGCTGCTGGGTGCGGGGCCAGCGGGGGGCGGGAGGGGGCTGGCTGTGGCCACAGGCTCTGAATGCCTCTGTGTGTGCCCTGGCTGGTCCTGGCAGCCGCGGTGGCCTCTTTTGCACCGTGAATCTGGCGCCCAAGTGGGACTTCCATGGGGCCCCTTTCTCCTCCAGCCTGTGTCTAAGATCAGGGTTTTGACCGTGGAGAACTTTCCTTCTTTCTGCCGCCCGCCACCGTCACCCACTTGTTCCGGGGACTCGGTGATGATCGATCACTTGTTTTTAGCCTCTCCTCAGACCCTGCTGCCTCACAGGATCAGGTGGCCATGGGCAGAAAACAGTCACCCTTTGTTTCCGGAAGCCCCTGGGTGAGGGTCCTGTCACCCTTCAGGTGACAGGGATCCTGATTGCTCAAGGTCTTCCCTTCCTGGTTGCTCCTTGAGTGAGTTTGTGAGTTCCCTCGTCCCTAGGCGCTGGGCATGCCCCTGACCAGAGGAGCGAGGCCCTCAAGCAGTACTGGCCCGTGCCCCCGGCTGTACGGAGAGGAGTCCATCTAGACCAGGGAGGCGGAGGCGCTGCCCCAGAAGTTGTCCTCCTAGTGTGGCATTTATGTGGAGCCCTGAGGGTGAGCTGGGTGAGACAAGGCAAGGGGCAGAGGTGGGACGGCAGGTTCAGGAGAGGAAACAGAGTGCAAGCACCAAGCACCAAGACGTAGGTCCAGCTGGCAAGTCCAGGGTCAGGAAGACAGCGAGCTGGAGGTCTAGCACGGTTCAAGCTGCAGCGGGCAGGAGGTGGTCATGCTGGACCTTGGAGGCCATGATAAGAATGTTGGTCTTCTTCTTCAGGATGCGGGGATTGACGGGATGATTTGGGCAACAAATCATGTTGAAAGGTGCCTTCTCTGAGTGGCCCAGGACGGGGAACCTCCTGCTTTGGTGGGTATGGCTTGAATGTGTTCCCCAAGGGTTCTTGTGGTGGAGGCTTGGTCCTCAGGTGGTAGAACCTTTAAAAAGTGGGTCCAGTTGGAGGTCATTACTGACCGCTCCCCATCTCTCTCTGGCTTCCTGTCTGGTGATATGATCTTCCCTCTATCATGTGTTCCCATCATTGTGATGCCATCCACCATGAGGTCCTCACCAGAGCTGAGCTGATGCAGGCACCCTGCCCTTGAATCTTCAGAACTGTGAGCCAAATAACCTCTTTTCTTTATAACATTATCTAACCTCAGGAACTCCACACTAGTAATGGAAAATGGACTAATACAAGCATCCCAAGTTTGAGGTACATCACCTCTGCTTCTGTTTGTACTGTTGATATGATACCTGGCTCTTGGATGTTGTCTCCAATGACTAAGAAATGGAAGTCATTTAATGACATGGCTGCCCATGTCAGTACTACACCAGTGCAAAGATGGCAAATCATACTCCCTGACTTAGGTAACCCTGAGTGGAGTGAACAGACCCAGACTCAGTGAGTACCATGCCCAGAAGAGGAAGTCATGACTTATTCCAGATGGGTAGGGCTAGGGATGCATGGAGGGGAAATGCATTTGAGCTGCATCATGAAGAGTGTCTTGGAGAAAGGTCATCGAAGTCACAAGGCCAGAGGTCCAGAGGTGTGAAGGGCATGAGCTTGGGGCCAGGGCTCAGAGGGAATGTTTGATCACCCCATATGTCTCCTGACCCTAGAACATTTGAACCTCCTTAGTGACCCAGACAGTGGGCGGCCGATGAGATCCACATGTTGGGAGGCGTCTTCTCTGGGTGGTGCAGGAGGGGGGGCCTCATTCCAAGCACCATGCTCTGACCTTTGCTGCCCCCTGCTGGGAGGGCATGATGCTGCAGCTTGCTGGACATGTCCCTCTTGCATCAAGAACTAGCTCTGTCCTCTGTGACTGGCAGCATCAAGGGACGCTGGATTGTGGCTTCTAACAGCTTTCCCATGCATCTTTGACAGGCCTATCCTGGGAGATCTCTGAACCAGGAAACTAGTCTAAAAAAATCCCTACCTGCCCAGGGTTCCAGGGGATCCTGTGCCCTGTGCTCCCCTCTGGCTTTAGCAGCAGCAAATGTCTCCTCACAGGGACCCAAATCCCAGTAGTCACCTTAATCACATGGTGCAAGGGTCTATTTTAGTTACATAAACAGAGCTGTCTACATTTGGATTCCTGGGCTGGCTGCAGGAATCTGTAAACAGCGTGGTGTACGTGTTTCACAGAGAGTTGCCAGGACAGGCTCGCTTTCCCAGTGCTGTTGTCCAGTTTTTCCTTTTATAGCGAGTCCGGCTGGGAAAGGGAGACAGAGCTTATTTGGGAATGGAGGACAATCTGTCAGGCAGATCCCTCTCTCCCACCCCACTCACCACGACTCCTCTCCTGCAAGTTTGAGGTAAGACTGAACCTGGACAAGGACTCTCTCCTCAACGCTAGCTTCTTGGACATATAAATATAAACCTCAGGAAAAACAAATTTGGGTAGATTTTATTTCCAGAAGGGTAACTGGAAAGTTTGAAGTTTGAGGCCGATTCTAAAAACTGATGTCCCTATCTGAACCGAGACCCCCATATGACGTCAGGATGTGCCAGTGGAGTCCCCTTTTCTGCTCCCTCCCGGGATCTCTCCCGAGCTTCAGGCAGGGGCTCCGGGCTCCAGGCTCCAGCACAATGACCGTGGTAGCCCAAAGGGAAAACAGACATTCATCTTGTTCCTTCATTGACCATGGATGAAGCATCTCTTGAGGTTGGATGCTGTATTCATCTCAGTGAGAGATACAAAGCACAATCTGTTGGCATCAAAACACTTCATTGAAAGGTGTAGTTATTAAGAGTCACTTAGATGGATTTTGGATGGCAGAGGAAATTGACTTTAACTTGATATATGTTTGCTAAATGAATGATTGAATAAATGATCTGGCTTTGAGAATGAAGCCTACTACAGTGGTTCAAGTTGAATCTTAATCTCAAATCAATGCAGTTTAACTTTTGCTTCAACTTAAAGCTAGGGTTTCCAAATATAGGGCTTTGCTTAGGACCATGGGACTCTTCAGGGCTCAGGATGGACAGACACCAAGTTGAAATTCAAAGAAAAGAGAACTAGGAAGAAAGATTCCTGTATAGAAAATATGCAAATTGGGGAAAATAACCACAAGAGATCATTGGATCTGAGGATGTACAAACCATTTGTTTTCTCCTTTCACATTTTAGTGTGGGAGAACAAAGCAGCAGAAAACAACACATCCACACAGAAAGAAATGGGGAAATCATCTGGCTATGAGGAATTAGGCATTGCCGCCCAAACAAAAGGATTTCAGTTCTTAAACATACTCAAACAAACTTAATATTAAACGAAGCCACTGATATGCTTTAACTTCAACTACACAAAGAACTGCAAAGAAATGCAGGGCTTTTAAATCGCTCAAAATGCATAAGGCTTTGGGACACGTCTATTTTTCAGAAACACCCACATTCAGAAAGGTTGAAGTTGGAATAAGCAGAAGTTGATACCAATTGAGGTTTAGTGGAAACATTTCTTTATTATACTTCAATGTGGTGTTTCTTTGCTTTTTACTGAAAGTAAAAAGTGCTCATTTTAGAAAGACGTGCAGATACTAATAGTGGTTTTTAACAGCGCATAGATGCCTGCTATTTTGGTGCAGAGCTCAATGTTCTAGAAACGCCAGCCTTGAGTTGGAAGCATGCAGTGCAGCAGAAGGGTCTTGGCGTGTCTCACTGATCTAGAGGAGGGCGAAAGCTCTTCTCTGGCGCCACCTGGTGGTCAATACCCAAACCATTTTGCACGTTTAAAACCTGAAAACCCCAAACATTGTTGAACGTATCTTGTACCATGAGGAGTTACTCAAAGGAATGACCTAGACCTGATTCCTTTATTCCAAAACTTTTTAGTCAGAGATTGTGATGATTTTTTTAAGAGCCATTTCCCCCGTCATCTGTCAGATGGGTGCCCTGTAACCACCATGTGGAGTCCCAGATCCCAGAGCCCTGCAACATTACTGTGTCAACTACAGGACTGCTGACAGTATTGGCAGGCAGGTGGGGTGAACCCCAGAGAGCTGGCTGCGGGCTGTCGTTTCAAATTGCATTTGAACCTGGTGCCATTAGTAATTTCCTGAGAGTAGATAATGCAGCGCTGCTTTAAGGGTCGAGCCCTGTGAGAATCTGAAAGTGCAGCCGGAGCTGGTCTCTCTAATGGCAGCAAAGCACAAGGTCACATTTCATAGGCCAGACTTTTCCCAGCGGCTTGAACAGAACTCTTATGTGGATGTTATAAAGAGGAGGCATTTCTGCCTGGGGCTGGGCAAACAGAGGGAGATGAGAGTAACACAAGATTTAAATTCAGAGGAGGTGCTGGCCAAGACTTCTCAGTGTCTGGCCTCCTTGCTCTGGGAGCAACCAACTGGACTGGGTCCTCTTGAAGGCCCCATGTGTCCGAACATTCTGGAGACTTGGGAGGTCATAACCAAGGGGTACAAACCACAACCTTGCTGGAGAGAACAGGAGAGTTCGCAGCAGCTCTACTGGTAACAGCAAGACACTGGGAACAACTCAGACATCGCTCAACAGGACACCTGAATGGGGAAGCATCTGTACACTGGAATGCTACTTGACAATGAAAAGAGAGCAGCTGTTGATGTTTTCAATGACAGGGTGGGGGCGTGGATCTTGAGGGCATTAGACAGACTGAAAAAAAACTAATCTCAAAAAGTCACCTAGTGTATGTTCTTATTTCTATAACATTCTCAAAATGACAGATTTATAGAGGGACACCTGACCTGATTAGTGGAGATGCAGGGCTAGGGATGGGAGAGAGGGGTCCACTATCAAGGAGCAACATGAAGGGGTTCCTTAAGGGTGCAGGAGCAGTTCTGACCTTGGTTATGGTGCTGGTCCCCAGACCTGTCAATCAGGCAGGTGCACACCCAATTGAGTGTATCTGAAAACAGTGAAATCTGAATGTCGTCTGTGGTCTAGCTATCAGTGTTACATCAACGTCAATCACCTGCTATTGATGGTCACACTATGGTTACTTCTAATATTGCCACTGGGAGAAACTGGATGAAGGGTACACAGGACTCACATACTTTTGAAATTTCCTATGAGTCTCTAATTATTTTTGTAAAATGTTGAAATGTATGGAAATGTAAAACAACAACAAAAAATCTTCCCCTGGGCCACCTCCTTTCTCATTTAATTTCTTTTAAGGTTTTCTTTTCAGATTATCTATAGTTAAGATGTCCACCACAATGTTTGGACACACCTACAGAGTGAAGTAATTAGTACAGTTAATCTATTGCGTCCATCACTTTCTAAAAAAGACCCAGCCCTGCCCTCTGGCGCTGCGTGCTGCAGTTAGAGCGGCCGAGAGCTGCCCGTCCAGAGCCTGGCAAGGCTCGCTTTATTGTCTGCAGAGGTGGAACCTCTGGACCTCCAGTTTCATGAGCCTTGCATCTTGACAGCACTGTGGGGACACAGTGTGGCAGATTGGAACACCACAGCCTCCGAGGAGCTTTTCTTCCTCCAGCCCTTTTTCTTCCTCCAGGGGAAGCAGCCTGTCCTGAACACCCTGTGCAGCCAGGCTTGAGACAAGGAACCTGAGCGGGAACCCCGGGAATTCTGCAGACAGGACAGCAGGTCCCTCCGGGCTGCCCTTTCCTGGATGCTCATTTGGTGGTGCTGTCCCCCGGGGGCTGCTAATCAGAGGCGAATTCTTAAAACCACTCCCCTTTGGAATCTGGGAGATGCCTGGATTAATTTTAAACTCTTTTAATTTTTATAAGATTCTCTTCTTTTTATTGTCTGGCAGGGTGAAGTGACTACCAGAGGCAACCAAGTCAGCACACCACTGCCCACATCCACCGGCACGTTTACATGATCCATCAAGGTGCCATGCGCAGGCTGGGAGAGGAGCCTCCCTGGGGCCGGGGAGGAACCGCTGGCCTGTTCTAAATTTCCAACGAGGCAGATTCCTTTCAAAAACTTTTCTTAAGGGAGCAGGTGCTTGGCTGTAGAGGATGTCACCAGTGACACTGAGTCTGAGTGCCTCTGGAGAGCAGGAGGGCAGGGTGACAGGGTGTTTCCCACCCTGGACACTCTGTCCTTGGCTTCTGTCTTTGAATGAGAAACAGAAGCTCCAGAAAACAACAACAACAACAAAACATTTAAAATTCTGCCCAAACAAAGCGCTCTGGGAATAAGGAAAGATATCATCAAGAATACATATATCTGTCTCAGAAATGGCACAGCATTCAATGAATATTGAATAGAAACATTAAATATTTTATTTTCAAATAAAATAGTTTAGACTTATACAGAACTAGAATAATTTCTACAATATATGTCCTCATCATTCCTCCATATTTCTTTAAATTTATAAGACTCTCTTTTTCATTGTCTGTAAGGTGTACAACTTAATATGTATGGAGAGAGAGAAATCATTACTACTGCCAAGCCAATAACATCTATTTCACATCATCTACTAACATGTCTACGGTGTTCGCACACAGGTGGGAAGAAAGCATCTAAAATCTACTTTCCTGGCAAACTTCCAGGGACAGTGCTTACAGTTGCTTTTCTTGATCAAACAACACAAGACCACACACCTGGAAAGGTCTTCTGGGGGCCCTTAGAGGAACCTGGGTTCCCAGCAGAGGTAAAGAGGGCAGGGATTCTCGGCAAAACGGGGAGCGGACGGAGTTGGCTCTTAGGCCCCTCCTGTGCCCCTCGTTTATGTTGATCTGCTTTTTCTTACAAGAGCCCCCAGGCCTCGCACAGCTGAGGGGCTAAGGAAAGGTCCCTCCAGCCCTGGGAAGGTTCTCATTAAGTCAGCTGAGACAAAGTAGCAACAGGCAGACCAACAGGAGAAGAAGCTTAGGGCTGACCAACCTGCAGGTGGACAGTCTGAAACCAAGGGCCAGGAAGGACTGAAGCCCCAATAGGGTTCTGAGCTCCAGAGTCCTGGGGACTCTGGTGGAGGTGGGCCTCTGGTGGAGGTGGAGGGAGGAGAGGCATGATGAACAAGGTGGTCCTGTGGCCCGGGGGTCCCAGGCAGCTGCCTCAGGAGCACTGGGGGAAAGTCTGTCTGTCTGCTATCCTGATCTCCTTCCTCTTGGAGGTTCTTCCCTTGGGCAGATGAAGGAGCCTCAGGGAAAGCCTTCCTTCCCCTCGGATGGACAAGGAGGGCTGGGGGAGGTCAGGAGGGCTGGGGGGAAGATCAGGAGGGCTGGGGAGAAGGTCAGGAGAGCTGGGGGGAAGGTCAGGAGGGCTGGGGGGAAGGTCCGGGGGGCTGGGGGAGGTCAGGAGGGCTGGGGAAGGTCAGGAGGGCTGGGGCGAGGTCCAGAGGGCTAGGGAGGTCAGGAGACCTGGGGTCTGAGGCTGCTTTCTGGTTCATGCTTTTTCATGGCTTAGGAAAAAAAACAAAAAACTGTAGTGATTCCTCAGTCAAAAGGTGTTTTCCACTCCAGAATGATTGTCGCCTCTTCTAATATTGTGAAGTGGGGCCCAGAGAAAGCAGAAGCTGAGGGTTCAGCTGTAGGAATCTACCGCTATTTCTTAGCACCGCTATTTCCAGTTTTTCAGAAAACCGTGACACTCACACGAATATCATCAAAGAAAACCCGTTTCCTGAGTCCCATTTAGAAACTTCAGGTTTTGTTCACGCGTTTCAAAAAGTGAAAAGTTTCTTTTTCCAGCATCTATTTGATTGAAAGATTGCTTTTGGTGCCTTCTTGATTGGGTTGTTGATTTCATCACAGGTAGAATCTAGACTTGTCCCCATCCGTTGGGGATACTTTGGGACAGTTTGTTTAAACAGACACAGACTGCACAGCACAGACAAGGTCCCTGTTGTCATGGAGTTTAAGTTCTGGTTAAAGACAGGGAAAGGAAAAAGGATCCATTAAGCTGGATAACTTCAGAGTTCAAAGGTGCAGTGCGCAGCTGTGCAGGATGTGCACACACCACTCACACTGTATCCAAGTGAATGCTGTCCTCTGGGCTGTGCAGTGCCCAGCCTGTGCAACAGTATGGGGCAGCCCTGTGCACTTCAGATAATACAAAATACTCCCAGGAAAATAAAAATGGTGTTTGGTGACTGGGTGGGAGTCAGTGGTACAGATCGGTGGTGAAGGAAAAGCCTGACTCAGAAGATGCCATTTGAACTGGAGATGGGATGAGCTGCTCAAAGACCTGTGGGAAAGGACCAGTGCGATGACACTGTGGCAGACTGGATGAGAGACCCTCCACGACCTCCCTCTGCCCCTGAGGCCTGTGCACGTGCTGCCTGAGGTGGTGGAGGGACCCTAGGGCTGATCAAGAGGAATCTTGGGATGAGAAGGTGATGCAGGGTGGCCCAGGGGAGCCAGACGTGATCCCAAGGGACCTCGAGAGAGGGAGACAGGTGGGTTAGAGTGGGTGGCAGGGGACGTGCCATGACAGCAGAGATCGGAGGGTGCCAGAAAGAGCCCAGGAGCAGGGGAACATGGACACAGCATCCTGGTCCTGACCCAGGGACGTTCGCGTGCACTTGACCTCCAGAACCTGAGGATAGTAAACCGTTATGGAGTCACGAAGTTTGTGGTGATTAGTTCCAACAGCGAGGGGGACCCTAAGGCAGGTGCCACAGTAGAAAAGAAGAGCAGGGAAGCAGGATCAGTCTAGTGAGGGAGGCTGAGATCGGAGGCAGGGCCAGGGCTGGAGGCTCATGCCCGAGGGGCTGCCCTGGGCGTTGGGAGTTCACTCTGAGGCCAGGGGAATCCACGGGGGGATCCTGGAGGGTTGTAAGAGGGGCAGCACGTCCGGGCGTCTGGGCTTGGGTCTCTGGGAGGTCGCGCCGGTTGCTCTTGAGGACATCTGGACGGGGCGGAGCAGTGGGCAAGCACCCCACTGTCCAGGTTTGAAGAGAAGTGACCAGGTTGGGAGACCCTGTGAAGGGTCGGTGAGGCCACAAAACCAGCAGAGGGGTGACAGTCACCGTCGGGGGTCACCTACTGGGCACAGGAGAAAGGTGACGCAGGGTGGCCCAGGGGAGCCAGACGGGATCCTAAGGGACCTCGAGAGAGGGAGGCAGGCGGGTTAGAGTGGGTGGCAGGGGACGTTCAGAGGGGCTCCCTGTGCAGAAACGGAACCAACAAGGCTCAGGGCAAAGGGCCACGGACAAAGGGCAAGAAGAAAGGCCAGCTCTGAGGATAGGTGTCCGCTTGGCTCCTGAGACGGCGGAAGCTGTTCTTTGCACTGGTCCATGGCACCATAGCCCACGTGCTTCCCAGGGAGACTGGGGTGACCATTGAGTTTATGAAGGTTCTGGGGGTCAGTGCCCCCCCCCAGCCGGTGGACAGATTCACACCCTGTGCCCAAGACGCGCAGAGGCTTTTCTTTAACGAGAGGCAGAGCCAACAGTATTTCTAGTAGATTGGGTGCAGGCGATGAGCAAGAGGAAGGAACCAGAGCTGATTCTCAGGTTTGGGCTGACGTAACTGAAGGGGGAGGAACTGGAGAAGCAAATTTCCTGGGGACTAAGAGTTCTGTTCGGATATTTGAGGTTGAGAGGCCTGTTAGACACTCAAGTGGGAACATCAAGTAAGATTTTGGACATTTGAACCTGAAGTAAACAGGAGAGCCCTAGACAGGGGACATAAATCTCCAAGGAACCTACATACACGTGGATTTTTAAGAAATTGACAATAAAGTAGCGTGATTTACATAAATTTGCACATATCCACTTTAAATGTACAGTTTGACGAGTTCTGACAAACGGATTCACCTAAATAACTACGGCCACTGTGAAGACACAGGACAGGACAATCACCCCAGGGTCCTCTCTCCACCCTTTGCAGTCAGTCTTCCCCTGGTCTCCTTTCTATCATTGTAGATTATAGTTTGCCCACTCTGGAACTTCTAGAAATGGGATCATACAGTGTAACTTCTTTTGTGTCTGCTTTCTTTTCCTCTGATGGTGATTTGGAGATTCATCTGATGGTGTTTTTGCATGTATTACAAGTTTGTTCTTTTTTATTGTTGAGCAATATTCCATTGAATGGATATACCACAATTTGTTTACCCACTTATCCAATGGGGAATACTTGGATTGTTCTGGTTTTAGTTCTCATGAACAAAGCTGCTCTGCATATTCATGTATAGGTTTTTGTGCGTGGGGGGGGCATACATTTTTTATTTCTCTTGGGTAAATATCTAGAGGTTGGGGCCATATGGTAACTTTCTAAGAAACTGCCAAACTGTTTCAAAGTATTTGTCATGATTTACATTCCTACCAGTAATATATGGAGCCTCCAGTTACCAACACTTGGTTTTGCCAGTCTTTTTACATTTACCATTTTAGTGGGGTATGTAGTCGTATCTCCTGTCGTTGTACGTTATGTCTGGGTTAATCAGCTTTTTACCACTGTGACCAAAGTGCCTTTCAAGAACAACTTAGATGAGAAAAAGTTTACTTTGGCTTGTGGTCAGAGGTCTCAGTCCATGGTTGGCTGGTCCCAAGGCAGAAACATCCTGGCAGAGAAAGGTCTCAACTCACTGCAGCCAGGAAAGAGACAGACAGACAGACACGGGGGTGGGGTGGGGAGAGAGTGAGTACAGAAAGAGGCCAGGGACAGATACAGTCCCCAGGCCATGCCCTCAGTGACCCATCCTCCAGCCATACCCCAGCTACCTGTGGTCACCACCCTGTAGTCCATTCAGGTTGTTAATCCATCAAACGGGGGTCCAGCCCTCACTGTCCTGAGCCAACACTTCACCTCTGAACTTCGCATTACCTGACACATGAGCTTTAGGGGAACATTCCAGATCAAACCACAAGTTCCAAGGATGTCGAGAATTCATATGCTTACCATCACAGACGTTGTTTTTGGTCATGTGTCCGTTAAAATCTTTTGTCCATTTATATTGAGTCATTTGTTTTAAAATCATTAGTTCAGTAATGTTTAGATCACGAGAGCCGTGACCTCAGAGGTCCATTCTAGGTTGAATGGACTGACTGGGTGGTCACTGTAGGTAGGTAGCGTGTGGCTGGAGGAGGTGGGTCACTAGCGCACACCCTGCTTCCTGACCCCGTCCTGAGGTGAGCAGCCTTCTTTCACTGGGCCCTTCCCCATGATTTGTCACCTCATCATTGGATTTGCAATGCATGGGTCATTTTAAAGACTTGAGGAACTGCTACTGTAAGCTGGGCACAGAGGTGCACGCCTGTCATCCCAGCTACTCAGGAGGCTGAGGTAGGAGGATGGCCAGGTGGAGGCCAGCCTAGGTAAATCAGCAAGACCTTATCTAAATAAATAAATAGAACTGGGGATGTCCTTCAGAGGTACACACTCCTGGACTCAAACCCAGCACCAAGAAAAAACAAACCAACAGTAACCTCCCCAAACAAACAAAAGAGACCTCCTACTGTGAAGACACTTCCTGAACACCGACAGGAAGGGACTTGCTTCTTTAGAATATGCTCAGGCTGTGCATTCGGCTAGACTTCAGCAGCTGCCTTGTTAAACTGCCTCTACCAAACCACATCTGGCTCTGCACTGTCAGCTAGTTCTGAGGAACTTCATTAAAACAAACAAACAAACAACAAAGAGGTCTGGTTTCAATGGGCACAGCTATCCATGCCCCGGCTCCTCTTAAAAGAGGAAAGGACATTTCCCAGCAGAGGAGAGAGGTAACGAGGCTTCCCAGGATGTTGGAAGGGGAACCCTGCAAGGGACAGCTCTGTGGCAGGCTCAGGGGTGACCAGGGCAGGGCAGGGAAGAGGGGGCACCTCTGGGGAGGCCTTGAGGATAAGTGAACAGATTATGGGCAGGTCAGACCTGCAGAAAAACGCATGGGGACAAGTGACGCAGCCAGTGAGCAGGAGGAGGGCAAAGACATCCAAGTTAAGGTTTAAAACATAGAATAATCGTTAACGTCAAGAAAAACAATGCACACAGGAGAGATGCAACTTCAGTTCAGGGGTTGGCTTACCAAAGGATAATATCTGTTTTTTCAAACAATAACAGTGCAAACCATAAAGTTGGAGTTAACCCTGAATTGTGATGCGATTTTTTTTATTAGCTACACATGACAGTACAATGATCTTGGCAATTCATACATTTCAATCAAATGGGGTATAATTTCTCATTTTTCTGATGGTACAGATTGCAGAAGTGATACGATTTTTTAATGCTAAATTGTGAGTGCTGAGGATGGGAAGGAGGGAAGAGGGTGTGGCCATAGCAGGAAGTCAACAGATCCTAAAATGATAGGACTCACAGAAGCAAGAGAGAAGGGTGGCCACCATGACAATAAGTGCTGGCGAGGATGTGGGGAAAAGGCACACTCACACATTGCTGGTGACTGCAAATTGGTGTGACCACTCTGGAAAGCAGTATGGAGATTCCTCAGAAAACTTGGAATGGAACCACCATCTGACCGTTATCCTACTCTTTGGGATATACCCAAAGGACTTAAAATCAGCATATTACAGTGACATGACCACGTCCCTGTTTACAGCAGCTCAATTCACAAAGCCAAAATGTGGAACCAACCTAGGTGCCCGTCAACACATGAATGGATAAAGAAACTGTGGTACATATACACAATGGAATATTACTCAGCCATAAGAAGAATGAAATTATGGCATTTGCCAGTAAATGGATGGAGCTGGAGACTATCATGCTAAGTGAAGTAAGCCAGTCCCCCCAAAACCAGAGGCTGAATATTCTCTTTGATACGCAGGTGGGAGTGGGGTGGGGAAAATAGAAGATCATTGGATCAGACAAAGAGGAAGGAAGGGAAATAAGGGGGGATGGGAATAGGAAAGACAGTAGAATGAAGCGGACATCACTTTCCCACGTTCATATATGAATACGCTGTCAGGCAACCCACACATGCACCACAAGAATGGCAAGTCATTCTCCATGCAGGTATCATATGTCCAAACACATTCTACTGTCATGTGGAACTAAAAATAAAAAAATTTTTTAAATGATTAAAAAAAAATCAGGGTGGTACCCGAGGCTGGAGAGATGAGGGGAGAGGGAGGACATAGTTAAAGTGTACAGAACCTCAGTTAGACGGAGAAATAAGTTTGATTTTTTTTTCTTTTTAGATCTATGGCACATCAAGATGAGTGCAGTAATAGTAGGTGCAGTACATTTCGATATTGCTAAGAAAGTAAATCTCAAATATTCTTATCACAAACAAGTCATGTATTTGAGGTGATGGGTTGGTAATTAGCTTGATGTACCCATCCTACATGGTGTGCAAGAATCACAACCTCACCGTGTCCTTCACACCTCTATAAACTAGGATTTGGTGACATACAATGAAAACACAGCCAATATGAGGTATTTTCCAGCAAGTCTGGTTTGAGACCGAGAGACACCAATGGATTTCGAAGATCCCCAAAGAAAAGGACCCCCCTCTCTCCATGCCGGTCATTTGTCCTTAGCCATCGTGGGAGTTCCTGGGAGCACTCCTGTTGCTCTGTGGGGTTGTGTCAGTGGAAGTAGCCCAAGAACAACCCTGGTGGCTCGAGAGGCAGATTTGATGAGAAACAAAGCCTCCTACAGCTCTGCTCTTCTGAAAGAGTCTTGGTTGTCGTCGGTGCTGGAGGTGGGGCTGAATAACATCCAATAAAGAAACTGAGGTATGTACACAATGGAATATTACTCAGCCATAAGAAGAATGAAATTATAGCATTTGCCAGTAAATGGATGGAGCTGGAGACTATCATGCTAAGTGAAATAAGCCAGTCCCCAAAAAACCAGAGGCCGAATATTCTCTTTGATACGCAGGTGGGAGTGGGGTGGGGAAAATAGAAGATCATTGGATCAGACAAAGAGGAAGGAAGGGAAATAAGGGGGGATGGGAACCACCTGGATTTCAAAACCATATGCCCTCTGCAGGCAGAAGAGCCCTGTAAAGATGTGGGCTATGGTTTGGTTTTCAAAGAGAAGATTTGCTTTTCTGTATCCTGTTTTCTGGGCAGATACCATTTGACTCTCTCGTTGGAGGCAATGCCGAGCAGATCTATTGAGAGCCGGCAGCAGATATCCAGGAGCAGGAGAAGCCTGGCAGGGGAGGCATGGGCACCTCTCTGCCCTCCATCTTCTCCAGCCTCTACTGAAGGCTGGGTCATATTTACACTCTGTTCTGCATCCACCTCTCACTCCAGGTCTTCATTCCCCTCCCCACCTTTTGTTATGGCACTGGGGATCCAACCAAGGGCATCACATGGGCTAGGTGAGCTCTCTACCACTGAGCTATGTCCTAAGCCCTTTCTGTTATCTTTATTTTCAGTCTGCCCAAGCTGGCCTTGAACTTGAGATCCTCTTGCCTCAGCCTCCCAAGTAGCTGGGACTACAGGTGTGTGCCACCATGTCCCATTCATTCCAGATTCTCAATCTCAGTTTTGTGTATTGTGTTGTGGAATATAGGTAAGAACTAGCTAAGAGTAAACAATTAAGAAGCTGCTTTTCACCTGGTGCTAGAACTTTCTATTCTACGTTAAGAGCTGGCCAAGTTCTACTTTTCTCTGGCATGTCTTCCTGCTTATTTTTCTTAAACATCATAGCGAAAGCAAAACATGTAGGACACTTACTACATGCCGAGTTGCATACCAAGTATTGTAGTTCCAACATCTCATCTGATCACAGCCTAATGTAGTAGGAACTTCTATCTCCATCTTGTGATTGCAGAAACCAAAGACCAGGATCGCTAATCAGTTCTCTCCCCTGGCTTGTCAACCTCCAGCGCCAAGCTCTTAAACTCTGTTCTGCCTTCAGTGACCAGAGTGTGGCCTTGCACTTTGCTCGGCCCCACCTGGGCGGGAGTGAAGTTACGCCGCCAGGGCTGCTTCAGCAGGGACTGGACTCTGTTCCTCCAGTCCACCAGCAGGGGGCACCACCACCCAGTGGAATCCTCACTCCTGCCCGGCTAGCAGGACCTGCAGGGCAGCTCCGTTGGACCTTCCAACATTTCCTTTCTGGTTGGCTTTGCCTCGTCTTGTTCAGTGGGGCCAACCCTGAGGGCAAACAGTGTACTGAGAAGCTGGTGCAAGTACAGGTTCTTTAGAACACACCTGATATGTACACTAACTTTACCTTTCTTCACCACCCAGCGTGCTTCAGACCACCTTTTAATGAGAAAAGCAGAGGACCATTTAATGAGAAAATCCACTTGTGAAATAAAGTTCACTTCCTTTTACATGGCCACAGCCCAAGTCACAGAGTCACTAGAGTCATCCGCCTGAGTCTCAAGGGATCTCGGGTGAGTGTGACCTCTAGCCAGCACTGGGACTGGGCCCTAATTCTGGCTACGTGTCTCCACCCTCTGACCTCCTGCCTTCTCTGTTCCTGGATTCCTCGGCTGTCAAGTTCATCCTGCTTTACACATTGGGCTGCAGTAAGGTTCATGAAATTAATATAACAAACATTTGAGGGAAGAACCTGGCATCCGGTATGTATTCATTCCTAACAGCTCTTATGATGTCCCACTCTGTCCAATTCCCACCACGACAGAAAAGGACCTTTGGGTAATTAGAGTTTGTTTGGCTCTTCGTGGGTCTTTAAACACTTTGTTGGACTTGCTTTCGTTTCTCTATATAGTTAATACCTTTGTGACCAGTTTCTATTTTACAAGACAGCAATGTTGCTATGAAGTCGATTGGAAATGGTCCCAGAGAGGGTATTGAAATAAAATTCAGCACATGGGGAGGTCTTCAGAACATCAGCACTTGTCTGGAGTCATGCTGCCTTCTCGCCAGTGCTCAGCGTCCACTGGGAGATGGCCCGTTCACCTCATCCTCCTAGGACCCCTGACTCCTGCACATGTCTGGCCCGGAACCGTGGTCCACTGAGGCACATTGCTGAGAAGAGATTCACTACGCCCAGGTACCTCCCTGGCCAAAGATGGCATCATGGGGCCCAAAGAGGGAACTTGGGCCACTCTGCCCAAAGCCAGGCTCCACACAGGCACACCCCATCAGGCACCAAGGTTAATTCCAGCCG
Organism: Marmota monax; assembly: GCF_021218885.2. Taxonomy (NCBI): domain Eukaryota; kingdom Metazoa; phylum Chordata; class Mammalia; order Rodentia; family Sciuridae; genus Marmota; species Marmota monax. The sequence goes on from NW_026695235.1 coordinate 4,300,973, forward strand.
CCCGCCAGTGTTTAACTTTCCACAGAAGATTAGATTAAACATTCGGGTTCGTAAAAGCCTAGGATTGCAGGCTGCAGTTAGCAAGGGCTTAGCTGGTCATAAGCTGAAGGTGCTCAGCGGCCTGAGATGTAGGCACAGTCCTGAAGAGCTCCTAACGCCACCAAGGAGGCTCGGAGCAGCCGGGCTCAGCCAAGGCCGTTCGTGTTGCTCACACACTGCCTACGTAAGTTCTATGGAAAATTGAAAAGTCTTTATATTTTGAGGAATTAGGTAACAAATTTTTCTCCTTTCTGTTTCTCAAACACTGTAAAATAAATGATTTTTCTGGCATGTGGCCTGGCCCACCTGCCCAGCTCCCTCCCTCTCTCCTTTCCTTCTGTCTTTCCTTCCTTCCTTCCTTCCTTGCCTCCTATTTTCTTTGCTCATTTCTCCAGCAATTGCCTTTGGATGAAAATTCTGGAAGACGTTTTCTTTGGAAATGGGAGATTTGTGGTAAATGTATGACTCTCTTCTCAGCAATGTGCCTCAGTGGACCACGGTTCCGGGCCAGACATGTGCAGGAGTCAGGGGTCCTAGGAGGATGAGGAGAATGTGGCCACCTCCCAGTGGACGCTGAGCACTGGGGAGAAGGCAGCACGACTCCAGACAAGTGCTGAAAAATGTGATTACATTTTTCCTATTCTTGACATAAAAATAAAAGATTTTGCTGCCCTTTGTAGGCCCAAGTGATTCCAGGAATCCGTCGTCTTTCAAGACAAGAGAACTTTGGGTTTGGGGGTCAAATGAATGTTGCTTTCCTGATAGTGTCCAGATGCCATTGTCGTGAATTACATATTTAGGACAAGGAGAACTGGAATTACGGATCATCCTATCGTCTGGAGACAAGGCACAGTGAATTGATGTATGGAAGCTCAAACCAAGGTCTTATTAGTCTTTTATTTTTTACCCAAGTGAGCTGGCCAGCCACAGGCCTTGGAGTCAGGCAGCTATTGGAATGTGTGACCTCTGTGAGGACAGAGAGAGCGCGGGCACTGATGTGGGTCACTCGGGTTCTAGTCTGGTCACTGTGGTCAACTTGAGAGCCCTGTGATCTCAGGCAAGTGATTTCAGCTCTCTAGGCTATAATCATGCCACCTCCCAAAGACTAAGCCAGTCTAAATAACCTCTAGGGGCCCATCTTGTTCTGTGTGATGCGGTAAGAACTGTTAATTGGAAATGTAATTTCCATTAGGTTGAACTACATAAAACTGCCGATATTTGACCATTTAAACCTAGATAAGTGGCAATTTCATATGATTCAAGAGAACACATTAATATCTGAGTTGGTATTAACAACGTAAACGCCTATTACAGTGTTTACGGTAGGATAAGAATGGTTGATGCCTGTGAGTTCAACAGTTATTCTGGAAGTCAGAACTTCAAATCAACTCACCATTTGAATATGTTTTAGCATAATGCCCATCAATGAAACCACTTTCATACACCACAATTTGGATTTTTCCTGTGGTCATGCACATCTTGTGCATCGGTATTCAGAATCGCTGTGGACCCCAGTTTCTCAACCTGGCTGACGGTCAGCACTTAGATACTTAATCCCACAGGCCCTTTACAGCCCTCTGATCAGGTCTGAACAAAAAGCACTCCTGCTCTGCTTAGCAGTGAACCTCTGTCCATGTGAGGAGAGCTGAACAAATAACTGGGGTACCTGCCTCTCACTCTCAAGGGCTGGCAAAGGCTGAATCCATGACTCCAGAGGAACTTGGCGCTCAGGGTTCTCATCTCACGTGCAGACTTCTCTCAGCACACCTGAGGATCTTTAGCTTAGCAACATGGCTCTTTTGTGTCTTTTTTCAGTTGTTTCTGTGTTCCACTGTTTTTCCAATTTGACTTCTCAAATGGAAACTGAATTCTCTCGAGAACAAGGCAGAGGGGATAGAAAAGGTGGGGAAATCACAACATTCTTTTTGGGTGAAGTCGTCCTGCCGCACCACATTTCCAGGGTTCACCTTGGTGTGGGCAGAGGGTGGGGAGTTGGCCCTTGAGAGAGGACGCTGGTGTGAACTCACCTGTCTCCTCCAGGGTGAAAGACACGGGCCAAGTCTAGCGTGGACCAAGCCCACAGAGAGCTGTGCTTTCATAGAGAGCTGTGTTACTTAACTGTCTGGTGGTGGGGGATCTGTGAAATGGATCTTAGAGCTTTTTGAAAATAGAACTTAAAATGTCAGATGGAGAAAAATATATTCATTACACTGATTTCCAATGAGGAAATCTGGGAAGACCTGCTCCGTGGGAGAAATACTTAGAAGCTTTTCTTTGATTCTTTCCCAGATGATAAGACCTGAAACATCTCTTTTCCTGAAGGAATGACATATATTCAAGAAAGGTAGCAATTGAGCTGACACCTAAGGAACAAAGAGGCAGCAGGTGGAAGAGTAGAGGTGATAGAATGTGCAAATATCCTGAGACAGAAGAGCTCACTGACTTGGAGGAACAAAATCGGGTGGGATCAAATCTTTAAGAACAGGGGGTCATTGCAGAGGTGGGTCAGGAGCTAGCTCAGATCAAGTGGGGTAAGCCCTGTTAAGAAATTGGACTTTATTTTTTAAACAACAGGAAGCTATTGCACCATTTTAAAAGTGAGGGGATAGCATGATTCTGTTTCCCTCTTGGAAAGAGCACATTGCTGTACAGAACGGAGAGGGCAAAACCCCCAAGGTGATGATTTGGGGGAGAGCTGTATTGTACTGTATTTTCTGCATCACCCAAGGAGAGATGTTGGTGGCTGGATGGTGGCAGTGGGGATGATCAGGACAGACCTGAGAAAGATGAGGGACTGCTCAGGGTATTTCTTGGCATCACCTACACACGATGTTCTTGAAAGTACAGATGTACATACTCATTTCTTTGGGACAAGGCACTGCCTACACCTACTAGATGGAACAAATTGGAAAGCCTGTCCATGCCTCTTTTGCCTGAATACTGTGTCTTCATTGTCTTCATCCCCATAACTCATAAGTGAGCGTCGCTTCAGTCAAGTGATTTTTGTTGAATGCTTATTTTGAATGCAGCAATTTACTGGCTGTTGTGAGGTTACTAATCTTTGTAAGTAATGCAAGAGCACTAGTGAAAATCTGGAACATGAGAAAAGCATAAAGATATATATTATATATATATATATATATATATATATATATATACACACACACACACATACATACACACAGACACACATACATACACACACACATACACACACAGTGGTACACAGGTAAGTGTACCACTCAGTATTAACATTTTGACCTATTAACTTCATCTTTCCCTCATTTTCATATGTATACATTTATGTACAAATGTGTATATCAAAATGTATATATGTGTCATTTAGTCGCCATGAAGATTTTCTGTAAAGTAGTTATGCATGCAAACAATGACTACAATGTATATGATCAGTTCAAAGACTAACAAGATGTGCCTGCAGACGCTAGGCAGGTTAAGGAGGAACATCACAGCAAAACATGATGAACAAAAAGTACAGCATGACACAGAGAGAGAAAGCTAAAGTCACTGAAAAAAATGTCATGTTTGGCTGTGATGTTACACAGGTCGGTCTGTATGTAGTTTTAATGTTACCTGTGACAAAATGTGTTTCAGCAGATTTTCCAGAAAGCATTTTAAATGAAGAGGTATATACCCTTAAAGGCTAAAATTCTGTATATTAGATCACTCTTAAACAAAAAAACAGCTGTGGCTTTTATGTGTGTACACATGACATACAAATAGGCAGAGAACTTTAAAAATTAAAACAAAAAAAAACAAAAACCATTACCACCACCCTGGGCTTGTTAATGTGGCAAAATGCTGTATAAAAGCTGAAACCTGTTCATTCCGTGCCATTGTAGTTGACATGAAGTGATTATACTGCCTTTGATTTCTCTCTGGTTTATTAAAAGGCTGACTGTAACAAAACAAAACAAAACAAAAAAAAAGAAAGAAGAGGAGGAGAAAATATCACTCTCCCTCTGTATCCCTCCCTCCTCTCGCAAATGCTGAAAGGATCTGTTTCCTCAACCTCGTTCATCTATTTTATTATTTAAATCACAGCAGGAGGGAAGCATGCCTTCGTTACTCAATTTGACCCAGACGCTGGAAGACGTCTTCCGAAGGATTTTTATCACATACATGGACAACTGGCGCAGGAACACCACAGAGGAGCAGGCGGCACTCCAGGCCAAGGTGGATGCTGAGAACTTCTACTACGTCATCCTGTACCTCATGGTGATGATAGGAATGTTCTCCTTCATCGTCGTCGCCATCCTGGTGAGCACTGTGAAATCCAAGAGGCGAGAGCACTCCCAGGACCCCTACCACCAGTACATTGTGGAGGACTGGCAGGAAAAGTACAAGAGTCAAATTCTGCATCCAGAGGAATCAAAGGCCACCATCCATGAGAACGTGGGTGCAGCGGGGTTCAAAATGTCTCCTTGATAAGGCAGAAAGAGACAAAGCCAACCTCTGACATCCAGGTGTGAGGAGGTGCCTGCGCTCCCAAGCAGATCCAGATTGTCACTGTATAAAGAGAGCGAGTTCCTCTCCCTGTTGAGACCTTTCATGGAGGTGATGTGCTGGCCAACTGAGATGGAAGACATTTCAATCTCAGTGACTTATGCTTGCCTATTGGAGTGACATTTTGAGCATTTTCTATGCAATATAAATGTCATTTAAATCAATGTCAATAGTAAGAATAAAGCCAAATTTTAAGCCAAGGACCTGGACAGGGGCAGTGGGAATAGAAAAGAGAGTTAGAAATCATTAAACCTTCTTTCTCATGATATTTAGGCTGGATGTGAAAAATTCAATTGATAAATACCCCAGATGTATTATTCAGAAACCAAGGTTCAAAATTGATCACTTGCTGACTGGATTGACATAGGAACACTCACTTATTAATTTATGAGTGCTGAGTCTGAAGGGATGAATGAACAGAACCAGGAGGTTACTTTACATTTATGGTTATCCTAGTATTTGACTTGTTGGAAGTCTGAAGACAGAACAAACATTGCAAAGGGCAAACAAACCATACCAGAGAAGTCAAACACTTAGGAAACTTACAGCTCAACAGAGACACATTTTTAAACTAACAGTTAATGTTTTGCAGAAAACAAACTTTTAAAAGTTCTCATTACTTAAGGAAATAATAATAAAAAGTTGACATGTCTTCATAAACAACCTTATGCTTACTTGATTTTTATTTTCTTTTACTTATAATCACTTATTTTCAACTTATGTTTGAAGAGACTAAAGGTACAGGAAGAGGGCAAGTTGCCAATGTCAGGTTCAACATGCACAGCCGGATGGTGACTGCTTTGACTGCTGGTCAAAGGATACACAATTTCAGGTAAATAGGTGGAATATGTTCAAGAATCGACTGCATAGCCTGGGGACAGCAGTTAATAAACATACTGAGTAAACCTTAAGTGTCTGTTCTCACGACAGAAATGATAAGCATGTGAGATAATGCATATGGTAATTGGCTCGATTTAGTCATTCCACAATGTGCATATACTTTTAAACATTGTTATACATGACACATATGTACAATTTTATCTCTCAATTTAAAAGAAAATAAATATTTTGCACCTGTGATGTTTTAGGAAGTCAAACCTGGAAGGTCCCTTGGAGATGGTTTTGTTCTTGCCAGGCTGCTCCATTTGCAGATGAGGAATCTGCGGTGCTCTGAGATGAGATGCTGCCATTCACCGATTCCACTGGGCAATGTTTCCACTTGGGTTACTGCCTCAGCTCCTCTAAACAGGAGTTTAGGGATGAACGAGACTCCCTGAGCTGCAGGAGCACCCAGGAGAGAGGGAGTCAGACAGTTCATAGGAGATGAATCCACAACAATCCAACAAAGCCCAGAGGACAAAGCCCAAGCAGGGCAGGAGGGTAGTCCTAACTTGGGTTCATGTCTCCCTTCTCAGTGCAGCTGAGTAGGAAGTAAAGGGCAAGAGAGAACTGTGTGGGGCTGCAGGCCTCATCTCCTTCCCCCTCCTCAGCCAGGGCACAAGGATCCAGTAGGAACTCAACTCTTAAGGTATGAAGTTAAAAAAAAAAAGAGCTCTTATTCGAAGTGTGGTTATATAACTCCTTGCATAAACTGCCTTAATCTGTTTTCTGTTGCTATCACAGAATATCTCAGACTGGGCATTATTTTGGCTTATGGTTCTGGAAGCTGGGACGCTGTGCATTTTCAAAATACCTGACACACACAACTTAGAGGAGGAGAGATTTATGATGGCTCACGGTTTCAGAGGGTTCAGTCCGTGGGGAGCAGGCTCCATTGCTGTGGGCCTGATCATGGCATAAGGGCGTGGTGCAGTAAAGATGTCAACTACTGGCAGGCAGAAGGGGGGGGGGGAGGAAAAGGGGCCAGGGATAAGAAAACACTCCCCAAGACCATGACCCCAAGGACCCACTCCCCTCAACTAGGCCCCGTCTCCCACCGCCCTCACCACCTCTTATTGGTCCATTCAATTATCAATGGATAAAACCATCGATGAGGTCAGAGCCCTCATGATCCAGTCACTTCCCCAAAGCCCCACCTCAGGACCCTGCTGCATTGGGGGATCATGCCTTCAACACATGAGCCTCTGGGGGGAAAGTCGGATCCAAACCATAATAGAAGTCCCAAAGCCTGGCACCCGCATCTGGGCAGCTTCCGGGAGGGCTGCATGCTGCTTCAACTCCCAACTCGGCAGAAAGTGAAATAGCCCCATAGGAGCTGCCCAACACCAGAGGCGACCTCCTTACCTGCGCCCTGGGTAGCTAATTCGGTCCCATCTGAGCTAGAACAAACTCACTGCCACAGATGGCATCAATCCCCTCATGAGGGCGGATTCCTCATGACCCAAGGGCCTCTTAAAACATCTCACCATTCCCAACACACTGGGACAGCCCCAAGGCAAGCTGTCGTGGGGACAAACCATATTCAAACCACAGCACCAACGACAAGACCTGCCCCTTACAGATTCCGCTACACACAAAATACCCGTTTTCTGTAACAGACTTGCAATTGAGGCAGGAGCACAGGGTTAAGAGTTGGCAAAGGTAAACAGAAGGCGCTACTCAATGGCAGAGAAAGGAGTGTTAGCAAGTCAGGCTCCTCAGAGCCATCTTTTTCCCTAGGCCCCAACCTTGGCCTAGAAAAACCGCAGGCCCTTGCTACCAATGAGGTCACCCTTCCAGTATCCAAACTGCTGCAACCCGACGGAGACCCGCTGCGCCTGCGCACGGAGCGCGCGGCGCCAGGGCATCTCGGGCCCACTGCGCCTGCGCGGAGCGGTGCGTTTCGGGACGTGTAGTTTCCCCGGCTGGGTCGCGCGAGTCCCGGTTTGTGTCCAGCCAGGGGCTGGGGACTCCGCCGCCGGGAACTGTAAGTGCGTGACATCCGGGGTAGCTGCAAGTTCCTCTTTGTGGACCCGGGATCTGGCGGCCAGCTCTGCGTTTGCGTTTGTCTTCGGATAAACGCCTGCGCCCGCTCCCCGGCTGGGGACCAGGAGGGTGACAGCAGCCCTGTCCCCACCCGCCCAGCGCGGATTGCGTGTTTAGGCTGGCACGCGGTCCCGCAGGCCCAGAGTTGGTTTGGTCAGAGGGCGTTGCGCTCCGGAGATCTGGGGACGGCTGTTCTGTGCAAGGGAGGGGAAAGCGATGACAGCCCTTGGCCCTTATCCCCGGGTCCTAGTGGACCAGGGGCGTGGAGAAAGGACTTAGCTTTGACCTCCGAGTTCCTGAGGAGGAGCTGATGCCCTGAGGGTCCTCTTACTCTCCCAATCTTGCCCCGAAGTTACAGGCACCAACCTCTCCCGCTAGAGCGTGGGGTTCGGGAAAGTAGAGGTGCAGACCCCCGCCCTCGTTCCTCAGCGGATCCCCAAAACAACATGTGGAGTCTGAGCACCCTACTGGGTCTGGTTTCCTGAGGTCAGGCCCCTGTACCGAGGAGAGAGGGCCTTCTCCAGACCTCCTCTTACTTCAAGTGACTGGGTGAAGAGCTAGGGCGAAAGTGACAGAAACTGGGGAAGGGGACAACTTCAGAAGTTAAAGGGCACTGCTGAGTGGTCAGCGGAGCCAGTTACACATGGAGAAATAAACTGGCCCTTGAGCGTATTAGGGGTGCCGCCCAGAAAAGGGAGCTCGTGAACAAGACATTGTCTACACTGTTTTAATTGGCCTAGGAAAAATGAGTGAATAGTTTTTCATTTGTTTCTAGAAGAAACCTGGCCCAAGAAAAAATAAGGATGCTTTTACAGAAAGAAAATGGAAATATCTAAGCCGTTTGTTATTTTTGAGTTTTAAGCTGACTGGAGAGTTCCAGTGGAGGTGTCAAATTCCTTGCACACCGTAGATTTTAGGCCCCACAAAACTGCCCCTGTTTTGGTGGCATTTTGCAGTCCAGCCGGCAGATGCCACTGCCCCTTGTTTCTAATATTGAATCAGGTGCACATATGATATTGGAGCAAACCTGTGGCTAATATTTTTAGCTTTCTTAGTCGTTCTCATTTGCAGAAGGCCTGCAAAGTGCTATGAAAATGGCTACTGGGCATGTCATTTAAGAGAGGTGGGGAAACTAGTGTTTCAGAGTCAATGGGTGGGACTGGGCAGGAGGACTGATGTGGGTGCTGTACCCTCTTTTCCTCCACTCTTACCTTACCCCTCCCACTAGTAACGCAAATCGACTTTGTTTCTTTGTTTCTTTCTTTTTTTGGTACCCAGGATTGAACCCAGGGGTGCTTAACCACTGAGCTACATCCCCATCCCCCTTTTAATATTTTATTTAGAGACAAGGTCTCACTAAGTTGCTTTAGGGTCTCCTTAAATTGAGGCTGACTTTGAACTTGCAGTCTTCCTGCCTCAGCCTCCCAAACTGCTGCGGTTACAGACGTGAGCCACCGTGCCTGGCTGTTTCTTTCTTAAAGAGCTTGAATCTGATATTATCAGAGTAGAAAGTTGAGGCAGCTGCCAGTATATTTTTGCAGTTAAGTACTTGATATCAGAGAGGATGGTGAATTGTGAGTTCCAGAATTACGGAATCATTCTTTGGGTTCTGACTTTGCAAATGAGAACTCTTTGGTTCAGAAGGTTAATGACTTACCCCAGGTCATATGCCTTGCCCCCAGGAATTGAGTCCAGAACTCCAGTTCTCCTTGTCCTCATTATTGTTCTTTATTCCAAGCCCTGCTGTCCTGCAGTGGCTGCATTTTGCCCTCGATGCCACTTATTTGCATCTTCAGCTTGATATCCATTAGTGGGAGAGATTTATCATAGCAATAATGGTTGACATTGATTTAGTACTTTCTACATGTTGAGCTTGGTGTTTAGTGTTTACAGTGCAATTTCTGAAGGAGAATTTACAGATGAGGAAGTCTAGGCTTAGAGAGGCTGAGTGTCAGTCTGCTAGTAAATATAACACATGTTCACCAGAAGGCCAGAACACCAAAGGTTCTTTTTCATTTATTTCCTCCTGAAAGCTTTAGGGATCTATTTATTGCCCTTGACCTTAGGAGTTGATACACTGCATACATCAATTCATGGAGTGTGGCAATTTGTGTGAAACAGCTACATTACTGTATTGTGTTTGTACACAACTCCCATCAAGCAGGAACTTTAAAAATTTAATTTAAAATAAAAATTTAAAATTTAAAAATAAAATTTAAAAGAACTTGAAATATTTGCTTTAGTACACAATACGGCTAATCCCTAAGATGACCAGAGATTGCTCAGAATGGAAATTCTAACAGCAGTTTATAACCTAGGAACACATTTCTCCAGGGCAGTCAAAGTCTGCTGCTACTTAGAGGCAAGTGAGTGGTTTCCACATGAAGGTAATGAACACCTTCCATCATATCGTTACCTTTAAACAGGTAGGGTTGAAATTCCTATTGTTAGCTTATCTGACTTTGCAAGTCACGGGAAAAACTTGCTTATCTTGTGCCAACAACTAGCTGGTTTTTCAAGCACTATAACCTTGGAAAGATGAGGTATGAACTTTTTAAAGCATCTTCCCCGAGGTTTGTCTTCTCTCCATTCTGAAGGCCCGTGAAATTTTCTGTTGCTTTTCTTCATTCTTTTTATAAGTACATTTAAAGAAAAGTGTCCCTGTAGATCTGGGGGTGTGGCTTAGTGTAGAACCGCCTGTCTAGCTTGCTGAAGGCCCAGGATCCAGCCCCAGCACGGCAAAAAACAAACAAACAAACAGGACAACGTCAACAAAAAGTGCCCCCGTGGTTTTTGAGCGCAGAGCCTCAGGATAGCAGGTGGAGGCTCTGGAGCCAGACCTGAGGGGTTCAAGTCTTAGGCCCACCTGGGAACCTTGGATGTGTTTCTTGAGTTTTGTTTCCTTGTCTGTAAAGTGGAGATAATGAACTGCACCTCATCGGGCACTTACAAACCCTACATGAACGACTTCATCTAAGTGATTTAACAGCCTGGCACACCAAAGTTAAGCTGTCGTTATTATGCAGGAAGTCATCAAATTTCAGAAAAAGAAGAGACTCAAGAGATCCTCTGGTTGGCACTTCCTTTTTTCGCTTATAGATGCCCCTGAGGCCCCAGAGTGTAGGGTCTTTATCCAGAGCTTACGTCTTCTGGCTCTTGGGGTATGTGTATTCTAAGAATAGTGGCCTCTGAGGGCCCAGCACAAGTCCAGTGTCCCTCCTTGTCACCTCCAGCTTCCCCTTCCAGCGAGTCTCCCTCATGCTTGACAGGGAATTTTCTATACGAATTGCTTTCTCAGGCAATTTTTTCTCTATCATTTATTCCCTTCCCTCCAATAATTCCTTAAAAACCAAGATGAGCTCAGTTAGTGCTCAGAGGACCTGAGAACAAAGGAATCCATCCCCAGCTTGTGTTCAGGGCAGGAATGGGGTGGAAGGACAGCTCTGGGGTGCAGGCTCTTAGGTCTACAGGTGAATGAGTTGGGGCTCATGTCCCTCAGGGGCCACGCTGCCTCTTCTGTTGGGAGCTGTGGAGAGCTGCTGAGGAGAGGTATTGCTCAGGAAGAACCAGGCCTAGCTTAGCCCTCATGTAGCCCTTCTGCTTCCAACAGGCTCTGGGTGACCTTGTTCAGGACACTTAACCTGCCTCTGCACAGCTTACTCTATTTGCTCACATGACCCTCCACATAAGAGGCCCATCTTCCTAAAGTGGTCTGCCCTGGAAACTTCAAGTTGATCTGTTTCTTTTCTTCCCTGCCAGATCAGACCTTTGAACTCCCAGGACTTGACCTTTCAGCCCCCTCTCATGCACTTGTCTGGGGGAACTACACTGATCAGGAGTGAACTCAGAGTTGGCCCACCATGAACTTGAAGGTGAGACAGTTTTAAACATTTATGATATGCTTTTTTTTTTCCTTTTCTTTTCTCCTTGTATTAGTTGGCTTTTACTCACTATAACTAAATACCTGAGATAATTGACATAAGAAAAAAGGTTTATTAAGCTCATTCCAGTCCAAAATTGGGTGGCCCCATTTTTTGGGCCTGTGGTAGGGGTGCTGGATGGCAATGGCGGGAGCACACAGTGGAGAAAAGAAACAAAAAAGAGGAAGAGACTAGGCTTCCACCTAGGAAACGCCCCCAGTGACCTAAAGACCTCCCACTAGTCCCCACCTCCCAAAGGACCATGATACTTCCCAACTGTACCACCCTGGGAACCAAGCCTTAAACACAGGGACCTATGGAGGACAGTCACAACCAAACCATGGCACTCCTAATTGTAAAAATAAAGAGTAACAGTTCTGTATAAGTAGATTAATGTAGGTGCTGGGGCTGTAACTCAGTGGTAGGGCACTTGCCTAGCATGTGTGAGGCACAGGGTTAGATCTCCAGCACCCCATAAAAGTAAATAAACAAAATAAAGGTATTATGCCCATCTATAACTAAAAATATTTTTTAAAAAGATTAATGTATGGGCTGGGGATATGGCTCAAGCAGTAGCGCGCTCGCCTGGCATGCGTGCGGCCCGGGTTCTATCCTCAGCACCACATACAAACAAAGATGTTGTGTCCACTGAAAACTAAAAAATAAATATTAAAAATTCTCTCTCTCTCTCTCTCTCTCTCTCTCTCTCCTCTCTCTTTAAAAAAAAAAAAAGATTAATGTAGCCAAAAGAGAGAGCGTAGTCATACTTAATGCTTTAAGTTAAAACATAAATATACATTATTCCCAACCTCTGAAGGAAGGCCAGCCTTTCTTTTAATCCACTGACTTCAGGTCTGCCTCACTTTTCTTGCAAAACCATGCCTTAAAGCTTTGCCCACAACTTCACATTTTGGTTTCTTTAAAGTAGATGGGCTGGGCTGAACGTTTGTGTCCCCAGACTCATTTGTTGCAACTCTAATCCCAATTTTACGGTACTAGGAGGTGGGGCCTGGGGGAGGGTGCTGTTAGGTCAGTGGGTAGAGCCATCATGGATGGGGTCAGTGCTCTCATGAAAGGGTTCCCAGAGAGCTCCCCTCTCGCCCTCTTTCTGCCATGTGAGGATACAAGAGTCTGTAGTCTGCAACCCGGAAGGGGACCCTCATCCGGGCCCAGCAATGCCAAATCTTAGACTTCCATCCTCCAGAACACTGAGAAATGAATCCATTGTTTATAGCCAGCTATCGGACTTTGTTATAATAGCCCAAATTGTCCTAAGATAGTGGATTAAAATCTTATGGAGCAATCCACATACAAAATTGTTCCATGTTTTGTAATCCTCTTCCCTAATCTTGCAACAGCATTTTTCCCCCCTAGTCAAACTTGAGTCTTTCAAAGCATTTGACTTAGTTTTCCTGGGGACAATCTTCTTTATAAATCATAAATAAATTACCTACTGTAGCAGCTTGAACAGGCTGGGAGTAAACACAACTGACCCCTATAAAATGTTAGGTTAGCTGGTGGGAGCAGAAGTTCAAGGACAACCAGAGGGTGGCCTGCTGGCTGTCTGCATCAGTGGGCGGTGGGCAACAGCAGTGTCACAGAGGGAAAGGAAAATACCAGTTTACACCCCTGAAGCCAGGAAGGTGAGGAGGAGGTTAAGAAAGCAGCCACTAAAATAAATGTTTAATGTAGCAGGATAAAGTCAAATAAAAATCATGCATCATCTCATTATCCAGACGTGGCTACTCTTAACAATTTTGGTGTATTTTTTTTTTTGCAGTATTTTCTTCCCTTATATTAAGTGTGGTGTGTATTTTCAAATGTAGGATCTTATGGTATGTAGCTTTTCATTTATTATAAGCACTTCTGTGTTCAGAATATCCGGTGGCAAGGAGAACTAGAAAGGTCTGGAAGCAGGATCAGGGAGCCAGGAGAATACAGGCCCCCGGTTCCCCCAGCAATGTGGGGCAGGGGGTGGGCGGTGGCCTGCAGGCCTGCTGAGGGCCTCTTGTCCAGGGAGAGCCTGGTTGAAGGTACAGGAGGGTTTGTTTAGCATGCTTAGCTGGAGCTCCCAGTGGAGGGCGAGGAAGGAAAGTCGATGCAGTAAAGGATGATGGGAAAGGGTAGAAGCAGAGAGCATGGTGAGCTCACCCTCTGCAGTGGCTGAGTCAACAGGAAGAGAGTCAGAGTCGTGGTTAATGCTGCACGGCATGGGGCTCCACGTCCCCACATCTCAACCACCTTGAAACTGCAGGATTGTCCCCTCCGACCCCAGGGGCTTCTGATTGGGTAGGTCTGGATGGGCCTGAGAGTTTGCATTTAGCAAGTTCCCAGGTGATGCTGATATGGAGAGTCTAAGGCAACAGCATAGAGCTTTTCTCCTTAGTTATGAAGTGACATCAACCCTCGTGGCCACCAAGGCCAATCCTGCCTGCGACGAGGGGAGTCCTTTCCTGTGTCAGGAGTAGAATCTTCCCCGCCTTCCCAGCTCCGGGCAGTCTCAAGCACAAGGGCCCCCAGGGAGCAGCCACGAGTTTCAAACAGGCCCCTTCCTCCTAGTGTGACTCTCCTCAAACCCGGATTGCAGAGAGCCCAGGGAGGTGACGGGATTCTGCAACCCCAGTACACTGCGGTCTTCCTTACTGGCTCCGTGGGCCTTGGCTGGCAGCAGCAGTCTACACTGCCTGCATAATAGTAGCATGTGTGGCCTCGCTGTTTAAAAAGTTAACTATTCCTATGTCACAGGTATGGGGCTTTGTTTTTAAAAATTAACGTTGATCCAGGCCACACCAACAAGAGCCGTTTTCCCCCTAGAAGGTCTGCATGTTTTGAGAGATGAAAGCAGTTTGTTGGAAAGAAACCAGAAGAGGAGACTGAACTCAGTTGAAGCTTAGTGCCTGGGTTGGGGCAGGAAAGGGGGCCTGGAGCCCTTGCTTTAGCCCTTAGTGTCCTTGATCTTTGCGGCCCTCACCCTGTTTCCCTCTCAGGCCTGCAACTTCTGCCCCTTGACGCCTCCTCTCTACACCCCACAAAAAGAAAGTAAATACTGAAACCACTTACCTGGTCCTTTAGTTGGCATTTCCCCCTCGTGGGCTTTCTAACCTCTGCTGGGGCTGGGTTTTGGATTCAGGTCACAGAGACCCATGGGTTGTCACATGGACTCCAGGGGCTCATCCACAGAGATGTGGAAACCTGGATGCGAGGAACAGCACGAGCCGTGCCTCAGACAGCCTAGAACATTCTAACAAACACAAAAGCCTCATATCACAACATTAAACCTTCTCCTCCAGCTGGGTTCTATACATGGAGTCAGATCTTCACTCAGCAAGTGAACCTTCCAGGGCTAGCCCTGGGGCTGAGGGAGGAAGGCCTGGCAGCCAATCACCATTTCAAGCTGTTGATGTTTCCCAAGGTGAATGGAAGAGAAACTGCACTTCCCTCACCCTAGTGTTCTATGCTGTTGTCAGAGTCGTCGTTCAAAAGTGCACGTGTTGCGTCTTCTTCACTGTTAAAGGATTTAGTGGCTGAAGTCTTATTTACTGAGTTTTCCTTATTGAGTGTTTGGGTTCTCCCTGCCCCCATGAAATCCGTTATGTTCTTCTTCTGTGCCATTGCGACCTTCCTCAGGTCCATACATGGCTGGTTAAATAACCTCAGGGCTGTGGAGCCCAGTTGCCTTTTGTAAATATGGTAGCCAAGCCAGTGTTGATTCGCATAATTTAGTTATGAAGTTGATGGACGTGGGGAGAGCGTGCTCTGGAGAACCAGGGAGTGCGGGGATGAGGTTCGGAGCAGTCGGAGCGGGCCCTTCCTCACTGAATTCCCACCCTGTTGTCCAGCTCTTGGCTCAGGACCGTCTGTGTTCCCCACGAGGCTATAGTGAGGATGAAAGAAAAAGTCCCTGGGAGGCTCTTGGGGCCCAGGGAGTCTTTGCTCAATGGCAGGTGATGCTGCATCTTCTAACCCTGAAATACACAGCCGAATCATAGACAGCTGAGATAATTACCATCTCATTCATTCCATTTCATTGGAAGTCTGCAGTCAGAGGGAGGGAGATGACCAAGGGGTTGCAACGCTGTGTTCCGACTCGGCTGCTGGGAAGGAGTCAGGCCCAAGGGTGGTTTTTACCCACTGGTTTTGGATCCACCTCAGGTAAACTATTAGAGGGAGGCTCACTACTCCCTGTAGCTGAACTCATCTTACTGGTATTACATATAATCAGTGGTGTTTGGCAATTTAACCTAATGATTTCATTGGGCTAAATTCTGCCTAGTCCTAGAAAGTAATGATTATTCAACAAAACATAATAAGTTTAATATTTTGAGTTTACTGTACTTTGTTTTACCCTTAAGTACTAGTGTTCATGAGTCCCCCAAATCAAGAGGAAATCGTAGTGTACCAAAGCTGGAGAATCCAGAGGAAGGACTGGTCCAGCTCACTCTGCAGGTGAAGACGCAGAAACTCAGGCAGGTCCTGTGACTGACCCAGGCTTTCAGCCTCCGGCTCCTTTCATTGGGCCAAGCTCTGCCTCATAAGTAGGAGCCTGGGTGATCAGCAAATCCCATGAAATCGAAAAGACTAGAGTTCTTATGTATGAGAAGAGAATGATGCAGGGCAGAGCCAACAGAGACAGGGACCATGTCTGCTTGGTCCCCTGCACCTAGCTTCATGCTCATGACATAATAGGTGCTGAGTAAGTACTTGTTGACCAAAGAAACACAACTGTGCATATCACTGATCGAACAATTAGAATGGTTTCTTTCTTCGTTAAGGTTCTTGAACACGTGCCCCTGCTGCTGTATATCTTGGCAGCAAAGACACTGATTCTCTGCCTGGCATTTGCGGGAGTGAAAATATACCAAAGGAAAAGACTGGAAGCCAAACAGCAAAGTCTAGAGGCTGAAAAGAAGAAGCAATCAGAGAAGAAAGCTAACTGAAGGGAAATGGAAGGTACTTGGGCTCTGCAAATGCAAAATATCCAGTGGGTTGGGGAAGCCAATCAGTGGGTGTGATCCTGGCCAGAAGCCACATCCCTGGGTCTGAAGGACCGTGTGACGGCATGCAGCCCCTGTCCTAGAGTAGACCTGCTCCCTGAGGGACAGCGTGCAGAGGCTGACGCTGGGTCCGCTGGGTCCCTCTGCTGCTGAGCCACAGTGCACAGAGGATTCTTCTCCTCTAAAGCTGCAGTGATTCTTAGTGGGAGGAGCCTCAGGACTCTGAAACTCTGGAGCAGGTACCAGGGCCAGGAAAGAAGACACACTCACAGGTTGAAAAGGGTGAGGGAAGGCAGTTTTAGCTGAAATGTTATTGGTTGGGTTTATATTCCAGACAGAGTCATCCTTATATGAGTTAAGCTGAGGGTGGCAAGACTAGGTGTGAGAGATCAGGAAGCCTCTTCCCTCCCACAGACGTCTCCAAAGGTGACGAATCAGTGACACAGAGGCTGCTTGCACAGCCCTGCTCAGAACTGAGGGAATTCGCCCTCCCCAAGCCTGGCAGTGTGTCCAAGACTGCAGCCTTGCTTTAATCCGAAGGGTTTTCAGAGGGAGGGAAGCTGGAGCCAGGGTGCATTCGCTAACAGATGAGCACAGCGCTGACGCTGAGCGTCAACAGTGTCCCCTTCACCACGCCCTCTTCTCCCTGCCTCCTCCTCTCTTGGTTTTGCCATTTAGGTGTCAGCTTGGGTGGACTCCAGCAGAAGAAGAAGGAAGACTTAGTTACCAAGTGATGAGTCAGAAGATAAATTGCCAACCTCTACCTTTAACTTCAAATATTGTGAATTTTTATATGCTTTTGAAAGAATCGGTATTTTGTTACTAAAATAAAACACCTCTGTAAAAAAGGGCTTAGTCTTTGGAATAAGTTGGAGTGTGTGTGTGTCTTTCTCTCTCTCTCTCTCACATACACACACACACATACACACACACACACACACACCCATGTGCAAAGGAGTTTTGCAGCCCCCTCCTTTGGCGCCTCCCAGCTGTAGGTAGCGGGTCTTAGGTGCCTGTGCAGAGGCCTGGATCCTACAGGTGGCCCCTCTTGTGGGGGATGGGATCCCAGGCGCAGGAAGCCCACCAGCTCTCCCCCAGGCCCTTCTACCCTCCTGCACACCCCTACAAGTGTGGTTCATTTTGGTGGTTTTGTTGAGGTGGAGGGAGGCTTGTGCAGACCATCCAGGAGAGCTGGCCGCTGTGCTGACCCCTAGGGATCTCTGTGGGGAGGAGTTGCAGAGTGTGACCCATGGGCCATGCTGGGCACTGAGTCTCGGAAGAACTCATTCCCAGAGTCTTGTCATCAGAGAACAAGAGGGGCCCAGGGGTGTGCTTTGTCCTCTGTCCCTCACCCAGTTTGCCTGCTGGGATGAAGGGAGGGCCATCCCAGGAGACTCTCTGATTGGGAGAAGAGGACTGGCCAGCTTTTTTATTCAGCAGCTGACAGACCTTTCTCTTCTCCCAAGATAGCAGAATGGAGGGGTGTGAGGCCAGAGCCGTAAGCATGGGGGCTGCGTGGTCCCATTGCTGGTGGCTGCATGGGGACCGTGCATGAGTGTGTTAGCAGACACGTGCCCCACCTTGGCCCGGCTGGGTGGAACGTGAGAAGTTAAGGAATTACATCTTTCTTAAATTGGGCTGGGATTGCTGGATATTCCTAACCACTTCTGTGTGCAGAATGGACCCTGAGGCTACAAGCTGCAAATCTCAAAACAGTCAAAAAGTGACTCTCACTTAACCTGGTACCTCAGCCCTGGTAGGCAGCTGCTCCAGCCAGCTTTGGGAGTCCTAGAGACGACCATTCTGACTAGCCTCTATGGCCTGGGGACCTGTGGGAGCATGACAGAGGAGCACAGGTGTGAGGCCCTTGGATTCCATGGTCTGCCAGACAGGACCCAGAAGTAGGGCCCTGGCCTCCCCTCCCACCCTGCTGCAACCAGGTGAAGGGTCTCACCCCCACTGGTCCAGAAGCCTGCTCCAGGCCTTGGCCTCTGCTTGCTGCCCACCCTGCAAGGCTTGGGCATTGCCCAGTCTCAGCATGCCTGGCCTCAGACCCAGACTCTGGGCACATTTCCTTCCATACAGACCCACCCTGTGCCTCCTAAATCCAAGACACATTCTGGGAATCAAAATCAGTCTGGCCAGTAGGTATTCCTATTTGTTTTAAATACAGATGTCTTTCTAGGCTTTGAGATTTGAAGCTCAGCTTTGGAATTTGTGGAAGATCTGTCCATTTTCTTGGAAAATTTAGTAGATGACCTAAGGGTCACTGCTGACAGCAGCGGTGGCTTTTCTGTTAAGTGTTTTGGGTTGTGGTTTCTTTTCAGTTACTTCCTATACACTCCTCTACCACAAGGGGGAGATGATCCGTCACTCATCTGAGTGAGGGATACTGCATTCCAAAATGAAGTCCGGAGACTCCGAGTTTGATATTAAATAATTGGTTGAATGCATGCATGCGTGGCTGGACACATGTAGGAAGATAAGTTGGTAAAGCCACAGCCTGGACCCCCATTGGGACCACAGCTATCCAGCAGCTCTCTGGACCATAAGTGAGAATGCATATGTAAAAAATAGACAACCGTCCCGGGCAGCTGAAAGATGTGCCAAAGAGCATAAACAAATCCATGTTCTCTGCCTCAGGAGGTCTCCAGGAGCCTTCATGCAGATCTCACCGATAACACACATCCCCTACACATCTATTTGATGTCCAAGCTTGCAACACATTAGAAGCAGAAAAGGAAAAAAGCAGTTGGCATCAGAAATGCCTTCAAGCAAGAAAGACAAGCGGCCAGGCCTGAGGACTCACTAACTCCATGTGCCAGACGGTGTGCCTGGGGAGCTCGTATTTCATTGCAAGAAACACCCAAATGGTCAAGGGGGGCGGTTCTTCCTGCCATGCCTGAGACATCTCTCCTTGGTGAAATCTCTCCTCTGTTCCAGAGTGAAGCCGGGCGAGGGACGTGGGAGAGTCTGGAAGGAAGAGAATAGAGGAGGGTTTCCTGGGCTGGTCCAGCCCCACCGCCTCAGATCCTGGGGGCGAGAGGCCAGGAATCTGTGGGTTGAGCATTCCCAGGTGATTCTCGGTGAGGCGCTCCTTGCCCCTCCTTTGAGATGGGTTCTTTAAGCTGTGGGCGGAGGGAGAGCTGGTAGCTGAGCTGGGTCCCTTGATTGGCAGAAGAGAGGAAGGGAGTGAGCCCAGCTCAGCCCTTCCTTCTCCCCCAGCTTTATTCACACCTGTTGCCTCAGGACAGATTTGCAGAGGGTGATGTCAGCATCATCCAGAAAACTGAGGCTCAGAGAGGCTCGTGGCCCTCTCTAAAGCCCCTCAGCTGGTGGGAGGGAGGCAGAGACAGGATTTAGGCTTGTGGTTGTCCCTGCTGTGCTGCTGGGTCTGGGTCATGTGAAAGGAGGACAGGTGAGAGTCGAGTCATAAAATCTTTGACAGATGGTACCAGTGACATGACAGGGACCAAGGCCAGGCTGTGGTGACTGAGGTGAGGCAGTAATGGTGAATCCGCGGTGAGTCCCCACCGTCACTCTGTTCTTGGCTCCTGTGTCACCTCTGCCAGTAGCATCCTCCATGGCACCCCAGCAGCAGGTCCTGGGCTCCGAACCCTCTCTGCACTGACCGAGAGGAGCCGCCCCAACCTGGAGGGTCCAGGCTGATGTTCCTTGGTTCCCTGCCCTGGCATGCACTGCCAGGCACACAGAAGGCACTGGAAAATGTGGTGAGCACATGGCTGGTCCCACCCTTTGGTACCAGAAGAGGGCAGGGAGCATGGCCAAGACCACTGGTCACCTCCATCAACATGCCCCTCCCTAGGAATAACCATGAATTTTACCTGGCCATATGGCTCCAAAATGAAGGCTGCGTTTCAATCATGTTTAAGTATTGTGTTGAATCTTCCCGGAAGGCTCAAAAGGGACAGGTGAGCCCTCTCCTCCTTTCTGCTTCTCTGCTGCCTGGGATGCTAATGCAATGGCTTGTCCAGCAGCAACTTTGGACTCTGTAACTAGGTGATTCTGAGGCCTAGTTACAGATCTAGGTAATGGAGGGTAATGGAGACCTAGGTAAATCTAGGGTAATGGAGTAGAAATACAGGCTCTTGATGACCAGGGGTCCATCATGTCACCCCTGAACTGCCACATTGACACTGCTTATTTTTGGTAGTAATTGTGGGGTACCGATTGTGTCTTTGGGCTACTCAGAATCCAGCCTAATCTCAGCTGGCACATGGTGTCGGTTCAACATAGGTCCCAGGGCTTCCTGGTAGGAAGACTTGATTTCTGGTTCTGAGTTCCCATCACTGCTGGTGTGGATGTGTCTAGATGAATGAGTCACTGTCCCAACCTGGTTTTGTTTATATGTGTTTTTCTTTTTCTTAATGAGCTCAAGGATCACCATCCTGTCTCCTGTACATGGTCGGTGGTTGAACGGAATGAGGCTGAGGTAAAAGACAGTATGCATGTGGCAAAACCATCACACATAGAAGGAATGTGTACTTCCTGGGTGGCAGCCTCGCCCCTTGGTTGGCCAGTGGGGCTCCGTCCATCCTGAATTCCCAGAGTTCATTTGCTCATGCATGCCTGGGCTTGTTCTGAGGATAGCTCTGTTTTCTAAAGCATCACCTCCTTCAGGTCCCCTTGGTGCATGCCAAGGGAGTAGGGATGTGGTCGTTGATGATGAGAAAGGCCAGAGAGGACAAGATGTTTCATCAGCCACCACTCAGAAGCATAGCGCCATTAACATCAGAGACTGGTCCAGGGGACTTGTCTACAGGTGTGCGGCTAAGCCCAGCGTGGCTATGTACTGTCACCCCCTGTTAATTTCATGCAATGCAGGAAATGTGGCAATTTCTAGAGATTCTGGGCTGGACTCACCAGCCATACCAGAAGAAACCTCTTATTATTAATTCCCTAACCTATTGCAGATGGTCTTAAAAGAAATGCCAGGGAACAAAGTTTCCTTTGATCAAAGTGTCTTAAGATGTGTCTACTCTTACATCCTGGTGATAAAAGAAAGCAAAAATTTTCCTCAGAATAAAAGGGAAATGAGGGCAGCTGCATTAGTCTAATTGTGGACACATTTGCTATGACCTCAGCCTGAACTGTATCATTTTTTGAGCGCTCAGTATGTGGCAGACAATGCAGTGGCTTGGCACATATGACACTATTTTAAAGCCCTCAACCTATTTCACTAATGAGTTAATTGAGCCTCAGGGAAGTAAAGCAACTTGTCCAGAGGGTCATAGCTAATAAACTGCAAACTTGAGATCCCAACGAGGTCCATCCGATTCCCAGAGCACAACTTTCTGCTGGAAGTTTCCATGCTAACTACAAACCAACATTTCTTAATTATGAATGCAACCTTATGTAACTAAATTGCACATTGTAGGTGGCCCCTTTGATCTCTCTGTTTATACTGATGTCCTCTTTCCTCTGCTTGCTTTTCTAATGATTAAACAAGGCCTCAAAGGAATGGAATTCTAAACCCATTTTATTAAATTGTTTTGGTTCTCAAACAAAAACAGCTCCTGTTGGTTTATCTTGTTCATCTGATAGCCTAAACACATGCAATTATTTTTCTCACTGCAAAATAATGTATCTTTCAAAGGTATTTTGCCTCCTCCTCAATTTTGCATGGAAATGCACTTTTGTTCTGATGTCCAGCTGAAGATGGTCATTTTGCCAGCTGATATCTGATGTGACAAGAAAATCTGGGCTTCAACAACCAAGCTCAGCCTGGTGGTTAGGAGCACGGGCTGGAGAATCTGACTGTCCTCGTGACTTGCCCATGTCTCTGTTTCCTCCCTGAGAAGTGGGAGAGATGAGCACCACCTGGTGGGGTTGTCTTGAGGTTGGGATGAGTTTCTCCTTGGGAAGAGGCAGGCTGAATAACGGCTCTGGCCACGGACGAGCTCTGGATTGGAATCTTAGTCCTCTGAGAGGCAGCGAGCTACACAATCTCTGTGCCTCAGGTTTTCCTGCTGATAAAATTTACAGATAATAGTCATTCCTATATCTCTGGCTGCCTCAGTCTGGCTGGACACAAATAACCGAGCCGCCATAAAGCCTTGTAGGTTCAAACAGCAACTCTTTATTCCCCAACTCTCACCGGCACTGCACACACACTACTCGGAAACACACTCCTTCCACCGGGCTCCGCGTGCCCAATCTCCCTCCACCAGGCTGCGCACGCACACTCACAATCGGAATCCCACGAGAACTCCAAAGTAGCGGGCGCCCGAGGCAGCAGGAGCCGCCCTATACCAGACAGTAAAGGTCTAATATACAATTGAATCAATCCAGCATCATCTTAATGGCTCACCTCTCAACCATTACTTCTGGCAAAATGCCAGAGGCCATTCCGACTCGGCGGTGGCTCTCAACATCTGGCCATTGGGATCAAATGTAAACTCACTTAGTTAAATGAGTAACTGACTCACCCAGAGACGTGCAGGAATAGTGACACGAGATTTGGGAGCAGAATCCAATCTTCCTGTCAGGAAGCCCTTGCATCATACGTGTGTGATAAGTGTGGTGTTGAGGCAAAGCCCACTCATATCCCAAAACTCAGGCCACTTACATGTGGACCTGCACAGTGATAGCATGTTGAAGTGACCAAGGAAGTCTGAATACTATTAACTTTCCCTCAAGGAATTTAAATCCTAAAACCTAAGTGACAGAGAAAAAGGCTATGCAAATACTCTGCAAAGAAGAGTTGTCTCGCCAGGCTAGTTGCCAAGGAGAAATGCAGAATTTCGTTAGCAGCAGGACTTGACTGAATAATGGTCCCCAAATGGATCCCAGTCCTAATTCCCAGAGCCAGGAGAATTACAGGGAAAAGAGTCCTTTTGTAGCCAGTCAAGTTAAGGATTTTAGGATGTGAAGATGATTTTGGACTATTCCTGTGGGCCCTAAATACAGAGATGAGAGTAAGAGGGAGGCAGAGGGAGATTTGCACAGAGGAGGAGAAGGTGGTAAGGCTACAAGGAACCCTGGTGGCCATCTGAGGCTGGAAGAAGCAGAGAACATGTCCCCCAAACTTCAGAGGGGTGCTGCCCTGTTAATACCTTCATTTTAGCTCACTGGAATTGTTTTCTGACTTCTGGCCCCAGAACCCGGGGAGAGTAAATTCCCATTATTTTTAACCACCACATTTGTGGTAATTTGTTACAGCAGCCACAGCAAACTGATTCAGTGCCATTGGCCCCAAAGTAGCATCTGCAGCAACTCGGCTTCATAGTTCTGAGTGGCTGGCTCTTTGGGGTAAGCTGAACCCCCAGTTAAAATGCATACTAGGATTCCCTTCTCAACAACAAAAGCTGTACTAATTAGTTGCCAAAGAGCATCAAATGTCAATTTTCATCTGGTGAAGCCTTTCTGAATAATATCAGGAGGTTCAGGAGGGAACGCAGACAAGCAAAGAAAATGATGGTTTCTGCACTCTGCTGTCAGGAACCTGGTCTCACGAACTTCTACACAGTTCAGTCTTTCAGGAATTGAAGAGAAACTTTCCTAAGTTATTTCTAAATAGACTTAATTTTTTGAGCTGTATTTTAGGCTCACAGCAACACTGAGCAAAAAGCACAAAATTCCCATGTACTTTCTTATTATCCCACGTGAGTTACTTTTCACACACCTCAGGGTGATTGCTTCTATCGTAAAATTACTGCTTGCACACACGTAAACAGGCGTGAATTTTATGATGCGTTTAATGGGGGTCAGGAATTTTTTTCTGTAACTATAAAAATACAACCACAAATCCTTACAACCTACATTAGGGGTGGCCCCAAACTTGGATGTGGGGTTGTTATACCAATCAGGTGTCTCAGCTACAGGGTCCTGATGGAGTTCCATGGCAAACTCTAGTGACTCCCTGCTGGGGTTCTTGGAGTTGGATGGAGGGTTGGTTGGACAAATGGGTTCCACAGACCTCATTTATGGCACTTATTCACCCAAGTCCCACCTGACTCATCCCTGCCATCTCTTCCCAAGCCCCTTGTAGGGGCCACCAACTTGCCTCAGAGGGTCTGGATGGGGTTCCATATCCTCCAACGCCTCCCACTCACCCTCCACCTCCTTGCTGATGAGGACAGAGGGATAATAGGAAAGACAGCATCCTGCTTGGCCACCATTTGGACAATGTCTCTTGCAGATGACAAGGGGCTCCCTGGACATTGTTTTGGTGGCCTGAAACTGGTCGCTGTACTACTTACTTTGACTTCTTTGTAACTGCAGACTCACTTGGTTCTCTGTTTTTTCTAAGGCCTACATGTGACCACACACGCTTTAGCTCTGCCCACCCTTGTAGGGTGGTTGGCCCTAATCCTCCCATTGACCCAACCCTCAAAATCACCATAACAAGATGAGAGTGGAGACGCCTAAATTACTAACAAGCTTTAATGAAGCCTCCAGTAAACTCAGGACCTTCTGACATCCTTGGGAACTTCTCTGGCCTCCCCAGGCCCTGTGCGGTCGCTGTTGAAATGTCTTTGGGGCAATAGTCCAGAATCAAGCTTGACAGCATTGGAGGTAAAGACCATAAGTGTAGCGGGGCCTCACATCGTGTTGGAGGAATTGCCCTTAAGAAAATTTCCCAAGATAGTAATTTTCCCACCTGCGAACTTTGTTGGTTAGTGTTTTCCACTTGCTTAGGTTTATCCTTTCAATCCCTTTGCTGATTAAATCACTTAGAAGTATGTACTGGTAGGAGTAGACGCTGTCGATGGACTGCAGACAGAACTCCCTCCTGTTATTGATGATAAACCACTTCAGAGAACACCAGGCTGAGTCTAAAGGGTTCAGGTAGTTGCAATGGGAGGGCAGACAGAGCAGTTTATGGCCGTAGGACTTGGCCACCTCTGGGCAGCACACTATGCTTGTTAAGTTAATGACTGTTGGGAGGTTGGCCTGGACCTCGGCCTCTCTGTGTTCCTGGGGCCTCGTCTCATCCTGCTGCCTCCTCCCTTTGACCACGATGGCACATTTCCCACAGTTCTTCTTCACCACATCACAGAACTCGAAGAAGAGGTGGTCTTCCTGCTTGGTGCACAGCTCATCTCTTAGGAACGTCCGGTATTTCCACGGCACCCATCCTTGACTGCCTCCTGCGTGCACGATACACCAAGTTGGAGTTTGCACGAAATATCCATTACCAAGTTCTTCCCCGGTCACGAGACTTTCTGGGATATCAGTTTCCCCAAAATACACGGTCTGAAACCCATCGTGCTGCAGCGCTCTCAGGCCTTTCAGATACTGGAGGCATTGCTTCCTCCTGACGCCATCAAACTGACCTCTGCTAATGACGCTTTTTAGAAGAGAGTTGGCAAGGCGAGGCATTGTGAGGCCTCAAGGGCTTGATGTGTCTCTCTCTGGGGAGATCTGGCAAGGGTGACATGATGACCTCATAAAGAGCTTTCTCAGAGCTGTGCCAGGCCCTAGCTACACTTCAGATTCAAAGCATCACGGGACACAGACTGACAACACCTTCCTTCTGGGCTGTGGATTATGGGAATGGAAAATGCTACTTCGATATCACTTCTGGAATATGTCCAGAACAGAGACTGGAAAGCATTTTACAGGGACAAATTAAGTTTGTGCCTTTTACCCATTTGATTCATTAAAATGGAAAAACTTATTTACATTCATGGGTCCATTCCAGAAATGTTTACTAGCACCTACTATGAACCAGGCATGGTTCCATGCACTGTGTAATAGTCGTGACATGTCCAGGGAGCCTGGGGTTTTGGGGTGCAAGTGTGTGTGTGTGTGTGTGTGCGCACGCGTGCGTGTGTGTGGTTTGTGTCAGCTGCCTGCCCACTTGCACAATCAAGAGTGGATTTTTTTGTGTGTGGGGGGTAGAGGGAGATATAGCAAAGAACAAAAGAAACTCAGTGTATATGTGGGAGACCAGCCTTACATGTGACTGAGCCACAATCCCCGGCTGGGTGCTGAGGCACTCAGTCACAGAAATGTGGTAGAGCTTTCCCCACCCTTCTTGGGTTCGAGGGTCCGTGTCTCGTGCATGGGTGTGTCTTGCTACAGTCCCATGGGTAAAGTTATGCTCACCTGTTCCTTTGTAATATAACCCCTTGCCCTGTTTAGGATAGAATCTTCCATGGAAGTGCCTTGTGTGGGTCCCCTCCTCTTACTGTGCCCTTGGGTGTCGCCTACCCAGGTGTCAGTCAACCTGAGGACAGGGGACATCATGAAGATAGACTCAGCCCCCTGATCCTGACCCCTTGCCTCATTTGAATAGCTTCTCCTCAATAAAAGGGGTCAGCGTGTGCTCTCGCTCTCTCTCTTCCTGCGGACCCTCAAGGTCAGAGGAGCCGTCACTGCGACCCCAAACAAAAAGGTATTTGTGTCTCTTGTGTAGTTATTTTGCTCAGCCCAGTCAGCCCAGTTCAACTGGAGTGACCCCTGAGCCTTTTAGTCATGACCCATTGGTGCACACCCATCTTTCATTGGGACTGCCAATTTTGAGGTGATTTAATGCCATATCTGGAGGGCATTTTAAATTTTATATACTCAGGGTGAAATGACAGTTTGCTTCGATCTCTAGCAACCTCTTCAATTTCCTTTGTATTTTCTTATCTCTTTAATCTGAGACATTTCACAAATGTGTGTAGGAACTCCCTCCATAAAGGCGTCTTGACAGGGATGGACAAGGCCTTCCCCTTCTCCTCCACCTGGGTTTTCTTGGGACTGAAGATCAGGCCACCCCAGAAAGGGAGCCCACCCCATCCCAGCAGCTGCATGAAGCCTGTGGCCTCCAAGCAGCTGCAGGCTTCGGCTGGATGTTGGCATGTGGTTGGATTTTCCCTTCAGTTAGTGGAAACCACTTTTCCAACCAAATTTGATGTGTATGTCAAATGTGTAGAACAGAAGTGTGGCTGCTCTGGCTGAGGGTGATGGTGGTCCCCGCATGCCCTGCTCAGCCACCCCGGCCTCCCCGCCCTACCCCAAGGGAACTAATGGCCTGGGATGCGGGTGAGAGGGACCTACCAAGGCAACAAAGTCACCCCAGGGCAATGGCCCGGCCTCACTCACCCAGATTTCAGTTATGAGTGTGGGAGACTCACTCAGAAGCATAGGAAGACGTATGTGAAGAATGGTCATTATACATGGTGCAGCCATGCACACATGCGCATATTTGCCTGTTTTTACATAGAAACAACAGGATGATAAAGCAAATGTTAATTAAAATTGCCATCGTCTGAGAGGGGGGGAAGAATGGGAGTGAGGAAAGAAAGAACTCTAGACTTCTCTGAATGTCTCTTGTTTTATGGTTTTAACTCTAGAAAATAAACATTTTATACTTATAAAACAAAATCAAAGGGAAACATAAAACAAAATGATCTCTAAAAATACCAATAAAACAGAAATCAACTAACTAAGCTGTCTATCACGTCAGCAACAAAACCACAGACCTTCATTTACTTCAAATGACTCTGTAACAGTATTTTTATTTTACACTCTCTGGTGGCAGGTATGTTGAAGACCAAGAAAAACCCATGAAATCTCGCCCTGTACTCATTCATCTTACTGTTAGTAATAGTACTGGTGCTATTGTTTTGAAACTTACGTCCCTTCTTAAAGTACATAAAGTGATTTCAGAAAAATGAGTAATAGTGTTGTTAGTACCCGAGATTTTCAGTCTAACATTCCAATAGGAAGGTGCTGAAGATAGCAGCATGAATTCATGGTTAATTTTTCTCTTTGAAAACAAATTTACATTTCCTAGCTCTCCCTGCTGAAAAGACCTACAAGTAAAAACATCCCAGTAGCAATGTCTATTTCTACCCCCACGTTCTGGTCTCTAAATATCACTTCCTGGGAATGAGGGTGCCTTTGATTACAGGTCTGATGAGGCAAATGTGCAGGGTGAAGTGACACATCTTGTTTAGCCTGAAGGCACAGAGACCGATGATCTGATCATCAGTTTCTCATTGATAAACAAAATGCCTGAGAAAAACAACTTAAAGGAGCATAGGTTTATTCTGACTCACTGTTTCGGAGATTTCAATCCGTGTTTGGCCATCTCTGTTGCTTTGGGCTTGAGGTAAGGCAGGACATCAAGGCGACAGGACATGGCAGGAAGCTCCTCAGACCATTCCACCTCGAAGCAGGGAGAGGAGAAAGGGCCAGGGACAAGATATGGTCCCCAAGAGTAGACCCCCCAGGACCCACTCCCTCTAATGAGGTGCCACCTCCTATAGTCTCTACCACCTCCCTCAACCCATCTAGTTCTGAATCCCTCAATGGATTAATCCACTGATGAGGTCAGAGCCCTCATGATCCAATCACTTCCCCCAACCCCCATCTCTGGACTTTGCTGCATTGGGGACCAAGCCCTCATTCAGCACATGAGCCTGAGGGGGACATTCCTGATCCAAACCATAACAGAAGCCATCAGAGATACCAGGTTCTGCAAAAGGATCCAAGAGTCAATGAAAAGAATGGCCAAAGATGGAGGAATTTGAACGTTGAAAATCAAACAACGACTGCAATAGATTCAAGTGCAATGATTCTATAAAAATATATGGATTCATAATGATACAAAAAATAAACAACATGCACCATAAAAACTACTTAAAAAATTAGTCACTAGTGGGGGTAACTTTGAAGGGCACCATTGCATTATTCTGCCAGTTAATAAGCAGAAGAATCCAGCATTTGTCTTGCTGTCTTTTTGTGGAGTTTTTCAGAGAGGGAAATGCCAGGATGGAGGGTCCAAGCGGATGTCAGGCCGAGGTGGTGGGTGTGTGCCTGACCCCCCTGGGCAGTGTGGTGAAGGAGAGGCAATCTGAGTATGGTAGTGAGCAAAGGCTGTGGTTCCAGATAAATCAGGGCCAAATCTCAGTCACACTCCTCACCAGCTGGACTTACCAGTCTTTCATATAGGGAGAACACCTATCTTCAAGCGCTGAGTTGCTGTTTACAAGAAAATAGCCTATATAATTTGCTTGCACAGAGCTTAATAAATGGCTGCCATTATTGTAGAGACGGATTGGCTGGGTCAACAGACTCTGAGAGAGTCTGGCAGTGACTGCAGAGAAAAGGAAAAGAGATGAGCCAGAAGAGCCATAAGCAAAATAACACTAAAATAAAACACAACAAACTGAGCAATGATGAAATAAAATCAACCCTCCTCCTTATGGTAAAAATGGGAAATGTTCCCTTCCATCCATCCTTCCTCTTTCTTTCTCTACTTCATCAATGAATCTTGTGCACCTCCATGTTCCTGGCTCTGCGTGAATCTTGGAATGGCTGCAGCCTCTGCCCTCAAGGATGCTGTCGTCTTGTGGGAGAGAAGGCAGATGGAGAGTCTCAACCCAGGAGATGGGCCCTGGAGGGGTGGGAGCTCCAGGAATGGGACTGGGGAGGGAGACCCTGCTGAGAGAAGGCCAGGGAGCCCATGTGGCTGGGGGCTTCCACAGGAGGAAATGAATGGAGTGGATCCCAGCTGAGATCTGTCTTCACTGCCTGGACCCCATATCCGGCTCCACAGTCTCCCCATTAAATCAAGCCTTCCTTACTGTGCTGCATAAAAAGTGCAAGGACAGCTTTTCCTCTAATGCTCTACTAGCCCCTGGAGAACGTGCAGCTGATGGTGGTTCTGGGGGGACTGCAGTCACCATCTCTGGAGATCTCCCTGTTGAGTGGTGGGTGGGCTGGACAGAGACACAGAGAAGAGACCACACATCAGGTGTCTGTGTGAGAGGTCACTGGGCGAGGTCACTGGGCCACTCAGTGTTTATGTGCTGTCTTCCTGTTGGCTAAGTGGACTCTGCACTAGGGTTCCTGAGCAGTGAGAGGACTTCTGGCTTTGCAGGTACCCCCACTGCTGTGGCTTGGATCTACAATGTCCCACGAAGGCCCACATGTTAAAGGCTTGGCCACTCGCCTGTGGTGCTGTTGGGAGAGACTGTAGGAAGTGGGACTTGAAAGCAATATAAAAACCCTGGCCCTTTATATCCCCTTGAAGGGGATCTGAAGACCTGGCCCTTCTTCTCTTTCTTTTATTTCCCAGCCACCATGAGGTGAAGAGCCTCCTGCATCCCACTGTCCTGCCATGACGTTCTGTGCAGCCGCAGGCCCGAAGCAACAGGATCAAACAACCATGGACTGGAAGCTCTGAAACAATCCGCCCAAATAAACCTTTCCTTCTTTTTTAAACTGTTTACCTAAGGCAATTTATGATAGTGATGAAAAGATGACTAACACAGCCAATGTCCAAAATAAATAAGTTAATGAAAGAATTGGAAGTTTATTAGGTTGAGACAACTATAGCACCCAGGGCTCTAATGCAAGCCAACCAAAGCTCAACTCAACAGAAACAGTAACACAAAGCTGAAATGTAGCCAATCAGAAACAACCACGCTATTAATTGTAACCAATCAAAAGGGACCACACTAACCCTTCACTGAAGCCTTTCCACTTTAACCCATCAAAAACAGATATTCGGACTTAAGATCTTTTAATGGCAATGGTGTGAGAAACTGTACTTTGAATTTGGTGTTGGATCTTTCCCCAGGCTGGCAATGTGTGGTAAGATGATCTTGGTGTTGGGCAGCAGCAGAGAGCTGCAGTTCCCAGTCGGCCACAAGATCAAGAGGAGAAGCCACCTGGACTCTACAGTGAGCTGTGTTGTTAAGTTACAACGTTTGACAGGTTAGGTGGGCCGAATGCATTCTTTGGACTTAGGGCATTTTTAACTCATGGTGGATTTATCAAGATGCAACCCCATCCTCAGTAAGGGGTGTCTGTGTAATTCCTCTGCCTTGCCTCCCCTCCGTGGAGCACTGGTCCCATGGCAGCCTAATGCTGCCGGATTCATGGATTCTGAATGCTCAGATAAGCCCATCACCATTTTACTATGCTCAAGTTTATCCTTTATCCTCAGGAGGGCTGCAGAAGAGGAGGGTGGGCAGAGGGGAAAGGGGATCAGAACTGAAATTTAAAGGAAACCTTTTCACTCCCTTTGAAGTGATAAACACGGTGCATCAGCCCTGTAAATAATGTTCAGACCACTTTACTGTTCTTCCTCTGTCTGTCTGCTCCACTCACCAGAGGGAACCACTGTTGGAATGTGTTCTGTGTTTTTCTGCTTGGATATTCAGTGTAGGTAAACATTCATAAGAGGTTTGATTTAAAAAAACAAACAAAACTAAATATGTATCATAGTCTATACCTTGTTTTGTAATTCTAAGGATGCGGAGAGAGGTGACAGAATGGGAGAGCAGTATCTGGGATTGGGGTCTCTGATGGCCTCATGGCTGTGGCATGCCTGGTGCCTGGGAATGTTCCTGTGCAAGGGCACAGGATGCCTAACTGCTGTGGTAATGCCCTGTATGAGGAGGATCTGCTCAAGAGTCTTACCAGCCTCCACCTTGATCTCAGGCACACAGCTCCTGGGAATAGAGGAACTCTCTTGCTAGACAACCACAATGTTTCACCAGCTCTGTTAGTCCTGAGCCTGCCCACTTAACAGTAACTTAACACAATGGACTTTCTTGAGCGCTACACAAAGCTCCTAACATTGCAACTGTGGGTCGCAACTGTGGAAAAGCTACATAGATGTTTCTACTTCTGTAACTTTTCCAAGTTCAAAGAACAATGAATGCATAGTCTTTAACCTGATAATGAGACATATGTAAATAAAGATTACTGGTGTAACTCTTTAGCTCTACTTCTCAATCAGAGAGATTTTGTCTTCAAAATCTATATGTGTGAGTCTTCATTTTTCTTATCCCCCTTTGCCCCTCACTGAAACCTGCAAGTTTGGCCGCACTGGCCGCAGTATAAGGATCCGTCACGGACATTTTCCTATGTCAAGACCTGAAAAATCTCGTTTTTAAAAATAGGTATATTGGGCTGGGGATGTGGCTCAAGCGGAAACGTGCTTGCCTGGTATGCGCGGGGTGCTGGGTTCAATCCTCAGCACCACATAAAATAAAATAAAGATGTTGTGTCCACCAAAAATTGAAAAATAAATATTAAAAAATTCTCTCTCTTTTGAGTGGATGGGCAGATGCACAGACATAGACAGCTGAGGAATGAGGGGCCAACAGTCACATGTGAGCTAAATGTTTGTGCCAATTTGATATAAAGCACACATTCAGATGCCCTTGAAGACCATTTTAGAGCAAGCACAGTGGTTTGGAGGACACCAGCCAGAGGAGGACTCAGGGGATCCTGGAAGCCATAGACCGAGGTTCTCTCAGAGGAAGAGCACTTACAGGTCTCAGCCTAGGGCAGCAAGGTGGCACACAGTGGGGAGAGGTCCCAGAGTCTAGGGGCTGGCAGAGAAGGCTCTGCAGGGACTCCTTCAGTGCCCCACCCTCATCCGCCCAGGAAGAGGCCAGGCTGGAGTCTGGCAGGAAGTGCTC
Source organism: Marmota monax (assembly GCF_021218885.2). Taxonomy (NCBI): domain Eukaryota; kingdom Metazoa; phylum Chordata; class Mammalia; order Rodentia; family Sciuridae; genus Marmota; species Marmota monax. Next base: position 4,333,775 of record NW_026695235.1, read on the forward strand.
TTGCATAGGAACGGAAGTAGCTGCCCTGGACTCAAGCAAACCATGGTGAGATGGATGGCCAGCTCCACTCAGAACCTCCCTGCATGTGCCGTCGCTGTCACTCTCCCTGCAGCCTCCTGAGCCAAGTGTCCAGCTTCTCCGACTCTCCTCCTCCACCAGAGGCCTCTCTCCTCCTCCCATTCTCTTGTTGACAAGCCACTCTTCAGAGCCTGGGAGAGAGCAGAGCTTGGTTGTGTGTGCATACATGAAATGTGTGTGTGCACACATGTATCCGAGAGTGTGCATCATTTGTGTGTGTGTGCATGCATGCATGTGTGCACTGGAAATACCTGGCCCTGCTGGGGTGCACCCAGGTCCAGATGTGCTTCCTGCTTTCTCACCAGCTGAGGAGCCATGAGAAATGGGCTCACTGCTGGTGCTGAGTGACAGCACTGCCCCCAGTAGCCCTCCCAGAGCCCTCTTCCCAGGGTCCTCTTCCCAGGGTCAGCCCAGCTCCCCACCACCAGGAAGAAGCTGGAATCATTAGAATAATCACCTGATTTTCTTCAACCTCCTTGTTTGGCTGACGCAAAACTCCCACCTCTGGCTTCTCCTGGACCCTCACCTGGGAGAGAAGATGGCAGTCACAGAGCTTCCTCAGGGCCCTACTGGAACAGTGGTGCTCAGCTGGGCACTTGGAGATGTGGCCTGGGGTTTTACAGAATTGCTATGTCTGGGCCCCAAGGCTAGAGTTGTCATGGACTGGTCTGTCTTGAGTTGAGGTTTTTACAGGCTTCCAAGGGAAGCCAAGGTGAGAACCCTCCTCATCTAGCTGTTTCCAGCGTGGAGAGTTTGGAGTGTCTGGTTTTCACTGCTAACAGAGCCCATGGAGATCTGTACAGAGTCCTAAGTCACACAGATGAGGAGAGGCTCCCGGGCCCTTGATTCTAACAAAGCCATCATCTAGGAAGGACAAAGGTGTGGGCTTGTCACACCCCATTCAGTCACTCAACAAGTCAGGCACTAGGCCAGAGTAATACCTCAGCCACCCTTCCATGTGAAGGGCTGGAGGAACTTCCTGTCACAGGCAGGAAGTGACAAAGCTAAGACACACATTGGTCTACTGACCCAAGTTCAGCACTGAGCCTCTGGCTACCCTATGACCCAAAACAGCAGCCTTCTCACTCAACTTGAATGAAAAGGAAAGTGTCTCTGGACAAAGACTTAATGGAAACATCACAGAGTTTTGGAGTCTGATAGATTTAGCTTTGAACTACTTCCTGGCTGTGTGGCGATATACAAGTTTCTTAGCTTCTCTGAGCCTTAGTCCCCTAGTAATAATACTCCCATTCCTGGAGTTTATAAAAGAAACACCAGGTCAGGTGTAAGCAAAGGCACTTGGCACTTGGTAGTAGTCATGACATCAGTTTTCTTCTCTTCCATTGGCACCTTTGTTGGGCACATGTTTACTCTCCCAGCTTCCATTCCCCTGTTCCCCTTTCTGACAGTACCCCGTCTAGCTGAGGTGTTCATCTGCCTCCCATGAAGCACAGGTTCTTTGGAGGAGGCCACACCAACTCCTGCTCAGGCTTAGGCCAGCCAGCACCTTCCACTCCTGGCCCAGGGCTGGTTCCAGGGTGTGCTGTCACCTGGGCGCCCAGGTCTGGTGATTCTTGCTTGGCCTGGGCACACAGGCTCTGAAGGGGCCTGGAACACTGTCCTGCATTTCCTTCATGAGATGTCCTTCATCTTTCATGTAAAAATCGTCGACACTGTTCAGACATTTCCAACCCAGTAGGACTCAAGTTGGGACCCACTTTGTCTTCTCCATTCAACTTCCTAATATGCTCCATGCAAAGAGGGCCTGGAGGGAGCGGGTGTGGGATAAGAAGCCCAGCCTGGATTGGAGTGGCACCTCCCTGCTCTTCTATGTACTAAGAAAGACACACACAGGACAATGCCTGTCTGGGCCTTGAGAGCAGCTTAGGGAAGAAGACATGTGACAATTGGGGCTTTCAACAACCCAGGAAGAGAGCTCAGCACTATCCTGACAAATAATAATGCTCTCCCAAAGAACTTTAGGGTCTGCATGCACGTGAAAGAATCTATGTCATTGAAGTGATGTGGCTTGGGCTGGAGACAGAGCTCAGTGGCAGAGCACTTGCCTAGCAGGCATGAGGCTTTGGGTTCAACCCATAGCACCCCCAAAGTGGGGGAAATCATGCGGCTTTACTTGACATTGCAACACTTACGAGTGACTCAACCGTAATCTGACTGATGAGATTTACTCCATTACATTTTCCAGTGTGTCTAATTATGTTGCTCAGTTGACGATGAACGACCTCTTTCTCTGCCCTGTCCTAGGGTTTATCGATAATCTTTGCTTTTAGCAACCTGCACTGTCATGGTGCCTTGATACTGTCTTCTCCAGGGGACTATGTTTCTTTGTGTTCCTGACCCCAGCACAGTGCCTGAATCTTTTCAGGCTTATAAGAAGCATCTGGCCAGTCACATGATGTCAAGACAAGAACGTTTTTCCAATTATGTGTAATGTGCCATCAAAAAGTGTCACTCTAATTGGGCTACTTCCAGAAATGAGGGCAGATTGTCCACAGGCTCACCATGCACCACTACAAGCCCAGAGGAGGGCTCTAATACCTCGCCCATGGCACACCCCCATATCCACTCTCATGCAAGAGTACAGTGCAAGGGCAGGGTGGAGCTCAGTGGTAGAGGCACTTGCCTGGCATATGCCAGCCCAAGGTTGGATCCCCACACTGCAATCAATCAATAAAACCATGGCAAAGTGAAGCTAAGCACCTTTATTATGCAGGCAGCAAGAAGGGACAGCCTTGGATCCATGGCACGGGGTCCCCAGGGCTTGGGAAGGTGATTCAGGACAGGTGCAGTCTTGTGTGTGCATGGCCCGCCCTGCAGCCCAGCTAAGGGTTCCAAAGCACACTTCCCCTGGCTTTGAGCCTGGTGGTCACAGAACTCACTGGGCTAAATGTTGTGGGATGTCTGGCTGGTATAAAGGGACTGGATTTCAGGTGCCTCCTACAAACACACACCTCCACCCCTCCCAGTCCCCATTCTAGGAAGAGTTGGTTAAATCTCATCTTGGTGTCAATTTTACAGCCTCACCAAGCTTTTCTTTCTTCCCGAGAGTTTTGCTTCAGCTAAACTGAGCTGGCCTACCCTGGATTAAGGAAGGCATTTCTGTCTCTGGTACCTCAAATCGGCCTGCTGCTGCTATTCCAGTGGTATCTGTCTGGACCCCTCATTGAATCTGTCTGATGATTTCCACTCACTCCGGCATCTAATTCCTCGAGACTCATAAGATTGTAGAAGATCAGGGCTGGGGGCCCTGGTGGCTGGACAGTCACAGAGAAGACATTGCTCCATGCGTCCTCTACCCTGCAGATCCCTAGGTGTGCTGGGCTGTATAAACGCTAGCAGATGTCAACTCTCTCAATTCTTTTAAAGATCTTTTTCCAAAATGTGATAATTACATCACACCAGAAAATCAAATAATCATGCAATTGATCTGGCTCGGATTTCATTTAGAATAGATGGGGACACTCCAGTAAACTTGATTTGGTTTGGCACAAGCCCTGATGCTATCAGCTGCAGACCCCCAGAGGAAGTCATTCTGCATTGATTTTAAATAATTTCCATTTCAGAGGAGGCAATTATCTGACCTAATTCCCCAAATCTTGGGAAAAATTAACATAAGGACAAAGAAAAATTAGGGGCTGGGAATGTTGGGAGTCAGAGGTCTCTGTTCCCACCTCCACTGGGAAGGCAGTGCTCACAGGTCTTCCCCACTCTCTGAACTGAACGCTAGTGCTGTGGCGCTCACACCTTGCTGATCCATCTGGGCACCTGGAGTTTATCAGGACAGTGATGAAATGCCCTGACCCTTAGCATTTTTTAGACTTAAGGAATTGTGCACAAAATGTCCAAAATACAGTCGTACATCACATAACAACGTTTCTATCAGCATGGTTCACACACACACAGCAGGGGTCCCATAAGATTCTAACGGAGCTGAAAAATTCCTACCAGCTAGTGATATTGTAGCCCTTGCAACCTCATGGCACAGCATGTTGCCCACCTGTCTGTGGTGATGCCGGTGCAAACAATCCTCATGTGTTCCCCGTTGTATAAAAATACAGCAATACAATTATGTACAGCATGTGATGCTTGACACTGATAATAAATGACTACGTGACAGGTTTACTTATTATGCGATACTTTTGTTGCTGTTGTAGAGTACGTTCTTCCTACTTGTTAAAAACAGCACTGTGTTATGCTGGGAGGACCCTTGTCCATCTCAGGCCCACTTTTCTCCTGTGTCAAGTGGTGACATGCAATGACTGGCCTGCACACCTAGGTTGCAGGGAACACACTCTATGAAGTTCGAGCAATGATGACGTCACCTAATTGTGTATACCTCAGAAGATGTCCCTGTCATTAAGTGACACAAGTGTACATGAAGTAGCTTCCTACTAGTAAATTAAAGTGGAGCCTACGCAGACCAAGTTCCCATCCAAGAGCACATGTTCAGTGCAGGCTCGGACCAGCTCCCCAGAAAGTGGGTGAATTTGGATTGAGCAGCAGTGATGCAGCCTGGGAAAACATCCTTGGATGTCATGTGACTGTATTCCGGCAGGAAGATGGTGGCTCTTGCCCAGTAATGTTGGAGCCAGTCTCTGACTGCAGATCTACCATGACAGGCCTTCCCTGGGGGCTTCCAAGGAAGTTTATTAATAAGAGTCAGGAGCCAAGAGTTAAATGGGTCAGCATCTCACTGAGTGCTGTTTGAGAGGTCAAGCAACCAGAAATCGTACAAATGATCGTTTAACTAAAAGAGGAAGTATGAAAAGCTATCTTTTCCTTACAAATGCAAAACTGTCTATAAATACAAAAAATCTTGGTGAAAGAAATGATTCTCTTCTCCTTTCAAATTCTTCTCCAAGGCCCACATCATTCAGGAAACTGTATCCAAAGGTATCATTTAGGATATTTTGGGGTGGTGGAGAACAAAAACCCTGTCTCTAATAAACTTTAAAAGGGAATGTACTGGCCCACAGAGTGAAGAATTCCAGAGGTGAACTGAGACTTTGAGCGTACTTGGTCAGGGCCCGTCTGAGCCTGGTCTCCTCTCTATATTATTTTTTTTTACCATGAAGTTAGCTTTCCTTATGGCAAATGGAAGCAACTATTTCAGGCTCCGATCTGCATTTAACCCAATGCAAAGTGAGGGAGGGTTTCTGGGTTTTAGAATCCCCATTAGATTCCTCTGACCATGCTCATGGGTCAGCACACTTAGGTCTGTGTGTCCACCCTGGACTCAATCAGTGAGTCCAAGAGATGGAATGCGGGGACTGGATTGACCTGGGTCTCTCCTTCTGATACTTGAACTGGGGGTAGGTGCAGCTTTCCTAGAGGCCTGTGCATCCACAGATGCAAACGAGGGGCAACTGGTTGAGGAAGGCGAAGGTGCAGGCCCAGAGGCACCGGCAAGGGAGGACTGCCAATCATCTCTGGCTAGCCTTGAGTGCTCTTCCACTCCGGCCCTTCGCTCCCATCCTGATGCATTCTGCATCCTCCTCACTGTGGGTCACGTTGTCTTGGTCCATCTGTTTTCTTCTGTTTTGTCCTCCTCTGTAGGGTCTCAAACACATGCATACTAACAAGTTAACACTTTCCAACATGTGGAAAGACAGTGGTGAGGACGATGAAAAATAGTAAAGAAGAAATATACTCAAAAGTATATCTCACCCCCTCAATGCAAAAGCTTGAGGTTTAATTTTAACCTTTATGAGGTTATAGGGATGACTGCAAGACTACATTCTGCAAAAAAAAAAATATATATATATATATACATATATATATAGATAGATAGATAGATAGATAGATAGATAGATAGATAGATAATCTGAAGAAAAATCAGAGCACAGGAAAAAAAAATTTTTTTCTCTAGCTCTGGGACATCTCCAAAAGCCAAGCTGGATGATCTTCCTGGGACAGAATAGAGTTGTTCTCATTGACTGCTGAAAGTCACTTAGAGAAATTCAGCTAATCACAGCTCCCTAAATGAAGCACGATCTTATTTCTTGGAAAACTTTGTAAGCAAGAGATAGATATTTGTAAAACATTTGAGTGAATCACATGATGTGTAAAGTAACTAAACTCCAAGGTCTCTGCTCCATCTACCAGTGAAACCTGAATCTCATGGACTCTCACACCCTTGTTGTGAGGGTGGCCAGATGCTAGGCAGATGGGCTTTCCTATAGAACAAGCTCATACAGCCATGCAGAGACACTGACTGCCAGTGGATTAGTCATTTCCTGTTCCACAATGCACCCCCCCACAATACCCCCAGTCTACCCCCAACCTCCACCACCAACATCACCATCTCCATCACGCACAGCATCCACCGCCATCGGCATCAACCAGACACCAACATCAACCATGAACATCATCATCAACACCAGCCTTTACCACCACCACCAATGCCAACCACTACTAACACCACCACCATCAGACCATCTGTCACCACCACAGTCACCACTGCCACTATAAGTCTTATGTTTTTATTCCCAGTTTGCTTTTCAAAATACCTTTCCAGGTCTCATTAGATACATCTCATGGTCTCATTAGATCTCATGATTGGGTTGGCAGCTCTGGCCTCATTCTCAATTTATCTGTGAATTAAGTTCCAGAGAGGTGAAGTGGTTTGTGCCTGGACACCAAAGTGGTCTGTCTGATTCTAAAGTTAATGCTTTCTTCAATGTAACACACTCTCCGTGAGACTGAAGAATTCCTAAATTCTGATGTGAACAGCTTTGGTCCTAAATTTAATGGGCCCATCTATCTCAACTCCCATATATTGCAGGTGTGCAACTAATCACTCAAAGTTTATGTGACTCCACAGAAGGTTAATCCCGCACATTTGTTCCAAATTCAGTCTTTTTCTCGTGACAAGAAACTATTGATTTGCATGTGCCCTGGAGTCTCCTGGATTCCTCTGGGAACACTGAAGCCCACGCCCTTCCTTGGAGCACAGAATTTGCTAGCAAAGGGGCAAATGGCCTTCTTCTGCCCACTGTCTGTTCTCCAATCATCAGAAAGCCCAAGATGGACACAGGCTGCTGGCTTCCAGTCACAGAGCCATCATCCAGCAGGCTCAGCTCAGTGATGCCTTTCTTGGTCCCAAGAACAAGGGTGTGACCTCTCTGTTCCAGGTAAATCCGAAGCTGATCCCTTCAGTCTTCTGCCTTCTCTCTCAGTGGATTCCCTGGGTTCCAATTTGAGGTCCACTCTTTGCACACTTTGACCCTAGGCTGGCCTGGCCGGGCTGCAGGACATCTGTGTTGCTAAGGGTCAGCGAGGAACATTTGGCCACCTTGCTCTCGAACGTTTTCTTTTTGAGCTCATACGTCAAATTTGAATAATAAATATCTTCAAAGGACTTATCATTCTTCTTGAGGATGTTGCTGGCTAACCGGAAGAAGATGATCACCCCATAGATGCCGACGATGGTGAGGATGTACCAGGCAGCACTTGTCCCCTCCGGCAGCCGCAGGAACCTGGTGGAGTTGGTGCCATTCCTCTCCTCCATGGGGTCACTCAGGAGAGAGCTGGCCTGAGTCTGGGGTGTCCCCGTGATCACTGAGAAACAAAGAGGTCCAGATGAGATGCAGCATCCTGGGCTGAGGCCCACCTGGCTGAGCCACGCCAGTGAGAGTGCTACTGTCCCCTGCAGCTGCTGAAAGGGGTGTTCTCTACAACATGGATGGGAGCCCAGAAACATGTGCGTCAATAAAGTTTTAAAAATCAAGAGTTCTCAACACCAAGTTCTTGAATAGGAGACATGAGATCATTTCTACTGTCCCCCAAAAAGTGCAGTAAAAATATCAGTAGGATTTCTTTGTGAATAGGTAAACTATTTGTATGGAAAAAGTAATTGTCAAAACTAACTAGGAAAAATCTGGGAGAAAAAAAGTGATGAGTGAATTAACCCAACCAGAAATTTAAAACTAGCCACCCAGAAAGTATAACTTATGTGTATAAGATCATGGCCCAGCTGCGCTTTGCACGGTGCAAAGGGGGAGGGATCCAATTCTCCCTGCAAAATCTCCCAGTGAGACTACAATAGCTAAAACAAGGTGTTGTTGATACATAAGCAAAAGTCCAATGGAGCAGAGTGAAGGCACCCCCCACAGGCGAGGAACTGGGCTGAGGTAGATAATCAAGGAGTGTTTCTGATCAGGAGGGGGAAAAATGGGCTCTTCAATAAGTAGCGTTGGAGCAATAAGCTTTGGACCCATATCTCTCATCATGGGTACCAGGACAGTCCAGATAAATCAAAGAATTTCACATAAAAAAATGAAACAATGTAAAGTCTTAGGAAAAAAAAAAAACCACAACAGATTTTTTTCCCCTTATCATCTCAGACTGGGATATCCTATCTAAGTATAACAGAAAAATGCAGAAGAGAGAAAGAAAAAGTTAAATTCAACTACATTTAAATTTTTTAAAATTATTGCATAATATAAACTAAAAGACAAATGACAAATCAGAATTCATAGCACTAATTTTCTTAATGGTTCTCGGTTTGTAAGAAAAAGTCTTCAACCCTCTAGAAAAATGTGCAAAAGGGCTGACAAAGAGATCCTAGGGGAAAAGGAACCTTCAACACAATGAAAAGCTCGATATCACTCATCTACTAAAACTACAAGTTACAACCATGAGATGACGTTCTGTTACCCGTCAGGTTTGTAACTAGTGATATTTCAAAATCCACCATGTGGATACATTGTGGGGCAATGAGGCCCCTGTGTAACCGCTGGCCTCAGCATAAAATCATGGTGTATGCAAGGCCCACCAAGGTCTACTGATATTCAAATGCATTTACCTTTGACCCAGCAATTCCACCTCTAGCAATTAATCCTAAAGGTGCTCTGGAACATGGCTGATGGAACAGTGCAGTCAGCCCACTGTACCCAGGGGTTCTGCATCCGGGGTTCAGAGGGTCACAGATCAAAATATTCAGAAAGAAAAAACTGCACCAGCACTGAGCATGTATGGACGTTAAAAAAATTCTTTAAACAACACAATATGACAATGATTTATATAGCATTCACATTGTATTAGGTATTATAATTAATTTGGAGAGGACTTAAATTATACGCAAATATTATGCCCTTAAAGGATTTAAGCATATGCAGATTTTGGTGTCTGTTGGGGCTCTGGAAAAGTCCCCCATGGAGAGAGAGCAATGACTAGATGCTTAACATAAATCACTGCAGCCTGGTTTGTGATGACTAATGAATGATTGGGAACAGCCAGATTAGTATCCACTGAGGAATGGTTAAATTCATTTTGGAAATTCCATGCAATGGAACCCTATACATTCATTAAAAAATGAAGATTTTAAATATTTAAATATTGATAAGTAAAAAAAAATAAGCTAAAGCCCATATAGTAAGCAATCAAGAGGGGAGGGGATGCATATTTTTATTTGCCCGCAGTTTATGTGCTGTGTGTTTGCTTTCTGTTGCTGTAACAGATACCTGAGATAAGTAAACTTATAAAGAAGCAAAGTCGATGAAGGAGAAAGATTAGTTTTAGCTCGCAGTTTCAGAGGTTTCCAGTTCATGGTCTCTTGGCCCCACTGTTTTGGGGTCTATGGCAAGCCACCACGTCATGGTGGGGACGTGTGGAAGAGGAGGCAGGACCCCAAAATCTCCTTTAGGGCTCACCCCCAATGACCCAAAGTCCTTCTGCAAGCCTGCACTTCCTAAATATTCCACACTCCCCAATAATACCACAGGCTGGCGACCAAGACTCTGGGGTCACTTACCTAAACCACAGCAGTACAGAGTATCTCATGGAGAAAACTCAAGAAGCCGGTACCTGTGGTTGCCTCCGGGGAAGAGAACTAACTGGAGGAAGAAGATGTACTTTTCACTGTCTGCTCTTCTGTACAGTTTGTACCATGTCCATTTATTTTAAAAAATAAATAAATCTAAAAACGAAAAAGTACAAGTGGGTGCTTTTCTGGTCTCCTTGGTAAAGTGCCCCTGGGTAAAGACATCATGTGCCCTTGTCAGATGGGAAGATTAAGATCTCAATTGCTGTTTAATTCAAAACTGTGTTCTCTAAGTGGGGAGCCAGTAAACAAAAGAGAACAATGAGAACCTCAGAAATCACACATGATCCTTGGCTCACTGGCTCAGACCCCAATTCTTGCCCTCCACGATCACAGACATATTCGGAAATGTTGTAGGCTAAATCTCAACCTCTTGGGAGACCAAAGGTGCTCTATAAGTGCCTCCTAATTGGTATCTGTTTGTTGCTCATTCATTTTTCAAACGCAAGACTCAGAGATATCAGTATTTTTATGCATAGCTAGTTGTCGGGATGTGTCCATTTTTTTACACAAAAGAAACTCATTATATTAACGATTGCAATATAAAATGAGCGTAACCTTTTTCTTATAAAGAGCTAGGAGGCATCTCAGGGGATGAACACATCCTGTAGAAGAGCTGTATTATTTTGCACTTGTAATTTAAGGACATGAATAAGGAAGCAGTTCTGGAGCTGCCAGCCTTGCATTGTAACGGGACACTCACCTTCTCACGGGTTCCTGCCCTTGACTCTCCCGGAGGTGAGTTCAAATGGCCGCCGTGGGAAGCCAGAAGAAAGGCAGTCCTCCCTGCTAACCATCACAGTCCCCCGGGTGGGCAGCACGGGGTTCCTGGGCAGGGAGTAGCATGGGGGCCCAGGAGGCCGGGCAGTACCTGCAGGAAATGAGCAAGGGCGTAGATTTTCTCTTTTCAATTAACCGGAGGTTCCCGTCCGTCTGTCTTCTGTTGGCCCAGAAGGAAAGGCTCTTCCTGGCTTTGACTCATCAAAAAGGTCTAAGTCAGGATAATTTTCAAAAACTACCACAGAGGTCCTAGGTAGTCCCTGGCACTTCCAGGGCCCGTGGAGGCCTGCGGTGACAGGGAGCTGTCCTTGAGACGGCTTGCCGCTCAGAGCCAGGGTGTCCCCTGAACCACCCCGTCTGCACTGGCTGTAGGTGTGGCCTGTGGCCTCATCACAGGCAGGAAACTCCAGGGCGCAGTCACCAGCTTTCTCTTGGACATTCTCCTGCTGAGGACACCCAGCAGGAGGAAGCAGGCCCAGGGGACACGCTAAGGGGACAGTGGGCAGAGGGTTCATGGGCCAGACTGAGAGGCACGGCTGTCCTCTTCCTAGACCCCATAGTCACAGGCCATGTTGGATTTGGGGTAGACTTGACTGGAAAGTGCTAGAACAGGAGTCCAGGGCGGAAGTTCCCAGGAAATGGGGAGGTGACCTCAGAAGACGCAGTTCCAATGCAGCCATGGTGTCAGCCCCCTGCCCCGAATCTTCACTTGAGGACCATGCCCTGACGTAGCTGTGAGATTGTTGTTTTTTTAAGATGTTATTTGATTAAATGAAAATGTAATCATCTTAAAGGTAATCCAAATGTCTATCAAGTGATAAACAGATAAATAAAATGTGGCATTTCCAATGCTATTATTCAGCGTTAAAAAGGGGCGAGGTACTAACGCACACTACAAAGTGAACATACCTTGGCCACATGGGGAAAGAATCTGGTCAGGAAGGACCACATATTATGTGATACTATTTATATATGAAATGTCCAGAATTGTCAAATCTACGCAACAGAAAACACACCCGTGGCTGCCTGGGGTATAGGGTTTAGGGGGTAATAACAACAGGGGACAGGATTTCTTTTGAGAGCAATGAAACTTCTAAAATTGTGATACTAGTTGCACAACTCTCATTATACTAAATACCTTTCAATCTTTATTTTAAATAGGTGAATATTACAGTATGTGAATTATATCTCAATAAAACTGTTAAAAGTTATCATATAGATATACAGTAGAATACTATGCAATTATGAAAAAGAGTGGGGAAGCTGTTTGTGCACTGATGAGTAAAGACCTCCAGGGTAGATCATTAAAAGAATAAGAGCAGAGAATGATGTTGTCCCATATGTTCAACAAATGGAGAGAAATGCACATGTATCTGATTTTGCTTGTGGGCATTGAAAAACCATGGAGAGAAAGCCCAAGAAATGAAGTTCAGAGTTACCTGGGGGAGGAGAGACACAGTGGACAGACAGCAGGGGTGGGAGAGAGTTCTCACTGTATATTCTTTATGCTTCAAAGAATTTTAAATGTGCTTGTGCATGCAAGCTTGTGTGTGTGTGTGTGTGTGTGTGTGTTCCCTATTCAATAGCAAATACACCCAGATGTAACCAAATTAAACTTTTCTTTCGCCTCCTGCTGTCTCTTGCTCTGGGTGGACCATGTCGTTCCTGCTGTGCCCTGGGGACAGGGACTTCTGACACTGCCAAGGTGAGGTGGAAGGTTCAGAGCCCTGTGGCCCCGGATAATAAGGGGAAGATGGCAGTTACCAGGGCTGGGGGGTCAGGGGTCTCACCCCGACTGTGCCCTTGCTGTCTGACCCTGGGCCAGTCCCCACCTCTGTAAGCCACGGTTTCATAGAGTGGAGCCTCAGCAGGATCCCACGTCCCCCTGAGGAAGGCCTGGGCTGTCTGTGGAAAAGGCCACTCCTTGAGTAGGTGTCTGAATCCACAGGGGGCGTGGGTTAGGAGGGGGCATCCGAGCCTGGTGTGCAAGAGATGGAGGTGGAGAGAGTGTCATTGGTGGGTTTTGGCTTTCAGCTCAGAAGGTTTTCATGGGAAGTGGGGAGTGGGGAGTTCCAGAAAAATGGAGGACCCACTGGGAAAGTGGCCTTTGTGAAGCAACCATTGGGCTGCGAGTCCTCCCAGCCCACACTGCGGGGACCACCAGCATTGAGGAAGGTCCCGTGTCAGGCACTGTCCAGCTGTCTAACGGGCACCTTCTAGAATCCTGTGAAGCAGGGGTATTATCTCTGCTTAAAGAGGGGACCCGCAGGCTCAGGGAGGTGACTGGCCTAGTGTCACATACTTCATAGATGCCAGAGGCAGGTTTCCTGACACCAAAGTCCTCCTTCCACCTCCTGAATGTCACCTTCCAGACAGACCAGAGCTTCGCGCTGTGGCCTGCAGGACGAACTGTGGACGGTCTCTGGGGGTCATGCTCATACTGGTCTTGGAGACCAGAATCGGTCCTCCTCCCCCCGCCCCGTGTTGAAGAATAAACACTGCAAAACATTGCGGCAAAAGTAGAAAGTTTTATTTAAGAAAAGGATAGAGACACACTTCTCCAGAGAAAGTGGGGCCCCGAGCTGGACGCCCATGGGAATGGGCGTGTCTTGCTCTTTTATAGACCCCCAGAACCTCTTTCTTCTCTATGTGTGTGCGCCCAAGGGCAGGAAGGCATTGCTGTGTTGGGAAGTGCTGTCCCCGATCCCAGGAGGTCAGCTGTTAGCAACCCAGGAATCCCAGAACTAATCCTCTGCCAGGCCTTCCACCCTGCCTCAGTTTGTTGAGGAATGTGGCGTTTCCTGACCCCTCAGGCCAGATGGGCTGCAGGCAGATGGCTTTTGGGCAAAGAAAGTGTGTGGGGAGTCAGTACAGTGGGCTCATTTAATCCTCTTAGCCTCGTGACCCCACCATCTTCTATTTGTTCCCTTACAATACGCATGACCTTAGATCTCTCCCCGTCGGCCCAAACTAACCTATGAGGTTAAAAGTACGGACAACGGACGGCCTTCAGGTGAGGGTGATGGTCTGGGGGACTCAGTCCCGGTTAAGTTCTGCACAGGATCAACCCTCAGAGCTGCTCGTCTGTGCTGTGAGCCCTTTTCTGTACCCATTTATGCTTCAGTGTGAACCTCTTCCCGCTGTTTGGAAAGCCCTGATCGTCGGTGGAAACAAAGCTTAAGGTCCATAAGGAAAATGCAAATGCTATTTTCAACTGGGACTTTCCATCTGGACAGGGCCACATGGTACCTGGTCTGGGTGGGGGTAAAGATTCCAAATCATGGTCAGCGCAGGGGCTGGGCAGCCACCTGCTTCTCATGCAGCACGGGTGACACCAACTCCTTGTCCTTCACCAGTGCTTACATAACAGTGAGTGGAACCACCTGTACCCCCAGGAGGGCCAAGAATTTTCTTCTGACCTGTGTACCTCCGGCTCAACACACTGAGACAAACATTGAGCTAAACATAATCAAGCAGAGATACTCACCAGGAAATTCTTGTCTGACTGCTGTTCTGGGAGAGAGAATTCCAGTGTCCCTTGTACTTTTGACATTAGAGACCAAATTCTCCCACAGGGCCTGGGGTTTTTTCCCTTCCCCTGTCTGCCGAAGATCCAACCCCCTTACAAAATGCTTAAATTGGGAGTGAAGGTGGCAATGATGTGGATTTGACTCTCCAAAAATTTTTAAAAAGAAAATAAACAAGTGCTTTTGCATTTTAGGATGTTGGAACTGGAATTTTTTTTTTTCAGTCAACCAGTAAATCCTCATATGTACTCTGCCCTTTCTCAGGAGACTGTCATGGGAGGCAGAGCCCACCAGCCAGCCCCAGTGTCCCCCAGTGCAAAAGGACATTTGAAAAAGACAGTGAAGGAGCCCTGTGGATTGCAACCAAGATGCTTCCCTACCCTCCTCCTCCAGAAAAAGGACTCCTGAAGGTTCCAGATGTTTCTGCCTGAGGGGAGGGGGGATCTTCCAGAAGACGTTTTAGGACATGCTTTGCAGATTCCTAAGATCTTTAATTGACATGTGACTTTTGCCTGTCCTTCCAACGTCACCCTTCTCTTCTCCAGCCTTTAGGGACACTGAATGTCACTCTTCATCACTGGCAATGGCACAGGAAGGCCCAGGGTCTTTAGAACTGGAAGACCCACTGATAGGCTGGCCTTTCCCACTGATTCTGTGGGACTCTGGTCAAGTCACTTCAGCTGTATAAAAAAGTGACAAGTTGTGACATGAATGATTCCACAGAGTCAACAGGGCAAACGCCATCACACCTCGCTTCTTCTCCTAGTTAATTACTTGCATTGCCACCTGCCCGGTGGCAGAACCTCCTGTGCTTCCCTCCCTCTTAAGGCCTTCTGGTTGACCAGGCCTCCCTGGCTTGGTGCGGGGTGAGCAGGGTGGCTAGTCTGGCTGCCCAACCAAGCCAAGTGGAGTCACCCTCTGCTGCTGTGGCTTCCAGCTGCTCCCCAGGGACCTCTGCTGAACACCGGCCTCATGTAGTTGGCCCAGATGCTGAACATGTCTCCAGACTTCAGTGGTGTCCCCCAGGGACACTCTGGCTCGGGGTACTCTCTGCAGCAAGCACACAGCAGAACAGGACGCCTCTGCTCCTCCCCCACTCGGCCTTGGGGAAGGAAGGGCCACCAGGCCACCCCACTTCCCAGCTCCCTCCACCGCTGCAGCTGCCACTGAGCAGAGCCTCAACCAAAATCCAGTCCAGACTTTTGGCTGTGTCACAAGACGGCACATTAAGACTGTTCCCAGCCTAAGATGGCCGGGGCAGGGAGAGATCACACCACTCAGTGTGAAGGGCCCACAGAACAGGTGTAAGGAGCCGTGAGAGCAAAGATAAAGCTGCGTTGCCATCAAACCCACAGGGCTTGTCTGTAAGGATGTGGTCACCCTGGAGACGCCCTGGGATGCTGAGCCCCTTTTCAAGAGTGAATCAAAAGGGAGTGTCTATTGGTTCCCAGGAGCAAGGAGCAGGAAGGGCAGAGCCGACCTGAGGGGCAGATCCAGGAGCACCCGGGGCTCTCCTTCTCCATCTCTGCCCTGATTGCCTCCTGCTGCAGGTGCCCAGACTCACCCTCAACAGTTCCACCACCAGCAGGGAGGGAAATTCCAGGGTGTGGCTCTGACAGGCCTGAGTCAGGAGACCGCTGCGATGACCACTATAGAACTGGGATGCTGGTCAGAGATCGAGCCTCTCTGTAGCCCACGCTCAAGACAGAAGCTAACCTGTCCTAAGCCACTGACCGCACCATGGAGCATGGATTGAAAAGGGACAGAAATTGGGGGCATAAGCCAGGCAGGAGCTGAGGGCGTCTGAAAGACAGTAGAGGGAGAAGTCTGGAGAGAAGACGATGGACAAAGAGATTTTAGAAGACTGTACAGAGCTTGATTAGTTGGTGTGGTGGGTTGAATGGCGTGTCCCTAAGAGATACGTCCACTTGGGACCTGAGAATGTGACCTTATTTGGAACAAGGGCTCTTGCATAAGTAAGTTAAGGATTCTGAAATGACAGCATCCTGGATTAGGGTGAACCCTAAATCCAATGACAAGTATCCTTATCAGAGACAGAAAAGGAGGGGACACATGGGGAAGGAGACCCGGCCAGGGCAAAGGCAGACTGGAGTGATAGGGACACAAACCAAGGAATCCTGAAATCACCTGAAGTCTCAAGAGGAAAATTCCCCCCAGAATAAGTGTAGCCATGCTGGCACATGTAAGTGGACCCCAGGACTTCAGGAGAATAAGCTTCTGAAGGTTTAAGCCAACAACCATGTGCTAATTTGTTGCAGCAGCTCTTAAGAACTAATACATTTGGATCTAAATGTAAGCTATACATCCATCATATATGAGAGTCATTCTGAATAAAATCAGACTTGTATTGGTTCATTTATTCAAATATTCATTAAAAATGATTTATTAAGCACCTATTATGTGCCCATAAGACAGAAGTAAGTGCTGGGGATACAGAGGAGAGCAAGGTCGATTTCCTGTCTTCAGGGAGCTTCTCTCTAGTGGAAAGAGAGACAAAAAACCAAGTAAGTAAGCAAGGAAACAAACAAAAGTAATAAAAAAATGGACTTAAACCATAGGGAAACAAATGAGCTGCTAAAGTAGGGAATGAAGAGATGGAAGAGGAGATCTTTCTTTAGGAAGAATCATCAGAAAACGTGGTCAGTCTAAGCAGGAAAGCTAGTAGCTTTCTAATTTTATGTTATCTTAGATTAAGTAGCCAATAGATATGGCCTGAGCAACAGAGAATTAACTACATACAAAAAGGTACGGTTAAAAATAACCACTGCAACAAAAACCCAGCAAGTGTGGGAGAAGGTGACCAGCTTCATTAGCAGTTAGAGAAACACAAATTGCACCACACTCAGGGAGGACTCAAGGAGAAGAGGTGTCGGGGAGGCCTGGGACAGGGTGCAGCTGCTCTGGTAAGGAATACGGAGGTTTCCCAGAAAGTCAGTCCTAGAAACCCAGAGTGGTTCTGCAAACGCTCTCCAGATACCCACTTCTTGGAATCTACCCAAGAGAATTTGAAACAGCCATTCAAACAAGTACTTGCACACGAATGTTCAAAGCATCATTCACAACAGCCAAGAGGTGGGAATAACACCTGTGTTTGGGTGAAGGGAGAGATGTGAAGAGAACGTGGGGCCTGCACACAGTGGACGGCTGTCCGGCCATAAGAAGGAATGAAGCACTGACCGGCTGCCACATCCATCACGGAGACACACAGGTGAAGTGAGCCAGACGCAAAAGGCCACACGGAATGGCTCTATTTGCATGAAACGTCCAGAATGGATAGATCCACGGAGACAGGAAGCAGAGTCCAATGGCCAGGGAAGGGGATGGGGGAGTAGCTGCTCCATAGGGGGAGCTTAGTTTCCTTTTGGTATGATAAAAACGTTTGGAACTAGACAGAGGTGATGGTTGCCCAACATTGTGAATGTACCAAGTGTCACTAAATTACACACCCTAAAAAGGTAGATTTTATGTAATGTGACCTTCACTTAGTAAGAAGACAAACGGCCCAATAAAAAGTAGGGCAAGGAATTGAAATGATACCACCCAAGAAGATGCACCAGTGTCCAGTAAGCACGTGAAAGGACACTCAACCTCACAGTCATCAGGGAACCGCAATCCAAACCACAGTGACACATCACCCCACACCCACTAACGTGTTTATCATCCTAACAATGGACAAGGGAGAGTGCCAGCCAGGCTGTAGGAAAACAGGAACCCTCACCTTTTGCTGGTGGGAATGCGAAATGCTATGGCTACCCTGGAAAATAATTTGGCCATTTCTCAGGAGCTAAATAAATCCCTTATGACTGAGCAATTCCACTGTTCATTTACCCAAGAAAAATGTACATCTACGTCCACACTTGTACATAATGTTCACATCAGTACTATTTATAATGTTCCCAACTCAGAAGGAATCCAGATGTCCACCCACTGGCAAATGGAAATCCAGAATGTGGCGGATCCTTAGGAAGAAATACTTTTCAGAAACGAATGTGCATCAGCCTTCAAAGCATTGCAAGGAGTGAGAAAAAAAAAAAACAGACCCAAAGACCATACATCCCATGGTGAAATTTACATGAGATTTCTAGAAAAGGCAGAATCATGGAGGCAGAAAACAGATAAGTAGGGAGCAAGGGCTAAGGTGGGAGCAGGGATTGATGTGAAGAGGCAGGTGGTAACTTTTGGGGTTGCTGGAAATATTCTAAAACTGGATTGTGCTGATGTGCACAGTTGTATATATTTACTAAAAATCATCCACTGTATCCTTAAAATGCATGGATTCTATGGTACGTATTATGTCTCAATAAAGCTGATTTAAGATTTTCCATTAAGCACTAATTCCAGATGTTTAGGAGAAAACAACAAAATAAATCTAAAGAAAGCAGGTCAAAAAATAATTAAAAAGGATAAGAGCAGAATTTAGAAGCCAAAAATAAAACCGTAGAACAAATAACACATCTAAGAGCTGATTCCCTGGGGGCAGGGAAATGAAATAAAATGGTAAACAATTAGCTGCCCTAATAAGAAATGAAGGAGAAAAACAAATACACAAAATGAGAATCGCAAATGGAGTAGCCATAGATGTGAAGGGAACCAGATAAATGATTCTTCAATTCTTCTGTTAAGTTCTCTAAATAGATTTCAAAGTAGACCAAATGAGTGCATTTCCAGGAAAATATAAATGACCAAAAATGAACTCAAGAGATTTTGTAAAAATCAGAAGATATTGGTGAAATGGAAAATTAAAAAAAAAAAAAAAAACTTTATCCAAAAAAAAAAAAAAAAATATTCACCCAGAGAGCCAGAGCTTGTGGTTCCAATGGTGAATCCTACAGAACCTTATTGGTTGGAGAGGTCTAGAGGTCTAAAGAGCATGGAGAAAGAAGAAATCTGGCCTATCAATGACAACCTGATATAGTCACCATACTACAAGAAAACACAGACCAACTTCACTGATGGATTAGATATAAATATTTCAAATGCAATATCGGCCAACTGATCCAACAGTGCGGAATTAGGGAAAGAATTAGGGAAGAGTTGGTCAACATTCAGAAACCCATTACTGTGATGTACCATAGAAAGGCTTTTCAATAAAGTATGTTGGGAGATGCTATATAGTTATCAGTTAAATTACAATTGCCTCCTGGTTTTTAAAATCTTGATAAATAGGAAGATGAATACTTCCCCAATATGCTTACTTAAACATATCTCAAGTCAGAAATCACACATCCCCTTTTTTATAGTACTGGGGATTGAACCCAGGGCCTCACACATGCTAGGAAAGTGCTCTACCACTAAGCTATATCCCTAGTCCTTTGTATAATTTTATTTTGAGACAGGGTCATGCTAAGATGCTGAAGCTGGCCTCAAATTTGTGATCCTCCTGCCTCTGCCTCCCAAGTTGCTAGGACTATAAGCTAGTGCCACAGAACCCAGCTTAGACTTAAGTTTACTGGGGAAAGATTGGAAACACCCCAGTAGAATCCAGGATAACACACAATTACCCACTGTTACCACTGTGGTCTAGAATTGCATTAAGGAATTATCTGACAGAAATAGACCAGAATGAGGGAAGAGGTATAAAAACTAGAAAGAAAGAGGCAACAATTATCATGGAAAAATGAAGAGAATCAGTTACAAAACTGTCAGCAAAGGTAGAATTCAGTAAACTCAGTGGGCACAGAAACATGTTTAGACAAGAATCTATATTAACAGCAATAACTGCAAGTATAATTGAAGATCTCATTTACAACAGAAGAAAAAAGAGAGAAAACACCCAGGAGGCACAAATGTATGAAATTCATACAAAGAAAATCTGAAAAGTAGGGATGTGAGGGAAGATTGGCTAAAGGCAAATATTTCCTATTTTTGGATAAAGAGACTCACTTAGATAAAGATGATCGTTCTCCCCAAATTAACCTATAAATTTAGCCTAATCCCAATGAAAATGCCAAGAGAGGCTTTATTTGTTTGTTGTGTGGTTTTGGTTTCCAGAACTAAACTGAAGGTCAAATACACCTGAGCCCATGTGTCCCTTGTGAAGGGCCCCCACCCCTTGCTTTTCGATGATATATTTTGTGTTTTCAGGCCCATCTTTCTCTCAGTGCCAATGAACAGAATTCCAGCTTTTAAACTTGAAAAATTACAGCAATATTGCAACAAAATCAAAAGGAGAGGCTTTTTCCCCTGCCGCTGCAGAAAGAGTAGACAGGATCCTGCCTCGCGAACACTCCTCCCCGTAGTCCTCCTAACAGAGGAAGGGGCTGTTGAGAGCCACAGCCAAAGGGGCCCCAGCAAACTTCCAGCTGCCAGCAAACTTCCAGCTGCTGGCTGATGATTGGCTCACAGCGGCCCCAGCAACATCTAGCTGATTGGCTCCTCTGCGGTAATGCTCATTGGGCTGTTTCCCTGCCCTTTCAGACCACGGAGCTGCTCATTGGGGGACTTTTTTGGCTCCGCCCACATGACCCAGCCAATCGGCCTCAAGAGCAGGAGGATTGTGGGAGGTGGGGAGAAGCTTGTGTGGGAGAGAGAGGCTTGTGGAAAGCCGGTGGTGGCAGTTGGGGCTCTGAGGGTTTTTCCTGAGAGGCTGTTTTGTTTGGCGTGTGTGGTTCTAAAAATAAAGTTAGTTTCTTTTGTGGCTCCTGATTGTGCCCAGCCAGACTGCGGCAAGGGGCAGCTCACTGAATGCCAGAGGTTGCCCGCTGCACCCTGGGAGAAGGAATCTTCACTCCCCCCATGGCCAGCTCCAGACTGCTCAGCCCCAGCAGAAATATTTAAATTTATTCCCCTGTTTTTTTCCAAATATAAGCATTAGTAACTTTGTGTAGGTTCCCTCTTTTCTCACAGAAGCATGAAAAAACAACCTGGATTTCTTATTTAAATGAAGCATTTGAGGATCTTGCCTCATTCAAATTATCATAGATGAGTTGATGCTAAAATTTATATGGACAATCAAGTACAGGAGAATAGCAAAGAAAATTCCATGAAAAAAACAGCAACCAAAGAAAACATTGCTAGGGAATACGAAAACAGTATTGTAAAACCACAGAAATTAAGAGTCATTGATTCCGGCAAATAGGTAGACACATCAATGGAACAGAATAAAGTCCAGAGATAGACCCAGGAGAATAATATAAAATAAAGGGGATGTTTTAAATCAGAAAAGATGGGTTATCTCAGAAGTGCATGGGAAAGCGAGTAGATCACTACTCACACTAAAATAAATTCCAGGTGGCACTAGACATGCAGAAGATCCAACAGTGCATACATAACAAAAGCCAAGGAAGAACTAAAACATGAAAGATTTATTTCTATAGTTTCAGAGTACGGTAATTTTCCCAAACATGACACACAAATCAAAAATCTTTTAAAAAGTGATAAACCTAACTACATAAAATGTCTCTATCAAAAGATACAGTTTTGTAACTGATCCTCTTCATTTTTTCATGATAATTGTTGCCTCTTCTTTTCTAGTTTTCATAGAAATACTATCAAAAGAGTCAAGAAAGAAACGATAAACTGAAGGAAAGTATTGACAACACGTGATAAACAATCTCAAATGTGTTAATATTCAAAAGGCTCTTAAAATTAAGAAATAGACTAGCCATTCAGAAGGTCTGTGTGCTATCGATTTTAATAATGCTAATCATCCTTGATAATGATAAGAGTAGTAACTGACTCCTAGGAGTTGTGACAATGTGTCCAACACCATTCTGCTTTGGATGTTTGAATGAACCTGTGGAGAATCAAGAGACAACTAAGTAAACAGTATTGGATTTAAAAAAAGACCTTTTGAAATGCAGTAATTCAATTTCCTTCTGATTCTAATCTCCCACACCATCAGTGACACTGTCTCTGGAAACACTCTCTGTGGGGCTCCTGAAATCAAAGATTGGGACCAGGGAGAGTTTCTTGCACCATAAGGGTATATAGTACCCATGGAAGCTCTGCCCCCATGTGGCGAGAGGCTGTTATAATAACCAGGACAAGGCTACTGAGTTGGCTCAAGGAATTCCCTGGGAGTCCGGCCCAGGGATTTTTTATAGAGGGCGCTGTTGAGAGAGCTGGGGGCGCTGTATGTGTTTCAGCATAAGAATGGTTAATGTGGCGGGGGAGGGGGGGGGGATGCTGGGATTATGGCTCAGCAGCAAAAGCGCTCTCCTAGCATGTGTGAGGCCCTGGGTTCGATCTTCAGCACCACATGTAAATAAATAAAATAAAGGTATTGTGTCCAAAAAAAGAATGGTTAATGTGGATTTTACACATGTACATACAAAAGCAATTACATAAAAGCAGTACAAAAATTGAGATGCCTAATTCTGGGCTAATGATAGTTATTGGTTACCTTAAAAAAGAAAAATCCCAAATTCTGGAAAATTCCTTCAAACAATGGTGAGGTGTCAGCCAGAGCCTGTGTCTGTGAACAAATGAATTTCCACCTTGCCAATCATTCATGGCTCCCATGATTGCCTAAGGCCACTATGGGTTCAAAAGTCCCAAGTTTGGTTAGGTAGTCCAAAAATTCAGGGAGGCTCCAGACAGGGGTTACCATACTTTTTGTCTATAAGGGGCCAAATAAGAAATATTTTTAAATTTTTAGTTCATATGATTTTTGTTTGAAGGACTCAAATCTGCCTTTGTAATATGAATGCAGCCTTAAACTATATGTAAAAGATTAGGTGAGTCTGTGTCCCAATAAAATCTTATTTACAAAAATATGGGGCAGGGCTGGGGTTTGTGGATCAGTGGTAGAATGCTCAACTGGTGCATGTGAGGCACTGAATTTGATCCTCAGCACCACATAAAAATAAATAAATAAAATAAATGTACTGTGCCCATCTACAACTAAAAACAAAACAAAACAAAAAAATGGGGCAGGCTACATATCTATCAGTATAATCAAAATCCAGAATGCTGACAACACTAAATACTGGCAAAGCTGTGGAGCCACAGGAACTCCCATTCATTGCTGGTGGGAACACACAAGGGTACAGCCTCGTAGGAAGACAGTGTGTGGCGGGTTCTTACAAATTTAAAGATCTTCTTTCCACATGATCCAGCATTTGGTATTTACCTAAATGAGTTAAAAACTTAGATTCATATGAAAACCTACATATGGATGTTTATGCAACTTTATTCACAATTGTGGCAACTTAGAAGCAACCAAAATATCCTTCCAAGTAGGTGAACAGATAAATAAAGGGTGGCGCATTCAACTGATGGAATATTATTCAGCTTTAAAAAAGAGCTTTCAAGAATGACAGGATATGGAGGAAATCTAAATGTACATCACTCAGGGAAAGAAGCCAATCCATAAAAGCTGCATTCTGTGTAGTTCTGGCCACATGACATTCTGGAAAGGGGGGAAACTTTTGAGATAGTAGAGATCTGTGGCTGAGAAGGTTGGGGCAGTTTGGAGTGATGATGGGTGGAGCATAGGGTATTTTTAGGGCAGAGAAACTACTCTGTATGATATTGTAAAGATGGATAAACATATTGTTCATTTGTCTAAACCCATAGGATGTCCAACACCAAGAGTGAGCCCTAATGTAAACTAGGCACATTGGTGATCACGATGTCAGCGTGGCTTATCAGAAGTAACAAAGGTCCACTCGGGTGGCAGATGCTGATAAGGGGAGAAGTGATGTCTGTGGTGGGATGGGCCTATGGGGAATCTCTGTGCTTTCCTTTAAATTTCACTGTGAGCCTAAAACAGCTTTTTTAAAGGTATTTTAAAAAACAAGAAGAAAAACAAAACCAGTTTGTGAGCCAGATTTGATCTGCTGCTGGAGTCTGTCAGGCTCTGGTCAGGAATGTGCATCCTGCTCCTGTATTCAATGAGAGGGTGGTTGTTGGCAGTGTCACGTTTTCAGCTTCTGTCCCTGGAGTTGAGGGCAGTTCATCCATGGGACGTGCACAGAGTCCAAGTTGCTGTTTGCTCAGTCCGTGTCCAGA
This sequence comes from Marmota monax, assembly GCF_021218885.2. Taxonomy (NCBI): domain Eukaryota; kingdom Metazoa; phylum Chordata; class Mammalia; order Rodentia; family Sciuridae; genus Marmota; species Marmota monax. The sequence goes on from NW_026695235.1 coordinate 4,357,979, forward strand.
TACCTTGTGACATCAGCACATGTGTAACCTCCAGGAGTGTGTGTGTGTACATGTGCAGGACCAGCATAAGGCCCCAAAGTCTTGAACCAAGGTATCTTCTCAGAAAGTTGTCATCAAATAATCTCATCTTCCTCCAACTGCATTGAAACATGTTGCCTGCTACGTACTTAATAGAATGGCCAAGTCACAGAAAATGTGATATTTCAGTGCACATACGTGATGTACATGATACTTAAGAGTCACATGAGATGTTGGTGATGAATATCTAAAAACCAAAAACATAAACACAGACAAAAGGACCTCACTTTTTTCTCCCAAAGATCCCGTGAAGGCACACAGAGAAAACATATCCCCCGCCTGGTTTCCTCGGTGGCTCTGTGGGGACCTCCCTCCTTCCTTTTGACTGGTCTCTGTGGTGACGCCTTTGCTACTGGTTGAAAGTCTCTGCAGATTCCTGCCCTGAAGCCCCATCCCAAGGAGGCAGCGTGAGCGGGTGATGAGGTCATCAAGGCCGAGGCTCCTGATGGGCATCAGTGCCATAGAGAGGACTTCCACCTGGGGAGGACGTGAAGATGACCGTGACCAGGGAGCAGCTTCTCCATCCCACTGGGGCAAAGCCTGCTAGGGCATTGACCTTGGGCCTCCAGCTCCCACAGCTCTGAGAAACACACGTGGGCTGTGCTTAAGCCACCAGGCCACCGCAGTATGTGACAGCAGAACAAGTGGGGAAGGCAGCCTTCTTTCCCCCTCCCCGACTGTGTTTTAATGCAGGGTCAGATGGAGCCTGGCCTCAGCGCCTGCACCCATCCCCACTCTCCTGCCTGGAGGGGTTCAGTTTCGCCAGCTCTGGGGACCTGCTTAACAGCAAAAACGTCTGAGTTTTTTTCTTTATCTTCACCTCTCCATGCCATCCCCCAGATATCAGAAAGGCCATCTTTTAAGGTAAGACAGATAGAAAGCTTTGGTCTAGAATGTGCTCAGCAGACAGCCTCTGGCCTGCAGAGAAACCCCCAGGGTTGGCTCCAGAGTCCAGCCCCACATTTGCCGCTCAGGTGCCCGCCCTGCTGCAGGCAGCCCACTTAAAGATTTCTAGGGCAGCCGGTGACAAGACCCCACTTTCCCCCCTCGGTTCTGTTAGCTGAATTCTCTGTGGTCAGCAGCTCTTCTTGGAGGTTCTTCAACACACCTGCTTAGCTAGTTCTTCCCCACTCACTTTTCTCTTACAATAAAGAGCAGAGCTTCTGGGGCTGGGGTTGTGGCTCAGCCATAGAACATTCGTCCAGCAAGAGCGAGGCACTGGGTTCCATCCTCAGTACCACATAAAAATAAATAAATAAATGTCCAACTACAACTAAAAAAAAATTGAGAGAAAAAGAGGAGCTTCTGTTTTCCTGATTCCACCCAGACATTTCACAACCAAGTGACATGGCAGGTGTGTGGCAGGGGTGAGAATACCCGTTGGCAACCTCACTTGAGAAAAGCTACAGTTGGGTTCATAGTAGCAACTTTCATTGGGTGAAAACAGGTCATCTCAACACTTATTAAGTGATTGTTTTGTGCCAAACACTGTTCTGATCCCTTGGCCTGTAATCACTGTAGTAATAGCAGGGAAATAATGTCACCCTCACCTCTAATTCATCTCATCCAGACCCCCAGGACGTGGCCTCATTTGGAAATAAGTTCATTTCAGGTTTAATATGGGTTAATCTGGGTAAGGATCAAGATGAGATGGCCCTGGATTATTGGACCTAAACTCAATGACAAGTATTATAAGAGATAGAAAGCTAAGCATGGCGGCCCACACCTGTGATCCCAGCTGCTTGGAAGGCTGAGGCAGGAGGATAGCAAGTTCAAGGCGATGCTGGGCCACTGAGCAAGGCTCCTTCGGAGTCACCGGAGGCAGCGTGGCCCTGCCTGCCGACAACTTGATTTTTGAATTTCTGGCCTCCAGAACTGGGAGAAAATAAATTTTTGTTGTTTCAAGTCATGGATTTTGTGGTAATTTGTTATGGCAGCCCTAGAAACGGATATCATTTAATTCTTATAGAAAAAATCTGTGTTTAAAGAGGAGTTTGGAAGCCTGGGTTCTTCTCTCTGGGTCTTCCAAGTGTCCCCCACGTTGTGTGCACTGTGGGCTTCATGCTGCCTCAGGCCGTCCATTTTCAAGTGACCTCAGTCCCCTTCCCTGGTCCTGGGGAGCTGCCCGACCCATGGGGCATGGAACTGGCCCCAGTTTGCCTGCCTGCTCTTACCCCCCTTGACCTCTGTGTTTGAAATGCGTCAACGCGTAACTTTGAGGATGAAGTCTCCTCGTGAGTTTTGGATGATAAGCACTGCACTTGCCAAGCCCCTGAAGGGAGCCCCAGGAGACATAGCCCCTGCTGCTCACTCTCTGTCCTGTTCTCCTGACTCCTGGGGAGGCCCTGAGGCCACTGTGCTTGCTGGACAGTTCCATTTGTGATTGGGTTGCTAAGCACGGCCCACACCCAGGTGGCTGTGTGAAGAACAGAGGAATGAGTCGGGGTAGGTGGGAGAGCTCTCCAAGCCCACATGGGGTCCTCTGTACATGGTCATCTAAGCCTTTCTTACCATGGGACCAGGCACAGCTCTTGCTTGTCCTTGAGTGGTGGGCTTCAGTCCCTTGCAATCAGTGGAATTATTCCAGTACCCTACTGTGGGGGCCAAGGATCCTCCTGTCAGTAGGAGGCCTGCCTCCCACCACCCTGCCACTCACTCTGCTCCCAGATATTTTTGGAAATATCTGATATACTTCACCGCTGCTTTACTGACCGCAGGTGGACATACCCAGTGAATTGAGGACCAATGGCTCTAAATCTGTGTCTTTTTGCATCTTCCCTTTACAAGGGAGGAGGGTTCTCCAGTTGGCCACAGCATGCCATATGCTCCTCCTGGGCTGTGAGTGTATGTGACTTATCACCGTGGGTCTCCTCTGTCCAGTGTCGGGCATCTTATACACTTGGCCAGTTCCAGAATCTTACCTAGGCAAGGAACCGCTCCCTTGCTAATGGCGTGAATAGGAGGCGAGAAGAACACTCCCCTGTCCTGCAGTTATTGGAGGAATGTGGAATTCATTCCCCACTCACAGCATGAGTGTCACAGGCCTGGAAGTGCAGGGGATTTAGGTCTGGGTGGAAGATTATTTTCCAGGGGCTGGGAAGGATGGTGAAGTCATTCCTGGAAAGGGGAGGAGTCTGAGCAGGTTCTAGCACAGAAAGAGGGAGAAGGGGTCTCAGAAACCTTCCCAAAAATCTGCCTTGTGACTCCAGGGCCCCTGCTCAGAGGTGGTGCTCCTGCTGATCTTGGAGAAGAGTTCTTTTCTCTGGGTTTCCATCCTCCCCTTTCATAGTAGTATGAAGGGTTGCATGTCTCCTTGAACTTCATGGTTGAACAGAAGTTCAGCCTCCAAGCCACTCAGCTCCTGGTCCAGCCCCTGGCTGGCACCTGCCTGATAACCACCTGCTCAGAGTTCACCGTGCGTTGAAAAATATCCTCAATGTGGCCGCCAGGGGGCAGCCACACCCAGAAGTCCTCCTATGCACAGGTACAGGGACATACAAAATCCAGCATTTTTGGAAATAATCTGATATATTTGGCTACTGCTTTACTGACATCAGATCTACACACTGACCAATGCACTGAGGGCCCAATTGCTCTAAATCTTTCTCGTATTTAGATTTGCTTTATATATCCAATGACTGCATGCTTAAAGAATTTACCAGTCCTTTCCAATCTATTTGGCCAGTGTACTTTCCTTGGTTCTCAAGCCCTCTTAGATTTTGCTTATCTCCCTCAGCCTGATTTACAATTTGTGCCTTACGTGTGCCCAAAGAGAAGCCACCCGCTGATGTGGGTTTAAGATAGCACTCACATGGCTTTGCCTAGTGATTCAAAGATTATGGAATCCGTAACATTCCTCTTGGCCAGCTGATCTCTAACTCTTATAGTGGCTCATATCGAATTGTGAGTGTTCTGAGGGGACCTAAGCTCAAAGGTAAGGCCAGAGGCAGCATTTCAAATCACATCCTTTCTACTTGTAACTGCTTCTTTGTGGCTCCATCTGCTCCTCTTGTTTTTGAGTGACTTGGTTCACATGTTAGATTACTCTGTCTCTAAACAGACACCTGGATGTGCAGCACAGATGATTTTAGGATCATTTTTGAGAATAAACTGCCTGATATCTCATTTAAAATTTATTGGCTTGAATAAAGTCAACAAACTCAAGTCTCTTTCCCCGTAAGGTTCACAAGTCTTTGCTCTTGCGGCCAAGAGCGATTAGCTTTCTATGCACTGTCCTGCCGGTCCTTTCTGCACCCAGGAGTCCTTGGCTGATGAGGCACGTGGAGGAGGGTGAGGGCTGGAATTAAGGAAGCAGAGAGTAAGCCAGCTTTCTGCTTAAAGCAACCAGTGACCTTGGATGTGTCCTTGAACCTTGCCCAGCATCTGTTTTCCCCACCAGTGTTTGGCTGACCTTCACAGAGCTCTTCAAAGCCAGCTCTCCAGGGAATTGCAGGCCACATATCTATTCTAGAGAAGTTTAAAGCCGCTCCTGCAGTCAGGCCACAGTGCCCCAGCAGAGGGGGGAGAGGTGTTCTTCTTGATGGCTAGTTCATGCCAATCCATGGCAGTCCTGGCTCCCGTGGGAAGGCCAGAAACCCAATTCATCTGCATACAGAGTGGACCCACCTCTTCAGGACCGATTCCAGATGAGACTCTACAGGAGCAAAATCAGAGTCGTAATGTCCTCACCTATGGTGACAACGAGGGGCCTGATATCTGAATGAGAGACTCTCATGGTATCAGATGAGGACAACCTGATAAGGGATTTCATTAGGGGACTGTGACCAGAGGGTCCCTGGCCAAAGACATGCTTGGGGAAGTGCCTACTACCACCATGGCTGGGCAGGGTCCCTTCTCTGATTCTGCTCTCGCTTTCTGTATTAGTCTGTTTTCTGATGCTATAACAAAATACCTGAAGTTGGGTAACATAAGAGACTTATGTAACTCAGTTTTGGAGGCTGAAAGTCCCAAGATCAAGTGGCCTCCTCTGTGTGGCTTCTGGTAGAGGACCCCTTGGCTGTGTCACCTGGTGGGTGGCATTATGCCAGTAGTGCAGTACAGCAGGAGAGATCACCCACCAATCTTGGTCCTTTGTAACATGCCTTCTTGTGGGAACTAACTAGTTCCCCTGAGAACTACATCAGTCCTTCTGAAGACAGTGTCTCCAGTGAGCTAACCAACCCTCTTCTTCACCAACCACCACACCAAGGACATGGCTTCCAACACTCCAACACTTGGAGGAAACATCACCTCCAAACCACAGCACTTTTTACCTGGAGGGCCCCAGGGCTGACTGGGTGCTGTTCTTTCTCTTTGAAACACATCATTAATCAGCGATTTGGGGGCAGAATTTAGGTTAAGGTCATTTTTTTCTTTTTTGGCTCACATGGTTTTAAAAATTAACTGCCAATAGGTAAAAATCAGATTTCATAGCCTCCCTTACAAAATGGGCACTCTCCCGTTGGCCATGGTCCCCTCTGGGGCTTAACTTCTGTGCCTTCTATCTGCAGGCACACCTCGAGGGGGGACGTTTCTCTGTGTGCTGTGGACAGAGTGTTCTACCCACAGGTGACCTCAAGACTTTGGGGCTACTCTCTCAGAGCCCCCCAAGAACTGTTACCATCTTCTAAAAGCATCAGACAGATATTAAAAGAACACACAGAAGATCATGATGAAAGACTTTAATTTCTTTTTCAAAATCGTATTAATACAGCACAAAACCACGGTCATCCTATCCAATGGACCCGTGAAATATTACATGCAAAATAGTCATTGAGATTTCGTTAAAATCACTCAGAACAGCACCTGGCACACGGCAAGCACTTGATGTACGTGAATACAAATTTAAAATGTAAGCATTTGAAATGTGGCTCAATTCACCCCTGCCCCCCCCACACACACCTTTCCCCCTCCCTGTGTAAGCTCAGCGGGGAGAGGAGGGAGACGGAGTTAAAGGGTGTGTGGTCAGGGGAGTGGGTGTGATGCCTGGATCTTCAAGGGCGGAAGGACTAAAGCCCCCAGGTCTCCCCGTGCCTTGAAAGGCCCAGGAATCCCAGTCGGGACGTGAACTGGTGACACGGAGCGTCTGTACGTCTGTACTATCAAGGGCTCACGCTGCCAGTCACAAGTGTTCTGGGACCCTCTCCAAACTCCATTCCTTCTGTCTGGGCAACACGAATCCATCTGAACCAGGGTCTGGCTCACACAGGGGCCATGAGCTGCCAGCAGCCGTAGCTGGGCTCCAGTGGCCCAGAGCCCCCAGAGGACAGCAGGCCAAATGTCGCGTCCCTGCGTGTTTGGGGTTGGGGAGGATCCTGGCTTCACTCAGGATTCTGAAAGACTCTGGGACCCAAAGATTCACACATCCAAGGACGGTAGTAACTCAGGCTGACCCAGGCCAGGGTTCTGCCCCGGGGGGGGGGGGGGGGGTTGCCCCAGGCACTCACAGGGGAGTCCTGTTGATTATGTGCCACAAGGACTGGAACTAGGCAGGGCCACATTTGTCTGAGGATGGTCGCTCATGCTTATGTGCTGCTTCTCGTTTGTTACATCCGGGTTTTTTAAAATTATGTTTTACTTAAATGTTCCATAGTCTCCAGGAAAGCCGAGGCAGGGGAGACTTCAGGATGTCACAGGGCAGAGGACCCCATGCTACAGCTGGAGAAGGCTGACCCCCAGGACACTGCTTCCTCTGTGACTTTCTGAGGAAGATGGCACTAGTGGAGGCCTAGCAGGTACACCCCCTCCATCCATCCCTACCCCAGCTCTTGTCTGCAAGGAAGGGTGTGAGGGTGGCCCTGTCCCTGGGGATGGGAGGGAGGCGCAGCCCAAGTTGCCTAGGGCTGCAATAACCAAGTGCCCCAAGCTGGGGGCTGGACAGACAGGCAGGGTCTGCCTCAAGCTCTGGAAGATTGAAATTGAAGTGTGGGCAGGGCCAGGCGTCCAGTGACACCTGTAGGGGGGATTCTTCCTTGTCCCTCCCCAGCTCTGTCAAGGCCATCCATCCTTGGTGGTCCTTGGCCTTTAGCTGCACGGTTCCAATGTCTGCCTCTGTCACCCCATGGCATTCTCCCTGGGTCTATCCAGGTTTCCCTCTTCTGAGAACTCCAGTCATATTGGATTAGGACCCACTCCAATGACCTCATCTTTCCAAAGGTCACCTTCACAGGTCAGGGGGTGGGTAGGACACCAGTATATCTTTTGGGAGGCCACAAAACAGTCAGTTCATCACCAATGATCCTGCCACCTCGGCCCACGTGTTGCAATGCCCACACCCACTCCTCCCCCCTAGGCTCCTCGGGGTGGGGGACACCTCTCCATCCAACTGAGCACCTTCCCCTTGGTATATATTCTGAAGGGGGCATTTTTTCTCCTCTCTCTCAGTCCTATAGGAAGCAGGTTTCCTTCCAGACTGAGACATGTGCATGGGAAATGTGTGTCTGCGTCTGTGACACTGTGTGCTGTGTCTGTGTTTTGGGGAGGGGCACTTGGAGGGCGGATGGGTGGAGGGGAGAAGTGGGAGATGAGAGGGTCATAGGAGGATAGAGCCACAGTCGTGAGCCCAAAAGTGACAGAAACAGAAGGAAACTGAGCTGTGACAAACACAGGAACATGGCGCCCTTGGCGGCAGCCCTGTGAGGTTGGGCATGAGGGGGACACTGACTCTGTGCTTCAACAGAGACCCACGTGGCCCTGGCTGAAGGGGGAGTAGAGTTAAGTTCTTTTCGATGAACACCGATTAGAGGGTGGCTCAGGAGGGTGCGAGCTCCTGCTTCAGGGCCAGGCCCAGGCCCCAGACCCTTCTTCCGCCCTCTGAGAGTAGCCTGTTCTTCCCAGACAAAGCTGCTCAACACCTGTCCATGTCCCAGTTGCTGAGAAGGGGGACAAGGACAGTGGAGGGCATGTCTTTCCTTTCCAAGAATTACCTGGAAACTGCACGCGTCACCTCCCCTTCTCCAGGCCAGACGGAGTCATGTGACCTTGCCAGCAGCCTGGGCCTGTGGGACTAGCCGCCCACACCCCTGGAAGGCCGCTGTGTCAGGGATTCTGCAGGATTCGACAAGGCAGCCAGGATTCTGGGGAATAATTGACGGTCTATTTCGATTTTAGAAAAAAGAGTGTCATTAATCCACCCTGCACCCCTAAAAGAGCAAAAGAAATCCAATGGCACCCAGACAAAAAGGAATATGAGAAAACTCAGATTGTCGTGGGGGCTTGTCCCGCGCTAACTAGGCTGTGGGGCTCACGGGGAAGGCGGCAGCCCAGGCAGGTGTGCGTTGGGCTGCTCCACGGCCAGCTGGTTCTCGACGACGTAACACGCTCTGCAGCTCTCCAGAACCCGGGCCTGGAAGAGGGCCTTGTCCTTCTCCTGCCAGGAGTCCGACTCGATGTACACGTTGAACGGGTCGTGTGAGTGCTCCAGTTTCTTGGAGCGGATGTAGCTCAGCATGATGCCCAGGGTGAAGAAGCCGAAGAAGCCCAGCACCATGAGGATGTAGAGCGCGGCCAGCTGGCTGTCGTCGCGGGCGGGAGCCCTGCGGGCCAGGCTGGACGCGTTGATGCCCTGTTGAACTAGCTCCCGCCACAGCGTGGTCAGATAGGGCATCACCACCGTGGAATTAGACAGGATCATCTGGGCTTCCAGGTTCCACTGCTGGACCGAGAACTTCCCAGGCAAACTTCCTGAAAGAAAGATGCAACCTGACATCAAAGATCCACCGGTCACACCCACGCCCGTGCACACATGGCACACGAGTCTCTAAAATCTCCGTGACAGAGATGAGCAGACATGCTCCTCAGGCCACAGCGTGTGTCCCTTGGGTCTGCACCGTGCCCTTTGTTGATGGATCAGTTGGTAAGTCAATTCCCTTTATTTCCTTATCCCCCACACAGGTGACCACTGGCCTGAGTTCCATTAGTACGTTTTGTCGTCGATCCTGGATTGTGTATATGTGTGCATTTTAGTTGGCATAAATAGTATTGGGTTCCGTGTCTCAGTGGGTCTCTCTTTTCCTTCACCATTGTGTTTTTATGCATGCTCATGCTGCTCTATGTGAGTGTGTGTTCCCTTAAATTCAGCTATTGCACAGACTCTGTGAACACTCACTTCTCTGCTCACCGCCCCAGAGATGGACACCTCTGTGGCCACAAACTCCATAAACAAAGGAAAGACAAATGTCCTTACCCTTGTCCTCTTATGGGCCTGAAAAAAGTCACATTTCATACAACTAGATCCTGGAGACTGAATGACTCATCAGACTGAGTTACTGTCATGGCGCCCTAGGGAGCAACGAGCAATGGGTGGCTGCTGAGGTTTGAAGTGTTACCCCCAAAGTCCCTCCTTTGGAAATCTGCTCCCCACTGCAACAGTGTTGAGAGGCAGGACGTTTAGGAAGCGGATGTCATGAAGGCAGAGCCAGAACTCATTTGTGGATTGAGGGGTCCTCTCTGGCAGGCTTGCTCTGTCCAACCAAGGGATGCCCTCCACCATGTTTAGGGACAGCACAAGGCCCTCACCACATACTGAGCTCATGCTGGCACCAGAACCTTCCCAGCCTCCGGGATCATGAGCTAAATAAACCTCTATTCTTTATACATTACTCTGTATGCAGTTCTAGCCACAGGAAACAGACCACAGTGGTCTATGGCACCATGGACATCTCTCTAGGGACAGCCTTGTTCATTTGCATGGGACCTACCCCATCCCGTGGAAGCCTTTGGAATAAGCTGTCAGAGTCCACTGAAGCTCCTCTCCAAGAGGCCGGTGGAGCAGCCTGTGCTGTCTTCCCTTTTCTGCCCACTGTCCTCCACTGGAAGGCTTAGCATGGCCGTGTAAGCCTTCCATTGACGCTGCACACCAATATGCCCGGGATGGCTGTCAACCTCAGAAGCCCAGGTCTAGGTCTGCAGAGTAGACCCAGAGCTCCATTTTCATAAAATTGGCTAATTTAAATATAAACACTGAAGCCAGCACCAGGTGAAGACATTTTGCCTCTTTCCAAGGCCCCTCTTGCTCTATCCATCCCTGAAATGTGGACGTACCTTAGAGTCCACTGGTCTTCTCAGTCCACTCTTTCCCTGGATGATCACACCCTCTCCTTCAGGTTCACTCACCTGACCTGGACCCTGGTCTCCCTTCTAGCCAAATCTCCAATGACCCACCAGGGGCCAACCGCATCCTGCCTCAGTAGGCCGAATGGCAATATTATCAACCCCCAAATCTGAGTCACCCTCATGGCAAATCTCATCATCTCAGTGCCCAGGTTGAAGGCCTTCCTCGGCTCTGCACCTTCAGAGGAATGCCTCCTTGTTTGTGTGGACAGAGGCCTTAAATTCCAGGGGCTTCCCTTTGCTCTTCAGCTCCACTGTCACCATGGTGCCCAGACACCATGCCCTTGACCCCTGGTGCCTTGTGGATCCTGCAAACCTCCTTCATCTTTCTGTGCCTCAGCTCACATTGGCTCTCCTGAAATTGTGATACTCACGCTTGGCCTGTGAGACTCCTTCATGGTGCCCTCTCATGCTTTCCAATTCAGCTCTCCTTCCTGAAGCCTCCTCTGATGTATGGGGCTAGCTCAGCAACACCCCAGCACGCTCCTTCCCAACTGCATCGCAAAGAGGCTCTCTAGGCCCCTCACTCTGTCCCCCGCAAGATCTTTAGCCTGGTACCTGGCACATAGAACACAAGATCTGCCAGGAAAGTTGTTGAGTGGAAGCCACGGGAACTTAATACCTTTCCCTGAGTGGGGCCTGATTCCTTAAAACCCACTTAAAATAGTTAATAGATGCCAAGGAGCTGGCTTCAGAGCATGAGCTATCTCCCTTTTCAAGAATGGAAATGATCTCCCACCCCAAACAACCCGAGAGCATGCACAGAGATGCAGAAAGAGCTGAGGCTTTGGGATGGCCCCTCCAGCCCCAGGTTTGGATCCTGGCCCTGCTACCTCCTGGCCACAGGATCCTGGATGGGTTCCTCAGGTGTGCCTTTCCCCTTAGTAAAAGAGGAAGAAACATCACAGCTATCTGTGGGCTGCTGGATCATTGATACAGCATGATGACCCTACATTGGGCACAAAGTGTGACACTTTGTGGTCCCCAGTATGGGACTGTTTGTTTTTCTACCTCGTTAAGAAATTACAGCCCAAGGATTTGGGGTTTGATGCTAGGCTTCCCCATGGCTGACCACTGCGGCTCTCTTCTTTACTTATGGAGAGACTGGTCTTGAATGAGAAGTGACGATGGCTTGTGACTTTCTGACTGCTAGGCTTCTGAGTTTGTGCACAGAGGCTTATTAGGGGTAGTACAGCTGTGTGGGCTTAGGAGACACCAGTCACTGATTCTTACACAAAGTAGACATTTATCCCTCGTCTGATAACAGATCCAAACTCGATGCTCCACAATTTCTTCTTAAATGACTTGGAGCCACATAAGACTGCATAGAACCCTACTCCAGAAAAGAACAGGCCTTGAATTGATGATATGTTGTTATTTCCAAAACCCAGAGTGACCACAATTGGCAAATAATTCTGCTACCAATTACTATTAGGAGGTTCTTATAGCTTAATGACCACATGGGAGTAGACTATGGCAGGGGACATTAAGAGCCCAAATGTTAATTGGTTTAGAACCAATAACTCCACACAGCAAATTAACTCAAGAGTAACTTCTGTATTTAATTCATACTGGTGGATTTACTGAGAAGACTCATTACTTAAAACCAGATGGAATTTTCTAGGGCCCGAGGAAGCAACCAGAAACGTCTGCTTTGGAAATCTCCTGGACCTGGGCCTTATTCTAAGGTGGTAGGTTCAAGCTTCAATATGCTTTAGAAGATTGGGTTCAAATGCAGATTACTGGACTCCTCTGCTTCCAGAGTGTCAGGAGGTCCCGGACAGGGCCTGAGAATTTGCATTTCAAACACATTCACGGGCAGTGGTGCTGTTGCTGGTCAGTGCTGGTCAGGAGACCATGCTTGGTATCCTACTGGAATCCCCTGTGGCACTCCAAGTGCTGCCTGGATCCCACCTCCAGAGACTTGAAATAGGTCCATCTGAATTCCTGCCAGGCAATGGGACTTTTCAAGACCATTCTGCTACGGTTTGAATGTGTCCCTTGAATTGGACACTTAATCCCTAAGACAACAGTCTTAGAGGTGGGATCTTTAAGAAGTGATTGACTAGCATGGATTCATGCCTTATCTTGGGGGCAGGTTTCTAATAAAAGAATGAGTTTAAGACTCTCTCTCTCTCCCCATATCTATTTCTCTTTCTCATGCCCCACTTCCCTTCTGCCTCCCATCATGGGGTGCATAGAAAAAAGGCTGTCTGCCAAATGTGAATCCCTTGACCTTGGACTTCCCACTTCCAGAACTGAAAGAAACAAACCTCTATTCTTTATATATTACTCAGGCTCAGGTATTCTGTTATAAGAGCACAAAACAGACTGACATCCCTCCAAGTGATCCCTGTTTGCAGCCAAGACTAAGGGCCTCTGGGCTGTGGTGTGGCACCTTAGAAAATTGACCACTCAGTCCTTTGTGCTGCAGAGTACCTGGAAGAATCTTCTAAGAATGCAGAACGTGATTTCACTGCCTAATTTTTTAAATCTCATTTGTTTTCCAGATCTTTCTTATTCTTGTGTACCTTTGATGTCTGAACTGAAGTTTCCTGAGAGAAATTCTGGCCTTCACTGTACCCCCATCTGCCCCCATCCTAATGCACACCGGTAACTTAAGTGATTATTAACCTGTCAGAGCTTTATGACAGACCAGAAACAACTACTTTTCAGAAAGCAACTCTGCAGTAAAATAAATAAATAAATAAATCTTTTCTTTCTTATATTTATCACATTGCTTTTGCTAAATGCCCTCTGTACCCCAAAGCCTGCAGGCTGAGTCACTGAGGTATTTGTGTAATGTGTCTTCAAATGAGCCGGGCAATGTCATCCTAACAGTCAGCATGGTGTAAATGACACAGAAGCCAATCTGCCTGCCATTAGGGAGAGCTTGTGTCTGATTCTCCAAGTTCACACTCCATATAATGTCAAAGCCATGGCCCTGGAATCAGACTGCTGCACTCAAATGAATCTGGAGAGTGACTAATCCAACAGTCTTATAAGGCAGGGCTTATAGAGGATAGAGCACTTGCCCAAGGTCATCTCTCTTATCAAAGATACGTGTGAAATCTAATATGTTGGGTCTTGATTCACATTTTATTTGTATAGAAAAAGGAGTACCTAAAACCTTGTAGAAAGGGGACAGACTAGTTAGGCTCAGAGTAACTGAGAAATCAGCCACTTTATCTGGTGAAATTGGATCTCACAATTGAGTATTCCCATGGGCAGATAGGGGAGGCCTGGATGTCAGAGCCAGATACCTAAATATGCCACCTGCAGTTGTCCCATGCCCACCCCTCCACACCCCAGCCCCAGCCCCCAGAGAGAACCATGGCTTGTGTAACTTGCACAGTGAGTAAGGGGCTTCCCGCCCTTCCTGGTGGGAAGCAGTAGCAACAAGAGCCAGGGATGTCCAGCTCCATGCAAATCCAGCTGTATGCTCAGCCTGTGCTGAACATTCTCAAACTGGGTCTTGTTGGGTCCAGAAAGAGGCGAATTTCTACAAATTTCTGCATCTGCCTAGATTGGAGGCATGCATGGGCACAGCTCCAATCAAGCGAGTGCACTTTTGTTGTTATTGTTCCTTTTCTTAAAATCATGGGCCCAGAGCTGCTGATGTGCTTGAGATCACTCAGAACACAGGGCTCTGGGCAGCTGCACTGAACCAACAAGCTGCAACGGAGCCCACGTGGACACTCGGGGTGAAGGGGGCAGGGGTGTGGCCTTGCTGTTTCCAGCATGTATCACCTACATGCACACATTTCTCCCACATGCTCTGGCTCGGTCGCCTATCAGTACTGATAACAGCCTAGAAGTTTCCAGAACAGAACTGGCAACTGTCCTTTTTTAAGCACATACTGCCTGGGTGGGGCTTCCACGGCTGATTCCCAGCCTTCTTCCAGGAGCGCTAGATTCTGTGGGCAGGCAGGGGAGGCCTGGATGTCAGAGCCAGAGAGAACTCAGGGATACGATGTGCAGCCCTGCTCAGTCCTGGGTGAAACACACAGTCCCTCCTAGGTAGAACAGGAACAGCATTCCTGAAGGGTTTCCTCGAAAGAGCAGTCTTAAGTAAGACTGAAAGACCCAGCTTTGAGATCATTTTGCTATGGGCCAGGCTATATGGGCAACGACAAACAGACTCCATTTTGCCCTGAGACTCCACGTCATGTAAGACATGCTTCTCCCATGGAAAACCCCACCCTCTGTACCCATCCACAGTTCTTAGCGTGTTTGGCAACACAAAATGATAATTCTTATACAATGTAAAAATGTTCTCTCTTTGGTTCCCGTTTTTCTTGGACAAGGTACCCTGTCAGAGATATTAGTAAAGAATTAAAGTACAAATTCTTTAACTTGTACACAACTAGGGACTTTGTGGCCCACTCCCTTTTCTGCTTATGATTTTAGATCTCATGACATTTGCTTATGGTTTTGATTCATAGCAACAGCAACTTATGCTTTAATATGGGTTTGGACTATAAAAGGTGTACTCAAACCCCAGGAGGGGGTTGAAGGGTGTAGACTTGCAGTCTACCCCTTGACCCACCAGCTGGTGGATTCATACCACTGGCTGGTGAATAAAGTTTCATCTCCTGCTTTAAGATTGACTCTGTGATTTATTGCAATCTCACCTTAACAATTTGGCCTTGGATTGAGGAAGCAGAATGAGGGTAAAAAGCAATTATGGATAAGCCTAATTTGTGTGAATATGATCTTATCTGAGTCAAGAATTCGGAGTCCACTTTTCTTGGAAGCAACTGTTCATTGTTTTGTCTTTATCACAACCTTATGTCTGAATTCTAGAAACATGCTGTACTTATCTCCTCGTAGGAAAGAAGATACCCAGGGCCACCAGGGTCTTCCAGACAGAGACTGGTGTCTTTGTGTTCCAGCCTTCCCTTCTCCCTGGAGTCATAGGGTCTCTAGGGCGGCCAGGGTCTCTCAAGAGATTAGGAGTGAACCATGCAGAGGCACAGAATCACACAATCAATGTCACAGAAATCAGTGTCCACATGGATGAGAAAGGTGTTTTCTGCTACCACCTGGCTGGGCATGGGCTGTGGCCCTTGAGTCTCTCTCTATTACCAGGAGCCTCCCAGACCTCTTCCTGGGTGATAGACAGGGAGCTTGGAGTTTGAGGAATGGAAAACAAGGAATGCCCAGGAAGTTCAGCCAGGGCACCAATGAGAGGGACCCAGGCAGCCTCCATATGGGAAGAGAGTAAGCACTCTAGGCAGAGAATGGATGACAGCTAAAATCACTTATAAGGAGGACAGACAGAAATCTTATGTTCAGTTAAATAAATAAATCCAGGGAGCCCCACCTTCCTCATTTGAAAAGTGGGAATAATAAAATCTAACCTGATTACATATGGCAGGTTTTGTGCAACATAAAAAAATTCCACCACCTCTTCCTTTTGCCCGCCAAAATCCTAATCTGCTTGTTAGAATTCTGCTTGTCCTTGGAAAGCCTGCTTCTAAGTCAAACTATAAGTGAGCCCCATTTAGACTCCCCTCCCTGCTTTGGCCCCTCACAGAGCCTGGTTTTCCCACAACACTGATCATATTCTAACTTGTATTGGAATAATTTATAGATGTGTTTGGGCATTTCCTTCTGGGAGCCTGAAGATCAGACTCTCTTGTTCACGTATGCCCCCCACCCCAGCACCCAGAATATTTCAATAAGGGTTTGCTGAGTTAAATGGGAATGCAAAAGTAGATTCAATACCACTACAGTGGGAATGAGAGGGTGGATAATTTGTAAAGTACAGTATACTCTGGAAATAGACTATAGGGTAGTCACAAGAAAACTTCTCACAATGCAGTTTGCTTTGCATGTGAAAATGTATAATATTAAAATGTATAATATTTATTTCTTCATATTATTATTTATTTTGCATATTAAAATTTATATTATCCATATAGTCACATATATATCTGCAATCCACCTTATTCCTAAAGAAGTTTGAGGCAGTCAGAAATTGGTGATGGTAGAATACAATTTTCATCCCCACCCCAGTAACTCTTACCTTACTTTCCTTTTCTTTTTTCCGTAGTATTTATCACCTGCTATATAAATATAGTTTTCTTAATTATTATGTCTGTTGTTTGATGTTTGTCTTTCTCATCAAAATATAAGCTTTTGAGGACACGGATCTTTGCAGGCATTGTTCCTCATTTTCTCCCCAGTGACTAGAACAGAGACTAGCATATGGTGGGGGTGCAATAAACATTCATCAAATGCAGGCATGCATGAATGCATACGGGTTCCTTTCAACTACCACAATGACCCAAACTGTGCGGGGAACTGTCTCATCCTCAGTAACTTAAAGTGAATCATCGAGTCCCTCTGAGATCTTCAAAGTGCACCTTATTTTTAAAAGGATTCCCTTTCTGAGCACCTGTCTTAGGCTAGCCACACCTCTGATCTTAAGACTGTCATCTGGGGACACACAAAGGCCTTTCTCAGACAGACCTTGGCTGCTCTGATGGACAGCACCCAACACAGCGGAGAAGGCAGAAAGAAGGCTTTGACCCCGAGTCACAGCTGCCTAGAAACTTACTCATCACACCACCACAGGTGAGCTCTGCAAAGTTCCCATCACCCTAACCATAAATGACAGCTACAGTTACCTACAGGGTCTTCCTTAATGGAGCTGGGAGCTCTTAATCTAAATGTGGACTCAAGTGAGCTATCAACTCGCTTGCAGCAATCTGAAAAACCCGGAGGGCCATGGATCATGTTAATGCATCAGACACCTACATACATGGGGCTCTTTGGTCAGCTTTCTTCTAAAAATTCTCAGTTGTCCCCATCACAACCATCAAGGTCGGCAGATATCAGTCATGCTCTCTGTGCTCCATGCCTTTTCCCCTGAGAGAACCTTCCCAGTCCAATAAGTAAACAAATAAAATAAATTAAAAAGTTTCTTCCTTTGAGGCCGCTATGTATTCAAGTATTGCTGAGCTGGAGGCCTCTCTTTGAAACAAAGTGAGGATTGGGATGGTGGGTGGTTTTAATTTTCTTTTGATGCTTTTAGGTATTTTCCAAATTTTCTACAAGAATGCCTATAACTTTATAATTATGGAAAAAATGTTTGTTGCTCTACGGTGGTGACATGTTTTCCTATGCCTTTGTTTTATAAGTAAGTGAAGACAGGCGGAGAGAAAGGAAGGGAGTGAGAGGCTGAACCGGGCATTGAATCTCCCACTGCAGAGATCCGGACGCCTCTGGCCTGGGGCACGAGCTGTGCGTCCCGGGACTGAGACGAAGTCCAGGGAGCCCCGGTGGGGTCCCCACTAAGACATCTGCGCACGGAGAGAAGTGCCGGGAGGCAGGAACCCCTGACTTACCCGGGTCTGAGGCGCCAGAGAGCTGGGCGTGAGCCGAGTCCGCGCTTGGACCGAGTGCCGGGTCCCGGACTGGCGAGCCTGGGGGTGGCTCCCAGTAGGGCCAGCGCGGCGGGGCGGGCGGGGCCTCCCGAGCCGGAGGGCATCCAGCGAGCTCCGCCCCGCAGAGTCAGGGATCCGCGGGCGACCCCAGCCCAGCCCCGCCCAGCCCAGCTTTCTGCACCCTGCGCCCCAGCCCAACGCCGCGGTGCGCGGGGATCGCACGGGGTAGGCTCAGGGCTGGCAGAAAGTCTGCAGAATCCAGAGATAGACGGAAAAATCTTCCTAGTGTGGGAGTTTGGGATTAGCAGGGAAGAAGCCGCCACAGCCAAGAAAAATGCCCCCTGGATGACCCCCATCCACACACCACCAGCCGCGCGCCTGGAAAAACACCTCTTCACGCGTCTCCGAACGGAATCGCTCAAAGATCGCTCAGAACCCCGCCAGACTCCTTTTAGCTTTATCCCGCAACCCCAGTTGTGGCTTTGAACCCATTCAGCAAACATCCATTGAGCACCTACTTACTGGGTGCCTGGCTCTGAGCTGAGGATGGGCAGAGTCCCAACGCGACAGCCAGTCGTGGAGGCGCCCAAGCCCGGGCTCCACACTCCTAAGTCCTCGGGGCGGTGGGAACAGCCCTTATGTCAGCGAAGGGGCAAACCGTGCAATGGTGCAGGTGAGCTCCTGGCAATTTCACGGGAGAAGCCCGGGCTTGACAGGCCACAGTGAGAAGGCAGTCCCCCAATGATGCCCGATGCCCATTGCAGCGCGGGAATAAGGACCCGGCTCAAGGTCTGCAGGCGGGTGTCGGAGGCAGGTTTCTGATGTAGAGCTGGAAGCCAGTCTAAGGTCACTGCCCCAGGGTCTTCCTCAGCGAGTCACTTTTCCCTGGGCCTCCTCCTAGGAGGGCAATCCGAGGCTCTCCAATTGGAGGGGTCTGCCTGTGTGGCGCTGTGGGACCCTGCCTTCTGCAGATCTGGCAGTCTCTCCACGAGGGTGGGAATATAAACCCACGAAGCCACTTGGGAAAGTCCTAAAATGCACATAGCCTTGGACATGTAATTGTACTCTGGCAAAACTATTCCATGGAAAGAATTTTAGAAAAGAAAATTTTGGAACTACAGAAGAGCTTTATGTAAAGTTTCTTTGCAGTTTTACTTATAATAACTAGAATTTAATGTCTAAAAAGAGAAAATGGTGAATTAAATTATGGTACATATGATAGGATGCCATTCTACATAGTGAAATATTATATGTAGTTACTAAGGTAATGTTTTCCTATAATTGGTTACAGCATGGGGATTTTTTTAAATTATTTTTTTTAATTGTAGATGGACACAATATATTTATTTATTTATTTTTATGTGGTGCTGAGGATCTAACCTGTGTGAGGCAAGTGCTCTAACACTGAGCTACAGCCCCAGCCCCAACATGGGGATCTTTATATTACAACATTATAAGAAAAATACAAAGCCCTAAACTGTACATATGGGATCCTAGAACACCGTTTCAAAAGAGAGTGAAGAAACACACCACCATTTTTTAATGTTATCCATTAGTGGTGGGCTCATTCAGGGTTTATTGTATTTATGCTGTTATGTTTTAATTTTAATTAATTAATTAATTAATTAATTAATTAATTTTGGTACTGGGGATTGAACCCAAGAGTGCTGAGCCACATCTGCAGCCCTTTTGTAAAAAAAAAAAAAAAATATCTTATTCAGAGACAGGGTCTCCCTGAGTTGCTAGATAGGGCCTCACTAGGTTGCTGAGGTTGGCCTTGAACTTGTGATCCTCCTGCTTCAGCCTCCCAAGCCACTGGGATAACAGGCATGAGCCACGAGGTTAGGCTGTTTTCACTTTTTAACAACTTTCTATACTTTTATGTTGGGAGAGAGAGAGGGGAAAAAATGACCTTTATCTGAGAATTCCCTGGACTCTCTCCTCTCAAGGTCATGTCGTATGTATGCAGTGTCCTCCTGCCCACCTGTCCACAGAGGACTCCACCAGGAGGAAACATGGGAAGGCATGAAGTCAAGTGTTGGTCCTACCAAACATCTAGTGCAACCCTTTTACTCCCAGTCCAAGTTGACATGCCAGAGCACCCTGACCAGCTGCCTCCATCGCCCTCATCGGAGGCCGCTCAGCGGCTGTTGTGAAGACAGTGCGAGGGGGTGTGTTCTTTCCATCCCCCGTAGGAAGAATTATTTTGTTATTATGTCATTTCCTGTTTGTCAGGGTGAGGCAAGATTACAGGTGACAGTGTATATACCATGCCCTTGCTGAACTCGGAATGTCTTCCTCTCGTCCCTTCTTCTTTTCTCATTCTTCTCCTATTCCTCTTTCTTTCTCACCATTCCCATCATACAGGTATGATTGATCTTCACATGTTGCTATTGACAGAATCACAGCCTGCAAAGTCCTTGAGGTGCTCTCTCTCTCTCTCTCCCTCCCCCCCCCCCCCCACTTCCTTCTCTTTCTTTCTTCTTGGTGCCTTTACTAGAGGCATGGCAAACACAGCCCCTGCTCCTCTTCGTGGGTTTCCATTCACCTCCCACCTCAGAGCACTTAACCCCAAAGCCTACACGCCAACCATTTCTCATTCTCTCTTAGGAAAATCTCAAATCTTAATTCAGAACTTGGACATCTTCCTTTGGATCCTAACTTTGCTCTTTGCTACTGAGTAAGATAGGCTCAATCTATCACCAAAACAGTCGGGTCTTCAGTGTAACCCACGTGCAGTGCAGGATCATGCAGACTTTCTTGACTGCTCTCAACTCCAGACGTCCCTGTGTTGGGCTGGGGCAGGTCCTTACCCTTTGGTCCCTCTGGTTGGCTATATTAGGCAGCTTTCCATGACCTGAGATGATCAGCTTACAAAGATTGACACCTTATTTCATCTCTGTTTTAGAGGTTTTGATCAAACGATTGGTTGACCCCATTGCTTTGGACCTGTGGCAGTACATCACAGAGGGGACTCATGGCAGAGCAAAACTCATCCTGTGGTTAGTAAGCAAAACAGAGGGAAAAGGGAGCTCGATCCCCACTACCTCCTCAAAGGCATGTTTGCAGTGACGCAAGAACCTCCTGCTAGAGGCCCCACCTCTTAAAGTTTCTGCCACCTCTAAATAGTACCAAGGTGGGAACCGAGTCTTTAGTTCATGGGCCTTTAGGGGACATCTAAGGTCCTAATCATAGCATTGCCTTTTGGCCCCTCTACCTATGGCTCCCACTATCCTCCCATGGACTATTCTCATTGACCTGGGGTTTCTGGGTCTTCAATGAGAAACACTTCCAAGGCAAAGACCTTTCTTTAGCACCCAGAATAAGCTGGTGCAGTAACGCGCTAATATTATTGCTTCCCCAGGAGGAAGACAAAGGGGAAGAAGGTCCAAAAGTCCCTGTCCTGCCTTCTGGGGACAAGCGATGGGTGAGAAAGAAGGGAGAGAGCCCCACCCCGCCTCCTGGGCAGTCTCCCCACAGTTCCTTTGCCAGCCGCGTGGAGGTCTTGACAAGTCTTCTCCGATGGCCCCTGGGTGCTCTCTGGTCGCATCTGCCTCCCTTCTGTGACTATCTTCCTGTAGAATCCCTCAGTCACTGAAGACCTGCCTCAGTTTCCCGCAGGGCTCCTCTGGCTGGGAGTCCTACCTGTTAAGGCATCCTTCCCCAACAAATGAGCAAGGTCAAAGCATTTCAAGGAGACGTGCATCCTCAGGTACAGAAAGGTCCTTTGTTGACAGTCTCCTAAGACCCCCAGAGGACTGCTCTGGCTCCAGAAAGAAACCACCTCCCCCTGCAGGGCCCTGCTGTTCTGGTCACCATCACCAGGCTACCCCAGCAGAGCTGCTAGGTCAGCGGGACAGGTGCCTCTACAGACCCTTTGAGGGGGTCTTCTCTCTGCTTACACCCTTCCGAGCCACAAGCTATTGATCTCCTCCAAACAGGGCCCAGCAGTCATGCAAACCTCAGCCCCACACAGGGGTCCGGGATGGAAACCTCTGAGCCATTAGGAATACAGTCTCTTTGCTTACTTAATTTTGAATTAATTTTAAGATTAAAAAATCAAAAGATCTCATATGAAATGTCCAACTTTCTGGTTTCAATTACAAAAACTCAGGGGAGCTAGGAAGGCTATGCCTACCTTCGGCAGGACAACAAATAGGTGATGGGAATCTCTGCAGTAAAATGCACACGAGAGAGGTTACCAGAGATCCTGCACCTCGCATTCTCCCCAGCAAGGACCCTAACAGCCTCCAGTGGATGAATGTCCTGCAGGGGTCTGTAGGTCCTGAATTTATCACTCTGTTCCAGGCCCTTCCTTTCTAGGACCTGCCTTCCCACATCTTCCTTTGGCTCCTAACTTTGCATGTGTTTGCTCCTTCACTTTGTGTACCTGAGGATGCATTTCCACTTGACATGCTTTGACCTTGCTCATTTGTTGTGTTGCAAGTGCTTTGGGCTGTCTCAGATATGTATGCTCTGTTTATCATTTTAGAGCAGTGGTTATTAATTTTTTCAGATTCTTCTTGGGAACCTGAAAACTATAACTCTTCTTCTCTCCCCTCCCAAATGCATACATGTTCGACATTTCACCCACAATGCAAAGGATTTATAGATCCCTGGCACTCTAGGTGATTTGTAGCTGCCACATGAGAAATTGTTGATTTAGGGTAAGAACTACCTTTTCTATTAACCTATGGAGTCCCAAGTTTTCAATTCTGTGAACATATTAATTATTTCACATTTAACATTTATTGTTCAATTTAAGTTTTTATAGAGATGATGGGACAAATTGGGTTAAAAGAACTTACCTGTTTACCATCAATTCTATGAGTCTTTACTGTGCACTGGGCTCAACAAAAGCCACTGAATGTTGCCCAACTGATGGACAGTAAGGCATCCATTAAAATCGTCATTTAATAGCCAATGAATATATGAAAAAATGTTCAGCATCTTTAGCAGTCAGGGAAATGCAAATCAAAATTATACTGAGATTACATCTCGCTCCAGTTAGATCGGCAATTATCAAGAGTACAAGTAATAATGATGGTGGTGAGGCTGCAGGGGAAACATACACTTACACACTGTTGGTGGGATTGCAAATTAGTACAACCACTATGGAAATCAGTATTGAGGTTCCTTCAAAAGACTAGGAATGGATCCACCATATGACCCTCTGTATAACTCAGTATTTTTCTAAAGGAACTAAAGTGCATACCCCTGGGTATAGCAGCACAATTCACAAAAACCAAGTTAGGGACCCAGCCTAGGTATCCATTAACAGATGACTGGAAAAAGAAAATGTGTCACGTAGACACTATGGAATTTTATTGGGCCATAAAGAAAAGTGAAATGATGTCATCTGCAAGAAAATGGATGGAATTGGAGACCATGGTGTTGAATGCTATAAGCCAGACTCAGAAAGTCAAGGGTTGTATCATATGTGGAAGCTAGAGAGAGGAAAAGAAAAATTTTAAGGGCTTTCACAAGAATAGAAGGAAGACTAGTAGGACTAAGGAAAGGGATCAGGAGATCAGAAGAGGGGAGGGGAAAAGAGGTCCAGGGGAATGAAATCGATCAAATTATGCTATGTACAGATATGTCTCGACAACCCCACTATTATGTATGATCATAATGCAGAAACAAAGAAGAGTTATTTAAGCTGCCTCTGCCCAGACTGGGGGCATGTGCAGGAGGAAGACAGCTGCCCTTCCGTTTGGTAAATAACCATAGTTATGTTACAAAAAACACACATTCAATTAATAGAATTTCTCCAAAAGAAATATCAGAGTTCCCACCCCCTCTGCCTGTTCCACCCCCTTTTGTCCCCGAATAATGTGCTGATAGGAACATGGATACATTTATTACAGTGTGGAATGTTATTCCTGGGTAGGAAAGAACACTAAATCTGCTCACATGATGTTTGACATTTGAATATAAATATTGTCTTTAAGGTTTTTTAAACCTCAATCCATCCAGTTTGCACAGACATAGGTACAATCCTTTTCAACATTGTGGATTGAAAGTCAAAAAGGTAACCATGCTGGGTGTTTTCCCCAGCCATGGAGTGAGGCAATGCAGGAGTGAGATTAGCATCTGGTCACTTCCTGGCCTGCCTGATACTGCTTGGTGCACCTCCAACTCCTGAGGACACAGAAGCTCTTTTGTGGTTGAAGTCCCTGAAGTGGAAGGACATGGGCAACTCCGCATTTAAAACTGGTGTAGGAGGCCTTTCTGGGAAAGTGTGCCAAGGTCACTTTTTAGAAACAGAATTGTCCACCATCATTGTCATGATTTCTGTGTGATTTTGACCAGGACCTTAAACCCGGAAATCTGGATGGATGGATGTGGGTTGGTGTGTGGGCTTCCCACGTCTCTTGAATGAGTAAGCGCATAAAACAAGTGGAATCCAACATGACTGGGAGCAAGAGAGGGAATGAATTCAAATGAAGTCTTTAGAAAAGCCAATTTTAAAAAACATAGTATAAGATTTGTCTCAAGAAAAAAGATTTTAATCACAACCTTGATCTTCAAACTGAATCCTTATTCTAAGTAACATTCGGACCTGAACTCAAGAGTGCTTTGCTTAAAATTTTTCTCAAATAACTCTGTGCCTTAATCAGTTTAACTCACTATTTACTCAATTCCTGTATGGATGGTGTCTAGGGCATGGAATCAGGTTGGTTCAGATTTGCCCTCCTTGCAGGGTAGAGCTAAAACACAGCCCTGTCCTCTCACCAATCTACCCATCAACCAATACCCATGGAGAATTCCTGGCAGAAGTGACCGTCTCTCCATGCTGGGAACCACTGTGCACGCTACAACGGCACTGGGGTGGCCCATGAGACCACCTTCGGTCCCCCAGTGCCCTCAGAACTGTTTTCTCTTTTCATTTCTGAGGCCCCACCAAAGGCCAGCCTAGATCAGCTTCTTCCAGGAATCTATAAGAGCGTCTAAGCTGATCTACTGCTGCAACCTGACCCTCTTCCTTCTGACCTTGGGGGGTCCACACTTCATCTCCTGCCATGTGTCAGTCATCGACAGCCATGTCAGCTCCCCTCCCGACCTTCAGCCTCCCAAAGGTCAGTTTCTACCAACTGATTTACCTAAAGTCCTCTACCATGACCAGCGAGGACCTTGGCATGTGGGAAGGCTTCACAGGCAATTCTGAAGTGGAAGACTGGTTACTTGTCTACCCATGACTTTGGGACACCTCTTTCTAGAACAATCCTAGACCATCGTGTGCCACCGAGTGGTGCCAGAGTGCCGCAGTCTGGCTGGGCACAATCAGGAGCCACTTGTCAAAAGAAACTAACTTTATTTTTAGAACCACACACGCCAAACACAATAGCCTCTCAGGAAAAACCCTCAGAGCCTCAACTGCCACCACCGGCTTTCCACAAGCCTCTCTCTCCCACACAAGCTTCTCTCCACCTCCCACAATCCTCCTGCTCTTGAGGCCGATTGGCTGGGTCACGTGGGCGGAGCCAAAAAAGTCCCCCAATGAGCAGCTCCGTGGTCTGAAAGGGCAGGGAAACAGCCCAATGAGCATCACCACAGAGGAGCCAATCAGCTAGATGTTGCTGGGGCCGAGGAGCCAATCAGCTAGATGTTGCTGGGGCCGCTGTGAGCCAATCATCAGCCAGCAGCTGGAAGTTTGCTGGCAGCTGGAAGTTTGCTGGGGCCCCTTTGGCTGTGGCTCTCAACACCAGAGGACAAAAGAGCTTCAGTGAACTCTGTTGGGTCAAGTTGAATTCAGGAGTCTGTTGGAGCATGGAAGTCTGGACTAGAAAGAAAAGCAGGAAGAATAAGTGTGAATGACGGTATCTAAATTAAAATCTGTTGTCATGACAGCAAATCAGACCCTTTCTCCTCTGATAGTGTTGTTTTGGAGGTCACAAAATGCCCAAGGAATCATTAGCATTGAGTAACTGAACAAGGAAATTGTTCACTCTGTTTCTCTTGGCAGCAACAGTGACCCAAAGACGAAAATAAGACGGGGTCTGGAGCCCCTCGTGGGGTTCCAGGCTCCGCGTGGCTAGCCATCCTTTTACCGAACCTGAGCCGGGGGACCCAATTTCTAGTTTTGTTCACTTTTCCCTCACTCGGTGTGATAAGAATACCTGTTCTATTGGGTTCACACACAGTGTCAGGTAGACTGTGTGATGAAATAAAATAGCCTTTTAAAATCCCTGCACAATAAGGCAACGAACCGTACATAAGAAAGACAGGGGAGAACATTCTGGACAAGAAAGCCCAATAAATTCATGCTTTGATCCATCTTTCAGCTCTGAAGACAAAGAAAGCCATAACAAACAGATAAAGTACAAAACTAGACACGTCTAGTTCAAACAAGCAGAAAATAGACAACTGGAAGACTCTTCCCCACGGGGCTCTTTGTCTAAATCGGGCAGGGAGCTTGGCCCTTGCAGGCCAAATTCAGGGTGCCCCCCAGATGGCAGACAGGAGCCAAGCACATAAGGAAGCCAAGCGCATATTTAGGCACAGAGTCAGGAACTGGGGTGGGGGACCTGAAAAGAGAAATAGTGCCTCACCACTGCCTGGAGACCAAGATTTAGGAAGAATGAGGGTCTACAGGGTGGGGCTGGAGACCCAGCCCCCAGCCAAGCCTCACCTGTGCATACTTAGCCAAGTTTTACTATGGGGCAGCTTCCCATGGGGCAGAAACCCCAAACTGCTGCTATAGAATCTGGTTCAGGACAGAATCTCAGAGTCCCAGTGGAAGCTATCACAAAATGGTCAGGCTGTCTGGGAGAGGCAGCTGGGCATCTATAGGACAAGAAGAAAAAAGGAAACAACTCACTCAAAATGAGCCTAAAAACCAAAATTCTAAAACATGACAGCATCTAATACTAAGAGCAGCTGATAATGCTTTTCTCATTTTCTGAGGTTGGCATACACTAATATCAAGTCATAGGAAGAGAGGAACAAAATGGAAATCAGAGGACAGCATCACTCCTGAAAGTAGAATAGAATTTTAGATAAAATATTAGGAAATTGAATCCAGTAATTCTAATATAAAAACTACATCATACTCTGAAAAATAGATGTTGATTCATAAAGGGGAGGGGGAGGCATGGGTAAAATGGAGGAGCTTTGATTGGGCAAAGGGGAGGGAGGGCTGGGGAGAGGGCATGGGGCAGGAAAGATGGGGGAATGGGAAGGACATCATTACCCTAGGTACATGTACGACTGCACATGTGGTGTGATGCTGCATTACGTACAAACACAGAGGTAAAAAGTTGTGCTGCAATTGTGCACAATGAATCAACATGCATTCTGCTGTCATATATATTTAATTAAAATAAATAAATTAATTTAAAAAACCCTACATCATAGCCAAGGTCGGTTTATTCCAGGAATGCCAGGTTGGTTTAACACATTATAAGAACATCAATGAATGTAATTCACTTATTAGTAATATTAATATTGCATTATGATTTGATGGTTAATTTTACGTGTCAACTTGACTGGGACAGAATGTGTCCAGATATTTGGTTAAACATTATTCTGGAAGTTTTGGTGAGGATATTCTTGGATGAAATTAACATTTATATCTAAAGATGGAGTAAAGTGGATCACCCTCCCTGTGAATGGGCCTAGTTCATTCTTGAACAGAATCCAAGACTTGAATAGAACAAAGGCTGAACTCCCCTGAGTAAGAGAGTTCTACGATCTGACAGTCCCAGAACTGGGACATTGGCTCTTCTTGGCCTTTGGGCTTGAACTGGGACACTGGCTCTGCAGATTTTGGACTTTCTAGACCTCTATAATTGCAGACAGGGATCAAAAGAACAGAAAAAAAAATTCCTTCTTTGATTTGTTTGGATTTGGTTGGAACGGTTGGGGTGGGGAGTAGGTAGAAGAAGGACCAACAATATAAACAAAAGAAGTGGTTAACATTTATAGTGTGTTCAACATTTAGAAGCATTATTGAAAGAGGAGGGAAGGGTCCGTGCAGTGGCTTGCATATGGTTTGTCCCCCAAAGGTCAAGTGCTGGAGGCTTGGTCTTCAGTGTGGCTGTGTCGGGAGGTGGGGCCCAATGGCAGGTGTCTGGGGCTATGGGGCATCACACTAGGGAGATCCCCTCCACACACACACACACACACACACACACACACTGTCTCCTCTTTACATTCACTCACTTCCCTTTCTAGTTCTTTACCATGTTGTGACATGAGACCTTTACCAGACAGTGCCATACTTAATGGACTTTCTACCCAGCAGAACTGTGAGCCAAAATAGACCTCTTTTCATTATAATTTACCCAGTCTTGGGTATTTTGTTATAATAACACAAAATAGATCAAGACAGTTTGGTTCTAGGAAAAATAAATAGGCAAGTGTGATGAGAGAGAGGGGATTATGGAGTAGAAGGAAAGGAAGAGAAACTTTTACTGTTTCTTGGGTTTTTGTTTTTGTACTAGAGATTGAACCTGAGTCACTTTACCACTGAGCCACAGCCCCAGCCCTTAATTATATTCTGTTTTGAAACAGGGTCTCACTAAGTTGCTTAGGGCCTCATTAAGTTTCTGTGGCTGGCCTCAACTTGTGATCCTCCTGCCTCAGCCTTCCAAGTAGCTGGGATTGCAGGTGTTTACCACTGGTTTTGAATGAAGGAATGTGATGGTTTGACTGGCATTTTAGTGTGCTCACTCTTGCTGTTATGTTAAAAATGGACTGAGAAGGCTGAAAAGGGAGGACTAGTTAGGAGGCTTAAGAGTGGTGGTGGCAACATAGACCAAGAAAGTAGCAATGGACCTGGTGATGAGTGTTCATCTGCTGGACCCTATTCATACTTATTTACAGTCTTGTTTTTTGAACTACAACTTGCATTCAAGGTAAGTTTTCTCTTTGAAGTATAAAGTCTGTGGAATTTTGGCTAATGTATAGGCACACCCTCACCATCATCATGAGGATATAGACTATTTCCTACTCTGCAGAAAGTTCCACTGCACCCCTTAACTATACCTTCCCCAACCCTAGCTCCTATCACCTCTAACCTGGTGTTTGTCCCGGTGGTTTCTCCTTTCCCAAAACGAAGCATGAATGTAATCATACAATCTGCAGCCCTCTGTGTAGATGTGAATGGATGTGAATGGAGGCTCATCCACATCCTTCCAGGAGTCAGTGGGTTGTTCTCTGTTATTGCTCATTACTGTTTCATTATGGATTTGCCATATTTTATCCATCACCAGTCAACAGACTTGCAGATTGTCTCAGCTTTGGGGTTCTTAAAGAGGAAGTTGGTAACAACCTCCACCTGAAGGTATTCTTGGCTAGATACTTAGGACAACTAGGTGTATGTTTCACTTTAAAAGAAATTTCCAAACATTTTCTCATATTGATTAGTCCCATTGTGCACACCTGCAGGATGTGCGTTCCAGTTGCTCCTTATTCTCGCTGACAGCTGGTGTGGTCAGTTGTAGGAATCAGTCATTCTAGGAGGTATGTGGCGACATCTCATGCAGCTACAGTTTCAGCTTTCTGATGACTAGTGACAGCCATCTTTTCACATGTAGATTGGCCACCCATATTTTCCTCTAATGTGGGACTTGTCTTTCATTTTATTATCAGTTTTTCAAAGATCCTGGAATCTAATTTATTGCATCTATTTTGTGATTATGCTTTTTGTTTTAAAAGCCAAAGATAATAAGATTTTCAACTACCTTTTCTTTTAGAAGTGTTATAGTTTTGAGTTAAAATTTAAGTTATTTCCCAATTCAATTTATAGTCTGCATAAATGGTGAGGCAAAGGTTCAGATTATGTTTTTGCATGAAACATCCAATTGTTTGACTACCCCTTGTTGAAAAGACTCATCTTTTCCATTAGAATATTTGGGCTTAAAATTATGAAGTCAGTTAAATTCCATTTCAGAATAAGAAAAACGGAAAAGATTTTCAGAATTCCAAAAAGATGAAGAGTATTCATATTCGTCAAAAGAACTATTAATGGCTGTATGTCAGACAAAAAGAGGGAAAGTATGAAACTGTTCATTAACAGCAAAGTTTAAAAGGAATGGCAATCATATGAGAAATCACCACTAAGGTTAATAAAGTGATGGTTAATTTGGGTATTTAAAAGGGATAAGATTAATTAAGTGAGAGTCTAGTAGACAGTAGTTTCCTGGAGTCCCTGATGTTTTCAGGAAGAAGATAGAAATACCAAGTCCCTAGAGAGTTTGTTGGAATATTATTAAATTCATAGCTGATTAAATATGTTTAAAATGTATAGGCAGTTATGAAAAGCATAGGAAAAAATCTTTAAGTGGCAAAGCAACAAAATATAAAATAAAAGTGTATAGAGAATGCTTTATCACTCCAGAAAAAAAAAGAGGGAAAATGTTTTAAGAAGAAGTAAAAAAAAAATACTGGCCCATACAATGGTGCATGACTGTAATCTCAGCAAGTCGGGAGGCCGAGGCAGGGGGTCACAAATTCCAAGCCAGCCTCAGCAACTTAATGATACTCTGTATCAAAATAAAAAATTTAAAAGGGTTGGGAATGAGGCTCAGTAGTTGAGTGCCACTTGGTTCAACAACAAACAAACAAAGACTGCTAAACAGAAATTTTCAAATAAGACATTAGAAATATATCCAAACTATCAATAATCACAATATCTATAAATAGAATAAGCACATGTTAGACTAGAAATATCAAATTGAATAACAAAATAAAAGCTAAAAATATGCAGCATAAATACACATCTAAAATAAAAAATAAATCAAAAAGTTGAAAATTAAGTAATAAAAAAAAATGCTAAGACTAAACCACAGAAATCTAAGGTAACAATACTAACACAAGAAAAAGTAAAAATTCAATGGATTAATAGGATTCAAAGGTCACCGCAATTTAATAAAGGAAGCAATTTTCTAGTCTTTCTCAATGTTTCTGATGTTTTTTATTTTTGTATTTTCTACCATTTTTCCTCTTGTATTTTACTGATAGTTGTGTTTAAACAAAACACTATTCACAATAGCATCTAGACCAAGACATTCAACACCATCCCTTCCAAACCCCAGCAAGCTATTTTGTGCATATCAACAACCTGATTCTAAAGTTGATTAAAAAAAGCAAAAGACATGAAATAACTAAAATAATATGGAGGAGTGAGGCCGCTGACTTCAAGATGACACAGAGAGCTCCAGCAATCAAGATGGGCAACCTGGTGACACAGACGCTCAGTCAGTGGAGAGAGCAGACGCCAGAAGGGACAAAGTCAGCTGTCTCATTAGGAGCAGAGACAATTCGGAGGAGTAAGGTCAGGTGCTGGTACTACTGGGCGGCCACAGGGGAAAAAGTAAATCTAGACAGATCTTACCTTTTGCAAAAGTTACCCAAATGGATTCCATATCTAAAAATAAAACGCAATGCTACGAAACTTCTAGGATTAAAAAATCACAACAATCTATGTGACGTTGGATTTGATGATGACATTTTCAATATGACACCAAAAAGCATGATCCTTGAAGTTAAAAAAATCTATAAATTATATTTTATTAAAACTAAAATCTTCAGTTCTGTGAAAAATACTGTTAGGAGAATCAAAAGACAAGGAGAAAATGTTTATAAAACATTCATCTGATAAAGGGTTTATATCCAAAAAAAAGAAAGAAGAAAGAAAAGAGGTGGGGAAACCCTTTTAAAACAAGATACTGATGTCATGTATAACTAAAAAGAATCAATAAAAAACAAAGGAAAAGAACCAAGAGGACAAGTAATGCAATTATTAAAAATAGGCTAATGATCTGAACAGACACATTGCCGAGGAAAATATGCAGACGGCACACACACAGATGAAGAGATGCCCATCTTATGGGCATCAAGGAATCCCAAATTAAAACTACAGTGAAACATCACTACCCCTCCTAGATCTCACGCACCTACCAGAATGGGTAAAATCCCAGAGCTGACGATGCTAAGTGCTGACAAAGACGCAGAGCAACCTTAAGTCTCCTTCCCTGACCATGGTAAGGCCAAAGGAAACAGCCACCTTGGAAGGCAGTTTGGTTACCTCTTATAAAATCAAGTAGAGTCTTATTACAGGATCCATCCCTTGTGCTAGATACTGATTCAATCGATTTGAAAGTTTATCTTCACATAAAAGTCTAAATGTGAATTTTTAGAACAGATTTATTAAAAACTGCCCAAACTAGAAGCAACCAAGAAGCCCTTCAATAGTTGAATGACTAAAACTGGGTGCATCTATACAATGGAATTTTATTCAACAAAAAAGGAAATGAGTATTGAGCCATGAAGAAACGTGGAGAGATCTCAAATGCACGTTGCTAAGTGAAAGAAGCCAATTATGGAAAGATGCATGTCATGTGATTGAGATCATACGACAGCCTGGAAAATGCGGACTGCAGAGACTGCGAAGAGATCCGTGGACGCCAGGGTTAGGATGGAGGAGGGAGGATGGATAAGGGAAGCACCAGGGACTTCTAGAGCAATAAGGTCACTGTAACAGCAGGTGCATGATGATAGGTACTTGTCAGAAACTAACCACAACTGAACCTTAATAGATCAAATTTAAAAATGGTTGGGATCTCAGGGAAGAATGCAAGCTACAACAAGAGACTCTAACTGTATTACAAATGCATGAAGCAAATTCACTGAAGGGGATGGGTGGGGGTGGGAGAGACGTTGGCCTAAATCTCTCTGGATTTGAATGAGGTCTGTATGACTAAAGGCAAAAGGGACTGCTTGTGAGCTTTGAACCCTGCTTGATGAAATTGTTCCACTCCGGGTACTGGATGGCAGTTCTGGTGCTGCTGTATGTGTGGGCTGGAATCAGGCAGTTATGGAATGGACGGCAGATGGTGGGAGCCATGCTTCTCACCTCTGACGGGAGTTTATAGGTGAGGGCGGAATGCTAGGAGGGTTCTTGTAGTGACAGATTTGAGTTGGAGAGAGCAGTACGAACTCACATTTAGCTTAACAGCGACGTGTAGAAGTATCTGTAGATGTGTGTAGATAGACAATTCAGTGCATGCATGGACATTTTTTTCTGTTTCTGAGAGGGCCTAAAAGAAATGCCTCCCCAGTAACAACAAGCATGCTCAGTGCTCCGACCTGGGTTTCTGTTTTCCAATAAATGAAAATAACTCTCCTTAGAGAAATGTCTGATTCTAGGACTGGAGCAGAAAATATACAAGATAAACCCAGAGCATTTAGCACTGCTGGAAAGTTAGCAAGGGCTTAAAGCAAAACAAACACCAACCGAAGTTATACCAGCACAGGAGCTGACCAATAGCACTGTCAGCGGCCAAAGCTGGAGCAATTTGAGGAATAAAATAAAGTAGGTTTGGATTTTAACCCAAAATATAGAGTAAATATCCACAAACCTAAATGATACAAATAAATGATTGAATAAATTAACAAACAGACAAGAAGAGACACACCTCCCTTGCAGAATTCCAATAGCCTACAGCAATATTTTGGTTTAGGAGAGGGAACAAGTCCCGCTCCTCAAGAGCACCGTCAGTACCCAACAGGGAGAAGCAGGCTCTTTACAGTGGAGAAAGCAATGAAAGTGATACACATGGACTTGGGCAGGCGACCAAGGCCACTGTCGGCACTCATAAACCATGCTGACAGTCGAGCCCTTCATACGATGTGATGAAATAGTACATCAGCTCTGTGGTCCCCTGTCAATAACCTAGGACCACGATCTTATCATAAGAACAGCACAAGGCCAAGTCCAATAATGGGATATCCTACAAAACACCCGACCAGTCCTTGAAATTCTCAAGGGTATCCAAGAAAAGAGAGAGAGAGAGAGAGAGAAGAAAGAAGGGGAAGGAAACCCGTGAAACTGCCACAGACAAAACCAGACCAAAAAAAATGACAATTCCCGAAAACCAGAAATAAATGATGAACGCTTGTTAGCAATGCATCCTTAACGTGTTTCATTGTAACAAATGTAAAATAGTAACAATAGGGGAAAATGAGTATGAGGGGTATGGGAATTCCCGGTACTACCTACTCAATTTTTCTCCAAAACTATTGTAAAAAAAAAAAAAAAAACTTAAAACTTTTTTTTTAAATGAATACACCACTTTAATGTTGCACAAAGCAAAGATGAATCTCTTGAATGTGAAGCGGAGCAGGAGCAGCCAGGCACAGCCTACCCACTCGGGGATCCCTTTGTGCAGTGCCTAAGCGGGCAGCTCTGGTGTGAGTGCTTGGGAACGTGGTTCCTCTGGGGAAGCAGAGCAGATGGTGACTGCTAATGCAGGGGGGAGGGCTGCCAGGAGCCATTCATTTTCTAGTCCCCAATCCCCTTCATGGGTCCATGTGTGTGTTCACGTGCTGAAAATTAATTCAGCAGACATTCATTAATTTGTGCACTTTTCTGTATAATGGAAAGAAAACAGGGATGAATCAGAACTGTGTGTATCCATATGGATAAAAAGCTATGCTGAAAAAAATAAGTGGTCATATAATTAATACCTAAAAGAGGCCAATTTAGAAAATTTACTCTCTGGGAAACAAACTATATCTTGCTTACGAAAAAAATTAATTCTCAGTAGAAAAATATACTCAAGATTATAAACACCAAATTTATGTTAGCAGTTCCCTCTGCTGAGAGAGAAAAGGGAATAGAAATGCAGGTTTTTTCAAGTCTACCTATAATGTTTTATTTATGTCTATTTAAAAATTTGAAGCACATTATTGCAAAATGTTGTGAACAAAGTTGTGAAGAGTTGGATGAGCTGCATGGGCAGTCATGATATTATTCTCAATGCTTGTTTCTAGTTTTGGGGAAAAATGTGTGTTAAAAAAAGAGAAAGAGAACCCACGCTCTGTAAGAACACAGAACTAAGACTGAATAGAATAAAAACATATTAGAATTAACAACTGATAAGTCTTTTGCTGCGATTGCTTGTCCTCTGTGATGCTGAGGATGAACACATCCATACGTCTTCTGCAGATGGAAACTAGTTTTCTTTTACATCACAAGTACATCTAACTCCAAGACTGATGGCATTTGTATTTCACCACTCCCTCGTTACCCTCATATCTTTCATGAAATCCAACCCGAAGTTCCCTAGGAGATAATGGCATTCGCTGACAAGACTCTTTGGAACCACAGGAGCAGCCGGGAGGTTAACGAGAAGCCAACCCAGCTTCTCGGTCCTTCTCTCCACAGCATGAACTGAGTACCACACGGCCCTGGGAGATGGGATGGGGCTCGAACTTGGCTGAGTGCAGAGCAGAGAGAGACAGAAACAAAGAGATCAGAGAAGGATATCGAGGCAGAGCCCTCAGAGGTCACCAGATGGATCTGAATAAGCTGGCAGAATCCAGGGGGTGAGCGGAGGCATCCTGGACAGCTAGGAGTTGACATGAGCCGCTGTGTGGAGGTGGCACCATTAATAGGGACAGAGAGCAGGGTGGAGAAGCAGGCCTGGCTGGGCAAGGCTGGGGCCGACCAACAGTTTTTCTTTTCAATGTGTGATGTTGGCGAGCCCTTACCAAGTCTGTCTAGAGATGGACGCTACACGTGGAATCTAAAGCTAAAAGAGGAGCTGGTCTGGAAATATGCATGTGGGTGTCATCGGTATACAGATGGTGCTTAATGCCATGGAGCTAGATGGGACCCCTCGCACTGGAGAAAGGGCAAGCAGGAGAGAGAAATCCAAGGGTCAAAGCCAAGGGCACTGCAATGGTAACTTTCATAAAGGAGTCAGGAAATAAGTCCATGGAGAGCAACCGAACGAGAAAGGTAAAGGCTCTGTCTTCAGAGGTGGTGGTATCAGGGGAATCGGCCACCATCACCTGCATTCTGGCAGAGACTCAAAGGCAAGCCAGGAGGGGAGTGGGAAAGGTGTGCCATGGGAAAAAGCCCTGAGTCTGTTGGCATGGCGAAGCCGATTGGTCCTAGATTGGAAGCTGGGAAAATCGTTGGGGAAATTATCAGTTATTCATCAATCCTGGCCATTTTGGTCCAGTTGTTACAGATGTTATCACTGAGTTTCCTGGATTGCTACCAGAGATAGCAATCTGGCCTCTAACAGGCCTGACCCCTAGCAGCCTGGCTTCCTGGGTTGTTTTATAGATAAGGGGGTAGGTTTACTGGGCAGGCTGCTGGGTGGTGAGCCAGGTTCTGTTTTACATGTGAAGTGGCCATTGCCCATCTGTACACCGAGTCTCTCAAAAGAATAAAGCAGGAAAGGAAACTGAGAAGGAGCAGCCAGAGAGGGGAGGAACCCAGAAGGGGGTGTCCTCCAGGAAGCCAAGAAAATTGTCTCAAAAAGGGGGGTGGGTGCTTAACTGCAGCAAGTGTTGCTGGAATGTGGGATAAGATGAGGGTGCCAAAGCTGGGGACGTTTTCCCAGATAAAAAGAGGTGAAACCAAAGTTCCTGAGG
Organism: Marmota monax; assembly: GCF_021218885.2. Classification (NCBI taxonomy): domain Eukaryota; kingdom Metazoa; phylum Chordata; class Mammalia; order Rodentia; family Sciuridae; genus Marmota; species Marmota monax. The sequence goes on from NW_026695235.1 coordinate 4,393,954, forward strand.
AATTCCTGTGGCTTCAGGTGATGGTGAGAAAAGGAATGAATAGGGGGAGTTAGGAGGAGATAGACTTCCAGTCCCTCTAAAGGGTCTATCACATCCTGGCTTAGGACTAAGCCACAGATACTGTACCGCCTCACATCAGAGAGCCGTTAACCCAAACCTAGGCCCAGGCTAAAGTACTCTATGTTCCATTTTAGGGAATTCCTTTATCAACTAGACTGGGACATGAATCGTCCTCCTTAGATGACTGTTAGGAACAGGAAGAAGAAATCTAAATATTCCCTGAGTTGGATCCCAAGAACTTCAAATTGGCGTCAACAATGTAACCATGAGCAGAAGTTGTCTAATGATCATTTTTTAAAAATCTTAAATTGGGTTTCCTTTAGCTAAACAATGGAGCCATGTTACAAAAATTTGCAAAGTAGAACAGAAATAAAAGTTAATCCAGAATCTCTCTACCCTGACATAGCCCTATTAGAATGAGCTTGCACTTGCAACCATCTTTGATGAGTGATGTAAGCAGGTATCTCTGCCCTTTCCTGAGGGGACACTTTCCTCATTGCTGGAACACTGACTCTGTTCCTCTGGGAACTTTCTTAAAGACAGCAGATGCTAAAGAGCAGGGGAAAATGGTCACGCATGCCATCATTCATCTTTCTTCACGTTCGTTTTGCCCCCACCATAGCCCACAGTCAGATGGTTCTCACTGGGATTAACTCTATGCTGTAATTTGGGTAAGTGTCTCCAGAGGTTATGTGTTAAATACTTGGTCCCAGCTGGTAGCACTGTTGGGAGGATGAGAAAACTTCAAGAGGTGTGGCCCAGTGAGAGGTCTTCCGGTCACTGGGAACATACCCTTGAAAGGGATTGTGGGACCCTGGCCCATGCCTCGCTCTCCTTTTCTTCCTGTCCAGGGTGAAAGCAGTTTTTCCCTGCCCACCATCTTGTGCTGACTTCCACGGGCACAATGGGACCAACCAATCGTGGACTGAAACCTCCAAAACTATGAGCTAAAATGACCCTTCTCCTCTTCTCCTCCCTCCCTCCCTCCCTTCCACTCTCTGTGTGTGTGTGTGTGTGTGTGTGTGTGCTGGAGATTGAACATGCTAGACAAGTCCTCTACCACTTAGACCCTTTTCTCCTTATAAAAGTTTATTATATTGCATATTTGTTATAGTGCCAGCAATCTAACAGAAAATTGGTATCAAGAGGTTGGGTTTTTGCCTTTACTATACATCCAATAATGTGGAAGAACCTTTGGAATTTGTATGTAAGAGAAGTTTGGAAGAATTTGGAAGATCATACTAGATAAAATCTAAAATGTTATAAGCAGACCTTAACAGGAAAGTCTGGTAAGGGCTCAGAATACCAGAATGCTAAAAGAATGTGGACAGTAACGGCTACACTGAAGTAGTTTCGGATGGAAATGAGGACTCTATTAACTGTTCTACCGAAGGTCATCCTTGTTACACTGCGGCAAAGAATCGGGTGCATTTTGACCATTCTCTGATACTTTGCAGGAGGTTGAGCTTAAAGGTGAGGGATTAGTATATCTGTCAGAGGAAATTTCAAGATAGCAAAGCACTTGGACTGCGCAATGAGTATTAATGGCTGATTTTAGTCAGATTTGAGTAAGAATCAGTAGCAAAAAAGAGTAGAGCAGAAATAGTTGAAAAATTCATAGCTTGCCCAGAAAAGAAGTACTTGTAATGGTGTATCCAAGAAAGGCATAGTTGCTAAAGAGATTAGCACCACTAAAAAGAAGTCAAGTACTTTGCACTAGGACAGTAGGAAAGCTGCCTGAGGGCCTTTCAGAAATTGGCAAGGCCACAGTTATCACAGGCTCAGTGATACGGAAATGAAAATTTGTTTCAAAGACTTTCTAGGGCAGAGTCTCTTGAGAAGAGAAACTCTGCTGTGCCCAGGACTGCCCAAGCACCTGGAGCACCATGCTTGCCCAGGACTGCCTAAGCCAGCAAGACACTTGGAAGTTGCCACAGCTGTGATTAAAGTGTTCTCAGGTACAGCTTGTGCTAGCAGCAGGCTTTGGCATCATCCATGTGATGCTCAATGAAGAGTCAGAGTCACGGAAGCTTCCACTTAGATCTCAGAGGAAAGACTAAGAGGCCAGATGGTGAATTGCAAGATCAGAGTCCCGGTAAGCATCCCCTGACAGGTCAATGTGGAGCTGCAAGAGTGAAACCAAAGCTGTAGTAGATGTCCCCAAAAGGTATAAGAGCCAGCAACAACTAATACCTGCCAAAGGAAGCTGTGGGCTTCGAGCAGGACCAGCCCAAGAATAGCCATGTGAGCTGCAATCAGATGGCTGATGGGTGGAGGTGTCCAAACCCTTGGGAGCCAATATCCCACTACAGTATAGACTGGGTGTTGCACACAGAGACTTAAGATTGGCTATAGGTTTTCAGTCTTATTTCTATCTGGTCCCTCCTTATTATTTTCTTGTTCTTCCTTTTTGAAATAGGAATGTTTACCATGTGACTGTCCCATAATTGTGTCTTGGAAGTAAGAACTTTCTTTTTGATTTTTACAGGAGCTAAAACCTGAGTTTGCTTTGAGTTTCAGAGGAGAATTTGAATTTGGACTTTTGAGCAGGGTTAGAATTGTTAAGACTTTGGAGAATCTTGGGATGGACTGAATGCCTTTTACATGGAGATGGTCATGAACCTTTCGGAGACTGGGACAGAATGTTATGGTTTGGAAAAGTGTCCCCTAAAGGTCCACATGTTAAAGTCTTGGTCCCAGCCTGTGACACTATTGGGAGTTTGTGAATTGAAGAGGTAGTGCCTAGTGGGAAGTCTTCAGGTCATTGGGGGTGTCAGATCAAAGGGGACAGCAGGACCCTGGCCCTCTCCTTACTCTTTTTCACTTCCTGGCCTTGAGGTGAGCATTTTTGCTCTGTCATGGGATCCTGCCATGGTGTGTTGCCTTGCCACAGATACAAAGCAACAGGGCTGAATGGCCATGGACTAAAACCTTCAAATCTATGAGTCAACATAAACCCTTTTTTTTTGGGGGGGGGGGTTAAATATGGCAGAATAGAGGAAGTTGCTTTTCTGATTGCTCTGTGGCATGGAACCAGAAAATCAGACTTGCAGCTTCTCCCCAAGGTGGGTGAACAAAAAAAGTGAGGGGGACATTAATAGAATTAGAACTGGACGTTCAAAGCAGATTGGGGGCTCAAGAGGTTGGACATAATAAAATAAGGAAGAAATCCCCAGCTGCACAGCTGCTGCCTCGGCCAGGCTGGAAGAACCAGCCAGAGTGGTCCCTTCACCTTGCTCGTGATAAGGGAATTAAATGACCCTGCATTTTTAGGAGGTCTGAGATACGTCTGGGCACGGAGCATTGAGAGATTGAGGACACTGGACAATTAAACTGCCAGGACATACAAGGACACACTGCATGATGTCCTTGTATGGTAAAGAAGCGGCCATCTCTCCAGACAGCTTGCAGAGGACAAAACAAGGAAACATTTTGCAGCCGCAGTGCAGGGGCTGGCAGCTGAGAGAGCCGATTCCTGGCAAACCCAGGTTGTTCAGAAATACAGGCCCAGTAAACACACACTGCATGACATAGAACATACTTAGGTGACCAGGAGAAAATCAGACATAGAGAAGGGTTTACACAGGGGACAACTGGTCATAGAAACCCACTGGTCTACCCCTTCCCAATCCTGCTGCTTGAAAGAACAAGCTGGGAATTAAAAAGGGTGGAGGTAGCAGAGATTAAGACCAGGAAACATGGGTGATGCAGGGGACTAAGAATTGGCTCCCCCACCCCCACATGAGTGGAACCCAAGGGAGATCCCTATGGTAGTGTTCCAATGTTCTGGCAATTACTAGGTCCTGAAGATGCACTGATATAAAAAAAAACTCCAGAAAAATTGGCATTTAGCAAAGAGCCTGGAGCCCATCTGAGTCTAAACCCTGACACAAGGAATTCTGCCTATGGGATTACCTCTCTCACTCCAACAATCCGGAGAGTGGAGCATCATGCTCCAGATGACCCCACCTAAAACTTCTGAGAAAAGAAGCTGAGAATCTTTTGAACTCTAGTGAAAAGAATTCTTTAACTTTTCATTGAGATTTTTTTCCCCCTTCCTTTTTCCCCATTTTCTGTTTAAATGTGACCTTAAAGGTACATGGACATTTATCCATACTCGTATTTGTTTTTTTCTCATTTATAGCATTTTTGAAGCTAGTTATTTTTCATGAATCAGTTTTTTGAGGACTAGGATGTTTGATTAGCATATTTTAGTTTTAGTTTTTATTTTTAAATTTTAAACATTTTTACTCTCTATATATTGTTTTCTCTTACCTGTTTCCCTTGATTCTCTTTCTTTGTTCTCTTTCACTAACAGCCAATTTCTATTGTTCTATATTTCACTCTTCCTTTAATATTTTACTTCTATCTATTCTCCTTCCCCCTCATAATCATCACATCCTGTATCACTTCTGTTCTCTCCCTGGCCATCATTTGAAATTGTAAACACATTTGCAAATTTGCTATTTTATTATAGGCAATAACTGATCATATAATTTCTATTTATTGTAATAATTAACATTGTAGATATGTCATAGTAGGAACTATTTGGTTTAATGCTGTTGTTTTCATTGGTTATTGTTATTATTTGTCTCCCCCTAAATAGTGAGGTACTGGAAACCTTCAGGAACACTATAATCCACAGGTTAGAAATTCTACTGCCTCAGATCCATACTGTGAGATGGGTAGGCACACAAACAAGATGAAAACTCAAGGGAACAAATCACCCCAAACAAACAAAGATACTCCAATAATCCATCAACACCAGAGTTAAACTGATCTGCAAAGTAAAGGATGGTATAAGGAATGAAATCAGAGAGAAAATACAGAAAGTGAAAGATCACTTCAATAAGGAGTTAGAGTTTCTGGAAAAAAAAAAGAAATCCTCAAAATGAAGTAATCAATAAACCAAATTAAATATTCAATTGAAAGCATCATCAACATACTAGATAACTTGGAAGACAGAATTTCAGACAATGAAGACAAAATAGATACTCTCAAAAACAAAGTTGACCATGGAGAAAAGATGTTAAAAGACCATGAGCAGAACTTCCAACAAATATGAGATAACCTGAAAAGATCAAATTTAAGATTGTCAGGATAGATGAAGAAGGCACTGAGATACAAATAAAAGGAATGCACAATCTTTTCAGTGAAATAATATAATAAAATTTCCCAAATCTACAAAGTGAAATGGAAAATCAAATACATAAGGTTTACAGGTCCCAAATATATAAAGTTATAACAGACCCACACCAAGGCACATTATTATGAAAATTCCTACCACAGAGAGTAAGTACAGAATTTTATAGGTGACCAGATAAAAATGACAGGTAACAGGGCTGGGATTGGGCTCAGTGGTAGAGCGCTTGTCTAGCATGTGGGAGGCCCTAGATTCAATCCTCAGCACCACATAAAAATAAATAAACAAAATAAAGTTATTGTGTCCAAGTACATAAAAAATAAAAAAATGACAGGTAACATTTAGAGGGAAACCAATCTGGATCTCAACTGATCTTTCCACTCAGACCCTCAAAGTTAGGAGGTCTTGGAATAATACAAAGCTCTGAAAGCAAATGGATGTCAACCAAGAATTTTATATCCAGCAATATTAAACTTTCAGAATTGACAATGAGATAAAAACCTTCCATGATAAACAAAAGTTAAAAGAATTCACAACTAGAAAGCCTAGGCTACAAAACCTTTAATAAGATATTTCATGAAGAAGAAATGAAAAATAAAAGTGAAAACCAGCAAAGAGAGGAACTACACAAAAAGAATAGTGACTCAGTAGAGAAACTAATTCAAATTAAAAACCCAAAACAAATCAAAATGGCAGGGAATAAAAATAATATCTCAATAGTAACATTGAATGTAAATGGCCTAAACTTAGCCATTAAAAGACATAGACTGGCAGGTTGGATTAAAAAACCAGACCCAATAATATGCTGTCTCCAAGAGACTCACCTCAAAGGCAGAGACATCCACAGGCTGAAGGTAAAAGGATGAGAAAAAAACATATCATTCACACGGATCTCATAAACAAACAGGGGTTTCTACCCTCCTATCAGATAAAGTGGACGTTAAGCCAAAGTAAACCAGAAGGTACAAAGAAGAACATTTCATACTGCTTAATGGAGTTATATATCAACAAGACATAGCAATTGTAAATATTTATGCCCCAAACAATGGAGCATCCACATACATGAAGCAAACTTTCTCAATTTCAAGAAGCAAATAGACCACAACAAAATAATACTGGGTGATTCTAATATACTTCTCTCACCACTGGGTAGATGCTCCAAAGAAAAACTAAATAAAAAAGCTATAGAACTAAAAAATAGAACTGATATTTAGACTTAATAGACATATATAGAATATTTCATTCATTGAAGGCTGAATACACTTTCTTCTCAGAAGCATATGGATCCTTCCCTAAAATAGACCATATATTATACCACAAAGCAACTCTTAGAGGAAAATACAAAAAAAAAAAAGAAAGAAAGTTAATACCTTACATCCTACCAGATCATAATGGAATGAAATTAGTAATCAACAAATAAAAAATAGAAGCTATTCTAAAACCTGAAGACTAAGTAATACTTTACTGAATGATGAATGGATAGAAGAAAAAAATCAGGGGTGAAATTAAAAAGTTAAATAAGTTAATAAGAGTAGCGATACAATATATCAAAATCTCTGGAACACTTAGCAGTGCTAAGAGGAAAGTTCATTGCATTGAGCTCATTCATTAAAATAATACAAAGTCAACAAATAACTAACCTTACATTACATCTCAAAGCCCCATAAAAAAAACAAACAGTAGAAGACAGGAGATAATTAAAATCAGAGCTGAAATCAATGAAATTGGAACAAAAAAAAACAATCCAAAAAATTGACAAAACAAAAAGTTTTTCCTTTGAAAAAAATCAATAAAATTGATAAACCCTTAGCCAAGTTAACAAAGAGAAAGAGAGAGAAAACTCAAATTACTAAAATTCATGATGAAAAAGAAAATAGCACAATGGATTCTATTGAAATACAGATGATAATCAGAACCTATTTTGAAAATTTATACTCTAATAAAATAGAAAATCTTGAAGACAGTGACAATCTAGAAACATATGACCTACCCAAATTAAATCAGAAGGACTTAGAAAATTTAACAGATCAGTTTCAAGCAATGAAGTTGAAGACGGCATTAAAAGCCTATCAAAAAAGGAAAGCCCAGGAGCAGACAGATTCTCAGTTGAGTTCTATAAGATCTCAAAGAAGAACTAACATCAATCCCGCTCATTTATTCCATGAAATAGAAAAGAGGGAACCCTTCCAAACTCATTCTATGAAGCTAGTATCACCTGATACCAAAACCAAAGACACGTGGAGGAAAGAAAATTTCAGACTAATATTCCTGATGAAAATAGATGCAAAAATTTTTCATAAAATACTGGCAAATCACATACAAGAACATTAAAGAGATATACACCATGACCAAGTGGGGTTCATCCCAGGGAATGCAAGTTTGATTCAACATATGGAAAACAATAAATGCAATTCAATCACATTGGTAGACTTAAAGACAAGAATCACATGATTATTTCAATAGATGCAGAAAAAGCATTTGACAAAATACAACACCCATTCATGTTCAAAACACTAGAAAAACTAGGGATAGTAGGAACATGCCTCAACATTGTAAAAGCTATATATGTTAAAGACCAACACTATTCTAAATGGAGAAAAAATTGAAAGCATTCACTCTAAAAACTGGAAAAAGACAGGGATTCCCTCTTTCACAACTTCTATTCAACATAGTTCTGGAAACCCTAGCCAGAGCCATAAGAGAGAAGAAAGAAATTAATGGGATACAAATAGAGAAAGAAGAACTCAAAATGTCACTATTTGTTGACATGATTCTATATTTAGAAGACAGACCCAAAAAACTCCACCAGAAAACTTCTAGAACTCATGAATGAATTCAGCAAAGTAGCAGGATATAATATTAACACCCTTAAGTCAATTGCATTTCTTTACATTAGTGATGAATCAACTGAAAGAGAAATTAGAAAAACTATCCCATTCACAATAGCCTCAAAGAAAATAAAATATTTGGGAATCAATCTAACAAGAGAGGTGAAAGACCTCTACAATGATAACTACAGAACACTAAAGAAAGAAATTGAAGAAAACCTCAGAAGATGGAAAGATCTCCCATGTTCTTCAATAGGCAGAATTAATATTGTCAAAATGGCCATACTCCTAAAAGCACTCTACAGATTTAATGCAATTCCTATTAAGTTTCCAATGATGTTCTTCATAAAACTAGAAAAAGCAGTCATGAAATTCATTTAGAAAAATAATAGAGAGCCAAGCAATCCTTAACAAGAAAAGTGAAGCAGGAGGCATCACAAAACCAGACCTTAAATTATACTATATTATGGCATGGTATTGGCACCAAACCAGACATGAAGATCAATGGTACAGAATAGAAGACACAGAGACAAACCACATAGATTCAGTTGTCTCATACAAAGGCACCAAAAGCATATTTTGGAAAAAAAATAGACTCTTCATCAAATGGTGCTGGGAAAAATGGAAATTCATATGTAATAAAGTGAAATTAGACCCCTATCTCTCACTCTGCATAAATTTCAGCTCTAAGTGGATCCAGGACCTAGGCACTAGAGGAGAAATCCTGCACCTAACTAGAAGAAAAAGTAGTCCCAAATCTCCATCATGTCAGCTTAGGAACTGAATTCCTCAACAAGACTCCTAAAGCACAGGAAGTAAAATCAAGAATCAATTAATATGATTGTACCAAACTAAAAAGCTTCTTCAGAGCAAAGAAAATTTCAAGAATGTGAAGAAAGAGCCTACAGAATGGGAGAAAATCTGTACCACCTGCACCTTGATAGAGCATTGATCTTCAGGATCTATAAAGAATTCCAAAGCTTTAGCATTAAAAAAAAACAAAAAAAAACCAACCAAATAAAATCAGTAAATGGGCAAAGGAACTGAACAGACACTTCACAGAAGAAGAAATACAAATGGTCAACAAATATATGAAAAAATGTTCAACGTCACTAGCAATTAGAGAAATGCAAATTAAAACTACACTGAGATTTCATCTCATTCCAGTTAGAATGGCAATTATCAAGAACACAGGTAACAATAAATGTTGGCGAGGATGTGGAGAAAAAGGTTCACTCATATATTGCTAGTGGGACTGCAAATTGGTGCAACCACTCTGGAAAGTTGTATGGAGACTCCTTAGAATACTTGGAATTGAATCACCATTTGACCCAGGGTATCCCATTCCTCGGCATATACCCAAAGGACTTAAAATCAGTATACCATAGTGACACGGCCACATCAGTGTTCATAGCAGCTCAATTCACAATAGTTAAGCCATGGACCCAACCTAGGTGCCCTTCAATAGATGAATAGGTAAAGAAAATGTGGTGCATATACAAATGGAATACTACTCAGCCATAAAGAAGAATAAAATTATGGCATTTGACCATAAATGGATGGAACTGGAGAATCTTATGCTAAATGAAATAAGCCAAAGGTCAAATGTTCCCTCTGATATGGGGATCCTGACTCACAACAGGCCAGGGGCAAGGGAGGAATGGAGGACCAATGGAGGAATGGACAGGGGGAAATGGGGGGAAGTGAAGGGGGATGGGAATGGGAAAGACAGAAGAATCAGACATAACTTTTTGATGCGCTTATACGAATACACCACCAGTGTGACTCCACATCATGTACAAGCACAAGAATGGGAAGTATATTCCATGCATGTTTGATACATCAAATACATTCTACTTTCATGTATAACTAAAAAGAACAAATAAAAATTTTAAAAGATGACTCTTCTCAGGCAGTTGTTATAGTGATAGAAAGCTGCGTTAACACAGTCTCCTAACCTGCCTCTCTGCTTGTTCCTCTCCTATATCCATCTTCCACATGGTTCAGAGGATCTTTCAAAGTCCTCTTGCTCTCCTGGTCCCCTACAAAGTCTCAGAGGCTTCTCTTTGCTCAGGGGTCTAGCCCGGACTCCCTGCTAACCCATAAAATATCCCTCTGCATCGTGCTTCCTAAAGGTAGTTTTCAACCTTGGCTGCATTTCAGAATCCAGGGGAGCATTAAAATCTGCCCAGAAGTTATGATTTAATTAGCCTGGGCAGGGTCCCAAGTATCTGTTTTTTTATTCCATTTCCCACGACCTGATGACGCCTTCTTGAACTATTGCAGATTCCTGCCTCTATCAGAGACCCAGCTGTTGTCTAATCTCAGATCTAAGGAGAGAGGTAGGAACTTGCCTTCAGGCTTGATTTTTTTCCCCTTTCCACTCCCCATAGTTGGTAATTATTCTTCTGTATTTAAGGGTCAAAACTAAGTTCTTTGTGTTCCCAGATGGAGTCCCATTGCGGTATGTAGTAGGTTTCAGACAGAAAGATGGGAGTGGAGAGAGGAAAGGAAATATGGGTCTCTGGGTCTGGGGGGTTGCCTGGAAAGGGTATATGCCACTCCAAAACACGCCTCTTTGTTATATGGAATATTTGTTCTAAAGGAAGTTGAGAGATGTAGGAAAAACTCCCAACACAGGGAATGAGTTTTCCTCTTGCAAAGGATTATTGTTATGGTTTGGATGTGAGGTGTCCCCCCAAAGCTCATGTGTGAGACAATGCAAGAAGGTTTAGAGGAGAAACAATTGGATTATAAGAGCCTAATCCAATCATTGGATTAATCCTCATCAGAAGGCTGAGTGGTAACTGAAGGCAGGTCGGGTGGGGCTGGAGGAAGAGGGTCCCTGGGAGCATGGCCTCGTAGTGTATAGTTTACATCTGGTGCGTGGGGTCTCCTGCTTTCTCATCATCATGTGAGCTGCTCCCTCCACCACACTCTTCTGCCATGATGTTTAGCCTCACCTAGATCCCAGAGGAATGAAGCCGCTGTCTATGGATTGAGACTCTGAAACTGTGAGCCCCCAGACCTTTCCTCCTCTGCAGTTGTTCTGGTCTGTCCTGTGATCACAGCAGCAAAGAAGCTGGCTAAAACTATTATAAAACTATCAGGAAGAAGAGGACTCTTAGCGATTCATCAATGGGCACGCCACAGACTTAACTCTGCCTAACAAAACTTACTAATGTTTAGCAAACTCTGTCTTTCCCTGGTCACCCTCCCAGAACTTGCCTTTCCTTCCCAGAAGCCCCCAGCCTCTTTTCCTTTTAGTCTAACATGATATTTAAGCTCAAGTTATGTTTTGGGTCCCTCATCTCTGAGTGTTCCCATGCGTCCGTGGGTGATGCGCATGTAAATACACTTGGTTTTCCTTTGCCCAGTCTGATTCACATAGCCCCAGTTGGGGAGCCTTAGAGGGACAGAGAAATGTTTTTCCCTCCACTATACTTGTGAGAACTCCTGAAAGAGCAGCTCCAGGACAGGCCAGTAATTCAGGAGGTGGCCCCTGACCCAGTGTACCCGGGCCACAGGACTCCTCAGCCCTGGATTTGAGGAATATTCTCAATTCCACCCCTCACTGGGTCCTCTACTGCTCCTTAATTTCCCAGGCAATGTAAAGGATGATTTAAAAAATTATGCCATGTCCTAAACTTAATTATAAGGCCCAGAGGATAGATAGAGGAGAAAAAAAAAAGATAAGAAAATTTAATCAGTTAACAGAGACGGGAGAAACCAACCAAAGACTGTCTCAGATTCCCCAGGGGACTTAAATCCCATCCCAGCCAACAACCAGAGCCACTGGGTCCTGTTTCCACATAAAATTCCTGGATTCTTAGCCCCAACCAACCCATTAAATCTCTATGGACTTCCCCATCCTGAAGGTTTCCCTGCCTGGTGGGATCCCCCCCACACACACACCTAATCTGTATCCAATGCAGGTTCAACTTATACTTTCCATCCCCCAATCTTTGTTATAAAATACTCTTAGCTCTAGGCCTTGTGGACGTTTTTCCAACTGCTATGTTGCTACGTTACCTGCAGAAACCTGTACCAGGACCTGGTTCTTTTTCTGGTTAGCATCTGTGATGCCTCAGTAAACCTTATTATTTCAGAGAGCCCTCAAGTTTCAAGAGTTTGGGCTTAATGCAGGAAATACAAATGAGAAATAAGATCTTTCCCAACGCCAAAAGGGAATGCCCTTTCCCGCCTTTCTTAGAGTTGTTAAGCAAATAAACTGAATTGAGCAAGGAAAGGTTCTAAACAGGCTAGACTCCAGGTCCAGAATAGGTTCAGAGAGGCTCTGAGGCTCTGCATGGCTGGAGAGCACTGGTGGTCAGAGAAAAGGAGGTGAGATAGTAGGACCCGGCCACTGGTTAGAGCTTGGCCTTGGCCTTGTTGGAACCTGGTTTGAGTCGTCATCTGCCTGTGGTTGCCTGAAGCTCAGCTGCTGTGATTGGCTGAGCCCCAGCTGCCTGTTGTAAGAGTAGGTTACAGTCAATGGACACTTCAAGTTAGGTCACAGTTTGCAATGTACAAGGACACCTTCAGGACAAATGTGTCTGGAGACAATTAAACTTAAGAGGGTCTTTCCTTTGGAATTCTGTCTCTGTTTAGGATGCAGGTAAGTCAAGTCAAAATCTAAGTAAGCCTCTTGCCACTTCTGTTTCCTAGGATGTCTTTCTTGGGGCCCCGGGAACCTCTCCATCTGTGAACATCAGCATTGATGGCGCAGTCTCTGGTCTCTGTGGGAGTTTGAGCTAGGAGCCTGGAGCCAAATTACAGTTTCCTGCTTATGGCAAAGATAGGAGAGAGGTTTCTTTTTTTTCCTTTGATAAAGGTAATTAACTCACATGTAGGTGATAAATTGTGTCTGTGTGACTATATGAGAGGGTGATCCATTTTTCTGTTTTTGCATTCTATTTAGCGAATTGCCTTTGATAAGATTTTGCAGTCTAATGCTTACGTAATAATAAAACTCTTTTCCCCTTAGATTTTTTTGGTGGGGTTTGGCCAGACTCACTTGGTTGTGTCAGAGATTCTTTCCTTAGCAAATCTGTTGTAAAGGATCATGGCTGCCTAGCTCCGGGGAGGGAAATAAGGGGTTTTGGTATCATTGATACTACCCATCAAGCAGTTATTGGTTCTTTGGAAATCGTTGGTGACCGATCTTCCCAAACTTTGTTGCCCGTTTTGTGACACACGGTTCAGCCTGGTTCCACCGTCCATGCTGGTCTGTGGGCTGAGTAATAATATCTTTCAATCTGCTCTTGATTTCCAGTGTCCTCAGGTGAGCCAGAGGAATCCAACTTCTGTTTCATGTCAACTCTCGGCATGCATATGTATAAGTTTAGATTGTATTGGGACAGAAGTGTAGCCAAGTGGAAGACCTTGAGAAAAGTTTGCCGTAATATGGTGGACTCATACTTGGCCCAATTTACGTGGCATGATGGATCAGGAAATGGTATTTTCAATTCCTTTTAATTATCTGTATCGGAACAATTTCTGTTCATTAAATAATGTTTTGACTAATATGATGTTTCTTTTTACTGTATATCAATGTCCAAGGACAAATTCTTCAATTGAATACATCTGAGAGACAAATTGATGGATGGATCCTTTTTTCCTTTTCTATGTTTTTGAGCAAGTCTTCTGGAAGGGCGTATTTTAATTATTTCCCCTCAAGGCAGCTGGTCTTAGTACATCCCTGCAGCACCCCAGGTCCCTGATGAGGATGTATGCCTGAGAGCCCCAGGGCCACTTCTAAGTATCTGACTGGAGGGAGACCCCAATCTCTAGAGATGGGCTGCAGCACGCTGGTGCCCTCAGCCCTGGGGCAGAGACGATGGTGCTTGTCCAAATTGTCAATTTCGGCTCAGGTTGCCTCTCCAAAATATAAGCCCCTCTAGACCAGAACCAGTGGTTTCTGTTGAGACCTTTCTACCTTTCAAGAGGACTAACTTGCCTGGTGAGAACTGGGAAGAAGACTGGAGATCTTGGTCTTTGGGACCGAGAGAGCTGTGCAACATGATAAGCCTTTCTGGTGACCGGAGAGTACTGGGCTCAACTAACACAGAAAACAGAGACTCTGCTGCAGCTGGAGGTGAGTTCCTCCATCCAGTGAGCCTCGCAGAAGTCTTCCATTGTCGTGAATTTGTGGTCATCTCTGGTGTTGGGCTTCTTGCCTTGCTGAACGTCCCATATCCTGGCTTTGTCAGGCAGCCTTGCCGGGGTCTCATTGGCTTGTTCTGCTGTCCCCTGTATTTCCTGAACTGGATGTGGGTCTGGAGGCTGGAGTGGACTTGGGTTAAGGATCCCTCATGGTGATGCTGTGAATGTCCTATTGGATCACATGGGGCTGGGGACACACAATGCCGGGCTGTCCCTGCAGGCACTGCTCTCTGATCCCTCCACGGAGGTGATGACCGCCACATCTCTCACAGGGAAGTACGTTCACTCCCCTTGAAATGAGTAATAATCTGTTGCATGACACTTTGTCCTTCTGTTTTCCAACAGCCTTGGACCCAGTGGTTCTAGCGACCACAGAAGGTCCTGGCATGAACCCATCTCTGCTTGGTGTTGCTGTGAAGGTGTCATCCCTTCTGCACTTCCTAGGGACATGTCCCCTTTGTCTCTCTTCCCGCGGTGGACTCCTGCATTTCTGTGTAACACAGTGCCAATTGTCATCATTGCCATTTCTGATACTCAAATTGTCTCAACTTGGCCATTGGCGCCCTTTTAACCCAGAGTGCCTTTGACATAATCCCATGAGTCTCTGAGCACGTCCCTGGTTTCTGGTACTATGGGGCATCCTGGGCTCTTCCTGTGCATCCCCCACTTCTGGCTTGGAATCAGCATCACCCTCAGAGGCCTAGTTCTTGTTCTTGGGACTCTTTTTCTTGGGGACTGGTGCTTAAACATAACTTTGGGACATGAGGCTTGCACACACATGTGTATACTTATAAAGTCACAGTTTTTAACTCAAATGTGACATTACCAATTTTGGGGGGTACCAAGGATTGAACCCACTTAACCACTGAGTTACATCCCCAGCCCCCGCCCTTTTTAAAATTTTGAGACAGGATCTCACTAAGTTGCTTACAGCTTCGCTAAGTTGCTGAGGCTGGCTTAGAATTTGTGATCCTCCAGTCTCAGCCTCCCAAGAGTCTAGTGGGCACCACCATGCCTGGCCCCAAATTTTTATTGTCACTATATGTTATTTAAAACTTGTATCTGTTTCTTCTTTCAGAGAAAATTATGGTTCTTTGAACCTTCAAATATATATATAGTTGGTGCCCTGGACCTTTGAGTTCCATATCCATGGATTCAACCAGCCGCAATTGGAAAATATTAGAGAAAAAAATATGTATAGACATTCTTCTTATCCATATTCTCTAAACAGTACACTATAGCAACTATTTACAAATAATTTATGTTAGGTGTCACAAGTATTTAAAGTATACGGGAGAATGGGAGAAGGTTAGATGCAGATACTGTGCTGTTTTATGTAAAAATCCACAGATTTTGGTATCCTTGAGAGGTCCTGGAGCCCAGTCCCCATGAATACTGGGGGTCAACTGTATATACTTTTTTGTTTTATCCAACAGTATTCACACAGAAGTCTCAAAAGGGCAACAATAACTTTATTAACAAAAAGCCCAATAAGTGCAAAGTTTCCTTGTAATACTCTTTGGCACAGACGGTGCCCTACTAAGATGAACAGCCTGAGTACCACGTTCAACAGTTTCCTTTTGCCATGTGATTGTGTTATGAATTTGATATGTAGTTGGGTTAATTTATTTGGATGTGCAATGTGGAGATGATGTATCTTTTAAAATTTCATTTATTTTCTCAAATGTAAAACGTTTACATGGTTCAAAAGCCAAAACTTTCTTTGTAGATAAAGTTTCACTATATTGCCCAGACTGCCTCTAACTCCTGGGTTCAAGGAGTCCTTCTGCCTCAGCCTCCAAAATAGCTACAGATGCAAGCTACCATGCTTGGCTTCAAAGCTATTTTTGAAAAATATAGTCAGAGAACTCTTGCATTCAGTACTATCTTATACCATTCCCACCCACCTTATAGTTTGAAGGTTGTTTTTTTTTTTTCTGGCTTACCTTGTCATATTTCTTTAAAGTAAAAAAGCAAATGTGTATTTGCACACACAAATATATATTCTTATTTATTTTTATTTTTCACAATTCAGCATTGCATATACCCTGTCCATATCTGTTTTTTTTCCCCTACTAACAATTTATCATGGATATCACTCCATATCCATTAGTGGAGAATATTCTGTCTTCTTTTCATGGCTGCATAGCACTTCATTATGTGGATATACTAGGATTCGTTCAACCAGTCCCCATTGATGGACATCTGATAAACTCTGATTTGTAGTAGATGAGGGAGGCAAGACTTTGGGGGACATCACGCAAGGCTATCCACTCTTGGCCCAGAGCTATAGGACTTGTCCTGGCTGCCAGAACCATCTCCTGCTTCAGCAAAGTTGGGCTCAGGTATGTGTATGATGTCAAGTCTGGAGTGAGCAAGTTGAACTGTCAATAAGTAAAAAAAGAGTGGGCCTGGAGCCATCCTGCATCTCATGGAAGGGGAACCAGGGACTCTACTTATATACTGAGTATAGTAGAGGAACCAGGAAGTCAAGGTTCTGCACTGTAATGAGTTATTGCCCAAAGGAAAACTTAGACACACAGACCTCCACATCCTCCAACACAGAGGCCGTCTGCTCCAGGCAGAAGATGAGAGCAACTCCCAAGAAGAACTTGAGGAATGCTGCCCAAGCTGCACTGGGAAAGGAGAGGGGGTTTCAGGCAGACATGGGGACAGGGACCCATTGATATAGGAAGACACGTCCATCCCCAGTCTCAACCCTTGTTATTTTCCTAGAAGTGAATGCTCAATTGTCTGAGAAAGAGGATGAGGTCATTCCTATTGGTTTCAGGGCCTATGGATAGTTTCAGGACCCCAAGGGCCAGAACGGAGGTGGAGGAAAGGTGTGTAGGCTCTGGGTCCAAGAGGGGGTGGCTGGTGAGCCTATGGGAGTACTTAAGGACCAGAGAGCCTTGGGGTGTAAGAGTCGGTAGACAGAAGAAGGCTCTAAGTCCACAGGCCCCATGCCAGCACCCAGGAACAATCCCAGTCGTGAGAACCCATTGTTGAACTGTGATCTCACCCCTAATAGGCCCCTGCTCTGTAGTTGGATTGTCTATGACTTCTGCAAGTGAGGATGGCATCTGCCAGTCTCTGGTCAGGGTCCACCTCAGCTAGGTTCTGGACTGCAGAAACAATGTGCTCCATAATAGCCCAGAGTATCTGTAAGCCCTGGGCCATCCCCACATCTTTAATTGGGTTTTGAACCTGATGTTGTCACCAGCCTATGGGTGTGGACCTGGAAGAGGCAAATCTTAGAGTAGGAATCAATATTCCTATGGATGCCATGGAAATGGGGGATAGAGGACTTGAAAACCATTTCCACAAGCCTTTGCCTTTCCGTGAGAATCACCTTGCTAATGGAGTCTTGCTTGAGAGCTCTCGGGAAGAACAGCCCAGTCTCCCTTTGGCTCCTCTTGTATTCAGTGTTGGCTGCATCATAAAGACTGATCAGCCTCCGTCCCAGGACTGTGGCACTGCACGGAGCACCTACAGCACACTCGGTAACTGTTCAGAGAACAATTGGGTGAGTGGGGGAACGAATTTAGGAGTCCAAGAAACGGGTCTGAAGATTATTAGCCCATCTGCCAGTTACCCAGCTTGTTAGTTTCTCGTCTCTTGGCACCAAAATTCAGGAAAAAAAATGATCTTTCATCCCAGGACACATGTCGTCCTTCCCATGGGTGTGGACTTACCTGGGGGTTCTTCTTATCATTCTCTCTTTTGTCTACCTGGTGCTGTAACAGGACAGTGCATCCCCCCCACCCGCTGCCGTATTCACTCACCCGACTCTGCCTGACGACCTGACCTGTGGGTTCCTCCATCAGTCAACAAGAGAGCACTGAGGACCCGCTGTGCATTGTTCTGCACTGACACATGTGAAATGCAATGAGAGGCTCGGGGCACCAGCCGGAGCCTGGAACTCAGCCAGGGGCGGAAATGACACAGGATCAGAGGTCACAACAGTCCTTATTAAGCCACAATGGCTTCATTAACAGGCGCCGCTCTAGAATGTCTGACCTAGTCATACAAACCTCACCATGGTTACCATCAGGGGCAGGCAAGTCTCACCTTCCAGGAGCTCCTCCTCGTCTTTAGAAAACCACCTGTTTTACTTTATGGGCAATAGATTCTTAGGAAAAGTAGGCTGTTTGAGGGTCTAGAATTTTAATGTCTGCTACCAAATGCTTTCCTTCCCTCTGAATTTCTAGAAGAGCACCTTACCTTATGAATTGGCAGCACCCCAAACAGTAAATACACTCACCCAAACAGATCCCCACCAGTCAGCCCCCCTCCTAGGCTCCTTGCACAGATCTGAGAGGATGGAGGAATTCTCACCTAAGCAGGTGTGAAAAGTTCTGCCCTGGCCAGGTAAGCCTACCCGAGCTCCTGAGCCCTTGTGTTGACTGGCATGGGGCCTTCAGAGGAAGGGGGATCTACCCCGTGTAGTGGAGTAGAAGAGTTGGGCCCTAAGTGTGTGAGGGATTTAGGAAGGTAGAGGAGGAGCTGGGGGAGGTGGTAGAATGTTCTGCAAGATGAGACCCTTCCTCTCAAACCCAAACACATGCCCAATCAGCGCAGAGGAAGATGCTTGACATCTCTAGTCACCAGGGGGATGCAAATCCAAACCACACGGAAATACCACTACACACTAAGAGGGCCAGAAAGAAAGTGGGATCACAGCAAGTGCTGACGAGGATGAGGAGAAGTGGGAAGCCTCAAGCACCATTGGAGGGAATGCAAAGTGGTGCAGCTGCTGTGGACAACATTCCAGTAGCTCTTCAAGTGGCCAAACAGGAAGTGTCCACATTACCTGTACTTCCGCTCCTAGGTGTGCACCCCGAGAGAAGTGAAAACATGTTTTCACAGACACAAGTGTTCATTATTCAAAATAGTATGATTAATATTTTATGGAAACAACCCACATGTCCATCCACAGGTGAATGGATGGACATAATGTGGCATAAGCATTCAGAGGAATATTATTCAGTCATAAGAAGTGAGAAGCATTAACTATGACATGGATGAGCCTTGGAAATGTTATCTTGAGTGAAAAGTCATCAGTCACCAAAGATCACATGTTATATGATCCCATTCTGAAAGTCCAGAATAGGGAAATCTGTAGAGATGGAAAGCAGAACAGTGGTAGCTCAGGGGTGGGCTGGTAAAGTTGGGGAGGGGCTGAAGACAGGGGTGATGGCTACTCTGGGTGTTAGTATTCAGAGTTTGTTTGGGGGGGTGATGAAAGTGTTCCAAAATCAACTGTGATGATGATGGTTGTGCATATCTATGACTATGCCAAAAACCATTGAAGTCCACACATTGAATGAGCAAATTGTGTGTATGTGAATTAGATCTCAGCAAAGCCATTAAGAATAAAGCAAAAAAAAAAAAAAAGGCCAAAGATTCTAATTTTAATTTCACATAAGAATGGATGATGGGCAACACTGTGGCGGGTGGAAGTCCAAAGAGGCAGAGGCCGTTGGGGAAAGTGTGGGGCAGGAATCGGTGGTCACGGCACCAGGCTTTGGGTCTCTCAAAAGCCCTGCAATGGGGGCTTGAGCCATCTTACCCAGGCCTCAGGGACCCAGGCACGCTAGACACGGAGGTTGCAAACAAAGGTCCTTTAGTCCCCACCACATCCCTAGGAGCTGAGAGGCTTGTCTACCTGCGCTCGCTTCATCCACGAGTCCTGAGTGGTCCGTGCAGATTTGTCTGTCCCAATCTTCACCTGAAACAAAGTGAGGCGGGGGAGTGCCGATGTCCTTGCTGGTTACTGCAGCTCAAGAAGGGCCAGAGCAGACTGAATCCCTGAGAAGGACTAGGCTTGGGGCATCTTCTCCCGTCGTCGTCATCTCTAAGACACTCAGAGTTTTCAACTCCAAATTTCTGGAACTTTTGAAGTGCATGCAACTGCTTGAATCATACAGCAAGGCAGAGAGTTCTCAAAGGTTTTTTTTTTTTTTTTTTTTTTAAGAGAGAGAGAGAGAATAGAGAGAGAGAGAATTTTTTAATATTTATTTTTCAGTTTCAGTGGACACAACATCTTTATTTTATTTTTTTATGTGGTGCTGAGGATCAAACCCAGTGCCCTGAGCATGCCAGGCAAGCACGTTACCACTTGTGCCACATCCCCAGCCCAACACAAGGTTTTTTAACAGCAGTCTATTTTATAGAATATTATCTAGAAGTGATTTCAGCATATAAACCTTTTCCAGGTAGTTGGTAGAAGTGTTTGTATGTCGAATGCTCTGTTGGGGGATTATTTTGTTCTTGGGTCCCTACAGGAAATCTTTGAGGAATGAATTGCCTTTGTGCATTCAGGATTATGTGGCCACAGAGGTTCTGTATAGCAGGTCAGTACTCATGAATGTTCCCTCTGTCCCTGCTCTTCCAACTGGGACCTACAGATCTCAAGGAACAACCTTTCCTAAAATTGCTAGGTTTTAGATTTTTCTAGAAACCTAGATTTGCAAAGTTTCTATATTTATCATCTCTTTCAGATGTTTTCTCGCCACTTAGATTTCCTGCTTTAGCTCAACCCCACGGACCCTCTAGATTGGGCAGATGGCACCGTGAACAGAGCCGGGGGGGCCCAGAGGATGAGAAGCAGCTGGTCCTGGCAGCACTGGGGGAAAGCCAGGCTTGGGTTTCCATGTTTGGGCTCATCGCCACCACTGAGAAAACAACCCCTATAAAATATTTATGTGTCTCACCTGCTTTGCCTTAGGTCCCACCACCCACACAGACCCAGTGCCGCCCAGTGGTGTTTGGGGAGATCTGTGTTTATAAAGAGTTAAAGAAAAGGAACAAGTTGAGTGGAAGGATTCGTCCCACAGTTATTCATTGAGCTGCTCTTCCATTCCCAGCATTCTTCTAGGGGATGAGCAATCGGAGTCCAGTAAGGTGAACACCTGGGCCAAGGGTGGAGAGCGGTGCAGGGGAGCTGTTGTAGTGAAGTTCAGGTGAGAGGGTGAGGGGGCAATGGCTTCACTGGAACCCAGAGAGGGACGTGGAGAAGGGACTGGCAGGGGTCCAACAAAGGTCCCCAAAGGACAAGAAGGACCTGAAGGATGACTAGAAGTTAAAAAATCAGAGGAAGGCGTTGCAGGAGAAGACATGAGCCAGGGAAGCAGGGCGTCCCCAGAGAAGTGCAGATGGCCCCTTGTGCCTGCCGTCTCCCTGGGAGGCAAGAAGCGGCTCCTCTGGGTCATGGGTGCACGTTAGGAGATCAGCCTTGGCCACTGAGTATGATCAGACATACATACACTCGACACTTCAGAGGGCCCACTGGAGGACGATGGAGAGGTTTCGCTTATAAGAAGGTGGGAAATGATGAGGGGCTGAATTCATGAAGTAGCTCTGGGGGTGGAGCATAGCGGGCGTGTCCTAAAGACAGAAGAGAGAATGATCAGTGCCGCCACCTGCACCTTTAATTCAGAAACCATTGAGGGGTGATGGGGGATTAGAAAAGACAAACAAACAAACATAGACAAAGCGGGGACCAGTGGGACACAGTCCTCTGGTGGAGGAACAATGACCCAGAGCTAGCTCAGCACATTTATTATATAGGTTTTTATCATCAAAAGAGTTTTTTGTGAGAAAGTTTCTGCAAAGCAGGCAGGCTGAAGGGTGGAGTACTGGCAGCCAATTATGATTATCTTTTTGAGCTCATAATTCTCTGGAAGCTGGCGTCTGACCTCAGGGTCAAGACTGATAGTCCCCTGTGCCTTGCACAGAACCTCTTTAAGCAAGGTGTCACCATAGCAACTGGGCAATCTTGAGCTGCACCTTTCCACAGGAAGTTCCCAGTGCAGGCTCCTGCTGTAAGAAGTCAGAGGTCCTGAGCCAAGTCACTGTTCCCCACAGACCAGTATGGGTAAGTAACTGAGTGGGGGACAGGATACCTTCATGACTGTAGCTGGAGTCACCGGGTGGATGGGGTGCTTATCACTGAGGCCAGGAAATATGGATGATATCAGGGTTCAAATGAGTCTCCCCAAATTCATGTGTGGAAAACGTAACACCCAAGGCAACATGGCCGGACTTCTTACAGCTGGATGCAGAACTTCAGAAACAGAGCCCACCAGGCCTTCTCAGGCCCAGAATGGGACTGTCACTTCTACAACCATCTGCTGGGTAAGTGGAGGCTCAGAGCCAACTCAGACTCACCGTGGCAGTGGGCTCACCAGAGCATGAATGCTGGCAGGTATGGCTCTTTGAGCACCATCTTTGCACAGTGACAGCCACAACCATCAGTGCTAGAGAGGCTGCAGGGTGTGATGGGAGTAAGAGCCCTGGAGTCAGATTAATGTGGTCTGAAATTTTATCTCTGTCACTTCCTGGCTCTGCAACCTGCAGCAAGTTACTTTAATCCCATGCCTCATTTTTTCCCAAAGGTGAAATTGTGGGGGAGAACACTATCTGATGGAGTTGGTACGCAGATTAAATGGGACATGAAGCTACAGGACAGTTTTAGCCAAGTGCCTGGCATCGTAAAGGCAAGCTGTACCTTTGTGCTAGAGCGCTCTTGCAGCCACCCGCTCACCAGGCACCAGCTCCTGTGTGAGAAAACGTAGAAAGAAGCCTCAAGGAAGAAAGAAGTCTTTTAAGTTTATCTGTTTCAAAGGCACTTTATGCAACTCATACAGCGTTTTTCCAAAATGCAGCTGCTGGTGACATTTTCCACAAGTTACTGACTCTCCAGGCTGTGAAAGAAATTAATGAAATCATTAAAAGTCCCTCAGTTCTCACTGAGAGGTGAGGGCATCCTTGTCATCATAAGTGGAGGGAAACCCTCTCCAGCCTGGAGCAGAGGGATTGGCTCAGTGTAGCTTTCCCTCCTGGAGCTCCTCTGCTTCCCAGCTCTGTTGCAGAGACCAAGTAAGTGGGGCCTGGGAGGGTTAGGGCTTGGCCCAGAGTTCAGCTTGGCCCCCTGAGAGCCCTGTGCTTGGAGTGTGGGACATTCCAGTCATGTAGTGTTGACTCCACCTGCATGTTGGTGACCCCTAGATTTATTTCTCCAGCTCAGATCTCTTTGGAACTTCAGACAAATATGTCCTTCTGTCCACTGTGACAAGAGGCATCTCTAACTTTGCATGGTCCAAGTCAGGCCCCTCTATGATCATCAGCTCCTGCCATGGGCCCAGTGACCCTGGACTTCTGATATCCATGCCTTTGTGTATACCAGGCACACAGACACAACTCCCTCCCCTGGAGTGTGCACCTGTAAGTTGCTGTGAATGAAGAGAAGGTGTTGGCAGAACAAGTGATAGATGTTGCTTCTATAATTTGGTTACCAAAAATTGTGACTTACACCTTGCTAGTATTCTCTAGTCCTTCTGAAGATGGCCATCAGACAAGGAACAGAGGGTACCCTCCACCTACCAGAGGGATCCTGCCTCACTTGGACCTTTGTATCAGTCAGGGTTCTCTAGAGGAACAGAATTCACAGGAAGTAGAATTATAAAAAGGGGACTTTTTAGGTTGGTTTATCCAACTGGAAGTTGGATAGTCCACAGTGGCCATCTGCTGGCTGGAGAGCTGGAAGAACCAGTAGCTGCACAGTCCAAGAGGTTGAAGCCCCAGAGGGATCAATGGTGCTACCCTAGTGTGAGACCGAAGACCTCTGGAAAATCACTGTCAAGTCTGATATCCTCAGATGATTGCAGCAGCAATCAAGAACACGTTCAAGAAGAATCCAGCTTGCATCTGCGGCTGCTTCCTTGTTCTTCCAACTTTATTCCATCCAAGCCATAATCCTATTGGATGGTGCTGCTCATGCTTAGGGAGGATCTCCATTTCAGTTGGCTATCCCACATGCCAATCATTCCTAGACACACCCTCATGACACACCCATAAGCCTCTTAATCCTTGGCATCTCTTAATCCAATCAAGCTGACAATTCAAATTAACCATCACAACCCTGCAATGACCATCGCCCTGGTCACTACTATCAGTCCAGCCTGTGAGAGACCCCAAGGCCTGTACCTTGATTGCAGTCACACAAGAGACTTTCAAGTAAACTATGCCAAATTCTTGACTCCCAGACACCATGAGATAAGAAATATAGATTGTTTTAAGTCACTGAATTCTGGGATAATTTGTCAGTCTTCTGCATTTGGGTCAATGATGTTATCACTCATTCTGTGTTTAAGTCAAATACTAAGTAGTCATTTTTGATGCACAGCCTTTTATTTTTTTAGCTATGACAACCTTCCCCCAACCCCAATATATACACAACCAGCCCAACATATAAAGATCACATTGAGCCCACCCAGATGATCCGAGATAATTAACCATCCTCTCAGACCTGCCCGACTCAGACTTTTCACCGTCTCCATCTCTCTTAGCCTATCACCCCTCCCTGGGCTTCAGCAAGGTTCTCCAAACTGTCTTCCTGGGATCCAGTCTTGTCCTCCTGTGCCCAGTGCCCATATGGCAGTGAGAATGGTCATAAAAACATGAATTGGGCCACACTCTTCCTAAGCTTAAGACCCTCCCCTACCTTCCCATGCAGAGGGGGGTAACACCCCGCCTCCCCCTGGCCTGGGCACCTGTGTCGGCCTTGCCTGCTTCTCTCATGGTAAGCTCAGCTGGTACCACTTCCTTCCTGTTCTGCAAGCACGCCAAGCTTTCTTCCCTCCCCAGGAGTATGCATAGCTGTTTCTTCTAAGAGGCTTGTTGGTGTTTTCAAATAGCTGAACTCTACAGTCACTCCCTCAGAGACCTTCCCTGAGTGCCATCTAAAGTCACGCACCGTCCCATCAACCTGTGTGGTGGGCTCAATAAGGTCCCTCCAAAGATAATCATGTCCTAATCCTAGGAACCTGTGAATGTGTGACTTTACATAGTGAAAGGGGCTTTAAGTTCAGGATCGGGGGATGAGGAGATTATCTTGGGTTATCTGGGTGGGCTCAGTGTTCATTAAGTGTCCTTATGAGAGACAAGTGGGAAGATTAACACCGGTAGGAGATGTGAGAGTGGTTTAAGACATAAGACTCAGTATCGTGTGCTGCCTGGGCATGGGTAAAATTGTAAGAGTCTCTGATGGCCTGACTGCAAGTCCCCCTCACCGCTTGCTCCTGTGAATAAGGTCCTTCAGCTGAACAACGCCCCTCAACCAACAGACAGGATCCGTTCCTGCTCATTCCTGAGCAGTATGTTTCAGTTCCCTCCCAGAGCACGGAATTTTTCACTTGTCAATCACATTCTCTCCAGAGCCAAAGGTCATCCCCCTCCTCAAAACTATGAAACTGTGCTGTGATTTGAACACATGTGTCCCCCACAACTCACATGTCGGAAACTGGGGCCCAGTGGGATGGCTTTAGGAGGAGGAGCTGGTATGGTTTGCATGTATCCAAATTCAGATGTTGAAACTAATGTGATGCATTAAGAGGGGTGTGCCTTTAAGAGGTGATCAGGTCATGAGGGCTCCCTGCCTGGATGGGGTTAAGGTCCTTACAACAGGCATCAGCCAGCGTTCAGACTCCTGGCCATCTGCCACGTGAGGACGTGGTGCTCCTCCCCCCATGAAAGACAAGCAAGAGGTGCCATGGTGGAAGCAGAAAGCAGCCCTCAGCAGACACCACGCCTGCTGGTGCTTTGTCCTTCCACTTCCTGGTTCTCTGAGAAAATAAATTCCACTTCTTAATAAACTACTCAGTCTCGGCTATTTTGTTATAGCAGCAGGAATGGACTAGGATAGCCTGATTCTCAAAGTCTCTGCTGGTCCAGTCTGCCTGGGGGACCACACCCATGTGGCCCTACGTGGTGTGTGGTGTTCTTCCTCTGGGTCATCCCTCAGGCCGGGAGTCTATGTGGCTAATCAACTGCTGCTGATCTCACCAGAGTTGCTTGTTATCTGTTCAGCTTCCCAGAATCACAGGGCAGGGGTTCCTCCATTCCCAACAGGGTGACTAGAGGGTGATTATAAAATAGACACCTGAAGTGAGGGTTGGGCTAATGCAAGGCCAGAGCCCAAGACGGTGGTGTCCTCTAGATGCTGAAAAGGGCAGGGGAGCCGATTCTGCCCTTGAGCTTACAGAAGGAACGCAGCCCTGCCGACCCCTTGGTTTTAGACTTGGGACCTCCTGAGTTGACTCTCTATAGAGCCCTATTTCCAACTCTGGGGTTGGTGCCTGGCACATCTGGGTGCTCAAGGGATACTTGCTGAATGAGTATTGAGTGAAATACTGAAATATTGCAATAGTCTGTGTGATATTATCTGTGCTCCCCCTCTTTTCTAGGTCAAGTAACTATGGGAAGCTTGATGTTTAAAATCATAACGACTCCTGTTGCATGCTTTACCAGGCGTGTCCTGCCATTTTCAAAAAATAAATTCACAGCTGTGTCTTTTTGCAAAGTTACTTAGAAAAGAAACTGTTATAAATTCTAAAATATATTCATAAGTCATTCATTAAAAAGGAGACAAGAAATCAGTGTCTGATCAATATGACCTGGAGCAGAACGCACGGGAATCACTTGAGAGCTCAGGTCCATTAGAGCTGAGGGCTCAGGGCTCACCAGGACACACAGTCTGCTTCAGGGGTGTAGGTCTTGGGCTGGCCTTGTGTCCCTGTGAGCCTGGCCTGGATGAGAGGCCACACTGCCCTTTTGAGATGATGTTCTATATTAGTTTTCTATTGTTACAGCAGACTTTCTATTAGTTTTCAGATTTACCATTTCAGTTCCTGTGGGTTGGATGGTTCCTCTGTTCAGGGTCTCATCAGACTGAAATCAAGGGAGCAGCCAGACCTGCAGTCTAGACCGAGGTTTAAGTTCCTTTTTCAAACTCACATAGTTGTTGGAATTCATTTCTTGTGGTTGTAGGACTGAGGTGCTCGGTGCCTGCTGGCTGGACTGTTCTTAGTTCCTAGAGGTCATCCTCAGGCCCTTTCTTGCTTGCCACAGGGCCCCTCCATTATCCCTGTGACTGCTTCTTTTCAGTGAGCAGAGGATGCCTGCTGCTGCTGTGGTCCTCTTTCACAGTGTGCCTGATTAGGCCAGGCCCACCCGATGCAAACTTCCCTCTGATGAACTCAAAGTCTACTGGTTCCAGATCTTAATCACATCTCCAAAGTCCCTTTTGCCATAGAAAGGACACAATGCTGAGTGCTGTCACCTGCACTGCAGTTAGAGGTTCTGTACACACTCAGAGGCAGGTTACACAGGGGCTGTCCACCCCAGGGATGGAGGGTGGGAATCTTAGGGGCCACTTAGCATTGTGTCCATCACAACCCCAGAACCTAAACTCACATCTTTCCCACCAATCTTGTCCCCTCCGACTCAGGTGATCCAGCAGCAGTCCTGCAGAGCCCGGGAAGGCCTGAACGCTCTTCAGGTCACCAGTGGGCCCCTTGCCTTCTCCCATACACCCACATGCCAGCTGGTCACCTCCAGGCTTCACTTCCCTGCCCTCCTGCACCTGCCAGCCTGAGCTCCTAGTGGGACCGTGCCAGGCACCGCCCTCCCTGCCTGATGGCTTCCTGGGTTCCCCTCTGCCTGGGATGCCCTCTCCTAGACGCCCACAGTCCTCCAGGGTTTCTCCCTCCTCTCTTTCAGGCCTCACTCAAAAATCTCCTTCTCTGGTGCAGTGTCCTCTGCAGCTCTCCACAGAACCGCAAGCTTCTGCAACACCTACTTCCCCTCTCCTTCCCCCACTGCGTTTCCCTCCTCAGGTCCAGGAGATGGCCTTAGCACAGGCAGGAGGGGGCGCTGCTGCCCTGGGCTGGGGGCAGCCAGGGAGTGGACACTAGTTCTCAGGCCTGTAGCACCTTCCTTGATGACCAGTTCTGTCCAGACTGGAGGAGCCTGGCACTGGGTGGAGCGGCCCCGCTCTGCCTGAAGTCTCCTTTCTCTCTCTCCCAGCCCTGCTTGTCTGCAGGGCTTTGGGATCTGCTCCAGGTAGGTGACAGAGGCGTGGATGAGGTCTTACCTGGCCAGGGTGGGAACAAGGTCAGCCTGGCACCTGCCCGTGAGGCCCTGCCCATGGGGCTGGCTGAGGATGAAGGGTGCCCCTTGGAGAAGGGCCTGTGCTGCCCTTCTCTTGTCCCTTTCTTGTTTCATAAGCCCCCCGCCATCCCAAGCTTACCGTGGTGTTCACAGCGTGGTGGGTACGTTCTTCTTCACAGGTGGTCCTGAAAAGGATGTACACATCACGGTAGAGAAGGATGGGCATGAGGGGACAGCCTGCAGGAGTGGCTGGCAGTGAGTCTCGGGGGAAGAGACATTCACGTAGAGATTTGCAGGACAAATATGGGGTTGGTTCATTATTTTGGTCATATTTACTGAGGGCCATGCACCAGGCACAGGGAAAACTGCTCCTGATTCCGGCAGAGGTGGGCAGGGCACACAGGAGCCTGCACTCAGGGCAGAGGCAGTGGGGAGGCTGGGCAGTGGGGTCATTTCTAGGCACAGGGAAGAGAAATTCTGCTGAGTCAGAGACACTGAATTTTTGGGGTGTCTGGAGCATGAATGTTGGCAGGAGGGGGTCCTGGTGGCCAGGGAAGGGGGAGCTGTGAGCCGCGGCTCCATCCCCTGCTAGGCACTTACGCGCTGTGTAGAACAGTCATCAAAGTCCTAATCAGAATCTTGAAAGGAAAAGAAACGCTGGCTGTAGGCCTCATATCTCAAACACCTGCAAATAATGTCCCTGTCTTTCCTACACATGGCCATGATTAAATGACCTTTCACGAACAGCAGGGAGGGCCAGCTGAAGCAAATGGGGCAGGCGAGACCATGAGGGCGAAGGACAGACTGCCAAGTGCAGCAGTGTACTTGGGGAAAAAATCCCTCCATGTCCTACTGTAGAGGCACAAGTCCAGGGAACCGCAACGAATGTCACCCATGGCCAGCCTTCGTCCTGAGTAATGTTCATGTCAATTTCTGGTGGGCTTCCCTCTGAATTGCTGACCTTTAGGTGAATGTTCCTGGGATGCACTCCACGGAGTTCTGCAGACACTGGGAAGCAGGAAAAACTCCAGCTGTGCCTTCAGTGTTCCCGTGACGTGCCCACGTGGTGTGTTTAATCCTCCGCAACTTAATATGCTATACAATCGATTTACTTCTTGGTGAGTTCTGCACATTTTACCTAAAATTAAAGCTCTCTGGTGGCCCAAATCTCCTGTGGGCATGAGCTCACATGACATTCTGGAAATGTAAGATACTAAATGCTTGCTGACTGAAAATCAATGTTTAGGCCCCAGTATCAATAGCTACATGAATGGCCATGATCCACTCTTGCACATATTTTCAGGGGCTTTCTTCATATGGACCTAAGTTACTTCCCACCAGCTCCGTAGTATGATCTATCAAAACCTCTTTAAGAAATGTGTTCAATCAATGGCAGAGTGTGTTGTGCATGGTTCTGCCTGTTTTATGTGCGTCATTCTGCATTTTACGAAGCCCTTCTCAGAAAAGGAAATTGGTGGGCCTTGGGTGTGCTCTAATGTGGGGGCCTTTGAGAGCCAGCAGCCTGGGAGCCAATGACCTAGTGTACTCTTGAGTACAAAACCCCAGCTGGGGTTGCCACACTCACATGCCCTATCCTCTCAGGAGATTGTGTCCACGCCAAGGATGTTCACAGGGTCTGTCAGTTTCACCAGCAGTGGGGTCACCAGTGTTTGCCCCATTTATGTAAGGGGACCCACTTGGAATCCGAGGGAACTAATGACACATTCCAACTTCCTTCCAGGGCTGTTCAAGAACTCAGGTCCTGGGCCAGCAAACAGATCACCTTTCGCTTCTTGTAACAGGCTCCTAGTTGTTCAAAATGATGATAAATAATAGCCTCACCCCATATTTCTAGTATTT
Source organism: Marmota monax (assembly GCF_021218885.2). Taxonomy (NCBI): domain Eukaryota; kingdom Metazoa; phylum Chordata; class Mammalia; order Rodentia; family Sciuridae; genus Marmota; species Marmota monax. The sequence goes on from NW_026695235.1 coordinate 4,423,963, forward strand.
CTATTTGGAAATACTCCCCTCCTGTCCCTAGGTGATTAGTAAGTGAATCTGTCCAATAATCAGATCAGACTGACTGAATTGATAACGTGGGTCTCTCAGCACATTGAAAGCAGCTTTGAACATAATGGCTTTCAAATATGCAAATGCTCTTGGAAAAGGACAGGATGGTGTATTTTATAAAAGAAAACCAAAGTGGCATGTGAATTTTCATAGTGCAATTACCTAATGTTAATCTGGATCAAGATCAATGTCATTTTTAAAGATTCCATCACACACGGGGTTATTGAGGGCTCTGAGGACTGGCCAGGAAGCTCGCCACCCTCTGGAAAGAGCTCTGGGAAGAGGTGGCCACAACTCTTTCAAACAGAGACTTGCAGACGAATCTTCTGGACATAATTGGCCTTCATAAGTTAGCTCTTCTGTGGACATTCTTCTGAACAGAAAACTCATCAAACTAATGCTTAAAAACATTACTGGTGGCTGGAACGTAGCTCAGGAGGAGTACTTGCCTAGCATGCCTGAGGCCCTAGGTTTCTATCCCCAACATCGCAAAAGAAAAAAAACAAGTTACTGCTTGAAGCGGGGCTAATAAACAATATTTTCTGTATCAAGAAAATGCTCAGAATTTTGCTTTTTATTTAATCCAATTTGCCCTTTTCTAAGTGATGGACTGCAGTACAGTGGATACTCTGAACCACAGCACAGAATTAGAAGCTTTTCAGTTCAAAGTGACAAAGGAATGTGTCCTCTGAGGCTGCAGAACTGAAAGGGTTCACAGATTAATCCTAGAAATCAAACGACAAACAAGTAACTTTCCGGAAAGAGCATATTGTGCCGATTTATTATAGAATGCAGTTAAAAAAAATATTTTGAGGTTAGCCTCTCCAGTTTAAAAGCACTTAACTAGAAACACTTGAACAGCTATGCAATGGTCTCTCCCTAACCGGTGCCCTCCTACCAAGCACTGTAAACAGGGTTTTGAGAACATTCAATCGATTTCTTGTTATGAACAATCCAAGAAGTTAATGCAAACCTATTTGCTTCCCAAAGAAAACCATCTTCCAAATTTCCAAAGCATGCACTGTTACTTGGCATTAGGTATTTCAGAATGACAGACTGTTATGGTATTGTAAGGCCAAAATATAATACCTATTTACCAGACATACACATTACAACTAGAAAAAAATTACAAATGTTCACCTAGTGTAACAATTCCATCAGGAATTATGGGGAAAGGCACTGCATCCCTCTCATATCAACACACATCTACTACTCACTTTACATGCTTTGAGTTCATCCCATTAAACACGTGGACGGCTTTTCTACAACATACGATTCACAGGTAGGTTAATACAGCTTACACTATCCTTCCACTGTCACGTTTCTTCACCCAAGAGTACAACAGGTATGGATATATGCTGTCAGCTCTATTTACACGTTTATCTGGATGTTTCAGTGGGGTGAAAAACCAACTATCTCAACCAATAGTTCCCAAAGCGACCTTTGGTTATGATTCTTGTCTAGAAACCATTACATAAAGAAACAATGGAGACTGATATCCAACCCAAACACCTAAACTAAAATTTCTCACCTGCTAAAAATTGGCAGTGAAACTGCTATTCTCTGAATTGTATAAGCTACTCTACGTAGGAATTCAGATCAGCGTCTTTTGCAGGAGCACAAGTCACGTGCTACACTGGACAGGATGCCGAGAGACGGTCTTCCAGGTGCACTTCCACATGTGGATGCAAAGAGCTGAAGATCTGGAAGGTGACAGTTTCCCAATGCTTTCCTACTTCCCAAAGGATGTGAAACAACAATGCGTAACTTCATACACAAACAAAGGTTAGTCTTGAAAATCAGTAATAAACATGCACAGACATTCGAACATGAGGGAAGAAATGAGACGCTACAATTCCACATGGCGTTGCGGTTGTTTTCACAACCTTTCTGCACTAGACGCTTGGTGGCTTTGCGTGAGGCCTCCTCCTACCAGTTGGGATTGTACCCTGTACACTGGCTAGAAGCGGAAAGCGCTCCCTGGACCCACTGATCAACCTGCCCTAGGCGAAAACAGAACCTACCAGAAAAGAACAAGTACAAGACACTATCATTATTGGTTTTCTCAAGATGTCCCCAAATGTCCTTGTGCGATCACAACAAACTCAGTGATTGGCCCAAGACATTCCTGGGTGCCATGGACGTGGACTGAGGTGCAGCATCAGAACAAGGAGACGAAGCCTTGATTCTCTTCTGAGCAACATGAACTGGATTTCTGCCATAGCGGTCACGGCTGCCACCTCCCAAGTTGTGACCGGCCACTTCCACAGTAAAAGATTCCTCCCGTGAGTATGACTGAGAATGCTTCTTCGCCCGGCGCCAGTTCAGCTCAGGTGGATAGGTGTGTACTCTGGCCTTCTTGTCTGGATGATTTTTGGTTTGGGTCTCTTCATCCTCTCCATCTCCTCCTCTTCCTCGTTCTCTTGATCGCTCTCACAGACGTGGACCACCACACTGGGGGTGGTGTCGGTCGCTGCGTGCAGCTCGTACTTCTCTCCTGGGGAAGAAATAATGGCAGATAACTCAGATGAGACCTGGAGGGTGCCACGACAGGAACAAATGGAGTCACACTTAGGTCTGCCCAGCCGCCTCCTGCCTACGCTCAACGGGCTGAGACAGACAAGACACATTTTACATTTACGTTTCTTTGATGCTACGTTAAAAAAAGGACTCATTTCCAGTGTGTCTGACTCCGAGTCCGGCATGTGACAGGAATAAATGGAATGTGTATTTTTAGTTGACGCTTCTCATGTCACCAGGCACCCTACACTAACTACCCAGAGGCTCCCTGTCTGCCAGCGAGTCCCCAAGTGTGGTGTGAGGAACATCAGTTCAGGAACAAGATGCTGAAGGATAAACACATTTGGTAACTGATATCCTGAGCCTCCTCCGAGGGCAGAGCAGACCCAGGACAGGGACACCTGTGGAGGCCGAGTGTGCAGACGCAGGTAGGTGCTCCTTTCGCCTTCATGACCACGGCATCCCTTTCTTACAAAACTGCTGGCCTCCTGGAGCCAAGCATGCTCTGCTGTTCTGTGCCAGCCTGACTTTGACCAGGCTCAAGGTCAGACCACTCAGGTCCAGCACGGATGGGAAGAGCCTTCTGTAACTGAGGAACCTGGCCACGAATGGAGGAGCTGGGCATCCCTTCAGGGCTCCTGGCTATGGAGAGTCTGACCACTGGGTGCTGATGGGAGGCAGTGTGACCGTGTGGCCACCACGTGGGCTGCGAGCCTGTAGTACCAGGGCTCCAGGGTATGTTGTCTCACTCTGCTGTGTACCTCTCTCTTCCTCTATAAAATGGTACAACAAAGGCATCAACCTCACAGAGCTAGTGGCATGAGTGAATGTCCACAGAGCCCGTAGTACCTGGTTCACGATGTGCATGCCTGGCAATTTTACCTAGAATTATGTTTAAAAATGGAGGTGGCTGGGGATGTAGCTCTGTGGTAAAGCTTTTGCCAGCACACACAGACCCTGTGGTCAACCCCTAGCTAGGAGGTGTGGAAATGCTAAGGATTCAGCTCGCCCACCTTGGGGTGGCTCGGGTGAGCTTTCTTCTAAGGCTTCGTGCAGACTTTCTCTGAAGCTCCATGCAAGTGAGGAGGCTCCTCACCCACCACTGTGTGCTCCTCAGAGGCTCATTTCCAGCTGAAGGAGCAGCGGCAGGCTCCCAGCCTCCTGCCTCCCTGCATGCTCCTCTCCTCAAGGAAGGCACTGTCCCTCACACAGGAGGGGGCTGCCTTGTCTCTTGGAGACTGGATGCCAGTGTAATTACATCTGAAGAAGCCTCAGCTCCCTCAGAGCATTCAGTCTGGGATGTCAGACGGGTCACTGGAGGTGCTGGCCTCTTTACAAATCCTTACTATCTACCACAAAATCCAGAATGCTTGGGACTTAGGGCTATCATTGCAAAATCTGCAATCCTGAAAAGTACAGCCAAAATATGAAATACTATTCAGCCCATCGCTAAGTAAACCAAGGGCAAACTGGTTTCATGATGTCTGTTTTCAAAAGCCTTCTCCATGGTCTTCTGTAAAGACATGGTAGATTCTGGAGGCTGAGGAATTTTCCTTCATGGCACTTCTGACCTCCAGAGCAGGAGGGCACCTCTCCCCAGGTGGGGGATCCCATTTGCTCCCGTCTCTAGGACACCAGTAGATGCAGCTCTCAGCTTTGTTAATGCCTCTCACCAAGAGCTGCTGTGGAGGGCCACACACTTCCTCCAACTGACCATTTTTGACCTTGACCTTCAAGCCACGATTAGCAGTGGGTAATGTGATTCTTGCTTTATACCACAGGGGAAATTTCCATTTGGGCAATGTTTTCAGAAATGTAATCTTTTCAATATGAAATTGCTGATGGTCCACGAAAATAAAACCCAAAGGAACATCAGATTGCTGGTCAAGGAGAAATGAGGAGCTGACAGTCTCAGCATGTATCCAGTTTGCTCCAAGGGTGGGGCAGAAGGGGCTCACACCTCTTTACTCCAAGACCCCCTCTCCTCTCTGCATACTCAGCCAAATCCTAGCACATAGGACAGGAACCCACCACACTTGACTGTTTCCAAAGACCAAGGATTGAGTACCGACTTGAGGTCAGGTACTGTGAAGTGTCTTTTGTTGGATGATGACCTCAACTCCACTGGGTAAGACCCATTTTATGGACAAAGAGCCTGAGGTTCTTTCTTCTCTATGATCCCTGGTTCTCTTCTTCCTACCCATTAAAAAGGCCAGGTGAGAATCAGATCAACGAAATCAAGGGAGAAATTACCTTGACTAAAACTGAAATTTCTACAAGGATAATCGGTTTTCCCTTTTCGAGACTCCACTGCTCAATGGCACCTAGAGAGACCTGGTCATGAGCCATGCAGGCTGTGCCCCTGGGCGAGGAGATGGATTCACGGGTGAGGGTGCCCATCGAGGGCAGGACTAATGAGCAGTTATGGTGGCTCTTGCACACCTTCCCAAGGAATGCACACTCATAGCACAAGTGGCACTGATGTGGAAGAACACAAAGGGAGGGCACACTTGCACTGGCTCATGAGGGAGCTAAAGGGCCCATGGGGATCCTCCCTGACCTGTGAGCAGCAGGTCTTTAGCAGACTCTCCCTCTCCACCCCTGCTCCTGCCTGCAGGGCACTGCTTACCTGGCCCAAGCTTGGAGATAGCATATAAAAGATCATAATTTATGACTGGAGTAGCATCTTCCACTTGTTTCCAACCAACCGGCGGAGAGGCAGGAGGCGAGATCAGGAACTGCTTGTCTGGATTGGGCGGAGCCAGGTGTGAGCTTCCTATGTGTAAAGTCTGAGGAGAGAAGTCAACACTGGTCACTGCCCTGCAGTGAAGAACTACAGTGTCAACAGCACCTGCCACAGCTTCTGGAAGGCAGATGTGAAAGGACAGGCCAAGTGCCAGGTGGAGCAGGTGTGATTCCAGGAAGAGCTGGGAAATGGCCCTGGCCCTGACAGCACACCTGCAAGCTCGCTAGAAGAAGGGGGGTGGGGGTGGGGGTGGGGGTGGTTGTGCTTCCTCTCTTGCTACTCAACTCCAGAAGGCCAAGTGTCATTTCTGAGGTTGTTCTCAAACTCACTGCCTTCTTAAAATAAGTACAAGACCGAGAATTCAGAGCATTAATTTTTCCTTTCTTGAGATGAATTCTTGGGTTTTCCATATATAACATCATCAGTGTATAGATGGTCTTAAAAAAAAGGATGGGAGGAGGAGCAGAGCACAGTGGCACACACCTGTAGCACCAATGATTCAGGAGGCTGAGGCAGGAGGATAGCATGTTTGAGGCCAGTCTCAACAACTTAGCAAGACACTGTTTCCAAATATCTCCAAATAAAAAAAGGGGTGTGGGTTCAATTCATAGTACCATCAAAAAAAAAAAGGATGGGAAGAGAGATGCATGCATAGCCAATGCACCTGACTCCTGACTCACCTGAGCAAAATACAACTTCATTTCCTTCCCAAGGAACTCAGTCTTATGCAGCTGCAGTCTGGCATCAGCTGCAGACAAAGGGTTGCTGAAGTTTATTCGGACACGTTTGAAGCTCTTAAAATACTGAAAGGTGATGTCCTTGTCATATGTCCTAAAGAGGGATTCAAATTTGGCCTGAAAAATCACAATAAAAATAAAAGGAGTTGAAATTTATCTGTATGTGACCTTTGACTAAAGGACATCATTACATTGCTTAGTAAAGAAATGAGTTACCAACCACTTGAAGAATTCCTCACTTCCTTTTTAAGGAGATGCTGCCATTTCTTTACGTATTTTTAGTGCATATTCTAGGCACACACTCTACTTCTGAGCAACATCCTTAGCCAACACAGCCCCTTATTTAGGCCAATTACAATTACAGGTGATTTTATAAGAAGGTAAGAAGATGACTTACTAAACTCACTTAATGAGCAGAACAATACCAATAATTAAATACTTCTTATGATAAGAGAAAAAAATATTTTTAAAGCAGAATGAGCATTTTCCTAGAAGGTTTAGTTTGGCAATTCCTTATTCCTAGGCCTGATATTCCTATGAACTTCCTTATCCTGGCCCACTCCAATCCTGCCATTTAGCTAAGGATGATTTTACATATGTCAAATATTTCTTTAGGGCTTAAAGTGCTAAGTGCAGCTAATTTGGGAAACTTTTTTAAATTGAACAATGAACTTTTAAAAGTCTTGCATTTCTTAAAGGAAGTAGTTTAAAAATTCCCACTGTTTTTTTAAAAATCTTAGTCTGTTACTTTTTTTTAACTCTCTAAAATGATACTGGTTTAAAATTAATGTATTGCAAATGGACCCATTTCTGCACTGGCTTGAATACAGATAGGCACACGTCATGAGAGAGAGTGAAAAGTAGGAAACATCCCGAGCTCCTAGAACGAAACGCCCAGCTGTGGGATTACCAGCTCTGATTCAGCAACCGGCCCACCAGCCTCTGGGAGAAGCTCTGGGGAGAGACCTACCAGGGGTGGAGTGGGGCAGCGGGTGGTGGGCAATGGGGACTTCAAGGAAGACTGCACGGGCTTTTAGACGCTGTTGGAGTCTTTTTCCAAACTAAACCCTTGGGACAGGTTGTAGGAACCCGTGTGCAAGGCGGCAGAGCGCCCGGATCCCGAGCACCGCGCCCTCTAACGCGCAGGCGAGCAGGAAATAGCTCATGCACCGCGCGGACCCTCTGCAGGAATATTCGCGGCTGGTAAGGGAGGGCCTGGTCCCCGGAGCGCTCCCCCGCGGCTGCGGCAGGAAAGCGGCGCGGCGCCCCGGGGCAGGTGGTCGCGGGAGGGGCAGCAGCTCCCAGCCTCGTTTTCGCACAAGCCTGAGCTGCTCTTGAGCCCCAACGTTTCTGTGACTTTCCCACCAGGGGCTCTGCAGAGGCACGTGTGAAAGGACGCGCCTGACAGCGATTTCAGCTGGCCGCAGGCTACTATTCCCCACCTCTCTCCGGTGGCCGAGCTGCCAGGGTGTCTCGCTAGATGGGGAATTTCACATGACCTCATCAGTAGGCACTGTGACCAACTGTGTAGTTCTGAAGTTATGATTCAGAATTTGGGAGAGATGACTTTGATGAATAATTTTAGAATATAACTCAGGGCTCAGGATCAGAACAGAGAAATCCACATTCTCTGCTAAATCCCCATTCCTACCATAACATTCTCTTATTTGTTTTAATCTAGTTATTATAGTGGTTCAATAGCATTAGAATATGCTGTACGATCTAGTTAAAAAAGAAAAAAGCAAACTATGGTCCCAGATCACAATCCTAGTACACAATTACGAAGTTAAATTTGATTTTAAAAAGAAGAAGAAAAAAACCTTTGCGTGTTCCCATATGGTTTTGGGTATAAAGCATATAACACAAACATCATCCCTCAAACAGAACATACACAATATTCATTTATGTATATTATTAAAAACTCAGATAGCTGGGTAGCTATCAACAAAATATCTGACATTTTAACCAAACAAAGAAGAAAAGTATAGAGATTAAAATTACTAATTATATTAATTAGTAATTACCTCAATGAGATCTGCTGCCCAGGAGGCACATTAATCCCACATTTAAATTATTTATCCCAGTGTGATGATTTGCTAAGGCGCATTTTCTCTAGCTGGTCTAATCTGGAAGCTAGAAGCAGACCCTTATAATTACTATAAACATGCAATAAGTTGAGAATATTTATTCCCTAAGACGAAATCAAATTATTCTGAACTCTAGCTGTAAAAAGGTGGTTCTATTCACGGTGAGAAGAGGCCTCCCTGGAAAGGTCCACCCACACCTTCGGAATGAAAACCATGCAATTTCCAAACTCTGCCTCGATAGGAAGCTGGTCCAGTAACCTAGATGCTTTCAAATTCTGAGACCTCTAAAAATTCCCTCATCTTAATTCCTAAAGCAACAGCTTTTGATTTTCAAGACTCAAAATATTATGGACTTATTTCAAAACCCCCAAACCCACAAGAGAGCCACACACCCACACGTATTTCAGTTAATAGTCCTAATTAGCATAATGCTTTGAAAACTCTCGAAAAATCACATTACATTAGAAGCCTTACCCTGGTTTCACTTTCGCTGAAGATCTCACTGTTTGCCACACAGGCAATCAGGGAGCTAAAACTGTAGTTAAAGTTTCTAAAATGCATCCTGCTTTCTTACAGGGAGAGCACTAGAGGCCCGCGCAGCCAGCTTCTTTTCCAAGAGACTGTAGGTCCCTTCTTGAGCCAGCGCTTATAAAGCACGGAGGGGGAGGGCCAGGCCCCTGGGAAAGAAAAAAAAAAAGCCCAGCGTCCAGAGCATCCTGTTTGGACAGCAAATTCCTGAGTCAAGTCCTGCATGCTCGCAGGCAGACAGGGACAAAGTGTAAGTTTCTACTGGAAAGAGGTGACGTCAACACCTTAGTCATTTTCCCTATGCTAATTAACTCTGCTCGGGAGGATGGAAAACCAGCTGAGGTTGCTTCCCAGCTGCCCTGTCCACCCTCTCGCAGCATAGTTTCCACTGGTAGTAATTCCATTCAGCCACTCAGACGGCATGCTCCGAGGCTGAATGGGACGGCCCTTCTTAAGATGGAAAATGTTACAGAAGAACAAGGACGAAGGTCCACTGCAGTAAACAGCAATTAGCCTCCAAGGCCACTTCGAGGCTTTGGGAGACCTCGAAACCCAAGTCTTGATGAGTTGCTTGATCCCTGTAATTTCCTGACAGCCTCAATCAGTGTTTCAGCTGGGGCCTTAGAGAAAACATTTTGAAATGTCTTGGTCAATGAACTCTGCTTTTAAAGAAAAAAGTGGGATTTATTTTGAAATGTAGTGTTTCCCTTTGTTTTTTCCAATTGAACTTTATTGGATGAATGTCCCAATTCCCACTTGTGTTCTACAGGAATATGGTGGGAAGAGATACTAAAGCAATCTTAGAGTTTTCATTTGAAAACTTTATTATTGTAGTCTGAGAAATAGGGGATACAACACTTGGCCCATTTTCTAATGGCTACTGAATTCAGGCAAAGATACAAAAACATTTCAGAGGGTGGGGCTCAGTAGTAGAGAGCTGCCTCAGGTCCCGGGTCCCATTCCCAGTGCCATGAAAAACAAAACCCAAAATATTTTAGAGAATCTAGCCTCTGAAACTGAGAAAAAATAAAATAAAATAAATAAGGAGGTCTGTTTAGAGACTCAGACTATTTTTTTTAAATTTATTTAGGAAAGAAAGAAAAAATGGAAAGAATATACACTATAATTGAAAAGCTAGTATAGGGGGCCTCTTGTTCATGAGATGCCCAGTCTGGAGCACCTTGGGATGGAAGGCTGATTCCAGTTTTTTCAAAAGGTCGCAACTCTAACTTCTAGGCACTTTACCAGTTTGGATTCCTATGCTGTCTGGTCCTGGGTCCCTCCTCCTCTCTCCAGTTTCATTACCACCTGAAAGCATTCAAGTTATTTAAGCGTTCTCTAGGTTAGGGACACCTAACTTCAACTTCCAAAAGTTAAATAGACCTTCCCATTCATATTTAAAAATTAAAGCAAGTATCATTAAAGTCAGCCAATAATTAAAAACAATGTATGCAACAGGAAGAAACAAAGCAGCACATTTATCTCTCCTGAAAAAGGAAAAGTCACCTTTGGATGAGTGAGTGTTGCTTCATTTCAATGCACTGAACCTCGCTGCCAACCGCAGGGTTACATAAGAAACCAGTTACGGTGTTTGGTTGCCAAATTACCCATAGCTCCCAACCTGAAAATACCCAAATACATTTATTCTAAAAAGCCTGGAACACTGAACAGTAGTGTGCGTCAACACCAAGGAGGAAGTGCTCAGCCAGGATGGCGCTGTGACGGCGCTGTGTGACGGAGGGGACCTGCCTGGGCGACCTGGAGGCATCTGCCTGGAATCAGGGTTGTGGTGTGCGTGTGGTGAGTGGTGGTGTATGTGGGGGGACTGAGGGAAAGGGATGGAGACAGAGGACACAGCACTGCTCCAGAGCTCAGAGAAGTGCCCTCCCTGTGGTCCCACTCTGCCTTCTTTTCTCTCTCCTGGAGTCCATTTGGTAAAGAGCATTAAAAGGTGAACAGAGGAGCAGGAGAACACTCATTTCGTTGTCCTCCTCTTTTCTTTAAAAAACCATGACACAAATTTGGTTTGTGGGCAAAACTGGAACACTTCTGTCCATCTGAAACAACAGTACTGGCGCACTGGGATTTACTGTTTTAATTTCATATGAATGAGGAACAAAAAGAAGTGAGGTATGTAAAGGTCGTTCAACTGTTTTTGCTCACAGAAATGATAGGCCTTCCACTAGGCTGCCCCCAAAGCCTAGCAAAACATAATTCTGTACCTGCCTTTGGACTGATCAGCTCCATGAAATCAAACCTGAGCACGTCCATTTTTAGATCAGAATAGGAGCAGGTCAAGATGATACCTGCCATTTTGTAAGGAGGCTGGAATGGAAGTTTCTGGCAAAAATAAAATAATTAGGTCACAAAACATGTCAGGGCCCTAGACTAGAAGAGAGAGACCCCTAGGATCTGCCACCTGAGGTCTCCTTGGCTGCAAGGAGAGAAGCATGGGCAGATTTAATAAGAGTGATGCAGGTAGTATCACAATACCTGACCTCAAACTACACTACAGAGCTACAGTAACAAAAACAGCAGGTACTGACAATTAAGCAGACGTGACGAGCAATGGAACAGAGCAGAAGACAGAGGAAACCCACCAGACATAGCCATCGGATCTTTATCTGATCCTTGACAGAGATGCCAAAAACACATGCTGGAGAAAAGACAGGCTTTTTAACAAATGGTGCTAGGAAAACTGGATATCCAGATGTAGAAGAAGGAAACGAGATTTCTGTCTCTCACCCTGCACAAAAATCAACTGAAAGTGGATCAAAGACCTAGGGATTAGACCAGAAACACTGCAACTGCTAAAAGAAAACAGAGTCAACACTCCAACATGTTGGAGTAGGCACCAACTTCCTTAATAAAACCCATAAAGCTCAAGAAATAAAACCAAAAATGAATAAGTAGGATGGCATCAAATTAAAAGCTTCTGCACAGCAAAGGAAGCAAGAGCATGTAGAAACTGCAGAATGGGAGAAAATCTTTGCCAGCTACTCTCTTGACAGAGGATTAATATCCAGCATACACAAAGAACTCAAAAAACTTAGCACCAAAAATAAACAAGCAAAAAACAAAGCAAAGCAAACAAACAAAAAACCTTCAGAAACAAGTAACACACAAAAAGAAAATCAACTGGGCAAATAAACAGACATTTCTCAAAAAAAATGCAAATGACCAACACATATATGAAAAAATGTTCAACACCCTTAGCAATCAGGGAAATGCAAATCAGAACTTCACTGAGATCTCTCTGCAGTTAGAATGGCAATCATCAACAATGCAAATAACAATAAGTGCTGGAGAATATGTGGAGTGGAGGTCAGGCACATTCATGCATTGTTGGTGGTTCTGCTAATACTAATTAGTATTCTCTGAAAAGCAGTATAGAGATTTCTCAAAAGAACAAGAATGGAACCACCATATGACCCAGCTATCCCACTTCTTGATATTTATCCCAAGGAATTAAAATCAGCATACTATGGCAACATGTACATACCAATGTTTGAAGCAGTATAATTCACAATAGTCAAGTTATAGAACTAGTCCAAGTGTCCTTCAGAAGGTGAATGGATACAGAAAATGTGATATATATATATATATATATACACAATGGAAATTTACTCAGCCATAAGTAAGAATGAAATTGTGTCATTTGTTGTTATGCTAAGTGAAATAAGCCAGACTCAGAAATTTCTGTCAAGGGTCAAATGTTTTCTTTCATTTATGGAAGTTAGAAATAAGGAATTAAAAGAAAAGAGAGATCACATGAAAACAGAAGGAGAACAATGGAGCATAGGAGGGGCACCTAGGGGAGGGAGGCAGAGAGGGGAAGGGGAGGAACTGGAATGAAATTCACTGAACCACCCCATGTGCATGTATGATATATCACAGGAATCCCACTTTTATGTGTAACTATAATGCACGATTAGAAACCTCGAGGAAGAACCATAGAGTAGGGGAAGAGGATCAGGGAGAGGAAGGAGAGCTGGGGAGACGGTGGTTGTGGGGACTGAAATACAGTGAAGTCCGACATATACATTTATGAATATGTCAAAATGAACCCCACAATTATGTATACCTGTAATGCACTAATAAAAAATACACAGATATTCAAAGTAAATCAAACAAAAAGGCGTGGGGGGGGCAGGGGGGGACTCTGTTACTTGTCCATTGCTTGTGGTTTGGGAGACAAGTACATTCTTGATTCTTGTTTGATAGTCAAATGTGATTGATTTGGAGGCAGCAGTGCCCACAGCAAAGTCTCATTAGAACTCTTGAAAAGCATACTAAACGTTGCACTCAAAACAGTAAAACGAAACTAGAAGCTAACAAAGAAATGAAATGCTTTAGTCAATTCAAAGCTTTAGATGTTTTGCATTTCTTCCACCCACACCATAAAAGCCATAAATGAATCTCTTTAACCTGCATTTGCCTCCTCTGGCTCCAAGCAGTTAGAGGGTATTTGCATTAAGAAGTTTCTATTTTGGGTGAGGGAAAATTGAGGTTTATGCTGAATTCCATCATTCCCATCACAGCATTCCTACAGCGCAGCTAGGATGACCTCAGAACACCCATTATAAACCCCACAGAGCTGACAACGGCCCTGGCAGCAGGCCACACAGGAAGCCAGGGACAAAACCAAGCGACCAGGGAGGGAAACTGAGGCTTGACTGGGAGGTCGACCAACGCACAGAGAAGAGGGAAGCAATTTACAAAGGTCTTTTTGGGAAAAATGGCAACCTACTAAATGGATGCCAGGCTAATAAAAATCCCCTTTACCCTGGTGTTTAGCTCCTGGGACGACGGCAGACCTTGTATTCTTGTTTGGGGAAGACTTGCTGGTAATTAATGTCTGTAGCCCTTCCCTGCCAAAGCAGCACTGTCCTTCCACCTCCATGCCCCTCGGGTGCCACTGCCCTGCTTCTGAGCCCACGCAGCAGGGCACGACCCTCTGCGTGAGGGAAGAACATGTCCAACTTAATACACGCTCACCTTGCCTTCTTTTATGGCATGTTTTATAAGGTGTGCCATGTAAAGCAGAGCTTATACAGAATTTACAAATAAACTGCTCGGCTGGCAGAGGTACTCAAAGAATGAGGCTCACGATCAAGAACATTTGGACACCATTTGTCTAAGCAGTGGTGCGATTCAATTCCCTGTTTTCTTTAGGCCTTTTCATAACCAGCGAGTGTGAAGAAAGAAAGTAGGAAGAGCATTCTTCTTTTTGATAGCTATAAAGGAATTTCTATCTTTAGCCACTCTCAGAGGTAATCAGGGAATGGCTCAGGGGAGGCCAGATGTGGACTGAGGGATTCTGGCTCTTAGTGTTGCTTTAATTCTGGGAAAATGTGCTTGCCATAAGGAAGGGTCACCATTTAAAAGAAAATGGAAAGCAAAGTGACAGCGTTTCAAAGAAAATGCAAAGTAGAGCAGATAACTTTTCCTTTGGGATGGGCTCTGAGGGCTCTGACTACTAAAGAATGTGCCGAAGAAAACAGGGAAGTTCTCCATCCCTGAGGATGAATGAGAACCAAACTCTAAATCTGAAATAAGAAAATTTCTTTTTAAGTGTGACAGGTTTCATCTTCTGTAGGAAAACTGAAGAAGTGATAATAAATGTCAGCCTGCTGGCACACATCGCTGACACTTTGAAAAGAACAGAGAAGTCTGGAATAACATTTTATACTTTGTACAAGTTAGTACAAGAAAGTGTGCAAATAGTTTGAATAATACAAAACTTATATGAATGGCTTACTTATGTCAGTGTCAAAGGTGATGGGTGCAAACGTACTCTGGGTTCCTTCTGCTAAAGGTGAAATGCTAAGCACACTTCAGTGAACCTACCAAGGTCAGTTCAAGTTCATAATGGATATAAAGAAAAATCATCATCATGGAAAGAAATAGAGAAAGAAAGAAAAGGAAATCACCCATCTAAGGTTGGGAGGAGGAGTGTGTCGAGATTTATTCCTGAAGACAGAGGTCACAATTCTCAGCAGATTCCATCTGGTTTGTTGAATTCCGTGTGTGCTCTGACTCCCATTAACTCTTGCTTCCTTATTACCTCAACCTTTCCTTAGCACATAAAGATTAACCACCCCTCTGCAACTTCTTGGAAAAACACTGTGCCATGTTAAGATGAAGAAATAGCCACAGGCAAATCAAAACTAGACTTAATGACTTGGAGACCAGCAGATGAGGATTAAGGGAGGTAACATTTATTTAGAGATTACTAGGGCCTAAAGCCACCCTAATTAATCATTTCTTCTTTTGTTTCTTAGTCTGTTCCTTTCCAGACTCACCTTGCTTTGATTACTGATTTTGACTTCTGCTTTGATGCCATTCTCAGCCAGGGGCACAATCTGCAGTGAACAAAACCTGGGCAAGAATGGCTGCCCAGGAGTGGGCGCTGAACGTCCACCATGACCAGCATCACTCCCTGATGCCTGGCTGTATTTATTCTAGTGCGAAATGGCTCTCACCACCTTAGGCTCAATTCTTTCCCTAGAATCCATTCTTTCACCTTAAAAGGATGAGCTCTACTTTCTAATGTTGATGTCCATGGATGAACCTTGCTCCTCCCCAGCAGGATTTCCTACTTAAGTGGGAAGGACTGAGACTACTATGCCCTGGCCAGGACTTGTTCTGGAAGCTTCTCGCAGGCAGCCTGGCCAAGTGCTGGGGACGTAGGAACACCACACCAATACCTGGTGAGTGACTGGCTGAACTAAATAGATCAAAAGGCAAGAAGTTCATGGAGGAAAAGGAAAAGAGCCAGCAAGATGGGAATCTGGAAATCGTCAACACCAGAAAGAAACACAATCTCAACAACTCTGCTGAGCAGGGCTTGTCTCCACACCCAGTCTTAAAACTAAGGAGGAGTCCGCTCAGAGATAGTTTTCAATGTATGTGTGCTCTTACCTACTATTTCCATTCCATCCACACACCCTGTTTCCATGTCTGTAGTGAGAAATCCCGGCAGGGCTATTGCATGTGCTTTCTTATATTGCATTCTTTGCTGACTACTTAAAAGTCAGATAGTAAGTCACATGAAGAGACCTGTACCCTGCCATCCTCATGAAGCAATGCAATCCTGGAAATGTTCTTAAGGAAAGATAAGCCCAAATACACAACTAATAAGATCCCACACTCACCACCACAAAAGAGAATGGATGTGCTGACTTCACTCATCAGGAAAATCTGTGTGTTCATGTCAAGAGCCCAAGACTTGGGTTCATGTCTTTGCACCAGAGGGCCTGAGGCATAAGAGCTGGCCCTTCCTCTCTCAGGCCAAGATGGCCCCGTCAGTTTACTCCTTGGGAACTGGTAGCCTCCAACACTTAAAAAGAAATAAGTCTCAATATTGAAAAATTGGGGGCTTTCACATAGAAACTGTGTTCCTACATTTTGGGGGGGTAAAGGGAAAGGAGGATGTGGCACTGTAGCCCTGAATACCATGTGTTTTTGGCTAAGCAGGTGCCTTTAGTGGAAACCAGGGATCTCCAGTACCAGGGTCCCCACCACTCCTGTGGTCTCACACCTGCCCCTCCACCAATGACTGACCCCCAAAGGCATTTAAATTTTCAGCTTTGGCTTAATTTAGTAATTCATCAAAACAGATCAGTCAACCCCTAGAGCCAGGCACTGGGTGTGGTGGCTGTAGGCACAGGCAGAGCAGCTTAGCCATCCTGGCTAGGGCTCACTCTGTCCTCTGTCAAATGATCTGCACCAAATTCTGCTGTGGAAAGCGCGTCTCTCCTCTCCTCACGGCAGCTCTGTGTGTGTGTTGTGTGGCCCATTCACAGGCACAACGAATTCCCCTGGTGACTCCCTGCGCATCTTGGGAATGTTCTCTCCCTCTCCTTAAATCACACTGTAAATACTGAGAGACCTGGTTATAGGGATGACCTTGACTCCTCAAATACATAGAAACCAGAGTTGATTTCTTAAAGCAATTTTTAGTAAAAAAAATGATTGGGCCATAAGAGGGAAGTGAACAATATGGCTAAGAACCGGAACCCTGATTCATCTCTAGATCTCTATAGAACTAGCTTACGATTAAGGGAGGCAGAAAGATTTTTAATGTGATTGGCATTAGAAGACACAGAAAGACAATCTGAACATATTTTCAGAGTGAGGTTTTGAGATAGTTTTAAAAGACCAGGTTGAGAAGACAGCATTTCAAACTGCTCTTGTAAAAACTCTAGGAGACATTTTGATCAATCATCTAATATTGACAATAACTTGGGAAGATTATGCCTAACTTCATCTTTTTTAGAAACCCTTCCATTAGTCTAGTCCACTTTGGGCTCTTCCATTCTAAGAAAGGTCACAAAGGTCACAATCACTACTCCGCTCAGTAGAGGGAAAATACTTTGGCCTATACAATAATCAACTAGTCAACCCAATCAACCAACCAGCCAACTAGCCAATCAGCCAACTAACCAACCAACCAACCAGTCAACATGGCAGCCAACCAACCAACCAGCCAGCCAGCCAGCCAACTAACCAACCAACCAGTCAACAAGGCAGCCAACCAACCAACCAGCCAGTCAAACCAACAACACAACCAGCTACCCAAACAACCAGCCAGCTGGCCAGCCAACCAACTAACCAACTGCTGCTGCCTTCTAGACTCTGAGACAGAGGTCCTTGTGCAGGAGATTTACTGGGGGAAAGCGAGGGGAGAAAGCAGGGCTGGCAGAGGGAAGGTGGAGTAACAATATGATGGCCTGCTGACTCTCTGGGGAGTTCTGGGGGAAGGATGACCCTTGATGGAGCAAGAGACATACCTACACTGATCAGCAGTGGGACAGGGGCTACCCTGGTGAAGGGGTGGAAATTGGGTGGGGTGGCTTGTTTCAGGATGAAGTAATCCCCAAAGTGGGCAACAGCCAAGAGGACACAGAGACAAATCTCTATTTTTGGGTATATCACAGTGTCCACTTCACCAACCAACCAACCAGAAACAAGCTGAAGAAATTAGAAGGCTCCAAAGATTTGTACCCAATGTCAAGCATCTGAGATCTCTGACAAATATAACCATTAGCTCATCTATCGCTGGGAAGAACTTCAAAAGGAATGTGGGAGGGCTGGGGTGGTGGCTCAGTGGTAGAGCACTGGCCTAGCATGTGTGAGGCATGGGGTTCAATCCTCAGCACCACATATAAATAAATGAATTTAAAAAAAAAAGAAAGGAAAATGTGGGTAAAAAAGTAGTGAACTCTATAGTTTACTCACTCTCAGTTCAAACCACATCAACTAGAACCGGAATAGGGACCCAAAAATGTCACTCCTGTGAATTCATTCTAAGGAAATTCTCAGGGCCATGGGCAAAGATTTAGATGCAAACATATCCCTATATGTCTATTTATGCAACTGCAATATCTAATCAGTGACCAGACAATAAATATGCTAAACCCATTCAACAGACTATGGAGCTACTCACAGTAAGGAAGTGAAGACTACTTAATGGCAAAAAAGATGTTCAAGACTTGCCGTTAAGGCACCAGGTGTGGTGGCGCATGCCTGTAATCCCTGTGACTCGGGAGACTGATGCAGGAGAATAGCAAGTTGGAGGTCAGCCTCAGCAATTTAGCAAGACCCTAAGCAACTTAGCAAGACTCTGTCTCAAAATATAAAAATTAAAAAGGGCTGGGGGGTGGAGGTCAGTGGTAAAGCATCTTTGGGTTCAATCCCTAGTACCAAAAAAGGTTTCAAATTATGTTTAGTGCTGTGATTGTTTTGGTGAAAAAGGGGAAGAATTATAGTAAAGAAGATTGCAAAAATAATAAAGCAAAGAGAAACTACAGAGAAAGAAGCAAAGAAAAAAAACATTAAAAAATAAGATTCAATTGGTTTAATAGAATTTTCACAGTGAACACTGATTACTTTTGTAATAAAGGATTCCTCCCCACCCCCAACTAGATGCTGTATTTCAATGGCCAAGATAACTGTGGTTAACAGATACACAATGTAAGGTTAAAGGTAATCAGAGAGGAAAATCTACGTCCCCCCCCTCCCTTTTGAGCTTTAATTTGGTATCATGGCTTTTAATTTATTTGTACTGTTTACCATATGCATAATCCCCTAAACCTGGTGTTTCTGGACTCTGCCAATTGTTGAAAAATTCCCATTTCTTACCTGAACACTTTTAAAGACAGGGATTTCACTAGAAAACATCCATTTTGCTTTCTTTTGCTAACCTCTCCTGCCAACCCTCTTTACCTTGTGAAATACCCAATTAATCAATTGTGCTGGCTGAGCCATTCCCATGAGTCAGGGCTCTGCACATGCCAGGAACGGTCACTTCGATGCACCACAGGTGGCTGACCAAGCTCTGCAGATGCGTGAACAGAAGTCATAAAGTGCTTTCTGCAGACTCCAGAGAGTGGCCAGCAGAGGATATCCCACATTCTTTGGAAAATCTGCCATCTGGGCAATGCAAATGACCTCCAGCCAGCCAGCATACCTTCTCTGAGTGAAACTATGCAATTCTTTCTTGTGGAAGCCATGACCTTCATGTACTCCCTTCTCATCTGCATTAGTTTCCATTCTTCTTAATGCTCAGGAAGCACATCCTGGTCTTTTCCTTTCTCCCTGCAAGGTCCCCTCCCTGGAGCCTCCTCTTCTAACAAGACTGGAATGTTAAGCAATAAACTATTTCCCATTTTGGTGTTAATGACGACAGCTGTTTAATGTATAAGGCACTGCAAGAGAATTTGTATTTAATCAGCACATTCTGGAGATCAAAGTCCCAAACCCAAAGGAATGCATTGCTGAGGGGAAAATTCCAGGCAGCAAGTCAGTTACAGGGCAAATAGACAGGTGGGCTCTTCTGGGGCTAGAAGTTGCCTACCTGGGCAAGCACCTACACGGAACAGACTTCCAAGTCTAAAGGAAAATCATGAGTCTGTCCATTCATCCAACCACCATTTATTAAGGATCTGTGCCAACCTGAACCCAAGGCTGAACACAAGGGTTGAATTAATTACCCCTATTACACAGTGTAATAACACAAGGGACCTCTAGTTCTTACATTCACCGCATTTTAATTGGTTTCCTCTACTAAACTAAGAGTAGATCAAGCCACAGACCGTAGAACAGTTAAAGTCCTTCATAAACATGTGCAGAACAAAACATGTGGCCAAGTACCTGACTCTTGACTGGAGATAGGAGGAGGGAAGGGTGGGCACTCCTTCAGAAAGCTCACAGACAAATCAGTCAAGAAACCCTAAGCCACTGCCAGGGCTCAGTACAGTATCAGCACTCTACTGGGAGCTCTGAAAGCCTAAGACACAAGTTTTGCTCCTACAGGGGTTTAACAGAGCAGCTTGGGAGACAGGACTGCAACTATGGTGACAAGATAACAAAAATGATCTCTCTTGTGTGATGCAGAGGCTCAGAGCTCAGGATATTGAGGGTGGTGATCTGAAAGGCTAGTCCAGTAGGTCATGATCCCATCTTGATATTGAACGGGTCCAGTTATAGAAAGTCCTGTGGACTAAGGACTTGATAATAGGAAAGATCGGAAATAAATAGGGAAAAAAAATAAGTTTTGTCATTACTGCCTAAAACATATATATTAGGCATGTTAATTTTCATGCAGAATCAAATAAGGAGCTACTTTTATTAAAAGACATATCCACTTTATTCATTTTCAAGGAATTCCTTTGATCTATCACCTAAGTTTTGGATGAATTCAGTTAAGTGCTAATATCTGTTATGTTCTGAATTTCTTGGAAATTCTACCTTTGTCTATTTTAAAATAAAAACAATCTATGCAATATATGAGGTTCATTTCTTATAGTTTGGTAAGAGCATAAAAATAAGTAAATTAGTGTCTTAGATAAAGTCTTCTGATAGACCATATACCCCAATTTGGGCTTGGAGAACAGGTATACAGAATGGGACGAGGTGGGAGGATGCTGGGCGTGGTGTACTGGGACGGGATGCTACATGCAACTGTGATAAAGACAATTCTGGCAGACTGAGCTTTCCAAAGATGGCTCCAACACTGTCTCCCATCCCACATGGTCCTGTAGAACCTGGCCATTCCCCGTCAAGAGGGAGAATGTATGTCTCCTGCCCTTGAACACAGAGGGCCTTTGTGAGGGCCTCAACCAAAACCATGTGGTGGAAAAGACACCGTGTCACTTCCAAGGCAAAGTCACAAAAAGCCACAGACATCTACCTGTTCTCTCAGGATGCTTCCTTCTAGAACAGTTACCGTGTGGTCAGGAAGCCAAAGCAGCCCACGAAGAGGCCCACATGGAAAGGAACCAAGGCCTCCATTCCAAAGCCCCAGCTGTGCCCATAGCTGACTGCCAGCACAGCTTGCCAGCTATGTTAGTGTGACATCTTGAGCAGAAGCTTAGACCCAGCCCAGCAAACCCAGCAGACAGCACTTGAAGGACAAAAGAACCACGCTGCAGAAACTGAGATGCACAAGCAAAACAGATGGTCGCTGCTTTAAGCTGCCAAGTTCCCGGTGGCCGGGTGGCAGGTTTGCAGTAATAGTAACTGGAACAACGTTTCAGAGATGGGCAGAAGGGGCAAGCCTTGTGATAATTAGACATGGAAAACAAGCAAGGAGGGTCAACGTGATGAGCTGTTTTCCACCTAGAGACCAGACCAGAAGAGTAGGGTCTGCTATAGTTCAGATCTTGAATGTTCCCAAGAGCCATGTGTTAAAGGCTTGGTCCCCAGGTTGGTGCTCCTGGGAGGTGGTAGAACCTTTAAGGGCTGGGGCCGAGTGGGAGGTTCTTAGGTTACTGAGGGTGTCCCCTTAAAGGGGCTTATGGGACTCTAGAATTGCAGGGTAATAAAACTGTATTATTTTCAGCCATTAAAATTGTCCTGGTAATCTGTTACACTGGCAACAGGAAACGATTCAGACTTTAACCTTGAGAAAAGTAGCTTTGTACAACACTGAGCAGACAGAATGCTCAAAAGACATATTTTGTAATCAATAAACTACTGTCCTCTTTATTTCCTCTCGTCTTAGCCTGGGGCAGAGGGGATGATATTTCCCTTTTGATGTTAGCATGTAGAATGGCCAAAGCTGGGCTCAGGTTGGCCTGAACATGAACACAGGCTACAGCTCTTACTGGGGGTCCCTGAACAACTGGTGCTTGCAGGATGGCCACAATGGCATGTACAGCCAGAATCTGTCCTGATGGGCTTGATATCCATTTTGGCCAGAGCCCAGGACGTACTAGTTGCTATATATTTTGAAATATTACCTCTGGACTTGAACATTACCTCTAGACTTCAGTTTCTGCCTCAGTAGAGTAGGGACAACCTAAGTCAAAGGTTGTTGTAGAATTAGCAGAGACAGGCGCTTCCACACTGTGGTTCCCAGGGCAGTGGCATCTGTATTAGCTGGGAACTTGTTGGAAATGCAAATTCTTGCCTCACTGTGGTAGGCAGAATCCTAAAGTGGCCCCCAAGACCTTGCCCCTCATGTCCATTCTCTCCATTGCCCTGAGATACTGACTCTGGTGGATTCTACTTCCATGTTTAGATTATGTTGCACTGGAGATTATGTAGGGAGCCCTTGGAAAGGACAGACTTTTCTTGAAGTCAGAGATTTAATGTGAGAGACACCTCCACTGCTGACTTTGGAGACAGAGGGGCCAAGTGACTAGGAATGTGAGTGCCCTCAAGGAACAAGAGTAGCCCCTAAAAAGGGAACAGAGACCTGATGTGCCTGGGGACAATCTCCTGCAGGGCCTCTGGTCAGGATGCAGCTCTGCCAAGGAG
This sequence comes from Marmota monax, assembly GCF_021218885.2. Taxonomy (NCBI): domain Eukaryota; kingdom Metazoa; phylum Chordata; class Mammalia; order Rodentia; family Sciuridae; genus Marmota; species Marmota monax. The sequence goes on from NW_026695235.1 coordinate 4,446,408, forward strand.
CTGGTCCCAGCCTGGTAATACCTTGGGCAGAAAATCCAGCCTTGAGTCCCTGCACTTCTGACCTACAGACCTGCCAGAAATGGTGTTGCTGTAAGCCATTAATTTATTGCACAGCAAAAGAAAACTGACATAGACATTTACTCTGTGTTTAGCAAGCCTCCAGGTGACTGTGATGCATGTGCAAGTTTGAGCACCACCAGGGTGGGTCATGGGCCTGCCTAGCACAGTGCTGGGGGACCGAGAGCTGTATATATTATATACTGCCAGGATCTTCAGGCTGTCTTTGTTGTATTTTAAAAGTTTTTAAAAGCACAAAAAAGAAAGATCTTCCAGAGTTGCCATTTCAGATATTAAGGTCAGGTTGATTGTTGGGCATTCTGCAAATGACAAACAAGCTCTTCCTTCAAGGACATTCCCAAAGAAAGCGAGGGACATAGCAAGTCCTCCCATGGCTTCCATGTGCTCTCTCTGAAGGAAAGCTAGCTTTGGACCATGCACTGCCCCTGCCACCTCTCAGCTCAGGTCCTGCCTCACTGGTTCCCAGTTCTGGCCATCCTGTTCCGGCTCACTGATGCCCCACCGGCCTGTCCTCAGGTCTTGGGACCTTTAGCCAAGTTGCTTCCTCTGCCTGCAGCATCTTCCACAGCTTCTCCTGGCTCATTCCTACTTTAACAGCATTTAAATATCACTCCCCAGACAGCTTGCTCTGGACCCCTGACGTAGGCAGGTCCTCTGCTGGAGCTCCTTCTTCTTCCTGGACAAGTGTAATGGGTCCATGGTTTATCTTTGTAACACCCGGGCTGCCCACTGAGATTCCCCGTGGGCTACGAAATGACTGCCTGTTTTCCCATCTAGCCAATTTCTGGAGATGACTCAGGGACATCTGTTGACTGAATGACTGAGGGCATTAATGGTCAAGCTATGTGGAAACTCCAAAATATTGACCTAAAAAGAGGAAGTTAGGGGGAAAAAAAGAGATAACTGGTATATACCATTGAACTCATTTATAAATGGTTTAAACAGTCAATTTTGTTTCATATATTTGACCACATTTTTTAAAACTGGAAAACAAATACACAAAACCTCAATATCTATTTCATTCTGAATTAAGTCCAGGGGCATTTTGCCACTGAGTTACATCCCAGCCCTTTTAAATTTTTTTGAGACAGGGTTTTGCTAAATTGCCAAAGCTGGCCTCAAACTTGTGATCCTTCTGCCTCAGCCTCCTGGATGGCTGGGATTACAGACGTGTGCCATCATCACGCCCAGCCACCCTCAACCTTTTTAAATGACTGAGGGGGAGTCTGACTTTGGGATTCAAGTCAATTAGCATTTTTGTCACGGGACATCTTCTGAGTCTTATCCGAGTCCAAGGAACCTATTGATCCCCAAGAGAAAAAGTAAATGAAACAGCCGTGCTCTCAGGAAGCTCCCTTCTCCGGCTGGAGGAGATGTCTGTATATGGGTTTCTCCTTTAAGTCTTGGTGAACAGCAGGAAGAGTGACACTCAGTGATAAGTGGCAGGAGCTGTGTGATGTGGACGTCAGGATCTGGCACTGAAGCTTGGAGAAGACTGGGTGGCAGAACTTGCTCTATCACTTATTATAACATCTCCCACCCCGCGCCCGTTGGTGGGGAGCTGCTGGGACCACGTCTCCTGGGCCCTGGGCCTGCACGTGGGTGTGGGTGGGTCTCTCTGGCCCCTCATATGCTTCTCAGGGGAAACTAAGCCAAAAGGCAAAGGCAAGGCAAAGCCACAAAAGCAGGCTCAACCCCCCACCCCACCACCTCCCCATTTCAGTGTCTCCTCAAGCTTATTTCTTGCCCTTGGGGGAGACTATAGCACTGCACAGTGGGCAGTTGGGCCACTGGCACATTCCCCCAACCCAGCTAAGGACACTCTGAACACCAGCTTGATATCTGCTAACAACAGATTCTGCAAGGACAGATGTGAGCGTCGGCCCCCACGGAAAACTGACTAGAGCCATGACAAAGGAGGTCACTTCAGAAATGAGGAAGTGGTCCGCAGGCTCCTTGTGGTTTCTGATGAAACCTGCTGCAATGTGGGACACGGGTGAACGCAGGCACAGGGAGCACACACATGCGCGCTCGCCGAGTACTCCGGAGGAGGAGCAGGTGACCGCATCTGAGAGCCTGTGTTCTCCTGTGCTGCCAGCCCGCGATTTCTCTCGCTGTTTCTCAACTGAAGACGTTTTGGATGAAACGGTCTTTCTCTAGGTGGCCGTGTCCCTTGCCTTCGAGACTGTTCTCCCGGTGCTCTCCAGAATTCCCTCCACTGCTCCCTTTTCCCTCTTCCCCCAAACTCTCCAGCCACTCTCCCCTATCTGTTGCTGCAACCCCAAAGTCTCCCAGGGATTTTCAAACGCCCCTGGGAGTAGACCCTTGGGGAGTATATAAATCTGGGATCTAAAATTAAGCAGGTGTTTTAACATCTTAAGAATAGCCCTAGAATACCAAACGCACTTATTCAATTTCTTGTTCAACAGGAAAGAATGACTTCTTCCAGTGCAGAGTGCCTCTGAAACAAGTCATTTCAAACAGGTCCAAAGGGATACTGGTATTGTCTGGATCTCCAAAGCTGGGCTGAGCACAGATGCAGAAAACATGTTGACAGACTTCCATCCACCCTGGATAAAAGGAAATTCCTCAGATATACACAATGCTATTTGACCATCTGAAAGACATTCAAAGAAAGCGATTTATGGAAATAAAATGGATAAGAACAAACATTTTGGTGACTTAGAAAATGGCCAGAAGTCACATCAGGCAAAGCTTTCCTTTTTTTCATTAAAAATATCCTGCCTAGTAACAACTCCCTACCCCCAACCCTTCTTGCCTGCAAGCCAAGAACTGGCTAAACTCTGGTTCCAAGAGGAAATGACATTAAAATGTTGACTTTATAGTACTGCTTGGCAGTTTCATCCTTATTGTTAGTTTTTTTTAATGTAAAAAATATTCTCTTTGTTTCAGATTAAATAGGCTCTAACTGAAAATAATTTACTGGTACACTTAAATTATTTGAAAAATCCTAATAATGCTAATGTATTGTTAGTGGGTGTATAGCTCTCATTTATTTTAGAAGCTGATGCAAAGAGCATCACACAAAGATGAACAGGAAAGAAAAATCATGAAAAGCAAAACTGTCTTTGCCATTTGAAGGTAACTGCTCTATTCTCCCAAACTACTAAGCAAAAAATTATAACTCTCCAAGGCAGAAAGTAGAAGCTGGAAGACACAAGCAACATCCACCATACCAGGAAGTCAAGAATAGGAGGAAGCAGGTTTAGAATAGCAATGGGTTTTTCCCTGAGATGTATATTTTACAAGAAATGTTCAATTCCATCTCAGATGTGGAAAGATAGCATGTTTTTCCCAAAACGGAAACAGGAAAGGTCTAAGTAGCCTGACCCAATATTATGTCCTATCTGGGAAACAAGAAAACAAAGTGGAGAACATTATTAGTCATGAAGGCATGATTTATTAAAAATGACTATCTATAGGAAAGAATCTGCCCCAACCCCATTTGGAGGACTATATATATGGAAAGTCCACACGGTGAGCAAGACAGGGGTGGTTTTGTTGTTGTTGTGTTTAGAACATGAAAGGCCAAGAGGCTGCAGCCCTGGTGGCTACCAGAACTGAGCTGCCAGGAGTTGGAGAGGGGTTCGGGCTCCTATCACACAGGCGACACAGAAGCCCGAGCCAGGCACAGTGACCCTCCCCTGTCCCCAGCAGGGTGGGCCACCCTCCTCAGGCTCCTGCTCTTCCGGCAGCACTCTAAACCCTCCTTTCTCTTGCCCTCCCTCACCTTCTTCGGGTCACAAACATATCCTCGGAGATGTGCAAATTGGAGAAAATAGTCCTGGTGGGAAAAACCAGAAAGCTGGCACGTAGAGCCAGGCAACTGGGCTACCATTAAACACTGTCCCCCTAAAATCATATGTTGAAGTCCCAACCCCCAAGGTGATGGCAGTAGACAGAGCTGGGGATCGGTGTGAGAAGAGGTCGTGAGGAGGTGGTCTTGTGTTGGGATTAGCGTCTTTATAAACAGAGACCAGAGAACTGCTTTCTCTGGGCATGTGTGCCCTGAGAGCACAGCAACAGCTGGTCATCTGCCATCCAGGACGAGAGCCCTCATCAGGAACCAACCATGCCACACCCTGGGCTCCGACTTCCAGGCCCCAGAACTGTGGGAGAGAAATGCCTGCTATTTAAGTTCCAACCCAGGCTGTGGTGCTAAGATACCACCATCACTCAGCTGGGGAACCAGGATATTGAACAAAGTCTATGGATTCCAGGCCTAAGTTCTTCACAACAGTATGTTGCTACTTTTTGAGAAGCAATGAATTAGGACAGTCAATATATTTTAATGACAGTACATTTTTGCTTTCAAAGCTACATACAAAATTTGTTTTGCATGGCTGGATATAAGCTGAATGAATATGAATTTTGAAATTAACATATCAATAATCAGAACAGATCTCCTTTTAAAACGGCATGACTATGATTTCTGCAAAAGCTCCTTTATGTTCTCTTCAACTGGGAAAGTGGACATTTTCAAAGGGTTAACATAATAACAAAGTTAAGGCAGACAAAATTCTCTGCAATATTAAACATTTTGAAATAAAAGCATAGTACTTTTAAAACAGCTTTATTGAGATATAATGTACATACTGTTGTAGCACTTTTAAAATCTTTGTCTTTGTTTTGAGATAAAATTGATAAATTGCTTACCATCATAATCATTGTTTTAATTAAAAAACATTACTCATGAAAATTCAAACAGTGTCATCGAATCTACACCTACCAGTAAATCTACTAATCTTTAAAACATGCTGGCCGAAGAATGCTCTCTCAGCATCACGGAAGGAAAACGCTCTTCTTCTAAGTTCACACTGCAGATTCCAGCGGAGGACTACGCCAGCCCCTGGGAAGCAACGCGTGCTTTTCTTCCTTGGGCTTAATTTACGTGCTTGCTTCTTATTTTGTGTAGGTTTGATGATTTTGCTGAACTGCAGTTGCTGAACTGGCCTGTTGTGGTCAAACACCAGGGAAGGAACAAGGGCTTGGAATCCAAATCAGATTTTGATTGCCAGGTGCTGGGGTATGACCAAAGACCACGGTCTGAGGTTCTTCATTTTCCACCTGTTACTCACGCTCTTCATTATCTCCATCCTCTATGATGAAAGCAAGGCAGTCCTTGGCCAAGGACTAGGTGCTGTGCCTCCGCACGCCTGGCCTGGGTGCTGACCTGTTCTGACTCATGCCCCCGGTGACCCTCAATGGCATGGGGAAAAAGGAGCGTCAGCAGCAGCCACAGTTGTGGCAGCTGGTGTTCAAAAACCTCAACAGCACCATCTAGAACTTAAGCTGTGACTATATAATATTATTTTTATTTCTTTTATAGTAATGTTCATTTTTTTAATGTGGTGGTTTAGGTGATAATCTAGTGTGCCCTGGAGTTTGAAAATGCATCTACCAGATGACTCACTGTGGTTCTTCAAAATCTGTATTAGTGGTGTGTACCCAAGATTCCCGAATGGCAAATTATGGAGGGGAATTCAGAACACTGGCATTGTCTCTCAGTCGTGTGGCACCAGTGACCCTCCAGTCCAGGTTCAAACAGGATGTCCAACACCTGCCTTGAAGCCAATGTATGCAGGGCTGAACTCTCCTGGAGGAGTCCACAGTGAATGTCGTAGGGGGACACAATGACAGAAAACAATCAAGACAACTAAGAGGAGGTTCCCCAATAGCTGACATTCTTCTGAAAAATTTCTGAGTGCAGGAGGTGGGGAGTGGTTTGCCAAGTCGTCGATGCATTCGCTTGGTCATCCACTCTTGGTTACTCACGGAATATCTACTAAGGGCCAGGCGTTGACTAAGCCAGCTGCTGTGGCTCAGAGATGATTGTGCCGGGCTCTTACAGGAGCCAATGGTGCCACCTGGCACACTTCACCACCCACTGGACCTCAGGATCTACTGAGCACAGACCCAGTTGTTTTGCTGAGGCCCTCCAGGTCCCCAGCCCCTGATGTTCCTGCTGGTGGTGGCAGGTCTGGGGCAGTCATGAGGATGCAAGAGCACATCCCAGACTTCTAAGAGGCAAGTCCCCTCTATTCTTCAGATAACTTCCTGGATGTATTTTGCAGGAAATCTTCTAGGCCTCTTCCAATGGCCTAGAATATGGTTTAAAGAATTATGTCACCATTCCACTTCTAACCTCCATGATGAAATTCCAGAACTGCCCTCTGCCCACTAGGTGAAGGCAGAACCACACTTACAAGGAAAAGGAAGAACCATAAGCCAAGTCTGAGAAACAGTTTTGCAATTTCAAGGTGGTCTCTATGAACCCTGTTGTGGACTGAATGGTATCACCTCCAAAATGTCTATGTTGAAGTTCTAAACCCAGTACCTCAGAAAGTGATGGAGTCTTCACCTTCAAAAGGTGATAAAATAAGGCCATTGTGGTGAACCCTAATCAATCTGCCTGGTAGCATTACAAGAAGAGAAGATTTGGACATACAAAGTGACATCAGAGGAGAGACCATGTGAAGACACAATACGGTGTCATCTACAAGAAAGAAGGCTCAGAAGAAACCAACCTGCCTGGACCCTGATCCTGAACTTCCAGGCACCAGGCATAGAAGGAAATAAGTTTTTGTTGGTTAACACCAAGTCTGTGGTGTGTGTCGCTGCACCCCAATAAACTAAAACACTCTCCAACTGAAGAGGTCACAATATAAAAGGTGTCCATCTTGAACCACACGTCTTCTTAGGCCAGGGCTCACAGAAACACTGCTTCCTATCTGTAGTTTAAGGTTTTCAAGGAAAAATCTCTGGAAGAAAACAACCAGACAGAAATGCAGTGGAGGCTCCAGTCCTCCCACTTAGGCCCAGCCGCCAGCTTCAGAGGATTATCGGTGCACCAGGCCTCATCACCCATCTGACGAAATTCACATCCTGCCATCATCCCAAACCAAGCCACAACAGCTCATTCACATACCCAAAGGCACAAACCAGCACTGATGTTGATAAAGTAAGGCAAGCAACTCTAGGACAACGATTGAACTCCCCTTTCCAAAGGCCACATCTTTGGCAACCATCAGGAATGAGGCTTTTTTTTTTTTTTTTAACTACACCAAGAGAAAACATCATGAACAGAAAGTATGCCAGCAGTAACTATGTTTACTCTTACGGCAGAACCCGGTTTCCTCTTAGATGGTCGCATGCAGGTCTGCTGGCCGGCTTCCAACTGGGAAAGTCACCATGTATCCTTGCAGAAAATATCCACAGTAGTTTCTTCCTTGGAAAAAATAATGACAAACCCTGAATCATGTTTCCTAAGATTTTCAAATAATGATGCTGATTTGCTAATTTATGTGAAAATTCCATGGAAATAAAATAAGCAACTGAAGATTTAACCTATTTCCACTGGAGCAACCGAGGGGAGCAAGAGGAGGCGGGAGCAGCTCTGTCACTCTGCCTTAATTTCTTCAGCTAGTCGGAAACCCGTGTCTGCAACTGGTGATTCTGAACCAGCAGCAGGGAGATGCCATGCTGGGCCCTCCCCGGGGAACATCCTTTCTCAATTCTTCCTTCCAGTCAGTGTTGAAGAACTCTTAAACCTTGAAACCTTTGCTCACAAAGCTTCTAGCATCTTCCCTCTCGCCACCAATGCTGAAATCCTTCTTGTGCCTCTGAACTTGCTGAACCCTTGCTCTTGCTCTGCACATTGGAGAATGAAGACAAGCGGGCTTCATAAAACACTGTGGAATGAAGACTTAGGAAGAGGGCTCATGGGTCCCATGAAAAGACTCTGGTGACAGACAGCTCGGGACTCCTTCCTCACTTCTAGAAAGAGTGCAGTTCACAGGAAGAGGAAGGGGTGAGTGCATCCTCACTAGCCTGTAGAGAGTTGGGGACACACAGCCCATGCCCGGAAGACGAAGAGGGGTTCAGGATAAAAAAGGCAGGCTGCAGTGGCCTTCTCATGGTGAGGACTCACGGGATGTCCCTATCCAGTGCCTTTCCATCTTGGAGTGGGGGGTGGGGAATCCTGCTGGGGAGAGTGGCAATAATGTCACCTAAAGATGTTCAAGGTCTTGGGAACAAAAGGCTCTGTTAGCATTAGGCCATGATACCCTTTAGGGTTTGGACACAGTCAAGGATCCGGGATGGTCCCCGAGCGAGCCAGCAGCACAGGCAGAATTGGCCCTACCTGGGATCTACTGAAGTAGATGTGCTTTTTACAGGATCCCCAGGTGACTGGCTCTCTTGCACAGTGAGGTCTGAGAAGCTGTTGGCGGGTAGAAGGGCAGGAAGAACATGCCAACTGTTACCATCTGATTGTGAAGTGACACCATGTGATAAGAACACAGAAATGCCTTGGATTAACTTCTGGACCAACGATTCTCCTTAGGAAGCTTGCCAGATGCCACAAACAGCTCCCTGGTTTACAGGATTTCTTCCAATGTTTACCGGGTTGCCAAGGGCATCAGAATCAACTGGAATTTCATCAATGTTTAATGTGAGTGCAACCACTCCTATACAGACTCCATTCTTGATTGAATTATTCCATTAGATTGCTGGCTAGAGAAAAGAAATTACACACACACCCGGCTGTAATTATTGAAGGCTGAATACACCTATCCATCATAAAAGTGAAGAGGATGACTTGATTATATTTTAACTGACTTACATTACCAATAAAGCAATAAACTTATTTCCCCCCATGAGCAATTTTAGTGGCTGACTGTATTTCCAGCATTTTCCTCTAGAGATGAATTTTACGGATTTCACATGACTTCAATTTTAATCCACCCCATTTCCACGAGTTTTTTTTTTTCCCTGAGATTTTTTTGAGAGAAGGATTTTCTGAGAGAAGATTGCAACACAACTGCCTTATTCTGAACTTCAGACCACCTTCCTAAAACAGAACACAGGGAGACGAGATTCCCTTCCAGATCAGACTCGATACAGCTCTGAAAGCAGGCAGAACAGGAGTGTGAAAAAAATTATTAGAAGCACAAGGAACAGATGACACCTTTGTAGCAGCAGCAACTCTGTCATGGCCAACGGGTTCTCAAACTACACCTAGCAGCCTCAGATGAATGACCCTGTCCCCAGCGGACTGAGAGTGGACCCTGATGGGAGTGGGGAGCAACCACAGAAAGGGCTTCGGTGGTCTCTGCCCCACTGACACTTGTCAATTTTCTCTCAAAAGTTAGAACTAAGGGGTAAAAGGGAAGAAGATGACTCTCAGTGTCTGGAGCATGATGCCACATGATTTATAGCCCATAAAATCATGGAAAGTCACGCCACTTCCTGATAGCATGCAGCTCCGGCTGGCCACCGAAGCACTTTCTTCTGACTAATTCATTCCATGCTGTAGCTTTCCATGGCTGACTCACAATTCTATCCTACTTTTCTCATTTCCTGAAATGATTCTGATGAAGGTTATTCCACATAAAAAAGGGAATGATATATAAAACCCAGAAACTAGGTACAATTTTTAAATCTTTTTTTTTTTTAATTTTTTATTGTTGGCTGTTCAAAACATTACATAGTTCTTGATATATCATACTTCACACTTTGATTCAAGTGGGTTATGAGCTCCCATTTTTACCCCATATACAGATTGCAGAATCACATCAGTTACACATCCATTGATTTACATATTGCCATACTAGTGTCTGTTGTATTCTGCTGCCTTTCCTATCCTCTACTATCCCCCCTCCCCTCCCCTCCCCTCCCTAGAGTACATACAATTTTTAAATCTTAACTCTAAGTCCCAAATAAACACTTGGCCATAAATTCATGAGCTGAATCGACTCTCCTGGGTTCTGAAGGACTCACACCTTCCAGGCCACCAGCCTGTGAGACATGGTGCTGGGCTCATGGTCAACACCTCCGAGTCTCCTCGGCTTATAACAAATGAGTGGAAAGCAGGAATCTTTTCATACCAAAAAGGTCTGGAATGGAGAAGCACAATGGGAGATGGTGCTTCAAATGCAAAGGGGAGGCTGCCCCGCGCCCGCTCCCCGGCTCCGTGAGACGGCTGGGCATCTGCTCTAGTTAACGGGATATTTCAATAGTCGTCACTGATTTTTTAACATTATTACCAAAAGGAACATGAAGTACTCCATTTGTTTGTGCTCTAAAGAAGATAAATGTTTTAAATTACTTGTGATTTCTTTCTAAAAAATTTCTAAGAAACAATGCACAATTTTTTAGCTGGAGCTTACAGGAAGACAGTGAATAAGCGACCTTCTTCCCAGTTACTTTTCACATTCTTCTTTTTTTGAGACTAATAATTTTTTTTCTACTTACCATTATGAAAAGTATGTGTTCTTATATAAAAATGTCAAAAACATTTTGATTGGGCCATCATGTTCACCTAAAAATCATTATTTTATTAGACTCACTCAGAGTTTTTACATACCTGCTAATGAATATTTTCTAGAAATCTTTTTTTCAAACAGTTATGTGCAGGTGCTGAAAGTTAGGTTTCAGGTGCCCAAACACTCGTGCCTTAGCGAACTGTGGGGCAAGGGTCAGTGATGGCTGCTAAAGCCAAGCAGGGGAAAGGCTGAGGGGAACTTTACAAGCTGGACCAGACTGACCACACCAACCGGGGATGGCTCCATCTTAACATCACCAAAGGAGAGACAGCCATCATTCTGTCCTCCTGATGCACAGCAATGGCCATTACAAGACATCGCGGGAGAAGCAGCCTTGTCCAAACTAAAATGAAACGAACAAGAAATGCTCATTCTAACTATGACTTGACAATGAACAGAGGGGACAGAAGAAGGTGCTAAACAATGCCAAGGGTGTGACTGCTGTTTCCAGACAGTGGGGCCCTTCCATAGACAAATGAGATGGGTGGATTCATATGCAAATGACTGAGGATGAAGACCGCAAACATGAAGAGGCAGAAGAAAGAGATTAACTCAAGGCCATGGGTGATCTTATCTGGATGCTAACTCACACATGCTCACTAAAAAGATTCCCTTGAGGACTGGGGTTGAGGCTCAGTGCTGGAGCACTTGCCTAGCATGTGTGAGGCACTGGGTTCGATTCTCAGCACTGCATATAAGTAAATGAATAAATAAAGGTCCATTACATCTAAAAAATATCAAAAAACAAACAAAAAAAGATACCCATGAGCCCACTGGGGAAACAGGAACACAGAAGGATATCTGATGTGCTTTTAAGAAAGCACTTCCACTTATTTTATTTTTATTAAGAATCCATACCTCTTAGTGATGCATGGAGCATGCTTACAACAACCCTGCGGTGTGAGGGTGGCAGGGTCTGCGTGGGTGATCGTTGAGACTGGATGATGAGCTAAGCACCTGGGGTTCAGGAGAATGTCCTCCCTGCCTGTGTGCATACAGAAACCTCCATAATAAGGTTATTTAAAAACAGAATGGCAAAAAAAAAAAAAAAAGGAACAAAGATGTGGTAAGGGACTTAAAATAAGGTCACTATCCATACTAATTCTAAATAGAAGTGATATAACTTGGTTTTCACAATAAAATGTATAATTCAAATTACATTCAACCTATGGAATATATAATTTGATTTTTAACAATTTTTTCAAGAGAAAGGTCTAAAATTGTGCAAACAGCATTCTCTTGGGAATAATTTCTTCATACAATCATGTAATATAGTCAGTAGTAAAAATATTCAGATCATTTTAATCATTGTACTTCAATCAGCAGGGGAAATACTTTGGATAATTTCCAAAAGGCTAGGAAAACATAAGTTGGAAACACCTTGTGTGCCTTTCAGGTGAAGACCAAGGATCCCAGAATTGCTTGTCTATGGTCTAGGATATGTTTCTTACGTCTCAAGTCCATCAGGCTACCTGGAAGGTGTGCGGGCCGTGCTGGGAAGGGTGCTCACACAGCCTGCTGAGAAGACATGTGGAAGCATTTGTGGTTCTCTAGGCTGAGAAGACCATGCCAGAACCACTGACTAAGGTACACACCCACCTGCCCAGGTGTGCTCCTTGGCTGCCTCACACCTGGGTGGCTCACTCCAGCCCCCTGTTCCAGAAGCACTAGCTCACAACTCCTAGCGCCACCTATGGAGGTGTGGAGGTGGCAGCCTGAGTGCCGATCCTGTGACTGCTCAAGTTGGGGGATGAGTCAAGGGGATGGCCAGTGAGAGCCCAACCCAAGTTTCAAAATCCCAGCAGGCAGCTTTTACTGTCACCAAGGACCTTCTGCCAAGCCTGGGGAGATGCTCGGCTGAATGGCATACTTGGATGCACATTAGCAAGTATCATGCTGTGGCTTTTTTAATTTTGAGGTAATTTTTTAAAATAGTAAACATGAGAGCAACTTTCACATTTAACATAGTTGAAACCCAAGAGAGCCAGTGTTCATTTTTCACAGAAGACGATGTTGGTAGACTAAGCAGCAACTAGTGATGACAACGACGGAGACAATGGAGAAAAGTCGCTACCATAAGCTGACAGCTTATCACCTCTCAGGTACCGGGTCAAGCACTCCACGTACATTCTCTTATTGAATACCCAAACCACCAGACGGGTGTTGTTTCTGTTTTACAAAGAGGATTGAGGTCTGTATGTGTTGCTTAATTCTCTTGGATGTTTGACTTGGAATCAGAATTTGAGGCAAAGCTACAGTGAAACTGTAACCAGCCTAACACGAATTCTTAAAATAGTGAGGAATGATTCATCAACCCCTTGACAAACCATGTGGACAGGTTCAAGCTGTCGATGAGGTGCCTGTGGCCCCATGTATTACTGGTGAAACAAATGCTGCTGTCAACCCACAAGACCTTTGGCTTCTCTGTGGAAGATACTCCAGAGGTGAGAAACTCCCAGGGCAAAGGCTGCCTCAGACGCCCATTCCCATTACCCAGTGCAGCAGCCCTGCACTAACACATGTGCTACAAAGAGGAAAAGACCGAGAGGTCTGCCAGGCAGCCAGCTTCTCCAGGTGTGTGGACCTTCTACCCACACCAATTCCACCTGCAGCAAAGCACTGTGGCTTAGATTCCGATGAGGGACCAGCTGGATAGTCAGGAAAAGGCACCGTAAGAACCATTAAGAAAGGAAATGATCAAGAACCACATCTACATCTCTACAGGATGACATTTTAGGACGCTGATCCCAAAATGGCCAAACATTACATTTCTAGTGACTAAGGTTATATGCCCTTCATCTGCTTAGAAAACCTGGCTATCCAAAACAGCCTGATGCATTTCCTAAGGATTCTGAATAGTAGAGAAGTTTTACTCTGGTTCCCTAAGAACTGTACAGCTTCAAAAGGACACTGCTCTGTGAGTGTGAAGTCCTGGTCTCTACCCGTGGCCTTGTCGGCTGTGTGCTGCACTGGACAGGACACCGCACTTCCTGCATTTCAGTCTTGTCTGTGGCAGGATCAGTGCTAAGGGCTCCAACACTCAGGAAAAAAAAAAAATCAAATCGTGTACAATGTGATTCAGCTTATATAACTGAACCACGTGTGGGAAATCAAAGGCTAATGGAGCATTATCAAAATGTTTCACCTGAATACTAAAAATAGGCTTTCCAGCAATCACAGCAATGATACAAATCATAAATTGCTGTTCATTGCAGCTGCATGAAGTTCCCCATTAGGGTCACTGGAAATTGTGAGAATGCAAAGATGGATAAATATGGTCTGCTTATTCCAGGAATAATTGGAAAATTCAGAACAAGGCCAGGATTTGCAGGGGGGTGGGGAGAAATGAAGTAGTGTCAGGAAGTTTCACATGATCTGTGTTTGATTCACAGCTCAGGATTCTTCCTGTCAGAAGAGCTCCCATCAAACCACCTTGCTGTGGGCAAAGGCTAGCATGCTCAGGAGTGAGTTCAGCAAGCAAGTGCAGCCCAGCAAGGAGCCCACAATGAATCTTATCTCCATGAGTCCTAACTCCTAGGAGGCCACCAAAGCAGCTCTTTAACTTTCAGGGGCAAGAAGATAAAGAAAAGACCTCCTTTGTAAGGTACACAATGCTCTCCCTGCTAATAAATGTCTGAGAAGCCTAATGCTTTAAATGCCAGGCTCTGAAGTATCCCTTTGTTCCCAGTGGATTAAGTCAGTGGAGGTATCTGGAACTGGATCCAAGAGAAGGTCCTGACATTCTTCTGAATGGAGCTCACTTTTTCCAGTTTATTACACAGGCTCTGCCTGATAAGGACTCCAAGTGAAGTTCAACCTACACTTTGCAGTTTACAAGGTCCCTTCACATGTACTAACTCATTATGTTTCCCCAAATCCTTGGAAGAATATGAGAAAGGCATTCCTGTCCTGATCTTGGCAAAAATGGGGTGGGGTGGGGGGGTTCCCAGATTACTCGCGCAGGGCCGTGGAGCTTATCCCGTGGAGCTGACGTTCCTGTTCACCTTCTCAGACTGTTACCCAGGATGGCTGCACTCAAATATTTTGCCCTGAAAACATTACTTAAAGAGAACAGTGAGTCAATGCAGGTCTCAGGCTCTGAAGTGAGAAAGGTTCAGACCAGTAAGAAAACTTTTCCCCCCAAGAAGTCAATGTCTAGGCATTTCTGAGTACCCCAAGAAAAACCCAGAATCTGCTAAGCCAGTACTAGTCCTTCAAGAAGTTCACAAGTCCCCACCCTAACATCCTGGGTTGGTCTGAAGATGCGGCTGGCCCCAGGCTCACACTGGCACAGACATAGCTGCCCACGACAGTGCCCACACGGGGGCTGGGGGGGTTCTGTGAAAAGGCTAATTTTAAAGCTCTGACCTGCTCCACACAGGAGATTCTCTTACTCTGTTTCTAGAGGCTAAGGCAAAATATCAGGCTACTGGAGGCCAAGGGCATGGCACCAGGAAGGGCCTCGCTCTGCGGTCACCTGTGGAGGAAAGTGGAAGGGCAGATGGTGCAGGAGGAAGGGACAAAGCAGGAGGGGTGGCCTTGCTTTATCACCCGCTCTTCTTCCTTCTAGCAACTATCCAGTCCTTCAAGGATCAACCTCATCCTGGAGGAAAAGGCATCAACTCCTCACAACTAAATCACCTCTTCAAAGCTCCCATCTCCTCCCAACAGCATGACACCGTGAATGGAATTTCAATGAATCCTGACAGGGACAAACCACATCCAAAATAGCAGCAGGGTATTCCTTTATCAGTGCTCCATCTTTTACGTCTAGAACAAAGAGGTAAAAGAGAATCAGAATAAAAATCATGGAAGAAGGACAGAACAAACAGTGGCCACCCATAGACGAGCTGACTTGTGGGGCATCGGCTTCCTGGAAAACATCTTTACAAAAGGAGAATTGTCGTAACACTCTGTCTGATGAAACCAGGGTTCATAATGGAAACTGTTTTGCAATTCTTTAGTACTTTCCAACACTTAATATAATAATTTTGAATGTACTGAAGAAAATTTGGTTGAAGTGACACCAAAAAGAAAATAATGTGTTAAAAATCGTAAATATCAACGTGATGTTATCCAAACACAAGGACAGCACATCTGTTCAGAGGGAGCCAGATGAACTCCCGCTCAAATCACGGAACAAGAAAGAGCCGAGCCCAGAGAGCCGCCACTCTGCCGCTCAAAACCAACGTGCCCAAATCACAATCGCTGTAAATGGGGCATAACCTGCCAATCTACGTGGTTTTCTCCAGCACCAGGATACTTTTTTTTCCTCGAAAGTGGTTACTTTAAAACTTTTATTTTTAGAACAAAGAAAAGTGATACCAAAGTGTTTTTATAAGCCACGGTCAGACTGTTTTTGAGGCCAGCAACAGTGATCTGCCTGCATCTCCCATTTATGTTAAATTCCACTCTAACGCTCTCTCCATAAACACTTGAATTAGTCTCATCTTCCTCCCGGAGTTAAGAAATGTGGCAAGTTTTACACAGCCGACTTGAACACCTGAGAGCAAAACTGTGAGAACTAGCACTTTTTGGAAAGTGTTCATACTTTCTCAGATCATTATATACAAAAGTTAATTCCTTGGTCAATGGCTCTTAAAAAGAAGAGAGGCTAAATGTGAATCCACACAGTGACAACGCCAATAAAACTTGGATCTTAACTCCAAATGTCCTCTCAATACTGGCCCCTTGTTAAGGGACCACAGTTGTCCCACCCTTCAGAACACCCAAAGCACATAGGGCTGGCTCCCCTGGCTGCATTTTCCCGTAGGTGTCTGGCATTCGGGATTTGGGGATTCAGGGATCCTTAAAATCGAGATCCTAATCCTTCCAATTCGGGGACTACCCAGAAAATTCCAGGCCATTTATCACGTCAGTGCCACCTTGACTACCCCTTCCCTCACGTGACTGCACCAACTGAACTGGGCACTCCCAGGGCTGCCTCACATTTTCTGTGAGGTCATGCAGAGCAAACATTTCAAGAGAAGCCACTGACCCCTCTGGGAACTCTGGCGAGGGCATGTGACATGAGCATCTACTACAGTCCTCTTGGGAACAATTTCTTTTTCTTTTTTTAATAAATTCTATTTATTCTAATCTGTTATATTTGGCAGCATAATGCCTTACAATCCATATTTACATATAGAGCACAATTTTTCATATTCAGGGACACTTTTTAAGCTACACTTTGGCTAAAAATCAATAAAGACTTCATGGAACACTCACTTGCTCTACAGGAACATCAGTTTGGATGTGTTCTTATACCCTGGAGATCCAATTATAGCCACCCCTTTGTATCCATGGGTTCTGCTTCCATGATTCAACCAGGCATGGTTGACAATAATTGGAAAACAATCTGTACTAAACATGTACAAACTTTTTTCTTATCATTATTTCCTAAACAGCAAAGTACAGCAACTATTTCCATAGCGTTACATTGTATTAGGTATTTCAAGTAATCTAGAGATGGTTCTAAGTACATGGGAGGACATGACCACTTAAGATTGACTTCTGGTTTCATTCTGTACCACCTTGGACCAGACATTTAATCTCTATGTGCTTGGTCTTTTCATCCATGAAATAGGACAATACCTGGTACTCAGCTCATGCAGCTGCTACAAGGATTCAATAAGCATAAAATGCCCACAGTGCCCAAGGCTGTCCCAGTAAGTGCACTCTGTGGGACACTCTTACCCCATGTGATCCAAGACTGTATAGATGGCACACACCATGTCACCCTGCTGCCACCAGCACACCCTAGGCAGAGCCAATTTAGAAAGCTGAACGCTTTTGTTATTCTTCATTTCTACCTTTGTCTGACGCACAGGAAGGAGGATCTCCCACATCACAATTTGTCCGTGCTTCAACATCAGGCCATGTCATCAACATCACCTCAGGTATTAGTAGCTGTGTGTCCACTGTCTTCAGGACAAACGCTGGGCAACTCTGGACAGTGAAGGCCTTGCCTTTGGAGAACTGGCATTTAAAGCAGAAAGCCAATTCTCCTCCATCAGCTACTAGAAAGAGAAGAGCACACCATGCGCTGAAGTGTGATCCTCGAGGTGGGGCCACCTCGAGTTAATGACTCAGGTTTTATCAATGTTGACACTGAAAAGTGGCTCAAACTTTCTGGAAAACCATTTGGCAACAATATTTTATAAAGGACCCATAGTCTTAGACTCTAATTCCATTTAGGGAAATTAATTCTTACGTTAAAAAAGATAAGTGTCAAACAATGTTTAAATTCATGCTGTTGAGGCCAGAAAAGTATTGGGGAAATGAAGCCAAATGGAGAGCCTGTTTTCCACCAGAGCACTGAGGGCTGGTTTACCAGTGCCAACGGCAGGGAGCACGAAAAGGCTTGCAGAACCTTCCAGAACTTCATGGAGCTCAGCTTGGCTGAAGGAAGGGCACTGGGTGGGGCAGAGAGGATCACAGAGCAGGAAATAAGTAAGAGGTGAAGCCCACGGGTGAGCAAGGCCAGATCTGGGGTGGAGGAAGAATCGAGGTGCTAGCGGCTGGAGGAAATGAGGCAGCTCTGTGACGCAGGAAGACTCTCAGGGCACCCCACAGACCTGGGCTTGAAACAGGCGAGGGGAGAACATCAAGGCCGCCAACATACCAAAGAAGAATATAAAAGTCGAGAGTCACTACCCTATAAAACCCCGGCCTGTTCACAAGAGAAAATTCAAAGTAAATTCGAAGAAAGGCAAATTGAATATGACATTCATTAATTTTTTAAAAAAAGCTTAGGAAAATCTCAGTTATAAATACACATATTTACATTTAAAATGCTGAGTTTGAAGACTTCTTTTTGTCATTTAGGAAAGTACGGCCCAAAGTGCAGTCTGTGGACAGGGCCATTCTGTCACCAGGGAAGAACAGGAAAGGAGAGAGAGTAAGCGTTTAGAACCCAGAAGGCAAGGTACCAGAACTGCTTGGTCTGTTGGGGCAAATAAAAAGGCTTGTACAGCCAGGAGTGGTGGCACAGTCCTGTAATCCCAGTGGCTCGGGAGGCTGAAGCAGGAGGATGGCGAGTTCAAAGCCAGCCTCAGCAAAAGCGAGGCACTAAGCAACTCAGTGAGACCCTGTTTCTAAATAAAATACAAAATCAGGATGGGGATATGGCTCAGTGATTGAGTGGCCCTGAGTTCAATCCCTGGTATCCGCCTCCCCCCAAAAAAAGTCTTATATGGCATATGTCCCTTTAATTCTTCTAGTAATTCATTATTATATTACATTATGTTTGTCGACTGGCAAGAGATTGGAAATTGACAGAGGAAACTGGTCTTCCTTATGGATGGTCTGAGAGGCTCGGATGGAGGGCGTCACAGGCCTGCAGCCTCTCAGGGCTGGTGGTCCAGAGAGACCTGCTCCAGCTCATGCTCAGCAGCAGCAATGTCTCTGGTCAGACCTTCACCCCCAAGTGGGGCTGCAGCTCCACAGACACCTTGATTAGGAAAGAGAGGTCAGCCTCTGGGAAAGGCCCCTTACACAGGACTACAGCCAAGGCTGGGCAGTGCTCTGTAATGATCTCCACAGGGCTGCGTGGTGCAGATCACAACAAGAGAACATTGTTCCAGGTTAGAAAACTGCCCACAGAAGAAAGGGTCCCAATGATAGCCCTCACACCTTTCCTCAACCATGGCTTTTTGTCATTTTAGAAAGGGAGTTTGAGATTAATTCAGTGACCTCTCTATGTGCTCTCTGCAAAATTTGCAACTTAAAACAAATAAATACTAGCCACAAAGTGAACCTGTTGATTCACTCAGGACCTCTTGTCATCACTGACCACCTAGGTCACCATTTGGCGGAGCTCCACGAGGGCAGGGCTCTCCGGGCTGTGCACAGTGCATGTGTGTTCCCATACTCAGCACCACATAGGCAGAGTGCTAGCCCTCCCATCTGAGGGGCACAGGACAGTGTGGGGCCTCTGCCTGCACCTCCTGTCTCCTGGAGAGCGAGGGATGGCCACAGCCACAGGAATGCTTTCCGTCTCTCAAAACCTGCCACTTCTCTGGAATGTACTAGATAACACTGTGGGGAAACAGAGATATTTCTAGCCAGCGGGAAGGGAGCACTATTTTAGAGCCATAGAGAGATGGAATGGGCTGCTGGGGACAGAGGAGGTGGCCAGGCAACCAAATGGCACAGGCTGGCAAGGTAGCCCAGTGCAAGAGGGCTTCTGGATCTATGACTTCCAGAGTCTCTGGCCTTCTTCCTTCTCTTCCCTGCTTCTCTTCCCCCTCCCTGCGCACACACACATTGCTACCTCCTGAGACGTGGAGCGAGATCTGGTCTATAGTAGCACAAGGGACCAATGATGCTCAAACCCCACCTGCCGGGGGTCAGGGAGGAGAGGCCAGACCACGCTAAGCAGTCTTATTCCAGTGTTCTTTGACTTGACTTTGGCTTTAAGCTAAAAATCTGACAGATGGGATTGCTTTACCTTCCACCCACCAACCTCCCAAATCTCACTATGGTTCTATGTATTTTAGCAATTTGAAACTCTTGTGTAGACACAAACCAAACAACCCAAAAAAGAAACAGATAACTGCCACTAAAACTGAACTCAACTCTTAGGAGGTCGAGAACACAATCTCTAAGGGGAACCCTTAGTTAGAAAAAGGCAATTGTAGCTGTTCAGGATAATCTTGTCAACTCTGAGACTTAGAATTTAGTCTAGCTACTAGACTAAAATGCTTAGGGATATCTTTATAAAGATATCCTACAACCAAAGAATCTCTAACAAAATGCACTTCACTGGAATTTCTACTTATTGCTCATGTAACATAAGAGGAAGGGGAGCCACCTGCCTCCTTCTGCCATTTATATTCCAGAGTTCATTCTGCTACGTGGACTGAAGATAATCCAGTGAAATGGCCCATGCATCTGATCTGCCAGTCTCGTCGTCAGGACCAGATTCCTCCTCCTGGACTCAGGAGGCAGTTGGCAGGTCTGGGTGGTGATGCACTCCAAGAGGCTTCTGCTGGGCGGCAAGCCTCCACCAGGACCCTCAGCTGCAGCTTTGAAAGTGCGCCACGTCCCACCAGAAGTGTTCATAGGCACACTTCAAACCTCCTGCCACTGGGCTCAGCCAGCTGCTGACACGGGGCCTGTGCACGATCAGCTCCCTGCAATCACATTCAGCCTTGAGATCTACACTTCTGTGCGATCATATCAAAAAGGTAAACTGGGGACAGTCTGTCCTTGACGCAGTTCCTCCCCCAGCCCCACACAGCCACCAGAGGGCTTGCTGTTTAATAGACGGGCGGTTAGAACTTGACCTCAAATGTGTTGAATTCATCTTTAACTGTGAGATTCTTTTCCATCTTCGCATGAAGTGAAGGGCTAACTTCGAGTGTAGAAGTGTTTGCTGGTGAGAGATGGCATCAAAGCTGGGAGGCCCAGGTGTGCTGGTGCCCCCTTAGTCACCTAAGGTCTGCGGCAACCACTGAGCTGCTGAGATGAGTGGACGCAGGAAGTGTGGTCAGGCATTTATAAAAGGGCTCTCTGAGCAGAAAGGACCCTTCCTCTCAGAGCCACTGCACTCACAGAAGCCTGGGGCAGGACCACAGCCCAGGGTGCATCCCTGCTGCCTTTCCAGGACTCCAAGAGGGCCCAAAGCCATTTCCAGTCTGATTTTATCCATCCCCCTTTCCTCAGTGTACCTCCTCTCTTGTGGATCCTTCCTGTGTCTGTTTTCCAACAGTCTCCAGTGGTGTGATTTAGTCGCATTACGGGTGTCTGTGGTCTGGAGGGAGAAGTGCTACAGCATTGTCCCTGTGGGGAAATGCCTCCCCAGCATCAGACGGTGGGTCTGCAGACTTTCTAGAATACAACTTATTTGTGAAGTTGGGAGTAACGCTGTGAAGCAACTATCATATAGGAAGACTGGGCTTCAAGAAAAAGGTTGTTGCTGGGCACAGTGGCGCACATCTGTAATCCCAGTGGCTCGGGAGGTTGAAACAGGAGGATCGTGAGTTCAAAGCCAGCCTCAGCAACGGCAAGGCACTAAGCAACTCAGTGAGACCCCGTCTCTAAAGAAAATAAAAAATAGGGCTGGGGATATGGCTCAGTGGGCAAGTGCCCCTGAGTTCAATCCTCAGTACAAAAAGAAAAGAAAAGAAACAGATTGTTTCCTTTACATTATTTTAAATAATTTAATATACTACTAAATAACCAATGCCTATTTGTGGCGATTCTTTACACCCTACTACATTCTAGACTGGAAACCTACTTACGACTGATGCCATGGAAGAGCTCCCCAGCCCAGGGGGAGGCAGGGGCCTCTCCTCTCCCCTTGCCCTCAGTCATGATGTCTCTGAGGCGGGAAGCCCCGTGGTAGAGCTCTGGACGGAGCACTGAGAGGTGGGTGGAGGGCACCTGGGGTGAAAAGGGAAGAAAATGAAGGGGGAAGCTAGCAGGTGAGGCACAAGCTATGCACCAACTGTCCCCGCACACGGTCTTCTGAAAGTTCTCATCTTGGCTGGGGTAGGTGCTATTCCCACTGTACAGAGAGAAAAGAATCTCAAAAAAGAGGATGAAGACCTTGCCCAAAGCCACCAATTAGTTCCTTCCTAGAGCTAGTCTTTGAATACAAAGCCCACCAGGCTCAGGGCATGACCCCCTGGGGTTTGGTAGAGGCCACGGGGCTGGAGGAAGCAGGGGTGAAGGTGGGGTGTGTGCTCCCACTTCTTCTCCTGGGAGCCTGGGCTGAAGCCCACTGCAGGCTGAGGGTTAGGGTCAGAGGGTGGGGCGGGGAGGGCCTACGCCCATGTCCACAGGCAGCCCAAGGCCCCAGGCCCCTATATGAATTGAGTTTTCCTAAGTGTAGTATTTGGGTTGATAGAAATTTTTTAAAAACCTGTCAATCCACCAAATCTGAAACAGTGAAAAAGGCCATTTCCTTTCCAAAAACGTAGAGTCAAAACAAAATTGTTACAGGTAAAATATGATCTGGAAAAAATAGGAGCAAATTACTGAGTAAGGGAATAATTAAAAGGAAAAAAAAGGAAGAAAGCTTTTTGGTACAAAACTCCTTCAAAAGACTAGAGTGATTTGCTTCTGTAAATAAGTGGCAAAGGTGGAAGAGGCCTGGGAAATGTGGCGATAACCCCCTAAGGACAGCATGGAAAAGACCCCTCCTGGCCTTGTGATTAGGGCTGGCCTCTGGGCCAGCACACTGCCCACGCACTCCACGCTGCCCTGCTCGAAGCTCTTCTGGGAGTCACGCCGCACACTGCCTTCATCTGTAACGTATTTTTCTGACGACACACCTCTGTCTTTTGATGATTTTGGACTGTTTTTTTTTTAAAACATTTGAAGGCAAAATATGATACGCAGAGTCCAGGGTGAACACAGAAACACTGTTATAAACCCAAATGAATCGCTCAAAACCCACATGCACTTCTCTGGCGCTGTGCTGGTGAACCTGCTCCAAACACAACTGCAAAGAGTGGCCAGCGCTTTTCAGCACAGTGCACCTGATGTGACAGTGTATAAAATGTCTTCTCAAAAAACTCCTTTTTCCTTTGTGAAAACAAAGAGGAGAACACAGGGGTGGAGGCGGGGGACAGGGCGAGGGAGGGCAGGAGAAGGGCTGGGAGTGGAGTGGAGTCAGTGATGTTCCGGGCATCGAGGAATGTCTCAAAACGAACCCCACCAGTAAATAAAACTACAGCGCACCAACGAAAACATCCAAAAATCCTTCCCACAATCACAACTCGGTGCAAACTTTAACAAAGACTCACAAAAATTAATCATGAAGATAAAGAACAAAAATAATCTCATCTCCGAGGGAAGTTGATTTACAAATGAAGGGAACAGGTTGAAATATGTCAAAACACTGTATGGTTTTCTGAAATAGTTGTTAAATTATTCTGAAAAAAATTGTCACTTAAAAATTGCTATTTTATATTTTATATTCTATAAAAATCAAACATAACATCTATTTCTTAAAAATAAGTATTATATTAAAACAAGACTGCATTTTAATTGAAGAAATCAAATTTCCATAATAACATCAAATTAGAACTATGCAGAGAATACAAATGAAAAATTTTAAGGACTTTCAGATGAATCATTGAGACAATTTACTTAATGTGATAAATTACATCAGACTGCTTTTACTTACACGCCTATCCAAGACCTGATTTAATCATCACTAACATAATTGGTGACCAAGAAAAGGCAGAGAATGATCATCCCACTTTAAGAAACGCCCTTTGTGATCACTAGGGAGACAATACGGTTGCCCCTTGGTATCCACGGGGGATGTTTCTAGGGCCCCCGAGAATTCCAAATTCCACATGTGCTCAAGTGTCCTCTATATAATGGCCTCGCTCTTACACTTCACCTATGGACATCCTCCCATAGACTTTCAATCATCTTTAGATTACTTATAATGCCTAATGCAAGGCTATATAGGTCATTATTATGTTGTATTGTTTAGGGAGAAACAACAAGAAAAAGAAGTCTGAACAGGTTTAGAATTTTATTTTTTTAATTTTTTATTTTTTTGGTACCAGGGATTGAACCCAGAGGTGCTTAAGCACTGAGCCACATCCCCAGCCCTTTTATATATATATATAATTTGTGTGTGTGTGTGTGTGTGTGTGTGTGTGTAGAGACAGGGTCTTGCTGAGTTGCTTAGTTCCTCACTAAATTGCAGAGGCTGGCTTTGAACTTGCGATCCTCCTGCGTCAGCCTCCTGAGCCACTGGGATTACAGGAGTGCACCACCGTGCCTGGCATGGGTTCAGAATTTTTTATTAGTATTTTCAGTTTGGGGATGATGGACTCCATGGGCGCGGGAGCTGTGGGCCCCGAGGTCCACTGTACCAGCTGCTCTGAGGCATCAAAGGCATTTGGCATGGTAGGTTAGGGCATCAGCAGAGTCCACCTGCACTTTATCTGGAGGACATGGGACACCTGTGGGATGAGGCATCATGAGACATCAGCAGCCAACTTCCAAGACAGGAAGATTTCACAAGACCCAGGGTGACATGACCTCAGATTAAACCTCCAGTGGAACACCAGGCCTGGGTCTGCATTCCTGCTGCCTCAGGGCCTGCTGCTTAGGAGCAGTAGGGAGAATATCCCACAGAAGGAACACGCCGGCTGGAATAGTCCACCCTGTATGTCCTCCTCCCAGTTCTGCCTCCTCAACTGGGAATAAGGGGAAATGATAGTGGAGAAAGTCTGGGGTTGCCGGGAAGCTCACTGTGAGGCTTCAGGGCTGACCCCCACTTCTGGTAGGGCAGCTCCACTTTAAATGTCAGAATTCAGTGAAATAATTCATTTTCAAAGGTATTTCAGGGCTGGGGTTGTGGCTCAGTGGCACAGCGCTTGCCTAGCACATTTAAGGTGCTGGGTTCCATCCTCAGCACCCCATAAAATTAAATAAATAAATAAAATAACTTAAAAATAATATTTTTAAAAAAGGTATTTTAATCAGAACAATGACAAAAAACAAAAATGAAAGCATTTTATAACCACTGAGCTAGACAGTCTCTAAGGTTTCTTCCAGCCTCAACATTTTTAAATCCATGGACGCAGGTTAATCTGCACTCTGCTCCTAGGCCCCAGCAAATATCAGCTGGAAATTCTGCATGCAAGACAAAATTACTCTGTCGGGTGAGGCTTTGGTCTTACCACAGTGATCCAAGGATGCTGTTTGAAAAATGGCTTGATGTAAATGGAAAGATTTTTAGCAGTGAACCACAAATTTGGGGACCAAAAGTTTCCAACTTCCTTTTTCTCTCACTTTAGCGTGGGAATGGTGACTGGGAGGGGAGCGAGAAGGACCCAGAAAGAATATGAAGTCACCAACTTGGACAGGCGAACACTGTTCGGCTCGTCTCTCCTGGCACTCCTCACTGATGGAAAATGTGCCTCAACAGAATTCCCCTGCCGACGTCCTGGTACCACGCTCACCTTGCCAAATTTCAATCCTCCTCCTGATGACAGTTTAGTGAACACTGTGAAACCAGGCCACTTGGCCCCACTACAGATATGCCCTATGCAACTTCAGATGGGTCCTCAAGACTCTGGGTCAAAACTGCACTACACATTTGTCTTCTCAGCACATTTCATACTTCTTGAAACCCCAAGTCTTTGGTCTAAGTAGAGGATCTCAACTTCTACTTGATGACTATCAAGGCCAAATAACAAGTTCACGTCTCCCCTTTTTCTGCATCTCTTCCATGTCAATGAGGAGCAACCCTCCTTCCCAGAGGAAACGCCTTCTTCCATCCCCTCAGTCTGCTTCTTCCTGCTCTCCTGGGCCTATGTCATCCTATAATCATTCCCACTTGCGATCTCCGGGATGGCTGTTTCAATGCACACCACTTCTTTAATTAGTAGAAAATTGTCAAAATTACGTGTCTCAACAACACATAAAGACAGAAAATACAAGATTAGAGATAGAGAGTAGCCATCTAAGAGACCTGTGACTATCAGGAGTCCCAGAAAGAACAGAAGAACATGGAAATGATGAGCCTCAGGAATGCAACCGAAGAGTCCTTGGGGCCAAAGCTGCTTCCTGCAGATGGAAACAGATGGCAAGGGCAACGAGCAGGAGCCCAGACCCAACATGGACACATCCATAACACATTCTAGAATGTCACAGAGAGAGCAAAACCAGTCCCTTGCAAGACAGTGCCAGTCAATGACTCCAGCCTTTTATCAGCCACAGTGGATGGCTCAGATTAAGGTCCAGTCAGCAAGGGCAGAACACGAATATACTAATATATTTTCAAGAACTTGGATAATTCAGTCCTCATTCTCTTATGGGGAGGCAGAATGGATTCATGTGAATGTAGTCCATCAATATGAAGGCATAAACCACAAAGAAGAGATGAACCTGGACATGTTAGAGTCAACTCAGGGACAGGGTGAAGGGAAGTCTCTGGTGGAGGATGCATAGCCTCGGATCTTGAGATGAGCAGTCCACAATGGACAATGTGAAAAACAGAATGTCTGCCATAATTGAGAGGATGCAACAAGCCAGCGACAATGAGAAAGCATACAATAATGAAAAAAGATAACAGAAACTCTAAGAGAAAGTAAAGTGCTGTTCAAGAAAGTCGGATCTGGTGTGAAGGGAAGCACAGCTCGACGTGGTGGGACTTTAAACAGCTGTCTCAGTGCAAAACTGGTGTGTCCACTTGCTCCCAAGTTCATCTGCAAGAGCCTCCTGGGTCGGAGGCTGGGCCTACTCAAAAGGAAGGGAATCCTAGCTACTGCCTGGCCCCACCCTGAGGAATACCGGGATAGCGCCAAGCATAAACCTACCGCTGGCTTCAGGGTTAAGAATCAACTTATGAATGAAACATGGTCAGCAGTTATAGCATAGAACATGCTAGCATCTTAATGTGACAATAAGGCAGGCAGATGTGGGATCAAGAAGACATGAGAGGAGAAGGGAGATGGAAACCAGTCGTTACATAAGCTGAGAGTATCTGCAAAATCAGTGAATTTCTGAACAAAGCTTTCTTGGTCACTCTTTATCAAATCAGGTTGCAGGATTTCTCAGAACGTATGGTCAGAATAGCCTCTCTTGACATGAGCTACCTGGCCC
Organism: Marmota monax; assembly: GCF_021218885.2. Lineage (NCBI taxonomy): Eukaryota > Metazoa > Chordata > Mammalia > Rodentia > Sciuridae > Marmota > Marmota monax. The sequence continues at coordinate 4,473,416 of NW_026695235.1, forward strand.
TCCCCCGACGTCCAAGTCTGGGTCCCCCAGAAGGCCCAGCTGGACCTCAGGGCCAAGGGCACAGGTTGCTCCACAGGAAACCAGACATAGCTCCCCCTTCTCCATTTGCAGCTGTGGCACCCAGCTTGCTAGAAACAGCAGTCCCTGCTTGGTGTCCTCCCTCCCTCTTCTCCTATCTACTGAGCCCCTGGTACATGTCCAGCACAGGAGCTGAGATGGCCTTGCTCTCAAGGTGAGCCCACTAAGAGTCACACCTATGGCCTGAGGAGGAAGCCTGGGTGAAGTGAAAGTGTTTTTTAAAAAGCATTTAACATAGAAAATCAGTGACTAGCACTTCCTCCACCAACAGACAGAGTACCTGCCACAAATCCTCTAAGTGACCCACACAGAGTAGATGGGACAGTAGTGTACTGGGGGACCACCATGAAATCTTAGAAAGTAACACACAGAGCACTAGATTTAATCCTCAGGACAACTCCCCGGGGTGGGCAGTGGGAGGAGCACAGAATTTTAATTTTACATTGTCAACCACCACTGAGAAATGGACTCCAAGACCTGGAGCAGCCCAGCTCAGCCCAGGCAGGGTGGGCACCAGAGCCAGGGCCCCCTGCTCAGGCTGAACAAGCTGCTAACTCTCATTCACTTGGAGGGAAGGAGCTCACATAGAAGTTTTGGAATTCTCCAAAACTGCTGTGCCAATTCCAAAGGCTGGAGGAGGAAAGGCCACACGTAGGAGAGTCCAAGGAACTTGTGACCCAAGTCCTGGAGCTCAGCAACTCCTTCAACCTCGAATGACCCCTAAGGTACTGCCGGTGGTAGAATTCTGATCTCTCAGCTGTCCACCTAATCCCTTCTGTTCAGGTTATCTTCCCCGGGTAAGTGCAATAACCCAGTCCTGAGCTCCTCGGCTCTCACCGGTGCTGCCCACACAGGGCCACGCCTTTTACTTGAGCTGTTCTTTCCAGTCCTGACAGTTGGGGCCTCTCCAAGGTTAGGCCTCTGTATGAAGAGGAGCCTGTGATAAGAAACAAGGAGCCCGTGGGACACCATCCAACTCAGCCACAAGTGAACTCGGGGCACGTGTCTGCTGCACATTCCAGGCTAAATGCCTTCTCCTTTCACTTTCAACCGTCACCTCTTGTGCAAGGAAGAATGGGAAATTTTGTAAAAATGGAACTAAAACCAGCCAAGAGGTACTACATTAAGAAGAAAAAAAATTATAGCAGCTTGAGAATAACACAAAGCATGGTAGAACTATGGGTACTTTGGTAAACAGATGTGAATGTTTTAAAGTTTATCTTGGGTGGAGTTTCCAGGGAATCTAGTTACTATTTAGAAAATCTACAATGTGAAATGAACATTATGATGCAAATGCATGGATAGGAGAAGCCCCAAAGACACCTAATGCATTATGCTTTCTTCTTTGGTGCAATTGCATGACTTGGTTTTTAAATGACTTGCTAACTCACTCATCTAAAACTTAACTGGTAACATAGCAAGCAAGCAACTGTACTGGAGGTAGCAGCTGGAGATATTAAGGTAGCTTCTTCATTCTAGAAGGTTAGAGGTCAGCAGAAGAGTTCACCTCTACTGAGAAAGGCCCATCTGAGGCCAGAGGGGTCAGCTCTGCGCAGAAGGTGAGAGAGGAGGCCCAGGAGGAGCCCATATTTCTATCATTCCGCACTCTGTGATCTGGGGACCCCAAGAAGTCCAGCATCCCTGCTTGACGAGCTCTGTCAAGAAACAGGACAGAGTCGTGAGCAGAGCCGAATGAAAGACCTTATTTGCTAAGGCAAGGATTTTGAACATAGACTGAAATCATGGTCAGATTTGAGATCTACAAATTTTAGCCAAATACATGGGGCTGAGAAAGAGGTGCCCATGTATCTCCTCTGGCACAAATGACTGACTCAGTGGGTGAAAGAGGGCAAAAGAGGCACAGCAAGTGCAGGGTTTGGACACACAGCCTGCAATGCCTGGAGTCGGCAGAGAGGCAGGGACATCCTCCCCGACAGGACAAGGACCCCAAGTCAGGGAAAGGTTGAGATGTGTTATGGAAATGTAAAATTCTACCCTCCACACTACCTTCCTGCACCACTGACTGCTTACAGGTCATGATCTCTTTCCACACCCCAAAAATAAATAACCTGAATAAGCAACTGAGGAAACCACGCTGGGCTCCATGTTAAATGTGAAGGACGGGAACAATCCGAGAAATAAATACTCACCTATCCCACTGGGAACTAAGGTGGCATACTAAAGTGAGAACCTTCAGGAAGAGAAGGGATGGAAGAAAATGTCAGGATTGTCTTGTAGGAGGAAATGGGTCTCTAGCTGTGAGCAGTGATCAGCCAGACACCTTAGAGATCTGAGACAGGCCAAACGACAAGCACTCGGCTCTCTATTGGGCCTGCTGTCTACCAGGCACATGGCATGTGGCTGTTCCCAGATGGCAGGTCAGTGGACAGAACAGGTCCTGTCCAGGGTCAAGTGCTGGTGCCTGCTCTGGTCTCAGTGGCCCCACTCTGAGCCTCGGGGAGATGGGCCTGTCCAGAGAGAAGGCTTTGGAGACAGCCTCACAAAGAACCTTTCCTAAGGGTTGGAAAGAAATTTCTTGAATCCACCGGTCCTCATTTTGAGATGACAAGATTTCTATTTGGGCCTGGAGCAACTTCCCAGGAACCCCAGGCATGTTACAAAGTGCCACTGAAGTCGTCTGATGCCTTTGAATCCTGTGCTTTTGAGAAAGATCCTCTGGTTATCCTAATGTTCACACAGACGCGTGACAGAAACAGAGCTGGGCTTCCCATCCCAATTCCAACTCTAACAAGCTGGATGACCCAGGCAAGGTCACAGCTGAAGAATAACAATAAAAATAGTAAGCCAACAACAACAACAAAATAAGTGTTTGTATTTAATGATTCTCAATGTAGGTCCCTCAGAGATTTTAGGCTGGCTATTTGAGATCCACATGGGGGGGTTTGTTAAAATGCGGTGTAAAAGAAACCTGAGTCCAGCCAGGTGCAGGGATGTATGCTTACGATCCCAGTGACTCAGGAGGCTGAGGCAGGAGGATCAAGGCTAGGCTCGGCAAATCAGCAAGGCCCTTAGCAATTTATTGAGACATTGTCTCAAAATAAAAATGGCTGGGGATGTGGCTCAGCGATTAAGCATCCCTGGGTTCAATCCCCAGTACCCTACTCAGAAAAACAAAAAATAAAACCAAGATACAGAGTCCAGACCTTTAACCTTGAATCTGGGGTAGGAGCAGGCATCTGAATCTTGAATAAGGCTGGAAGTGAGTCTGATAAACAAGCAGATTAGGGACCACTGGATTAAATGATTACTAAAGCTCCCTTGAGCTGTGACTCTCTGCATATATTTAACAAATGCTCATGACCAAGTCAGTAGCCACACCCTGGAACCTAACATAGTGTAGTTACTCAGACATTACTTGTGCTTGCTGTTAATAACTCTTACTTGACAAAACACAGAAGAAAACGAATTAGTCAGGGGTCCTAAAATAGACCCTCTGTCTTCATTTCCCTGCAGTGAATTTTCAAAAACTAAAACGTGTCAACCACATCCCTGAGCTCAGAAGAAGAGGCAACCTGTTGGCAGGTCCAGGGCCATGAGCGCTACTTCCACTGGGGCCCCTGGTTTACCACTATGACCCCAAGAAAAAGAATTTTTCAGCTTCTTCTTTCAGATTGTCCTTCCACTCTGCCAAACAGAAATAGCCACCACCAACCTGCCTCCTAGGGCTGCTAAGAATTCACATGAAATTGGCTATCACTCTGTCTCCTGCTAACACCAGATGTCAGGGTCCAGAGCGGTAAGAGTCATGCCGCATCACTGTCAGAATCAGACAGAGTGTCTGTACCATAATTACCTCAACAGCTCAAAATAAGATAGAACCTGACCAAGGACTCCCAAGGAGGTGGGCTGTGTGTTCTGCTCTCAAGAGAAAGGCAAGTCAGGCTTTGCGCACATGTGCTGGAAGACGCAGCTCTGCACAGCCTGATCAGCAGCTGCAACTTCCTGTAGCCAGACTGGCTGGTGTTTGGGACTGACAGCAAGCAGGGTCAGCGAGAATGGAAAGAATGACAATGTGTCCTTCCACCTTCCTGAGGCCTGGCTGATATGGAAACCGGCTGGCGCAGGCCGTGATGGAAAGTATGAGGCCACTCTTGCCTAGGACTACTGAGGAATAATCAGATCAGGGCCTGTGCTGAAATATCACTGCCACTCACTTGACCGGCTGTTACCCGGTCCAGTCCCTCCTCCTCCAGGCTACAGGAATGATGCAGCTGTGTGCAAACACAAGCATGGGATGGGCTCCAGGAACTGCAGTGGGCAGAGTTGGGTGTGGCGTCCCCTGCGGGAACACCTCAAGGTGCCCCGAGGCAGATGAAGTATGCTTTTCCTATTTTCCCTTGGCTTCTCACCTTGTTGCACAGCTCCCCTCCATCTTAAGAGGGTGTGGTCTTTGCTCCTCTCTGCAGGGGAGGGAATCAGCCCTGGGGGATCAAATGACTGGCTTGAGGTTGCACAAAGCAGGAAAATCCCAGGGCCTGCAAGTCTTAACACCTGGAGACCTGCAAACTTCCACCGCACCGCCTGTCTCACCTGTGCACACTCACACCAGAAACCCAGAAAAGCACAGACAGGTAGGCGTCATAGAGCGATCTGTGAAAAGCGATGGGTAAGAGGAAGAAGAGAAGAATTTTAGGCCCAAACTTTGAAATGTCCTTTAGACAAGCACCAGGCAAAAGACCACTGGGGGGAAAATACAGCACTGAGGAGCAGGTTAGAGTCCCAGGCCCTTCCCAGTGGACCCAGTATGGCCCCAGGGATGCCTTTGTCTCCCTGGGAAGGAGTCCCTGTGTGAGCCTCTCTTGCAACTGTTTGGTGTTTCTAAAGCATCTTTTTTTTTTTTTAATTTTTATTATTGGTTGTTCAACACATTACATAGTACTTGACATATCATATTTCATACATTTGATTCAAGTGGGTTATAAACTCCCATTTTTACCCCGTATACAGATTGCAGAATCACATCGGTTACACATCCACTGTTTTACATATTGCCATACTAGTGTCTGATGTGTTCTGCTGCCTTTCCTAAGGACACCCGTTCCAAAATCCCAAGTAAGTCAAGATGGGAGTTCCAGGACTGGGAGAACAGGAAAACTAAAAGCCAAGTTTACTCAAAACCGAACCAAAACAAAACAAAAATGAGACCTCGGGGATTTGAAAAATGACTTGGTATTACCCTGAACCATTTTTTCCACCTGAGAAAGAATTATTCATACTCCCTCTTTCTTTGCACTTGAAAGGTTTTTTCAAATTGAAGAAGAGCAATACGGGGAAGGAGAACAGGATGAGGACGAGGGTGAGGAGGAGCAGATGATGACGGAAGATGATATTCATATCCCCAAACCCCACTCTTTCCTCTCTATCTGCCAAACCCTGGCAGGAAGTCTAGCAAGCCCCAAAGAAAGATAGCAGTCATTCCCAGAGGTTAATGCCATTAAATTTTTTAAAAAACACAAAAGGAAAAGTCTCTATTGCATAAGGCCCCCAGAATGTTAAAGACATCAGGATAGCTTGCATTTCACACAGGATTAATGGGAAGGATCTAAAATTAATTAATTAAATTAGATCAGGAAGTGGCCCAAATGGAGATGAGAGGCAGTGGGAAGGGAACCTCCGGCGGGGTATTTTACTTTTACAAAGCAAGAGCCTTTCCGTTTAGGTTGAAGAGTCAGAGACCAGTCTCGTCAGTGACTTTCCAGCTCTGAGTCTGTATAGAGACTCCATCAGGGCTGATCTCTGTCAAGCCAGCCTCCATGTCCCCCACAGCCATCCTCGACACATCCTCCCAGGTAAGGCGATTCTGGGTACCAGGTAGGAAATGGTGCAGGTTTCTCCCCAGAACTGCTGTGCTCCAGGGGGTCTGTGCTCCTTACAAAGGCAGCGTGCCCACCATAGCCTTGGACACCACATGCCCATTCAAGCCACAAGGTCATGCACCAGTGCGACACATATGCATGGAAGGTGCTGTCCTAGGTGCTGGGTACTTGGTGGCTAACGAGGCAGCTGCCTTTATAAAGCTGACATTCTAGCAAAGAAAAGATAATAAGTAATTAAGTTCCCTACTGCCAAGAAGCGACCACTGCCACAAAGACAGCTAAGAGAAGAGACAGCAAGGGGGAGGACAGTGCTGGCTTAGCTGGGGCCTTGAGAAGAACTCTCCAAGAAAGTGGCACAGACCCAGAAGTGGTGAAGCTCGGGGGGGGGGGGGGCAGAATATTCCAGAAATTCCAGGCCTTGGAAGAAGGATCACACTTTTTATGCTGGGACACAGCACAAGGCTGGAGTAGCTCTTGCCATGCCGGGAGTCTGCAGGGGTGGGGTGGGGGGGGGCAGTTCACAGATGGCTTTATGGGCCCAGGTAGGCACTCAGAGCCCCCCTTAAAGGTGGCAGGATGCTGCTGGAGAATTCTGAGAGCAGCCTGTTCTGATTCGTATTTTAAAAACACCACCAGCTGCTGTGGAGTCAGAGTTCTAGAATGGCGGGAGGGAGGTGACAATCAGAAGTCCACCACAGGGGCCTAGGCAGTGGAGGGCACTGGCTTGGACCGGGACAAGAGGTGAGCTGAGAAGCAGCTGGACTTGGAACTCTTCTGACGAGTTCCAGGACTTGTGGGGCTGGACGTGAGGCCTGGGGAAGAGCACTGATGATGGCTGTGGGCAGCCCAGAGCCATTTCCAAGGGGATCAGAGAGATCTACCCACTAGGTTTCAGAATCAGCACTTGCTCATAAATTCCTGCAGATACTCCCACTAGAATGGAGAACTCAGACCACTCTAACAGCGCTCTAGACTGTGTTGATGTTCCCTTGCCCTTCACATCCATGTGTTGAGGCCTCCCTACCTTCCAGGACTGCAGAAGTGACCATACAGGCAGACAGTCTGTAAGGAGGTGACTGAGTCCTAATTCACACTGACTGGTGTCTCCATCAGAGGACAAACCTGGGGCACACAAAGGACACCAGACATGGGCATGCAGAGAGGGACGACCAGTAAGGACACAGGGAGAAGGCGGCCATCTGAAGGCCAAGAAGAAGGGGAAACCCTCCTGCTGGTACCTTTAGCTCAGACTTCCAGCCTCCAGGATTGTGAGAAAATGAAACTTTCACTGCTGGAGACACCTAGTCTCTATGGGTAACACAAACAGCCTATTTCGCTTTAAATCTATATAGGTTGATAAATTTGACCATGATTCACAGAGACTACATGACCAGAGTAGCCGCTGAAGAGACCTGAAGGTTGACCATGAAAACACCAAACTATTCCCTCTCACTTCACACACACGCACAGGGTTGATGGTTCATAATGATCATAACAACAAAGTTAGCAATATTTACTCCCAGTTACCTTGGGACAACTTTCTGGAGGCCCTCCTATTAAAGGCCATGGCTACTGTCTAGATCCTGAGGCCAAGGCTGGCCAAAGGCAGCTTGTAAGAGCCATCTGGACAGCCCCAGGCTTGTGACTGTCACTGTCACCATGCAACCATTTGTTGACTTTAAACCTTTTGCCCATATTCTAGAGGCATAAAAATCTCACACCTTACTTCCAGTAATCTCTGTTAATATCCCTTCCTGGCCCCCAGAAGAAGTTAAGAATCCAAAGGGACTAGAAACTCCGTTATGCTAGAAATATCCAAAACAACTCATTCAGAATGAACTTACCAAACAACTTTAAAGCACAATGATGATGAGAAATAAACCTCCTCGCACCAGAACATTTCTTTCTGAATGTTTCTACCTAATCCAAGAAGACAGACATTATCATGGTCAAAAAAAATGTGCCTTGTAAAATAATACTTCATAATTATAGTGATCTCGTGAGTAATGCCTCAAACACATCCTTCCTGCAAAAGGTCTCCTCCTGCCGAATCACTCTTCTGCCTCTGCTGACCGCAATGGAAAAGTGCATTCCACTCTGGAGTCTGATCCTGTTGATATTGAGGCCTGTTAAGGTTCTCATCAAATTGCTGGGTGAGAAGGTGCAATTAGGGAGAGCTGGGGAAATGAGAAGGGATGTGGGGGACATCCGTCCAAAGGCGTCAAACACGGTCAGACCTTCAAGTCCTTGTAATTTGGGGTCATGTGCTACAAATTAAAAAAGAGCTCACAGGTCAGGTTTTTTCAAGCCAGTACAGAAGCAGGTACCTGCCTGCCTGGTGACGGTGACAGCCCTGGTGAAAAGAGCCCTGCACCCACATGCTTTCCAGTCTCAGTCTGACTCTCACCAGAGATTAGTTGGAGCATCCTGAAGCCAAATAACAAAATTAAATACACACCAACCACTAGTTCCCAACAGCTGCGTGTCGATGTGTGGCCTCAGGAACCAAAATCAAGAATTATCTGAGGATCGTGTTTTGAAATGCATCTGGCACACACCACCTCTGTGTGCTGAAAGGCCAAAGCAGTAACTTTATACAAACTGTACACTTTCTTTTTAAAATAGATTATACATTATTTTTATTTTTTTGGGGGGGTGGGGGGTGGGGGATGGTTACCAGGGATTGAACTCAGGGCACTTGATCACTGAGTCACTTCCCAGGCCTAATTTGTATTTTATTTAGAGACCGGGTCTCACTGAGTTGCTTAGAGCCTCACTTTTGCTGAGGCTGGCATTGAACTTGCAATCGTCCTGTTTCAGCCTCCCAAGCCTGGGATTACAGGCATGCGCCACCACACCCAGCAAAATTTTTTTTTCCTAGGAAAATTAGTTATAGAATTTTTTAGAAGTTGAATGATTTGTAAAGATATCTAAGTTTCAACCTTTCAACTCACTTTGATGATTATTTGTAATAGCACTTCTAAGAGATCTTTGGGGATTCCACTGATACACAAGAAAGAAGCCAATGTACAGGTATTCCCAGAGCAATGCATTAGTTACAGAAGTAGCACCCATTAAGTAGCACCCATTTAATTTATACTAGACTTTAATAAGTCAAGAATACATACTGTAATCTCTATAATAACCACTAAAAGGAGAGCAATGTCTAACAGCCAAGTTAGTGTAAGGGACAATGGAATAAGTTTTTTAAATACTTAATTCAAAAGAAAGCAGGAAAGTAAATAATGGGCTACAGAATACATAGAACACATAGAAAATGACTAGTCAGATGAGACTACTGGGAGATGGTGGAACCTTTAGAAAGAGGGGACTTGGGGGCCCTGGCCCCTTTCTCTTCCTCTCCATTGTTTTCTGCTATCAGCTGGGTGCTCTGGCTCTTCCACATGCCTCCTGCCACTGCCATTCAGCACTCCCACCACAGGACTGAAAGTAATGGGTCCAGCTGGTCAAGAACAGGAACTTCTAGGCTGGGGATATAGCTCAGTTGGAAGAGTGTTGCCTTGCATGCACAGACAGGGCCCTGGGTTCAAACACCAGCACCTCCCCCCCCCCAAAAAAAAAATGAAAGAACTAGAACTTCTAAAACCAGGAAAGAAAATAAATATTTTGCTTTGTAAGTTGGTTACCTCTGGTATTTGTTATAGTAATAGAAAGCTGACTACCAGAGAATCATTTAAATGAAGAGTGGGTCAATTCATCAGGGAAATACAACTATTCTAAATTTTTATGTACTTAATAATATATCTTCAAAAGCAAAAGTTAGCAAAAAAGAACATAAGCAAATTCAAATCACAACAGGAAATTTTAGCATGCTTCTCTCAGCAACTGACAGAACAAACTTCAGTAATATGAACAATAATGATAACAAGTTTGACCCTATTTAATATCTATTAAGCGACTGCACCTAACTACAGTTGTACCTTCTTTTCAAGTGCACATGAAACAACAAATTGACTTAATGTTGAGCTATAAAGCAAGTCTGAAAAAAAGTCAAAGGACTAAAGCAGAGTGGTTCTTGATCATAGTTGAGCTGTGCCAGTTGGTAATATACGACATAATTAGAACTATCCCCAAATGTTGGTAATGTAGGCAACATGCTTCTACATAATCCAGAGATCAAAGAAAAAAATCATAGTAAAACTTAAAAAAAAAATCTTAAAGTGAAATATCATGAGGACATGACATATTAACACTTGTAAGATGCAGCAAAAGCCACATATAGAAGGAGATTCATAGCCTTATATGAATATGTTGAAAACAAGATGAAAATCAACATTTTACATATTGACTGCAAAAGGAAAAAAACAGAACAGCAATTAAACTCAAAGAAATTAGAAAGAGAAAAAGAGCAAATATTGATAGATAAAATAAACATGTGATGGCTCTTCTAAAATAATAATGAAAAATTTAATAAAACTCTGACAGGATTGATGAAGAAAAAAATAATTACCAAAATCAGGATTCAAAGGGGGGGACGAAACTGTAGGCCCTGTAGTTTTTAAAAAGCCTATAAAAATATTATGCCAATATATTTTAAATTTTAAATAAAATCATCACATTCCAAGAAAAATGTAATTTACAAAAATGACAGAAGAGAAAAAAATCAGTTGGTTTTATACTTATAAGAAAATTCCAGAATCTCTAATTTCAAACCTTCTTGGAAAAAAAAATCCAGACCCAGATATTTTCATTAATGAAATCTTCTAAACATTTAAGAAATAATATCAATCTTACACAAACTCTTCCAGTTGAAAACACAAAAAGGGGCCCCTTCCCACTTGCTCTATTTTAGCACAACCTTGATCCCAGAACCTGGCAAGAGTATTACAAGAAAGAAAACCCGTTGGCCTGTGTCTCTCATGGACATGAAGATAACCCCCCACCCCCCAATTGAAAACGGCAGCAAGCGCTGGGGATGTAGCTCAGCTGGTAGGACAAACGTACAAAAAAGGACAGCAAAATGAACCAGAGTGTAAGAGCGCACTCCCGCAGCCAGGGAAAGTGAACAGCACACCTAAAGGCAGGCAGGGGAAAGGGGTGGAGAGGAAGGGAAAGAACGGGGAGGAAGGAGAACTCACAAATAGAACAAATGTGGGCAGGAATGTGGAGAAACGAGAACCCCACACTATTGACAGGAATGTAAAATGGTTTGACCACTGTGGAAACCAGTGTGGTGGTCACTCAAAAAGTCACAAATAGAATTACCATACAGTCCATACCCTTTTGGGTACACACCAAAAGAACTGAAAGCAATGTCCTGAACCAGGTATCTGTACACCAGGTTCACTGCAGCATTTCCAACAGCCAAGATGGCGACCACCCAAGTGTCTGTCCACAGAAATATGGATCAACAAAATGTGGAATAGTCACACAATGGAATACTTTATAGCCTTAAAAAGGAAGCAAATTCTGGCAAATGCCACAATGCAGAAACTTGAGGAGACTATGCTACGTGAAATAGCCCACTAAAGTCAACACTTTATTATTCCACTTACATAAGGTACCTAGAGTAGTCAAACTCACAGAGATAGAAGGTAGAATTCTGATAATTATCAGGGGCAGGAGGAGGGACAATGAGAAGCTGATATTTGTGGGTACAGAGTTTCAGTTCTGCAATATGCAAAGTCTTCTGGAACTGGCTGCACAACAACGTAAACACACACTTTTGAACTGCGACCTAAAAATGGCTAAGACAGTAAATTCTCAGTTATGTGAATTTTACTCTGATTTAAAAGCTTATTAAGGAAAAAGCAGAATAAAGATAGATGCTTTGGAGAACACAGAGAGGGACACACTTACTTGTGGGAGTTAATTGGGGTGCCTCACGACACTTTATGAGGGCCTGGTCATGAAAAGGGCTTTGTAGAAGGTAAAGTACTCAGACTGGAAGGCTCTTTCACCTTGTCTGCGATCTTCACGGGATTGATAACTAAAGTTTTAAGGGGCAGCATTATGTAGATGATACTAGTTTTCCTGGAAAGGATAAGATCATCAGAAAATCAGAAGTGACAGCCCAGTACAGAAGACGTGATAGTCCACTGTCCACACCAACGTGACTGGACCACACGGGGTACCCACCTAAACATCATTTCTGGGGGTGTCTGTGAGAGTGTCCCAGGACAAGACCGGCACTTTAACCCGCGGACCTGGTAAGGACCTGGTAAAGCAGACTGCCCTCCCCAGGGAGGGAGGGCACCACCCAGTCTGCCAAGGGCCCGGACAGGACAGAAGACAGAGGAGGGCAGCTGCCCCTCCTCCCTGCCTCACTGCTGGTGCTGGGCTTCTCATCTCGCCTTCTCCTGCCCTTGAACTGGGACTGTCAGCACGACACCCCCACCCCGGGCTCTCAGGCCTTCGACGCCACGGCTCCAGGGACTCCGGCTCTTGGCTGGCAGACTGTGGGCTTCCGGGCCCTCACAGAGCATCTCTCTGGATCTCTGCACTCCATCTATCCCACGGGCCTGGTTTTCTGGAGAACCCAACTGCCCGCTGCTCACCTGGCTTGCACCGTGACACCCCCACACACTGTGCCCTATCCACCAGAGGCCGTTGTGCCCTGTGCTCCCTCTGCTTGGACCTCACCTAGCTCTTTATATCCTTCAGACCTGTTTAAAAGTCCCCTCTGCAGAGACCTTCCAGGGCCCCGAGGGCCTCCTGTTACTGCCACCACAGCTCATTTGTAGCAGTAACCACAATGTATAACTAATGTATTTTAAAATAATATCCGTCTCCCATGAAAATGTACACTCCACCAGGGCAAAGGCATGGCTGCTTTCCCCTAGGTCTCGGTACACTGCCAGAATAAGTCAAAAAATGCTTATTTGAATGAACAAATAAATGAATGACGAATCGTGAAAAAGCTTCCCAGCGCCCTGATCCAGAGGGAATAACGGTGCTGAGCTCCCTTTCCAAGTGCATCTCTTTAAGTGACAGTTTTTTCCACATTATCCTCACACACATATTTTCGGTTGACAACCTATTCCCATCCCAGCACTGAGCACCAGTCCCCTTCCTGGGCTCCCACAGGCTGGGGTGCTGAGCTTGTAGCCAGCACTTCCTCCTCCTGGAGCATGTGCAAGGAGATGATCGGCCACGTCTTGATGGTCCCTGAGTGTAGATAACTGAAGGAAAGTCACAAGACTAGAAGGTGCATTTCCAAGGATGGTTCCAGGTCTCCCCAGGATACCCAAATCCCCAAGTACTCACGCCCCTACATAAAACGGCAGCTTGTTTGCATAGAACCTATGCATATCCTCTTGTTGCTTTAAGCCAGCTCCAGAGGACCTGCAGGACATGACACAGAGCCAGTGCCCTGGGCATAGCAGTCACACTGCACTGCTTAGAAATGATGACAGGTACAAAGTCTGTACGTGTTCATTACAGATGGGATTCTTTTTCCCAGAATACTTTCCATCTGTGGTTGTTGGGACCCAGGGGTGCAGAACTCCCAAACACAGAGGCTCCACTTACCTGAGAAGCGTGGGTTTTTGTGGGCAGGTAAAATACATCATAAACATAAAGCGTAGCTAGCCGGTTGTATACTAGAGTCATAAGAATGACTGGATTTGATAGCCTAGAAACTTCTGGCCATGGTAATATTTCATGACTTGATCTGGGAGGTCGGGATCAGGGTTTGTTTGTTGACTAAAAACCCTCAGGGACCTGCGTGCGGTGATGCCCACCCGGCGTCAGGAGAAACTCACCAGGACATACAAAGCGGTTTTCCTTAGGAAAAGCAGGGAATCAAGACAGACCCAGAGCCAGTCCTCAATTCCTGAGTATTACCCAGTGATGCTCAATACATACTTAAGCACCTACTTGTACCAGGCCAGTCTAGGAGCGGGAAGGAGCAGAGAGCGAAATGGAATGAAACTCGTGTCTGCAAGCTGTTCACACCCTAGTGGAAAGAGATGAACAGCAAAGAGTAAAAGGTAGCACAGGGAAAAAGAAAGTAGGGCAGGGACAGAGGGTGCAGAGAGGGTACAAATGAAACCGGCTGGCTGAGAGGGCTCCCTGCAAAGGTGACAGGACCTGAAGGAGGTTGGGAGGGTGGGGACTACCCGCAAGGAGGGAAGAGCCAGCACAGGACATGGGACACAGTGTACTCAGAGAACAACATGGAGGCAATGGTGCGGGACCCAGCAGCTACCCCGTGAGCACAGACACTGCCCAGCACGCAGGACGTGGAGAACCACGGCGGGTCAGAGCAAAGTGGAGGGAAGTTTCAGCTGAGCTTCAAGCATGACTTTTAAGAGTCAACGCCTCAAGTCCTTTAAACTGCCACTGAATTCTAAGTCTCATCCATCCATCTATGGAGAAGAGGGGCTTTGGGACCCTCATGCGGTGGATCCTGCTGCGGTTGTGTTAACACCCAAAAGACCACTATTTTATCCAGGTCCACTGAACTTAAATACCACCCAATGTCACTCATCCTCTCCCCACCTGAATCACAAGGGGCGGGAGTAACAGCAAGCCACAGTACGACAGCATTCAGGCTGCAAAACTAGCCGAGTGTTCGCCAGCTCCACCACGGTGCTCAGTGTCCACGTGTGCCAAACCACAGAACATGCACCTTGAATTACATGATCTAAGCAGTCAATCACAACTCGGCTGGAGGGGTGCCGTCCAGTGTATTGAAGAAGTGCCCCCCACACCCTGCCAGAATCTCAGATCTATCTTCAGCAAACCCTCCACTGAGTTTAAATAGATGAAAGAAAAAAGATGAGTGGTGAGCAAACCTGAGGACACCACCCCAATTTGCCCAGGTCTCAACTTCCTTTCTGGGGAGAAGTTTAGTTTACAGGTGGGGGAGCGTGGCTCCCAGCCTTGCCAGGCACTTGGGCAGCAGGGCACACAGCCCTCCCGCCAGGCCTGGCACGTTCCCACATTAGCTCCTGGTGATGGTGCCCAGCCACACACCCACACTCCTGTGGCCCTGTCCTCTGAGTGACTCGGCTAAAAAAAGGTCTGATAAACCCCAGGATCAGTAGGGCTACAGTTCTGAATATAAACCCTGGTCAGAAGGGGACCCAGGTCCACGCTGAGGGGACAAAGCCCCACCTTCCCAGCACCAGGATGAGATGCAAGGCAGTCCTGAAGTGGGACCATCTGCAGCATCGCGAGCCGCACAAGCCCTGGGCTCCCTCCTCACCAGAGCCACCTTCCTGGGCCCAGGGCTCACCGCTACTCCACACCAGGACTCCAGGTCTGCAAGAGAATCGCTTACTGACAAACCCACATTGATTGACGTTGCCTTCAGAAGTCAACAGAACCCAGCCATCTGTGACTTGTGTCTTCTGATTCCAAGGAAAAACCTTTTCTTGGCCGAGGCCGTCTCGTTCCTGACCAGATTTTCCTATGCAACGTCTGCTTTCTAGTGATCAATTTGGAGACATCAATCTACAATTACCGGAAAACCTCAATGGCTTGACTGAATTGGAGTGCCAGAGGACGTGGGAAAGCACTGTGGTGCTGGCCCTTCGTGGATACGGGAGGGAGGCCTGGGATGGGAACGGGGTCGGGTACCTGAGGCTCGGAGCACTGGAGCCTCAGAGCGCAGTCCTGCACATCAGCTGCAGGGCTCCAGGGAGAACTTCCCGCCTTCACTCTGAAAGGAGCTCCGTCTTCTAATGAAACTTGACACCTAGTTTATACAAACTAGGACATCAGATGATGTCCTCAAACTTGCTAGTTAGGAAGACATCATTGTGAGATGATCTCATGAGAAAACTGGTCAGATGGAGGCATAGCAGTGAAGCATACAGTTTGGGGTCAAAAATGCTCAAATATTGGCAATTTCATGTGTTTTGACATGACACTAACCAGCCCTCACCCAACCGCCACATGCTTAGGGTGACTGGCACTGCCAGGACACCTGTGACTGTTCTCCCCAGGTACGAATCACCCTCGTCCAGCCCTCTCAATACGCTGTCACAATCATCAAGAAATGGAATCTTCGTGAACAAGACGTGGGTGTGCTACGGGCTGAGGTGCCACCCAGGTCACAGCTTCCTGCCAAGCAAGGTCTACACATCTGCTGCCTTTCCCCAGAGCGGGCAGGGGCAGCGTGGACTGAACAAGAGTCCTGCCTGCAGAGGACAGATGGCCTGCCACCGAGGGGGCAGGCTTCCACACGGATGGGCCAGGGGCTCTGCCGCTGAGCCCAGTGCTGTGTGGAGGGAGGATACCCACCACTTCCAGGAAATCAGCTTAGTAAATACGCAACTGGAAACTGTCTGGAAGGCTGAACCAGACCACCTCTGCCCTCGAGGAACGAGTGCCCAGTCTAGAGAAGCGCCCCAGGGCAGCCACTGTCCCAGGAGGACCTAGAACTCCGTGACCATCAGGGAGAAACAGCTCCACTTCTCCTTTCATTCTGGGGCAGGAGGGCTGGGGGCGCGACTACGTTCCTACCCTTCTCATCGTGGGCAAGTGATTATTTTACAGTTTTGCAAAACAGGGAACGCAGATGTTCACAACTGATAGATGGTATCAGAAGAGTGTCTTTCCTGACCCTTACATCAAAATGTGGACCTCGTAAAAGAAACAGTCCAACGGCTGAACGAGCAGAGGATGTGAACCCCCAGTCCACAGAGGAAACGGAACCAGCTAGTGAGCACGTGGGAAAAGAGAGCGATCCTGAGTCAGAGACTGAAAAAAGTGAGACTGTCCGGTGGAAGAGGAGTGGGGCGCCCCTCTCTGGAAGCCTGGAGTAATGTGGGAAGCATGGGATGAGACAGGCCAGGTGCTTGGCAGGACAGTGAGAGAAGGGCAGGTGGTGCTGGGGGAAGAACAGGGCTTACAGTCAGACCACAGGTGTTTGTCTAGCAGGCACTGGCCTGGGGACAAACTCCCCAGGTCTGGGTGTCCTCCCTATAAAACACAAGTCATAACAAGAACACACCACGCAGGGATCCTGGGCATTGTGGACAGTGAGGGACCAGGAGGACAGGCAGCAAGGGGTCAGGGCTGAGGACAGGGACTGGACCAAGACCGCCATGGTTCATCTCCCGCCCTCCCCCACTAGGCTGGGCAATGCGGAGCAAGTGACTTGACCTCCACAGTCCTCAGCTTCTCCACCCAAAGAATGGCGATGAACTCAGAAGCCCCTTCTACCCTGGCTGGCACCTAGCAGGTCCTAAATAAATCCACTGTCGCCATTTCCCTTTTGAGGTGCACTGGAGGCAGGAACCGAGGGCCAGCAGAGAGGGAGGAGAAATTACCTAATTTTTAAGTTCTAAAAAAATGCCTCAAGGCTTTTCCCTGACCATGGAAACAAAATGGAACAGCACCCGCCAGGAGAATAGAGGCCTGGTGCTTTTGTGTCTGGCTCCAGCTGTGGGTGACCTTTCAGCAAATCACAAACTCGGCTAAGAGTACACACAGCCCATCTATTTGCCACCAATCTCGGCGTGGGAGCCTGGGCACTGCAGGTGGTTGCTGTTATCTAATCTAATCTGGGCTGAGAGAAAAAAATGAGGGGTTTGCTCAGGCCCCCAGGAGGCAGGGTCCTTGACCCACCAGAGGCTGACTTCTTAACTGGCAAACAGATCCGGGTATGTACGTGGCCTTGGCTGACTGCAGGGAGGAGCGACACTGCTCCCCAGCACCCACAAACCACTGTCGGAAGGGCTCCAGTGGAGGCCCCAGTACTCAAGGCTCTGCCAAGGAGCCCAGGACCTGCAGTGGCCAAGGAACCTGCCACCACTGTACAGTCAGGACACACTGTGCTCTAGCATGAAAGGAGCTCTCTCTCAGTGACCCCAGCACAGTCCGTCTGCACACAATGTCCCCCCCAATATACCTGCATCAGGGTTCTCACTAGAGACAGAGAAGACCCAGCCTAGAGACCTCCAAGACAGGGACACCCTCCAGGCACGGACAGCAGCACCACCTCAGTATGTGTCAGGGCTGACATCTGTGGAGGTGCTGGTAAACCAAGTCCTCTCTGAGCATGGTCCACCTGTGGGTCAAGTGACCTCACTAAGCCCCATAAGGTGCTACTGTCGTGACCCTTACCTGCGGTGGCCAGCAGAGGCCCCACAGCCCTACTGCCAGGGAGCAGCTGAGCTTCGATGAGGCCCAGGAGGCAGCGCTCAGGCCTCTCAGCCCTGATCTGCAGAGAAGAGGCCAGGCCTTCCCCCCACCAGAAGGCCAAGGCTCCCTCCTAGGAGAGCTCACTCCTGCCTCCTCCCAGGGCTGACTGGAAGGCCAGCCAAGAGAGCAGGGTTCCAGCTGACTGGCACGGGACTCCCTGGGAACGAGAAAGCGTTGGCTGAATAGAAGAACTCCAAGGTCCTCACAGGCAAGGCCAAGGCTTCCCAGTTCCTGAGGATCCTAAGTCCCTGAGCAGCCTCGTGGGGTCCTCCCAGAAGGTCCATTCTTCCTTCTCCTCTCTAATTCTCCGGCTCACAAAGACCCACGTTCTTGTGAGGCAGGCACAGGGACAGAGGGAAACTGCTTCCACACAGGAACCTCAAGGGCACTAGGGCCCCCTGAGGATGCTGGAGCCCAAGGCCTGCACCTTGGGGTGCTCTCAGTTCCCCTCCAGAGAGGCAGACACAAGACCTGACACACAGCCAGGGCCTCCCCCTCCCAGTCCCTACCTCGGGAGAGCCTCTGCAGTGCTGAGGGAAGTGACTCAGCCAGACATGGTCACTGAACGCGCTCAGGCCAGCCGGGCTTGGAGGGAGTCGGTGCAGCTCGGGCACGTGTGCTGCTGCTGTTACTGGTCTGCACACGCCGGGACCCTGGCTTTTATGTACAGAGGAGAAGTGGAGTGTGAGGAGCAGAGCTGGAGTCAGAAACAAAATAAGGGGCCTCAACCTCTCTGGGCACACTGAGTGGCCACCAGGTCCTTCTAGCACCAACAGCACACACTCCCATGGTATAAATGAGGAACATGCTCCCCATCAGCAGCTACCAGCCGTATGTGGCTATTTCCATTAAAATTGGCTAGACATCAAATTAAAAATTCAGTTCCTCAGTAGAACTAGCTATATTTTAAGTGCTCAGTAGCATGTGGCAATTAAAATTAATTAAAATATAATAAAATTATAAGTTAGATTCCACAGTCACATATGCCACACTTCAATGCTCAGTGGCCACATGTAGCTAGTGGTTGCCACATGGAATATTTCCATCTGGGTTCAGAGTTCCACTGGGCAGACTCTGGCCTGCAGATGGAGATGTGTGGAACATTCTTGCAGCCACTTTAAAGAATTGTGTGCTAGGTTAGAACCTATATAAAAGTAACAAAGACAGCCAGGTTTGTTCTTGTATATAACCAGTCTAAAACGGGAAAATACTCATCAAAGATGCATGAAGGTGAGTTAACTAGCGCACGCCCTCCCAAGGTTACAACCAAAGGTGAAGCACCAGCGTTTCCCTAAGACAGAGTGTTCATCTGCTGCTTCCATGATTCAATGCTGAAGTATCATTTGTACAAGAAAACAATACACATGTAAGTTTGTAAAGATGATGGATGGCAAGATCATCATTATTTAATTATATACTTGGATAATGCAAAAGATTGAACAATAAGTTGTACGGAACTAATCAAAAATTCAAATCAGGTCCAAAATCCAAAACTTTTTGAGTGCCAACATGACACCTCAGCAAATTTCACAAGATGCATTGTAGTCAAAACACAGAAGCACTAAACATATAAAACTGCCCTTGGGTTCTTCTATGTATTACATACAACATATGAACATGAAGCATAAATGAATTCTGCATTTAATATTGGATCCTATCCCCAAGAAATCTCACCAAATATGAACAAATATTCTAAAATCCAGACTCCTCTGGGCCGGTGCTAAGAGACATGCAACCTGTATTAGAAACAGCAAAAAAGGCTAAGTGTGGGGTGCAGCTGGTTACAAAGCTAATACTTAGAAACACATTTCATTTCCTTTATGTGAAAACACCACAAAGGTAAGGGAAAAAAGATCTCATTTTAATACATTTCTTAAGTTTACATAAAAATATTTACACTGGAGGATCTAAAACATAAATACAAACTAAAACCAATAGGATCTATACAGAGAAAACTTCAAACCTATACTGAAAGGTGGCTTAAGTAGGTAGAACATTATAGGAATATAATATGTAAATATGTCAATTAACTCTATAAACCAAACAGGTAACTATAAAGAAGAAAACCAGAAGCCTGAACACTCTTCTTATGCCACAATAGCAATGAATTAAAGGCAAACAACAAATACAAAAATGTAAAAATACTGGAAGAAAACATACTCCTATACATTTGGGCCTAGATATGTGACAAACTCAGAAGTCAGGAAGTGACATTTCTTGCACTTAAACCACAAATAAAAAAATAAAATTTCTGTGGGTTAAAAATATCACAAAATCAAGTGGTCACCTGGAGAAAATATCTGTAATATGTGTGATAAAGAACTGATTTCCTTAATAAACAAAAAAAATGAATTAAGATTCTTAAGTACAGGAAAAATTCACTCAAAAGGTAGTAAATTATAAGCAATCAATTTACAGAGAAAAAAAAAGCAACAAATGACCAATGAGCATAATAAATGGTTAACCCTGTACCTAATAAGGTAATTAAAAGCAAATTAAAACAAGGAGATACTATTTTGCATGTATCAAAGATCCTGGCAGTGATTCGAACTGACTTACAATTCTGGCAAGAATGTGGGGAAAGAGGATTTCTTATGCTATGCTGGTGATGATACAAATCAATATAAACATTCTGGAAAGCAAACTGACAATATCTATAAAAATGTAAAATAACCATATCCTCTGACTGAGAAATTCCACTGGAGAAATGCATCTCATAATATACTCACATAAGCAAAATAAGATGTATATGCAAGAATGCTGCTTGGAACATGGTTTATAATAGGGAAAAAAAAAAAAAAACTGAAATGACCTAAATGTTCATCAATAGAAAAAACTAGTTTAACTGGGTTATGTTCTTATAACGAAACATCCATCAGTCAAAGGAAATGCAGAGCTCATTGGAAAGACAACCACAATATGGTAAAAAGGCAGGTAGCAAAATAATAATATTCAACACAGTACTATGTAATACTGTAAACACATACACTTGGCACTTATTCAAATGTGTTTATCTCTATATACACCATACATGTTTCTATGTAAAACTCCACAGAGGTGACCTCTGAGGAACAGGCTGAAAGAAGACAATGGAGGACTTCAGGAAATGCTTGTCTTCTTATTTCTTGTGGCCAACCATTGCTTTTATAGTGAACTATTTTTTAAAATCACAGAGCAATGTAAGCAAGTATAATAACTTATAGTTGGTGCTCAGCAAATCGTACTTATGAGTTGGCACTAGTCACTACCCGGTGTCCCTCAAGAGCCTTATGGCAACACAGGCAGACCTAATTCGACTGGTGCTAACTGCTTGCTGAAGTCAGCCTGGAATGGCTGTGCAGCCGGCAACGAGGGTGGACAAGATGTGGGTCATTCTGAACTGGCTCCAGGATCACACTATGCCAAAGCCCCTCCTTTCAATCTTCAGCCCCTTACCCCAACCCCACACCTCTCTATGACACCATTATCTAGCAGTACTGACTGGGGACAGACTGACTGTTGGGTGACATGCCACTGCAGGGGTAAGAATCTCGTTTTGAAGACTAGTTGGTTTAATTAAAAGCACAGTGGGGCGCTGGGCCGCCAGCAGACAGCCTGCCTTTTGCCATGGGAAGTCATCTTCCCTGGCACAGTCTGATGGAAACCAGGACAGCACTCAGAGGTAAGAAGGACAGCAAGGTGATCTGGCCCGCTTAGGACCCGATATGGACAGGACCCAGACACCTGTCATCAGGTGCTAGCGGCTGGCTGGTGCAGGAGGTGCAGATGTCGCAGATGATAATGTACTTCTGAAAAGGCCTGTCTGTGCCCTAGAGGACATTCAAAGCACAACGAGAAAAAGGGGAGGGAAGGAGAGAGGGAGACCCTCACCACCGCACATGGACGTTTATTTTTCAATTATAGGATTTTGTTAAATTGGGCTAGGAAGTCTAGGATTTCCTCTCACCTACAATAATGATTTTTACTTTATAGTTTCTGAAAATTCAATTAATTTGATATTGATTTTTTTAAAGTATTTAAGTTCTTCAAATATTTTCAACTCTGTAGGAAAGCTCATTTCACATTAAGCAATCTTTTAATAAGGTCCCAATATATTATGGTGAAATTACAGTTTATTCTAAGCATTTACAAGTGATAATGAGTCATGCTAATCTGATGGTATTGTATATTTTACTATAGTATTCTCAATATTTGAAAACACCTAAGTTTGTTTATTTCACACACACACACACACACACACACACACCACTGTAATGATTTAAAGCCTCAAACACTTGGTCTGAAATAATTGATGCAACTTCTAAAGGTGATTAAGTTACTCCTGGGAAAATAAGTCTTCCTGGTTAGCATACTAACAGTAACAATATTTTCATTTTTATGGTTATTTCACTTTCAGTGCTCCACAAACAGCAGAGAAGTTACTTGCCCAAGAAGAAAGAGCCAGTGGCTGGCGGAGCTGGGATCTGAATCCAGGCTGACTGGGCTCTTGGGCACAGCCTCCTAATTTCCATAATGGCATAGCCTCCTAACGGGGACAACTCTGAACTGAGGGCGGTAGTGGTCCATTAGGAAGGTGGGCATGCAGGGTGTGTGTGCACACACCTCACCCACGCCTCCACTCTTAGCAGAGCCTGAAATCTAGTAAGACTAAAACTAGCGGCATGAAAAGCTGCAAGTGGGTGGCCCTGCCATGCAACCCCTGTGCTCACAGAGAGAGAATGAAGGATGTAACAACTGAACAAGCAAACAAGAATTAAGTGGGGACCTAATATAAGACCCTGAACCATATACTCACTGACATTAAAGACTATTTTCTGAGCATCTTCTGTCTTCAGATGCCATCATGAACACTGCCACAGCATCCTAGTGGCAGAGGCACCATCTAGACCTCTCTGTACACTGTGGGTCAAGCATCCCTGATCCAAAAATCCAAAGTCCAAAAGACTATGCAAATATCCCCAAATCCAAAAACCTCCAAATCTGAAACACAAAGTTCCAAGCATTTCAACTTTATGAAGGTGAAGCTGCTCGAAGTCCCAAGCACAGCCCTCTAGGTGGCTCCTCCATGTCAAGCCTTGAACACAGGACACAATGTGCCCTGCACTCCTCTGTATAACTGCAGGAAGTCGTCGACTCAACACACAGCCTGTTATCCCCAGCCAACCTCACCTCGGTTGGAAAAGCTCCATCTTGGATTCAGCTTTCTAGAGATACTGAATGAGTCCTGAGTCACTTTCCAACCTGTGCGAGTATCTGCAGGCCCATTGGTGTATGGCAGCCCAGTGAATCTTTCTGATGGGTGGCCTGTTTTCCAGGCCTGCAAAGCAGTTTTACAGGTAGTCGAGCCAGACCACCTGAGATCCTCGGGCGAGGATGCAAAAGTGGAGTTGAGATCGATCCAATTCCCTGGACTCTCAGCTCCAGTCCAGGCTCCCATCACTACATGGCCTGAGCAGGGGTCATTCTGGAATCATCCCATTCAAGAGAGCAACTCCCACCACATCCGTCTGGTGATCTACCTCCCAGCAAGAGCTTCTCCTTTCAAAGTAATTTAATTGGAACCTAATACTGGAAGTCTGCTCACAAATCCCCAGTATCTCTGAAATCGTGCGTTTTCAGGAGTCAGTTCTTTCTTTGCATTTTTTCCCCTTTTTCTTTCTCTTTTTGCATGGTGCTGGGAGGGAACCCAGTGCCTGGCGCATGCCAGGCAAGTGCTGTACCACTGAGCTGCACCGGCGACCCTCTCTGCATTTGCTCAGGCTGATCATTTTGAGTGGTGTTTCAAACAAGCTGCACCAAATCAGAGTACATGAGCTGGTGGGTGGGAATCATTCCTTTAAAACATCTCCCCTTTAGGTGAACACAGCTCCCTGACTTCAGATTCCCCCCAGAGAGACATCTTCACCCGCAGTAGGGAAAAGCCACCATCAGGAAATGGCTTCTCGCTTGTGTGGTTTTCTAAATGGGAGATGGGAGCTCTCCTTTTTTAAGTTTAAATGACAACTTACTTCTTTGTGCCATAAGAAATGACTTCTCCTTTCCTTCTGAAAACACTTTCTGTCTCTGATGCCTGAAATAGTCTAAGCCAACAGCAGGACCCAGGGCAGAACACACAGGAAGTTGCTTCCCCCTGCTGGTGACCACTGGTCTTTTGAACACCATCAGTACAAAGCGATAATGTTCCCTCCATGTGCAGGGACACCCTGCCCTTTGACAGCCCCCTAGTTGTGTCCTGGGGACAGGCCTTTCCCACGTGTTGCCAGTTATCCAATTTCTGGCTGGCTTGGACTCTAGACATTGTCTGTAATTTGTGGGCTCCAAGTTCCTTTGTGTTGGGTGGGAAAGGGAAGACATTGTTTGACACAGAATTAAGTGAGCTGTTTAAAACCAGTGGAAAGGAGACCCAGCTTCAGTTCTGGTTCTGCCCATTCCACTGAGCACTCCTGAGGCCATGTCATTGCCCCTCTGAGCCTGAGCCACTCATGGGAGAAATAGAAGGCCCTTCCTGCCATGGGACTCAGAACCCCAGAGTCAGGAGACTAGGAACCATGGAACTCTATGATGCTTATTACTTTGTAAAGGGAGAAGTAGTCTCCTTTACCTATATATTTAAAAAAAAGTAAATAATAGCATCAATTTTAGAAATTTTAGGAAGGATTACTGAGTGTGGGGTGCCTACCTGTGATCCCAGCAACTCAGGAGGCTGAGGCAGGACGAATGCCAAGTTCAAGGCCAGCCTAAGTAACTTGTCGAGGCCCTAAGCAACTCAGTGAGGGCCTCTAAATAAAAAATTTAAAAAGGGCTGGGGATGTAGCTCAGTGATAAAGCACCTCTGGGTTCAATCCCCAGTAACCCACTTCCCCCAAAAGGAAGTTGTATGAAGTATTAAATGAGACAATGTACAAAAGATATTTAGCACAATTAGTAAATGTTAAGTACAGTATTTATAATTAATTATATAACTGCTAATTATATAATTTCTACACGTAAGAGTAGAAATAGGTGCTACCAAGAATTTCCCCGCTAAGCACAGTGGCACAAACTCACAGTCTCAGCTACTTAGGAGGACAAGGCAAGAGGATCACTTGAGCCCGGGAGTTCAAAGACAGCCTGGGTAACATAGCAAAACCCCATCTCAATAAGTAAATAAATAGATAAATAAATAAATTCATTCCAGGACAACAGGCAGAAACCAAGATAGCCAAACCCTGACATATTATCATTCTATTAATAAGGTAAAGCTACCGTGACATTTGGAAAAGTCTCCAGTAATTGTCAGATTTTTAAATGTTTTTAAAAGCATTTCACTTCAATGTTCTGGCACTGAAAGTCATCTCTGGCAAACCTTCAAATGGTAACTCAACAGAATTGCTGCTGGCTCATTTGAACCCTCTGACACGGGGGCATTATGGATCAGTCTTACACGAATCCCCAAGATCTAAACACACGAAGCTGGAATGACTGAAATGTACTTTCTCTTTAGCCACAAACCAGCAGACAGTGCTCAGGAGGCTGAGGCAGGAGGACTGCGAGTTCGAGGCAAGCACAGCAGGGGTGTGGGTGGGAGAATGGAGACGCTGAAAGGAAAAGAACTAGAACCACAATGAATGAACTCTCTTTTTGAGCAAATTCCTACTTGGAAAGGCCTGACTGAAGCAGAGCGGGTGTGGCCCCTGGGGCCCACGGACAGTGTCCCAGGGTAGAAGAGAGCTGAGCCATTCAGTCTGAGGAGCCAGAAAGGACCTCAGGGATTATCTAATTCAGCTGCTTGACTGACAGATGAAACACCGGAGGCCTGGGGAGGCCAAATAAGGTGCCCAAGGGCAACAGTGATCTATAAAGCTTTTAGTTAGATTTACATGACATGCATGATATCAACAGAATTAAGTTTGGTCTTCCTGCTAGCCTGTGAATTCCAGGAAGGGAGAAACGTGTCTGTCTGCAGCCGTGCCCTCCTCATGCTGACCTCCTAGTCTGCGGGGCAACACAGGAGGCTGGGGCCTCGGGGGTCAGCTGGTTTGCCTGGGGTCCTGCAGCTGGGTCATCAGCCAGCATACTGCTGGTACTTAAGGCGTATTTGTTGAGTGAATGATCAGAATGAGTGGGGACGCAGCTTTGCCCGGCTCTAGCAGCCCAGCTTTGCTTCTGCTTGAACACAACATGTTCAAGGCTGCCACTGTGCCTGGTGCACAATGAGCACTCGAGATAGCCACTAAGTAAAAACACAGGGCCAAAGGAATAATGGAGGTGTAACTGCATGAACCTGTTTCCTGTGGATAAAAATACATTCTTCATAGAGCTGTCCTAAGACTTAAAGAAGATGCAAACGAAAAACCCATAAGAGGCATACGAAAACCCATGTGCATTACCGTCTCACTGAGACAACAAGGGGCACAGCTCCAGAGTTAGCTAAAGCTAGGTGTGAGCCACAGGACCCATACCTCCCAGCCGTGTGACCTGGAACGGGTCTCTTGGCCGATGCCTGGCCACATGTATACTTACATACTGATGGTACAAAATAAAGCACTTCATACTAATGAATGGAAACCTTTATTGTCTTAAAAAAAAAACCCACAAAGATTAACATAAAAAATACAAGGACAATTATTATAGACAACATTTGTATCTCAACTCCAAATTCATGTGTTAAAGCTCCAACAGGATTAGTGTCCTTACAAGAAGAGGCAACAGGGTTTTCTGTCTCGGCGCACACAGAGGAAAGACTATGTGAGGACACAGTGAGAAGGGAAAGAGCAGACCCAGAACCCAGCCGTGCTGGCACCCTGACCTCAGGCTTCTGACCTTCAGAACTAGGAGAAAGTGAATGTCATTGTTTAAGCCCCCTAATCTTTGGTGTTTTGTGATGGCAGCCCAAGCCAACTAATACGGTAATAAAATAAGACAATCTATTGTTATATTCGGGAGGAAAAATCCAAAATTAGCTCTCTGAATTAAATAACATTTTTGTCTTCTAATTCTAAATTCAGGCCAACCTCAAATACCTCTCTCTACGGTGCTAATTACGATTGCTCGTGGGAATTTCATACGGCATCCACCAAAATTAGCAACAAGAGGAAAAGTACTGGACCTTCCAGCTTATCTAAACCAAGGGTTCAGAAATAAGGTAGGGGCTGGGGATGTGGCTCAAGCAGTAGCGCGCTCGCCTGGCATGTGTGAGGCCCGGGTTCGATCCTCAGCACCACATACAAACAAAGATGTTGTGTCCGCCGAGAACTAAAATAAATAAATATTAAAAAAAAAAAAAAGAAATAAGGTAGATAACAGCTTTTGGTGAATCAGGAACTTAAAAATCTAGCTATCACCCCACCAATCAGGTATTGTATATTAAGTTGTGGAGGCTAGAAGTGTATTCTTTTACACTGTTGAATCTAAAAAGAAAAAATCAGATTAGAAGAAACCTTAATAAATTTTTCCCCCCTGCTGGGGTTGAACCGGGGTCTCATGCGTCCTGGGCAAGTGCCCTATACTGAGTTACATCCCCAAGCTCTCAGTCTCATTTCTGAACGACATTAACTGCTCCACACACATCGGAAAGTTTATAAAGAAAAAAATGAATGGACCAGCATCTCACTGCAGTGGGGAGGTGGGGGGGCTGGCCCTGTGAGCCACCTCCTGGTGTTCATGCCCATGTCATTCTCGCTTCAAATGACCTGCAACGGGTCCCACTCCATCCAGCATGCCCTCTCCCACTCGCTCTGAGGGAACCCGCTGCCATGCCATGAGCTGCCCTGGAGAGGCCCAAGGGGCAAGGAACTGAGGGGACCTCCAGCCAAGAGTCTCCAAGGAACACCATGCTGCCGGCCTCAGGGAGACACCGGCACTGAGGCTTTAGTGCAGCCTGGTGAGAGCCTAAGGCAGTAGCTCAAGCTTAGCCATCCCCAGGTCCCTGACCACAAACGCTGAGAGGTAACACTCATTTATTGGTGTAAGCCACTCAGTGCTGGGTTGGTTAGTGACATGGCAGTAGACAACAGATACAATGACCCAATGTGCAAGGGCCCAATGTCCCAGTCTCCATGACAAGCATTTTACACCCAGCAAAAGACGTGAGTACCACTAGCATCCCCGTTTCATAGGCAGAGAAACTAAGGCCCAGGTCAGGGTAACAATTCCCAGAGTCACCCTGCCTAAGTGGCAAGAAGACCCCTGCTGTCAACCAGGACACTGCAGGTCTCCTCATGGGTGACCTTCACCCAGGATTTCTATGATGAGTGAGCTGTAGACAACACAAAGCCCCCTTTCCCACCATCAAAATTGGGAGACTGATGCACTCGCAGTCCTGAGGGAGGTCAGTATCTACAAAGGGGACGCTCTCTCACAACTGAACTGCATTTCAAGTGACTGGCCGGCTCCCACAGCCCTTGAGGCGAACCCTCATGACTGTGCACAGTGCGTGCCCACCACCACCAGGCTACCCACGCTTCACGCACTCACAGACCTGCACACCACCAGGCCCTCGGTGGCATGAGGGGAAACGGTGATTGTGTCATCTGATGGCGTTTTTTAAAAGGAAAGAATAACAAAGAGACAAAGGCAAGAGCCTGAACTATAAGCACAGGAACCAGCAGCCGGCTCTCTCTATTCTACTCTATCACAAAGCCTATTTTTCCTTCCCTTATGTAATTGTCCCAAGCCTTGAAAAGTCAGTCTGTAGTTGCAGACTGTAACATTTAAAGCCATTGCTACTGAAGTAAAAAGGCTCTGAGCAAGGGAGGGTGTGGACCACACTCTTGTTAGTGGAGAGGTGGAGGGGAGGAATTAAGAAAATACCTGTGGGTGTAGCAGGCACTGATTTATTAAGAGTCAGAAATTCTAAAATTAGGGAAATCGTGGGTAAGTTCTAAAACATACCTTGCATCTATGTAATGTGTGAACTTTTAAAAACACAACCAAATAAACTGAACCAGACCATATTGGATATCAGATCACTTAAGGAAAGACTTTATCCATAATTTAAGTCTGAGAAACCACACGTCTCACCCTCCTACTAGGACAAAAAGTGAAAATGCCTAAAACTGCCTGATTTCCCACTGTCACTCTCCTGCTAGGATGTCACATTTTACCATGTGCTGCGCTCACTGACTGACAGGAATGGGCAGAAAGACAACCTCAGGCAGAGGCTGTGCCCACAGCTGTGCCACCTTCCATCCTCAAAACACCTCAGTCAGCAGAGTGCCACTAAAGGATGTCTTATTACCAAAGTCAGCTTTGGGAGGCGGAGTCTGTGATTTGCGCTAGGGTGCAGCATATAAAGGCTTAAGGGAGGTAGCCCATCCCTGGGTAAAATGGGCTTAAGCCCTCCTGCTGACCACCAGTAATCCTGCTTTCAGGCTTCAAGGTCAAACAGCACTCCAGGAGAAGGCATCCTCCAGTCCAAGAGCCGGGCTCCCATCAGAGACTCAAAGAAATCAAGGTACAGACGGGCTGTCATCTGGCTAGAGGAGGAACCTGGTCATCAAGTATTCGGTTACCTTCAAGATACAGTCATGCCTAGGGTCAGGCCAGACCCTTCTAGCTGGGGTAGTGACCCTTCCTCGACTGTGACCGACAAAATCACCCAGAGCCTGCCAAGGGAATGGGAATGTCACAAGGTCCTGGAGACTCTAAGGTACACTTAGAGTGATAGAACCAACCTGCGCAGGCCTCCTGATGGAAGAATTCAAGGATATCATTGAAACTCCCTCTTTACCAATCAGAACATTATTTTATTAGAAGAATCAAGGGAAGTAGCTACCACAAATCTTTGGTAAGCATTTTTTTAAAGTATGTAAAAGTATATTCACTAGAATAGATTTTTGTGATTTTTCTAACTTAGCCTTCAAGCAACACTCTATCAGTCAAATAAATATTCATGTTTCAGACAACCAAAAAATGGTATGTGTTTCCACTGCTATGTGGAACTCTACTCACTGCTTCTAATAGAATACTATTTGAGAACTCTGAAATTCCTGGTCACCTTGATGATGGTGGAGTAAACTCTTACCCTAGAGAACCAATAACTAGCCACTGCCCACAGTGCAAAGCATATGCATATGCAGTTACTGGTTCAAAGCACTGCTTTTCTTTCTGAAGCAGAACAATGGTTCACAAAAGTAGTAGTTACAGACAAAGAAAATAATCTTACATTTATAAAAGTTTTCATTAATTTACAATGATATTAATCTAATAATATAGTTCCAATTATTGTTAGGTAAAAACTGAGTCATTATAAATTATTTACATTATTGATGATGATCCAGCTAATAAAGATGATCTCACTATTCAGACCAGACATTAATAATTACAGAACAGCTTCTGTAAACTCTCAAAGGAATCAGTAGGTCAGGGCAATTTCTGTTTGCTTTTGAGACTCAGATTACAGAATCATAGGAAGCTATACGCAAACAAGCTTGAGAGAGTCTTTTTCTGCAGGCTATTTCTCTCCACAGTTGCCCCCAGCAGACTGGCTGTGGACAGGGGATGCCAGCCCACAGGCATTTGCAGTTCATCATCTGTCTACCCAAGGTGAACACTACTACTCTAAAGCACACCCACATGTCCCTTATACCACCCAACGGTGACACGCTACTCTGAAGGAAGCTTCAGGTTGAAGTTCAGAAGCCACATCTTCCCAGAGGGCTGGTTTTAGCTAAACGAGAAAGGACCCACTCTCTAGAAGGCTTACCAATGACATCCCAAGATGTGGCTCTGGCTCCTGGATTGCCTTACTGCCCAAAGCTATTTGCCTCTGGGGGACTGAGACCCCTTAGCCCAGTGGGTTCTTGTCTTCCCCTACTGTTGTAAATTTTACAGGACTTTGCAAAGGGGCAACCAGGGCAGGAAGCTCCTCACAAGCTTCAGAAGAAGAAGGGGGCCTGAATGGAGGCTCTCTCCACTTCCCATTACCTACACGGAACCTACAGCAATCACCCTCCAAGCTCCCCAGCCATGGCAGCAGCCCCCAGCCTGCCTCTCCACTTCTCTCCTGCCCACTCATCTTTCTTCCCCACCTGGCCTTGCAGTTAAGATGACATCTGAACTGTACCATAACCCCATCGCCCTCCAAGGAACCTTCCCTGGCTGCCCCCTGACCTCAGCCACCACCTCCCCACCTCCAATTCAACACACCTGGGACTCCTTCTCGCCTTACCCGTAGTTCATCCCTGCACTGAACTCCAGCATT
This sequence comes from Marmota monax, assembly GCF_021218885.2. NCBI lineage: Eukaryota > Metazoa > Chordata > Mammalia > Rodentia > Sciuridae > Marmota > Marmota monax. The sequence continues at coordinate 4,504,631 of NW_026695235.1, forward strand.
TGCTATTCCCTCTGCCTGGAGCCAGCCACACAAAAATCACCCTATCAACCCAGTTCGAGCTGCACAGAGGCCTTCTTGGGCCACTCAATCTAAAGAGGCTCCAGACTGAGGCTTCTGTGTGTCCTTCTACCCACACGGTCCCCAGAGCCACTCTCTGCCCTTCTCTGGGCTCTGGAAGGCTGACTCTATCTATGGACTCTACAGCTTGGGCTCTCTGGTCTCCTGGCTGCTCACTCAGGGCTACTGAGGTTGGAGACATGGGTGCTTCCCTTCCCGACTGGGCCTCAACACCTCAAATGGGCAACTTTTAAGTCTAGGGCTCCTGCCAGGTAGCTCCTCCCCTAGGTTCCAGCCACACTGCTTCCTGACATCTCTTAGGGATTCCCTCAGGGTCACCCCAGCAAACCAGTTCTTCAGTAAGACCTCTTGTCTGCTAGGACCTGACCACTAGGACCCAGCCCCCCACCCTGTCACTCTCTAGCCCACTTTCATTAACAGCCATGTTTGCCGCTGTGTCTGTCACTACCATCAGCCCTTCATCCGCTCAGGCACCACATCTGCAGAGTCTACCAGTCATGAATCAAAATTAATTTATCAGCACTGAATAGGTAAAGACTTTCTTCCTTATCATTACTCCTGAAAAAAGTATGCATACCAACTATTTACAGATCAAGTTGTGTTAGGTATTAAAAGTAACTAGAGGGGCTGGGATTGTGGTTCAGTGACAGAGTACTTGCCTAGCATATGTGAGGCACCGGGTTCAATTCTCAGCATTGAATATAAATAAATGAATAAAATAAAGGTCCATCAACATCAAAAAATATTTTTTTTAAAAAAAGTAACTAGAGATGCTAGGCATGATGGTGCACACCTGTAATCCCAGTGGCTCAGGAGGCCGAGGCAAGAGGATTGTGAGTCTGAAGTCACCCTCAGCAAAAGTGAGGCGCTAAACAACTCAGTGAGACCCTGTCTCTAAATAATATAGGGCTAGGGATGTGGCTCAGTGGTCGAGTGCCCCTCAGTTCAATCCCTGGTACCCCCCACAAAAAAATGAAAGAAAAAGAAAAAAAGTAACTAGAGATAATTTAAAGTATAAGATGTACTTAGGTTATAGCAAATGCCATGACTTAAGCACATAACATGGACTTTTAGTACTAAGGGGTTTCCTAGAACCAAAAATCGCCATGTATACCAAGAGACAACTAACTGTATCTACAAGTGCCTTGTTTACTTGCTTTTTTAGGGTCCACCTCTTCCCCAGTCACTAGAGCCCAAGCTCATAAAAGCGGGGAGCCTGGCAAGTTCACCACTGTCCTCAGGCCAAAACCATGCCTGGAACAGGGCACCAGTCAACACAGAGAATGCACAAATGGGACACAAGCTAGCCCAGTGTGTCCACTCAAAGCACTGCCCATGGGTGAGGCCTTCCCCAATCAGCTGATGGAAAGCCACCACCTCCATCCCTCCCAAACGTCCAGCCCCAAGTCTGTTTTTCCCTATGGCACCGTCATCTTCTGATATATTTGACATTTGTTTATTATCTGCTTCCTCCAACAAAGATGTCAGTTCTCAAAACGAAAATGCTAATGTAGTCAGTGATGTAGCCTCGGCTCCTAGAACAGTTCCTGGCCTACAGCAGAATCCCAATAAAGATTAAAATGAAGAGTTGGCAAAGTGGGCCAATCTTTAAATGAAGCAGTCTGGGGCCTGTTCCTGACACTGGGAAGAAAATGAAAACTATGAATTGCTGGACACCCAGCAACTCACCTGACACCCAGAAATTCATCCAGCAACTGCACTGGACACCCAATGCAGTTTTACATGACTTGATCTTACTCCAGGGAATAGCCTAGGACCCCCTAAGAAAGGTGCTTATCCTACCCAGAGAAGAAGCAGCTTTATTTTTTGTTTTATTTATCTATCTATTATTTGGTACTGGGGATTGAATCCAGGGCACTTTACCACTGAACTAAATCCCCAGTCCTTTATTTTTTATTTTATTTTATTTTATTCAATAAGTAAATAAATAAATAAATAATAAAAATATAATTTGGAGACAGGGTCTCTCTAAGTTGCTGAGGCTGGCTTTGAACTTGCAATTCTCCTGACATGGGTTCCCCAGTGGCTGGGAGGAGAAGCCAAGCATTAGCCACTGCTGCCTGAGAAGAACAGGTTTGGGAGTAAGATGAGGAAGACCCTGTGTTGGTGACAGTTATTGCTCTAGAAAGCATGCCCAGAAGTTGATGTGGCCATTATAAAAACCTTTCTGAAAGTAAATGGGCAAATAAGTTATAAATAAATGAGACCAAGGCACACCGTTCCCTTTCCACACTAGTGTTCCTCTTGGCAGCAGCTTCAACTACAGTTCATTGACAGTGCCTGTGGACCCAGAGCCAAGCCTGAAAGCATTGCTTTTTTGACAGCTGCTCTCTTAACGGGGCAGCTATCAAAGGCAGGTTTCATTCTGCAACGCCTACACTGTCCAAATTTTATTCCTCCACAATAACTGAAGATTGGAATAAATTCCTCCTCCCCACCGCCATCATTGATTACTCATACTTGCTCTCTCACCCTCCAAAGTGTCTAAAAATGTGCGGATTTGGGGGAGGGGGATCAATTCCCAAGGTACTGAGTGTCCCTGGTGGTGGCATGTCACTCCTTCAAGGGAGCTAGCTTCCTGGCTAAATATCCGAAAGGTTTTGAAAATGGTCCCCTTCCCCCTAACACCATTCGACCAAAACTGGCCAACGAACCGCAGGATAATGAGCAACCACGGATCCTCACCCAAACACTGGCTTTTCTTCCAATAGTGCAGATTGAGAATGCAGAGACGTCGTCGTATTTATGAACAGTGAGTCACGTCGCCGCTCAACGTCTGTTTCCTCCTCCCTATGAATGAGGTGACCCCCCTCCCCTGTCGAGTAAATGCAGGGCTGTGGCTAACGCCCCAGGGGGGCGACAGGAGCTGGGCGGCCGCTCGGGTCCTAATTCGTCCCCACCCGAAAACCCACCGGGCGCAGAGGCGTCGCTGGGAAGCAATGGCAAGCCCCGGCCGAGCGGAGCGGAGCCGCTGAAGACCCGCTTCCAGAGCTGCGCGCGGCCGGCAGGCGCTCGGGGACTGGGGACCCGCGGAGCGCCACCCCGGGGGCAAGGGCCCGCGTCCGGGCGTCCCGGGGTTGCCATCCGCGGCGTACCTCGGCGCTGCGACCCGCTTCCTAGGGGCAACAAGTGTCCGCCCTCCGCCCCGACGGCCCGCCCGGCCCAGCCCTCACCCGGCACAGGCCGTCCACGAACACGCGCGGGTCTAGGTGGCAGGCGATAGTGGCGCTGGGCAGGTCCTGCAGGTCCACCTCCTCCATCTCGCAGTCGATGAAGCTCCAGTCGCCGCCGCCCTCGTCGGCCTCGGCCGCCCCGGAGAAGGGCGCGAAGGGCCGCAGCGTCACCCCGGGCCGCGCCCGCGCCTCGGCCGCCTCCGCTGCCGCCCCAAGCCGGGGCCCGGCCACGCCGTCCTCCATCCCCGCGCTCGCGCCCGCGCGCCCCTGTGCGCCCCCGCCGGCTGCGCCGGGCTCGCGCGCCGGAGCCTAGCGCTCTCTCCTCCGCGCCGCGGCCGCTGGCTCCCGGTTAACCCCCTCGGGATCGCGGGGCTGCCGGCCGCCGGCTGTCACCACGGTTCCCGGAGACGCGGCCTCCAAGCGCCCGCCCCGCCCGCCTCCGTCCAGCGCGGGAGGGGCAGAAAGCCCGCGCGGCGCCCCGCCTGCCCAGCCCAGAAGGCGGAGCTCCAGCGGGTTCTGCGGCGGTCCCTTTAAGCCGGCCCCAGCTGGGTTACCGTGTCCGGCCCTTCCCGGAGAGAAGACCAATAAAAGAACGGGATTCTCATCAGGTGATCCTCATTCACCGCCCCTAGCCTGAAGCCTAACCGCGACCATATTTGTCAGGGGCAAAGGCCTGTAGCTGGTTCTTTTCTGGAGGCTATTGGTGCTTACTGGAGGATGCCAGGCAGGGTCTTAGCCCTTAGGCCCTTGGGCCCTTAGGCTGATGGCTGAGCTGGCAGCGCTCAGGTTGCCGTGCGGTGGTGTTTGGAAACACAAGGGCCAACATTTGAGGGAATTCAGGAAAATCTTAAGCAGTTACACATGCTTAACCTTGTATTACCAGATGCAGTTGCAAATAAGGGGCTAGACCGTGAAACCAACCTTACTTTTATATTTCGATTTGTTAGTCATTTTATCAGTCTCCAAAATTAATATAATTAGAAGGAATTCTATTTTTAATTACTTTTATGTACTATGCTCAACATTGATCCTTGCTTTTGGTGATTTTTATAAAGTGAAAACGGAGAAGCTCAAGAGAATTCCTTCACATTAAAGGACAATGTGATTCAAAGAAAACTTGGGTGTGAATTTCAGCTATGCTGTTGATTACTTGGACAATCAGTTCACTTGCTCAGGAAAAAAAAAAAAAATGAGGCCATATGTAAGAAGAATCCAGTAAGTGCTCAAATGAATGGCAGCTGTATTTGTGTGGTAGGTTCTTTTGGAGGATGTAATATTAGATCTGTATTTTCTCCTGATGTAGGTATATCCTCTAGTTAGGAAGTTCAACTGGTTATAATTAAAAGTGCACCCAACTAACAGCAGAGACTTACTCAGAACGCATCATGGTTGAAGTTCTGTATCTGCCAGTGTGATATCTTGGAACTTAAGTCTAAGAGGAGTAGTTGGACTCATGCAGAGAGAACTGGTAAGTAGAGTGAGATGTGAGGATATGGAGAAATTGGAACCATTGTATATTGCTGGTGAGAATGTAAAACTATGCAGCCACTTTGGTAAACAATTTGGCAGATCCCAAAAAAAGTTAAATGTGGAGACCACATGACCCAGTACTTCCTGTTCTAGGTATATACTAAGGAGTAAAACCATATATCCATTCAAAAACCTGTGCACAGAAGTTATAGCATCATTATTCCTAACAGCCCAAGTGTTCTTCCGCTGATGAAGAGATCCACCAGGACTATAGTCCTACAATGAAATATTATTCAGCCATATAAAGGGGTGAAGTACCCATGCTTGTCATCACATGAATGGGCTTTGGAAACATGCTAAGGGAAAGAAACCAGTCACAAAAGGTCACATGCTACTCTATTTATATGCAGAATCCAGGATAAGCAAATACTAAGACAAATGTAGATTAGCAGTCACCAGGGGCTGGAGGGAGGGAAAGAGAATGTCTGCAAATGGCGTTTTTTTTTTTTTTTCAGAATGTTGAAAATCTTCCAAAATCGACTGTAGTGACGTTTGCACAACTCCTTGGATATACGAAAAATCACTGAATTGTATTTTTATGCCAAGTGAATTATTTCTCAATAAAGCTGTTATTTTTTTTTTAAGGGAATGTGATAAATGCCACACGGGATTAGGGTGGATGACATTGCAGAGTTGAAAACTCTCTGTAAACTCTAGCCAGACATTCTGAAAGGGTAACAAAGGGGATGAGGCGCCAGTTTTGGAAAAACTCGGCCCAGCCAAGCGGTTGCTGGGTGGGTCTGTGTTGTTTTTGTCCTCAGGACAGTACACTTTCTCCTTGCTGGCTTACTGTAAGCCTCTTAGGGCACACAGTGGGCCAAGCGTGTGAGGGGAAGGAAAGCCCCAGCAAAGCAGAAAGCCAAAGGTAGCCAAGCAAACCATCACAGATGGCTCTCCAGTGCATGGAGACAGAGCCAGCAACTACTACCTCAGGCAAGTGGCACAGACTGCACATATGTAATTGACTTTGGAATGCAGCAGGTCATTGCTGGCATACAGACCAAGTGGGTTTCCATTTCTCTCCTTTCATCCTCCCCAGGCAGCAAAGGGTGTGACATTTCTATCTCTCCAACTAGACCCATATTAATATATCTATATATTATTATCCAATAATAATGCCAGCTTCTTTTGTAGTTCTTAATTAATGGGTGTACACATAACCTAGCTCAGATGGCACATGCCCACCCACACGGCCACCCCCCCACCCACATACACACACGCAGGTGCTAATACTGCAGATTCTCAGAACTGAGGCTCAGTGAGATCGAATGACCTTCCCCTAGCAAACAGGCAGCAAAAGGCAAAGGCTCTCGTTCCCACGATGCCTCTCCCCTTTAGTTCTACAGCAAAGAGAAAAGTAAGAAGGAGCCAGAGAAACTTGGCAAAAAGTAGAGAAGAGGCAGAGGAAAGAGAGGTAGGGGGATTGAGAGCAGAAGGTAAGAGATGTTTGACATTCAAAGTGGGGACCAGGGCTGATGATCCTAAGGCAGAAGAACTGAGCCTCCCCCAGCATGGGCTGCCCTGCGGGGAACACCCTGAGATACAGGGCCGTGCTAGCGTGACACTTGGTAAATAGAGAACTCTCAAAATATCAGGGCCAAGTAATAGAAAGCTCTCCATCAACAGAGTTACCATCATGCCTTCCACATCTGAGTACCCTGTGGAAGTGGGTGTTTTAGAAATCAAATCTCCTATTTCTCTTTCCACATAGAAAATAAAATTGTATAATAATTGTCTTCAGCAAGAAAGACTGTACCTGTGGTTTCACTGACAGTAACCATTAACTCCAACAATCAGTGGAGGAGACCATAGAGAATCTGGCTCTCTCTCACCTGCAAGGGTGGAATCCAAGCAAAACTTGCTCCTTAATACAATCACAGAGGTTTCTAAAGGTGAGATCCATGGAACCTGGGGTGATCTTTTAAAAGGCTGTGCCTCCATAAACCACGTGCAAATTCCTCAGGCACCAGCTGCAGCCATGGAAGCTAAGCTATATCCCTGCTTCACCATCTAACTGGACATTGGCTTAAAGCAGCAGATTTAGTGTAGATCTTTAGATACCCAAAAAAGAAAGGAGCCCAAAGCGGTAATGAATGGCTCTCATTTTTTTTAAATGGGGGAGGCACACAAATTTTAATTAATGCATCATCCTATCCCCGCCATTCATTTCCTCTCCTTATACTTCCTTCATGTCAGCCATTGCAATTACCGAATAGAAAGGAGAGGAGTCACTCAGAAAGCCCTGTTTGGTTATTTTTGTGCTTAGCACCTGCCTCTTACATCTATTACAGCCCAGTTATGCAATCGTGCCTAGGAGGGACAAACCAGCCTATTCATTGGCCAGGTGGGAAAGTTTTGCTCTACTTTCAATTGCTTCCTATTTGTTCTGGAAATTGAAGGGAGCCATGTGCAGTAGGCATTTGCTGAATGCCTATTAAATGAACCAAAGGCATTTCTGCACATTCCAAGAAATTATAGGCATTTCAAATTTTTATTTAAAGTAGAAGTTAAATTACTGACTTTGAGTGTCTGCTTTTACTTTGGAATGAACTGTTCCAAAGACTTTTCAAACAAATAGACCCTTTAACTAACTCAATCAGAAGTTTCTCTTCTGTTACTATCTAGAAAATGAATAAAGTATCATGCTATTTGCCTGTTGTTCTTGTTTTGATTTGTTTTATTTTAGAGAAAGGAACTTCTTTCTCCTCCTCAAAACATTCTTTTTTTTTTTTTTTTTGGTATCAGGGATTGAACCCAAGGTTGCTTAACCACTAAGCCATATCCACAGCCCTCCTCCTCCTTTTTCTTTTCTTTTTTTTGAGACAGGCTCTCATTTAATTGCTTAGGGCCTCACTAAATTGCTGAGGCCGGTTTTGAACTTGCAATCCTCCCGTCTCAGCCTCCCAAACCGCTGGGATTATAGGTGCGTACCACTGTGCCCAACTCAAAATTCATTCTTAAAACCTGCTCTTTAAAAAAACAAAAACAAAATACCTTGTTACATTTGATGGTCTCCTGATGCTTTTTTTTCTTTTAATTCGAAAAACCTATTATAAATTCATGTTTGGGAAAAGTACTAGAATTTGGTTATTTTGCCTTTCCAAGTTTGGAAAGGAAATTCACTGACTTTTACATTTCTCTAAATTCTCTTTTAAATGTGTTGACACTCCTGATTTTTATGTGAGTTAGGATTCTTTGGCTGTGAGAGTAAGAACCTCTGAAGCCAGTTTAAACAGGAAGGAATTTAAATCAAGGATGTAGGGCATCTTATGGAGACCAAGTGCCGGAGCGTGGCCAGGCTTCCAATGGTCTAGAAGCTGGACCTCGGTGCTGTTCAGAGCCAAGCCATCTCTGGGGGCTGTTTGAGACCACCAGAAGTAAGAGATGGGCTGCTGGGCACATGGGGTCGGCTGAAGTGGGCAGCAGGCATTTCCACGAGCCCTCCTTGTCCCAAGTGCCCTCCTCTCCTCCTGCAGCAGCGCCATACATCTCCCGGGTGCCTCCAGAAGCCAGGCCAGACCTGCACTGGCCTGTCCTCCAGTTCTGTCCCTTACTCTCTCTGCAGCTCTGGGGAGTCACGTGAGCTCTCGGTGTCTCTGGTATGAGGAGATGACATGTGTGGCCTCCCAGCAGAGGTATCATAGAGGCTCACCATGGTGTCTGGCCAGTGCCTGGCGCAGAGAAGGACCTCAGAATGGCAGGGTTAGAATTCTCACCTTCCGTTTGGAGGCTCCCTTCTCTCCCACTGTCTTTCAACAACATGATAAATAGACCTTTGCCTTCATCCAGCTTCTAGGGAGTCAGTAGCAAGGCAGGTCTGGGTCCGGACCAATTAGCCTTTGGCTTGCTCTGAGTTCTTCCTCTACAGTGAGTCGGATGGTCCAAGAGTGATCCGCCCCACTCCACGCCCAGCCTATTGACTGCCTGCCCTTGGAAGCCACTGTGTATGTTAGGCGCTCGTGTCCTGAGGTCTAGCCAGCATCAATGTCACTATTCCAACAGGAGGGAGGGATGTCTTTTTAAGGAAACCAGGGTGCCTTTGGTGCCCCTCCTGGTCCCTTTCCTCAGGATCACTGTGGGGATGGGTTCCTTCTTTAACTCTGCCCACTAGGGAAGAAGTCTGAGTTGTGATTACACCTAACAATGCCTGGTGTGTTGATGATGACCTCATGCTCATACATGCACAACACTAAGCCACCCTGACTTGACGGAGGCTCATCAGACGTGCAGGGCATTGTTCTAGGTCATCCTGTATAACATACACAAAAGAGGCAAAAATCCCTGCCTTCATGAAGTGTACTTTCTACTGGTGATGGCAGAAGTGGGGAGAAATGGACAATAAATTTTAAAAAGTAAATATAACATGCAGATAGATGTTGCATGTGGTTATAAGTGCCAAGGAGCAAACAATAAAGCAAGGAAGAGGGCTTGGAAATTGGGGCAGGGGGTGGGGGTGATTTCAACTGATAAAACCAGAGAAGATGACAAGAAAGGGAGAAAGTGCCATGTCTACTTCTGGAAAGGAACATTCCAGACAGAGGAGCGAGTGCAAAGGCCCTGAGGCAGCAGTGACACAATCTATTAAAGGCAGAGTACAAAGGCTGCAGTGGATTCCTCCTGGGGCTGAGGCAAGTGGTCAGGGGGTGTGCACTGTCAAAGTCAGGGAGGTGACAGAGCAGAGCAGCTAGGCTCTGTAGGGCACAGGAGGACTGTGGGTTTCATCCTCATTGAAACAGGAAACCAGTGAAGGGTTTGAGCAGACATTCCCCCACCACTTTATTGTCCCTCTTCTCTACCTTTTGCGGTGTTTCTCCGGCTCCTTCCTACTTTTCTCTTTGCTGTAGAACTAAAGAGTAGAGGCATTGTGGGTGGGAACGAGAGCCTGTGCCTTTTGCTGCCTGTTTGCTGAGGGAGGGTCATTTGACTCACTGAGCCTCAGTTCTAAGAATCTGCAGTACTAGCACCTGTGTGTGTGTGTGTGTACACCCATTAATTAAGAGTTACAGCTGGGTACGGTGGCACATGCCTATAATCCCAGTGGCTCTGGAGGCTGAGGCAGAAGGATCTCGAGTTCAAAGCCAGCCTCAGCAAAAGCAAGGCACTGAGCAACTCAGTGAGCCCCTATCTCTAAATAAAATACAGAATAGGGCTGGGGATGTGGCTCAGTGGATGGGGGCCCTGAGTTCAATCTCCAATAGCCCTCAAAAAAGAGTTACAAAATAAGCTGATATTATTAGCGTGATTGATCTGGTTGGAAGATAAGAAATGTCACCTTCTTTGCTGCCTGGGGAGGAGGAGAAGAGAAACGAAACCCACACGGTCTGGGTCCACGAGGTCTGTGTAGTCCAGGGCTTTGGCCTGAGCAGCTTCGGGGAAGGAATGGCCTCACCTGGACAAGGTGGCTGCAAGGGGGCGGGTTGTGTGGGGGCCGGGGCAGCAGCTGATATCCGGAGCCCACTTTGGGGCATTTTAGTCTTGAGAAGCCCTTAGGCCTGAAAGTGAAGTCGACCAGGAGCCGGGCGCCTGGCGTCTGAAGTTCAGGCAGAAGCTGGAGTTGGGCATTCCAGGGGTTCAGCTTGGGGCCAGAGAGGTGCCCTTGGGAGTGAGTGTGGCTATGGAGGACAAGAGCCACGCCTGGGGTGGGGAACAGCCAGCAGTCAGCAGTCAGTGCCATTGGTCACCCCCCACCTCCAGGCTGACTGGGGGTCCTGGGAGCCAAGGCCACAACGGGTTTCCAGGAGAAAGACGCTCCTCCATGCCCCCGGCTGCAGAGCCAGCTTTGAGGAGGTGGGAACTGAGTTTGGGCTTCCAGGTTTGGAAATCATGATTGACCTTGACAAGGGAGATGCTGGAGAAATAATTGGGGGTAAAAGCCCCACTCGGGGGGTCTGGGGTGTGGCTCAGTGGCAGAGCGCTTGCCTGGCATGTGTGAGGCACTGGGTTTGATCCTCAGCACCACATATAAATAAATAAAGGTCCATCAACAACTAACAACGTATTAAAAAGAAAGAAATAGAACATTAAAAAAATAATAATAAAGCTCAACTGGGAGAAAGAGAATCAGAAAAAATGAATTTAAGCACCTCTTCTAGGTTGTGCTACAGAGAGGAGCAGATACTGGACAACAGGAGGAAGAAGCAGGACTCAGGAGGGAGAAGGAAGGCCAGGTCTCTCCAGGCACACCCGTGTGGTAGGAGTATATGACATGTAAGTATATATGCCTAACATGTAAAGATATGCATATGGTAGGTGACCTGACCGCATGCACACAGTTAAGTGTATGGATGCATTGGTAACACAAACAAGTATTTAATGTGTGTAATATAACAATACAACATAGTAGCATACTCTTAAAATTTATAACATGTGATAACATCACTGAATTGCATACATTAAATGATATATAATTGAAACCATCTGTATTATGAATTACTGTCTCTCCACTCTATTAATAATAAATGCAATGCCTATTATAACACATGCACTGACTTAAGAATTTTAAAGTCAGAAGAGAAGGGAAATCAACACAAACTGAAATGTTTCTTGTGTTTTTTTCCCCTTCTTCTCTAGAATGGAAGCTCCACAAAGGCAGGATCTTTATCCTGGCCGCTCTCTGCCCAGCCTACAATGTTCTGGGCATCAGGAGGACCTCAAAAATATGTATTAAATGAACTAATGAAAAATATGCTTTATGTATCAAGAACCAAACTGATTCATTTTCTCGAAAGCCTTGAGTCTCTTTCAGTTACTTCTTGGTGATGTGTAAGTATGTGCTGGGGTTAAACACACTTTGTCCTTTTGGAAAACTGTGACATGCTATACTTCCTAAATCACAATAATGATTTTTTAGTCCCACCCACCAAGCATGCCGAGGGTTATCATTGCTATTGTTGAGCCGTTGGTGAATTTCACACTTCTGGGTGTGGACGCACTGTTCTAGCAGATGAATTGCAAGTTATTCCTTTTTATAAGTTTCACAAGTAGGTTTTAAAACCCATAGAACCCCTTGGAAGCTTTTTAACAGCTTAGAAAATTGTGTTTCCAAGTTCTGAAGTGCAAGATATAAGAGCTTTTATAGATGTCACACATTGTTTTTTTGGCAATAAAATCGCTTAATGACAGAAACCTTTCCAAACTTCTGTTTTTGAAATGTTCTTACCATGTAGTACAGTTTCCTGGCAGAAAGTTGTTACTTCCTCACTCATTGCTAAATGTCACCTTGACCTTGAGGGGCAGGTTAAGTTCACTTATTTGTTTTAAGCTATCACCAAGTCCCAATGCTCCCAACCTGGCAGGCAGATGCTCATCCTCACAGTGAAGAGGTGCTGGCTCCGTCTCTCTGTCACCTGTCCCTGTCACCTGTCCCTGCTTGCTTTGTTAGAAACGACTTCATACGGCATCTCAGCAGGCATCGATAAAGCTCTTGCCCATTTCTGTAAGAATGGGCTTGGTTCAAAACTAGATGGAATAATCCACAAACCCTTTTCATGGGAATTTGGAATCTGCAAGAACAGAAGAATTCCGGAAGCAGAGCAGGTGTGTGGAGCTGTGTCAGCCCATGCCACCTGGAGCTCCAGATGTCCCCTCAGGGGGCTTTCTGCACCCTCCATGACACCTGTCTGTCTGGCTCCTGAAGCAAGAGTGGGCGCCAGGCTCAGCTCACATGACACAGCAGCAGAACACAACTTCTTTCTTTAAAAGACAAAGCCCAAGGTCAATAGAAGGTGTAATGTTTGTCACTCATCCCTGTGAGTGATGTCATAGCCTCTCATGGGGACCTTGACAATAGGGCAAATAAACAGGTAAGACTGTTCCAAAGACAGCTGTTTCCACCCAAACTGTCTCCCTCTGATCCCAGACTGCGGCTCCTGGCAGTGGGGAGTTCCTGGGTTTTACAAGTCAGAAACTGGGGCTTATTCCCCCAAACACTCCAAATTCAAAGGCCAAAGGAAGGCCATCATGTTTCCCACCAAACCTGTTCTGCTTTAAAATGTCCCTGCTGCCTACTCAGAAACTAGGGAGGAAACCCGGGATCCGCCCATTCTGGACTGAGGGTTGCCAGTTCCTACCACTTACCTGGTGAGTCTTCGTGCCTACTGTCCCTTCCCTCCCTGTCCCCTAGCTCAGGATCACATCATTTCTCATGGGGACCACCTGTCCTGCTTCACGGCTGAGTCCTTGCTCCAGCTCTCCCCTGGACCCTGCCTCTCTACATAATAAGACCGTGTGCCTCAGTCCCTCCAGGGGTCTCTCCCAGGAAGCTCCTGGGGAGCGGAGCTCAGGATTACAGCTGCTTCAACCCTACCCAAGAATCACCAGAACGTTTCCAAGGACCAGGTGTCACATGGGGATCACCAAACTCCCTAATAAAGTCTGTGGTCCACTCTGTGGCGCCCTCTTTATGACTCTCACCAGACCTGATGCTCACACTTCATTGTCTGTGGGCCTCCTGGGAACAGGGGCTGTGGGCTCTCCTGCACCCAGAGTGATCAGGCTCTCAGCTGGCATCTGATATTTGGGTCTGCGCATCACCTGAGCGCAGGCACTCTCCTGTAATTACACAGTCGTGCACCACTTAATGACAGGGACGTGTTCTGAGAGCGTGTCATTATGCGATCTTGTCATTGTGTGAACTTCAGGGTGCCCTTACATAAACCTAGAAGGTGTAGGTCAGTCGCATGATGTGGACTCTTGATCTAATCAAAAGATGCAGTAATGTGAGATACCAAGGCTGTGCCAGGGTACTAGTCAGCAACCTGGTTGTTCGTTATCGTAAACATCACGCACTGTAGAGAATTGTGTGTGTTTTATATGTCTGCCAACCCCATGAACATGTGAGCCATGCATTGTGCTATGATGTTATGACAGCTATGACGTCACTGGGCTAGAGGACTTCTTCAGCCCTGTTATAATCTTCTGGGACCATCCTCATTCATGCAGTCTGTCATCAGCAGAACTGTCACCATGCAGCACATGACTATGTGCATCCTCAGCCTCCAGGACTTGATAAGTGATGCTAAAGGAAAGATGGATGAATGAAGAAATAAATGGATGATTGACAACATCCTTCAATGAACAGAGGAGCTAATTTTACAAAGCTGCATCTCTGTTTCCATTTCCACCCGTACAAGCCAGGGGACGTTAACCCAAGTACCGTTCATTGCTCTAACACCATTCTACAGGGAGGCAGGCAACGCAGGTCCCGATCTGGCCTGATTCAGGAATAAATTTGTGTATCCTGTAGAATAAACTAGTTTATAAGAACAGTTGCACTGTTATGTATTTTAGGCAACCTTTCCTGAGTGTTGAGTTTGCCAATGAGATGTCCACCTCTCCTCCTCCTCAGGGGATAACTAGAGACTTTAAAGTCACACTCTCCACTTTCTTTTCTTTTTTGTGTGTGTTTTTATTTACATATGACAGCATAATGCATTACAATTTTTATTACACATATAGAGTACAATTTTTCATATCTCTGGTTGTATACAAAGTATATTTACACCAATTAGTGTCTTCATACATTACTTTGGATAATAATGACCATCACATTCCACCATCATTTATAACCCCTGCCCCCTCCCTTCACCTCCAACTCCTCTGCCCTATCTAGAGTTCCTCTATTCCTCCCATGCTCCCTCTTCCTACCCCACTGTGAATCAGCCTCCTGATATCAAAGAAAACATTCAGTATTTGGTTATTTGGGATTGGCTAACTTCACTTAGTATTATCTTCTCTAACTCCATCTATTTACCTGCAATTCAATAGGAGAACAGATAAAAAAAATGTGGCATATATACACAATGGAATATTACTCAGCAATAAAAGAGAATGAAATCTCTGCTTTATTTTCTAACCATTTTCCCCAAATTTGCTTATTTTCCAGTGCTTACATGGCTTTCTGTGGAACAAGAATATTAAAAAACAAAAAAACACTTTGTTGATGTGTAACTGACATTCACTGAATTAAATATATTTGAATGGTACAACCTGGTAAGCTCTGACGTGGTGAGACCCTCACCATAATCGAGACAGGACATATCCATCCCCCAAAAGCCCCCCTGCTCTTCCCTCCCCAGGCTGCCACCGCTCAGCTTCCCGGCACCATCCTGAGTCCAGCAAGTCTGTATTTAATCCTTAGGAGCTTCCGCATCCTCTCTCTCCTTCCCACAGATCTCTCCTTCCTCACCATCTTAGCTCTCTCTCGGGTTTTAATTGATTTAGGCTGTCTTGGGGTCTGATGGGCTTCCTCTGCAGCGCACTTTTCCCCTAAGGCAGCTGCGTCTGGATTTCCCTCAGAAGGGAGGACTCGCAGCCACCTCGAGCTTCCTCTGCAGTTAAGTGAGGCAGTTTCCCCACAGTGAGTGGGAGCTTTCTGCCAGGAGGCAGGGGGTGCCGAGTGAAGTCACCGTTGGCTGCAGTGTTACAGGAAGAGCGCCAGATCTCAGACTTTGGACCCCAAAATGATGGAAGGGAAAGGGCTTTGATTTATGCCAGCAGTACTTAGCATAGTCTTACCTTCCTCCACAGGGTTTTCTCCACTTATTGGAAAAGCCATCAGGGTATAGCTGCATTCAGTGTGCTGTATGCACATGCCATATGTATATGTGTACATGTATAGTGCATATGTTTGTATGTATGTGGCGTGTGTACATAGGTACACACAAGTAGGTATGCATGCATGTAATATATGTTTATATTATAGCATGTGCATATGCATGAACATAAGTCTCTGTGTGAATATGTGTATGCACCTGCACCAGTGCCTGTGTTTACCTATGTATTTATGTGTATGTGTGTACACGTACAAACACATGTGCATTAACTGGGACACCTGAATAGGCTGTTCTCTCTACAGATTTCAAGCAGTCTGCATTTCTACCCTAAGTCTCTGCTAATTCTGACCCTGGGGCCTTCACCAGCTGCATAGCTGTTTGGGTTTCTGGTCTTCAGTAAGTTGGGTGGGACTCAGTTGAATCCTCATGCAGGCTATGCAGAGGACTTCCTGCCTCTCCACACAAATTCTCCCAGGGCTTGTCTGGGTGCTCTGAGTCACCTGTGAGACCAAGGCCACCCTCTGTGAGTGTGGAAGCACCTCTGCTGTTATTTTATAAACAGAAAAGTTTCTCTTTCTACTAAACAAAGCAACTGAGTTCTTATCAGCTTTGGTCAACAGAGTTGAAGGTTATTTTCTACTCTTCATGTAGCTTGCAGAAGGCAGACCCAGTCCCTTGTCAATCATGGGAGCAGAGCGGCAGTCCTCCTCTGCTACATCGGAAGGTCCCTTCCCAGGGCTCCGATGGCACCTCACTTCTATTTCAGAAACAGTTCACATTTTCCTAGAAAATAGCTAGAGCCCCAATGTTGCAGCCAGTGTTGTGATGAGACTGTTTTAAGTACTCCTGTCCATTAGCCAAGCCTTGTGCTAAAAATCGTCCAATAAAACATAGTCTTACCCTGGATCTAGCAAGTGCATTCCCTGGCATTTACCCAAATGAGTTGGAAAATGTTTCCAGAAGATTACTCAAAATTATCAAAAATTGGAAGCAACCCAAGTATCCTCCAGTAGGTGAATGGATAAGCAAAGTGTTACATCTATACAATGCAATGCAATACTGTTTGGTGATTTTTTAAAAAAGAGCTGTCTCCAGTCATAAAAAGACAAGGAGGAATCTTTTTTTTAAAGAGAAATATTAAATGTCTATCATAAAAGAAGTCAATCTGAAAAGACAACATACTGTATACTTTCACATATATGACAGTCTGGAAAAGGCTGAATTTCAAAGGTAGTAACAAGATCAGTGACCTCTGATCAAGGGGATAGGGAGAGAGTGGAAGGGATGACTAGTGGGCAGGGGTAATTTTTAGGGCAGTGGAACTATGCTGTATGATAGTATAATGGTGGACAATGTCATCATACATTTGTCAAAGCTCATAGGTTGGAGAACACAAAGAGTGAACCCTAATGTAAATAAAACTTTAGTTAATAATAGTGTATAAATATTGGTTTGTGGATTATAACAAATATAATCCATGAATGCAAAAATGTTAAGATCAGGGGAAATGGTGGAGGGGAGTGGGGGAATGGGGTATTTGGAAAAATCACTGTGTTTTCTATTCAAATTTTCTGTACATCTAAATCTGCTCTAAAACATAGCCTATTAACTTAAAAAAGGTTGTCTAAAAATATACCCACTGTATACGCCTGATTTAAAGCAATACAATAAAGTAAAACTGCTAGAATAATAATTTTAATTTTAGAGTAGCTAATTGTGTGTGTGCACACTTCTCTGCTTACATAGTTGGAGAGTAAAATTCATTTCCCCTTTGGGGCCTCACCCTGCACATAGCAAATTGAAGGAGAGCAAGCTGTGGAAACACTCCCACCTAGCGGTAGAAGACAGAATTGCAAAAACATGGCTTACTGCTTTGCACAAGTACTTATCTTTAACACTGGGTACCTCCCCACATCCTTTTTAAAATCTGGGAAGCCGAGGATGAGGGAAGGAAAGAGAGATAAGTGGTAAGTAGAAAAGGGCTTGGCTGCCCAAGTAATCTGGTCCCTGACAAGTTCCATCAGGTGACTGATGGGAGCTCTAGTGAGTTCTGATGCTTGCACAGAAACACCTCTGCCTCCTAGTTTTGCCTATACGTTCTGCATGGTGTGTTGTGAAGGCCCAAAGTATGCAACTGGTAGAAATGCAGACATGCTCATTCAGCGGGTCTCTAGTGAGGGAACATTCTGGGCCAGGCTGTCCTGAGGCACTCAGGGTGATGTCTACCTCTGGAAGCCTGCCTGTGGCATCTGTAGATACCTGCAGTCTCCCAGCTCTCCTTCCTGAGTGTGAGGTGTGTCCTTGGGTCCTGAAAGATATTAAAGGGGAAAAATGTGGAAGGCAACTGTGGAGCTAGGGGAGGGGACCCAGGGCTCCTGGCTAAGAGGAATGTTTAAGGGACATCACCATCAAGGGAACAAGAGGTACACAGGGCGAAAGCAGAAAGTGGTGAAAACAGCAGCTAACTGTGCCTTGACTTGGCCTCAGGCCTGCAGGACAACAGACTCATCAGCCTCAGGTGGACGGTAGCTGGTGGGGAGGGGCTGCTTCCAGGTCACTTTGCCCCAACAGGAGAAATCCTACCATGAAGGGAACCCAATAAAAGACGCCAATCTGACAAGGCTACATACAATTCCAACTACAGGACGTTCCAGAAAGAAAAGCTGCAAAGATTGCGACAAGATCAGTTATATCATCCCTGAAGCTGTAGCCAGATTGAGTTCAAATAAACCTCTTTTCTTTAAAACTTTGTCCCTGGGATTGTGTTAACAGCAACAGAAAATGGGTGAATAAACTGGGTCTCACTAAAATCAAGGTACCTGCAGGGTCTTCCCAGAAGCAGAATCCATTTTCCAGCCGAGGAGGGAACCCAGCCATGTTCTCTGGCTGGCTTCCCTGACAGCTTCAAAGCCTGCAGCCACATCACTCCAACATCTGTTTTTGTCTCTTTCTCCCACTGAAAACTCTTCTGCCTCCTTCTCTCATCTTTTAAGGGCACTTATGCATACACTGACCCTGTCTGGGTGGTTCAGGATAAGTCTCCTCATTTTACAGTCAGATGATGGGCACCTGTAGTTTTACGAACAACCTGAATTCCCCTTGCTCTTGTGTGTATTCCCATATTCTAGGAATTAGGATGTGAACGTGTTGGGGGACCATTATCCTGCCCTGTGGTAAGCCATTCTTATAGACCGTGGCCGCCATTAGAAGATGGCGCCTGCTTCCACTGTGGCCTGTGATAAACAACTCCTTTTTTGGAGAGTTGGCGAGCAATCCCTTACCACCCTATGAGAGAGATCCACGTGGCAGCTTGGGATTGGTATGTGGGAGGCTTTATTAGGCTGTGCTTGGGCGCTCGGCGGGGGGGTCGCTAGAAGATGATACTTGAATCAAGGCCTGAATAAACTGCTGAAAGAAGAATCCTGTGTCGTGTTTTCCCTTGCCGGCGAGGGGTCGCGACACTGCCCACCATGCCATCCTACCTAAAACGCAAGCTTTATTATTTGCTCAATAAAATTCAAACATACGATGTCACTTCCCAACTTATTTTCCTTCACTGACGTCATATAGAGTCCAGCATCCTCAGCACCATGGCTTTGCCTGGGTTCCCCCACAACAGTCCTGAAGTTAGTGCAGGAAAGTGTTTCTGGAAATGTTGGGAGGGGAGGGATGAGGAGGTGGGGAAGCAGCCAGTGCAGGATGCATCCAGGAGCAAGAGAGCCCCGTGGGAGACTGAAGATGCATGAAACACACACACACACACAAAGGGTGAGGACTCAGGGTGCACACCCTCTGACTCCCCATGAGGACCATTGTGCAGCACCTGCAGCCTGTCCCCATGCTGGGGCTAGTGAAAGGTGCTTGCAGAGAGACCTCCATGGCCTGAGAGTGCAGCTACAGAACCTCTACCTGCAGCTCCCAGTGCCCAGTAGATCCAAATACACTAAAGTAGTGTGACAGATAAAACCGTTTCTGCAGCTTTCCTGGATTTACATGGAAAGTTCTGGCGTCTGGAAAATGCCTCCCAAGCCTGGGAAATCTGGGAGGGTTGGCCACCCCATCTGGAGCCAACTCTTTAACAGGACAAAAATGAGATGAGCTAGTGAGTGGTTTATTAGGTGCTACCTAAAGTTGGCCCCTCTCCCGGGCTTCAGGGGCTAGTTTGAGGCATGCGTAGATCCATCTGCTTTAAATAGTTACGCAGCCTGCTCTGGCTATGAGAAACCCAGCTGACACCTTGCCAGGGCTCCCTCACAATCCAGATCATGCACACACACCTTGAGGGTTGCGCAATCTGAAGACCAGGTGCCCTGCATGCAAATGAGAAAGGACAGCAGGGTCTGTGTCTGGGAGTTTCCCATCCAGAAGCTGGCCTCCAATTCCTTTTTCCTGCGGGGCTGAATCCTGTGTTCATTAAAGCCCTGTGTGAGGACTCCTGTGGAGAGCCTAAGAGTACTTCCAATAATTCAGTCCCATAAAGGGTCATTGCTCTAGCCAACCACTCACCTCTCCCTCTGCAAATGCCCTAGAAATAGGATATCTCTAGTCTTGTTGACTTGCTTGCTGTGATCAGAACATGCCAAGGTCTCTTTCCCCTCTAGATCTTGGAAAGTATTGTTCCCTCAGGTCCTGAGACGCCTTCTTTGGCCCCCACACTTATGAAGCTGTCCCCCTCTTGGGCTCTCAAAGCCCACCAGGCTTGCCCCCGTGGCCCTGTTAGAGCTGCCTGTGCTCTTGCCTGACCCCTGGTGGACCGAGTCTGTCATAACAAAGCACCACGGTCAGGGAGGTTTAAACAGCAGAAATGGATTCCGGCTTAGTTCCAGAGGCTGGAGACCAAAATCGAGCTTCATTTGGTGCCTGGTGAGCACCTTCGTCTTAGCATGCGGATGGCTGCCTTCTTGAGGCATCTCACAGGGTCTTTCCCCTGTGCCTGTGCAGAGACTGAGAGCTCTGGTGTCTGTTTTTCTTCTGATAAGGTCACCAGTCCTATCACTTTAGGATCCTGCCCTATGACCTCATTTAACTTAAATAACCTCCTAAAACCCACATCTCTAAATCCAGTTGCAGTGAGGTTTAGGACTTTTCTGTACAAATTTGGATGAGGGGGGGCGACAATTCAGTCCAGTGAGCAGTCCAGAAACCCCCTAAGGGGGAAGGGGACCGTGCCACATCACTGAACTCCCGGTGCAGTAAGTGGCAGTACTGAGTGGAGACCAGGGGCAGGGGGGAGAGGGGGAGGAGGAGTCTGGCTGCAACCCTCACAGCAAGCAGGACGGAGCTCACCCACCCGTTCGTGCCTTTTCCCTCTAGTTTAGACACCAAAGCAGCATCTCCCAGGCTGCCTTTGAAACAGGGCACCGCAGCCAGGGGACCGCTGAGCTGGAACTGAACTAAGCGTGAAGGGAGGCGGGACAGGCGGTGTCGGCCATTGCTTGTGCAGATCTAGCCAGTGTGGAGGGGGCAAGTGCTGCCTGGCAGCCCCCGACCCCCATCACAGTCGAGGTGTTACTTCAATTCGGAGGTTCCAGGGCTGTGCTACTACCCGATTCTGGAAATTTCTGCTTGAGTTAGAACAAGCAGCTTCCCTGGTGGGTTACTTCTGGGCTGCTATGGCTTGAACATGGCTGGCTCCTCTGAAGTTTGTGTTGACAGGATGGCCACTGAGGTGGCGGTGGGAGGTGGGGGCCACTGAGGTGGCGGTGGGAGGTGGGGCCCACCGAGGTGCTTAGATCCTTAAGAGGCACTGGTGCCTCTCTCCTGGGCAAGCGAGCCATTTCTAGCAGACTAGTTACGGTGAGGGTGGTTTGTTATAAAGTGAGCCCACACCTTGGGTTTTGTCTATCTCCCATGCACCTGCTTGCCCATTTGTTTTTCTGCCATAAGACCCTTACCAGAAGCCAAGCAGATGCTGATTCCATGCTCTTGGACCTCCAAACCTCCTGAACCAGGAGCCAAAACAAGTCTTTGTTCTTTATAAGTTTTCCAGCCTCAGGTATTCTGTTGTAGCAACAGAAGATGGACTGAGACATGGGGTGTTATTTTAGGAGTCTTTCCTGGAGGCCTCTTCTGTAGTCTGTTTCTCTTCATCTTCTGAATATAAGTACATAACTCCTCTATTAAATCCACTTCTGCTTAAAATAGGCCGGTTCCTGTAATGGCAAGGGGAGTTGTCTGAAACAGAGAGAACTATCAAATCCATTATACAATGTGCCCTTGAGAAGGTGAACCATTACTCAAGGCACCAGAGGTGACAGCGGCACTGGAAGTTCCCAGAGGCCTATAGCACCCATCCCTCCCCAGACTCAGAATTCACCTGCTCTGCATGCAGGGTCAAGGACATAGAGAATGGACTCTGAAGTGGAAAATTCAAAGCCCATCAGCACCAACCCAGAGCTGTTGTAGTCCACCCAGAGGTAGTGGACTTCATTGCTCCTCTGACGAAGACCAGGAGTTTTGTCACCCTCCGATGATCCCAGGCCAGATAGTACAAACATGGGTGGTATTTGCAACAGGGCTCAGATGTCCTGAGTAGAGGAAGGAAGAGGGAGGGCATGGTTACGGTGTACCAGTGACTGGTGAAGGTGACCTCGACAACACTGTGAGGGCCATTAGCCAGGGTCACTGAGGCCACCCTGAGAGTCACAGCACAACAGGGATCATAGTGTCCATCTGACCAACCTGTCTGGATACAGCCTTGAAATACTGAAGCAAGAGCTTTTGACAAAGGTTGCTTCCCTCCAGGCAGGATTTACTGAATTGGATACAGTGACCATGTACCTGTGATTATGGAGACACCTGTTCAACATTCAGACTCCTGAACCCAGGTTCCTAGATTCACCAACCTGAAATTTCTAGGCATGGCACCCAGAAATATGCACTTACAGAAGTGGCACACTGAGACCTGAAGTCGCTCGACTTAGACCTTCCCGTCATCGGAATCACCTGATGCCAGATCTCTTAATATGGTCCCGAGATGTTCTTCATGCCTCAAAGCGTCTTCGAGTGTGGGAGGCCGCCCTGACCGTGAGCTAAGCATCCCCTCTCAGCCTCGAGTAAAGGGGGTGTCGGACTGGCATCGCACACCATGCACTGAGCGAAGCAAAGTGGCCTTCACCTTGGCTAGGCAAAGATGTTTGCTTCAGCCCTGGACTTGAGTGTGACCCAGCAGGACCGGGCAAACCCCTTTGAAACCTTATCCCCTGCCTCATGTGGTGTGGAATATTCTACTGAAAGTCCTCGGTGGTCTCTTCCCTATAAATGAAGCGATTCTGGGTGAACTAGCTCTCTTGCCTTCTAGCATGGAAGAGGACCCATGAGGTCACAGAGCTGTCCCCCCACCTTTGTGAAAAAATCACTTCCATGTCTGTGAGGTTTTCTCCCCGTCAGCCCAAAGCAGGCAGAGGGACCCCGATTCCATCCTTTGTGTGGGACCTGGGCAATAATCGAGGTGGTCTCTGGGGAGGGAGCAGAGATGGAACTGACCTGCTGTATTTGTGGTGCCTGTTGGAGGAGGAGGGAGCAAAGAAAGGAACAGGCTGACTGATGTCCCCTCCAGAGTCTCCAGGGGGCCTGCTGGGTGGGGCAGAGGCGCAGTTCTTACAGCCACACATCTGTCCACAGCTTGAAGGAACAACGAATAGCACATCTTCCGCTACCAGGGATCTTGGAGTAACTACATCCATATAATAGGTATATATTGTTCTTCCGTGTGTGTGTGTGTGGGGGGGGGTGCTGGGGATGGAACCCCGGGCCTCACACATGCTAGGCAAGCGCTCTACCACTGAGCCACACCCCAGCCCTTTTGTATTTGTGTTCCCGTGGGATTTAAGGTCTTTGGTTTATCAGAGTACAGTGATTGCTCTCCCAGTGACTGGTGAAGGTGACCTCCACAACACTCTTTTCTATTTTCTCCCAACACTTTCAATTTGGACTTCTAGCTTCTGGAACTATGGAAAAATAAATTTCTGTCATTTAAATTTGTGGTAAAATATATGTAATAGGGTATCATTTTAAATATTTGTGCACTACGATCCAATGGTATTAAATGCATTTGCAATATTGCATAGTCATCATTATTATCTATACGCAAAACCTTTTCAATATCCTCAACCTAGACTGTGGCCATAAACCTATAACTCTTTCTCTTCACCTCCTCCTAGCTCTAGTGGCCACTCTCCTACTTTCAGCCTCTATGAATTTCACTATTCTAGTTGCCTCATATAAAGAGGAATCATGCAATATTCACCCTTCTGTGTTTGACTTATTTCATGTAACGATGTTTTCACGGTCCACCTGCATTGTGGCAGATATCAGAACTTTGTTCCTCTAGCTGGCTAAATAACATTCTATTATATATTACATACTGCATTTTATTAATTCATTCAACTATCAGTGGAGTCTTGAGCTGCTTTCACCTTTTCACTATTGTGAATAACGTTGCAGTGAAAACTGGTGAAAAAAATATTTGTTTGAGTCATTGATTTCAATTCTTTGGGATCTACACTAAAAAAAATAATTGCTGGGTCATAACATAATTCAGTGCTTATTTTTTAAGGAACCACCAAACTGTTCTCAATAGTAGTAGCACCGTTTTAAATTCTCTTTTCCTTTTTGAAGCAAAAAGAGGGTTCATGAAACAAAGAACTTTGAGATGAAGCAATTACTTCAGGGGCTCACCTAAAGCTGCTGAGGCACCTGCTCTCTCATCGCTCATCTCTGTCTCCACTTGCCTGTCTTGCTTGGCTCCATGTGAGATGGCGGCAGCAGCTGAACCTGCCACATTCACATTCGTCTTCCTGTCTCTGAGTTCACTGGAGAAACTTTTGGGTTTTCAGTTATCAGTAAATAATTGGCGTCCCTGACCCTTTTCCCATTCCAGTAAATTTCCCTCAGTTCAGAACAAGATCAGTCTCTCACGGTGTCTGTGAATGGAGATCACCAACCTTCAGGGGTGTAGCAACTCACCTTCTCCATCGCTTTCAATTCGTCCTTCTTCCTGACCTTCACAGCCAACCAATCCCTCTGCTTTGCCAATTCTTCCTTGAAAATAGTTTTCCTCCTCATTCACTCCCTCTGAGCACACTAATTCCTGCAGGTAACCCGAGGCTGGAGGTGATAATGCATCCGGGAAGCCCACGCGAATAACGTCACCACATAGAAGAGGAGGTGTGCTACCTAGAGGTCTCTATGGGGAGTCTGTGGCTTCCTTCTCCGCAGCAGCGTAAACTCTGGGCTTCTGAGGCATTCTCAGGTGACCCACTGAACGTAAGAGAAGGTTCTGGCTTAACTGGTTACGTGTAAAACGGCTGAAGAAAGGTAATGTGACTAGCACAGAGTCCAGAGAAACAGGGAGAAGGTGAGCAGACGGGAGAGTCTCTGCGCCAGGGCTGTCGAGGCAGACGCCATGTCTTCAGACCTCTCTCCCCATCCAGGATAAATGAGTCTCTGAGCTGAGTTCATGTTCACCAAGCAACCTGCTGACTACTAATCAGCTTCCCAAGTTCCTGGATGGCAGACAAGCAGCGTCTTGGAGGGTAGCCCAGAAGGCCCCAGGATCTGTCAAAAGCCCACAGCTGAGGTGATTATTAGAGGTAAAAGGCACTCTGCAGGGTTGAGAGCAGGCGCAGGGCTTGCAGCAAACCCTGGTCCCTGTGCACAGTCAACAGAGCTCCCTAAGGAGGCCCTAGCTCCTCAGCCACCTGTCTGCACAGTCACCACATCCTCGGTGACCACTGTTCTGATCACACAGAGAAGGGAAGGGTGGCTGGGCAACATGGTGGCAGTAGATGACTTCCCAGAAAAAAAAGTGAGGACCTTCCTTTCAGACGTTTTTTGTAGCTGGAATTTCAAAATGGCTGCACTGGCCAAGCTTTCGGGGCACACTCACTTGATCAGGGTAAAATATGTTGGTGGTATGTCCCATGCCTCCTGCGGGTGTCACCCAAGAAGGGTCATCCATGGTAAGACTGAACATATCTAAGACTTCAAGGGTAGAGAGTACAAAGCAGAGATCCCTGGATCAAGATGCTTCTGGCCATATGGAACAGAAATCCCAACTTGGACAGGCTCCAGGCGGCTTATTTATTGACTCACAACTATACATCTACACGTGGGTCAGGCTTCAGAGTTGACTAAATCCAACAGGGACTCCAGCTCCATCTCCCATAAACTAATCTTTGACCGAAAGAGCGCCACCTGCTGATTGACTCGGGATTGACTTCTCCAATACAGCCCTGAGGGGTGGAGAAAGCACAGGGTCACCATGAGCAGCTTAGATGGACAGCACTGCACCTGAGAGCAGAGGCCAGTCTTCATCACAGGGAGTGCTGTGCAAGAACCACAAAGACCATAGGAGTGGCTGTCACCTCTGTGGATGAACTGAGATGTCGGTGAGAGCGTTGGACTTTCTCTCCAGATGCAAATTACAGGGTGCAGCTTAATTTGAGATTGCAAAAGTTATAACAAAATAATTGTCCCTGTTTTCATTTATTTCACTCAGCAAGTCCTGATTTCCCGTTATCATTTAGGACCTCATAAAATGGCCCCAGCAAACAAGCCTGGTGAATAGCTCAGGGTGGTCTAATGACTCTGGAAAGAAAGATTCCGGCCACCATGCTATAAACCACCATGGTGGTCTTAGGAGTCAAAACCTACAGAGGACAGAGAAGACCACCACTGAAGAACTCAGGGTTTAGGACTAGCACAGGAAAGGAAGAACAGGAACTCTGGATTCTGCTCAGGGACCCTGCTGCTTACCCTGGACCTTTGGTGACTGGAGCTATGGGGTTCCAATCATTCCTTTTGATAACATAAAAACTCAAATGGCTGCAGAATGGAAAAAAGAAAAAAAAAAAAACCTTGCCTAAGCCTTAGAGATTTTTCTGGCAGGGTAAGTTGCCACTCACACTTCATTTAAAGAATTGATTGACTGTTTCCTGGAATCCAATAATACATTCCAATGTTCGAGAAATACAAGGTTGGCCAGTTTGCCTCCTGACCTGAACATTCCCAGAGACTTACAAAAGGTACAACCACCCTCATCTGAATTAGTTCACCTCTATCCTGCTTCTCACCCCCCCCCCCAAAGAAAGCTCCTTTGATTCTGGAAAGCTCCGTCCTGCTGGACCTCAATGGAGCACTTGCCTGGCTCTAACTCAGCCCGTTCTGCACCCCAATTGCACTTTCCTTTACTCTAGTCTTGTTTATGAATCTTGGTTTTGTGTGTCCCACCACAACCTGTGCATGTAGGCAATGCTCCCCTCCCCTCCACCCTGACCTTGCTCTTGCCCTTTCACTAACTCTGCCTCCTAGAAACCATTCACAGGGGCAGGGGGCGCTGTTCCTCACTAACCCATTGTGCACGTGAGCCCCGAGTTATCCAGCCACATTTTAACTTACTCAAGGATTCCCTACTGAGGGACATCTGGGCTGTTTCCTGCCTTTTGTTGTTAAAACAAGCAGTGTCCTGAGAGTAGCTTTGTGCCTATGTCCCCTTTGCATTCTTGCCCTTAATCTTTGAAATAGATCCCTAGGAAAGGGTTGCTGGGTCAAATGGAAAATCCTTAAGTTATTTTGCTGGACCATGTCAAATCCCCCTGAGATATTATCCTAGTTGTTTCATAGCTTTGTTTGTCTTTTTTTTTTAACACTGTTTAACTGGAGGTTTTGTATTTAACTTATTAGCAGAGGTCCCATTCACGAGAAATTTGTGTTGAGAGTTGGATGATATCAGTTCACTTTACAGGTTTTATTCAATGTGTCTGTGGAATGAAGTGTTTACCAGTGCACGAAAAATGGCCTATTTGGTTACTAAATTATAATGTGCCTTAACACCATATTTCCAGTGTTCATGGCTGGTCATTTCAGCATCATTGAGACTATTGGATTCTGAAATTATTTCAGTTTAAAAAAAAAAATCATGCTGTCCTGGTGGTGGTGGTGATAAATCCTGGAGCCAAAGTGTCTTGGATTAGCATAGCATGTTCCTCAAATCCTAGAGGAAAGGAAAACTCTCTCCTCCACAGGACGTTGAATTTCCTTTTGCATGAAGTCTCTCCTCTTTGGTCACTGCCAAGACTTGGGCTCCTGTATGCCTCACATCACCTCCAAAGAGATGGCACAAGGCCAACCCTTGCAAGCTCAAGGAGGGTTTTGATGGTAGTTATCTGGGCATAGCAGAAGCATGTCAGTGGAAACTGCCTGATACAGTTAGGTGCGTCATAAATTCCAAAGGCTAATCCCCCCCTCCCATGGGGGAGTTTGGGCCCCATGATCTAGGGCTTTTGGTAGCAAGTCCAGGCTTCAAATTCCTACAGGCCAATCACCTGCCAAAAACCCCTTCCCAGGTGAACTCTCCTGAAAGGGGGGCTTTACACACCTTGGATATCTGATCCTCACTCTAAGAAGCCAGCCCAGCACAGGAGGCTCCTGAAGGGACCTGGCAGTGGCAGAAAACAGGAACTTGCCAGAGCCTCTGGACACCAGCGAGGGATCAGGTGACTGATTCCTTGAGAAGCCTGGGGCTGGGGTGGGGTGGGGAATAAATGCTCTCGCAGGTAAGCTCTGGAACAGAAAAGTGTTCACTGAAACCAGGCCACTGCTGGGTGCAGGAAAGTTTAAGGGGAGATTGGACCCTTTCAAATAAATGGGGTGCACATCAGTTATGTGAATTTTACAGGAAATCCGCAAGACTAATATGAAATACAAGCAGTCTAAAACAGCCAGTGTGAGGTTTTGATAAAGATGTCACACATTCATCTAGAAGAGTGGCCATTAGAAAAACCCAGAGTTGACAAATAAGGTTCAGAGGTTATACAAGTTCCAAAGTCTGAATTACTAACCTCTTTCTAAAAAACTTGAATATTATTTTTATTGCTGGTAAGCATACAAGATCCAAGAGTCGAAACCATGCTAGAAGGGCACCCCCAGAGGACCCCACGCCCTCCCCGACTTACCATCTTAGTTAATATCTTGTTTTCTTCAAGTGGTTCTTTAGGTAAGTATAAGCAATTCTTCATTCTTGTTTTCCGCGTTGAATGCCAGCCGGGCCTGGCAAGCAGGGCCCGCAGGTTTCCTGGGAACGTGGGAAAGAAAAGAAGACAAAGGTTTGTGGAGCCAAGCCTTGGCCAGAGTCCGCAGGCTGCGGGCCATCTTCAGGCGGATGTGGCCCTCAAAGTGGTAGGAGCTTCCCCTTCGAGGGGCAGAAGGCAGATGCTGTGTGCTAGAATCACCCGGGGATTGCTGAGGATCTAATCACCTGCAAGGCTTCTTCTACCTTCCCTTCAACAGAAGCCCAAAGCAGGTTTTTTTCTTTTCTTTTCTTTTGGTACTGGGGATTGAACCCAGAGGCGCTTAATCACTGGGGCACATCCCCAGCCCTTTTTAAAATTTTATTTAGAGACAGGGTCTCACTGAGTTGCTTAGAGCCTGGCTACGTTGCTGAGGCTGGCTTTGAACTCGTAATCCTCCTGCCTCAGCCTCCCGAGCTGCTGAGATTACAGGCTTGCGCCACTGTGCCTGGGCAAAAGCAGTTCTTTAAGGAAAGGAGGGAAGACTTTGTTTCCAAGTCTGATGGTAGAATCCTTTGGTCTAAACATTTTTTAAAGCACTGGAATAAAATAAGTAGAATAACATCCTCCGATCCAGTCCTCCCCAAGCCACCGCATTCCAGAACCAACTTCCTTGTTTTCCTATCCAAACCCAGGGTCTCGTGCAAGCTAAGCATGTGCTCTGTCAGTGAGCAACACCCCCAGAACCAATAGCTTTTATGTAGCATCTCTGATAGAGGTAAAAATGTTAGCATCTACCCCCAATATCCCAATATATTGTAAATATATTAATAGATCTTCACACATTTTCATATATAAATGTGTATATTTTTCGTGTTTTATATATTAGTAGAGAATGTTACCATACTCTTAGAGCAGGGACCCTATAAAACACAAATGTGTATTGAGACAGAGAGGTCTACAGCAAAGATGGCTCAATATGAGCTCAGGTTTACTTGCATGTTCTCTCCCTCTGAGGAATGGGCACCCATCCCCTCACAGGCCCCCTTGATCCTGGAGGTGGGCTTCTTGGTGGCCTGGGATCCTTTTCTTTTCAGGTAGCCTTCTAGGAGAGGGAAGGGGCATTCACAGTGGGTCAGACCTATTGTCCGAGCATGGTATTCTGCACTAGAGCATCATCTCACTTATTGTGAGTCTCTAACGTGGGTGACCTTTCATGAAGACCCCGGGGCTGGAGCCGGGTATGACCCTCATTGCTGACTTGCTCTGGTGAGTCTGGGAGCTAGCAGCGGGGCCTGGAGACCAGCCCAGTGGCATGCTGTTTTATTTTGTTTATTTTTTCTGTTTGGGATTTTTTTTTTTTAAGTCGTGTTTTACTTGTTGAGTTTGGTGACTTCTGAGGGCCACATTCCTCTTCCTTTGTTCATAGGAAGTTTGCTCAGTATTGCTTACAAGTTGCTTTCTTTAGGGCATCTGCTGAGGGCAGAGGTTCTCAGCATGCACATTCTTGGTGGTTGGGGCTGGGCCGTTTTGGTGTGTTGCAGGATGTTGGGCAGCATCCCTAGCTTCTACCACTAGGTACTGGTAGCACTGCCCCAGCCAGTCATAACGCAAATCTCTCTCCACATTGAAAAATTGCCCCTGGTTGAGAAATAATGGTGGGAAATCAAAGCCTCGGACTGTTGGGTGGTCCCAGCCCAGACACTGCCCTCCCATTATATATTGTTTGGTTTTGGTACTGGTGAGTGAACCCAGGGGCACTTAACCACTGGGCCACATCCCCAACCCCTTTTATTTTTGATTTTGAGGCCAGGTCTCACTAAATTGCTTGGGACCTATCTAAGTTGCTGAGGCTGGCTGTGAACATGCATCCTCCTGCCTCAGCCTCCGAAGTCGCTGGGATAAGAGGCCTGCGCAGCCACTGGGGCCCTAGATTTCCAAGCCGGAGCCCTCTAGTTTTCAGGAAGCAGTTGCATTAGATTTGCGGAGAGTGGCAGGTGACGAGGGACCAGGGCTGTCTCCTCCCAACTCCTCTGTGTGGTACAGCCCCACAGCAGACAACCCTTTGGTTGCCTCATTGCTCAAACCTGCTGCTGGGCCCCATGGGCCCCTTCAGAGTCCAGTCCTTGCTGGTCTCTCCCGTGCTTCCGGCCTACCTAGCTGTGCCTCAGACACCCCACTCTGCTCCCTGACTTTTCTTTGCCTAGTGCACTTCCTGATCTGGATTTTCCCCAAGCTCTTTCTTCTGCCCAGAACAGTAACCTCTACCTCTCTGCTCAGGTAACCTTCTCTTCATCCTTCAGTGTACCTGGGACTGAGCAAGCTTCTCCCCACACACCTGCTCCAGGTCACTGCTGGGTCCTAGGTACGCAGATCATTTACTTCCTCTGTGTGGTAATTGCTTGTCTAATTGTCTGAAGCCCCCAGGAATGGGGCTTCACGAGGACATAAGCTATAGGGCTTTGTCCCGCCTGTGTCCCTCGTCCCAGCCTAGTGACCAGCAGGTTTCTGTTCTTATCTGCTAAATATATGCACACACAACACAGTGCCTGCAAGAAGGACATGTTCCCCAAGGGTCAAGAAGGGTTCCGCTCACAGGGTGAAGGTCACAGTCTCGGGAGCCAGGCTGTCTGGGGACGCTGCTGGGCTCTGCAGCTTTCCAGCTGGTGGTGCTCACCCTTTCTAGCCCACCACCTTCTCTTTACTGTTGGGGTGGTGCTAACAGTATTCACATCAAGGATTAGTATAGAAATGATGAGTTGATATACGTTACAGGCCTGATCCAGTGCCCGACTCATAGTTAGCCCTCCATAAGAGCTTGCCAGTATCCTTTCAAACGCTGAATAGAACTTACCCTCAGTGAAAGGACAAGAGTTTTGATTCGGGGAGGGATGGTAGGCCACTGGGATGGTGGAGGAGAGGCAGACAGAGAAGGAAGAGAGTGTTCTTGCAAGATAAGAGAAAGCCTGGGATAACATCAGCCCTTAGAGAGGAGGCCTCAGCCTGACTATTCCAGAGACTCACCCATTTTATAGAGTTTTGGTAGATTATTAATTGGGGATCTAAGGAAGGAGAATGAAACCCTCTTAACCTTCCTTTCCTCTGTGGCCCTCTCTACCTACCCAGGACTCTCAGGAGTGAATGTCCTGAGCATTTATTTACCATCTCACCTGATTGTATGCTTCTAGTTCAACCCTTGAATTTGGTGACAAAATCCTTTAGAAAGGTGAGGTCTGACTGTTTTATACAACAGGGTGATTTCATTTCATTTTTAGGTGTTCAGATGAAATGGAACTCTAACTCTGCCGAAAGCATTTCTAACTCTCCACATGCAACAGAGGCCCATCAGATGAGAACCGACTCCATTATCGACATTTCTGGTTTGCACTCACAGAGCCAAAGTGGGATCACCTGCTGTGGCCTCAGGTCAGGGCTTTCATTTAGAGGGGAAATGACTTCATACTTCTGAACAAGTTTATCTTGGGTGAAGGAGAAACCCAGAAGAGGAACGTTCTCCCGGTTCTCCAGCCTCTGGCCGATATCTCATCCCTGATGGTTTGAGCCCACACAGGTACAAATGCAAGGGAAGCCGTCCGGTCACTTGGCAGCCATTGTGTTCATTTGGTTGTTTAAACAATTCAGTCATGCTGGCTGGTAGACAGGCGACGGCAAACACCCGCTGACACTTGTACTTCGGTGTCCCAGACGAGGCAAGGGCAATATTGGCCTGATGTGAGGTTCTGTAAGTCACCTGTTGTCCAGGACACCTGCGTTGGACTCCTGGCTCTGACACTTTCCAGAGTTATTTGGTAGCCCTGAACCTCAGTCTTTTCATCTATCCAGCAGGGAGAGCGACTTTAGTTATTCCATAAAGTCTGAAAGGCTGGGATAAAATAAACCACACATAGAGCTCTGACTAGTCAATACTCACTATGTGTTAGCTATTGCTGTCTGTTTTGGAGTTCATGAGCAGATGGCAGCATCATACCAGAGAAAAGAATCCGTTAGCCAAAGTCCTGGATGGACATTTTGGTTTTGGAATAATAGTCAGATGGGTTGATGACTGTCAGGGAGACAGGGGTGCTGAGTTGCTTTGCCTAATAAAGAAATAGGGATTTGGGGGTTGAGTGTGAGCAAGCCAAGTGGGAGGATTCTGGACGAGGTGGAGAGGGAGGACAGGAGGCCTCTCCCAAGCAGAGGTATAATCGGTAAAAATTCCTTGGGGCAGGAATGGCCAGAAGCCCTTAAGAATCAATAGGTCTAATATTCAACTTGAAGGCATCCCCAGCCTTCATGGCTCTGATGGGTCCCATGATGGAACCCACTGCCCCTCATTAGCCCTACACACCTCCCTTGCTGTGTGGCCATGTCCTAGCTGGCCTGGGCCATCTGGTTTACACCTGTAGCCCCAGCCTAATGTCTGGGTCTGGCTATAGTTTATGTCCTAACTATGCCCAACTGCCTGGTGCAACGTGGTTATGCTTGAAAAACCATGGAGATGAGGCTGAGTTCACTTGGGCTTGAGAAACCAGCCTCTACCTCAGAGCAAAGCCTGTCCAAGAAAGGGGGCGTGACCCTTGTCCTTGGAAAGACCCACAGAGCACTCCTAGACACATTCCCACCCTGCTGAGTTGTTTGTCTACAAATAACAGGAGAGATCTGCTGCGCCAGGTGTCCCTGACTCAGTCAGGCTAGGTGAGGATCCATAGCAACCCCCTAGCAACCAACAATCAGCATGAGACAGGGAAACACCTGGGATGCCAGATGACCCTCCCAGTAGTTTGTGGTGGTTGATAACGTGTTGGGAAACCTTGTAGTTCAGCATGTACTCCCCTCTTGGCTTAAACCAATCAGTTCAAACTAATCCCCCTCTTGTACTAACCAATCACCCTTATCCAACTTGTTCCCGCCAGTGAATGTGCTCATCATGTTTTAGAGTTGTTTTATGATTTTCCTGCAGTGTGGTATGTGATGATTTGCTAAGAGATGCTATGATGTATGTGAAGTCCCTGCCTTCCCCAAAGAATGTATAAAACTGCTGCAAACCCTGGGCTCGGGGCCTCTCAGCGTCACCAGTTGCTGTGTGTGTGCGCGGAGGACCGAGCTAGCTCGCAATAAACACCTCTTTGCTGCTTACATCGATCTTGGTCTCTGGTGGTCTTTTGGGGGTCCCAAATTCGAGCATAACAGGCTGAGATGAGGAGGGCAGAAGAGAGTAGCAGCAAGGATGGGGCTCGAGTGGGGCAGACCTAGGTGGTCAGAGCAGAGGCCATGGGAGAGATGCTGGGCTGCCCTCTGCTCTCAGCACAGGACTTGCAACCTGGATCACATGGTTAGGGAGAGCTGGAAGATGGGGAATATTCAAGCAATCAGCATATGGATTATATTTGTAGCATTTTTAGGTAAAATTGATAGCTATTAAAATCCAAAAATTCCATCCATTGCCCCTATCCCCTGTGCCTCTGTCAACAATCTTGTCCCCTACTCCCTCCCCTCAACCAACCAATGCTGGTTTTGACCTGTGTTAATCCGCTTTCTGTTACTAAAACAAATGCCCTTGATAGATAAACTTATAAGGAGAAAAGACACGCTTTAGTTCACACTTTGGGAGGTTCCAGACCATGATTGATTGGCCCTGCTGCCTTGGGCCTGCAGTGACCATCATGTCTGGGCCGAAGTGCATGTTGGAACCAAAGGGGAGTTGTTCCCTTCAGACCAGGAAGTGAAGAGAGAGTGGAAGAGACCGAGGTCCCAGAGTCCCCTCTGAGACCACACCTTCAATGACCTGAAGACCTCCCACTAGGCCCCACCTCTTAAAATGGCTGCCACCTTCTAATAGTGCCAAATTGGGGACCAGATTTTAATACACCGGTCTTTGGGGGAATATTCCATAGTCAAACTATAGCAATGCCATACACACGGAAACTTTTTCATCTGGCTTCTTCCAATTTTTCATAATGACTTTAGATTTATCCATGTTATTGAACATATTGCAGCTTATTTATCATTTCCATGTTGCTGTTGTTGTTGAGAAATGTTCCTTTATGTGGATGAAGTGAGAACAAAGGACAGGCAGCTCTTGTCACAGGCATGGGGCAGGAAATGGAAGCTGATTCAAAAGAAAAGGAACGCTAATACCTCAAGGACACTTCCGCTCCTCCTCACCTGTGGCCAAGTTACCTGCCTGCAGGGAATTGTTCCTCAGCCCAGAGTGGTCAGTGCGTCCCCCCTGGGTGGCTCCCTCCCTGCCTTTTTGGGCAGACAATGGAAAATAGGGAGAAGTATCCCTGAACGCTCCCTTCCCACCTTTTGGCTGCATGGGGGTGGGGTTTGAGAAGAAAGAAACCTGGAAACTCTAAGAGGACCTCCCGCAGACACTGCTCTGGGCCCCCTCCTCCCTGGGGAGAACTCGGTCTCTGTTCTATCCTTTAAATAAAACTTCTTTTCTGCACCTGCCTCATCATTTCCCAGGTTGGGGGAATGGGACTCCCAAGAATGGTGTCATGGGTACTCCACAGTTTGTTTATCCATTCCCTAGTCTTTGAACATTTAGGTTGTTTTCATTAATTGCATTTGAACATTTAGGTTGTTTTCATTAATTGCATTGTTTGGATAAATCAACATATCTGTGTACCCACACCCCTCTCAAAAAACACATTTAAAATATTACTAAGAAACAGATTCAAGTTCAAGGAATGTTAGGGTTTTTTTCAGCTATGGGTCTTTGCTACTCTGATAATGTTTTTACTGCATAGAATGTCAAAGCAAGCCAATGAGATTGAAATATAGTTATCAGATATTAAAAAGAAATGTGTGATTCGGTAATATATATTTGTTTCTTTGTGGTCTTGTTAAACAAAATCAGGAGGTAAGTTTAGTAACTACTGAAATTTCCAAGTGATGAGTGTAAATAACATTTGAGATGCTTCCATGTGTAATGAGATATAAAAATATCAATGATTTTTATTGAGTTACAGGTACAATTATGATGTTATCATCTATTCTCTATATTCATAATGGAAGGAGATGCTAAATTTTAGTTTGAGATTCATGAATATAAAAGCATGTTTTTTTTTTCCCTGTTACCTGGGGAAGAAGCATTCTACCTATGTGTCTTGGGGATTTGGGTTGTGACGCCTTGTAAGATTTAGAGATCCAGCTCATTTTGTTGCTGCAACCTTAAAAAGGGATTGTGACTCCTTTCTGCTAATTTCTGTGTGTACCCCAGGGATGGAACCTGGGCCCTTTTCTGTTGACTCACGTCTGTGCATGACCGACCTGTTTGAAGGAGGTACATAATCCCTAGTTATTTCTGTGCCTTTGTTGACTGCTCAGCTTAAAACAGTCTAACAATTATGCCTTTGAATCTGATGAAAGAGAATTTGAACAAAGCCCCCAAAGTTCTCAAGCGGGTGAAACATTTAACTTCATCCTACGGAGACTTGCTCTCTGAGTTCACAGCCGTGTACATGCGCTGAAAGCAAAAATGAAAAAGGCGAAAAGCAAGAAGAGTTTCACTGAGGGTAGAAAAACACAACTGTGATTTTGTGAGCCCCGAGTTTCTATTGAAACGTGATCCCATTTGATTCTGGGAAAATTCAGCTTCCTGGTTTGAAGACAGGCTTACACAACAGCTTTCGAGCTTTACCTATATCAAATGTTTCTGGACTCACCCAACAGGATTCTTTTCAGCTATAATGAATATAAGTGCACCGGAGATCATGCAGAGCAACAATCCCTTAAAAACCACTTACATTTACAAGGAGAAATAAATATGTCCCAAATACCCAGATTGTCACCAAATACGGTTCTTTTAAAGTTTATGTCTTCACCAATTTTCTCACTCCTCCAAAAAAATCTACAACCTTCCCATTTCCTACCGCATACTTCAATTGCATTTGGATCTTATAGGTGCCTTAGTCACATCCTCACTATAAAAATCCATATGGTCACAATATGCCTTCATTACATTTTCTCCCACATGGGGGTAACGTCAGGAAACGATCAGAGTACCAGAAAAATAAGTTTCTAACTTGTCTGAACCATTCTAATGAGTATGGAGCTTTATTTTTCAACCAGAGTTAGGCTTAAAAGTGCCTGTTCTCTTTAGAGTGGTTGCTCATTGGCTTAAGTTCCCATGAAGGTATAGTTGTATGATCCTCAGAGCAATATTTTCCCAAATCTGGGAGGACGTGTGACATTACTACAGAACCTACAGAACAGACACCAGGAACCTGAGTGTGACCAGCTGGAGGTAAGGCAGAGGCATCGTTCATTCTGACACACTTTTCTGTCCGTTCTGATGCACTGCTGCCTTTGAGCACTCAAAGTCTGGCAGAGTGAGTGCCTTTTTCTTTGCACGTCTACAGCTTACGGATTTTGTTTGCACAGATTCTCCTTTAGTATGTGTGGGGTCTCCTGTGCAGGGGCCACCTTCTAACAGTGGATACAACTTGGGACACTGAAGACTGGAGATGTGGAGGGAAACTCATCCAAAGACACTCAGAAACCAAGAGCAACGAGATGGGGGAGAAGGAATTGTTTGGAAATATCTTAGACAGGCAATCCTATATGTTAACAAGCACTGTGGATGTCATCGCTGAGGTTTAGGGTCTCAATAGGAAATGGAGTTTTCAAAAGCTCTATTTCATTTATAAATTAAACAGTTAGGGTTATGGTTAGGAGGGCTAAGCCTGCATAGTCCTTTTTTCTTTGGTGAAAGAAGCAGCCATCTATGACTCTGTAAAATAAGAGCATTTTGTTCTGAGGGTTAAAGAAAAAGCAAGCCCACACTGAGGGGAGTAAGGGTGGCCCAGGCTGCTGGACTGTGTCCTAATGTGAGGCTGTCAGGGGCAGATTGGGCCCCATTTTTAACCCATGGAAGGCTTTCCCTAGGGCTACACATGGGGAACACCTCGGGAGAACTTGGAGTCAAGGAACAGGGTCATTTCCTCTTTGAGTTTTAGCTGTTGTTCCTTGGGATTGTGATCAGGTCTCTGAAGAGGAGAGTAGAACCCTAGGTCTTGAGATCAGCATATGGTGGAGGTGAGGAAACAGTAGTTTTTGCCTTAGAAAAATCCTGGGGCTATTGGGTAAATCATTGATGGGGAGATCCAAAAGGAAGATATGCAAATAACGCTTGGAGAGAAAAATGAGGTGGCTGGCTACACTGAAATCTTTACTTCCTAGACAGTTCACAAGTTACTTGTTCACCTCCACTTGGGCATGGACTACAGGGTTATTTTGCCAGGCAATACGTATTTAATGGCTGGCCAACTGGATGAATGAATAGGACATTTGCTCCCTAAGCAAAAATATTGGCTGTGCAAGCAATCCTACAATATCTGAGCAATTTGGACAGAAAATCAAGTCCAAATACTATCCATTTATGTAACAAATGATGACTATAAGCCTCCTGCATGTCCAGCACTGTTCCAGGTACAGATGGGACAGTGGTGCTTAAGGGACTCTCTGCCCTCCATGAGCTTCCTGCCTAGTGGGGAGACATATGATAAACAAGCAGAACAATGGGTCAGGGTGAGAGGATGGGGATGGTGGTGGGAGGGGAGATCAGCAGGAGAGTCAGTGAGGTGGCCATGTCCAGGTGACCTCTGCAGCAGCAGAAGCCAAGTTAGAGGGTAAGCTGTATAGAGAAGGAGGTAGAGTGCATCAGACAGGGGTGGGTTAGACTGACTGCAGGAACATATGTCAAGGAGGAAATAGGAGACCGTTCCAGGGTAAGTAGAGTTGCAGGTTCCTGGAAGACTTTCAGATTTGGTTCTAAGTGTAAAGTGAAGTCACTGCAAGAATTTGAGCAGGGAAGTGATATTTTAAAGAATGACTCAAGAGGGCTGAGTTATGGCTAAGGGAAGAACATGCTCTTAACATGTACAAGGCCCTGGGTTCCATCTCCAGCATACACACACACACACACACACACACATATAAATAAATAAATAAATAAATAAATAAAATTTAAAAATAAAATAAAGTGAGAGGAAAGAAAGGATGGCAAAGTTGTTTGATTGAGAATAGCCTCTGGAGACAAATGTGGTGGCAGGGGAAGAGTAAGAGTTTTTATTGTAACAGTCTAGTCTAGAGATGAAGGTGGCTTGAACCACTTTGTGATGAAGATGAATCAACTCATTCTATAGCTGGTGTGTAAAAATTAGATTTCCAGGGGGTTCTTACAATGAACTTGACCTCTATTAACCCCAAAACACTGACTGTAAGATCTTTCCAGACAATGATGGTAAGCAGCAATGACCAGAGGCCATTTACTCTGTATCAGACATCCAAGTACTGTTGATTCTTGTTATTCATTGCATGCTCCATAGTGTCATCAAGAACACTGAATTAGTGAATCCCAGACCTTTGCTCCTCAGGAAACAGGACTAGGTTCCTAAGAGCCCCTCCTCACATTTTTGTCACCTGATCAATACATAAGCTTGTTTTCTGTGTCTCTTATTTAATAGACATTATATTGAACTCATAGTCAACAGGACTACAACTTATGCTTGCACAAAGCTTATCTAGTACACACATTTTCTCTATAAGGTACGTCGAAGCTTCCTTGTGCTTAGAAACATTACCTAGTGCTTCAGCACTGTACTTGGGGTCATTTTAAACAAAAATAGCACCAACAAAAACCCAAGTATGTGAAAAACACAGCTCTAAATAGACTGGGCAAGGACACCTCCGTACTGGAAGGGAAAGCCCTTCTTGTCCACCTTGGCTGGGTTGGTGTACCCTGGGCAGCTGTGCTCTGCACATTTGTGTGCTTGTGAAAGACCATGAAAACACTTTGAGTTTTCATTTTGGGGTTACAAATATTTACTAATCTAAATTGGGGTTGTAAATATTTGTATACAAAAATAGCCAAATAAAAAAGGTATTTTCAGGTAGGTGAATCTGCAAACAAAGAAGATAGACTGCATCTTATGCACACTGACACATAGCATCCCTGTCAGACAGGCACTAAAAGGCCCATGCCATAGAAGAAGTCACCAAGGCACTGAAGGGTTAAGGAACAAGCTCCAAGTTTTATAGCTGGTAAGAAGGATGCTGGGGGCTCCATCAGAGCCACCCCTGCTGATCTTCTGATGTATCGAGTGTGCGTGGCACCACAGAGGCCTCCACATCCCTTGGTCTTTTCCAAATTTCCCTGCCAAGAACATCTTTGGCAGTGGGATCCTTCCAGAACACCTTTTATTGTTTTTTAGGGCTACAATACACTGATGCTGTATTGTCACTGTCCCTGTAGGACAATTGTTAAGCTAGGGTAAAGACAGGACCTCAAGTCCCAAGGCTACCTGAAGGCCCTACTTTCAAGAACAAATAAACAATAAGAACCCAAAGGTTTTGTTTGTTTGTTTGTTTTTGGTTTTGTTTTGTTTTTTAAGAGTTAGCAGCAGCATTGGAAGGCTGGCAGCAGGCAGGGGTGCAGAGGCTTCCTGGTGGCCAGAACAAACCCTCCTGCAGAGAGGAAGATGGCCTCCCAGTCAGCGTGCTGCTGGACCCTGAGTGCTGAATCTCATTTCATGGATATAAAGGATTTTTACTGCGAACGTTATTTTCTTCAAGGACCAAAGTGGATCGAGCTATCCTCACGGAATTATTTCAGAAAAAATCATAGCCAAGAGTCAGTATTTTAAAATTCACTTATAGTTTAATGCAATTTAATTCTGTGTGATTTCACTCTAAGTATGCCCCGGCTGCATGCCAGGACAATGAACACCTCCCAGGTTTGCCAAGAGTGTTAAATAGTGAAGGATAAACCCTTATGTGCAAAGAACACTCTTTACAGAGGTAAAACGAAAACCATGTCATTTGCAGGACGGAGGCAGAAATACTTTTCAGCTTCTTTTGATAGGTAGCTGATAGACCTGAGCTCTAGGAACCAGCAGGGCTGACTTCCTGTGCTGCCTTGACCCCCAATTTCCCTGAGGCCACTGGCCTCTACCCTGGTTTAAGTCAATAGGATGTGCTGCATTCCTCACCAAACAACTGTTATCTGCAGAGCTATTGTCAGGGCCTCACTGCCACAGGACACAAGCTACCCTGAAGGGGGACCAGTCATGACCTTCATCTAGACCAAAGATTCCAGGGCTCAGGAGGACAGGGTAATTAAACCCAAAGACCACTGGGCCATAAAATAACAGTATCCGACTGTCAGTTAAGAGTTAAGAGTGGTACCTGGGCAGGACTCTCTAGAAACTTCCCTAAGACGACCCCCACCCCAATAAAACTGGGAAACAAAGGGGACACATTGCCCCTCTCCTCCCTGAAGGGACTCATTCTTCCCTTCCCCTTTCCCTGTAATAGGCTTCACTAAGACTCCTGTCTTGCCTGGAAGAGCCAAAGAGCTGAGAACACCACGCAACTCCTGTAACACCCTGGGGTTTTAGAATTCCAAGAAAGTGCGAGGGATCATTGCTATTTGGATGGCACCAGCTGCCCTGGCAGATCAAGGTTGGCAGGTGGCAGGTGAAAGTTCTAATACTACCTTGGGGACAAGGGATCCTGGAAGAACCCAGTACCAGGAACCTCCCTGTTCCCTTCCCCTCAGTGGCTGGATCTGATTGTTGTTTCTTCTGTTTGACTCCAATAGCCACTACCCTAGAAACCCACTTTAAAGGGCTAATAAACTTGATCTTGTTTTTGGTAACCATGCCTGTAATTGAGTAACGGAAAAACAATCAAAAATGCCAATGTAGACTGTAGTAAAGTAAACATAAAGAGAAGTTACTGTGCTATGTAAATTTCTAGTTGATTCTATATTGCTTTATTTGCAAGATGGATGGATTAATTAAAATGATAATAAATAGTCATACAACTTATTTAAATCAAGTCATTCTACCTGCTATCCATGCTTTGGGGTGTTTGTCCCCCAAACTGTGCCAATTCATTAATGAAATAAAATATTTGTGCTGCCTTTTTCCTAGTCACCCATCTGGGTTTGAGATTTTTCCTTTATTGTTTTTTACCATGTGCAAGGCCCACGCAAAGCATTTTCTTTTCTTTCTCTTTCCCCTGCCTCTCTTCCTTTCTTTTTCGTTCTTTTTTTTAATCAATAATTTTTTTTTAGCTTATTTGAAATGAAGATATA
This sequence comes from Marmota monax, assembly GCF_021218885.2. Lineage (NCBI taxonomy): Eukaryota > Metazoa > Chordata > Mammalia > Rodentia > Sciuridae > Marmota > Marmota monax. The sequence goes on from NW_026695235.1 coordinate 4,546,104, forward strand.
AACCTCATAGAAACCGGAACTTGAGATCTTCAGCCCTGTTGATTTTCATGTAAGCATCTTGTTTCCACAGACAGATTCACCCCCTCTAGTTCACGGCTTCTAATGTATTCTGGATGAAAAATAAAGTAACAAGTTAGAATCCATTTAGAATAAAGTCTCAGACTCTGAATGACAGTGCAAGTTCTTTGTCTTTGAGGAAAACATACTTTAAGAGACAAACTCAGTTTTATTGTTTTGGGCCTGGGGGACCTTTATTGCTCACTTTTTGATTCAGAGCTTTATCATACTTTGATTGGTGACTTCCAAATACCTTAAGGTATTAGATCACAGAATGCAGAATTTGATGAAGGAACACCAACATCATCTGGTCCAAGGTCTGCATCCAAGGTGATACCTCACCAAGTGAAAGGGACTTCCTGAGGTCACAGAAGTCACATAATCAAACGCACCACATGAGTGGCCAGGAGAATGTGAAAAGGAAGCCAGGCTCTCAGCCCTGGTAGATCCTCTTCCCATCTTGCTCTCTTTCTGGTCCCCTGGCTTGAAATCAAACAAATTAAGAAAATAAGTTGGTAAGTTATTCTATAACAAAACCATGAACTAAATCATTTCATCCTTAAGTGTGCTAAATAAATAAACAAACGTCAAACATTTCACTCCACATTTTTAAAAAATGTTTCAGATTACGATTAGTAATAATACTTTTACAAAATGTGGTCTTCTAGGGTGTAGTTAAGGATCTTCAAAGTAAATGTGAAATTAAATTCACTGATCGAGCATGACATGGGACAGCATATGAACTTATCAAACTCCAGTTTATTCAGTCTTCCCACTCTGTGAAATTTCACAGCAGGGTAGGAGCTGTGATTTGTATATGTTCATTTCTCCAACATCATCTGTGTCACAGGAAAGGTCCTCAGAAAATGTGTGTGGAGTGATGGAGAGAAGTCTGCCAGACAGGTGGATGGAATGATGTCAGGTAAATAGATGGATGGGTGTGGGGATGGATGAATGGATGAGTGGATGGATGGATAGATAGGTGGATCAGTGGGTGGATAGATGAGTGGATGAGTGGATGGATGGACAATGGGCAGACAATAGATGGGTAGGTGAATGGACAGATCTTTCCAGTTTTGTGAGTAGCATGAAAATAGTCTTTCTAGATAATAATTTCATGAATATCATATAGAGATGCGGACTTTGAGATGTACTATACTTTCTTTTGTGGACGTGTAGTCACATGTGGAATGGAAAAAAAAAAGAACCGGAAAGAATCACAATAGCTAGCTTGTGTCTCTTGGACACTTAGAGTTTACCTTGCTCCTGGAGGGTAAGAAACTTTTTCTAGATGTGTGGGAGAAAGATATGTTCTAGTGCCTTCTTTCCCTTTATCTATCATTTTTTTACAGGATTTTATTTAAGAAATTAGAGTTTAGGAAATTAAATGTCTTGAAAGCTGGCTTTTTGACAAGTGTCAAGGCATTAATATTGTAGATAAATTTCCTGTATTCTAGAAAGGTGAGGTCAATTCCAATATCTGGACCATGAAAATCAATAGGACCAGTCATGGCCAGTAGGCAAATTAATGATATTACTTGGCATTTGTGCAGAAATTCCATGGCTTACAAAACACTTTCAAATATTATCTCTTTCAAAGCTCAGAATATGCACCAGGTTTATTTTCAAGAGGTGGTTTGCCCAAAACAATAGTCAGAAAGCAGCAGAGTTAGGATTGGAGCCCATATTTCTGGATGCAAATTTCATGATCTCTCCATCGATATCCCATATAGCTGCTCATCAAGACTCATTAGTAAACTATAGGAGATGTTTATTTTGTTTTTGAGAGAGGGTCTTATTATGTTGCTCAGGCTGGCCTCTAATTCCTGGGCTCATGTGGTCTCTTACCTCAGCCTCCCAAGTAGCTGGGACTACAAGTGTGTGCCGGCCTTATAGGAGATGTTTTAAGGAGTTCTGGGTTCTTGCCACACAAAACATACCCCTTCATCTACAATTCCAAAGCTCTGGTGAAATCAACACATTGGCTGGAGAGAGTTTGGCCCTCCTCAAACATAATCATTATCATTTTTTGACTGCTTGTTGGGGGGGTCTGTCTATGGATTTTAGAATGTTTAGAAGCATCCCAGCCCTCTATCTACTAGATACCAGTAGTATCCTCCAACCATGACAATGGAAAATTGTGTCCAGAACTTGTGCAATATCTTGTCCCAGTTGAGACCACTTCTCAAATATATGACCACAGATCAGTTTTGTCAGGTTACTATCCATGTTGGGTTCAGAATTTTTGAGGGGTTTAAAAGAGTTAAAGAAACTCAAGTTCTTAAAAGAGGTAGGCAATTTTTACTTAGCATTATAAAAATACTATAATGCTAAGTAAAAATTTACTGATAGATGTAAAAGGTTGAATATTGACTCTCTAGCCAGGTGCAGTAGGCAAATTAATGATATTACTTGGCATTTGTGCAGAAATTCCATGGCTTACAAAACACTTTCAAATATTATCTCTTTCAAAGCTCAGAATATGCAGCAGGTTTATTGTCAAGAGGTGGTTTACCCAAAACAATAGTCAGAAAGCAGCGGAGTTGAGAGGAGGTTGAGACAGGAGGATTGCAAGTTCAAAGCCAGCCTCAGCAACTTCGTGAGGCTCTGAGCAACTTAGTGAGACCCTGTCTCAAAATAATAATAATAAAATAATAATAATAATAATAATAATAATAATAATAATAATAATAATAAAATGGCTGGAGATGTGGCTCAGGGGTAAAGCACTTCTGGGTTCAATTAAAAAATAAGTCAATTCAAACATAAATAAATTCAAAAATAAACACATAAATAAATTGAGCTTCTGTCCAAGTTTTGGTATTGTTTCTATGTCCAGCAAAATCTGACTGTTGATCCTGGTGTCAGAAGTAAAGGTGTTGTGAGAACCAGAGGCCTAAATGCAGTCCCAGGGGTGCAGAGGCCAGCCTGGAGTGCAGTCACATGCGCTCCCACCCCTCTCCTGCTCCCCAGGGCTCACCCTGTTATATCTGAGGCCTGTGATGATCCTTTGCCTTTCCCATCCAGATTAGAGGGTATCTTTCTGGAAGGGATTTTTTTTTAATTTGTTTTAGTTGCAGATGGACCCAATACCTTTATTTTATTTGTTTTTATGTGGTTCTGAGGATCGAACCCAGTGCCTCATACGGGCTTGGCAACTGAGCCACAATCCCAGCCCCTGGGAGGACTTTTTGCTGATGGTTTGTAATAAGATAACAAAGGGTCTTCTTCTTCCTCCTCTTCCTTTATCTGTTCAATCATTGAACAACCATCCACTCAAAATTGCGTTCGTTCTGAGAACAGTGCAAGGTCACGTAGAACACCCACAAGAAAACAGAAAATCCTCTTGCCAGCTGGATGAGTTCATGAGTTCATGGCAGCAGGACCATAACATCATTGCCCACCCTGGGACACTTCCAAGAGTGACAGCAGAGGCGCTCTCATAATCACACTGCTGAGACTGCAGGCATAATTTCTAGGACCATCACTGGCTAAGTGGGACAAAGGGTCACTCTAGTCTGAGACTCTTTCAACATTTATTAAATGCTGTCAAGCTGTGACAGCTATGCTCTCTGTGACAATGCCATCAACGAGGTCGTAACAAATGAGGTGCAGAGTATAACACATACATTATTTGATTTAAAATTCATAATGACAATGGTCCTACTAAAACCTCCCTTGTTGCAAATGAAAAACTGAATCAAGCCCATACAGGTACTAGAAGGTAGGGCAGGCATTTAAATCAGGCCATCTGAGAACCCACCCATTTGCCATGATGGTCCTTTGTGTCCACTCCGTGGAATATCCCCCTGACTTGCAAGATATGCGGACGCGCTTTATTGTCTTAGCCTGCAATCTCTGCCTGCTTGCTCAGGTCTCTGAAATGCCTTAATAAGTCACTGAGCAAAGCCAGGTGGATCAAGAGTGGATTTGAAGCCACTTAGAGAGGGGAAGGAGCAGCTGTCATGCTGTGATCTGAATGTTGAAGATAAACTAGAGTTGCAAGAGTGCTTCTGGCACCTCCACCAGCTAGAAAAAGACTGGGATCCGTGTGGAAGCAAGTCTATCTATTCTAGAAAACAACAAACTCTTAAGTAGTTTAAGAGGCCTTGAAAAAGCTGGGTATGGTGGCACATGCCTGTAATCACAGCAGCTTGGGAGGCTAAGGCAGGAGGATCGCAAGTTCAAAGCCAGCCTCAGCAACTTGGTGAGGCCCTAGCAGCTCATTGAGACCCTGTCTCTAAATAAAATATGAAAAAAGGGCTGAGGATGTGGCTCAGTGGTTGAGTGTCCCTGGGATCAATCCCTGGTACCAAAACAAGACAAAACATCCTGAGTTTTTTGTGATCTCAGAGCTACTCTGCTTCATGATTCCTCATGAACATGGCAGGAGAAAGAGCTCTACAATTATTAAAGACTATTTAATGACCAACAATCATACCTTTTATTGCCCATCCACGAAGCTGTCACCTCTGTTTAACCCTTCCTGCTATTTAAATAGCTAATCTAGTGCTGGCGACAGGGTTGACCATGTGCAAATCTTTGAGTGACTTCATAGTGACCTTCGTTACTCTATTTATTTGGTATTTGTGTTCCTTTACATGAACTGAGTTAGCCCCTACTGATAACTAAAAGTGTTTGCTGAGGTATTCACCAAAGTCAATAGATAAGAATTGCTGTGAACACAAGTCTTGTGACATTAGTTTGTCCCCCAAAGTTAAAAACCAACTATGAGAAATATTTTTAAAAACTAATTCAGATTGATAGACATATAAAAGCATGCATGTATTCATTCATTTAGTAAATTTTTATCGAGCTTCTGCTATGTGACTCTGTTCTAGGCAATGACAGACAAGATCCTCTACCTTCACAGAAGGGGCATGAGTTAGGGTAGACATAATAAGTGAGTAGAATATATTATATGTAAGGTGGAGGTGACTGCTATGGGGAAGAATTAGGTGGAGAAGGATGCCAGGGAGTATGGACTATGCTTTAAACAAGGGTGCTTAGGGAAAATAGGTTAATCAACACTTCAGTGAGGTAAGGGGGCAGGACATGAGGATGCAGGGAGCATCCCAGACCGAGGAATGCCCAGAAGTTCCAACAGCAGCACAAAGACCAAGGTGTCAGGAGCTAGGGAAGTGCACAGTAATTCCCCTTAATCTGTGCTAGACAGGTTCCAAGACATCCACTGAATGCCTACAATCATGGAACTACTGAATCCTACATATACTACTTTTTTCTATATGTTCATTTTCCTATATTTTCCCTATAATAAAGTTTAACTTATAAATTAAGCACAGTAGGAAAAGAACAACAATAACTTTGGGGGCATTATTAAGTAAACTAGGGATCACTTGAACTCAAGCTGTGTGATACCTTAGCAATGAATCTAATAGATGATATGGCTAGTAAGTAACTAATGGGCAGGTAGCATATACAGTTTGGATACACTGGATAAAGGGATGACTCACATCCTGGACAGGACAGCAATTTAAAACTTATTAATTATTATTATTAAAACATTAATTATTATTAATTTCTGGAATTCTCTACCTGATATTTCTGGAGCACAGTTGACCACTGGTAACTGAAACAGTGGAAACTAAAATATCTGATAAAGGAGGACAAATGTGGTAGGAAATGAGGCCAGAAAGAGATTGAGGTTGCCACATTTTATAGAACCTCCTACTTCATGCATAGGGCTCAACTTTTCTTGGTGTGAGGCAGGAAGACTTTGAAAGATTTCAAGCATGAAAGCAGCATGGCCAGTCAGACTGGTGTGGCTCAGTAGGCTGTGGATGCAGTGCAGACTGCAGAAGGCCCAGGAAAAGCAGGGGCCAGCGAGGAGGCTTTGGTAATAATCCAGCAAGAGTGGTAGCAACGGAGGTGGAGGAAAGCAGTTGTATTCTGGTTGTGTTTTATGTTTTAGGAGGTGACTCAGTTAGCCATGCTAAGTGATTGCTGATTACACTTTTCAGTGAATTTGTCTTCAACTTTATGAGGAATCCAGTGTAAATCACTAAATATTGTCTAATAGTGACATCTGCATCATACTTGTAACAGCTCAAGTTAATTGAGCTTAAAGGAATTGTTATCAGCAGAGCCTCTGTTTAAAGACACTTTGGCCAGGTGTAATAGCACACACCTGTAGTCCCCATACTGAGGAGAGTGAGGGAAATTGCTTAACCCCAGGAGTTTGAAATCAGCTTGGGCAATATAGCGAGACCCCATCTCAAAAAAACAAAAACAAACTAACAACAACAAAAATCCACTTTGGACTTAGTTATCCCAGCTAATGTGAAATCTGCACTTGAACTTAATACTGCGTGTGAGCTCCCTTTTGAACTTATTAAGATAGCAGTTATAAAGACAAGAATTAGGATGACGTGTCTCAGAGTGTGACTCTGAGGTCAATATGAGAATTGTTAGGGAAATTCTTTATATTTTATTTTACAAAGTGGAGACAATAGGATTTGCTGGTGGGTTGGATGCAGGGTGTGAGAGAAAGGAGTTCTGTTTTTGGGGTATGTGTGGGTGTCTGTACACACTGGTGTAGATGTCTTTATAAAGCTTAACATTATCCAAAGTTATCTGGTTTCATTGTTAACTCTATTTTTGTTCAAGCCAAAAGCCCTGAAAAGGAGGAGACTTTCTCAATGTTGTTATTGCGTATCCCCAGTGTCTAAACAATCTGTCTCTTTCTTTTCCTCTCTCAAAAGAAAGAAAATATTTAGTCATGGACTATAGAAAAGTCGTGGGGAGTTCTGTTATTTGTATCTTCTATATTTTCTGTGTTGTGCTTGTATTTATTTAGAAATAAACTATAATTACTGTCAATGAATAAATTGCAAAATTATATGAAATTTAAAAGTGCTTATTAAGATTATCATTAAAAAGTCAAAGATTCTACACCATACAGAGAGGAAGATGGTATTTTGAGAGCCAATATCAATGTGGGTAAATGAATCCAAACCTGATAAATGTATAAATCTCAAACTATAAACTAAAACAGCCTGTGCATGCAGGATCAGTGTCCAGGACAGAGTAGACTTTATCAGCATCTTTTTTTCTACAAGGACATACCAGTGCCAACTCTCAGCCAGCCAGGCAGCAAACAGTCTGTGGCTAGCCAACTCCACAAACAACTGAGAAGATTTTTCCTGAGATACTCGCCCTCCTGTAGTCAGTACACCCGGACACATCTGCTTGATTCAAAATTGTGGAATGTTATCACTCACACAAGTAATGACATCCTTTAAATTTGGTCCCTGGGAGACCATTGGCTTCTTGTTAAGAACAAAGTTGGACTTTGTAACTAACCTCACAGTTTCCCAAGTGGGGCCAATAAACCTAGAGCCCTTCAGTGGTTTACAGCTTAATGCTTAATGCATTCTGAAATCCTAAAAAGCTCAGAATACGGCAAGCTTTGGGGGAACATATCTAGAAGCAAACCAGACTGATCTGAACTCACTTGGCGGGTAAATCTAAACTGGGGGGCCCCTGAAGCCATGTGTGGTTTTCGCACATCTTGCCTAACATGAGGTCCGCCTATGTCACTGCAGAAATATTAATGTGCTTGATCGCAGGGTGGTGTATCGTGTTATGTAATGTGCAATATGGACGCTCAATCATTTTTTCCACGTTGCTGTTTTCTGAAACACATCTGGCCTTGAGATGTCCTCATAAGGGACTCTAAACCTGTGGTGTGTGTGCTGTGGGGCTGAAGGTGCTGGCTTCTTGCTTAAGGGATAAAGTTGATGGTTGCTTTCTTGGTCTGGTGAGTGCACCAGGACTCCTGTCTTGGAGCAGGTATGCGCCTGACACATCTGTTTAGCTCACCTATATGGGGACATATGTTGAGTAGTTGCTGCTTTGGGGCATCTACTCAAAGATGTGTCTCTATCTTGTTTCTTTCCAGGAGGGTATGACCCTGGAGAAAGGTGACATGAAGCTGAATGTCTCTGGGCTCCTGTCCTGTTATCTTAGTCTGTTTTGGGCTCTTATGATAGAAGCCCACAGATTGGGTAATTAAACATAAATAAGAAAATTAACTAATTTCCTTCTCACTGTTCTGGAGGATGGGAGTTGCAGAATCAAGGTATTGGCATCTGAAGAAGTGCTTCTCATGCATCATCCCACGGAGGGAGGCATCATGGAGGGAGCAGGGAGCGCCAGCTCAGGTCTCCCTTTCTTTCCTTAGATGGTACCCTCTTGGGTAATTTAGTTCCTTACTATATTCCACAGAGCTAGCCTGCCTCATAATAGGCTCACTACATGCTTTTCATTGTAAACAAAAATGTGAGAGATAACATGCATGGAATATTATTCATCTATGAAGAAGGAAGTTCTGCCATTTTCAGCAAAATGATGGAACTGGAGGACATTATGTTAAGTGAAATAAACCAGACACAGAAAGGCAAGTACCACATGTTCTCTCTCATGTGTTGTTTGAGTCAGCTTTTTCACTGTGACTAAGAGACCCAACCAGAATGACTTCAGAGGAGGAAGAGTTTATTTGGGGGCTCATGGTTTCAGAGGTCTCAATCCACAGACAACAGGCTCTGTTCCTCAGGGCTCAAGGTGAGGCACGACATCATGGTCAAAGAGTGTGACAGAGGGATGTTGCTCACATGGTGATCAGGAGAGAGACTCCACTGGCCAGATATAAATATATACCCCAAAGCCACGTCCCCAACTCCCACTTCCTCTAGCCACACCCTATCACTTCAGTTACCACTCAGTTAATCCTTATCAGGGAATTAATCACTGATTGGGTTAAGACTCTCACAACCCAATCTTCTTCCTCTGAACCTTCTTGCATTGTCTCACATATGAGCTTTTGAGGGACACCTTGCATCCAAACCACAGCATGTGTGAAAGCTAAAAAAAACAAAAAACAAAACAAAACAACAACAAAAAAATAACTAAAGTAGAACAGTGATTACTAGTTGGGAAGGTTAGGGGAAATGCAAATTGGTATATGATAGTTATAGGTATGGAAATATTACACTGAACGCTATTAATATGTACAATGACTACAAGTCAATAAAATAAATAAACAAAAAGAAAGTTATGATGAAAATCCTTCTATATTCTATAACCTTCGTACCGATAAATGGTGGGAAATATTTATCCTATATATTTTCTGCTGTAGACTGTCTCTTCACTCTGTTGAAGATTTGCTTTGCTTTTTAGTTTGATGTCATCTCATTTGTGGATTTTTATCCTTGTTTTCTATGCTTTTGAGGTCCTATCCAAAAAATGACTGCCTGGACCAATATATTAAAGTGTTTCCTTTACATTTTCTTCTAGTAGTTTCAGATCTCTCATTTAGGGTTTTGATCCATTTTGAGTGGATTTTTCTGCAGGGTGAGAAGTAGGATCAAATGTGAGTCCTCTGCATGTGGCCGTCTGGCTTCCCCTGCACCATTTATCAGAAAGGCTGCCCTGTGGCCTGCATTTTTTTGGTGCCTCTGTCTACAATCAGTTGACTGTAGATATGTGGGTTTATTGTGGGGATCTCTATTCTGTTTTGATGGGGATTGCATTGAATCTGTAGGTCATTCCAACAGTATTGACATTTCAACAATACTAGTTCTTTCAATCCATAAACATGGGAACCTGGTATGGGGATATAGCTCAGTTACCAGAGTGCTTGCCTCACATGCACAAATCCCTGGGTTCAATCTCCAGCACAAATAAACAAACAAAAAAATAAAAACATGGAAATCTTTCCATTTGGGGGTCTTCTTCAATTAATTTCATCACTGTTTTGTAAATTGTACTGTAGAGTTCTTTTATTTCCTTGACTAAATTTATTCCTAGGTGGTTTTATTTTTGTAGCTATTGCAAATGGGATTGCTTTTGTGCTTTCTTTCTTAGCAAATTCATTACTGATGTATAGAAAAGCTACTGATTTTTATATGTTGATTTTGTACCCTGTTACTTTACTGAATCTGTTTATCAGTTCTAATAGTCTCTGGTGCAGGTTTTAGGGTTTCCTAACATATTGTCTGCAGACAGGGATCATTTTACTTCCTCCCTTTCTATTTGTATGCCCTTTACGTCTTTCTCTTGCCTAACTGCTGTGGTTAAAATTTCTAGTACTATATTGAATAAGAGCAGAGAGAGCCCACAGGCTTGTCTTGTTCCTGATCTTAGAGGATGTGCTTCCCGCTTTCCCCATTCAATAAGATGTCGACTTTGGGTTTGCCAAAGATGGCCTTTATCATATTGAAATAGGATCATTTGTTCAGAAATTTTAACATAAAGGAATATTGAATTTTATCAAATGCTTTTTTTCCATCTAATTAAGAGGATTCCATGATTTTCATTTTTCATTCTATTGATGCTATTGATTCTATTTCATTCTATTGATGCATTAAGTTCATCGATTTGCATATGTTGAACCATCCTTGCATCCCTGGAGTGCAACCAACTTGATCAGAGCATATGATCTTTCTGACGTGCTGTTGAATTTTATTTTCTAGTGGTTTGTTGAGAAATTTTTCATCTGTGTTCTTAGGAGATATTGGTCTAGAGCTTTGTTTTATTGTGTTCTTGACTAGTTTTAGTTTGGAACGGTTCTCTCCCTTTCGTTCTTAATTTTTCTTTTAAAACACATATTCCTTTTTATAGAGAAGGAATCTGGTCTGTGATCCTAGAATATTGCTAGAGCACTGAATTCCACAGCTCCTGCCTCTTGCTTCTTGGATTTTTCCCTTCCTATGTCCAGCTTTCCAAACCCTTGACACACAACACCGAGGGCAAAACAGTGTCATGAAGTTAAAAAAAATCTGGGAGAGTCCACGAGGTACACAGACTCGCAGTGCTTCAGAGAACAGGGCCGTTAAGTATTAAGACCTCGCAGTGCAGGGCTCCCAGTACCTGTCATGCCTGGAGAGACCCACACATCTCTCACCACAGATCTCATCTGGCTCCTTTTGCTTCTCTATTCAGGCTTCTGCAACCTCTCAGCAGGGCTCTGCTGAAATTGGAAAGCCGCCTACTGTGGTCTCCCCTGTTCCTTTTGTCAGGGACCCTTGCCCTTGGACACAAGGTACAACGTGGACATCATCTGTTGGGCATCTGAACTGCTCAATGCTTCACTTCAGGGATGAGGTGGAAATTAGGAGTTTAAGTGCCAGGGTGTGTTTCTGAGGGTGATTTAAATGTCTATAGAACTTGAAACGGTTCCAGAAAACACCAAGAGACCAGTAGAATCAGAATCTTTTCATTAAAATCCACAAGGGCCACAGGAAGGCTATCATTGGCCAGGCTCCCAGGCCACCCAAAGATGGGAGGGGGGACGCAAACCCCGCCCAAACCCCAGGGGGATGGAATTGGCTCCAAGGACTTCTGATCAACCCCAGCGCAGTGGACAGCGGGTCGGGCACTTCAAAGGTGCTTGCACTGCACCTCCAGGCTCCGCGTCTAGACTGCAGTCGGGTGAAAAGACGGGAGAATCACTAGAAGAGCCCACAGTCCTTAAGCCACAGAGAAGGGGCGCAGCGTCTTGGGGCAGAGAGGAATTCGCTCCGCACGAAACTTTGGCGGTCAGAGTCCTGAGTGGGGCGACCTCCCGGAGAGGGCACAGCAGTCCCCGCACCTCGCTCCTCGCTAGGCGCCACCAGCACCTCTGCAGCGTCAAGGAAGGGTCTCGGGTCAAGGACAAGAATCTGTGGCCATGGCTGAGGCTACCGAGCCAGAGGGTGGCGCTTCGGGTCCCCAGGGGCCGCCCGAGGACCCAGCGCTTCTGGCCGAGCGACCGGGCGAAGCCGGGGCCATAGGACAGGAGGCGGAGGGGCGGGAGGCGAGCGAGGGCGCCGCGGAGGCGCCCGGGGGAGAGGGGGCGGGCGCAGCGGCGACAGCGGCCGACCAGGAGGAAGAAGGCGGCGGGTCGGACCCAGGGTGCACGGGGGAGCTGTCGCCGGGAGCGGGCAGTGGCCCCGGGACCGAGACGCGCGGCCCAGGGGGAGCGCAGACCGAGGCGGAGGAGGGCGAACCGCGGGGCGCAGAAGCTCCCCAGGGAGGGGAGGCGGCGGGCGGCGCCGGGCAGGTGGAGGAGGCGAGCCCGGAGCGCGGCGTGCAGGGCGAGGCTGCAGGGGAGGCTCAGGGGGCATCCGGGGAGTCTGGGGAGTCCGGGGACCCCGGGATCCCAGCGGCGCAGGAGGAGACGGAGCACGGGCTGGAGGCTCCGGGGGTCACCACAGACGCCCAGGGACTTTCGGGGGACAGCATGGACGCCCAGGGGCTGGCGGGAGGGGCGCTAGAGGCAGACGGTGAGCTCCAGGACCAGGACCGGGAGCAACACAGTCCCCAGTCCCAGTCCGAGACCACTGAGGTCGCTGTCGCGGAAACCGGGGGGCCCAGCCCGGAAGAGTTTGCAGGAGCCATGGGGGAGGTGGGGTCCGAAGAAGCGGTGCCTGGGGACGCGAAGGCAGATGCTGGCGAGGATGGGGACTCGGGTGGGGGCCAGAAGGAGATGGAGGCGGAAGACGAGAGGCGAGAGCCGACCCCGAGCGAGGACGCCTCGGCAGTTGGGGGAGAGGAGGAGCCCCCGGACGGCACCCAGGATCGGGAGGTGGCGGAGGAGACGGGGCCCGAGGGGCCCGAGGCCAAGCTCAGCAACCACCTGGAGGAGGAGGGCAGCGCGCAGGGCAGCGACGAGTCGGCGCGCCTGAACGGCCGCCCCGAGAACGACGAGGCGTCGGAGGAGGGGGACCCGGGGCAGGAGCACGACATCACCCTCTTCGTCAAGGTAAATTTCGCTTCCCCCAATTTTTAGGACGTCTTCTCTCGTCTTGGTCCCTTCAGATCCAAGACAGACTCGTGGGGAGGTTCCTTCCTCCCCCATGTCCTAACTGTCACCAGGCGCTTCCACCTCCCCAACTAGGTTTTCAAGAAGAGTTGCAGGAGCATTTGGGGGAGGGCTAGGGCTAGGGCGGTGGGTAGTGCGGATGTGGGGTCAGCATTCCACTATTTTTGTCCTGAAATCCTAACTGGACCCCCTGGTCTGGGAGGTTACTAAAAGAATTAACTAGGGGGGGGGGGCGGGACGGACCAAAAGGGACACGCCCTATTGGTGTTCCAAGGATTTTTGCCAAAGCAAACTCTGATCCCTGAAGTGAAACTATGCAAACTGGTAGGTTCAGTGTGAGAAGTAGCCCCAGGACTGAAATCCCAAGGCCCAGAGCTGGTGAACAGTTTTAAGTTACAAAAAGCAATTCCGTTTTAAGAACCCGAATGCGTTTGGGAGGAAACGGGAAACTTATTTACCTATTATCGTTTTCATTGAACATCTTACCATTTACTTTGAAAGAATGCAAGAGGCTGGTGACTTGACAATCGTGTGTGTGTGTGTGTGTGTGTGTGAGTGTGAGTGATATTCTATCTCACTTCAGTTGGGAAGAGAGCAGTGATTTAATTTGTGAAGGAGTCTGTAGAGAAAAGATGGAGGAGACAAGAGGAAGGATGTTTTGGGTTTAATAGGTGTTTTTACAAGGTTCCAAAAATACATGGGCAAAGTCCAGTAGCTGCTCACACCAGAAGCTTTGTTAAAAAAAAAAAAAAAAAAAAAGCCATTCTGAAGAACTTTGGCCAGACCCCTGGGAAGCTGGAGATAATAAGATCAAGAATGTGCATTACACGTTGAATTCTAATCCTTTAGAAATACTTTCAGGCTTATAGAAGCCTGTTGTGGCCTAAACTTCCTGGGCTGAAATGTTAATAAGTAAAGGGGTGGTGGTGGTGGGGGCTCCCAAAATGATTCATATCAGAATTTCAAGAAGTGTTTAAGTGGCAAAGAACTTGGGGAGAAGCAGGCTTGTGTTAATTCTATGGAGAAGGAGCTGTTCCCGTCAGCATTTTTTTTTTAAGATACTGGAATAAAACATCTAATTATGTATTGGGGCATAACCTGAGGGCACAAGCCCTAGGAAGGTTGTGGGAAGACTGGGTGTGTGCTGCCGGTTGGTTCAGACCTACTTGGTTTAAGGAACTTTCCATTGCTCTGGTGGCATGGCTGCAGGATTCCAGCAAATGGTCTCGTGTTACAGCTTCTTACCTTTCTCCGTTTCTGTGCAAGTCTCTTCAATCTAGTCCCTTCTAAATCACCAGTGAGCCAGGAAAAACCCAATCATTTTGCTTCTTAGTGTACAATTATTTAGTTGTTTATTGCAGAATTTCAGGTGAACCCATATATATTCTGGAGCCAGGCACAAGCCCTTCATGATGTTAACCCTGCCCCCTTTCTCTCTGGCCTTTCCTGGGTATTGCTGGGGAGTCCCCATCATCATGTCACTCATGGCACTGTGGTGTCATTCTTGGTAAAGTACTTTTTATTCCTTAAGAGAACCACATTCCTTCCCACCTTGAAATGTCGCACACACTGTGCCCTCTGCCTGAAAGGCATCACTACCACTTACCCCTGTCCCTGTCTGCGTCCTAATGGTTGGCTGCATGTCCAGGAGTCAGCGTGGACTTCACCCCTTCTGGGGAGGCTTTTAGAGGGGAGGCTTTTACACCGCAGACTGGGTTGGATGTCCCTCTGTTGACGTTTCACGCACACATGGCACTGTCCTTGTCTCTTTTCTGGACTGTGTGAAATGCATCATTATGTCCAGGACAGAATGCAGGTGTGGGCAAGAGGAAAGTCTGAATGGGTGACAGTCTGTATGAGTATAGTATTGTAGTAAAAAACGTGCACTCCAGAGCCTGTGGGGCTGGAATCAAATCCTAGCTCTGCAACTTTCTTACCATGTGACCCTGGGCAAGGAAGGTATTCAGCCCTTCCGTGCCTTTGAGCAAAAACGGGGACAATGATAGGAGCTACCTCCTGTGGTTATTGTGGAGATTCAAGTATAGATTCCATGAAGCCCTTTGAGCTCTGCTTGTCTTGAAATACGCATGGTGTAGGTTTGGGTGTTTATTGCTATGTCTGCTCAGCGCCTATATGCTTCCGTTGATTCTGTAGGGAGACTGTCTCCATTTCTTTTTGAAGAGAAATTCCTCTAGGTGTCTAATTATGTCCATTCTCTGGGGGTAAGAGTGTTGTAAAAAGTGAAAAAAGTTCCTTTTCTCATTGCTGCTCAGGAGTGACTGTAGGCTAAGGCCAGGGCAGCTCAACCTCCATGCAGTACTTGGCCTGGTGTTCTAGTGTCCTTTTTATTTATTATTTTGCTTCAGGGAAGCAAACAGTGAGGCCAGCTAACTTCTGAGGTTCTCTTAAGATGTGCCTCATTTCAGTAAGCCATCTCAGTTTCTTCCCATCCATTCATCATCTCAGTAAAAATAAAGGGGGACACAGAGGGACAAATGAGACCCCAAAAGCAATGAACAAGCAAAAGATCTTTGGGCTGCCGTATCCTCTGCGTTTGTTTTAGTTGATTTAAAATACTTAACCTGGCTCAGATACAGATTTCTTTGCCAGATTTAGCCTTTTCTGGGTTCCTTCTTGGGCTCTGTTTGAGGTAGAGTCTGCATTTCACAGTGGACACGTCACCTGGGTTTCGTTAAGTACTCATGGTGGGTAGGGTTCCCCCACTTTGGACCTAAGGATATTTATTTATTTATTTCGACCTTTTAAAAAATTTTAACAATAAGGTTTTAAAAATGTGTATTATCATCATACACAGCATGGGATTTGTTGTAATAGCAGGTTTTCTGCGGTGCAGCTGGAACATAGAATTCACAGAACTGTTCTGTAGGAAGAGACCTGCAGTATTCTTCCAGACATCCCTCCAGCCTTCATATGAGGGCCTAGGAAACACATTTTAAAATTAATTAAGCCACATTCTATTTGTGAACTCTAACTTTTACTTTTCTTCCTATTCTTAAAAACAAACATATTGGTTACAAAAAGATACCAGAAAGAGACCTAGTAACGTGTAATAGTAATTATTTTTTTTTAATATTTATTTTTTTAGTTGTAGTTGGACACAATACTTTTATTTATTTTTATGTGGTGCTGAGGATCAAACCCAGGGCCTTACACGCACTAGGCGAGCGCTCTACCTCTGAGCCACAACCCCAGCCCCATATAGTAATTCTAATTGCTTCCAGTTGCCTTCTGATTTTAGCTACCTAATAGATCATATTCCCCAGCTTGATGAAAGTCATCCTGTTGTTAAGCTGCCTTCTGTTTTCTTCTGTAAGGATACAAGGCTGTATTCTTGTAAAAGAGCCAGAACCCACAGAACAGGCCCAGCAAGTCCTCTTGAATGATCCTGTGGCAAATCAATCCTGGATCATGCTAATTTTTAGTTTTTTTTTTTCTCCCCTAAAGAAGTGTTAACTGTATCATCCCATTCCAAGGTAACCAACCCCCCAGTCATATTTTGTGAGAGAAGTTTTTTCCTTCTTTACTCACAACAACAAAGGGTAACAACATAGTGGCGACACAACACACCAACAGCAAACAAAACACAAGAGCTGAAGTGGTTGGTGACGTCTGATTCAGCAGGGGGCACTTTGAGGCAGGGGCTAGGAGTGGGTGCTCAGAAATATGGGTTTCCTGGCAAATTTTACATGACTTTAAAACGCTCTATGTGACCCCGGGAGTGATCCCGGGCCGCAGCCTAGGAATTTCTTAAACTGTGCTGTGGACAGCCTGTGTTTAACTAGAACAAGTCCCTGAGCTCATGCGCTTGCGTCATTGGGATTCTTCAAAGAGGTGAAACAGACCTGATGGAACAAAATGAAACTCAGGACAGACATGGCCTTCGAGTAAGCATCGACACCCAGAAATGCCAAAAAGAGAAAAGAGGACCTGCCACATTGTCACACCATGGGTCCACAGGCACCCGAGGGACCAGCCGGCTGTGGCTTGCTGCACACATGTCCCTGGGAGAGAGCCAGTGCTGCTTTCCTAACTGTGTGGGTGCAGGGTGTTCTAGAGGAAACGAGTGAGGGTGGGCTTCTGTGCCTTTAATTCTCCCTTCAAACCACTGTTTTGTGGGTTTTTCCTGATTATCATAGAAAACCCATTTGTAAATTACATATATGAAATCAGTACAGTTACTCATGCTGAAAATAGGTAGGACAGGACGTTTTGCTGACTTCATGCATGAAGGCACGGTGTGGGCCCATGCGGGCCCGGGGGCCACACTGAGAGCCCCGTCCTGATTGCCTCTGGCCTCACCACCTGGCGAGCAGTGGGCTCTCGGTTGGTGCTTTTTGGTTGGTGCTTCCTGATGACGACAGGTAGGTGGTTGGGTTCAAGGTGAGAGCTACTGAGAAGCAAAACCTGGACATGGCACGGGTCAGTTCCCCACCAGCCCAGTCCAGTGCCCCTAGTGAGAGGCACAAGGCGGCTTCCTCCCTGAAGATGTCAGCATCAGGGCTTCAGAGCTGGGGGCTCTGGGGAGCTGTGGCTCGGTCCTGCCTGGTGCACAGGCTGCTGCTCCCATCCCTGTGTGGGCTGACGGCTGCGTGCTTCACGGTAGCAATTGTGTTCCTTGCCTTCAGCATAGCCCTCCCTTGGTGACCTTCATGTCCTTGGTCTCACATGGCCAGCCTTTCTCCCTGAGATGCACTCAGCTATCCTATCTCCTCGGGCATCCGAAGTTGGCGGGGTATCCTCAGAAATACTACACTGGGCCCTCTAAGTGTGTAAATTTACCCTTTCATTTCGCGTGCCTAGGTAAAACCAAGGATTTGAAGGAATGTGTATCAGGAATCAGCCCACCCTCTCTCCCATTCTTAGAGAAGCACAGAACCTGAAGCATTGTGCCAGTCTCATTCCACACCCATGAAGGACTGTGTGTGTTGGAAACCACACTAGAATCTTGGAGCGTATTGGCAAGTGTCTTAGTCTATTCTGTTGCTATAACAAAATACCCAGGCCTAGGTAATTGATAAAGAATAGAAGTTTATTTAGTTCATAGTTCTGGAGGCCGGAAAGTTCAAGAACATGGTGCCAGCCCCTTCTTGGCATCTATCTGGTGAAGGCCAGATGTATCATAACATGGTGGTGGGTATCACATAGAAGACTGACTCAAGGATCTCTTCTTCATCCAGTTTTTATAGAGTTACCGATAACCATCATGAGGGCCCACTCTCACTTCTAAATACCACAAACATCTGAGTTTTGGAGTATAGCTGCCAGTACATGAACTTTAGGGGACAGATTCACGCCATAGCAGCAAGACTGAGAAGGTCCTTGCCTCCCAGAGTGTAGTATCTGTTACAAAGAATGGATATTGAGCAGTGTAATACCTCATGGGATCATCACGTCTCCCCTGGGCTGGAGGCCGCGTGGCCAAGACCGAGTTGCTTTATCCATCTCTGTTCTCTAGGCTTTAGTGCAGCGCCTGGCACTTGAGAGATCCCAGTTAGTGCACATGTGAAGGGAAGGAGCATGGGGGTGAGCAGGAGGCTGAGGGGCCTGCAGCGGGAGCACCCTGGTGTTAGGAGGGTGTTTGGCTGCAGTCAGTAGATTAGCTGCTAACAAGTGGGTTTAAACTAAAGTTTGTTCTTATCCTTACCAGAAATGGGATGCAGCAATTTAGCCACCACAGAGGGCACAGACTGACTCTGTGTGTTCTCTCTCCCTTGATCATCAAAAGCTGGCTTCTTGAGCCTCCAGCATCAGATCTGATCAGCAACACCTGGGGCAGGAAGAGGGGGAAGGGCTGGGTCTTTGTCCCTCAACCAGGAGGAATCAGGGGAAGGGTCCCTTCCCACAACTGGAGGGGACTTCCCTTCTGTCCCATTGGCTAGGGATGGCTTCTGTGCCCCGCCCCCTGCAGGCCTTACTTAGGCCTCAGGGATTGGGAGTGTGGGGTGGGCTGGGGTGGGCTGGGGTGGAAGGGTGGTGACCAGTCTGGCTTAGACCAGGGTCAGCAAATGATGTCTAACAGGTCAAATCCAGGCTGCCAGCTGCTTTTGTCCACCTGCAACCTAAGAATGCTTCTTCCCTTTGTAAATGGTTGAAAAAATAGCAAAAGAAGGATATTTCACGACACATAGTGTTAGGGTCTGTAAACAAGTCAGGATGGCGCCTGGCATTTTGCCAGAGGGAGTGGTTTGTGAAGTAATGCCAGCGAGCCATTAAGTGTGGAGATTTCTTATTAGTTGACTGCTGTATCTAGTTTATGTTAATTGAGATAAGCTGTGTGGAATGTATATATACCCCTCCTGTCCTACAATAAAGGGCTCCCACTCCTGCTGTATCAATGTACACAAGTTGAATACATAAGGTAAAAAAATACATATCATTTGTTGGGAAGAGGAGAAGGCTGTTCAGGGCCGCAGTCAGGCTGCAGCAAACTAACCAGGGGGTGACGAGGAACTTGTGTACATTGATACAGCAGGAGTGGGAGCCCTTTATTGTAGGACAGGAGGGATATATATACATTCCACACAGCTTATCTTAATTAACATAAACTAGATACAGCAGTCAACCAATAAGGAATCTCCACACTGAATGGCTCGCTGGCGTTACTTCACAAACCACTCCCTCTGGCAAAATGCCAGGCGCCATCCTGACTTGTTTACAGACCCTAACAACATAGAAATACATTCCACTGTCAGTGCCCCTCAATAAAGGTTTTTCTCCCTTTTCTGGACCCAGCCTTAATTATACTTACATGTTTTATTTATGACTGCTTTCCCTCTGTCCCTGAGTCATGGGACAGAGACTCTGTGGGCCACAAAGCCTGGAATATTTACTGTTGGGCCCTGTAAGAGAAGGTTTGCTGACCCCCGAGACCTACTTTGACTCATCACCCTGGGCAAGATGCACTAACATCTTTAAAGAATTGGAGTTTTCTTTATAGAAAAAGAGAAATGGCTCTGAATAAAGAACCCACAGGTTCTATCACAGCAAGAAATATTTAAGACACTAAACATTATATATATATATATATATATATATATATATATATATATATATATATATATATATAAAAATTTAGAAATGTATTTTGCAGGCTGGGGTTGTGGCTCGGTGGTAGAGTGTGAGCCTGGCGCATGTGAGGCCCTGGGTTCGATCCTCAGCACCACATAACTAAAAAAATAAATATTGAAAAAATGTATTTTGTTTATGAAGTCCATACTTTTTATTTAAGTAAAAATAAAATACACATTAAATATTGGAACAATATGTTCATGTGGCCCATGGATTTCTTTTGTGACCTCCCATGGCCCCACCCCTTAAAGGTTCCGTGATCTCTCAACTGTGAAATGTACCTACCATTTATTTAAAAGATAATACAGTAACATATCAAAACTTACACATATGAAGATATAATACAATGAAATGTGTCTTCGTCTACCTTGGAGGTCCAACTTTCCAGTTTTTTTGTTCCTTTAGATAACCACTAAGTATCTTTCCAGGAATATTCTGTGCATATCCAAGCATGAATGTAAATATCCTCATTGTGTTAGCTATCGACTGCTGTGCAACAGATTACTCTTAAGACTTAAAACTTTAAAACAACAGACATTCTTCTGAGTTTCTCTGTGTCAGGAATTTGGGACAGGTAGTTGAGTGGTTCTGGTTCATGGGGTGGCAGTTATGATGTGAGCTAGGGCTGTCGTCTTGTCTGAAGGACCAACTAGGCTGGAGACCCACTTCCAAGATGGTAGACTCACATGTCTTTGGCAGGATTGGTTCCTCATCCGCTGGGACTCTTTCCACAGGGCTGCATTAGTGCTCTCCCAACATGGCCTCTGGCTTTCCCGAGAGCACGGATCTAAGACAAACCAAGGAAGAGGCTACCACCTCTTTGAGGTCACACACTAACACTTCTGCTCTATTTGGCCTTTTAGGAATCACTCACTAAGCCCAGACCTCAGAGAGAGTGGCATTAGACTCTACCCCTTAAAGGAAAAGTCAAGAATTTGTGTACACATTTTTAAAGACCCCACATCTGCTTATTTTCCTCCACAAAAAAATGAATGCACTGAAAATATGTTGGTCTCTGTCTTGCTTTCTCCCTTTAACATTCTATCTTGGGACTCGTTTCCTCTCAGTGCCTAGAGCTCTCACATGATCTTGTTAAAATTTCATAGTATTTGGAGATGGGTGTTCTCTATACTCTATCCCTCACCGGTGGATATATAGGCCTTTATATCCACAATCAAAAAGATAGTTAAGTAATGGTGTAGTGAATATCCCCACAGATGATGTATGATTAAATATCAGTTAAATTCTTTGAAATAGCATTGTATACTTAAAACTTGATAACCTTTTCCAAATTTCCTCTTCAAAGAGGCAGTACCAGGTAACATTCCTCTCTGACTCTTTTATCAGTGCCACGTTTACTCCACTGGACCTCCCCACCCAAACTTTGAATCTGAAAAGTGAGAAATGATGTCCACTGTTTTTTAATTCATGTTTCTTTTATTATATGTGAGATCGAAGATGCTTTTATGTATTTAAGTACTATCAGTATCTATTTTCTGTGAGCTGGTTGTTTACATCCATTGCTTAATTTTCAAGTTGGCTTTTGGCTCCATTCTTGATTTTTAGGATGAAGAATGTAGACCCTTTTCTGACACATGTGTTGCCTTGGTTTTTCTGAGAGTGCGCTGACGGCACTGCAGTGATCCACTCTCATAGTCTTAGTAACCTCTCATAACCGACGCGTGGGAACATGAAGCCCAGGCTACCCGGGTGCTCTTGCGATCTTAAGCTGCATACACTGGAGCCTTTAAATGCTCTGTTGTTCTTTATATTCCATAACTTATTAAATCCTGAGGGATTAGATATTTCCAGCTTTGCTTTTCTCTCTTTTTAATTATCAGGTACATTTTAGCAAGCTCATGCACTTTCAGAGTGGAACTCTGGTTAAATGCAGAGAGCTCCTAACGGAATTTAAACCGTGTAGATAGTAGGATCGTGCCGTGCCCACATGACCCTATCTGAACATGCCAGGTGTATCACTTTGATCTTTTGTGCTCTCTACTGAAAGAAATTTGATACCCATGAATCAAAACCCTTGGGAAAACATCATCTGTGATGCAGCAATAGCAAAATACTGTCCCTAGAGTGGTGTCTCCTAGACAGATTTCCCATTTCTGCTTCCACCTGCTGAAAGAGTGAATCAACAAACTCATAGAGAATGAAGACAAATCTTGGCTGAAGGTCTAATGAACTGTGCAGGATCATGAACCTCCTCATGGCTCATGTTTGGTGAGTGGGAGGGGGAATTGAATACTCTTAAAGATGGTTTGGAAACTTCTGAGGGGGAAACTCTATTGAGAAACAGGCAGTGTTGATAGACACTTTTATGCAGTGTGCAGGGGCTAAGTCTAATCTTACATGCGTGTGCAAGAAATCATCAGTTTTAAAAATAGTCTTTAATTCCGGAATTTTACTGGGTTTGTGAACTCTCCTTCCACTCACTGTTTCTCTCCCCTTCTGTGCTTGACTGTTCACATAGAAGTCTATTGAGTCTGTTGATGTGGAAGAAGTTTTCCAAACTGCCATGTGGTGTTTGGGGCCCAATCCTGGAGAACCCGCTTTCAAAATGGCAGACCCCCACGTGTCTTTGGCAGGAGGATTGGTTAGCACAGCATATAGTTAAAACAGATTTACTGGTTACCTTCCAAGGGTCAGACATTGTGATTGGGGATGGGGGCAGCAGGGATTAGAATACCCGTAGGCAGTGCTATTCTGGAGCCTGGAGGGTGATGCAGAGAGGAACAGTTCCCATATGGTGCGGGGAAGGAGGGCCACAAGGGGTTGTGGGAGAAGGTGGAAAGGGCAGGCAGTGGGCAGAAACCATGGTCAAGGGGTGTGTCAGTCAGCTTGGTGTCACCCATGTCACTCCAAAGGTAGGAGATAATCAGCTTAGAAAAGTTAACTTGACTTACAGCTTTGGAGGGTCTAGTTCATGGTGGCTTAGCCTTGCTGCTCTTGGGCTTGTGGCCAGGCAGCACATCATGGCGGGGAGCAGGTGATGGAGCAGAGTCACTCACTTCATGGCCAGGAAGCTACAAAGAGGAAGAAGAGGTTCTGGGATCCTACTGTCCCCTTCAAGACCTCCCATGGCCCCACCCCTTAAAGGTTCCGTGATCTCTCAACTGGGAGCAAACCTTCAGCCACGGGCCTTTGGGAAACATTTAAGATCCAGACCACAGCAGGGGAAGTTTTAGACTCTAGATCTCTGACCTTGAGGGACAGCCATCTGCTGCAGGTTGAACAGTGTTATCTGTCCGTCTGTACCAAGGATGGATACCTGAGTGACAGCCACAGAGAAGCATGGCTTCTCGGCTAGGTGGGAAGATTTAGGTGGTCGGTGTGTTTTGTAGAATGTAAAATTTTATCCTGTAGCATCTCTTCATTTGAACCCATGATGTTGCTCGAGTCAAATCGGCTGTGTCAGAGGACAGCGACTTAACTATTGAAATACTGTGGGATGCGGAAAGCACCTCTCTGCCACGCGACCAGCGCTGGCTGCGTGAAAGAAGGTTCAATTCATAAGTAATTGCTAGGGGTTTTAAATTAAAGAGACAAGACTCTAATTACCTTTAAAACCAGCTCCAAGGCAGCTTCACCTAGCTCCCACCCCCATCCACCTAATGTGGTAGCGAGGTTTACTGAAGAGACTAGAGAGAGAGAGAGAGAGAGAGAGAGAGAGAGAGAACACGCCAGGGAGTGGGCTTTTATTAGGAAATAAAAAATTCTGGGGAAAATCCCATCCAATGAAGGTTAAGAGGGGCAGCATCCCCAGGTCAGGGGCAACGATTGGTC
Source organism: Marmota monax (assembly GCF_021218885.2). Lineage (NCBI taxonomy): Eukaryota > Metazoa > Chordata > Mammalia > Rodentia > Sciuridae > Marmota > Marmota monax. Next base: position 4,569,865 of record NW_026695235.1, read on the forward strand.
TTCGGGACAGTGGCCAGACACGCCTCTGCACAGACAAGCCCTCAGACCTGGAGAAGGGTGGGGAAAGCTCTGACACAGCTGTGTCTAAGTGCCTCTCACCCAGGCAGGGAGGTAAGTCAGATCACATGCGAGGATGGCCTCACCACATACCTGTCCCCTGTGTCTACGGCAGGAGGCTACAGCAGGAAAAGTGGCTGAGGACCTGAGTGGGGAGAGGCAGACCAAGGGCCATCGCTGCAGGACCCACATAGAGAGGGCCTTGACCAGTGATCTGGGTCACCCCATATGCTCATTTCTGCCATCTCTGTTTTTCCAAAGAAGAAGAAATACAGTGCGTGTCAAGCAGATAGGACAGGCCTATCAGGGCCCCCTTTGTGTTTCCCAGCGTGTGAGTGCAGAACACCCTGCTAGTTCTGACTGTCTTCCACTAGTGGTCCTCTTCCTGGAGAGGGTGGCCAGCTGCTAAGAGCAGAGAAGATGGAGCCATTCTGCTTCCGGCATTATGCTGGCATTTCTCTAAACTTCTTTGGGACATGGGATGCTCCAGTACAGCAGGCCGAACCTCATTGTGCACCCCCAGCAGTGTCCCCAATAGTACCTCTGTTCCATATTGAGCCCAGTGGGATCAGGGGCAAGGAGTCAGAGCAGGGAGGTCACAGTTCTGTTTTCCAGGTTGGGGCGCACGAGGGATGCTCTGCTGGGGCTGTTAGGGCAGCGGCCACACAGTGTGTCCAAAACACTGCGCATCTCGCAGCCACCGTGTGCTTCCAAGACTGCATGGAGCAAGGTGTCATTGGCCTGGAGATGCAGGGACACAGGTTTTTCCCTAAATGAAGAATATTAACAGTTCACTGGTACCTCTGGTGTCAGGGCCTTGGAGGTGCATTTGAATAACCCTGGAAAGATACGGTCTTTCCCCCCAATTTGTTCCTTTGAACTCCAAGTCAGACGCCGTCTATCCTGCTTTCCGTAACTGGTCAGACTGGATGGAGATTTGGGTTGTACTCAGGGGCTTCTTGGTGTCATTTAACTTTCCAAACAGAGTTCAGTGCTTAAGAAAGCTCAGAGGTGTTAGCACATCAGACGTGGAGGGGACATTCTTTACTCACTGCCATTTAACCAACACATGATGATCTTGGAATTGCAAATAGCCGCAGTAGAGCAAAATTTCTCCAGGAATTGAGGTTTGCCAGTGTAAGCACTGCAGACATGCAGCTCTGACCATCACTGAACATAAAAGAATTTATGATCTGTCACTTTTAGACATTATCATGGTTTCCACAAGCCAGTTCAAGTTAGCAGAAAACTGAGTCTATTAATAAATGATTTGGGCATTTTGGAACACCTGGAATCTCAGCGGGGCAGACTGAAGATGGCCTCACATTCTTGGACAGGCCTGCCTCTGAGAAGTAGGGTCTAATCTTCCTTCCTCTGAATCTGGCTTGACCTTCATGGCTCTTGGCCGTCAGTAGAACATGGTGCAAGTGATGCTGGGTGATTTTTTTCACCAAAGGCTGCGTATCTTCTGCTTTTTAAATTGACCATCCTGGGCCACGTGCTGAGAGGCCACCTGCAGGTGCTCTGTTTGATAATCCTACAAGACACTGGGTACCCATGTAAAGCTGCCTTTCCCCCCTACTCCGACCAGCCTATCCACCAAATGGACACCCTGAGTGACCTTTGTTAGTGTCACAGGAACAGAGGGATCACCCAAGAAAGCCATGCTCACATTCCTGACTCTCAACATCATAAGGTATCTAAAACAGAGATTTTAGGTTCCTAAATTTGGGGGTAGTTTGTTACGCAGCAATTGGTGACTCAGTCACGTAGCTTACATTTTCCTCTGAACTGGTGAAGTCTGGGTGGGTAAAGAGACAGGGCCAAGGTGGGAGGTTTAAAGCAGTTTGGAGTCAGCCAGGTAGAGGAAAGGAACCTTGGTCCCTCTATTTGGTGCCTGCATTTTTTCCCCTTTGAGTCACTGTGGGATTGGAAGACTGTCATTCAAGAACATAAACCACCAGGGTATACAACAACAGGCTGCATTATCAAGCAGACTTCCCAGAACAAGATGTGCCTTTGTTGTAATAATTCCTTGTGAGAATTTTACAAGGAAATAAGCTTTTCATCTCCATGTATAAGCTTCAGTTGGTATCAGGCCATATTATTAAATCAGGATTAAAAATAGCCCTGGCATTTTTCAAGCATAACTCATATATGAGAAAAAATGGAGAGTGCTATGTTATTTGTTCATGTACTTTTTATGACTTGATTCCACCTGCTGTGACAATAGACGCTAACATCACTAAGCCTCTTGCCAGAATTGAAAGCCCAAAGCCTCGGGGTTTGGTAACTAAGCTACGTGGGTCAACCATTTAATCCATCTAATAATGAATTAATTGTTACAGCCATCGGAAGGAATACATGCAATATATAGCTGGGAATATGTGAAGGATTAGGAGGCTTTTGAAAAGTTCAGATCCATGTTACAAAATTTTAAGAGCTAAGATGTATTTCTTTGGATTTAGGTGTGATAATGAATGAAATTATTTCTAGATTCTAAGGACCTGAAGAGGGAGCAGTGTGCTTTAAGGTTGTGTGTGATCCCCGTGAGACCCGGAGTGAGCAATTGGTAGCACGTTGGACCAACAGCGTGTGGAGTGGTCAGATGTAGCTCTGCGCTGCGGGGCTGGGTGGCTGGCTGCAGCCATTGAGTAGGCCAACAGGCCAGAGCCCCTGGAGAAAGTGTGCAGCCTTGTATTTATTTAAGAAAACAGAATCCATTTTTCTTTCTCTAAAATAGGACTCCCTGCACTTAAAGTAGCATTTTTTTCTTTGTGGTCTTCGGGGAAGTGTGATGCATATCATTTGTGTCGTGGGATTAGCTAGCAGGAAAGCAGTGACCATTGCCAACAGACTTGGACATAAGGGTCACTCTGGCCTCCCTTAATTCCTCTTCAGCGTGGGTGGAAAGGACCCTTCCACTGGTGGCTTCTTTTTCTGCAGGGCCTCTTACTTCTGCCACTGGATTTTGTGGGTGTGGCTGTCCTTGCCCATTATTTTGTTGTCCACTAGAGGGCAGCCAAGGGGAGGCAAGGGACCAAGGGTGAGGGGCCCACTGGTGGTGGTGGGGGCAGCCTTCTGCATCTTGCAGTGAGGCTCAAGAAGTAGAGAAGGCTTCCAGATGGTCAGCATAGACGTCCTCAGTGGCTGCTCTACCCTTGCATCTCGTGACTGCAGGATGGCCTGCTCCGGCCTCCCTCCCCACCCCTCCATAGCACCGCCTTGCACATAACCAAGAGGGTAAGACCAGTGGGGGTTCCCTGATTGCTGGCACAACTGTGGGGGGAAGGAGACCGTGACACTGAGCTGAGAGAAGCTTGGGCAGAGGGTGCAGGAAGAAAGATGCTGGGGACCTTGGTGGCAAATCTCATAAATGTGAAACCACGTGAATGAATGGCTTCCCTTCATCTCTAAGGAGACTCACAAGCAGGAGTTCCAGAATTCCAGCTGGGACATCGAATTCTGAGGGTTGCAAGGCCAAAAGCTCACCAAAGCAAGAAGCCCTCCTGTATTCCATAACCACCGCTGCAGAGTGACCTTGGCTCCACACCTGGACAGTGGACTGGCACCCTCTGTGTCGTTCCTGTTGGTTTCACTCATGGTATCTCTGTGGCCTCTTGGGTGGTTCAGGTTTAGCACTCGGGTCCACAGGACACTCCTCCCCATTTCGTGGTCGATCGAGCACGTTAGAAAGCCATTCCTTTGGCCTTTAGCAAAGCGAGTCATCCTCTGTGGCGTCACTGTTTCCATGGGAAAACCAGTCAGTGTACAGATCCCACTCAAGCCATCTTCCCCTAGAATGCAGGCCACTTGTTATTAATGTCCTTCCTCAAGGAGCACCGGTGGGTGATAGTTCAGCATGAGAAGTTTTAAGTCTGCAAGGTGCCCACACCTGGGCTGGACAAGCTGAGGCATGCTGCCCCCTGTAGAGTCAGAAACACCTACAACTCACCAAGCCCTCCCCTTGCCCTTCAAACTCCCTGATAAAAACTCTTTCCCCTTCCTCGCCCCTCCTCTTGGTACCAGAGATTAAACCCATGGATGCTTAGCCACCGAGACACATGCCCAGGCCTTTAAAAAAAAAATTTCGAGACAGAGTCTCACTGAATTACTGAGGCTGGCTTTGAACCTACGATCCTCCTGCCTCAGCCTCTCAAGATGCTGGGATTATGGGCGTGCGATCCTGCGCCTGGTCTGAGCTCTTATTTTATATCTATGGATGCCTTTATTTCAGTGACAGGTTGTCAAGAGCTCTCACAGATGCATGGAAATAAGCCGTTCACTTTTATTCCAATAGAACCTTGCTTTCTATAAACTTTTAAGAAGTTGTGCTCAGCGTGGGGTGAGGGGGAGTGAGAGCAAAGGCCTCCTTCCTTGCCTAGCAAGACCGTCCACACGCCCATCTCGAGGCCTCTCCTGGCCTGTGTCTTCCACATGCTGTGGTTTCTGGGGCAGGAAGAGAGGAGAACCGAGAGAAGGGAAGGGATTTGTCGGCTTTCTGCCTCCTCAGTGGCTTCTCACGCCTTCGGTGGCCGTGACCAGGTCCTCTCTTAGGAAGACATGGTGAGTGCTCCCTGCACCCTGGGTGTTTCGAGGAGGTGCAGCTTGGAGAAGCCCAGGCTAACGGGCGTTGGGAGGGTCTTTGGCGTTTTCCTTTGGGGACTGGGAAAAGGGTGCAAATTGAAACCAGAGATGCTTCCGTAGTCCTTTGTTCAGAGCACACACCTTTCAGCATACGATCCACTCTATTTTTTTTTTATTATTGTTTACTGAAAATTTTTATTTCTAGTCCACTTTTTTTTTTAATGTGAAAAGTGCTCTAACAAGTGCCTCATTTGGTGCCATACAGGATTTGAAGTCCTCCTTTTTTTCTGCCAGGTGGCAGATGGGACCTTCTCTGGGGACTGCAGCCACTGAAGATCTTTCTTTTGGAAATTTTTAGGTTTGGTGAATGCTTTCAGACAGTTCCCTGTCCTCGTGGGCTCTGATGTTTCCTTGAAAGCGTTGGCATTTTGGATTCACCTCCGAGACAGGGTGAAAGGGTGCTCCTGGCCCCATCCTGACCCAGCCCTCCAGTGGGCGAGACTAGTTCTGCTGCCTTACCCCATTCCTTCCAAGTTTCTGCTTCTTCGATCCATTGTAAAAGATGGCTCCGTGACTTTCTTCATCTGTTTCCGATTCATGGATCAGGAGAGCTTATTTGGAGGTTCCAGCAGGATCAGCTAGAACCTTGTATCTTCTCAAACAAATGACAGGTCTCTGGGGATGAAGGTGAAGGTCCGGCTCATGGCTCCCGTTAATGAGGGCATGTCACCGCCTGGGTATGATCAGCCTCTGGAGGGCAGTGACATCACCTCAGATCACAGCTGGATGACCATTGCCTCCCATTTTCTTCTGAATAGGGAGTATTTTCCTATTTACTAGCACACAAGTGAAATATGTGCAAGTTAGTTTACACAGCAAGATTTGGATGCTTCCTCTTTGAATTCCGGTTTCTCAGGCCTTACTTTGCTTTGTCCCTGACATCTGGCAGTTCCTCAGTTAACTGGGCTCACCCAGCGTGGACTTAGGATAATCAATGAGCTGTATAGAACCCAGTCTTCTTCCCTGGTGTCCCGGTGTCCGTCTGCATGTGCGGGCAAAGCGACTCAGTACCCTGACCCTGGACAGCTGTGGCCATTATACAGTTTGCCACAAATCAGGGTCATTGGTTTCCGGTCCCTTAGCATGCCTGCCCCCTTTGAAAACAAGAGGCTTTGTTCCTCCTCCAGGTTGTGGACAGTTCTGTGATGCTGATCTCAGGCTGGGTTGGGGCGAGGGAAACACGCTCCCTTTTTCCCAGGGGTGAGGGTGGGGAGGGAGTCACCATACTTGCCAGAGAAAGCACGTGTTGTGAAGGTTTCTAAGGAAGCCAGGGTGTTAGCCTTGGCTGGCCAGTTGGTGTTTATCCTTGTTTGGAGAGTAGCTGATCCCCTTGGGCCTGGGGCCAGGGACCTTCCCTTTGCATGGGTCAGTGCAGGCCAGAGTGGGACATGGGGAAGGTAGAGCTTCCAGATAATTCTGTGATGTCCTAAACACTTTCCAGTTAGGTTGCTAACCTCTACGGGGTGCCACTCTTTCTGCTTATTGTCAAAGCTCAGATTTAGCAAATTAATTATCTCTTACCCAGGAGCCCTTGAACTTGTAAGGATGCAGCAATGACAAGGAAACATGAAATAAAGTCTGATGGTTAAAAATGGAGTAGTCACCCCTCTGAACACGGTTCCAGGAAACTTCTGTGATTTTCCTAAATGCCACTTTTTTTTTATTTTTTGATCCTGGCTCCAATTTTCCTGCTTTTGAAACCAAAAGCCAACTTTTCCTGTTTTATATGTAAAATGATTTTATGGACTCCTGGTTGATTGTTTGGAGAGTAGCTGATTCCCTTGGGCCTGGGGCCAGGGACCTTCCCTTTGCATGGGTCAGTGCAGGCCAGAGTGGGACATGGGGAAGGTAGAGCTTTTTTGATTCTTTTGTCTCCTCTAACCAATGCAAAAATGACAGGGTGGTTTGAGTCCAAAGCTTGTGAAACCTGAGGTTTCGGTTTGGTAGAGCAGGCTTAGCCCCAAGTCTCCATGGCTTGGAGAAAAGGCAGCATCTGGGGAACTTAGCAGGTCGCTGTGGCCAAGGTTTCTTAAGCATGAAGATACAGGCAGAGTTTACCAAATTTGCATTTGAATGTAGAAATCCCACCATAGGGCACCATGGACCGAATGCTCTCTAGGCATTTATATCTGAGCTAGGAGTTCTTTGTTTATTTGCTGTTCTTGTGGAAGTTCTTCCATTAAGCAAGACAACTGCAGGAGAAATGAATTACCTAATTGGGAGTGGCTCTTGGTCTGTTTTTCCTTTTAACATGAAGCAAAAATAATAATCCATGAGATCGATTAAGAACTTCAGTTTTGGAAACCAAATCGACTTCGTCTCTGAGGTGGCTATTTTTCAGCATTCCAAGTGCTTTAATTTTAGATTGTGAATATTCTTCATAGCTACTGTGACCAGCTGTAGTAATTAACACTGCTTCTCAAAACCACTTCAAACCCCTGCAAGCACATCCTTACAAAGTGGGAACAAGAGCGTCCTCAGCCTTTGCCACTTCATCTGACGTCTGTGGGAAGGTGTCACCCATGACAAGTTGTAGAAAGTTCTGGAAAATGGACTTGTTCATTTTGTGTGTGAGGAAATGGACAGAGAATGTCTGCTTGTGGGAAGGTTAGTGGCCAGGGGCACTGGTGCTCTCTGGTTGTCCCTGGGGAAGGCCACCACCTGACAGACTGTGGCTTTTTTCTAGACAATTCTCTGAGATTCAGGCTTTCATAGAAAGTGTTGGAGACATTTTAAGACAGGTGGACACTCCCAGACCTCATAAATCATCCCACAGGCAACCTTTGGGTCCTACCTGAAAAGTTACCCACAAAGCTTCTGATTTCTGCCCTCTTTAGTATGAAAAAGAAAGCGTTCCAAAATCCACACTTGCCTCAAATCCCATCTCTCACTTCTGTTAAGAACCATTAAGGTATTTCTGAACTGACTAGTTTCAGTGGGGACAAAAGGTACTATAGAATCCCAGTTGCCAGCTGCAGAAAATTTTCATGTATTTTAATGACCAATACATGAAAATTTTGAGTTGGTTAAACTCAGCTGAGAGTGTTTAAGTCCCCAGACTTTTCCCCTTTGCAAACAGATAGCCCCAGGCCTTTGGCTGCCTTAACACTTACAAACATTTTAGAGAAAACTGAACGGAAAGCAGGTACTGCCCTCCCACAGAAGCGACTTGTTTCTAAAGTTTTGCAAAAAAGCTCAGAGAATTTTGAACAAATTGAGAACGTTGCATTTGAACACTTTTGCGGTTGATCACGACTTCGGTTTTAGGGTCTGCTCTGCCAGCATTTGGGGTGACCCAGGTCCCTTACCTACTGTGCTTCTTCAGTGAGAGTTGAGAAATAACGTACAAATCTTAAATTCTTATTTTCATAGCACAAAGTCTGAACAGTCTGGCTTATGAACTCAGATTAAGATGTGTGCTTCCAGTTATGTTTGGGACAGGGTGTCCACAGTGCATAGGACTGAAAGATGTCACCCTCAAGTCGTTTTTCCAAGGGGTCCAAGAGGGTTGTGGGGAGAGGGAGGCCAACTCGTCCTACTTTTCTCAGACTTTGCTGGTTTTAAAACTGAAAATCCTATGTAGCAGGAAATTCCTGAGTCCTGGGTAAATCTGGATGGTGAAGCCCCTGTCGGGGGTGGGGGTGGGGGTAAAAAATAGTGTCATTTTCTGTCATTTGGGATGGCAGTGGTTGAGTGTTCAGGATAAATCTGAATGTGCACCTCAAGACCACCAGAGGGCGCCAACAGCATCTTCCAGTTTTTCCCCAGTTGGCCATTTGTGGGCAGGTCCTGGAAACCACAGTTAGGAACCAAGATTAAAGAAAGTGAACTTGTCCCAGGTAGAGCCCTTATCCTCTTGTGCATCTCTTCCCTGTTAAATTTTTGGACAGGGAGATTCTGAAATCCATCTTGCCAAATTAAAAAGTTGGGGGAAAAGTTGACCGACTCCAACTAGAAAGCTCCATGCGTGTCTTGTCCTCCAGAGGCTGTGGCCCCAGAGGTGACAGGCAGGAACCAGCAGGCCTCCTGGAAGTTCAGGTCAAACTGTTACTGGAGTTCCCAAGTCCACACACAGGAGCTGCAGTCTTGGCTTGATTGTTGGTGAGTTCAACACAGGGCTTCTTGGTGCCCGTGATCATCATGCTAATCCCCGGCAGATGAGTGGAAAGACTCCGTGCAGGAAGTTTCTAGAGGCAGGCTGAGTATTACCTGCTTCAGGGTTTATCCTTTTACATGACCATTTAGTTGACCCAATGAGTTGTCTTGGGGAAAGGCCTTATGGAAATCCAGCTGTATGAGTTTTCTTTTGCTGCTATAACAAATCATCACGGACTTGGAGGCTTTAAACCACTCAGATTCACTACCTTACAGTTCTGTTGGCGCTTAGCACTCTTGGGGCCAGTGCAGGCCCTGGTCTTACCTGCCTTAGAAAAATTCCAGACTCACACTCTTGGCCAGTGACTGGAAGCTGATACCTGGATTAGAGTGCATGAGTCAGGTCGTCTTGGAAGTCCCTGGTCCTGCCTGCCCTATTGGGAAGAAGAGGTGGAACCCTGGGCTCAAATTCCCAGCTCTGCAGGACTCTCTGGTTTCTGCAGGCAGATGCCAGCCTGGCTTCATCTGCCAGGGTGCTGGGTGGGGGATGAGGGGTCTCTTGTTGGTTGGGATTGTACTCCAGGTGTGTGTGGGGGGGGAAAGGCAAACTCGATGTCATTGCCATGCTGACTTCTTGCAAGTGTATTCTAGAGCGGGAACAGAAGCTGTAGCCCACAGCCAGGGTCCACTGGGGCTGTCAAAAAATTCTTCCTTCTGCTGTCCCAGCACACAGGACCTTCATTTTTGGTGGCTCCCCACCCCCAGCCCCATTTTCTATCGTAACCAATCTCTTTCGTGCTCTCCACTTGCTTCTGATATCTATCTGTTCTCTTATCATTTTCATAATGATTCCTGCAAGCTACCTGAGTCCTTGCTGAACAGGGATGGGCAAAACAAATCAGCAAACTTCTACTTCTCTGGGGAAGGCCCTACTGGAGGGAGACCGGGAGCCTGTCCATTTGCCCGGGGTGGGATGAAGAGGATGGGTTCTGGCTGACTGCCTGGGTTCACATTGTGCTGTGTGGCCTTGGGCAAGTTTCTCTCCCTCTCTGGTCCTGAAAATGGTGATAATGACAGTATCTACGTCTGAGAGGGTAACACAAGGAAAGTGCTTAGAAGAATGTGTGGCAAAGTTAGTGCTACCTTAGCTGCCACCACCACCATCACCATTATTATATATTTGTAACATCATATATATATATATATTTGTAACAAAGTCGTTTTCGTTGTTGTTCACAACCACATTTTTAAGAGTCAGAGAAGAGCCAGTGGTCTTCTTAAAGCCTCAGGTATCATATTTTTGAGAAGATGCATCTAATTATGTATCATCTTCTTTGAATGAGAGGTGGGCGCTGTGCCAAGGTGACAGGTAGGAATGGATACGTACCTTTCCAGCCCAACATTCCTGGCAGGAGGCACCCCCTCGGGGTACAAGGACGCCATCCCCCACCGGCTGCCAGTGGTGTGGGGGATGCCTGGAAGGTCTTCCTTCCCCACTTGGACAGAGGTTCAGATTTTTCTTTTTAATCTAAGGAGTTATGTGGAGGATCAAAGAGAAATGGTGGCCTTTGTTGAGGGCAATTCAGGAATTTAAAACGGGGGAGGTCCTGGCTTGGGCAGTGTGTGTCACCCTGACGGGCACTCACCTCTGATTTCCCTGCTTGCCTGATGCTCTGAGCTGCAGCAGACTTTCTGCACTGGGTGGGGACAGACTGTCCCTGTATTAGCTGGCTCTCAACAGACTTAGAGGGGGGCTTCCATCTCCTCCCTGTAGATCTCAGACCCTGTTTGTTTGTCCTCTTGCCCAAGGAGCTGCGCATTCCTTATCTTGGCTGTCACCTGCTTGGTGACATTCAAGGGATCCATTGTCCAACTGATCACTTTATCGATGCTGATGTTCTGGTGGAGGTGAAGCACAGGTCTGTTTCTAGGTAACCCAGCCAGACTTAATAATGTCTCCCACTCAAAACAAGGGTTTCAGCTGAGCAGACGGAGGGTGACCAGCTGTCCCAACTTACCCAGGACTTGGGGGACAAGGGACTTTCAGTTTTAAAATCAGGAGAGTCTTGGGCAGATCAGGATGGATTGGTCACCCAGCAATTGTCTTCTGGGGTAGGTGGGAGAGGAGCGCCCAACAGGCAGGCTGGAAAGGTCTTTGGGGAGGGGAGGGTTGGGGTGAGCTGGGCCTGCAGGGCTCCTAGGGAGGGGGGTTCCCGCTGGGTCTTTGTGGAGTACCCCTGCAGAACGCGAATGCGGGGTTGATGCTGCAAGGAGACACCAGTGCCTTTCCCCACAGAGGCCGACACCATGCCACCCTGTGGAGGTCACCTGGAGGGAACATTGGGGAACCCTTGGGTGCTGCACCAGAGCCGATGGCATTGTGAGAGGGATTCGGAGAAGGTGAGAGGTACTGACCAGACTTACAGAAAGAGACGTGGAGGACAAAGAGTTTACTTACCGTGGTGGCACAGGGACAAGGAGCATTTTAGGAAGGTGGCCTGAGCTCATTATGGCTATGACAGTTGCCCCAGAGAGGACAATGGGAACAGAGTAACTGGCTTAACTGGCTGCTGTGGGAAGGGCAGGAGGGAGAGGGAAGGACGAGGAGGGGGGAGGAGGGTGGGGGCAGGGAAGGGAGGTTCCAGAAGGAGGGCCCAGCAGACAGGCCTCTGTGTGCAGGCTTTGTTCTGTGGTTCACGTGAAACGTCTCATCTAATTTTTACCTAGTACTAAGGGGTAGGTGCCATTAGCCTTTCCTTCCAAATGAAGAGAGAGGCCCTGGCAGGTGGGCGACTTCTCATGGGCCCCTGAGAGCAATGGGTGGCACTCCAGCAGAATGACCCTGAGAACCTGCAACTTACGAGGATTAGCCTCGTCTGGGGACAGGAAAGACTAGGGAAGGGCTAGAAATGCCAGGTAGAGAGGGGTTCAGAGGCGGGAAGCAGGTAAAGAGAGGGGAGAGCCTGGTCTCCGTCCTGAGGACCTGAAACTGCATGGTCATCTGGTTTGGGAGAACAAGGGAGAGCCGGATCACCCCGTCTTGTTTGCCTCTCTGGGCAGCCTGCTTAGCTTCTCTGAGCCTCAGTTCATTCATCTGTAAAACGGGAGGAATTACAGGACCCATCTTCCAAGATTTTGAGAGGATTAAATCTGATGACATCCACACATGAGTCAGACCCATATTGGAATCAACCGGTAGGCAGTGAGCGACTATCAGTTTTTAAAAAATCATTTGAGAAATTGCTGATTTTTGAAGGACATTCTGTTGAGAGCCACAACCAGGTCGAGATGGCGCCTGGCATTTTGCCAGAAGGAGTGGTTGAGAAGTAACACCAGTGTATTCAGTTGTGTATATAAACCTCTGCTGTCCGGCAGTGGGGCGGCTCCTGCTACCTCGAGTGCCCGCTACTTTTGAGTTCTCGCGGAGTTCCCGTTGGCTCTAGCGGGTTTTCCGTGGAGTTCAAGAGTGTTCCGGTGGGGTTCTGGCAATAAAGTAGTTCCTGTTTGAACCTACAAGTGCCTCGTGGCGGCTCGGTTGTTTGTGCCCAGTCAGACTGCGGCAACATTCCTTCAAAAAATTCTTATTTGGCCAAGAAAGGGCGGGACTGGTTTCTTCCTCTCTGCCATTTTGTCATGCTGACCCTACTTGAGGTGGATCTACCAAGCCCTTAGGTTGAACTCCAGTCCCCACAGGGGAGTGGCCCCCTTCTCCTCCCATTTATGGAATCCTCTTTCCCAGGGGATGGTGGCCAAGAGGCAGCTGCCCCTGATCACATGGCCTTAGCTCCAACTCCAAACTGTCAGACAGGAGACCAGCCTTTTCCTTTCACGGGCAGAGGGTTTGGTGTCAAGAATGCCTTGAGCTCATCAACCTCCAAAGGTCAAGGTCAAGGTCGAGGCCAAGGTCAAGGCGTGTGCAGCTCTGCAGGTGTTTTGTCCTCTTGACCCTTCACTAGGAGATTTGTGTGGCACCAGACATGAATGCCAGGCCAGGGTCTTGCAGTTTTGCCTCCTGGCTGACGATCTGTTTGCTTTGCAATTAAGAAAAAGACTTTGGAGAGCTGGCACTGTAGCTCAGTGGGAAAGTGCTTGCCTGGCATACGTGAGGCACTGGGTTCGATCCTCAGTACCACATAAAAATAAACAAATAAAGGTATTCCATCCATCTACTGCTACAAAAAAAAAAAAAGAAAGAAAAAGACTTTGGCTCTTAATTTCCATTTGGAGTAGGTATGGGATGAGTTACTTTGTGAGAGAGAGAGAGAGAAAAAAAAATCAGTCATTCTTTTAGGATTCTACAGATTGGCATGAATATCCCGCTAATTGAGGCTTGTTAAAAAGTGCCCTGAATTCTATAATTGTCTGACCTGGGCTGTGCTCAGATTTGGAAGAGTAATGAGGGTGATGCTGATGACGATAATGACAGTAACAGCTCCCTTCATCGGGTGCCCGGGATGCTCTGGTGCATCAGGGATTAGAGCCCTGTTTTTTTAAGGCAGAGGAAGCCCTGGAGAACAAATGAATCGCCCAAGGCCACATCATTAGTCGGAGGTGAGGCCCATGTCCACTGGCTGTCCCTGGCCCCAATGCCTGCACCCATTGCCCTTGACCTTGGAAGAACCTTGCTGAAATTGGAAATGTTAACTTAGACACATGGAGAACATTGTAATTTTAAAAAATTTATAGAATGACTCAAAATTAAGAAGTCGCGGGTGTATTGAAATATTGCATATGAAGGCCCCACCATCGGCCAGCAGGGCGGGAAGGACTGGCTGCCACTGGCTCTGGCCTCTTGCTCCCTGTGGGTGATGTCTTAGCAGTGAGATTCAGTGAGTTTCAGAAAGGGAAACCATTCGTGGATAACCATCCTGAAAAGGAAGAAGAGCTGCTGGGGGCTCCCTGGGGTGGACCAGGCCCCAGGCCATTGGGGCAAGTGCTGCAGACCCTCAGTGTTTTGTTTTTTGTTTTTCTTTGGAGTGTTTCCTTTGTTCTAGGAATAGCCTGCGGGAGCAGCCCGGATGAGTGAAGATGGGCCCCTGACCCCAGACGCCCACCATGGCCAGGGTCAGAAAGAGATCCTAGTCTTCCCACCTGCTTTCACTGGGAAGCAAGAAAGACTCAACGGGACTGTCCCCGACTGTCCTGTGAGGCCCTCTTGCAGGAATGGGGCAGTCTCCCCTGGTCCTTGCCCACTGCACAGGGCCCAGATGCAGGGGTGTCTCTGGGGCACGTACGCAGGGACTCTCCATGTTGCGGACTCTCTATGTGTGGACTGCTGACCACCCTAACCCTCCAGGGCCTAGTTTGTAGCTCTCCTGTTCCACAAGGGGCTTCGGCCAATGCTGCAGTCAGTTGTACCTGCAGTAACATTGTGAGTGCCAAGGGAAGGGGCCCACCCAGGAGGATGCGGGGAACCCAGGGAGAGCTGGCTGTTTGTCTTGGGGGTTAGGCCTTGGTGCTGAGCTATGAAGTGCATGTTTGATTGCCACTTCCCAAAGCAAGTAAGGCCATGGACCCAGGGATGAATTCATGGAGTTCGTAGGTGGGACTCAGAGGAGGGCAGGGAGTCCTACCCCATCTCCACCTGATTTGCTCTAACTCCTTACCTTGGGCCGGCCTGCGTTTGGCCTTCTCTAACAGCTGCTTTATGCTTTAGTGTCCCCTCCTGAAGTCATGTTGCAATTTAATCGCGGGTGATTAGGTCACGAGGGCTCCACCTCATGAAAGGATGAATGCTGTCATCATGGGAGTGGTTTGGTGGCTCTTGGCCACTCTCTGGCCAAGTGATGTCCTCCATGATGTTATGATGCAGCAGGAAGGCCCTCACCAGAGGCCAGCACCTCAACATTGGACTCTCTGGACTCCAGAACGAGGAGAAATACATTTCTTTTCATTATAAATCATCCAGGCTGTGGTATTCTGTTATAGCAGCAGAAAACTGACTAAGACGGCAGAGGAGAGTCCTGGCTGGCTCGTTTGACCCCATGGCTTCTCTTTGAGGAGAAGACTGGCCACATTAAACCATCCCCTGACTCTTGCTTCTTCTGGTTGCTACTGTCCTTGTTCAACCTGAAGTCCCTCCAGAACATCGGAGACAGCAGCCCATCATTCCTCACTGATTTCCTCCACTCCTATGATGGCATCTAATCAAGCCACCAACCCTCAGGTCCCCAGGTCTTTCCCCCAGTTTATTCCGGGACTGAAGAATTTTTTGCACCTGTTTGCAGGTCCAACCTCCCTGGCTGAAATCTGAAAAAGAACAGTGAGAATATTGCCAACTGATTTCCTCTCTTTTGTCTCCCCTCTGCAGCCACCTTCAACTGTTTTTCATTATATTTGAGAAGAATAGAGAACTTGCTTTATAGCATGTGTTTACCATCTAGGCCCACACAGAAATTTCTAGAAAGAAGGTAGAACCAAGAAGTTGGGGGATCAAGGTGGTGGGTGTGGCCTACACTAGGGGAAATGAGGGGGTGGGATGCTGTGGGGCGGCTGAGGTTCTCTTGAGGGTCACCACCCCGTCAGCTCTGTGCTTGGATGTCTGGGTCTGTTTGGTCCTTCAAAGGCAGCAGTGGGCACGAGGTCATTTTGGTGGAAGGTGGTGGTGTGGATGGTGCCCGGTACCAAGAACTCATCAGGGAGGTCGTTGGCCTGAAGCAAAAGATGCTTATAGGAAATTAAAAATGCATCTTTTCCACAAATTGGAGTGGAGTCGGTGTGGCAGATAAGTGGGAGAGGCTGTGATCTTGAGAGGGCCTGTGACGGGCACCAGCTGCTGACCTTGGCACTGCCATTTGGACCTTTCCCATTCACGCTTAGGGGACTCCTGTCGGGGGTGGGGGGTGCAGGCTGGAACCTGGCAGAGTTCCCAACATTCTCAAAGCCACAGCAGCAATGGGTTGCAAGCAGAGTTTCTCAGAATTTGCCCGAGGCATCCAGAATTCTTCTCTGCAGAATTGCTATTGCAGATGCTCAAAAGAGTCCAAACTGAATGGCAAACATTCAGTCCTGAGTTATCCAAGTGCCTAGGTCTTTGCTGGAAACCGAGGACACTCTGATCTCTCAAACTGCCTAATTTGATTTCATCAGAAACGTATACATACAGAAACTTCCCTTGCAGGCTGAGAACCCTGCTGAGAAATGTTAGTCCAGAGTGCAATTAGCTGGGGGTGGGGGTGGGGGCGCGTGGATTCAGCATTGGAAAATAAAACTTCACAGGATAGAGCGTCCTGATGATGACAGCAGTGTCAGTTACTCTCTCCTAATATGCCTCTATTTATCCCATCATCTCCTCTGGTTAATGAACGCGACCTCGGTGCTCCGCTGCCGTTATTGCTCCATAATGGGCCGAGGAGATGGCCTATCTTTGCCTTTATCCCTGCTGGCACCTCCTAGCACTGAAGCGCATTAAAGTAATAAAATTAAGCAGCAAGGCGTCCTCGTCACTCCCACCATGTTCCCGTAACCCCTTCATTTACAACAGACGGAGACAGGGGGGAAAAACAATGTTAGAGCAATTTAAGATGAGGCAACTCTGGATATGTAAATCCTGTTTTATTGGCAGTCGCAGCAGCTAGCTAATTTTTCTAAAATGCCTGACGGCCTTTAGTTTGCTAGCCAGGCTGGGCTGGAGCAATTCAGGGCCGAGGCCACATGAGACAAAATGAACAGGCGAAGAAGCTTCCATCACACTTCTAAGCTGGGGGTCTGCATCCCCGCAGAGCACGGTCCCGCCCTCTGGCCAGGCGTGTTGTCCCAGTCACAGAGCACAGAAACACCTGCTAAGTTTTTCCAGTTGGATGGCAGAGGCAGCTTTTATTTTTTTTTTTTAAGGAATCGATTGCTCCCAGCCCCACTAGTCCTTCTAAAGAAGCAGCAGCCAGACTTCAGGAAATGGTGAGGACAGTTGCAAGGAAACCCTGACTTGAGTTGGAGAGAACTGAGACAGGGCAAGGCAGAGAACGGTGCTTCTGCTTATTCTCCAGATGCTGCTGCTTGTCGGCCGGGCAGGGGGGGCCCTTTGTAGACAAGAGCTCTTTGTCAAGGTGAGCTTAGGGAGGACGCTCGCTCCACCACGGGGCAGGATGGCACGGAGCTCAGCAGGGACTTCGCTGCACTGAGGATGAGATCTACCAGGATTCCCAAGGCTGGGGAGACAGGTTATCTTGGGAGGGAAACAACCGCCCCACTCCACAGCACTGATTTTAGACTTTCCTGGGCTTAGTGCAACTATTACAGATAGAAGAGGTTTCAAAGCTGCAGAGCAAGTCAGGACTGGCCAAACTATGTGGCTCTGTGTCCCTGTGCTTTCCTCCCCCCTCCCCTTCTGCTTGGCTTGATTGCCTCCACCCGGGGGGAGCTAAGCAGGCTGCTGAGCCAGGGGAGGCTGTAGCTGGAGAGGGCCCCCAAGCAGCAAGCCCCTGGGAGTTTTGCTGGCTCCTTCTCTGCTTCCCCTGGCTCGCTCTGCAGCAGGAGACACGGGGGAAACTTTCAAGAGGGCCACAGGATGCAGGGCCCTGAGGCAGGAGTGGCCTCAGGTGGGCAATACAGGGCGGAGGTTCAGGTCTCTAGGGAGTGGTCTTGAGAACTTGGATAGATACACATCCGTCAGGCTCCTACCACTCCACAGACTGGCGCGTTCTCAGACCCTCCCTTGTAACAGGCCAACAGGCAAATAAATGCCTGTCTCCAGAAAGTGAGAGTGGGAGGGGTGGAGAGGTGCGGAGCCCAGACTCGGAGCTGGGGGACTCTGAATTCCGCCGTCCAGGGCTGTTGGCGCCTCGTCAGGTGGATTAAGTCTGGCTGTCATCTCCGTGTGTGTGCAGCTGTCTTCGCTAATGAGAAAGCTTTGGGAGTCTTCCTCTTGGGCGTCATTGGCATTACCCTGGGTGACGGCCACACTCTTGGTAATGCTGGCCCCACCAGCATTACATCACCTTGGCTTCTTAAAAATTGAGATTGCTGGGCCCCGTACAAGAGCCCCCTGAATCCCATTCCCTTGTTTTTTTAAAAAATAATATACATTTTTAAAAATTAACATTCAGTAAGGACTCCAACCTTACACCTGGTAGCCATCACGTGGACCAGGTGGAGAGTGTTTCCACCACCCTGAGGGCTCCCTCCAGGGTACCATCCTAGGGTGCCATCTTCCTAGGGCACCTGTGGTTCTGAGGTCATCCTCACAAGACTTTCCCTGAGCTTGCACTTCAAGCCTGAGCTACATGGGACTCTTGCGTCTGCTTCTACCTGTCCACGTTATGCTGGTGCGAGGTGGCCACACACACTGCTGTGTGCTGTGACAGCTCGTTGTTTTGTGTTGTGCCGTGGTATCCTCTTGTCTGACTGGGCCACAGCTGGCCTGCTCATTTTGCTGTGATGGAATATGGGTCGTGTCCAGGTTTTGGCTGTTCTACTAAAGCTGCAAAGAACATTGATGTAAGTGTCTTTGGGTGCCCATAAGCACTCGTTTCTTTCTGGAATGGAATTACTGTGTCACAGGGTTAATGTGTGCTTAACTCTGGTAAGAGCTACAGTTCACCTCAGTAGCACTCCTGACCCCAGTTGGTGCTACCTGACACCAGGTGGTGTCATTCATGGGAATGACAGTCACTCTGCATTTTTGTAGGTGTTGTCAGGCCTTCAGATTCTAGCCACCCGGCAGGTGCACAGTGGCACCTCCTGCTGGCATTGCCCCAGTGCCTAATGATGTTCAGAATCTTTCATGTACTCGTTGGCCCCTTGGGTTCCCTGTCTTGTGAAGGCTGATCAAGTTTTTTAAAAATTGTGCTGTCTACTGCTTATCCTCTTTATCTGCAGGGACATTCATGAATGGTCTTTTGTCCATTGATCAGTCATTAATAACCTCTCCAGGTTTCTTACGAACGCCAAAGTCAGGGAATCAGCTCCGGGGTACTCTTGAAGTTGTCTAATTCTCCTGAGCCATCTTTTTTCTTTCCTTCACTTTACAAACAAGCAGTTCACGTGCTGCCTCCTGTCTTCCTGTTGTTGTCTACCTGTAAGGGTGTGGTGTTCTTAACTTTCTTTTGATTGTATATGGCAGAAATGGGCTTCGAGTATTGAATGTGGCTAGGCTTTTGAAATTAAAGGCTGGCTGGGTGTGGGCATGAAGTATTAGTCTGTTTTCTGTTGCAATAACAAAATGCCTGAGGCTGGGGACTGTATAAAGAAAAGAAGCTTATTTAGCTCACAGTTCTGTAGTCCCGTGAGCATGGCACTGGCATCTGCTTGGCTCTGATGAGGGCCTTTGACAGATGGCATCACATGCAGGTCACCTGGTGAGACAAGAGTCCAGGAAGCAGGGAGGGCCTGGTCTTGCTGTCTTTATACTGACTTGCTGTCATGAGAACTCATTCTGATAGTTAGTACCTTCTGAGCCTGTGTCCCAGTGACTTCCTCACTTTCCACGAGGCCCCACTTCTCAAAGGTTCCACACCAGCTCCAAACACTGCCACACTGGGGACCAGGCTCCCAGCACGTGAACGTCTGTAGCACAAACATGTCCAAGCCACAGCAGAAACAAGGGTGTGTTCAAGCCACCCCCCACCGCCCCTTGTCTTTTTTAGCAGCGTGTTGTGTTATTAGTGCCTTGACCAGGCCAGAGGTTTGCGAGGCAGAAGAGATGGAAAGGGAAGAAGAGTCCAGAACGTCCCTTGTTATCTTTTGTTCTCTCACTTCTTTCACTAGGAATCGCAAAGCCCTACAACCATCTTCCCCAACACCTGCCTTTGTCTTCTGCAGGAGCCCCAGGGGTTCAGCGGGTTTCAGAGTCTGTGTTGGGGTGTGGGTGGAGGTCACCTGCCCTGGGTCACTGGGAAGGGGTGGTTTTACATCCCTCCGCCTCAGGACCAACCGGGTGATGCTCTGTCTCCTTGGTCCAAGTGCTTCCTGCCTCCTCTGTCTCCCACCCCCATGAGTCAGAAGAGGGGAGAGGCCAGTTTTGTCGTGTGCACGGATGTTCCAGCTCCCACAATCCCCAGCTGGTTCCAGGGGCGAGCTCCGTGGAGACTGGCAGAGCTGGCGGCACGGTGCAGGCTCGCCTTTAAAGCAAGCTCATGGGGAAGGAGGAGCTCGTTCCTCCCTTGGAGAGGATCACGTCACGGAGGGAAAGAGGGTGTCCTTCTTTTTTGCCTTTGCTAATGGACGGAGATCCCCCTGTCGCTGCTCTTCCCTCTGTGAACTGCTGTTCTGAGGCCCAGGGAGGCAGGAAGTGGTGAGGGGGCGGGATGGAGGGAAAGTCTGTCCTTCCCTCGCCCCCCGCACCCACCTCTACTGTGCCCTAGATCCCAAGTTAAAATGGCCTCAGAAGGCTGCTTAGAGTGTCATGAGCATTGACAACATTCACGATGACCGTGTGTCCACACTTATCACGGTGAGACTGGCTCAGATCCAGACCTCTTTCCATGTGCAGGCCGGGTACGATGGTGAGAGCATTGGAAATTGCCCATTTTCTCAGCGTCTCTTTATGATTCTCTGGCTAAAGGGCGTTATATTCAATGTGACGACGGTGGACCTGAAAAGGTAAGATGAGCCTCTGCGTTGCTGACATAATGGAACCTGATCCCCCCACGGCCACCCCACAGGTATTCACGTCCCTAGGACCCGGGGGGGGGCGAGATCACAGGTGTGTCCATCCTCGGCAGGAGCCGGAAGTGGAGAGCCTGGATATGGGCCAAGCAGCGTATCTCTCAGAGCAGTTGGGCTGTCGTCAGGAAGGAGTGGGAGTTGGTGACCCTAAGGCACCTGCTGTCCCACATAGGGGTCAGCCGTGTACCTCTAGATGCCTGGCTGAGCACTGCTCCCAGCTAAGGGCACTGGCAAAGTTAACTCTTCCACCTCTGTATCCAGAAAGGGGCCACGAAGGGGCAAATCCAGCCTGTCATTTATTAACGCGTGTCTTCGCGTTCGTCACCAGGAAGCCCCTTTGCAAACCCACAGTCTTATGAAAATTCTGAAGGATGTGTCTGTTAAGTTGGGGAGGACACTGCTAAGCCTAGGGAGTGACTCAAGGCTACGTGCACGGTCTGATGCTCCCTCTCCCTAGGAAACCCGCGGACCTGCAGAACCTGGCTCCCGGAACGAACCCACCTTTTATGATTTTTGATGGTGAAGTCAAGACGGATGTGAATAAGATCGAGGAGTTCTTGGAGGAGAAGCTGGCTCCCCCGAGGTAGGCCTCCTAAAACCACTCTTCACAACCTGCAGGCACTTGACCCCGATTGACGGGTTTGGTTCTCTGTGGCCCCGGCACTTCCTTCTTTTGTCATGAGGGGCCACAGGAGGCACAGGGCCAGATCAGGAACCTTGAGTTAAGGTAGCTTGGGCGTCACTGCTCTGTGCACACAGCTTGCCCCTTCACGTGGGATGGCAGGAGGTGGGGGGAGGTGTCCATGGTGTGAAGTTCGTCAGCTTTCCATCACTGTGACAAGACGCTTGAGATGATCAACGTCACATGGGAAAAGGTTTATTTTGGCTCATGGTTTCAGAGCCATGGTTGCTGAACCCTGCTGCTTTGGATTGTGGTCAGCACAGTGCATCATGGCAAAAACGGAGCAGTGGAGGCCCGTTTACCTCATGGTGGCCAGGAGCCAAAGGGCGAGGAAGAGGAGGGGCCAGGGTCCCAATATCCCCTTCAAGGACAAGTCCCCAGTGACCCAGCTCCCCCCACTAAGCCCCATGTCCTAAAGGTTCCACCACCTCCCAGTAGTGTCACAGGCCACAGACCAAGTCTTTAACATGGGCCTTTGGAGGAATTTAGATCCAAAATAAGCAGTTAGCCATCCCTCAGATTCGCTGCTGGCAGGCAAGGGGTGAGTTAGGATGAAGCACCACGGAGCAGTGGACAGGGAAGGAACCTTCTAGTCTATCTCCTCCACTGGACTAGGTGGGAAGTTAAGGCCAGCAAGGCCTCCCCATGCCCTTGGTCCCAGGACTGGTCATTGTCAGGGCCAAAACTCTCAGTCCAGTGTGATTCCTCCAACTTATGTTTCTTCTCAATCTTGAAAATGAAAAAAAATCAGGAAAACAGCCAAGGAGGGGTTTCCATTTTTATATCCATTTCCCCTTAGTGTGTCAGCCTCACTCAAACACTGCTTACCTGTGCTCCTCCAATTTTGAACTTTTCAAGGTACCCTAAGCTGGGGCCCCAACACCCTGAATCCAACTCAGCAGGAAATGACGTGTTTGCCAAATTCTCAGCATTTATTAAAAATACCAAGAAGGATGCCAACGAGAGTGAGTACCTCCCATCTTCCCGTCCTGTTTCCGCGTGGACCTCCACGCGGCTTCCCGTGCAGCCAAGTCAGACCTGGGCACTGAGGGTAGAGATGGGAGTCTGGAAATGAGGAAGCAACACTCTACCCTCAGCTCCACACCTGGGTTTCAAGACACTGATGGCTTCTTCTAGGGGCTGGGAACCGGGAGATGATATCATTAGGGGAAAAATACACCTTCCCGGTGTTTCCTGGTGCACCACGGAAGTGGTTTTAAATGGGGCCTACTCCACATAGGGTTTCCGTGAGTATCTTATTTTATTTTATTTTTTGATAAATGGATGCATTCCAGAAGTTGCAAGTTGTGGAGGCAGCAGGGTAATTCTTCAGGGGGAGTGAGTTGTCATTCAGATACTGCCTCCTCCTCTATGGCCCTCCATCCCCATGCCCATCCCTGGCTGTCCCTGTCAGGAAGGAGCGGCGACGGCCACCTTCCTTCATTGCTAGTGAAAAGTGGCACCACGTGGCACGGCCTATCTTAGTGATTTCTTGCCTTTCTGTTTCAGTGTATGAGAAGAACCTGTTGCGGGCCCTGAAGAAGCTGGACAATTACTTGACTAGTCCCCTGCCGGATGAAATCAATGCCTACAGCACGGAGGAGGTGGCTGTTTCTGGGAGGAAGTTCCTGGACGGGGATGAGCTCACGCTGGCCGACTGCAACCTCTTACCCAAGCTCCATATCATAAAGGTCTGCTTTCCTCCCTAAACCCGTGCTCCATGCCTGAAGGAGGCTTTGCTGTGTGTTGTTTCGACTTGTGTTTGGGCCAGAGTTACGACCTTCTGAAATGTGGACTCTCAATTGAAAACGAGCTCGTTTCTCTTCAAGGTGGCCGCGCCACAAGTTTCAGATACAGGAACAGAGGTCCCAAATGTTCCCAGGAGGTACCTGTGAACTTGGCCCCTGTCCCTCTGTCCTCACTGCTCTTGACAGCCTGACCTTTGCGGCCTGAGGCAAAGTTACACTGAAGGAATCTGGGGAGGAACAGGGGGTCTCCTTGGCTTGCGGCCTGGAGGTGATGCCTGGAAGCTGGGGCTGTTTAACTGTGACCTCAGTCCACTGTGGATGATGTGAGACAGCTCCCTGACTTGGCCCCCGCCATGGTTGGTGCTGCGTTCCCACGATGGGAGGGTTATGGGTCCTAAGTTACTGGGATCTGAAGACTTCTAAGTTCTCCGGTGTTAGAAGAAACGAGAATTAAATTGGGGGCCTTTTAGACATTTACGTCCTCCAATCTGACCCACTAAACCAGAACTTCCAGGGGCAGCCCCCGGGGTTTCTGGGCAGAGAGCCCCCGGCTTGGACTCCTGGGTGGCTGCTGTCTCTCAGCCTCTCGAGCACTTAGGGAGGTTGATCTTGTCATTGTTTCTGTTGCTGGGTTCTTGGTAGCCTCAGATACCTCAGGGAGAAGCTGATGCTTTGTTCTGGGGCATCTTGGTGGTTACAATCCCACCAGGTGCAGAGAAAGGTCCTTGGCATCACCCCATCACCTTGGGGAGATGGGCGAGACACAGGAAGCGCAAGTCAAGACTGTGTTCTAACAGCGCGTTTAATTGACGCCTGGAATGACTCTTCAGGTTCGCCTGATCTGAGGCGCTGTTCCCGGGGGCCACCAGCGTCCTTCCTGGCTGCTCCACTCCCTAGCCTTGCCACTCTCTCTCTAACGGCATCTCTTCTTTCCGCCTCTTTGCCCTCTTTATCTTGCCCTGTTTACCTTCCCTCTTCTCTTGCACCCGTCAGGCTTGAGGGATAGCCATCCAAATGCAGGTCTGGAGATGACGCGGATCCCTCAAGGGAGGGTCCTTTCGATAGCTTTGCCACTGCCCTGGTCTCTGACCTCTAACTGAAGCCACTGAGTCCCCTAAAAGCTGCTGAATTTGGGAACAGCTTTCCAACAGCTATTTATGTCACTGTGTTTCAACTTAGTCCCTTTCAGCGAATGCGTTTTGGCGTTTGCTGCGTAAGGAGGGCTCGCAGAGGGACACGGAGCCTGGGCAAGGAGAATATCCCAAACCGCGTCAGTTGCCACTTGGTGAGCGCCTGTGGAAAACACTGCTTTACGTTTCCGTAGAAGAGGTGAGCTTCGGAGTGAGAGAAAGCAGCCATGGCTCAGGATAAGACCTAGCTGCAAAATCTTTAAAGCCATTTAGCACTCAAGATCCCAAACGGCTTAATGATCTTCCAGGATGGAGTACTTCTGAAAGGAAATGAGAATCAATCTAGGGGAATTATGGTAAAAGATGAGAGCGAAGGGATTTATAATTTATTCCCCTTCCTGAAACCCAGAAAAAACAATATAAAAAAATAGAATATTAGCTTCATCTTTTATAAAAGGACCAGCGAAGACAGATCGCCCACTGAAGACTAAGAAACCTCATCCAGGGTGAGCTGCCTCAGGGTCAGGGAAGAGGGGACAGGCATCTGGAGCCTTTGGAATCGTGCTCTCTGGGAGAAGGAGTGGAAGGACGGATGGAGGGGCCATCTTTCCAGCCTGTGACCCAGCCAGGTACAGCTTGGAGGGGAGATGGAGCAGGAGGAGAGAAGGAAGTGGTATTCTGCTTTGTCTCTGCCGATCAGAGAAAAGAAACAAGCCCCCAAACCAGTCGAGATTATAAGTGGCTGAAGCTTCATTTTTAGCCATGGTGACCTGCTGCCTAATCTTCGAGGAGAGGGTGCCCTTTCTCTGCCCTAACCTGATCCCAGCTCACCTCAGCGTGCCTCGGGGACAGGGCAGGGCACAGTGTTTGGAGGTTGAGGGCACACACCCAAATCAATCTGCCACTTGCCCTGTCAACCTTCCTTTTTAACCTCTGCACTTAAAAAAAAGTTCTTCCTGGTTCCGAGGATGGAACCCAGGGCCTTCCCCATGCCAGGCAGGTGCTATACCAGGAGCCTCACCGTGGTCAGATGGTAAGTCTTCCTTGATGAAAGGTGACTAAAAACCAGGAAGAATCCAAGTGGGACCTCTGTGCACCTGTGAGACGACAGGGGAGAGGAAAAAGGACAAAGAGAAGGTACGGAGGAAAGGAAGAAGAGGCAGAGGAGAAGCGTACATGTGAGGAAGACCTTTTCCAGTCAATGAAAGAACATTCCAGACTTCCTACAGGCTCAAGACATGAAAGAGAGTGGGGGCCTTTCCAGAGAAAGCTCAAAGACAAGACCCAAGATGTTGGAGACTATACCACAGCAGGGTGGAAATCAGGCTGGCAGGACTTACGGCAAAACGCGAAGACAGATAAAGTCAATGCAGAGAAGAAGGTCGTGTTGGGAGCAGCAGAAGGCGGCCAGGGATTCAGAGGCTGGGTCCGGAAGGTCATCCAAAACCAAGTGGAGAAGAACAAAAGAGGCCAAGGGGGTTCTAGGGTTCCCAGGTGCACATAGCGGAAACAGGAGAACAGAGAAAGAAAATGGAAAAAGAAAAATTTAAAGGGGGTGGGGTGCAGTTTCAAGGAGATAATTAGTTTAATAAAGAACAACCAGCGCCTCTGCTTTAAACTATGTGCCTTGTTTAGGGAAATACAGCCCAGAACGTCAGCACAGTAAGACACATATGAGGCTCTATTGAGCTATGAGAATTGGTCAAAAGAACCTTCTGGGCACTGAATTTTTTCCATTTTCCGTTGTTATAAGGAAATACCTGAAGCTGGGCCATGAAGGAACCAAAGAAGTTTATTTAGTTCCCCGTTTTGGAGATTCTAGGGCCTGGTGTGGGCCTTGGCTTGGCTCTGGTGAGGCCCCCAGGCAGCACTGGTGAGAATGTGTGAGGAGAAGAGGTCACAGGGTGTGACAGGAAGCCAGAGAGCAAGGAGGGGCCAGCCTTGTTCTTTTATAATAACCTTCTTGAGAGAACCAATGAGTCACATGAGAATTGCCTGATCTATTCTGGGGGCAGTTCCCCCAATGGTCTTCTACCAGGCCCCTCCTCTTAAAGGTCCCTCAATCCTTCCCTACCAGGGCCCACGCTTCCCACACAGGAACCTTTGGATGACACACCCGAACCATATTCAAACCGTAGCAGACAGTAATGATAATCAGAGTCATAATCACCATAATCATAATAATAGTAAAGCAAGGACCTGCAGAGGGGTGAAATCCAGATTGACCTCAAATATCTTGATGACATTAAAAATAAGAAAGATCATAAAACAGAGGTTAGCATCTGTAAAGAATTAAGGGTCAGACTGGGATGTATGATATAAGAATTTTACATCTGGGCAAATTGCAATTCCTACCTAGACTTCTAGTTTCAGTAACATAAGCAATCTTAAGCCATTTAACAGTGTTCACAAGAAAATAAGAAGCAGAAGTCGTTGGGCAGTGAAGATATTTAGCAAAGAAATTTAAGAGGGAAAAATATCAAAAAGTCAGTTTAGTGACCAATTTTTAGTAAAATTTCTGCTACTAGTGAAAAAGTGAATTCCGTAAATAATGGCATGGGGAAGAAAGCTTAGCATTTTCATGCTCTGATTTGTCTTTAGAACCCCACATGGGCCTTAAGGGGCATTGCTGTCCAGCTCCTGGCTCATTACAGTTGTGTCTGGGGCAGTGGGCAAAGGTATGTTTTCTCCATATTATAGAATAGATCCCTGAAGTTCCTTGCTAAAATAAAAACAAAAATAAAATAAAATAGCTATATGGTGAAATAAAATGATTATCAAAATAAGAATCTAGGAACAGAGAAGCTGTGTGATATAGAAGGACAGATGATGAAGAACCTATTTAATTCTAAAACTGTATTAAGACCAAACAGCAATTATAGCAACAGAATAGTCAGAAGGTAGCAAACCTGGATGTTATAGTCATTGGAAGGAGGATAAGGGAGTAGAAGTGGAAAGAAGTGTAGACACACGAATCCCCGCATTTGTCCTTGACAGGAGGCAACAGACAGCGTGTAAAGTTGACAGGGTTAATATGAACTGCAGACCTTCTGAGTTACCAGAAAGGGAGAAACACACATGAATCACACAGAACAGAAAGAAGACAAAGAATCACATTCAGAAAATAGAAAACAAGATTCCATCACTGAGAGGAACACTACTCGGCAAACTTAGAAATGTTAAAATAAAAAGGTAGAGAAAAGCAAACCAAGCAAATGTGGACAAAGGAAAACAGATTGCTTACCATCAACATCAGGCCTTCTGACGTTGTCTGGTCCTGATTTGCTGCTACACCGTACCCAAGGCTGCTGGTCTCCAGAGGCTCAGAAGTAAGTCCTGAAGATCTGATTGGTGGTTGATCCCTTGCTTGCCTCATTCAGACATCCCAGGGATGAGAGATGACAAAGCAGAACTGGCCTTTTGTAGGTCTGGTTCCCTGCCACAAGTTGAATTGTTTCTACCCCCTCCCCAAATTCCTATGTTGGGGTTCTAAGCCCCTGTATCTCAGGATCTGACCTCATTTGGCAGTTGGGTCTTTGCAGAAGAAATAAGTTAAGATGAAGTCGTACTGAAGTGGTGGAGTCTACTCCCATCTGACTGATGTCCTTGCTAAAAGGTGGGGGGGATTTGAGACAGACTTGCATGCAGGGAGAACGCTGTGTGAGACCCGAGTCACGCTGCCACCGGAACTGCAGGAGCTAAGAGAGCAACCGCACAGACCCTTCCCTGAGCCTGCAGAGGAGTAGGGCCCTCTGATGTCTTGGTTTTGATTTCCAGGGCTGTGAGAGAATACATTTCTGTTGTTCTTAGCTACCGAGTTTGTAGTACTTGTTATGGCAGCTTGAGCAAACTGATAGGGTCCTCAGTGTGACACGCCCTTCCTCTGTTGGTCACACTCATTTGCCCTTTCTTACACCCATTAACTCCATCGGGAGGGATTCGTGTCTTGTTTTGCTCATGAATCTATCCCATCTGTCTGGTGGGTCCACAAATGATCTGCTCAGTGGCAGAATGATGGAGACCTGTGGGATTCACACACAGGTGTTCAGGATTGCAGTAGCAAGGCTTAGTAAGTAGGAAAAAGAGAGCACTTTACAGCGCTCCTGGCGCCATCTATCACTGAGGGTTCACCATGAATCTTTATGAACCAAAAGACACAGTAGCCGAATGCGTGAAAAGAACACAGTCACATACACAGGGACAAACCAACTGGCCAACGGAGTGCAGGGCAGTTTGATGGGCAGGACTGCAGGAGCTACCATTTGGTATTCAGTACTTCCACTGCCTTTCCTGTACTCAAGATGTCCCCTATTCAAAGTCACAGTGCCGCTGTGGGTAGCCCCAATGACTGTGGGATGACATCAGGAATTGAGTTAACATGCGTCCAGAGAATGGATGGCCTGATTTGATGGCCTACGTTGGTGGATTTCCCCTTGCTGATCATTTCCTTCTTTGTTTTCAGATTGTGGCCAAGAAATACAGAGATTTTGAATTTCCTTCTGAAATGACCGGCATCTGGAGATACTTGGACAATGCTTACGCTAGGGATGAGTTCACCAATACGTGTCCCGCCGACCAGGAGATCGAACATGCGTATTCAGATGTTGCAAAAAGAATGAAGTGAAACGGGGGTGCTTCCTGTCTTGTTTCTCAGAGGAATGAGCTAGGTTTCCAAAAGAGCGTGTTTTCATGCATTTCCCTCAATAACCATCTTTTGCAAAGTAACGTCTAGAGCCAGACCCGCTAAATGGCAAATGATACGTGGCCTCATGATTTGTCAACTCATTGGCAAACTTTAATATGCCAGTACCTTTTGTTAAACACACCAGTTGCCTAGTCTATATTAATTTATATCTTTGGCATTCACTGACCTCATAATCTGTGACATTTAGGGAATGCACTTTGCAGTTGAAAGTTTCAAAGCAAATTAGATTTGGATTCAGTTCTTTCAAATTTTAAAGACTTGGTTTGTCTTTGATACTTTTCATAATCATATGTAGTCGGTTTTTCTTAACTATTAATTTAATAATTAAGTATTTTCAAGATGAAGATACTGTTTTTATAATGCAAAAATGATACCCTCTCGTTTTAATGCTTCAAGATAATATCAGAGAATATAAGGAAGGAAGTAAAAACGATCTCCTATAATTTTACTCCACTTCATTACTGATACATTATTGGTGAACATCTTTCAAATTTTGTCTTCTGTGCACGTAGACATGTGCGTCACACACACTTTCATTCATTTTATATGGTATTGTGTTCATTTTAAAGTCTTTCCTTGATGGTCAGTCATAGAGGACTTAAGACACACAAAAAGATTCAACACTGCAGAGCTAGAGAGGACACTTTTGGTCCGATTTTAAAGAGATGGGGACCCATAGAGGCTGTGGAGTCACCAGCTACCAAGAATGAACCTCACTGTCTTGACCTCCGGGTGCTGCTGCCTCTGATTCTAGTAGGGCCATAGTAGGAGAATGCTCATGTGAGCCCTTGGTTCCCTTCCAGTACCTCCTTCTGCTCCGGCCCCTCTTGCAGAGACTGTGCCTTCACGGGGACTCTTCATTCCAGCTGCAACTTGGAGACTCCCTGCCCTGCGCTGCACACCTTGGTTCTTTCTCATGACTGTGCTCTCTAAGCTCCAACGCGGCCCTTCTTTGGTGATGATGCTGTGGTGGGGGCTAGCCCGGTCACTGTCCTTTCTCTGCTTTCTAAATTTCATTTAGAGGTCAGGCAGGGGAAACCCAGGGGATTCAATTCATGGTAACTACTCTTGGGCAGTTCTGGTAAATAGTCCAGTCAGGGAGGAAGTGGAAATGATTGACTCAGAGAGTTCCTGGGCGGTCTGTGGCTTTCTTTCCACCACCCTGTAACCAACACGCATCACAGCTGTGGGTGTGGGGGGGGGGCTGCTGCGCCCCAGCCTCAGGCACAGAGGACAGAATGGAGGGCCGCTTACATACTCACAGTCCTTTCAGGTCTGTTGCCGGACATTCACATGCATCTTGCAAAAACCCTTCTGGTACGGCTGGTTGTGTGTGGTGGATGCTAAAATGCTCGTCTTTCATGCATGCACCTGCTCTGTGGGTGATTTGTTTGAAAGAGAATAAAATGCACTGAGGGTCACAACTTTAGAATTTGGCGAAAAATGTCTCATTAAAAAAACAAAGCCTTCAATATGGTGGCCACTCTTTCCCCACTTACGGGATGCTGGGATCTCATCCCAGAAGTCGGCTTTCTTTGTCAACCTTGAGTTTATGGCGGTTGTGTCTAGATGTATCACCTTTGTCCATGTTGTCCCACAGCTGTTAGAAATCAGATTTTTAAATCTAGTTTTGTAATGTGACATGTCAACTTGGCAAATGAGTAGACTACCGGTGTTACTAGTGCCTTTTAATACTTCTAGATGTTAAAGTGATCATAAACTCTGTGTGCCTTAAAAATTAAACAGATTATAAAAACGTTTAAATGGAGCCAATCTCTTCGTATTTATTTATTTTTGTAGTTTGAATTCTCCATTTAGGTATAAAGAAGTAAAATGAATATTATGAGCTTCTTTTAAAATTATGACATTTGAACCAGAGATGATCAGTATTTGGAGATAATCCATATTGGAACTAGGAAACACAAAGACATTGAACGGAAACTTAAGGAGGCCTCAGACAATGTTAAGCGACCAGTCTTTGTCCAGATGACTGAAATTGAGGTCCTGCAGGCTGCTTCACTCCTAGAGCAGCTAGGAGTGAAGGATCCGGGTTTTTTTTCCCATCCCCTCCAAGCCCCGCCCCTGGCCCAAGCCCCGCCCCATCAGCAGCTCCTCCCCTAAGTTCCCTTTCTGTTCTCCAGAAGGCTGTGTTCCTGTGCAGAGGTGAGAAGTGTTCTGAAGTGAATCTTCTGGTTTAAAATCTTTACTACACTGGTTTTTAAAACAAAATGTGTGTTCTTCAAAGCATACAGAATGCAAATATGGACAGATGCTGAATACTTCTTTGGACCAATTGTGTGAAAAGTTCTCAGGCCAGAGAGGATTCCATTCTACCTTTTAGTCAAAGTTAGAACAGCAGTTACAACGACAACCCCCTCTCATCACAGACCCTCCGGCAGAGGCTGAGAAGGTACACAAGAGCATCACAAGGTTATGATTTCTGGATATCTCTTCCTCAGAAAATGGTGATGAGTGATAGGAGGTAAGCTGGAAAAGGAGTTTTGAGAGAATGAGGTCTTCATAGATAATTTTCAGTCTGTATCTCTTTATCTGGGAATTGAAAGCCTTCACTCCTCGGACAGACTGCCCTGAAACACGCATAATCACGCACACATGTGTTTACACAGACATGCATACTCATGCTCACAACACTGTCACAATACCTGCTCTTTCTCACACACAAGCATGTTTACAAAGGTATATTCGCACATGTCATGGACACGTGTGTGCTGGCACA
Organism: Marmota monax; assembly: GCF_021218885.2. Lineage (NCBI taxonomy): Eukaryota > Metazoa > Chordata > Mammalia > Rodentia > Sciuridae > Marmota > Marmota monax. The sequence continues at coordinate 4,601,270 of NW_026695235.1, forward strand.
TGCCCACCCCACCTCACCCCCTGCTGCAGACTGAGCTCAGGGATCCCTTGTATGATCTCCCAGCAGTCTTAGCAAGTTTACGCCTGCGCCTCAGTCTTCACTTTCACTGTTTCATAATTACATTTTGGAAAAATTTTAGGAGAGTGTCTTTTTTTAAGACCCCAAACCCATCTTCTGTTCCATGGTTAAGAGAACTGTGTTGATCAGCTTTTCATTGCTGTGACCAAAATTTAAGAAACAAATTAAAGGAGGAAAGATTTATTTGGGTTCATGATTTTAGGGGATTCGGTCCATGGTTGGCTGGCTCCATTGCTTTGGGCCTGATCAGAGGCAGAATATCATGGAAGAAGGGTGTGGTGGGAGCAATCTGCTCAGCTCATAGTAACTAGCAAGCAGAGAGGGAATGAGGAAGGGACCAGGGACAAGATATAGTCCTAAGGACACACCCCCATTGACTACTTCCCCCAACCATGCCCTAATGTACCTAGATCTCACCACCTCACACTTAGGATCCAGTCACTTCCCCAAAGCCCCACCCCTGAACTCTACTGCAGTGGAGTCTTCAACAAAAGAGTTTTGGGGGGACATTCCAGATCCAGGCTATAGCAAGAACCAAACTGTCGTATCATTGGAAGAACATGAAAGTTACAGCGCGACTTCTCTTTCCACACCGTGCATTAGGTTTGAACTCTTCCATTCACCAATTTCTCTTTGGACCTTCGGGTCTTGGTTTAGTGTGTTATTTCATTGCAAGGTACAGCCACTTAAAGACCAGATGGATACCTGTGGCCCCCGTCACAAAGGAACTGGCTACACTATTCACAGGGACATGTGAGTTCAGGTTATGAGAGAGCCTCCTTCTGTTGTCTGTGTGCTCAGGGACCCAGCAGGGGTAGCACCTTCTATTGTGGTCCTGGCTTGACAAGGTCACTTGTTCCCTTTGCAGAGGGTTCCATCTGCGTCTCTGACAACCCTTGCCTCATAGAAGACCATTTACTCACAGAGAACCCATGTGACCATTTTTTTGCCCCTAAATGATGGAGATAGGTGGGTTAAGTCAAGGTCCATGGGAAATTCTGTTCAGAAGCATGGAACTGCATGGAGGAGGAGGAAGCCATCATTTGAGGAGTAAGGGCTGGAGCTGGGCCACCAATGGGATCTTATCCCCATGTGCTATTCATTTCACTCTTTGGGGGGATTACCATCCACTATGCATCCTGCTTCTGGGATCCTTGGCCATTGCTGCCTGACCTAGCAGCTCTTTAGAAGAGAAGTCATTTTTCTCGATGGCACCACCACTAACTCCCATCTCTTCTGTGATCTCTTCTGCTATGCTCTGCAATGTACTCTTGGCAAGAAGAACAATGGCCCCCAGTGGCTAGCCTAGGATTGTTCCTAGTCTAGCTGGTCTGCTGAGCTCTGTCTCCCTGTGAGGCCATCTCTCTACGTGGCTGACACTCATGAATTGAGTTAGATCAATTCTTAAACTCTTACCTTCTATGTTCACAACTAACACCTGCCAGAGCTCTTCCAATATTTTGGATCCTCTTTAGGGTCCAGAATAATCCAGAATAAGTCCAGGTTCCAGAAGGAGAAGAACAGCTTTTTCTGAGAATGCTCCTTGGTTTTATAAAAAGGGGTGTAATTCAAATAGCACTACAGTTTGTGTTTACTTATTTGCTTTTCACTTTCTGGATTAAGGACTAACAAATTAAACATATTACTGGCCTTCCTTAGAATGATTTTTGAGGCAGAACTAGTGCTTAAGAAAAGAAACAAAACAATGAAGTTCCCCAGCAGACATCGGGTCCTCCATCTGGCCCCAGATGTCTCTGATATATCTGAATGATCATTTAATCTCTCAGCCTCACTCTTCTCATCTGTGAACCTGGAACAATGTCTCACGGGTGTGTAGGAGGTGATCTACTTAGAAGTTCTCTGTAAACTCTGCAATGTAGCTGGCTGCATACCAATTACCTTTTCTCTTACTTGTTTTTCTCATTCAGTGACAGTCCTGAAAAACAAGTTGTCAAAATGCACAAGATGTGAGTTCACAAGCATATATGGACTCAAGCTTTCCACAGAGATGGAACACAGGTGAATTCTGGGTTCCTGGCTCCCTACAAAGCACCCCTGAGGGACAATGGTCAGTCTCCGCTGACTACCTAGGTGTGTAGAGCTGGTCTGGATTTCTGTCAGGCTTAACAATGGAGGGTAGCTGTATCGTGGAGCCTGCTCACTGAAGACACTGTTTTCAGTGCATAATATTTACTCACAGTCCTAAGAAACAGGTAAATCAAAGTGGGTGGTCTGTTGGTCTAAGGCCCTATGCCCACCCAAGTCAGTCCCTCCTTCCACCACTAGGTGGCGCTTGCTCCCGTCCCCTGAAGCCAGGCACCTCATTTCACCCTCTCATGAACTGGCCTGGAGACAAGAGAACCTGAAGTACGAGTTGGGTTGACCCCTCTGGTCTGATACAGACACAGTCTTTGGACTTCATCCAAACCCAACTCGGCCCTCTGGGTGTTGGCCCAGGGTGGCCTATGTGACGAAAGGTGACCTTTCAGGGGGAGAGAAGTGAGGTGTGAAATGACCACTCTGGTCTCAGCCCTGGCTCCTGAGGGTCAGGTTGTGTTTTTCTGATGTGTTGTGGAGTGTCTATAGAAGGGGGTTTTGCTCTGTCCTGTGACCTCCAGGCCTGCCTTGGAAGCCCTGTCCAGGACAGGGAGCTTCTTGTCACACCTAAGGCTGACAACTTGCTCTAGAGATCCCGAGCCCAATCTCTGTCTGTGCAAACAGATGGGGCGGGGGAAGGGAATTGAAAAGAGCTCCTGGGGCTCTCCTGGACCTTTCTCCTCTCCTAGCCCAGTGAGCCCAATGCTCCCCTGACCTTGGAGTCAAATGCCCCGGTGGCTCACACTGTGTGAAGATGGTCTTACTAAGGGGTGAACACCCGAGATCCGGTGATCCCCATTCCCTTTCCTCCTTAGCTGAGCCTCCTAGGGCCAGCAGTCCTCCCTGAGCTTGTCTGTCTTCTGGCCTCCTCCTCTGGAATAGGCCTGAGGGCATCCAGTGGCGCTGACAGGTGGGAGGAGGCACCCCATGGCTGCACCCCAAAACTTCCTCTGGGGCCCTTGGCCTGTCCCTGAGAGGTAGCAGGGCTGCATGTTGTGGAGCCAGAGGGCAGGGAGTGGCAGGGGATGAGGTTCCTGCTGCTGGGGAACCCTGGGACCTCGGACAGATGCCTGTAGGTCGGAGCCCAGTCCCCATTACTGAATCCTTCCTGAGTCTATTGCCAAGCAACCAGTAAATCCATCCACTTGGTTTCATCTTTTAACAGTGTCAAAAGCAGTCAGGCAGACTGGACACTGGGTCCTTCTGGGAAGCCGGGCCACAGACCCTGGATTGCTGCAGTCCAGGGCTCAGCCATGTTTGCCAGCTGCGCAGGAGACAAAGGCAGTGACGGGGCTGGGCCTGTGTCACTATGACTCCAGGCTCAGCTTTGCCTGTCACCAAACCCCACCTCTTTTGGGGTTCCTTTTCTGGATTCTGGAATTGAATGTGTTCCTTAGCAAGGGACTCTTGACCGCCTCTCCACAAACCAAAAGGCAGCTTCAGCAGAAACCCACAAAAAGGTGCACCGGGAAGCCTTTGTCCAGGTTTCCCTGCTCAGAAAACAAACTAACTGAAAAGACTCTGGCCTTGGGGATTCCAGGAATAAGGCTTGAAATGCATGCGTGCGTGTGTGTGTGTGTGTGTGTGTGTGCGCGCGCGTGCGGTGAGGGAGAGCGAGAGACTCCATGGTAAGAATGAAAGGGGTTGTGACATTTGTGAAAACAGACTGGGGTGGGGTTGGTGGACAGTTCCTTCAGGAACTGAAAAGAGTTCTTGGGCCCCTCCTCCCCCTTTCTCCTCTCCAAGCCCAATGAGCCCACTGACCCCCCCCACCTCAGAGCCAAAAGCACCAATGGCTCAGAGCTTTTGGGAAACTTCAGCTTGCCTTGTGCTGAGTTGTGAACAGGGAGGTCAGAGGCCTAATGGGCACTCTAGGAAGGACCACCCAACCTGGCTCGCTCTTGTCACTCCATGTGCCCAAATATTTAAGATGCATGTGGTGGTTTCCCAAAGGTGTGTCTGGACTAAAAGATAAACGAGTAATTTTAACAAGGTTCCTTGGCTCTTGATTTTTAACTGTCATAGCCTGAGGGATAGAGAAGTCTGCATAGGTCACTTGAACATGCCCCATGGTCTTGGGTTCTCCCACATTTGGAGCAGATTTGGAGTAATAAGAAGATGGATTGGGGACATGCCTAAGGGGATGCCGAGCAGTGCGCCTTGCCATGTCTCCATTAGAATATTCCCATGGTTTGTTTTATTTTTATTCTTTTTTTTTTTTTTTTTGCAGCTCATAAATAACTTAATGGTCCCCAAAGTGAGTATTGTTTGAAAGAAAATTTAAGGTCAGTGCATACTTGGGCTTTTTTTTTTTCTTAGTTCAGGCAAGGGAAAGTAGAATTGGCTATACTGAGTATGTCACTGAAATGCATCAAAATTAAAAAGAAGTAACAAAATTATTCTTACTTTTAAAATATAAGGAAATAAGATAGCAGCCAGAGAGACACAGAAGAACACATTATAATGGAAACCAAATGGGCGAGTAGGCAAGGTGTACACATATGGAGCTTTTCAAAGTCTTCCGGAGGATCACAAAAGAAGGAATAAAAGCACATTTTCACAGCACTTCACAGTTTACGAAGCCTTCACAAGTGCAATGTCATTCCAAAGGTCATGGGTAGGCATCACAGATTGATGAGGGCATAGTGACAACCACTAGATGGCCGCCATCTTGCCTGTGGTTGCTGAGGTCTTCCTTGCTTCTCTCTTACGAGGCGATGGTGTGGACATCACAGGGATTTTGTTCTGACAACTTCAGGGGCCTTGTCCCACCCAGGCATTTTAGTCAGATATTTTACTGCTGGGATCAAAGGACCTACATTGGGTTTTAACTGTACAGTTGGAGGAAAAGTTTATCTGGGAGCTCACAGTTTCAGAGGTCCTGGTGCTAGAAGGTCAGCGCCATTCCTCTGGGCCTGAAGCAAGGCTGAAGGTCACAGTGGAAGAGTATGGCAGAGAGAAGTGGCTCAAGGATCACACCAGGAATCAGAGAGCTCTGCTCAACAAAGACAAAGGCACACCCTGCCAGGGACCCTCCTCCTCCAGCCACATTCCACCCATCTTCAGTTACTACTTGGTCAACTCACTCACTGGGTTAAATCTCTCATAGCGCCATCATTTCACCTGTAAGTCTTCTTGCATTGTCTCACAATGAGATTTGGGGGGACAACTAATATTGAATCATAACAGGTGAACAGAGCTTTCCACTTGGGCAGAGAATTAACGCTTAAAGGCTTGGAGTGATAGTATATGGCGGGGAGGGTGTTGGCTGAAGCCTTGTCTGCCTCACGTCTTTCATCTGAAAACTGTGGGTAGGGCTAAATTGGTGGCTTTTCAATACTGGTTGCTTATTAGAATCATCTGGCAGCTTTAAAAACTACCAATGTCCAGGTCACCTGTTGGACCCACTTCGTCCCAATCTCTGGTATTGGGTGGGCTTGGACACTGGTATTTTCCAACTGACCCTGGTTCTTTTCATATGTATCCAGGATTATTAACAGCCATTGGCTGGGTGCTTTCTAAAGTTATCTCTAGCTCAACTCTCTAATTTCTGGGTCCTGGTTTATTATAGCACTTGGCAGTGTGGGGCGTGGTGGGGGAAGGGCAATGCTGCACACAGTGTCTCTACTCTTGAGGAAGTTGGTTGGGCTTTGTGTCAACTGTACAGTTAAAACCCAATGTAGTGGGCTGTACAGTGTCCCCTCAAAATTCATGACTTCTCTGAATCTCAGAATATGACCTGATTTGAAAACAGGGTCTTTGTAGATGTAATCAGTTAAATTCAGATGCAGTTGTCCTGGACGAAGGCAGGCCCTGAGCCCAATGTGACGGGTGTTATCTCCAGAAGAGACGCAGAGGCCACAGACACACACACAGGGAAGAGGGCCATGGGAGGCTGTGAACTGCTGGAGGAAGGGGTTCTCCTCAGAGCGTCAGAGGGAGCATGACCCTGCTGACACCCTGATTTGAGATTTCTGGCCTCCAGAACAGTGAGAAACAATAGATTTCTGTTGTTTGAAGCCACCCAGTTTGTGGTATTTTGTTACCGCAGCTTCAGGAAACTGAGACACCCAGGGAGGTTTGGACCTGGATCACTGAGTCATTTCATGGTTGCTCAGCCTTAAGAGATGGGAGTTGCTGATAGCGCAGCAGAGGAGAGGAGAGTGCGGCTGTCAGGAGAGTCCGTGTCATGCTTCTGGGCAGAGCAGGACAGCTAGTTTCAGGCTGAGGCAAGATCTGAACCTAATGTCCTACTTACTAGAATTGGCAGTTTGACCAGTAGGCATTTGGCTCATTTTGTACTGAAGCCGGCCAGATGGGAAACAGTTGAAAGACTTGTTTGGGTCTTTCTTCTGTCGCACCTGGCTGGGTGGCTTTGGGAAAGGTAGCTATGCTCCCTGGACCTCAGTTTCCTCATCTGTCAAATGCAGGTGTGTCCTGATATAATTTGGTAAGAAGTTTCCAGCAGGTTAGTTATCAACCCTGAGCCAGAGAGACAGTTCTGGATCAAGAATAATCTTTGGGAATAGTCCTCCAAGCACAGAAAGGCACCGTGGTGCCCCTTGTGGCTCTTGTGCCAGGTTGGATTTTGAGTTCAGATGTCTTATGTCACCTGCTTTAGGGAACTCTGGTGGACATTTTATCTTCAGGTGGAGCCACTCCCCAAATTTCAGATATCTACGTAGTCTGTGAGTAAATGTGCATCTGATCATGTGACCATCTAATATGAAGCAAAATGGTTTGGGTGGGTTTCCTTCTTGCAGAGCACATTCTTAAGATCAACCAGTCTTTTAATGACCCAAACAGCCAGGATTGGGGATTTGGGGAGTGTGTTCGTCAGTGTCCCCACCAACTTTCCTTCATCCACTCCACAGTCTGCTTCACCTCTGGGTGAAGAAACCCGACTTCAGGAGTCCACCTGGAGACAGACAATGTGTCCAGAAGATGCAGATTCATTTTATTTCTGTAGCTCCTAGGATGGCATATTTGTTTTCTACACACGCAGTAAACAACCTCAGTGGCTGAACACAATACCCCTTTATCATCCCGGGGGTTCCCAGTATCAGGAGTCTAGACTTTCCATAGCTAGGTTCTTTGTGCAGAGTCTGACAGGCCAAAATGAAGGTGTTGGCTGGGGCTGTGATTCCCATGTAAGGTTTGAGGTCAGCCTCCAAGTTCACTGGTTATTGGCAGAATTCATTCCCTTGCAACTGTAGGACTAAGAAAGGCCCTCAGCCTCCATTCCCAGCCATGTGGCTCTCTTCATACATGATGGTTTTTCTTTTTCAAGGCCAAAAGAATGTCTGTACTGCTTCAAATCTCTCTGCTTTCTGCCATCTGTGACTTGTAGATCCCTTTTAAAGGGCTCATCTGATTAGGCCAGGCCCGCCCAGGTACTCTCCTGTATGAGCAACTGAAAATCAGCTGGTGAAGTTGGGCCCAAATGAGATAAAATCCCTAAAGTAAAGTTAACTGAGCAAGGACTTTAATCATATATTAACCCTCCTTCACCTTCATTATATAAAGTAATGTAATCACAGAGTGGTATTTTACCTATTCCCGGGTCCTGCTCACCCTTCCAAGAGAGGAAATTATATAGTGTGTACACCAGGGCCTGGGAAGTCTAGGGTCAACTTAGCATTCTCCTGTCATAGAAGAGCTGGAGCACTGTGATGGTCACTCCGAAGGAAGCAGTCCCCATCCATACACAGCCCATGGGTGGAGGTCAGCTGAGATGGTATTGCCAAACCTTCAGGTGGCCCCAAGCCATCTGCTGTGTATCTTCTTGGCAAACTTCCCTAAAACACTTTTACTCCTAATCCCTGGGCTCAGACACCCCTGGAGCAGGAAGGTAGGGCATTTCCGTGAAGTCCAGTTGACTTGATTCCCAGGTTGCTCTGACAAAGCAGGAGTTTGTTGACCTTCAAGTCCTGGCACCGAATGTACCTATTTACCCAGGCTTTTGCCAAAGGGTGGGGAGAGAGGGTGGAGCAGAAGGAAGGGTTCTTTTGCTTGGTCAATGAAGTGCTTTGTTATGATTTTGCCCCACGTTGAACAGGTGGCCGAGTGTCTCGGGTACAAGACAGGCGGATTTCTCTCCTCCTGGCCTTCCCGGCTGTCAGCCCAAAAGCTACTTACACAGATTCACAATAATAACAATCAAGGCTAAGGTTTCTCTTGTGGTAGAAAAGGTTATCTTCAGAAATAAATAAATAGATGGAGAGAAGTTAGACGGAGTTTAAAAAAGCAAAGCAGAAACCACCAATTCTTCCCTGTCCTGAGTTTCAGTCCTCGGTATGCATCAGCCCGTCTGACAGTTCTGCATCTTGATGTGGCTTTTGCTGTCTATCTTTTGGCTAGAAATACTTCTGGATTATCCACGAGCCATGCATGGTTTTTCAAAGTGACAAGTGGTGCCAGGGTAATGGATTTGATTTCTCTCACTTGTATTGGAGGACCCGAGGACTCAGAGGCCTGTGAATTTTAGACCGCAGGAAAGGGAGACCTCCGTGTGGATGGAAGGCTGAGTGGGAGGGTGGGGGCAAAGGCTGTGGGCTTGTGTGGATACGAGAACCAGCTGAGGCCTCCCTGTCCACGTAAGGTCACCAGGCAGATGTCACCCGGCCAGAATCCTAGACCTCAGGCCACAGGCTTTTGGGTGCCAGCTGAGGAACTCAGCTTATGTCATCTCAGGGTTCTGTCACGGGGTCAACTGCTCTGCTCCTCCGTAGGGCCTGGGTAGCTGTGTCATGGCTGCCCAACCGTCAAGACGCCACTTCCTAGTAAATCATGCTGGAAGGCGACCAGCTTTCAAGTTTGGGTTGTTCTGTTAGGTTTCCCCAGGAAATCGTGTTCTTGTGAGACATGGCTGATCACATAATATTATGAAAAAAACCAGAAAACCCCAAAACTTAAAATAGCCAGGTGCGGTGGTGCAGGCCGGTAATCCCAGTACCTCCGGAAGCTGAGGCAGGAGGATCGCAAGTTCAAAGCCAGCCTCAGCAACTTAGTGAGGGCCTGAGCAACTGAGCAAGACCCTGTGTCTAAATAAAAAAAATAAAAAGGGCTGAGGATGTGGGTCAGTGGGTAAGCGCCCTGGGTTCCATCCCTGGAACTGAAGAAACAAACTTCAATTAGAAATTTAAATATATTATTTAGTATTCTGATTGTCGGGTTTTGATGTCCCGGGAACAAAACGGCCTTTGTGTTTTGTCTGGAGGCAGGAGCATGCTGCTTTTGTTCTCAGGAGCTATTTCACTTAGTGACATTGAATAAGATGGCGGTTTCCTCGGTGAGAAATGAACATGGAGTTTCAGCCATAATGTGTCTTCACAGATGAAATGGTTTCTGTCTTTACCAATAAGAACGTTTTCTGTGGGCTCTGCGATGCCCGTCAATGTGAGCTTCAGAGAGGCACACGTTCCCGTCTTGCCCTGGGTGTCAGAGCTGAGACAAGCCACCCGTGTATAGAGGAGGGATTTGACTGGGCTTTAGAAGATCTTTCTGGAGAGTAACATTCAGGGGACTCTGAAATGACCCAAGTGAGGAGATCTTGATAAAGGATGCATCTTATTTCTCAGCCACATCTCAGGGTGGCCCTGGTCTGACAGCCAGGGAACCCATTAGATCACCCATAAAAATGAGGTCAGTGATCACTTTTCTGTGAAAGAGGTTCTGCTTGTTATTTTGGAGAAGTCCGAAGATCCATTTCCATTTCTAAAGAGGAGAAATTTTGGAATTGTAGTAACACATGTGGTGTTTGAAATGTTACCTTCCAGGGGTCACCACCTTATCACTGATGCAGAGACCCTCAGAACCTGAAAACCTGCGTTTCCTATTATGGTGAAGCCCTGGTGGTCTGGGCTGGCTAATGCAGTAGCGATTTTCCCCCCTCGTAGGAAATTTGGTCCTTACCCTCTGGGATCCCAAGAAACCTTCCCAGTCTGCTTGGTGGAGACTGGCCAGTCTTGGCACTCTCCCACACTGTCAACAGCTAGTACTGGAAGTTTGATTCTAAAACTCAGAGTGTGGTTAGTGGTTAATGCCTGAAGCTAATTTTTGTGGAACCAAGTAATATCAGGAGAATGACAATTCCCAGTAACCCAGCACTCCCCTCTCCCCTCCCTAGCCTGAGGCCGTCTGGGGGACATTGGTGCCTGTGTGTGCGTGTATGGCAATGGCAGCCACGTCAAACAGGCCTGGGTGTTACATCCACTCTCCGTAAGCGGGATGGAAAGGGAAGCTGAGTAGGGGAGGATCCAGGAACAAGGGGAAGGTTTAGCATCTGTAGGAGCAGCAAGATTACTCAGTGCTTGGATTTTTAATCAAGGGATCCTAGCAAGGACAATATATTCTTTGTGAGGCAGAAAATAAAAATGCAAAACAGAAGCCAGTAGACATTTAATAAACAGAGCAGTCTATAGGGCATCGAAGGAGACTGTTGCACAATGTGTAACTGTAGAGATGAGCTTTGGTGAATGGTTGATGTTGTTCTCCTTTGACATTGTCTTGAGCTGACCAGGATTCAATGCAGGACATTTTAGATTAACATGGACAATTTGTAATTGTGAACAGTCGGCCTGTAATGTGTTCAACGCACTATTAAGATCACAGAAAGGATTATTCAGGAGTAAAACATTTCCCCTTTTTCAAATGCTTCCAGAGCTTGGTCAGTTTACTTGGATAAGGTGCATAAATGTGGTTGGTATGAGTATCTTTTTTTTTTTTTTAGAAGTTAGCCAATCCCAAAAAAACAAATGCAGAATGTTTTCTCTGATATAAGGAGGCTGACTCATAGTGGGATAGGGAGGGGGAGCATGGTATGAGTATTGACACTACCAAACAGTTTTAGATATTTCTACGTGACTATGACACCTAGACTTCATTCCCCATCAGCACATTTTAGGTCTGTGATTTCTATCAATATCTGAGTTCCTCCTTTAATTCATTGGTAGCTCAGGATTCCTGGGCAAAGAGCTGTACGATGTTGGGCAGGTAATTTAATTTTGTTGAATCTCAATTTAATCAACTGTGAAAGACCTTTTCTACCCCGCTCTTGGAATTGTTATGAGAATGGACATAGAATGCATGAAAATATGAAAAACTTGGCAAAAACTTGGTAGAAGGCTTTCTCCCATCAAAAGCAATTGACACCAAACCCAAAGTTCTCAACAGGAGGAGAATTTGCCATCGGACAAACCCCTTTGGATGTCAAAGAAACAGACTCAGGAGGCAGAGCACCTGGAGGGGAGGGAACTAGGCGGCCAGGAAGGTCTCTCTGCTGGTTGGATGCCTCAAAGAAGCCACTTTTTCTCCTTCAGGCCAACAAAAGTCACATCTGTCTCTTTGAGACTTTGAGAGAAAACTTCAGTAAAACCATTTTCACCTTGTTGATAAGACAGTGTTCAGGGGGCTAAATTACTCCAAATAGTTTTCATGTTACACTCCTGCCTTGTTCCCAGTGCTCTTTGCCTCTGATTGATATCTTGAAGCCCCTTGACCTGGGAGCCTGGGAATTGGTCCCCTCTGGGGTCAGGTCACTTTTGAAGCCATTACCACCCACAGGGCACCCACACCCTGTCTAATGACCTTCCTGTAGTTGAGATGCCTGTAAAGGGACTTGCCAGGCATAAACCTTGTTCCTGCCTCCCCCACTTTTAGCTGCTCCCTGTTTTATCATCCTGGTTGTGAAACACCATTAAAATCGACCACAAACCTTAAAGAGGAATCAATCCCTACAAAGCAGCTCAGATTATGTAAGAGCAGGGAGCAAGGCAAATGCTCCTCACGTAGATGGTTAGCCATGGACTCTCCACATTACTTCACAGAGAAACTTTTCAAAGCTTCAGAAAGGAGACGACAGGACCTGAGAGAGAATGCCTCCTTTTAACTGGCTTACCTAGGATGGAAAGCCACACCACACAAACTGCTCGGAGGTTTTGCAAGAATAGACTTTAAAAACAAAAATATGTGTTGAGAGCTCCAGGCCCCGAAGGGTGCTGCTTTAGTTATAAAGCAAGGATGTCAGGCTCCTTGATGTTTCTAGACGACTGTGAACGTCTGAGGCTTGATCTCAGTGGCTGGAGGGCAGGCAACCGTGGAAAGCCTGGAGACTCTCTCTGACTCAATATGAAAGTGAAGAAGGAGTCTTGCAGGAAACAGTGTCCTGGATGGCCAAGTCCAAAATGTTCATACTTTTTAAAAAAATTGTTTGAAATATATATTTTTTTTGGTTGTAGGTGGACACAATACCTTTATTTTATTTATTTATATGTGGTGCTGAGGATCAAATCCAGGGCCTCACATATGCTAGGCGAGCGCTCTACCGCTGAGCCACAACCCCAGCCCCATACTTTGATTTAACTAAGAAGGAATAATCGTACCTGTTTATGGGGTGTGGTGTGATGTCTCAGTAGACGTGTGCATTTATGCATTCATACACGTAGACACGAGCAGCGGGGGTTCAGGAAGGTGCTGGGTTGCAGAACTGAGCTTGGGAATGTCAGCGAGAAGGGAGAATAAGCAGTTAGATGGTGGAAATGGGCCTGGCGAGCTCTCCAAACAGTAGGGAGATAGGTCAGGTTTAAGGAGAAAACTTGACCTCGCTGAAGAAACTGAATTCCTCCATTCAGTCGAGGACCCCAAAAGTACTGGCTTCGGTGTCTGAAGGGAACAGGTACTAGCCTTGGACCGTCGCTCGGGGGTTGACTCTGAGAGCTTCTCTCTAGTAGGGAGAGCAAGAAGAAACATCAGCCTTCACTATAGTACAAGCCTCGAGCCGTTTGGCATGACTCAGTTAGGAAACAACTGTGCTCCAAGCACAGCCGGACCGGTCACTTGAGCAGCCTTCTTGGGCCAAGCTGTTCTTTTAAAGGAAAAAGCTTTGAGCTGCTTCTGAACTTGGAAGTGAGTCTAGCACACAGCAAGTGGCAATGGAAGGCTGAGTCATGGGTGTAGACCTCACAGAGGTCAGTCTTCACTTCCAAGCACTAAGTGGACTGTGGGCGTGGGTGGACGTGTTCGCGTGGCAACAGTTGGTTCTCTGTGATCCATTTCTATTACCGTGTTATTCCGCAGACCTGCATAACTTCATAGCTGCACGGAAGCTAACTTGGAATTCATCATAAGGTGCCTCTAGATCTGCAGAGGGCTTCTGGGATCTTCAGTTATTACCCAGCGTATTTTATTGTGTTTCCTTTTTCCTCTCCTCCTGTTCTGGGGATGGAAACCTCACACATGCTAGACAAGTGCTCTATCACTGAGCCTCATCCCCACCCCTTTTTATTTTATTTTGAGACAGGGTTTTGGTAAGTTGCCCAGGCTGGCCTTGAACTTGTGACCCTCCTGCCTTAGTCTCCTCAGTAGCCAGGAGTACAGGCATGTGCTACAATGCCTGGCTTTATTCTGTTTCAGTGTTTAAAACATAATACTCAATTTGTGATATATGTAATAAATCTAGTTATCTGAATTTTTTTATTATTCGGAAAATGTCTCCTACAACCATTCTGAGAATTTACTTCAGTTAAGACTAATTATTATTATTATTATTATTATTATTAGAGTACCAGGGATTGAATTCAGGGGCACTTGACCACTGAGCCACATCCTCAGCCTTATTTTGTATTTTATTAGAAACAGGGTCTCACTGAGCTGCTTAGTGCTTTGCTTTTGCTGAGGCTGGCTTTGAACTTGCGATCCTCCTGTCTCAGCCCTCCAAGCTGCTGGGATAACAGGTGTGCACCACCGTGCCCAGAAACTATTATTTTTGAAAATAATATAAGTTAACATGGATTTAGTGTAGTCTTGGTCACTGTGCTGTGGCTTCAAATGAATGATCTGTGTCATACTCCCCAGGTATCCTGTGAAGTAAGCACTATCTCCATCTTTTAGGTGAGCAAAATGATTCCAGACAGGATAAATGATATCTTCAAAGCCATGCACAGTGGTGAACCTGGATCACACCCACCCACAGATGCACACACCCACATGCCACTCATAATGCTGGTGGGAGATGGGATCGCATCTTGCAAAGAGGGAAGGACATTAAGCTGTGGATTCCGACAGGCTGAGCATCTTGGGCAAGCAAGCCACTTTCAAACCCTTAGAAAACTGGTTGCCTGATCAACTGCACAGAAAGAAATCCTTCTTCACAGGAAGGTGGCAAGGAATAAATGAGACAATATGTTGAGAAGGTTTTGCCCATCAGCTGACTTCCTCACCAACCAGATCCAGAAATCCAACGAGTGCTACTGGTGGGTCACAGAGAGAGGTCCAGCCCTGGAATCTTCGGACTCAGTTCCCTGTTCCCAACGCCAATGAGCTGGCTCTTCTACGCCATCAGTTAGCTTATTTAATAATAATCATCTGTCTGGCCAGGTGACCTGGTAACTAGTTAATGAACCTCCAGTTTCATGTGGAGTGTTTTGGAGAATGAGGCATGCTGACACAGACTTGGACCAGCTCAGTGCTCTGACAGATGGTTGCCGCCATCCCTAAAAATAAAGATGTCCTGACTTTGGTCTGTGTTTGGTTGCCTAGGCACCGTTCCGCTCGGTGGAAGTCACATTTTCCTCTGCTGCTCTGGCAACCCCTGTGGCTGGAGATTTGGGGCACGGGGGGGCACCCCTGGCTTCGCATCCCTGCTTTCTGCAGCATCTGGTATCTCAGGAACCTGCTGGCTGAGCCCCTTGACCCTCCATTCATTGGCTTTTAGCTTTTAATGAATTAGGCAAAATAAGAGCTCATGGAAATTTTGTCTTTCACGGTTTAGAAAGAAGCTTCATGTCTGAAGCAGAAATGACTATCTGACTCCAGCTTTCTAGAATGGGTAGGACTTTGGAACTACTCCTTAGCTGCTCCTGTCTGAATCCAGAGCTTCTCCCTGAGTTTGTTTTAAGGACAGAACACAGAATTCGTGAATTAACTATGATCCCAGAAGAAGGTCTGTGAAATTTGAAATGTAGCAATTATGATAATATTTCTTTCTTTTAGTGTGGAAAAAAACACACCTAAAATAAATTTCTTATTGGTGCTACTGAGTTCTTTCATGATGTTATGTGATCATCTCCACTTTCTAGTTCCAGAATATTTCCATCACCCCAAAAGGAATCCCTGTGTCCATTATTAATCCGTCCGTCTCCATTTCTTCCTCCTCCAAGCCCCTGGCAGTCGCTAATCTGCTTTCTGTCTCTATGGATGCATCTTTTCTGGTTATTTTCATTCAAGACAAGTTTGTTAATATAAGATTCTTAGCAAGCTATGCATTCACATTGTCTTCAAATACAAGAGTCTAAAAGGTTTTGTTTTCTTCATCCCCATGAGCCCAGCTCCCTCTCTGCCCACAGATAATATCTTACATATCCTTCCAGAATCTGTATATCCCAACACAAGCAAAAACGATACACATTCTTATCTCCCCTCTTTATTACACAAAAAGTTACATTCTATACACAATATTCTGTTCCTTGTTTCTTAGTCACTTGACAAAATGTCCTGGAACTTTGTCCATATCAGTACACAGAGAGCTTCCTCGTTCCTTTTTATAGCTGCATAGTACTTTGTTGTTTTGATGTACCATGCTTTATTTAACTAATCCTTTCTTGATGGACATCTGGATTTGTTTCCAATTGTTGGCCATCACCAGAGAAGCTATGATGAATCATCTCACACATGTGTCATCTCGTGAGCATCCTGGCGGCACAAATTCCCAGAAGATGAATGACTAGGTCAGAGGGCATGTGGATTTGTTTTGTTAACTACCTCCCAATGCCCCCCCTGTGGAGGTCCTATGGATTTCCACTCCCACTGATGCCAGATCAGAGTCCACGGCATCCGTGCTGGCTGTATTATCCCACTTATGTGCTTCCCCCATTCTCATTGTAACTTAATTTGAATATCTAGTCATATGTTTAAGAAATAGAGCTTCAAGGAAAATCATTCTGGTTTCCTCTCCGACAAGGGAAGCATTGCATTGGACACCTCTATGGTGCCTGTCTGTCATCCCCAGTGACACCATCTCAGCATCTTACCCAAGTGTGTGCACTCTTACCCACCCGGTAAGGACCCCCTGGGAAGGCCTCTGCTTCCCTGGGCATCTTTGCTACAAAGAGGTTTGGGTTTCAGGACAGATGTCTCCCTTCCCCAGCCATGCATACGCCTCGCACTCTCAGTAAAGGCTGTGAGCTCTACCTGTGGACGCTCCTCACATCGTGGGTTCCACACACCTGCCGGCCGCCTGCTGAGCTCCACTCCAGGATCCATGGTTTATTAAAGAGCTGAGACTCTGGAGATGAAAGCTGTGGGGGAGGCAGGACAGGGTTTGGGTTGAGAAGTCCATGTCTTGGCTCTTCCCCATCTTGTCAGAGTTGGTGGGGGGATGCCTGGGCACCCCAGATTTAATCCTTAGGGATAATGGCAGAAAACAGAGTCATGTACATCATTCTTTTAAGAACTTTTAAAGGTCTCTTGGAAAAGTGCCTCTCGAGTTGCCTCTGTCACCATTTGATGTCAAGACCTCCACGTGGACATGGGTGGAGGAGCATTTGCTTCCTACACATTTCCCATTTCTCCCTGTGTTTAGAGGGCTGTTTCACTGCTTTCCAAAGCACAAGTTGGCAAGAGCTGGAAGAACAAGCTGACACGACTCAGCTGCCATATCGAACAGCTCATCACCTGCAGGGACAGCAGAGTGGGCACCGTGCTGCCGTCCATCATTCCAAATGCAGGGAAGTGAATTCAGCCCTCAGGTGGCCTGTGCCCCAAGAAGTCTGTCTTCTCCCTTTTATACACAGCACAGGTTTGGCACCTGCATTTCTTCCCACCACAGGAACTACAGTTAACCAATGCTCCCTGCCATGTTTCTCATGGTTATTTAACTGTTGAATCAAAAATGGGCAGGAGGTTCCACACCAGATGGCCATGAGGTGTAGGTCCCTGCCTCCTGCACCTGCTGGTGCATGTGGTGCTTATATTCTAGAACCTGGAGGGCACTTCCTGCCATTTCCTCTGCCTCTTCTGTCCTGAATCCAATACTCTCTGTCCTTCTTCCACTTCCACAAACTAACCCAGTTCTCTGTTGTCAGTTCAGGGTCCTGGTGACCAGGGACAGTGGGACATTGTCTTAGTTTTGCTATAACAAATACCTTGACTGGGTTCAGTTTTGGAGGCTGCAGTCCAAGATTTGGGTGGCTTCATCCATTTGGTTTTTGGTGAGGGCATCACAATGGTCAGAGTGAGAGATCAGGAGGCAACAGAGCAGGAGCAGGGGTGTGACTTGCTTTTTCTTTTTAAAACAAACGGCTCTATCAGGAACCAACAAGGGTGTCAGGAGAGCTACACTGATCTCTCCAGAGGGCAGAGCTCCCGTGACAGTTATCTCCCAGTAGGCTCCACCTCTTGAAGGTTGTACCACTCAACACCACTGCCCTAGAGACCAAGC
Organism: Marmota monax; assembly: GCF_021218885.2. NCBI lineage: Eukaryota > Metazoa > Chordata > Mammalia > Rodentia > Sciuridae > Marmota > Marmota monax. The sequence goes on from NW_026695235.1 coordinate 4,618,881, forward strand.
TTGCCACACAGAGGCCTTTGGGGGACACACTCAAGCCATATTCAAGCTATACCATGTATGAGGGGCAGGGCCTTGGGACCCAGTTACAGGGTCAAGTCCCAGTTTGGATGTTGACAATCTATGAATACTTGAACCTTCCTGAAATTCAGTATCTTTGTCTATAAAATGGGCTAATAATACCAGCCTCCAACAGGGACAGGTGTTCATTGAAGGAGTCATTCAGAAGGTGCCTGGCCTACGGAACGCACTTGTGGCATTTGTGAAAATGTGCCACCCATGATTGATGATGACCCTGTCCACGGGTCTGTGGGTCACTGGTGGACTTGCTTGGACACCACACCTGCCTCAGCTGCTCCCAGGCAATGGCTGAACATGACAGAGGAACAGAGACAGCCCATTCTGGGGGCACGAGGCATTCCTACGACAGACAGCTTTGGCTCGGAGACTGTCCCTGGCCTTGGCTGGAACTTTCTCAGAACCCTGCTGTCGTGCGAGCCTCTGCCCATCCAGGGTCCTCCTCTTCTTCCCTCCTCCACAGGGTCAGGCCTGCACCGTGGTCTGATGGGTCTCCCCCCTCCCCTGGCTCCTTCAAGAGTGTGTCCCCCAAGGAACTTCTGAAGTGTCTGATCCCATCACACTGTTTCTGGAACACCCAAACTACAGGGCACAGGGCACGTTTCTGTTCCCCCTCCTTTTCATTAAGTATATTGTTCTCAGGCCATTTTAAAGCATCGCATGTAGAAGTCTTTGAAGGGCATGATAATATATGTTATCTATTTATCTGTAATTTTTTCCAACTTGGTGAAAATTCCTAAAAGTATGAATCCTGGGATTCCATCAAGCATCAGAGTTTTGGGGGAGCTGCTTCTGCTGCAGATAGAGGCCGAGGGTCTGCCCCTGTTGAACAGGGCGAGGCATTCCAGAATGTCTTCCCCGGTGTGGAGATTAGAGCTGTGTGTGACCATCTCTATAACTGCTGTGCTGCCCAAAGCCAGTGTCTTTCTCCACAGGGAGGGGCAGGAGGGCAGGAGGACCTTCACAGGACCTGCGAACTTCTATGTGCAGGAATAGATGTGCCTCTTGGTCTCTTTTGGGGCAGTACTTGTTCCGATTTTTGTTAAATATTTATTTTTAGTTGTAGATGGATACAATATCTTTAATTTTTTACTTATTTTTATGTGGTGCTGAGGATCAAACCCAGAACCTTGCACATGCGAGGTGAGCGCTCTAACGCTGAGCCATAACCCCAGCCCCCAGTTCTATCTGATTTTTAAAGAAATCTTAGCTTCCTAGTGCCTATAGTGGTGAGAGACCCTCTAATATTTACTCCTTTTGCCTACAAATCACCCCTGGGTCCAGGGAAGTTCAGAGTCCTAAGACCATACAAATATGGAGCGATAGAACATGGAGAGGGATTAGAGATCGTTACATTGATTGATATCATCTGATAGGAGAAGAAAGAGGCCTCGAGTACATTAGGAGGGAACTCACTCTTGACCTCCTTTCTTCCATCCCTCCCTCCATCCATCCTCCACTGGTCCATTCATCCTCTCATCCATCTTAAAGTCTGTCCATGCATCCCCCACCCACCCACATACCAGAGGTAGGTCCTGAGAACATAAAAACAGATAAGATGTGGTCTCTTCCTGTGGAGGATCTCTAAGTCCAGCACTCCCTGGATCTGATTCCTTTAAAGGGTCCAGTTCAACCTCGTCCCTGGAATATCCCAACAGGCCCGTCTTGCAGAGGTGCCTTCAGATTGCACCAGCAATGCTCTGGCTGTGGCCTGCGGGAATGAGGAGCAGGCTCAGCAGCGTGTGGCTGTCCCTTGCTTCCCACGGGAGGGCACCTGGGCCTCAGAGGGCTGGTGCTCTTGGGCTTGGCAGGATCTTCCAGCAGATAGCATCCACTTAAACTCCTGCTTCTCTCTGCTTTCCTCCCTTTTCACACCCCCCACATTGTCCTGGTAACCCAACTCTCCCCATCCTGTTCCCTTCAAGTACACGAGCTTTGGGGCCATCCCGAGATGGATTTCTTCTGTGGTCCTGCTTTTCCTGTTGCCTTTCATGTCAGAGATGCTTTCTCTCTCCAAGTGGACTCATGACCTTCTGTTAACACAGCTTGGATAGACTCTTGGAAAGACTCTGACCTCTGGTGTAGGTGGCTCGGCAGAGGGGGAAAGATGGCAGGCACCGAGCCATTACCAAATCTGCGCTGTTTACCTCCTGGCCAGGACCCAGGATGTTCATTCAAAGAAGCAATTTTTCAATAGGCCTCTGATGCCCCTGTCAGGTCTAAAGAAGGGCAAGAGACAGAGCCAACAGGGAAGAATCTGAAAGTCCTCATGAGTTAGTAGGTACATTTTCAGCCCCCTTATCGTGACGATGCAGAGACAGGGGTGCAGAGTCACAGGTCATCAGGCTACCAACTAAGCAATTCTGGGCCAACCATAAAAATCTCCAAATGTAAGGGCCTTTACCTGCTTAGTAGAGATCAGTAAAATATCTGTGGTGCCTTGCGATGGGCCTGTACCCAGGAAGACAACGCCGCAGAGATGCTTGCTAACTCGCACTCTGTGGGTACCACTAGTAAAGGGAACATTTAGCTCAACTGAGCATGTTCCTGTGTCACCACCAGCACCACCCTCTCATACACCAGGAATACTCAGAACAGCCGGCACAATGATTATGATGATCTTTGAGGAAAGACTTGCGGTTAAAAGCAGTGGCTCTTCATCCTTCAGAAGACTCTCTGCACAAACACCCCCACACAACTGAACACACCTCTGTCTCCAACAGTGCTCCAAGGACCTGGTTACGAAGCTCCGTCTTAGAGGACAGCGAGGGAGCAGCCCATGGAGGTGTTGCCAGAGGACCTGTGTGGAATTTGGCTTCTGAGTCAAGCTGGTCTCCCTAGGTCTGCCTGCATCCAAGAAATAGGGCCAAGACGTACGAAGATGTTGGGGTCACCTCTGACTTGTGTCACTAGAAGTTCCTGTCTATGACTGAAAGGTGAAAATGGCATGGGGCCTGTAAGCTGTGGTAGCACCATATTTTGCTTGTTTGCCCCTTCCTTCCTTCCTTCCTTCCTCCCTCCCTCCCTCCCTCCCCCCCCCCCCCCCCCCCCCCCTCTCTCTCTCTCTCTCTCTCTCTCTCTCTCTCTCTCTCTCTCTCTCTCTCGGAATGGAGAAGAGAGATCGAGGAGAGACGCTTCACTGACTGCACTCCAGCCCTAGTTGTGCATGTGAGAACAATGATTTGGGAAAACATGGCTCGTGGGTTGGGTGGATCCTCTTCAGCCTCGATTCTCTTTCTTCTTCACTCTCGCTGTAGGCAGCCTCCTGGGTTCCCAGCTGTGAGGCACCTGGCTCTTTCCCCAGAATCTATGAATCTGAATGGGCATCACTATGCCTCAGTTCATGGAGAGAGGGTGAGGGTCGCAGACTGCAACTTTGGATCACAGAAGAGGAGCGTGCAGCCAGCTGTTCCTCCTGGTATCTCTCCCTCTCCTCTGCCATTCTCTCAGGGCCAGATGGTCTGGGATAGGATGTGTGGGATGCATCCCCCTTTCCCTGTCTGGTAAGTGCCCTCCCCTGTCTGGGGCTCATTGTCTTTCAGGGAGGAGCCAATGCTGTTCCCTGCATACTATTTATCCTGTGTTCTTAGGACCATTCTGAGTATTCCAAGTATCTTAGTCTGTTTTCTATTGCTATAATAGAATAACCAAGACTGGGTACTTTATAAAGAAAAGAGGTTTATTTAACTCACAGATCTGGAAACTGGAAGTCCAAGATCTGGTGCTGCATCTGCTAGGCTTCTGGTGAGAACTCTGTCTCTCTGTGCACGGTGGGGAAAATAAAGGGCAAGCATTTGCAAAGAGAAGAAAGACTGAACTTGCATTATAGGAATCCATTCTCAGCAGAGAAGCACTGATCCTTGCATGAGGGTTCTGCCCTGTGACCCAAACACCTCTTACCAGGCACCACCTGCCAACCCTGTCCCATTGGGGAATCAAGCCTCAATGTGAGTTTTGGTGGGGAGAAACCACATTTAAACACAGCACATTTCCTGCAGCTGAGAGCTTGGCCCCAGGATGAGCAGATGCTGACATGACGCCCATGCTAGACCACCCACCAGTGCTGCTCACCCTCCAAATGATGAGATGTGCCACCACCAGACATCTGAAACAGGCCTGTGCCAAGCAGGACCCTGGCTTTTCCCAATATTCTTGTGCTAGAAGCCCCTCTCCAGCAGTGGGCATGTCCCCGCCTGCGCCCATAGACCACAGGGGATGGCACTAACTTGGGGGTGCACTGGGAGTCAGGCAGAGCAGCAGGCTGTGGTCCCGAGCCAGGCTGAGAGTCCTGACTCACACTCTCCAGAGCCCAGAGATGAACTCAGCTTCCCTCTCCCCAAACAGGTTTCCCATCAGCCCCTGCGCTGGCCCTCCAAAGAGACGGTGGCTGCTGCTGGCCATCATGAAGACACGGTGCTGCAGGATCTTGGAAAGTCACTGCTTCCCCTGGAGTTTCAGTTTCCTGATTTGCAAAGTGACATTTCTATTAATACTGTCCTCGCAGGATTGTTACAAGGACTGCCGTAAGGCCCTCTCCGTGAAAGTGACTAAGGGCTTTACCCACTCGTTATTTTTAGGACCATGGACACTGGCCAGGGCGGCTCCAGAGGAAGGGTGGATTTCAGGGCCCAGTGAGGCCGGGGTCCCCGCTCTCAGGACGGAGGTGGCCAGCACTTCCCTGTGGATGCTTCCTAGAGGATAATCTCTCGCCCACTCTCCCCATGTCTGGGCCTGGGCAAAGCCCTGGGGACAGACACTTGTGGGCATTTGTGTGCACCAAGCATGGTTCTAAACAAGTTCCACATGCTTCTCATCTGACCTTCTTACCACTGTGGGAGGTGGTAGGAGGCAAATGCTTGTCTTATGGAGGAAGAAACCAGAGGAGAACTTTCCCAGGAATGCAGCTAGCAGATGTTCAGGTGCACTCTGAATCCAGCTCTCGAGCTGTCAGTCCACATCTGTGGGCTGCAGGGCCTGGCTCACAGGCTGGTGCCCAGATAGAGCACTGGGGCTGAGTCCACTCGGATTGTCACTCTGCCTCCCGCTGCAACCCTGAGGCTTCCTGGAGGGACAAAGTAACGACTCCCACTCCCTCCCCATCAGCCCCTGGCAGCCTGCACACACCAGCACAGGGATCTTCCCCAAGGGTTCATGGCCCAAACTTGGGAGGACCAGGCAACCCTGAGATAGATAAGCCACCGGTAGAATTAGTTTGTTAGGACTTCAGTGACGAATTATCACAGGCTCAACATAACAACCTTATATTCCTGTGTTCTGGAGGCCCAGCCTGAGGTCAAGGTGTCAGCCTCGTTCTTAGGACTGCTGTGAGGGAGAACCTTCCAGGGCTCTCACTTCAGTGGGAGAAGCCAAGGGAAGTGGAGAGCAGAGGCGGAGACAGGGGAACCCTAGGCAGGCATTCTGCTCTTCACTGTTTCTCCACCACCTCCTCCGGGTGGATGCCGATGGCCTGTCCCGGACTTTGTAAAGAGGAAGCCTGGAAATCGGCCCAGAGGTTCATGGCTGGGGAGCAGCAAAGAGGAGATTGGAGCTCAGGTCCGCACGTCGCTCTGCCCATCACACCGACTCTTCTGGTTTCCTCCCTTGAGTCTGATAGGGGTGAGCTCTGTGCTGCAGGCTCAGAATCCACCCTGAGCCCCAGATGCCCGGGAGGTGGGGCCCTGGAAACCTCTCCACCCTTGCCTGCTCGGCACCAGCACACTCCAGTCGTGTGGGCTGGGGGTGGCCCTCCTGGTCCACCCTCTGGGGCCGTTGGCTCTGCCTGCACTGATCTTCTAAGGCCCCGCCATGTGTCCCATCCTCCCTGTGAACCCTGAGCCAAGTCTGAAGAGCAGCCCCCGCGTGGGGCCACAGGCAAGGTACCCCACTCCCCACGTCATCGGCAATGGAGCCTCCTGTGCCTCGTGCCCAGGGGTGGTCCTTGGAAATAAGTCCCCCTCCAGGGCAGCATGCTGGCTTCAGTTGGACAGGGTCAGTGTCTGAGGGGGACGTGGAACCCCCCTGGATCTGGGCCATCGGTGGTTCCAGATCCTAATTCTCCCCACCCTGGGACTGCGGCTGGAGGGGAACCTGGGGAGCCAGGTGAGGCGCCCCCTGCTCCGGGGCTGGTCTTCTTCTACTCCTGCCTTGGGGCAACGGTGTCTCCTTTCCTCTTGGATCTGGCCTCAAGGGGGGCCTCTTCTTTCAGGGGTGGGAAGCAGATAGGTTCCCATCCTCCAGAGCTAGAGAGCCCTCTGTGCACTAAAGCTTTTCTCAGAAGCACTCTAGTCCTGGCCTTGCCGTCATGCCTGGGTGTGATTGGGGTGACACGGGGGTGCTCCTGGGGATCCCTGCAGGCCACACCACAAGCTGGCCGACTGAGGGGAATTTGCAGCTCTTTGGCCCCTGACGGGCCGCTTCCCATGCTCTGTTTATGGTTCTTAATTGTTCTGAGGAACTTAGTGTCAGCCGCAGCTGTGTTTGTCCAAGTTTCTCTTCTCCAGTAGCCACATCTAATCTTTTTTCCTGGGCCTGATCTCCCTTCAAGAAAACTAAAAATTCGCAAGCACAGGTCAGCACTCTCCCCCAAAGACACTATTTAAAAGCTTTCTGGATTCCTCTGCTTTCTCTCTCTCTAGCATGGTAAAGTGGGGTCCTGCTTCCCTTCCATTTGTTAAGCAGCCTCCGTGAGCCCTGGCTCTCAGGCTGACCGTTCCCATGGACTGTCCTTGCAAACGTCCAGTGAGAAACATTTGAATGATTCCCATTTTACAGATTGTCTCTTACAGGCACAGAGACGAGGCGTCACATAGCTAGTGAATTTTAGAAATGGGAATTGAACCCAGGAGCGATACCGAGGACAGCCAGCGTCCCACACAGTGGCTCGTTACCTGGGACGCCTGTGGACATACGAATGCAGGTAAGAAGGTAGGCAGATGGATGACGTGGAGGTGGACAGATGATTGCTAGATAAGTATAACAGGAAGATTGTTCCAGCCAGCTTTTGCACCACTGTGATCCAAATGCCTAACACGATCAACTGGTCAGGAGAGCAGGGAGAACTTATTTGGGGCTCATGGTTTCAGAGGTCTCCGTCCACCAATGGCTGACTCCATAGCCCTGGGTCCAAGATTAGGCAACATGTCATGTGGGAAGGGCTCAGAGAGGAAGGCTGCTCAGCTCATGGCAGGGTCAGGAAGGAGAGACAGACAGACAGACACTGGCTGACTGTGGACTACAGGGAAGGTGCACCTTCCAGGTCACACCCAGTGGCCCACCCCCTCCAGCCGTGCCCCACCTGCCGACAGTTACCACCCAGTCAGTCCGTGCAAACCAGGATGGACTGATGAGGTTACAGCCCTCACAATCCAATCATTTCACCTCTGAACATCCCTGCATTAACACAGGGGCTTGGGATGACCTCATATCCAAATCATAACATAGATGAAAGATTAATAGTTTTTTGTTTTTTGTTTTTTTTTTTTTTTTTGGTACCAGGGATTGAACTCAGAGGCATTCGATCACTGAGCCATGTTCCCCAGCCCTATTTCTTATTTTATTAAACACAGGGTCTCACTGAGTTGTTTAGTGCCTCGCTTTTGCTGAGGCTGGCTTTGAACTCATGATCTTCCTGCCTCTGCCTCCTGAGCTGCTGGGATTACAGGTGTGTGCCACTACACCTAGCTGATTGATATATTTTTTGATAGATGATATAGATAAATATGAGAAAGGTGATAGATATATGATACATGATACCGATGATTGGCTGCTGATTAGATAGAGATAGATAATCTCAGTGTGTAAGAGGCTGGTAACTCCAATAGGAGACAAGCATTATTTGTTCTTATTCCATATGTTTTTCTAAATCATTCTTTTAAAATTTCACCCAATATGGAATGGTCTTATGGTGGCTATTTTCTAGGGGAGGAAATAAATGATCAGAAAAAATAAATTTTTTTCATGTAAGCAAGTCCAGACATAGGTGACACCACTGAGACCCACCCCTAAGTCATGCTGCCTGTTGACTGGTCCACGAGAGTCCCCCGTGTTGGGGGCTAGTGTGGAATGTGGCAGCACAGGCCTCTCCCTTGGAGGTGAACATGAGGCAGGGTGACAGGAGCAGATTGCCAGATGCTACCTGAAGTCTTTGGGACACTGGTCCTCGGAAATAAGTCCCCATTCCAGGGCAGCATGCTGGCTTCAGCCAGACCAGGTCAGTGTGTGAGGGGGACGTGGAACCTGGGCCATCGGTGGTGGTTCCAGATCCTTATTCTTCCCACCCTGGGACTGCAGCTGGTGGAGGGTGAGGCGAGTAGCCCCCTGGTCTGGGAGGTGGGTCTCCTAGCCCCTCCTGGTGACAACAGTTTCTCTCTTCCTGGTATCACCTCAATCTGGCCTCGGGGGGGGCATCTTCTTTCTCTTGGTATGACATGTCCCCTGGGCACAGCCCGTGCTCCTTCATCAAACCCAAGTCCTCCTACACAGTGCCTTGCCCTTTGAGCCCTTCCTGGCTGATCTGTGCAAGGTGCCCTCTTTCCCGCCCCTCAGCGACAGTGTCCTCTGCAGAGCTGGACCCGCTGAACCAACACCTCCTGGAGGCAGTCCCGGGCGCTGTGTCTTGCCTGTGGCGTAGACACGACCGCTGTGCAGAGTGTGGGACACACTGCCTCACCTCTGGTTCTCCCTGCAGCACCTGGCAGAGAACCTGAGGACTCTCAGCAGGACCACGCCCTGCTGCCCAGGGACAGCCAGGGCCACTTCTTAGCAGCTGTGCGCCCCCACCACCATCTCCAAAGGATATTTCCAATCATCGTGGCTCTCATCATGCCAGATCTACTGCATGCAAAAGGGAAGAGACAGACACCTAGGCTTAAACCTGCCCTGCTACTTACAGCAGAAGCATCGGCAAGTCACCTGGCCTCATCCTGCCTCGGTTTCCTCAGTAGTAAAATGAGGACGGTAACAGCAATTAAGCCATCAAGCCATTGTGCAGTTAATGAGTTTCTATTTAAAAGGTGCTTGGGCAGCACCTGGGTTGGTTGTGTCAACGTCCCCCAGGGTGGAGGGGACCCATCTGTGCTGCCTTGTGACAACGCCCTGCCATGGCAGTTGCTGCTGCTCAGTCAGGTTTGTCTTGGCATGATTTGTTTCCACTTTCAATTGAAAATTAAATTTGGATAGACTTCAGCCGGACTTGGTCTGCTCTCTGGACCTTGGCCAGTGAGCTCTGAGTAACTGCAGACAGGGTGGGGTCGCCGGGATTTGGTTATTGGATTTTTTTCCCCCTGTGGTTTTGGACAGCCTCCTCCATGACGGGCAGCTGCATGGTCTTAAGACTGGACTTTCCGGGAGAGCGCTCAGGTCACTCTGGGTGTCAGCTGGAAAAAGCTGCTCTTGGAGCAAGGTCATCGTCCCGTAGCAGAAGCTGCCTTCTTTTGACCAGGAGCCCCTCATCTGATCCATGTCTGGGCAGAACCCAGATCCAAGGGCTCTTGTTCCACTCTCCGGGCAACTGTTGTCGCTGCTCCCCTGTGTTAGGCTTGACCGTCAGCTTTGGATCAACCTGTTTCCCTAACCACAGCGCATTCCCCAGCCACTGGCTCACCCACCTGAGCTCTGGGGGTCAGAGGTGGGAGCTCCAACCAGCCATGTCCCTACTTCGATCCGCATTTCCCAACGACCACCAACATACTGTCTCTTCTGCAGGCTCAGGTGAAGTTAGCTGGGCTGGTGCACCCCATTCTTGGTGCCCAGGGTGGAGAGTTCCTTTCAAATACGTCCTTGGAAGCCACAGCAGATGCCATCTCAGCCTGTTCTCCATGACTCCAGGCTTGGCCAGGTTGAAATTTCTGTAAATCTAAAAATCAAAGAAGAGAGTCTGTATATCTTGGGGCATACACTCTGTGTGTGTGTGTGTGTTTCCTTTTATTTATTTATTTTAAAAAATTGTGTCTAGGGCAAGAAGTCCCTGGACATGCCACCCTACAGCAATAAATCATGATGACCTGGAGGCCAGACAGCCTTCAAAGCAGAGGCCAGACTGCTCACAGATGAATCTAACTAACTGACCCTTTAGTGGACCGAGATGCCGGCAGCCTCCTGAGGTGACTGGGTTATGACCAGTGGTGCTTACTCTCAGTCTTCGCAGTGATTTAGGAATGACACCCTTTACAGAGTGCTTTCTGAGGCTTTGTACCATGCTGGGACATTGGTGTCAGATGCAAAAGGAGTCAATAACGGCAAAAAGTTGCCAGACAATTTATCCCATTGGCACCAAGCCTAGAATTATAATCAGATCGTGACTTCCTCAAAGCCTCCTTGCTTTGGAGTTTTCAAATCAAAAATAAATATCGAGGGCAATTACCTTCCTTTGGCCTTCGGAGGTATGAAGGGGAGTTTTCATCCATTAATTCAGGAGCCTCTCATTTCATTCGGAAGGTATTAGCCCATGGAACTTGTTAACTCAGTACCAACACAGGCCGTCTAGGTTCTGACTGAGAAGAGAGAGGCGTTATTATGCTCTGGGTTAATATTTTCCCCTCTTTAAGAAGCCCTGGGCATGCCAGACACTCCTTCTCAGACAAAACGGCTGTTTTCTTCCCTTTACTGGACGCATTGTTGATGCCGGTCCATCCTCTTGCTGTACTCAGCACACCCTCCAGGGGGCAGCAAATCCCAAGCCCTGCGCGGTGTCTGGGACTCCAGGGCCCCTTGCCCAGCAGGTCTGGAACTGGGTCTCTGTCTGGGAGGGAGTGATTTGGGGCCACTGGCTGCTTTCCCCAGGCTTGCAACGAAAGCGCATCTCTTGGAGGAAAAGAGTCTCATTTTCCAAGAGCTGTGAACACGACCAGACCTATTAGTTACTTAATTGCAGTGTTGTTGAGTGGAAAGCTCTCCGGCTTCCAGTCTGGAGAGCTCTGTATCTGGGCCCTTGGGTGAGCATGTTCTCAAGTTCAGGTTCACTCTGGTGACCTTCTTCCGTAAGCACACCCCTACACACATACACACACGGCCACCCCGTGAGCCAAGGGAATGTCTCCTAGGTGGATCCTCTTGGCAAACAACTCCTGATCTCAAGCCCTATGGACCTGGAGTCCTGGCAGTTGGCTCTGTCACTCTCTCCCATGGAACTCTCACAAGCTCCCACCGTGGCGTGGCACTGCGCTGGTGGAGAATGCAGAGGGTGCTGGTTTCTTCAAGGCTTTTTGCTTGAGGGAGCCAAGCTAGCCAGCTGCCCTGGTGGCTCTGTGGTTGAGGTTTTGGTCACATGACTGAGCAGGACCTCCAAGCACCAGGGTGATTCTGCCTGGGGTGGGGCAGGATCTATAGCTGATCTTTACTATCCTTGAGAATGAGGGTGAGGAGACCTGGGGATGGGGACGAGGGAGTTACCTGCACAAACCTAAAAGACACAGGTAATAATGGAAACACATAGACACAGATGGATGCTTTAGTTTACAAAGAACTTCCACATCCTGCATGAGCTCACTTCAGCCTCCAAAAGAGCCTGTGAAGGACAGAGTGTGGGGAAGGAGTGGGTAGGAAAGACATAAACAGGAAGAGGAGGAGAAGAGGGGCTGGGAATGAGGAACAGGAGGGGCACAAGGCCCTCCTGGAAACCCAGCTGCTTTTACTTTCAGCTCCATCTTGATAGGACTGGGAGGCTGAGGGGGTTAAATAAGCAAAGCCCTAAAGCCCAAGGCCCACAAAAGGGGTCTCACCTAAGATCTGAACCTTCCTTTCATTTGAATTAAAATTTAACCCCTGTAGGTGGAGGTGCTGTACATGCTGTGCTGCTGAGTGAGATCATTCTTGGAGACTCCTGTGCATCTAGACCAGAGAGCCAAAAGAATCAGAAAATCCTAGACTCATTGTGAAAGGCTTTGAGGGAAAAGGTGATAGATATATGATACATGATAAATAAATGGTGGATGATTGGCAGCTGATTAGATAGGGAGAGAGAGAGAGAATGCAAGACCAGGATCTACAGCTGGGATGTTTTCCTGGCCCACACCTGGGGCTCGTGTTCCACCACAGTGGCCCTGGCCTTGTTGGTAGCCATGGCCTAACAGGACTCTGATGAGTCTTGAGAGCTGCACAACTCCCTCAGCTGGTCATTAGGACCTCAAGGGTAAGGCCTCACTTACCCCACTTGGAAGTCCCCAGACACCCAGTGCCCGGCTCTGCCTAAGGTTGTCTTTCACCGACACTTGCTGAGAGAACAACGTGCAGGGGAAGTGCTTTGGTTTGGACCTGGGATGTCCCCCAGCCCCGTGTGTCCAGAGGTGGGGCTTTTGGTGAGGATTGGATCATGAGGGCTCTGACCTCATTAGTGGATTCATCCAGGGGTAGGTAGGTCAAGGAACCTGGTTGGAAGAAGTAGGTAACTGAGGGTGCACCCTGAAGGGGTTTATCTTCACCCTGACCCTTTCCCCTCTCTAACCCCCATTCCCATCTCTGCTTCCTGGGGCCACCCCGAGCCCATCGGCTTCCTTCCGCCATGCCCTTCCGCCATGATGTTCTGCTTATCTCAGGCCTAAAGCAATGGAGACGGCCGACCGTGGACTGAAGTCTCTGAAACCATGACCCGAAACAGACCTTTCTCTTTGAAGTTGTTCGTATCAGGTATTTCAGCCACAGTAACGACTAACACAGGAAGTAGGAGGAGGAGGGAAGAAAGTCCAAATTCATCAAAAAGGTCCGGAAGCTGTGAGGTTCTTTTGGTTGCCAACCACAGAAATGGATTCTGGTGTAATGAGAAATGGGAAGTGTAATGAGAACCTGGAGGAGCTCAGAAGTGACACTGGAGAGCTAAGCTGCCTCTTTGGTGCCTACCTGGCCTCAGTTCCCACTGTCCAATCTCAAACTTTGTGAGCCTTGACTTTGGTTAGCTCAGTGGGGTGTGGCGAGAGGAGTAGAGTGCGTGAGTAGCTGATTGCTGTTGGAGAGATTGTGGGGAACCACTGTCCTCTTCACATTGTCTACCTCTTGAGGGACATTTCCCACATTACCCTGCCCAACCAAACCATCACCACTCTTCCAGGAGGCCACTGATATTTTCACATTGAATGCTGAATTCAGCAGGAAAGAGCTCTGCTTTTTGGAATTTTCTTCATTTTAATATTTTTCCTGCAAGAATAATATATTTTCCTTTAAGGACTAGCAGATATTCTATTTAGAGAAAATGTATAATATTCAGAAAAACACCAAGAACAAAATTAAAATCACCTGTGTGCTTTGGGTATGGTTTAAGTGTATTCCCAGAAAGCTCATGGGCAAGAAGCTTGGTTCCCAGTATGGCAAGGTTGACAGGTGATGGGACCACGGGTGGCCTCCAATGGATGGTAAGTTAGACTACAGGTGGGGACATTGACCCTGGAAAGATTTAATGTAGTTCTCACAGGAAATCAGTTCCCTTGAGGGAAAAAAAAAAAAAAAAACTGTTATAGTCAATGGCAGGCCTGGTCCTTGAATCTCTCTGGCTTCCTGTTGTTCAGTGGAATCATGATGAGCACACAAACCTCCTTCAGACAGAAGTCTGAATGATCACCACATTATGATGCTATCTATCATGAGGCCCTTACCAAAGGCTGACAGATGGGGCACCCCAATCTTGGACTCGCAGCCTCCAAAACCCATGAGTTAAACAAATCTCTTTTCTTTATACGTTGCTTAGCTTCACCTATTTCATTATAGCAACCGAAAACGGACAAAGACATCACCCACATCCTACCGTTCAGAAAGAATCATGGTGATGTTTGGTTGATGTCCCTCAATTTTCATCACTTTCTATATGAATATACTTATAAAAACATCTACAAAATATGGTTGTAATAACACATTTTTGGTGCCCTTTCTCCTCATTTTCTGTGTTTCCTATTCTGTTAAATATTTGCTTCTATCATTTTTAATGGGTACCTTATATATTTGGTCTTACAATGTGGCCAAATTTATTTAATGAGTACTCCATTGTTGGACACATAGGTGCTTCAAATTTTTTTTTTTTTTTGCTGTTGTAAGTGATAAACACCATTGAAAAAGTACCTTTGTGCATCTGTTGTATTGTTTTCTTACGATCAATTTCTACAAGTGAAAATGCTGGGTTAAACACAGGCATGTTTAAGGATTTTTTTAAAAATATATTTTTTGTAGTTGCAGATGAACAACATGCCTTTATTTTATTTTTATGTGGTGCTGAGGATCAAATCCAGTGCCTCATGAGTGCAAGGCAAGCGCTCTGCCACTGAGCTACAGCCCCAGCCCTGTGATTAAGGATTTTAGATAAGAGGGATCAAATGTTCTTCTGAAATAGTGTACTCAGTGTCCTCCCATCTGTGCCAAATAAGCTAGGAAGTTCAGTAGTGTATATTAACAAACTATCTTCCTATATTTATGGAAAAATTGCATTTCATTGCTATTGCAAATTTTAAGGAATTTTTAAAACTTAACTTTTTTGTTGAAGTATAACCTATAAAATGAGCTCATCCTTTTAAGTATACAACTTGATGAGTTTTTGAGTATAAAGATGTCTACACCAACCGGGTCAAAATATACATTCCCATCTCTCCAGAAGGTTCTCTGGGCCCTTCCCAGCTGATTCCCCACCAAAGGCAACTATGATTCTACCCTTTCCCACCTTGGAGCAGCTTGGCCCGTTCTTGACTTTCATACAGATGGGAACAGGCATATCTGCTCTTTTGTTCTGGCTTCTTTCACTGAACACGCTGTGTAGACATTCACCCATGCTGGTGTGTGCCTGTGGTTTTCTTGTTCTCTTTCCCGTGCATCTTCCTTTGTATGAATAAACCACATTTTATCCATTCTTCTGTGGAAGGATATTTGATTTTTTCCAGTTTGGCGTCATCATGAAAGTTCTTGTAATGCCTTTTGGTGGACACCAGCACTCCTATGCATGGTGCCCAGGAGTCTAAGTGTTGGGTCACATAGTATATTTAGCGTTGGCGGATACTTCCAAATATCTTTCTAAGTGGTTGTATCAATTTACGCTCCTAGCAGATGAGCTTGAGCATTCTAGTTTCTTCATATCCTTGCCAACACAGTATTTTTAGTCCTTTAACTTCAGATACTCTGGGGTTATTTTGCTTGCATCTTAAAAAATTATAGGTGAAGTTGGTAATTTGGGTTCCATGTATATTAGCCATTTGGATTTTTTTCTGTTTTGAAGAACTTGCTCAAGAGAGACCCTCTCCATTATCCTTCCTTTGTACTGTGGTGATTATATTTCTTTATTGATTTTAAGAGTTATTGGCGTAATATTATAATTCTTGGTTATATATATTTCTATACATATGTTTTTCTTTAGATAAAACAATGTTGACTACCAACAAATATTGAAGCTTGCCTATTACACCAAGGATTTCATAAATAACCCCAGCAGTTCTTATATGTTACAGAAGAAATGAAGAATAGACGCCAAGGCTTGTCTAATCATTGGGGTGGGATTCACACCATGGTGTTTGGGCACCAGAGCTAAATTTTCAGCCACTGCCGTCTATTATCTAGTGACTGTTGGGCCAGAGCCCTCATTTTCAAGGATTCTGGTGTGAATTGTGGAGTCTTCTTCTGCAATTATCCTTGGAATGATGATTTCATTCAATTATGCGGTTGACTTCTGTCTGAAGGAGGTTTGTGCGCTCATCATGATTCAGTGAGAGGACGGAGGATGACCAAGACTTCTGATGTCATGGACAATGAGGAGTAGAGACCCCCTTGGTGGCCGTCTCCCAGTCCTCCGCTGGATCTGTGACCCTGCTCCACCCAGCCTAGAGCTGTGTCCCCTGCTGGCAGCCTCAGAACCTTCTGGACTGTTCTGTCTCCTGCCCATGTCTGGGGTCTGGGGGAGCTTCTCCAGGTCATCCCTGTAAGGGCTGAGCTAAGCTGGCCTCGGAGACAAGGCTTCAGCTAACCCTTTCATACTGTCTTCCTGTCATGCTGAAAATCTCTGTATTCTCACTTTCGAGACGTGGTCCTGGAACCAATAGTAATAGCTAATGCTTCTCTGTTCCTTCCAAACATGTCACTCATAACACATCCAAGTGGCCATTGAACGTTTTGAACCACATTAGGAGGAGAGTTTCACTGGGCCTCCCAGTTTACAGATCCGGACACCAAGGCACAGAGAGCAAGGTCCCATAGCAGGCGGGCGGGCTCTGGACTGTTCCAGTCACTGTACCAGGCTGCCTCTCTATGAGGAGAGAAGAGGAAGACAGCCTCGGCCACTGTGAGCACACAGCTGTGGCTAAGGTCCAAAGTGATCAGAGTTTTCTGGGGCTTTGTGTCCTTCCATCTTTCTTCCTTTCCTCCCTCGGTCTCTCTGTCTTTCCTTCCATCCTTTCTTCCCTTTTTGTGGACGAGAGGGGAGGAGGTGCTGTGAACAGGTGGACCCTTTTTTCCTTTCCAGTGCTCACACTTTCTGTGGAATAAATCGGGATTCTCATTGGGAGAGTTTGCTGGGGCTTCAGGAACAAATGGCTGCAAATTGGTTATCTTCAAAGAGCAAAAATGTATTGGCTCACCATCCTGGAGGCCAGAAATCCAAAATCAAGGCGTTGGCAGGGCTGGGCTCTTCCAAGGGCTCTGATGGACAGTCTGTTCCATGCCTCTCCCAGCCTGTGCTGGCAGCTGGAGACCTTTGACGTTCCTTGGTTTAGGGATGTGTCACCCTAATCTCTGCTCGTCTTTTCACACCACCTCTCTCTGGTCTCAAATCTCCCTCTCCTTTCTCTTGTAAGAATGATAGTCCTTGGGTTTAGAGGCTCCGCCATCCAGTATGATTCCATCCCATAATCCTTAACTTAATCACATCTGCAAGATCCTGTGTCCAAATAGGGTCACATTTATAGGTCAGAGAAACACAGAACAATGGGGATTTGGGGAAAATCATTTTTTTTTTGGTAAAATGCACACATGCATTGCTTTACAGAAGGTTCTTTAAGTAAATTTGCAGAAACCCCACCTAGACCTCACTTTCATATCCTCATAGTCACAAAGTATGTTGTTTCCCTAAATGGCAGCCTATCAACACAAGGAAGTGCTGGGTTTCATCACACCATACACAGCATGTTACATGTGTGCACTGGCACACGTGTGTACTCACACCCATATGCACACCCCCCTGCCTTCAGATTGCAGGGTTGGCACTTGTGACTGGGCGTGGGGCTTGTTCCAGGCTGATGAATCTCTTCGGAGGGGAGAAGCCTCGCCTCTGATTTTACAGACCCCTTTGTGGCTGACCTTCCTTTCTGTGCGGCTGGTGGCCACTCATCCTGTCCCCACTGTCACCATCTGGATCTGAGGCTTCCATTTCCCTCAACTGCCCTAATGCTCTCTCCCCCAGGCCACTCCCTGCCAGACCCTCTTCTCTGAACCAATCCCCTACATCACTTCTAGGTTCATCTTAAAGTCTCCACATCAACGTGTCTTTCCTCAAAAACTCACCGTAAAGAAGCCCCGTCTATGATGTGACCCACCATATACACAAGTAGAGGCAAACATGTATTTGCAGGTGTCTGAACACGTGTGCACATGTTCATGTGGATGTATACTCACACATGCGTCCACACGCTCAGACAACACAAGTAAGATTCGGGGAATAATGTTTACTCTTCCTACGTGACCTGCCCTCTGGCCCTCTGATCCGGTCCATTCCATTCCATTTTCTTTGATTCCACTTCATTGAAGTCAGTGCTGGAGCTTCCTGACCACCTTCGTCTCATGAGCCCTTCCTGGAGGCCAGAAGAATATATGCCAATGAGGAGTAGATGTGCTCACGCTTTGGCTCAGAGGGAGGCTGACATCCTCAGCCTGGGTCTCAGTGTTCTTGACACCTCCTGCCCCATCCTTTCCATCTGCTGCTTGCCTCCACCATCCATCCGGGTTTCTTTCAGATGGTACTGCCCAACTCTGTGTGGTTCCTGGGGCCCAGGACCCTGTGTGCTCTTCTCCATCTCGCCCTGCTGGGCCTTGGGGGCCAGTCCACCCTGTGCCTCCTCCTGAAGCATCTCTGAGGCCCACCTTCCTTGTTTCCAGCTCCGCATACCTAGAACAAAGATCAGGGTGGGCTCTGCCTTCATAATGCCTTATTTAGGAATCACTCACAGGCCTAGAATTGTTTCCCAGTTCAAGTCACCAGGGGAATGCCTGACCTGGAGAAGGGCATTCTCTGAAGGACACTTAGCACTTGAAAAAGTTATTTGTGGCCCCCCAAGCCCAACCCCTGCTGCTCTGCGGCCCGCATCCTTGCGCTTCCAATGGTGTGAGAATGAGTGTGTATCTGTAGCAAGTTGGAGCCAGAAACCACTTCTGCTGAGGTCGATAATGCTGTGCTTGAGAAGGTATTTTGAATTTTGTGCTTTAAATACCTATGGTGGAGTTGAGTTTTGTGAACTTGCCGAACACTCTGCCCTCTATTCAGAATATTATTTTTTTATCAGAAAATATATCACATTACACACAAGTTTGAAATTAATGACCCACCATCCACTTTGAGGACCTGCCTGTCTCTTGGGTGGCCATCTTCTGTGCTGCCCTGTCTCATCAGCTCTCTGCCTGGATGGTCCTACCTCCCACCGTGTTGGTGTCCCTGTTTGCTACAGGGCGTGGCATGGCGCCCTGTGTGAGGTGAGGGCTCCATGTCCTGTGTTGGGGACACCTTGCCCTTCCGTCTGCCAGGGACCAGCACCCTCAGCCCTGTCTTCATCTTGGCTTTTCCCGGGGGGGTCCCTGTCTGTTGTTTGGAAAATCTTAAAGGATACTTGTCAGGAAAGAAAGGAGAGCCAAGAAGGATTAAAGTCAGAGATGAAGGGCGAAAGCCGAGGAAGAGCCACAGGGAGAGAAGGTAAGAGCAGGGGAGGAAGTGAGTGCAGGAACAATGAGAAGAGGAGAAAGTGGAAAAGAAAAGGAAATCAAAGAAAAGGGGAGAAAACTGTTTCTATCTGCCTCACCAGAAGCTGTTTCCCATCAGAGAAGAGCCGTCAAGCCAGACTGGTAAGGAAGATTCAGGATCCCAGCCCGGAGAGAGGACGGGCATCCCAGGCAGGAGACTGCAGTGGTTCAGGGTGTGGACCGTCACAGGGGTCACCAGGGGTCACCAGGGCTGGGGGCCAACGCTGGGCACTGGCCTGAGCTGATCAGCCCTGCGAGAGCCTAGGAAGTGGCGGATGTAAGAACTTTCTAGTCATTTATCCATATATACTGCCTCCCAAATCTCTCCCCTTTCTTACAGGAAGGGCCTCCAGAAGTGTAAGTCTTTGGCTCAGAGAAGACTGAGGCTTGAGGTTTTTATAGCCTGAGTATATGTTAGCATCATCCGAAACTTCTAGAAATCTTGTTGGCCAGATCACAGCTCGGATCAGGTAAACAGGAATCCTTGGGGGTTCCTCCAGGTTACTCTTGTATGCGGCCAAGGTCACGGTCTGCTGCCTTTGTGGTCCACAGGGAACAGACCCCTGGACCTGGGGAAAATGAGTGGTGTGGAGGGATCTGAAGCCTACATGACCAAGGAATACAGCTTTGGGCCTTGTGCGGTGTCGCAGGCACTGATTAAGGCTGTTACAATGTTTGGGATAAATCAAGATGTCTTGGGGAGCATTTCTGGCAACGGCCTTGCCCCTATCAACACTGGTAAGCAGGACAGTCTCATCCCTCTGCTTCCCACAAGCTGGTGGACACCCTCATACTCTGCTGCACCCAGCGGGGTGGAAGTCCTCAAGCCAAGTTGACCACTGCCAAGTGGCTCGACCTCCCCACACCTGCATTGGCTTCATGTCCCCCTGGGTTACAGGGTCACACTTGTCTGGCTCCTGTAGTTATTGGGAGAAAAGACGATGAGAGTCCTTTGCCAGAGAATAGGGCTCTGTGTGCCCTGAGGTCTGCTGGATGAACCAACGTGTGTGTGGAATCTGCTGAGGGTCGCCGTCCTCTGCCCAGCGGTGGGAAGGGGAAATGACCGAGTCCAGGGGCTGTTCTTCCTTTTAACGTAATTGTTGCAAGAAGCCCAGCTGAAAGAGTCTACTCTGCTTGTATAAATAAGCAGGAACTCATAGCCATGAGCCAAGTGGAAAGTTTTCTGAGTAAAAATTTGTAGGGTCAGGGAATTTTTAAAGAACTATAATTTCTCGAAAATTGCTGAGAGTAAATTTCAAGTGTCTCACCACAAAAAATGATGGGTTAAGTGGGGCGATGGGTATGTTAATTAGCTTGGTTTAATCATTCCACATTGTACACATATATCGAACTATCCTGTGTATCTCATAAATCTATGCAATCAGGATTGGTCAACTAAAAATAATGTTCATTAAAAAGAATTATAATTTCTCACATACCAGCCACTGATTGGTCACAACAATATAGTCATTAATTTGGAGTCTACTCATTTGGAATTTATATTTGTCTCATGGTAATTTATTTGTTCAACTAATTCTTTTTTTAAAAAAATAGTGTTTGAAATGATCCTAAGATGGAAAAAGTACTGTGCCCAAAATTTGGAAGCCTGGAGTCAAATCCCAGATTCACAAACAACCACTACGTGAAGCTGAAAGAAGCCACAGCCTCTGCCCTTCTCTTACGTAAAAGTGAAGTATTGGTCTCCAATTTGTTATGAACAGGAAGGGCACAGAGGGCGCTGTGAACCAGGCAGTGCCTCCTGGTGAGCCCGGAGTCTGTGCAGCCTCTCATTGTTCATTTGTAGCTTTTAAACCCAAGAGACTTGAGATTCTTCCCTGTGGCTTCGATTCTGGGCTTAGCAATTGTTTATGAATGTTTACCACTAGATTGTATAAAATAGGGAATTTTTAGGCTTCACCTTTCCTCATCACTTAGACACCTAGAGCTATAGAAAAGCCCAAGGGCTGTGTTTTAAAAATATGTCTAGTCATCAAAATCACCAAGAGGGAACACACACACACACACACACACACACAGAGGTATATGTATGTGTATATATCAGTATGTGCACACTTACACATGTGTATACACATATAACTTTATGAGCACACAATATATGAACATACATTTGTAGGTGGTCTATATACATTTATGTAAATACATATATAATATTTGTGTATAGGTATGTATAGATACATAACATGCACATGTATACAAATTTATAGACATATTTGAGCATGTGCTGAATACAATATACATGTACACCATGTATATACATAATATGTATGTGTGCATGCATATGCACATTCACATGTACAGTGATATATACCTTGCATACTATGCATGTGAATGGGTGAGCTGTGCATACCTCCTGATTCAGTAGGTTCTGGGTCTGCTTTTAAAGCTCCACATGTGATTCTGATTATCAGCATTTTTGAAGATGAACCTCCCTTGCCTTTCACTCATGAAGAAACAGACGCCCAGAGACCAGTGGCTGCCTGAGGTCATGCAGTTGGTCAGAGGAGAAGTTGAAAATGAAGCCCAGCTCTGCCGATCGCAGCTCAGGGCAGATTATAATAAACCATTCCATCCTGTGGGTACCAGCCCACGTACAACTGAATTCTAAAGGTCTGTCTTACGGGTTTTTAGCTAGTCCAGCTAGTTTCCTCTGCCACTGTCCCATGTCCCTTCTTGAGGCGTCAGGTAGAGCAATTGCTGCTGCAGAAGACCTTGAATCCTACTCAGGTGGCTGTGGGGCCCTGGGGCACCTCCCCCGCACCCTCCGGTGCCTGGCTCCAGGGCCTGCTCTAGCTTCCCGAAGGTGGGTACATACACCATCCTAGGAGGGGTGTTTCTCCCTGGTTGTGAGCTTTCTGGGGAAGCTCCACATTGACACTCTGAGTGCACCGGGAAGGCAAGGGAGGGTTCAGCAGAGAAATAACAATCAAATATTCCCTTTCCCAACATCTGTCTGTGGCTGCTGGTGGAGGATGAAGGCAGGGAGATCTCAGGGGGCTGTTTCATAGCCTGGCAATCTCCTGTCTCAGTATCCACGGTTAATGGCAAAGGTCTACAGATTGTGGCCCATGGGCCAAATGTGGCCTGTGGCTGGCATTTGCATAGCCCAGGATGTGAGAAGGGTGAGCATCTCCATTGATCTGAAGATGGAGAACACTAGCTCTGAAACGGAATCCAGTGCAATGTTACCTTTCCCTGAAACAAGAATTCCATTCTTATTAATAACCTGCATTTATAAAAGTACACAATCATTCACATAATGATTATATTTTAATTTTCATCAATAGGAATGCAAGCAAATATGCCTTTTCTTTTGTTATAGAAGTAACTGCATAGTATCCTGAATTCTGTTTCTTGACCTACAACTCCTAAAATATTTACTATATATAGATAGGTCTTTAGAGAAAAGTGTTTTGACCCTATGGTGTTGGCACCTAGGTGAAGAAAGGATGAGCACGGCATGTTTTGGAGGCAAAGCCAATAGGACCCTAATGTTTAATGGTGGCAGATCATAACTGTGAAGCAGACGGTGGGTGTGACATGGAGCAACCTGGTCCCTAAGATCCTTGATGACACTGTGAGCGGTCAGTGATACAACAGCCTCCAATGCTACCATCAAGACCCAAAAGAGGTTCTTCTCGGGTGCCTCTCTGGGTCCCAGTCTCCTATGTGCCAGCAGCCTGTTGACCAGGGCACACAGTGTCCCATATGGATGATCTGGTCACTTCTCCCTACAGTTGACGGACAACTCTACTCATTGATCAATTATTGTCAGATTTCCAGCCCCCTCCCCACTCCCACATGACCAGCAGGCTGCCTTATGGCTGGCATAAAAAGTGAACGGCTTAAAAATTTAATCAGGTTCTGGTAACAGGTAAGGACTGGTCTCCAGCTCGGGGAAAAACACAACAAATATTTTGGACTAAGCCATGTGTGCCGTGTCTTGCTGGAGCTTGCAGGCCTTTCGGAGGCTCCCAGACGGCTCTTAATTAATTGCTGGAGCCAAGTGGGGCAATCTTGGGAACGCTGTTTCTTTTTCTAATCTGATCCAGCCGTGCACAGGGGCGGGTGAGGAGCTGGACTTGGATTTGGGGAATGGACAGGCAGGCAGGCCAGGGCATGGGAGGAGCACTGTGGCTAAGGCCTGATGGTGGGGACAATACTTGGGCCGGTCAACATGTTGCTAAAGCCATTTGTCAGATCCCTCCTTCTAGGCAGAGAAAAACATTTCTCTGGCTGGGAAATAAGAACCCTGGAATCAAATACTAGTTCTGCCACTAACTAGCCCTGCCCGAGACCTCGGACCAATTAAAACCCTTTGAATATCACTGTCCCATTGATAAAATGGACACAATAATGCTACCTGGAAGATTGTTGTGGGAATCAGATGAGACGAAGACAATGCTGTGTAACATGGACTCTGGTCCTATCCAGAAGGCCACTGGCCAGTTGGGCATGTGGGTAGCTGGAGGGTTGATCCTAGGGCAGAGCCAGGATCAGAAGCAGGAGATCTCTTGCTTATTCAACCACAGGTCTGAGTGGGTGCAAGCAGACCCCTCCAGAAACTCAGACCCCTCCCGGCAACCAACCACAGCCACGTCTTTCTCCTTCTCCTCTCTCTCCTATGTCACCTTTCAATCTCAGTGCACAGGGTTGTATTAATCACAATCTCCGGATCATGCCATGCTATCATTATGGTGCCCTTTTATTTATTAGTTATTTCTAATAACTATTAAAGCAATTATTTTATGAGCTGTCTTGTCAAAGATGGACAAAGGCAGGCATTGTAGTGCCAAGGACAGACTTCGATTGATGATAACTATTACAATAGTGAAAAGACGCCGGTGAGAACCATGAGAACCTGGGTTTGTGTAAAGGTGACCTCGCGTTTAAGAAAGAAGGAGAGAGTTGGGCGTGGAACAAGGGGGCTTCAGTAGAATCTGGAAAGTGAAAAGATGCAAAGGGTTAGTCAGAAATTTCAGTAGAAATGCAATTAGGCCAGCTGCATCTGCTTGCTGGCAATTACTGAAATCAGGCTTCGATCCTCCCACAGAGACTGGGAGACAGGGCCCTATCTTCAGGTGTTGGCTGGAACAGACAATAAATTTTTTTGGCAGCCTTGAGCTTCCTCAGGCAGGCATTTTGAGGGGGGCAGGGTCATCCTAGGGAAGTGGCCTTGAGCTGCTAGAAACTATGTTAGTGTTTGTTTAAGGCTCTGTAGTCCAAGGCTGAGGGCTACTGGAGAAGAGGTGTCCAGGGGCCTGGCTGAAGTTTGGTCAGGGAGTCAGGTCCCTCCGAGGCCTCCATCATCAGCCCGTCTGTTGGTTTCTTGTCCTGACTGTGAGGCCAACAGACAGGTGCTGGTGCTCTCTGAGCCTCCTGAGGCCTGTCTCAGGCTGTCCCCTCTCACCTACTACTTTCTTAATTTAGCTGCTTTGTGGGTGGGGTATGGGAACTGGGGGAGCAAATCTGTGTGGCTTCCTGGGCTTGGGTGGGAGGGGGGAACAGGCATTGGTGTGCTGGCAAACACCCCAAACTGGCTCTGATGGGGAGAGCTGAGGTGTGCAGGGAGCCCTAAGTCTGTGGTCAAACTCACACCATTTCAGAAACTCCCACCACTGTCAATTTAGCGGCCAATGGCCAGTATGAGTGGATTCCAAGCTCTCCACTGGAAGGAAGCCCTCCTCAAGCTCCCACAACCTTCTTCCCTTCAGTTTTGACCCCCTAGGTTGGGTAGACCTTGCCCAGTCTCTGAGGGAGGGTTAACTTGCTACAGTGTGTGTTATTCCCTACCCAATCTGCTTGATCTGGGCTTGGTACTCTTTGGGAGTGCCCCTTACCAATTAAAAATCTTGACCTTGGACTTGGTCCATTTTGCATGGCTATAGAAAATTGGGCTCACAATTCTGGTGGTTGGAAAGTGCAGGCAGCATGGTGCCAGCATCTGGTGAGGGTTTCCTGCCTGCATTGCCTAAGTGGCTGAGAAGAAGAAAAGGAAAGGAAGGGCCTTTCTCTTTCCATGCAGAAGGGCCAAGCACATGGGGTAACACTAGCTCTTGTGAACTACACGAATCCCTTCCGAGGGCAGGGCCTAACCCCTCCCACCAGACCCCTCTTCAAGGTTCTGCCACTTTGACATCACCACCCCAGGGACCAAACCTCCAGCACATGAACGTCTGCAGAGTTTACCACATCTAGCTATAGGGGTCCTGATGCAAGGTCTGGAAGCTCACCTTGGAACCCAAGAGCTCTGAGCTTG
Organism: Marmota monax; assembly: GCF_021218885.2. Taxonomy (NCBI): domain Eukaryota; kingdom Metazoa; phylum Chordata; class Mammalia; order Rodentia; family Sciuridae; genus Marmota; species Marmota monax. The sequence continues at coordinate 4,644,133 of NW_026695235.1, forward strand.
ACCCTGACCGGTATAGTGTACACCTACCCCCCATTAGTTAGTGTTCATCACTGTGGGACGAGGGAAGAGAACTGTGGGTAGAATAGGGCAGTTGGAGAGAGAGTACCTCCACCAGATAGACAATTTTAATCTTCTAAAACCTTGGTGTTTTCCTGGATGGCATATCATTGGTACACAGTAAACATTTGTGTAGTTAAATATCTATCTAAAAACATTATTTTGCTATTCTAAGGGGGAATATTCATGAAATTTACCATTGGCATAAGATATAGAAAGAATAAAGCAAATATGAGGTGTCCCCCAAAAGCTCATGTGTGAGGCAGTGCAAGAGAGCTTAGAGGTGAAATGATTAGGAGAGTTTTAACCCAATCAGTGAATTAATCCTCTGCTAGGGATTAACTGAGTGGTAAGTGTAGGCAGGTAGAGGGTGGCTGGAGGAGGTGGGTCCCTGGGGTGTGCCTTGGGGGTTTATTTATTGTCCTTGTTGAACTCAGTGTCTTTCTGCTTCCTAGTGTGGTATCTTGAGCTTCTTCCCTCCGTCACACTCTTTGCCATGATGTTCAGCCTCACCTCAAGCCCTGAGCAGTGGAGCCAGCCTTCTACAGACTGAGATCTCTGAAGCCGTGAGCCCTCAAATAAACTCTCCTCCTCTAAAATTGTTCTTGTCAGTTCTTTTAGTAACAGCAGTGAAAAAGCTAACTAAAACAGTTATAAAAGACAAGTAGCCAAATTATGGTCCAGACAATGAGTTTTGATTGCTGTCTTTCAGGACGGAGGTGTACCATGATCACAGACTGCTTTTTAGAGAAGATGGGATTTGTTCTGAGCCAGGAAGGTGCTGCTTCCAATAACAACTAACTGGAAACACATAATCCAGCCTTGAAACCATGTCACTGGTGTCTCACAGAACCCCGCAGGAATGTTTCCTACCTGGTTCAGAGATGTATATATAGCGTCACCAGGAAGTAGACCTAAGCCTTTAGCTCCCCCAAGTGATCTAAGGCTTGAATTTGAGAACAGACATGCTGAATTCATCAATGAGTAGTGATATGGGCCTTGTGCCATGTGTGAGGACAGGCCACTGCTTGCTGAGAGCTACCGGTCTGATCTGGGAGACCCCGACATATTCAACCAACAGATGCATGAGCAACCCCGGGGAATGCAGTCTGCCCTCTACCCATCTCAGCATGGACCAGAGTCTTAGGGAGGGAAAATATGGGAAGAGATCATTATGCAAAGCCTTCCAGGATGTACCCCATCAGTATCCCAAGTCTACACAGCCAGAACTCAACCCACCACCTTCCTCCTCCATATGGCTCTCTGCCATATGTGTTCCGTATGGAGGCCTGATGGCACTATCTTCCTGCTTGTTGCAAGTTGGAGAACTTAGCAGTTGCCTTCTGCATGGTGTGCAGTAAGTATGAATCCACATCCTGTCTCACTTATTGTTATACTCACTCATTAATCCATTCAATAAATGAGAACTTACTCTTTTCCCAGGGGGACAGGATAGTCTATGAACCAAGAACATGGGGTCTGGAGAATGATTACTTGGGTTGGAAACCTGCTGTCACTTGTTAGCTGTGTGACCATGAAGAAGCTGCTTATCATCTCAAAGGCTCAGGTGCTATGTTTTTAATCTGAGAATAATAATATACGTCTCATATTGTAAACATTAAATGAGATAATCAATGTAGAGTGCTTCACAAAGGGCCAGGCCCTATGTTAGCACTTAGGTTTGCTATTCATTATTATGATTGTTAGTAGCCACTGTTGGTGTTATCACTACTATAATTTGGCAGGACGATCGCTAAATGTAATCCTGCCTCTGCAACAGTGTTTTGTTGCTTTTTTCTGGGGGTGAATGTATCCTTTACCAAAAGGAAGTGGATCCCTTTAATAAAATCATCCACACAAGAAGCCGGCAGGTAGATTTGAACTTGTAGATCTGCACGTGGAGGCAGCTATCTGAATCCTTCCCAGTGCAAAGAATGGAACCTCAATTCCTTACTTCAAGTGACTTTGTGATCCTGAGCCAACCCAATCAGTGGTTGCATTGATTCCAGTGCTTTTGTGCCTCAGCAGGTGCCCCCAGCCTCATCCAACAGCTAGGTGTAAAAATATGAGGCCAGGTGCCTTTTGGAAATATTCACCTCTTGCCAAAGGGACAGGATGCAGGCTAGCTTGTGCCTGTGTAGTGACTATGAACAAGCCAGGTCACCTGCAGATGCCTCTTCACTAGGCAAGCTCAGGTGTCCCTCTGGGACTTATTCCTTGATTATCTGAAGGGCTCTTGGGTTGACCTCCATGGGGCAGATGTCTCACCCCATCAATGAGGTTTGTGGTGGAGGGATAGAAGCAACACAACCAAGTGCCAGTTGTTTCCAGGCATTATGCTAAGCATTTATATATGTCATCTACTCTCTTCCTCATAATAACCCCACGAGAGGAACATCATTAGTCCCATTTGTAGACTAGGAAAGTGCTATTTAGTGCAATGAAGTACTATATTCTAGTTTATACTTAATTGATGGCAACATCTGGACTCCCCTCCCCAATTTTATCTTACTGCAAAGTCTGTGTTCCCTCTCTCATTCTGCACTGGATCAACTGGTGTTAAAGAGCAATGGAGAGAAATGGAATCTCTAGTGCTGTTAGTCAAATTTTGACACTCTTGACAAAATACCTGAGAAAGTCAACTTAAAGGAGGAGATACTTTGGCTCACGGTTTCAGTTCATGGTTGGTTGGCTCTATTGTTTCAGGCCTGTGGTGAGGCTGAGCATCATGGTAGAAGGATGTAGTGCAACAAAGAGCTCATCATCTCACGGCACCTGGTGAAACGGGAGTTTTGAGATGAAGCTCTATTCACTGCTTCTGCAGGCATGTGGGGTTTGCACAAGCTGCAGGCCTCTACAGCCAAGAAGAATTGCAGCCCTTATTGGCAGACTGTGCCCTCCAGAGTTGCAACAGACCCCACCAGGTCAGCTTCAGTTTCTTCTTTTGGGGTTCTTATCTTGTGAATTCAAATAATGAAATCCACAGACCAAGATGAGTGACAGTAGAATTTATTGAAGAACAGGAGGAGAACCCTGACAGTGCAAGAGGGGACTGCTGGAGTGTGCTAGTCTAGGGGTTTACATAGCACTTGGTTCACTGAGGTCCTCTGATGTGGAGTGTGCTTCTGCAGTGGGCATCCCCACCGTGTGCAGTCTGCGCAGCTGCCTGGGGGTGGCAGGTCAGAGCTCCTTGGCTCACCTAGGTGATGGCTCACTACACCTCAGGCCTGCTGCACCTATGTGGTGGGTTCCAACCCACTTGGGCTGCTGCCCCAGCACTCCAGAGCTCTGCTGCCCCTTCTGGGCAGGAACCAGTAGGCCCGCTGCATGGCTTGGCAGCAAGGGAGCTATGTAACTGAGAAGGGGGCAGGGAGGGAGAGAGGAAGGAAAGGGCCAGGAACAAGATGTAGACCCCAAAGTCATGCTTGCTGGGGCCCACTTCCTTCAAATAGGTCTCATCTTCTGTACTTTCCACCACCTCCCAATAGTCCATTTAAATTATGAATCCATCAATGGATTAATCCATTGTTGAGGTTAGAGCCCTCATGATTCACCAGTTCTCCAAAGCTCCACCTCTGGACATTGCTGTATTGGAGACCAAGCCTAAAACATATTCCAGATCCTAACCATAACAATAACTCACATCCATCAATTTCACAAGGTGATTTAAAAAGCTTTAGTAAATTGGAATCTAAGGCAAACAGAGAATCAATGGTTCCATAATCCTGGATTGTTTTATTAGTTGACTTGATATTTTGATAGTAGCCAACTATCAGGCAATGAGTCACTAACTTTTTAGAATATCAGTTTTCTCACATGTGCAAAGTGGACAATATTAATAGCTACCTGCACACTCCCCGACTACTTCTGATGACTGAAGTTAAGCACCAGGAAGCTCATGCATAATTTGAACTATGAAAGGATGTTCAATTTTGATCTGGTGTATGTTATAGTTTGGCTATAAAGTATCCCTCCAAAAGCTCCTGTGTTAGTTAATGCAGGAATGTTCAGAGCTGGAATCTAATTGGTGGATTCATGCATTTGATGGATGAACAATTTGAATGCTTTGCTGGGTGGTAACTGGAGGCAGGTGGAGTGTGGCTAGAGGAAGTAGGTCACTACTTCCTGGGCCACCCCCACCATGAGCTGAGCACCTCTCCTCTACCACGCCCTTCTGCCACAATGTTCTGCCTCGTGGCTGGCCCAGAGTGATGGGACTGGCTCACTATGGAATGCATCTCTGAAACAGTAAGCCCAAATAAACTTTTCCTTCTCTAAGTTGTTCTTCTCAGGTATTTTGGTCCCAGTGATTTAAAAAACAAAACAAAACAAAAACACCTGACTAACACAGTATAATTTGGACTATTAGATCTAGGATATCTAAATATCAGCTTTTTTAGTTCCAATGTTCAAATTCATTTTATTTGTTTTTTGCATTGAAGTATACAGAGGTATACAAAAATACACACATCATAACTGTTGATTTAGCCTGAAAAATTATTATAAAATGAACACACTCTTGTATCACTTTGACCTGTGTCAGAGATAGGACATCATCAGTACCTGTTAAGGATTTTCTAGAGAATCAGAACCAATGGAATGTATATGTAACTATAAAAAGGGCCTACGTAATGATAGGCTGGTACCCCACAGTGACTGTGTACAGTCTAAGAAGCAGGATACCAGTAACAGCTCAATCCCAGAAACTGGAGCCTCAAAACAAGAGGGACCAACAATGTGGCCCAAGTCCAAGTCCAAGGTCTGGAAGCTCTCTGGAGAGTTCATGTTGCTGGCATTGAGTTCATGTTCTCAGGCTGAGAAGCGAGGTCTGGGCTACATGCAGTGGTAGCAGCAAAAAGCACACCTGCTCAAGAGGGGTCAAGATGGCCCACAGGTGGGCTTCCACTTTCTTCTGTTTTCTGTTCTGTGTGGACTTCCAGCCTATTGAAGGGTGCAGGTCTTGTCCCCTCAGTTCCCTGATCAGATGCCAGTCATCTCTGGAAACACCCTAACAGACACACTCAGAAGTGTGCGCTACGATTTTCTAGGTGTCTCTCAATCCAGTCAAGTTGACAATCAAGAATGAACATCACAGAACCCAGAGGCCTTTCTTATGACCTCTCCCAATCACTGCCTGCTTGTTCCTTTCTAACCCTGACCCCCACCTCTATGACCACTGGTCTGTTTTGCCATTATTGAACTTTGTTTAGATGGAATCAGACAATACATATTCTTTTGTATTTAGCTTCTTAAATGCAAAAGATAACATTTGCATTTTTAAAAGGATAATATTGTGAGCTAGATCTTTAGGCTAAAACAGTTGTATTATTATTATTATTATTATTATTATTATTTTGGTACCAGGAATTGAACTCTGGGACACTCAACCACTGAGCCACATCCCCAGCCCTACTTTTGTATTTTATTTAGACACAGGGTCTCACTGAGTTGCTTATTGCCTCACTTTGCTGAGGCTGGCTTTGAACTTGCAATCCTCCTGTCTCAGCCTCCTGAGTCGCTGGGATGACAGGCATGCGCCACTGTGCCCAGCTTTTTATCAATTTTTATTATGATACAGTATCCTGTCGTACAAATAACACCACATCTTATCCAAAGCTATTACATTGATTGTTGAGTGGAAAACCAATTTGAATTCTTAAAACAAATCCAGCTTTACCTGATATACAATCCTTTTTATATTGCAAAATTCAATTTGACAATATTTGTTTAAAGTTTTTGCTTATGTGATTGTATGGGAGAAATTTGTAGTTCTTCTTTTTTGTGATGTTTCACATTTCTTTTGGGTATCAATGCTATGATTACATCATAAAATGAAGCAGAAAGTATTTTTCTTCTGTATGCTTAAGCAGGCTGTCAAATTGATGTTAATTCTTTGAATGATCTGAAGAATTCAATAAGATATGTGGGATCAGAATTTTCTTTGTGCAAGGGTTTTAAATCATGGAGCCAATTATTTTAATGATACAAGAAGCAACTTAGAGTTTCTATTTCTTCTTCTGTCAGTTTTGGTAGGTTATGTTTTTGTATTAGTTTATTCATTTCATATAAATATCTCATTAAATGGCATAAAGTTGCTTATAAAACATTTTATCGATTTAAGATCTATAAGGTTTCATCATAGTGGTGTTTTTTTTCTTGATCAATTTTTCCTGAGGTTTATGAATTTGAAAAATTTTGTGAAGAACAAATTTGGGGTAATTAAAATTATGTTCATTGCATATTTACCTTCCATTTCATTCTCTTCTTACCAGTATTATTTCCTTTTATTTATTTTCTTTGGGTTAGAAGCCCCCCCCCCCCCCGCCGCAACACCACGTTAACTACATTCTGCAGTTTTGATGTGTTTTTCAAATTACATTTATAAATATATAACATAATTATTTTATTTTTCTTTGTATTCTATCCATCTATTATATATCTAAATTTTATTATATTTGTTTATAGCCAATATATATTTCTAAAAAATATTTTCTCATAGACTATCAGTTTTTTACAAGTGTATTGTCTAATTTCCAAACATTTTGAAGTTTTATAATTATCTTTTAGTTATTGATTTCTAGCTTAATACCACTAAGATTAGAAAAAAGACTTGGTTTGATTTCAATCCTATGAAATATGTTGAGACTTGTTTTGTAAATCCACAAATGGTCAATTTGTGATAATTGTTCCATGACACTTGAAAAGAATGTGCATTCTACAGTTGCTGTATCTATCAGGGCCAAGTAGGTAGAGCTTATTATTTATATGTTTCAAATATTTCATGTCCTTACTATGATTGTGAATCTGCTATTTATTTTCCTTATTTTCTACCAAATTGGTTTTCTATATTTTATACTTGTTATTAATGACAGGCATATCAGCTTAGAATTATTATATTTTCTTGGTACATTAGCCCTTTTATTAAAAAATGTCATGCTCAGAAAATGTCCCTCTTTATCTAGTAATGCTTCTTGCCTTCAAGAATGCTTTAATATTAATATGTCTATGTACAATTTCTTTTGGTTAGTGTTTGCATAGTGGAATATCTATTTCCATTATTCTTTTATTTGAAATCTTCCTGTATACTCATATTTAAAGTATGTTTCTTATGAGCAGAATATTTTTATCCAGTGTCTTAATCTTTGTATTTTAATTGGAGTATTTAGTCTTTATATTTAATTACACTAATATAGTATTTTTGGGGTTGGGGGGTGCCAGGGATTGAACTCAGGGGCACTCAACCACTAAGCCATATCCTCAGCCCTATTTTGTATTTTATTTAGAGACATGGAAGTCTACTATTTTGTCTATTTGCTATTGACTTCCATGAGTTTTTTCTCTCATTTTATCATAGTACTAAATTATGTTTATAGATTCTTTTATACTTTATTTTTTAAGAGGTGGAGCTTAATTCCCCCTTTCTTGAGTGTGGTCTGGACTTAGTGACTTATTTCTGTCAAATAAAATAAAGCAGAAATGTCAGCAAGTGATTTTCAAAGACCAGTTCATAAAAGCCATGAGTCTGCCATATCTTGTGGACACCCAAGCAACCCTATGGAGAGACATACACAGTGAGACTGATGCCTTCCGCCAAAAGCCTTATGAGTGACTCATCTTGAAAGTAGGTACTTCATCCCAATCTGGTCTCCATTTGATTGCATCCGTGGCTGGTATGTTGATGGCAGTCCTATGAAATATTCTTAATTAGAGCCACTTAGGTAAGCTGCTTCTAAATTCCCAGTCCCAGAGATGGGGAAGCATTAAATGTCTTATTTCAAGCTGCTAAGTTTTGGGGTAACATTACAAATCAATGAATAAGTAATACACATTCATGGCCTTATTGGGAAATTATTTCCTCTTATTCCTTTATTGTGTTAAATATTGGTTTTAAATTTTCTTCTTTTTTTTAGTAGTTACTCTAGATGTGTAATCTAGATATGTATCTTTGATATTAAAATTTAATTAAACTAGTATTTTTAATCACTCATGGACAATGCATAGTTTGCTTTAACGTCATTTACTTCTTCCTGCAGTTAGAATTATTTTATAATATATTTTAATTCTCTCTAAATATTTTAAACCTCACACAAGATTTTTTTGTGTTTCCTAACCAAGTGTTTTACTATTTCTCTTGATCTTTTTTTGCTTCCTGCTTTGTATGTTTCCACATGGAATAATTTTCCTTCTACCTAAAGAACTCTTTCTATAATCATTTTGATTTGAATTTCTACTTGTGACAAATGATGTTTTTGTATGGATAAAACCATCTTTATTCTGATTTCTCTTAAAAAATATTTTTTTTCACTGAGTTAAGAGTGTAATTAATATAAAGACTAAATACTCCAATTAAATAACAAAGACTAAGACACTGGATAAAAAGTTAAGAGTTTTCAGTTATTTTCTTTTTGAAGATACGACTCCCCTATTTTGTAGCTTCTACTTCATCTGTTTAGAAAACATTTTTCAGTCTATGGCTTCTCTATTGAAGGTAATCTATTTTTCCTATTCTTTGGCTGATTTTGAGAGTTTTTTCCCTTTGTTTTCATTTTCAACACAGTTTTACTATCTCATATTAGGTGTAGTATTCTTAGTATTTATCCTGATTGATGTTTTTAGCATTTCTTAATTTTGTTCTCTTCCATTAGTTTTGGTAATTCCTTGGTTCTTATCTCTTAGAATATTTTATTCCTATTTTCTCTTTCTTCTCCTGAAATTTTTGTTATTATATATATATAGTAGCTCTTTCACCACGAACCTTACTTACATCATTACATATCTTATATCATTTCCATATATATATACCATTTAAAAAAATTGTTTCTGTCTATTTCTTTCTGACTTATTTTCCAGTTCACGAATTCTCCTTTTAGCTCTCTCTCATTTACTCAAATGCACTTATTAAATTCTTAATTTCAGATCAAGTATTTTTCAGGTGCAGAATGTTCTACTTTTCTCTTTTTGTGGGTTCAAGTTTTCTGGTAAATCTAAAGATAGCCATCTAAATTCCTGGATTTGTTAATCACATATATTTTGAAGTCTATGTCTGATAACTCCTGTGAGACTGTTCCTTTTAACTATGATTTAATTGGATTTCTCTTCTTTGTTATGTCTCCTGTTGTGCTGTGTAATTTTCAAGTGAATGCCAAGCATTTTGTAGTAAAAAAATTATTAAAATAATTTAAGGCTCTGAATGTTTTGTAAGGCAATAGGATTTAGAATAATTTATACCACAATCCATGAAATATTGAGGTCATTTCTGGTTTTATGAGGCTGTACACCCAAGAATATCTGCTTGCGCATCTTGAGTTCTTTACCAATACTTCTCTTCCTTAAAGAGTCCTTAATTTCCAATTTTTTCCTTTATCTGTTAAGATTAACAAAAATTTCTTAGCTTCTTAGTATCTTTGAGAAACAGAAAATGCCTCAAAAACAAAAATGAAATCAAGGATATATGTTAGACTTATTTCAGCTCTCCCAACTTTCCCACTCCCTTCTCTTCCCAGGATATTTAATGTACACACACACACACACACACACACACACACTCACACACGGTTTTAAAAAGTGTTCTTGGTATGTATGTTTATCCTTAACACTATTCCATCATTGCTGGGGGTGGAAATCCTTCAAAAATCCGGTTTTACATACCACATGCACAACTCTACCCAACTTGAGGATAGGCTGCTTGATATACTTCTGATAGCCAGGTCTGTGAAAACCTTTATCATGCGATTTGAATAAATGCACTTGTTGAACTAAACATTTCTGACAATTTGAACTAAACATGTAAACTAAACGTTTCTGAGAACTGATTCTTTATTATCCCATTGTACTCTTATTGTCCTGCAGTCCCCTCAATTCATGTGAGAAATACATAAGCGATCCCAAATTTCAGATTTGAACTCAATGGCAAATTTAAAGATGTTATCCAAAAACCAGCAGGTAGGGATGTGTATGTAGGGATCATGGCCATTAAGTTGCTTATCAGTGCAACATATTTCCCATGCTGTACCTAACTGGAGCCATTCTTTATACTTCAAGTTCTGGCAGCACCCAGAAATAGTGTTCTGTGAGCTCTTTCCTGTGCCCTGACTTTGGATGTTTTCTTTTGTCAATGAGAGCAACCAATTTTGAATCAGAGTTATATGGCATCTTTGGAATAACAAATATTCTGGCTCAGACTTGTACTTTCAAAATTCAGCTCCATTAAAAGGGAGGTTCTAAGCCTTTTAATGTGTTGAAAACTGGGTTGAATCCTCCATTAAAGGCAATGCTTTACACAGACTGTAGGACTCAGTACGAAGACAGAGATGAGGAGAGACTAATAGGCCATTCTGAAAGAACTACCCGTTAAATGGTAAGTACAGTATGTTTTAAAGTGACAAACCCAAGAGCTGAAAATGACTCTTTGATCTTTAAAAGGCCCATAAACAGGGGCACTGTACTTGCAGACCTATATTTATGTATTCAAGAATTGGGAGGAAATCCAAGCAGAGTCTCAGGATTGCCAGAGTTTGCAGTTTAGACAAAAAGAGGCCAGGGAGGAGGGCAATTACATCAACCTTTTACAGCATGAAGCAAGCGTTCTTTTCTCCTTGTTAACCAATGAACTAGAATCTTGGAAAGGGCTTGTTTCTTTATGTGGGTCTTGAACCAATCATTACACAGATGTAAGATATTTGTGAAGAAAGAAAGAGACAATTGAAACCAAAAGAAAGAATGTTTTGTTTCTGAATTAGATTTGTGGTTGATGCCATCCTCTTTTACTTTGATGAAGGGCCTCGAACTATCTCCTACCCTTCAGTGCCACCCACATGCACATATCCCTCTTCTTTGGTATTGAAATCATTAGCCACATCTGGAGAGCTAATCTATGGCCAGCATACCGTGGAACAACCAGAGAGGGCTCATAAATAGCTTCAGGGACACTGTGAGTGCTTTGAGGGTGGCTGCTGTTAAGAGACATTCAAAGAAAGTCAAATAACTATATGACTTATATAGTACATGGGTGTTTCTCTTCTTACCCAAATGGCCCAGCCCTTAAGAAGAAATAAACTCTACTTTGCACATTAGAACCATAGTCACTGGAATGACTATGCAGCCATTTACTCTTTTACCTGGTTCCCATGGTGATCATACATATGTACTGGTTATGTGACAGGTTGGCTTATGAGATGCCAAGGAAACTGTGAACAGAGGAAACTCAGTTGACTCAAAATTGAATTTTGATCCCATTAACACTCTACCTGAGTCAAGTCCTCTGAATTATGATAAAATAAATATAAAGAGGCCCAAGGAAGTCCTTTACCCCTTTCCACCACATGAGGATACAATGTGAAGTCGGCCACCCGCAGCCTGGAATAGGGCCCTCACCAGAACCTGACCTTGCTGACATCCTGACCACCCAGCCCCCAGAAGTGTGAGAAACAAGTGTCTGTTGTATATAAGGCCCTCAGTCTATAGTATTTTGTTACAGTAGCACAAGTGGTCTAAAATAACACCCAAACACTTATTTCTATTCACATATGTATATATGTATGTATGTATACATGTATGTATTTTTGATACTGAGGATTGGACCCAGGGATGCTTTACCACTGAGCTACATCCACAGTCTTTTTTATTTTTAAGATAGGGTCTTGCTAAGTTGCTTAGGGTCTTGCTAAATTGCTGAGGCTCACTTCTAACTTGTGATCCTCCTGCTTCAGTCTCCTGAGGTGCTGGGAGACTGAAGAAGTGCATCATCATGCTGGACAACACCCACATTTAAAAAAAAAATCATTATCCAAAAAACACAGCAAATTCGATGACTGCCTGTCGAAGATTTTTTAAAAAGTAAAAAATGCCTACAGACATACTGAGTAGTTAAAAGCACAAGACGGCAGATGAGTTGGGGACAAGGGAGAGAATGTAAAAAGCTTTAAACTTGGGTATCATTTTAAGGAAACCTGGTTACTAGGCAAATGGATCCCAGACAGAGTGGGTTCAAGCACAGCAAGGTGGGCACATTTGGATTTTCACAGCTCTCAGGGAGGAGGTGAGGGGGGGCTTGCAGTGGAGACGTGTCATGGCAGATTGTGGGGCTACCTTTCCATCTCCTCCCACTTCCCCATTGCTCTACGATCCTGCAAGGCCCTTAGGAAACTGGAAGGCATTGGAAAGCAAGAGGAAAAAGAGCACCTTTTTTCCTGGCCAAAACTCCTGTCAGAGATGCTCGTGGACACCGTTGGGTGTGTCAGTACCGGGTTGTTCTGTAGTGACAGACATTGGGCCAGGCTCCTTCTAACGCCACCCTCCCTCTGTGGGGTGTGGTGTTCTTGTTTTAACCACTCCCACCTCATTTCAGGGCACTGGACTGAGGAAGAGAGGAAAGACTAGGTGAAGTAGGCACACCAATTCTCTTTTAAGGAGGTTTCTGGAAGCTCCCACACCCCACCTCTACTTAGATAACATTGGCCAGAAATTCGTCATTGGGAACACCAAGCAGCAAGGAGGTTGGGAGGTGTGGTCTTTCTTCCATGAAGTCATGTGCCCAAGGAAAGCTATTCCTATGAAAAACAGATTGGGATAAATAACGAGCCATTTTTGTCTAACGTTCATTGTTAGAAGGAAGGTCCAGGTGTTTTTGGCTACACAGATCCTGTTGTCTTGCAGGGTTTAACCTAAAGGCCATTCTAATTGACAATCAAAATCAAGGCACACTCAGTGAAATTCTGCCTCCATTTTTGAGAAGCAGCTCTTGTAGAGTGAAGGTGAAGCCACCCCTCAGGCTACCACTGTGCATGAGCAAGAGGGACAAAGGAAGAGAAAATGCCTCACCTGTCAACACGGACAATGAGGAGAACCTAGAGAGGAGAGTTCAAGAGGAACCCTGACCTTGCAAAGGGTCAGCTCTCCATCACCAACTCCTTGTCAGAAGATGGATCCTACAGTGCTCTCAAACAGCATTCCTACTAGGGGTGGACCAACTTTTTTCAGCTACCATAATTTCCACATGGGTGGATTCTCCTTAGTTGGATCTGGAAGAAATATCAAAGAGTATTTAGTCAGCCTCTCCTTCTCCTGCCTCAACATCAGCCTGGGGTCCCTAGGCAAACTCATCCCTCCCCAGATTTCCCTCTCAGGAAATGGCCAATGCATTCTTCAGGTTGCTTGGACCAAAGACCTTTCTCACACACCATGTACAATCCATCAGCAAACCCTCTTGACCCAAAATTCAAAATGGACTCAGAATCAACCACGTCTTACCTCCTCTACTACCGTTACCTCTCACCTGGAGTGCTCAGTGGTGAGGGTGAATGGGAACTGGAATCCAGCCCTGCTCCACTTACGGAGCTGGGTGCTTTCCCAGGGGCTGCATCAACCTGGAAGAAGGGGCACCTTTATCAGTTTTACCAAGACGCCCCATAGACTAGCAATTTCCCAGTAAGTTAGCCCATGGCATTCCTCTGCTGAAAACCCTCTTTCTCAGAAGAAAAGTCAAATGCCACAATGGTGTCTCTATGACCTGGCCATACTACTGCTGTGATTGTGTCTCCAAACCTGACCACACTAGTCTCCAAGCAAGATCCTACCTTGGGTCCTTTGCACTTGCTCTTTTCTCTGCCTAAAAGGACTCACCTCCACACCACACAAGATATGAGGTATGGGATCCAGAGACACATCCAGAGTGGATCTCTGGATCCCATAACTCATATCTTGTGTGGTGCATTTACCTCCCTTCCATAACCATTTACACTTCTGTTGTAGGTTGAATCATGTCTCCCAATATTTATGTTCAAGTCATAACTCCTGGTACCTGTGAATGTGACCTTATTTGGAAATAGTCTTTGCAGAGAATCAAGTTAAGATAAGGTCACACTGGGTAGGCTAATCCAATGACTGGTGTCATAAACATAGGGGAGAATGTAGGAGGAGGAGTTTGGAGTGATGCATCAATCAAGACAAGTGTCTCAGTACATTTGTGCAAGCATCTGAGATGGAGTAATTTATAAATAACAGAAAACTTGTTTTTCCACAATTATAGGGGATGGGAGTCCAAGATCAAGGTTCTGGCAGGTTTGGAGTCTGGTGAGAGCTCTCTGTTTCCAAGATGGTGACTTATTGCTGAGCCCTTTAGAAGGAAGAGATGCTGTGTCTGCAGGTGGAAGAAGATACAAGGGGTTAAAGAGGACCTGGCTAGTTCCTCCTAGTTCTATTCTTGAGGGCTCAATCCTTATGACTTAATTACTTCCTCAAAGCCCCACCTTTTAATACTATCACATTGTATTAAATACTATGAATTTCTACTTATTAATTTTGGAGAATACATTCAGATCATAGTAGCAAGGAGCACAAAGGGTTACAGAAGTCAGCAAGGATTTGAAAGCCTGGAACCAATTCTTTCTCAGAGTCTCCAAAACAATCAACTAACTGACACCTTGATTTTAGGCTCTGGCTTTCGTACCTGTGAGAAAACAAATGTCTGCTGTTTGAGGCCATCTAGATTGTTGTTCTTTGGTGTAGCAGTCCCCATGCGCCATGTCCTCTATTACTTATCACTTTGTTTCTCTGTCTGCTCATCAGGTGGGAAAGGATTTTGTCTGTGTTGTTCACTGCCATGTCACCCAAGGCTGGCATGGTGCTTGGGCAGAGTAGACACCACAAATACTTCCTGGAAAAAGGAAGGAAAGTTTATTCAGCTGGGCCTGGTGTGTGGGACTCTCGGCACTGACTGTAGTCATTTTCTGCTGCATCCTCTGCCTCTCCCATCTACAGTGGGGGGCTGACCCATCGGTGGCAGAGGAATGGCACTTGCATGGCACAGGTGCACCTCACTGAGATGTCTGAACCTGGTATCTTTCTAGGCTGCTGATGGGTCAGTGCCTAGGGATCCTAACAAGTCCCTTCCACCAGAGATGTGCTTCTTTCCTCTGGAATCAGAACTTAGGGAGAGTGAGAATTGTTGTAGGCCATGGTCTAGGTCTTTATCACTTTGGAATTACCAATCATGGTCAGAGAGCCAGCACTCAACACATAGTTGTGGCCTGAATTAATAAATAAGAACAGCTTTCAGTTTCAGAGCGCTCATAAGGTAGCAAGCAATGTTCAAAGAACCTAATGTGCTTCCATGCATACCAACTTCACAACAAGCCTATTTTACAGATTTGCAAAATGAGACTCAAAGATAGTTTTTATAATTCACTCTCAGAACCCTAGGGAACCTGTGGTAGGGCTACAGTCTGGTAGGAGTCCTCCTCTTTCTGATTTGCACAGGACAGTAAGACTTCATTATGAAGACTGACAATGGAGACTCAGAGGGAGTCCTCAGTGGCTGGTCAACTGCATTTGTATTAGATGAAAAAATTATGAACAATTCTGGAACAATTCTCCTTTTTCTTTCCAATGCATTGTATAGGGTTCCCCCTCCCACCGCCTTAGGAAATGTATTCTAAGAATTATACTTTGCTAGTTAACATGTTATTTCATTTGCATTCACTCAGAGAAAGGTGATAGGTGAGGAAGGCAAGCCAAACAGGATTAAATTCCCATGAATCACCAGGTGGATAACGTACCTTGGACGCTCGAGGGGGGAGTGTTGAGATCATGTCTCTTCCTATAGGACTTGTCCTTGGGAAATGAACGTGGTGACAAACACAAAACTTGAATACTTGTATCAGCTCTGTGGCTCATGGAGGACCCCTTCTATGCAGGGGGACAATGCAAAGGCAGGAAAGAGAGCCACGAAAGGAAGCAGTTGACTACCCCTGCAAACCTGAGCTTCCGGCAGTTGCTGCTATCTTTGGGATCTTTGGCTTATAGAAGCCTCACCTAAATCTCTGCCTTCATCTGCACATTGGTATTCTCCCTGGGTGCATGATTTTGAGTAAAAATTCCTCTTTTTTTTTTTTATAAGAATATCAGTCATATTGGATTAGGGATCTACCCTAATCCATTATGATCTCAACTAATTATATCTGTAACAACCTTATTCCCATTTTAGCACATTCTGAGGTACTAGGTGTTAGAACTTCAAAATTATGACTTTTGTGGGCACACGACATAACCCACTACAGTAACTTTGCCACTTTCTCCTTTTTGGCCCATGATGACCTTATGTGGGAACACTTTCGAGTGTCTACTGTTGAGGGCACAGTGCTGTCTTGGGTTGTGGTTACGAGATAGTAGCCTGTGGCTGGGAGACAAGGATGGGCCATGGCTTAGAGCAAAATCTGTGGGCTTTTACAGGGATCTGAGCCCAGAATTTTATTCAATGCCATTTTAATCCAATGCATTCAATGACTCATATGACCTTGGCCTTCCCAGCCTTGTGCTCCAAGCAGCTGACCCCCTGGTGTGTGTGGGTATGTGCTCACATGTGTACATTGAGTGCATGTGTGTGTGCACATAGTGTTGGAGACAGAAATAGCTCTAAGAATGGTCCCTTTATTACCCTCCTGATACAATTATTCTTACCTTTTTGGATCTGGTGTTTCTTAATTTGCATATTTTCACTTTTTTGCTTGGTGAGGGTACTGGGGATTGACCCCAGGGGTACTTTACCACTAAGCCACATCCCCAGCCCTGTTTTTTTTTTTTATTTTAAGGCAGAGTCCCACTAAGTTGCTGAGGGCTGTGCTAAGTTGTTGAGGCTGGCTTTGAACTTGCAACCTTCCTGCTTTAGCCTCCCGAGAGCCACTGGGATTACAGGTGTGCGCCACAACATCCGAGCCTGCATTTCTTCCTCTTGACATGACCGTCCTGTCTTTTGAAAATAAATGCCAATTATTCATCGAAGTCTTCCTTGATGTTTCCAGGCTGTTTCATTAGTACCTTTTTGGATTTTTTCATGCAATGCTACAACTCTACATGCTGTACTTTAATGGTGTGTTTGTCTGAGGTCTAATTTGTGGGTCTTATGCAGAATGAGCATGCAGGACTCCTTACTTTAAACATTATTAATGATTTCAAGATGGCTGCAGAATAACAATAAACCAAGTGGGGCTCTCCTAAAAGCACTGGCTGTGAAGTTGGCCTCTCTGCCCACCTGGCTCATGGGTTATGCGCATCCTTAGTACCAGTAACTCAGCAATGTTGGGTAAACAAATGAATCAGGGGATAGGATTGTGGCTCAGTGGTAGAGTGCTTGCCTAGCTTGTGTGAGGCACTGGGTTCGATTCTCAGCATCACATATAAACAAATAAATAAATAAATAAAGATCCATCAATAACTAATAAAAATATTTAAAAAATTAAAAAATAAATGAATCAATCAATGAACGAATATAAGGGTAAACTTAAAAATTATGAAAGGCAGTCCTCTTTATGCCTGCAACTTTAACGCCTGCAGAACCCCTCACAATCACTGAGGTGAGAGAAAAAAAACGGCTGTGTGCAGTTATTTTTAAGAACAGATAATTTTACTTTGTATTCGTGTAAGTCTTCTCATCTTCAAAACACTTGCAAAACATTAATTAATCCTTACAACAGCATCAGTGAATTGAAACTAGAAGGAGAATTTGAGGCATCCAAAGTTTAATTACCAATATTAAAATTTGGCACACAACTAACACTCCTCCCACTGGTGCAGCCAACACATTCCATACCATCTCCCTCCTGCTGAAGAGCTGAACTCTATGCTACCAGTCAGGAAGGCTGCAAGCTACCGTGAGAAACCCCAAGGGCTGGGGAGAGGGAATTATGCACTTGAGACAGAGTTGCCTTTATTGGCTTCTGAGTTTCCTTAAGAATCTGGGATCTGTAGTCACAGACACAGGGTGGGCTCATTTTTAACAAAGATGTGGAGACTTCTATGAAGTCATAAGACAAGGCTTAGCCAATTATCCTAAACAGAAAGAAAAAATAAATGTGATATATACTTCATATATATATAAAGTAAAGTGAAGAAAAGCTTGGCTTTGTACAAAGACAGCCAGCCTAGTGGGCCCACAATGAAGGCAACATTGAACTTCTAGAACCACCAGCATTTTGAACTTTTGAACTTTTGGACTCTGTAGGCTGGAGGGATGGGACTAGGGCTCGTGCTCTCAGTAGAGGGAGAAGCCTGTCCCACCTAGGGTCTGTACTATTGTTCTCCTACCTCCTGAAAGGAGATGAGCTTAACTTCCCATTTCTTAAGAGTGGACCATATGCACAGTGACTTTCAGAAAGGACAGAATGAAGGAGGCTGTTAAGCGTAACTTTGCAGAGAAGACTGGCAGACACTACCTCAGGCAGGTGATCAAGGTCAACATCACCGTGCAAATGTTATTTTCTTCTTCAGGCATAGATTTCTCCTCTGGAGTACTTTGAGTCTTCAAAAGGTACAATATTTCTCTGACCTTAAAGTTCAGTTTAAAAAACTGCTACTGACAGTGGAAACCAACATTCCCTGACTAGTTTCTCTTTTCTTCTCCCAGTGCAGGGCTACATTGTATAGAATCTGATCCTCCCACCCATTTCCTACCTCTGCTCCTTGGAGTCCTAGGTCACTTGCTTTGGTTCCTGATAATTTTGGGGGTCACCTTGTGGACCATTTAAGACCACTTGCAAGTCCATGAGACGGCAGTGACAGAGCAGAAGCTCTAGGCAGAAGTTCTTGGGAGGAAGGTGATTTGTGTCACACCAAGTCTTGAGACTGCAACACTTTGTGCAGGGGTGGTGGTGAGGGAAGAATTTCTTAAAAAAAAAAAAAAAAAAAAATCCCAACTACTACCCGGACCTGACTTGTGTATTTATAGAAATGAAGGCAGATGTGTGTGACTGGTCTCAGGTTGGACACACACCTTTTATTCTAAAAATGCATTAAAACATACTTTCGAGCTCCTTCATGCCCAAAGAATCAAGCCCAGGTGTCTAGGCCTTTTCTGGGTCATCATGCCTCAGAAGCCAGGGCATGCTGGAAGGACTGAAGGGTGAGGGCTCAGACTTGGGCTTGAGGTCATTTGTGGAAAATATTTTCATAGTGAGTTGTAATGGGCTTCACTTGACATTCTAGGCATCCATCTCAGAGAAAGACAAAACCAATTTAATAAGGTGTGCGTACTTGTCAAATTGTTTATTTGCCATTCACACTAGTTATAATATTGGATTTACAGAGGAAACTGTGGTACAAAGAAAGTAAGGCTCCAATGGCTCCTGGCAGCAGCAGTCCAGCTGCCCTGCACAGGCTGGGCATGACAGGCCCTCCCAGAAGAGGGGCAGCTGCCCATCCTGACTGTACAGTGGACTGTGCACATGGAGTACCTGCTCTCCCGTGCTACTTAGAAACAGCTTGCAGAGGGGCTTCTGGGGTATTCTCTTGTATCTTATCTGGTTGAAAACCTGAGCTTGACAGTTCCCCTTCAGGAAGTGTTCAGAATGTCAATACTAGGGAGAAAGAAGCCCATGCACCAGTTTTCAGGGTGCCTGTGACCTAATTGATGCACAGTCACTAGGTAGGGGCTGAAGTAGAACTACATTCTCCATTGTTTTTCCAATAGATGTATTATACTGTCATTTCAATTTGGAAGTTTATTTTTCCATTAATTTTTATACATCCAGAATAACACAAATAACCAACAGTTCTTTTTGTTTTTGCACATTCATTTCCCCTAGAACAAAAAGTGAACTTAAAAAAAAAATCGGAACCATGCTATTAGCTGTTTACAAAAGTGAATAAGAAGTAGCTTGTTTTTAAGTCTAAAATAAACAAAATAGAAAGAAGCATTTTTCCTAGTATTTAGCAAACATAAGAAAAAGTCCTTAGAAACACACAAAAAAAATTGAAAAAAGTTATTACAGGCATTAACAATATTTTATAAAGAAGCTTAAAATCTATTTACATACATAAATACAATTAACTTTGTTGAACCCTTCTGGAAGGGGGAAAGAAAAAACAAGCCAAATGATCAGCATCATCAATACTGACCTGGCTTAAGGGAGGGAAGAAATTCCCAACAAACCAACCAACCAACCAACAAAAAACCTCAAACAAATGTATACTCTAGGGTAAACCAAAAGGTATTTTGTTCAGATGTTTAAAAAAGAGTTTCTGTCTGAGATTATTGTCAAACCAATCTTTTTTCATGTATAAGAGACCCCAAACATGTCATTCCCTTAAAAAAAAAAAAAAAGAAGAAGAAGAAAAAACAAACAAAAACAAAACAAAAAACCGTCAAAACCAGGACGGAATGTCCCAAGGAAACAGGAATCTGCAATCCTAAATTGCAGGACATTTGAGTGAAACCATTCATTTCCTTTCTAATCAGAGAATTTCTGTTTATCTGCCCAGAAACCTTAGGCAGCAGAAAGGCTCTGTACTCCCTGATTGTAATTTGCCGAGGAAGTTTTCTCTTGCTGCATTTGGACAGCAAGCAGATCCAAAATGGTTGGCAATGTCTCTGTTCTGTTGGAAGAAACCCATGAGCAGGAGAAAGGCTGACTCACCCTGTTCTTTATGCAAAGGGAGAAGAACTGGACCTCCTGTGTTCTGGACATTTGGTATGGGGTGGGTGTGGGCTACTTCCCCAGAGAATGGGAGGATGAAGGAGGAAGAAGGTGGGGCTTGGAGGGGAGAGGAAAAGGGACACATTGAGGGGCAGAGGAAAAGAAATACAATGTCAGATAGTAAGAAAAGCAGAAAGAACTGAAGTCTGTGTCCATATAGGAATCATATGTAAGGACATGAATAAGCAGTACAAACAGTGTGTTCAGTCTTTCTTCTCCTGGACCAATGTTCCCAGATACATACAGTAATTACATGGTTGGCTTAAGGGTCTTGCTAATCTTAATTTACCTGAAGGTAATGAATGCAATTCCTCAGGGGCAAAAATTTGTTTGGATGAGACCTATCTCCAAAAGAACTAATGTGGTGTTTTTGTTTTTTTTCCTGAAATGATTAAATACTATATATGCTGGTAAGGGTCTGTGAAGCTCTGAATGGCCAAATAAATGAGTCTACAACAAAGTGATAAATCCTCTCCATACATGGCTTTGAGAGTAAAGGTTCCATGAGAGATTATCTGGTTCCCCTCTTAGGGTAACAGGCTGGTTTTGAGTTGGAATATCTTCAGGTATCAGAATTAAAGTGAAAAATATAATTTTTTTCCTTCATCTTTCCCCAACATTTTCTTAGGTCATGTATGGAAACATGGGCTAAAAAGAACATTTAAATTCTACTTGGGGGAAATAGGCTAATGGTCCTTTTCAGAAATTAGTTTTTAATTTTTCTAACATTGGTGATAATTAAGCTGCAAAAAAGGTGTGATATGGAATAATTTACTGAAACTTAATTGTGGCGGGAGTATTATCTAAAATGAAAATGAATATTTCTGAGTTTCTCCAAGACCTGCTATAGCTCTTCTAGATAAGAACAACCTGACATCACAAGCTGCTTTACTCTTTAACTCTTACCAAAGTGCTACTGCATCTGTGTAAAACAAATAATCAATATATATATATAACTCAACAAGTTGTTTTAAATAAGTCCAGCTGTTTTGCTGCCTGCAGCCAAAGATCTAATTTGAATGCTTAAATTTATAAAATAAAAATCAAACACTGTTCTGAAGTCCTGCTTTCAAACACTCTTCAGAGTTGACCTGAAATTGTTTCAACTAATTAAGAGGTACATTAAATAACACCAGATCATTTTGAGCACACATGTCAAAACAGCAGTTCGTATTTATGAGTTGTACAACAACTGCATTCTGACCAAGTCCTCCAATAAAAATAGTGCTATAAAATTTACAGTGACATTGTATACATTTGAATTGTAGCCATGGGCAGCAGTGACATGAACTTTCCTGTCATGCTGGTGCACAGATAGAAGTGCACACACCCCATAGGGCAGGGTCTCAGCCTGGTGGAAGCAACACAAAACTTGGTGAGTGAGCAACCAGAGATGGGGGTCCTGCACAGGTGGTATGAGGCTCTCCCACATGATTCCACTGAGGCAGGCAGAGGAAAATTGACTTCTTCAGGCCTGGTTTTGGGCCCACCCTCTGAAAATTTAGCTGGAGACCTGTGGTCCTAAAAGAACCCAGTCCTATCTCTTCTGCTCCCATCTTTGGGGGATAGCCATAGTCCTATTCTGCTTCAATGAATGGGTACTATATTAAAGAGAAATATTTTCTTGTTATCCCAGAATTGAGCAGTTAAGGAAATGATAAATTCAATCATTTATGTGTTTCCAAAGTAATACTGCTCCTTCACACAGCTTAGTTTGGATGTGTTGTTACAAAACATGACTGAAATTCTCAGAAGGCCATGGAGTGAGTATACCCCTAGGCAGAAAAAAAATCCTCTTCATAGGTGGAATCATTAGCACCTATGGGGCCAGATTTAACCTGTTTGAAGAGGGAGCCAGATATGAGACCCTGTATTGAGCCTAGAAGAAAAATCCCATACTTCTGATCCTTGGAGTGACCCTCAGTGTCTAAAATCCTATTTAAAACATTGCTGCATTAGCTACCAACTTGTTTGATTAACATGAAAGGGAGTTTAATGTAAACAATATTTCTAGATAACCAAGCAATCACATTACCCATCCTTTTTTTCCAGCCTTCTTCAATGTAATACATTTAACTTTGGCTACTATAAAAAAAATGTAGTACTTGATATCTTTCTTCTTAATATAAGTACACTTAAATAGTTTAAAAAAAAGTATCAACACATAAGTCAATGTCTGAACATCAAGATACATAAATATCTAGGGATTCCTTGTGGGAATACAGTAGTTAAAAAATGACCCAAAGCTGTAGCTGTCTCTCAAAACAAACAAAATCTACCCAAAAGTCCAAAAGAAAAGTTAAATAAAACTTACAGAAAAGGGAATCATATTTCTTTCAATTGTCAAAGAAAGAAGCAAGCTCAAATTTATATATATGTTTGTAAAAATAAAAACCACCCAAATGCAAATTTGCATTTTGCAATTTATAAGGTGCGGAAAAGAAAAATTAGAAATAAGAATTGAGAGGCCAAACAGGGTGAATTGCGTCCTCCCTGCCCCCCCCCGGGAACCAAGATTCCACACTCTTTGGAATAAACAACTTGGTTAAAAAGTTAAGTCAAGGGTATAAAATCTTTCTTTTATTCACAGCATTGCTAAATCAGAAGCATTCACAGTTTCCCTCCGGGAACTTCCTGTTTGCCTCGCCACGTGCCCACGTGGCAGCGAGCGGACGCTTGGCTCGGAGGCTGCGCAGGCCCGTCACCCTCAGTAGGGCCGCCACACTGCCTCCTCCAGGCGCGCGGCCGGGGCCATGTTGGTGGGCGAGTTGCTGTGGCTGCCCTCGGCCTCCACCACGTCGCTCTGGTTCGGGAGGCTGGGGTTGAGCAGCGCGGAGCCCGTGGAGGCGTTGGTGCAGGGCGGCAGGATGCGCGGTGGCGAGCGCTCGCCGCCCACCATGGAGAACTGGTAGGAGCCGGCCGAGGTGCCGTAGTACAGGTGGTAGGACGGCGAGCTGGCCTGGAACGGGCCGCCTTGCGCCTGCGACGAGCCGGGGTAGGGCGGCGGCAGGTACGTGTGGTAGCGGGTGGCCGAGCCCATGGCCGACATGCCGATGCCGATGCCCGACGTGACAGGCGTCGGGGAGTAGGTGAAGGCGCCTGGGTAGTGCATGCGAGGGTCAGAGATGGAGGGAAGCGCGGGGAACTGGCGCGGGTCACCGAAAGCCGTCAAGTCGGGCGCCGCTGCAGGGGCGGAGGAGAAAAATGCCATGAGTGTGGTGTTGAGGCCACGCCCCTTCCGCCAGACTGCTCCTGCCCAGGAAATGGGCGACCACCCAGAATGCCTTGTCCCAGGAAGTGAGGGGACTACCCAGAATGCTGCGGTCCAGGAAGGTGCGGGTTTTGTCCAGAATGCTAATCACCCAGGGAGGTGGGTATGAAAACTAATAGTGAGACAGACAGTAATATAGGCCACTAGGTAATATGGCATATGTTATAGGGATGATATTGTAAAATAAATATTTGTATTACATAGACACATAGATGTGCTACAGTGTAATATGTACCATTTAGATAAAAGAGTGATTTGATCCTAAGGGGGCAAACTGCAGCCTGTCAGCCAAATGTGACGGGGCCAAAGCTTAAGATTTTTTTTTTTTTAAACATTCTGGGAATTATGAATTCTTCTTCTTATTATTCTTTTTAATGGTAGGGAATAAAAAGTCCAAAGAAGAATAGTATTTTCTGATGTGAAAATTATAAGGAATTAAAAATCCATTGTCCACTCATAAAGTAGAACATAGCCTCACTCTCTCATATATATTGCCTATGGCTGCTTTTGAGCTACCACTTTTGAGCAAAGTTGAGTGATTGTGACAGCAACTGTAGGCCCCATAAATCCTTAAATATTTATTCTCTGGTTCTTTACTAAAAAAAAAAAAAAAAAATCTACTCTCTATATATGTTAATCGATATTAATGCCAATTAATATGTTGATAATATGAATGTTAATGTATCAACATTAATATAACAATATACAATGATATAACACTATATATAATGTAACAGATACACTTGATATATTACTAGTAATTGAATATAACAGTATTAATATATACTGCTACATTATACATAATACTTAGGTTGAATCATAGAAAACTCTGCCATTTTTGAAAGCCTGTTCTGAAATTGCTAAAATTTCTCATTATCCACATAATGCATGCCATAGTAATGACTAAAGAGAATGTTGGTAAATACCATTAGCACTTCTCTCTGGCGACCTCTGTCTTCAGACTGGTTCCAAATTTGTAGAAACAGTACAGCCTTGATTTCACTTGATATTCTCTAATATGTGCTCCAGTAGCTTGTTGAACCAAATCACTGAATGTAGAACCTTGATTTATCTATTCTATTTTTGCACATGTTGAAATTTTACAAGGAATGGCAAATCTTTGTTTATAAAATTCATTTCATAAGATTGTGAATTTTCTGTCTCACAAATTCTTGGGCTGTGGTTGTTCACTGTATCCCTCTGCATTTTTCTAACCCATAGGTTGCCATTGGGAATTTCAAGAGGTTATGAGTACTAGGAAGAGTTTCCTATGTCCTGCAGATCAGAGTTTATCAGAAGTAGCACTATTAATTTTTTCAGTCAGACTATTGGTAGGGGGGGTTGGGGAGCGTCTTGTGCACTATAGGATGTTTGGCAGCATCTGTGGCCTTTTCCTGCTAGATGCCAGGAGTGCCCCCCTCTCCATTTTGACAACCCATTGCAAAAGTTATCTGAGAGCTGGGGTGAGGGTCCCAGTCAACCCTGTCTGAGAACCTTTGCACATACAGGATGGCACCCTGGGGTAGTTTTTATTCCTCAGAATTATTCATTAAATGAGCAGACCAGGACTATAGTCATTACATCAGCAAATCCAAAGACAGCAAGAAAAGAGCAGAAGCAAGAATTAAATGTTCACAATTTTAAGTTATCAAATCAACATATAAAATAACTCTAAGCTCAGATGGCATGCAGCCTGTGTCCTTTTGAGTTCAGACTGATAGAGATCCTTGATGGAGCCAAAAGCTTGCTCTGAAAGGAAAGCTACCGGAGCGGATTAATCTGTTTTTGGAAGGCATCGGCTGTTGATCAACTTCCTCATATTTCAAGTCTATTATTCCAGCAGGGAGAGCTAGTGTTCTCTCTCTCCCTTTCTCTCTCCTCCCATTCTGACCCAGTCCCCCAATAATCTTTTATTGCACTAACACATTTTTAAAAAACGAACTCCTGTGTACATTTAGGGTGAATGTGATGAGGGGATCTACTCCTCATCAGAAAGGTAATTAAAGTTTATAGGAACAGCCAAAGTCTACAGCAAATCCCTCCACTAATGAGGAAACCAGGAGTCTGACTTTCAAACAAACACTCCTGTTAATCTTTTCAAAGCGAGTCAGACATGTGGGCAGGGAAAACGTTGTAAACTGACAGTAGTTCTGGGGCTGCCCTTCCTTGGCCACTCTCTAGCTCATTCTCAAGCCAGGCCACACCTCATTCCACAGGGTTCATCCCTGCCTGCTTGCGGGGCCATCTGTGAGCAAGCCCTGTGTCACTTGTTTTTGCTTACACAGAGAGCTGTGACACATTTGAGAGTTAACAGGAAGCTTGACTCCATTTTTCCAGTTAGATTTATATAGTCTAGGGAGAAGCCGAGGTAGGAGGAAAAGCATTAGGCAAATACAATCAATTTGTTGTCATCTGATGCAATGCTCTGGACACAAATAAATGACTCTGCCCATTATTCCTCTTGCTTCATCTGCCCTGAGACAAAAAGGTGAATCTACTGGAAAAATGAATGAAAGGTCACCCTGTTTCATAGCAGTGTCTGGATATGCTCTGCCAGTCTGTTCCAACTACTACATGGTAATGTGGTGATGGTACCAAGTTACTGGAATCCTGAGTGAGTCCCTGATTTGTCATGGCTGTAAGTACTGGAATGATGTTACAGTCTCAGCTGTTGGGGAAAAATAATTCTTTCACTGTGGGCAGAATATCTGAAAGATCCTGAAACACTGCCTGCGATGATTCTTCTATCTATACAGTAGCAATGTCATTCCCCAAAAGACCATCCATTTGGTCAAATTATCATTTTTACACACATTTTGATAATAAAACAACTTAAGTTCTCTAGATATGTTCAAGTTCAAGTGTTCTGTTCAAATGCTTGTTTTCATTTTTGTGTCTGTTCTAACAGCCCTTATTACGACCCATCAGTCATGAACAAGTCACCTACTGGGTCATAGCTTATCTGTCCTTTTGGCAGGCCTGGTGCCCCCTTATTCAGTAGCAGTATGGGCAGAGATGGTCATAGGGAGCTTTTTAAGAATAGGAAATCTGGAATTAGGAGATTCAGGTATTTTAGTTGGAAATGTTTCCCCATCCATCGGGCTAAATATTTGCCATGACAGATCAAGTCTCTACTCTGCAGCTTGACACGGATGAAAGCAGCCCCACTCCAGGGCCCCTCCCACTGCCCCCAAAGGATTAAACAACCTGAGCAGATAATGGCTGCCTTAAAAGGATCTTTTGCATGACTCAGATTAATGCATGCTGTCTGTCGCCCAGGTTGGCAGCTAAACATTAATTTTTTTTTTTTTTTTAAAAGAAGAAAAGAAAAGTAAACCTCCAGATGACAACTCTTTTCAGACAAGGTGTGGAGTCTGTCTGCAAAGGACAGGGAGAGAGACAGACAGTGTCCATGTCCCCAGTGCAGAAGGAAGCCCAGGTGGGGCTGGGGGCTGGGAGAGGGGCAACACACAGAGCTGTCAGGTGAGATTAAAAGGTAAAGCAGCCACAGAGCAGTGTCAAGTTCTCAAAGCTGTCGGTCTGGGCAGCCACTTTCTTTTATGTACCCCAGCCCCCTCCTGCCCCCAGGTTTATGACAACACTTTTTAGTCTGTGCTCCAGGCTTGATTTCTCAGAGGGAGTTCTGCCAAGTTGAAGAGTGTCTCCCAGGCTGTTCTCTGCCACTGGTGAAGGCTTGCCTGGAATTCTCCAGTCCTCCCTCCAGGACGGCAGAGCATCATTACAGAGTGCTAGAATGGGATGTGGTTTTTATCCATGTCCTAATCCCATGCCACAAAGCATCTGTCCTTACTCCTCGGGTGATGGAATCCATGTTATTTAGAAGCATAGTATGATTATAGATTTGGGAATACACATGGTATATATTCTTTTTTAAAAAGCCACCCTTACTTCTGAACACTGGGCAGCTGGAGGAGCTGACCTTGAGGATTCTTGGACTATAGGTACAGATCTTGGGTGGTAATCAAGTCAGAAGGGACAGACCAGCAGCAAGGATATTTCTAAGGGAAGCAGTGATTGTTTCAGATGTAGACTATAATCAGTGGGCACAGCAGTTCTGTTGAGAAGAACCAGTAAAAGCTGACAGGGGCCTTTGGAATCAAGTTCTGTTCCCAAGAGATAGGTTTTTAGAAAAAAGCTGAACAGACGGCACTCAACTCCTTAGACCAGCAGTGAAAATATTGGCATTAATGGCCCAAAAGAATGTGAAAACAATACCTAGGTTGGCTTTCCTGCTTTACTGTAGCATCAAGGAACATCTGAAGGCAGTGGTTCTCAGATGGGGGCAGTTTTGCTGCCCTGTGGACATTTGGCAATGTTTGGAGACATTTTTGAGTGTCACACTTAGGGGAGGTTCCCTAACATTTCATTCTAGGTGCCACTGGCACCTAGAATCCAAGGGTGCTGCTAAATATTCTACAGCACATAGCACCCAGCACCCCTCCCCTGCCCCAACAAAGAATTATTTGACCCAAATGTCAATAGTGCTGTTATTGAGTAGCTCTGAGGAGACATTTATATGAAGCACTAAGAAGCAGTTAAGGCATCTGGTGAGATTTCAAGTAATCACACTTGTTTGGAAAACAGAAGTTCCCAACATTCAAAATGGCAGACGTGACTCCTTTGCCTGACCCTGTAATCTGCTATAATCTGATCCCAAGAGCTAAAAAGCAAAACCCATCACCCTCCCCTGGTTCCAACACACATGCAAGTGTGTTTGCAGGCCTCATAATGCTTAAGTTCTCTGAAATATTTCCACAGTTTGGTCCAGCTCCAATTTCAAAGCCCCAAATAGTAAGTTTCTTCTTTTGCTTTCAACAAAGGAATTTTTCTCTGTAACTCTGATTTCCCTGCCCACAAGCAAAGGTGAGTGCCAAGCCTAAAGGGCTTGTAAGTTAAATGACTAATATTTAATGAGCTCATATTAACAACAGTTATGCTAACCATGACACCTGAGCTTTTCACTGTGCCCCTCTAACCTTGGTCTGAATAGCTCTTACTCGAGAATACCTCATTTGGGGTACATTTGCTTCCTATCCTGCATGTGCCCCATCGTGTCATTCATGGGACCTATGAAAACTCACCACCACCAGATAGACCAGTTCCATCAGCCCACAGTCCAGTTGGAATAATGAGTTCTGAAAGATGGCCACTTTAGCTTTACAGGTTAACCCTTTAGCTACCATTCTTTCCCGACAAACATGAACAACCCCCAGTGCCCAAGGAATCAAATTCTCCAAGCCACTTCTGTCTCCATATTCATAGTCCCTGTCTTTCAGTATCAAGAAAAATCACTGCATACTTGTCAGGTATGGTGGCACCCATCTGTAATCCCAGCAGCTCAGGAGGCTGAGGCAGGAGGATGGCAAGTTCAAAGCCAGCCTCAGCAACTTAGCAAGTCCCAACACAACTTAGTGAGAACCTTGTCTCAATCAATCAATTGAGGGTGTGGTTCAATCCCTGGTCCAAAAAAAAAAAAAAAGAAAGAATCTATGCATGGGCAAGGGATTTAGAGCAGAGATAGGCAACTCTGTCATTATGTCATGTTTTAGTCAATTAATAATGGTCTGCCAACCCCCTTTATGCCACCTCCTCTAGCCTCCCAAACCTTCCACCACAGCTGTGCTGTAAATATTTTCAGAAGACTTACTTGAGAGTCGACTGGAAAGTTCTGCAGAGAGGCTTGTCATGCCACTGGCACGTCCAGGTGATATAGGCGTTGCTGGGTGTACAGAAGGAGAGGCGATCGACCCCAGGTATTGGTAGGACTGATCGTAGGACCATGGTGGGGACGGCTGGATCTGCCTTGTATCTGTAGGGAATCAGGGAGGCAGGTTAGAGTTGTGTGGGGTGGGATTTAAAAATAAAATTACTTTATAAGAAACGAGCAACCTTTGTTTAAATATATTATAATTCATGCAGTTTGTTCACCAGTGTTCAGTATGCCTACTTGACTCCAAGAATCTGCCCATTATATGCTTTTTCCCTTAGAAGATGCTGAGGTACAGATACTGAAATATATTTGATTTTTGTCAGACAACTCTTCCTTCCAAAGGTTTTATTTAATCACACTAATAATGACAAGGGAGTCGATTATGCTTTTGAGTGTTCTGTTCAAACTGTTGGAGTACTGGACCTACAATACCTGCTGACTTCAGGTATGGGCCACTCGGTGGCCCTTTGAAGCTTCACCAATAATTAGTTACCATTATTGGAAACATTTTACATTAAACTCAGGTGATCACCTGTCTATCAGTATTCAGTAAGCAAAAGGGATGTGGAGTTTGGCAACTTTTTGTACCTTTGACAAAAATATTCCATGGGCTTGTGTTTTCCATGTAGGTGGATGATCTTCCAAGAACGACAGAGAAGATCTGGCTGAGGAACTGGCAGTGGCTCTAATGACCTGTTCACAAACCCAGCAGTGGCATTGGCTCTGTCAACCCAGGCAGCCTGCTGCTTTTCCAGACTTGAAGTTTGCAACATTTGAAGGGCAGATTTTTTTAGTAAGTATTTTATAGATTGCCATTATAATAAGAGACTTGAGACAGAGAAGGGACAATAGTCTGACTTCAAAGGATTTAGACAAAATGGATTTTATCAGTTTCCCTGTAGCACACAGAAGACTCTTAGTTTTCCAAAGCATCACATTGTTTGCAGAAGAAAAGGTGAGGGGGTGGGGCCTCTGTGCTTAGGCAAAATATGCAAGGAAATTTAAGTCAGATGCTGTTCCCTACTACAGGACAGTTTTACATTTCTTTAGGGTTAAACATTTATTTTCTCTTTGTGTCCCATCTTTATTGTGGACAAAAATAACAGAAACTACATGACTCCCAAAGGTCTCTCCATAGTTAAAGCCTCATGACCTTGGGAGTTGCAATCCAGGAAGATCAGGCTTCTTTAGGAAAACACCAGGTTTAAGTTTTGTGAACCCTGTGTTATAATGAAATGAGTTATTCCTGCTCATTATGAAATATGTGGGTCTGCTCCTCCAGAGACTGCATTTCCAGCAAAGTTTATCTCTTTTTATGTTTATCTCTTTGAAGTTGCCACAGTGGACAACAGAATCAGACATTTGGAGACCCAAGTCTTCCTCCCCACTCTTTCCCTGATAGCCTTCCTCCCTCCCGCGTACTGATCCATTTCTCTCTTTTTTCCCCCCTCAAAAACATCTTAAGTTTTAAGTTTCAAAAACCTGGTAGTTTCTGGGCAAATATTTTTTAACTTGGAATCTTTCAAATCTAATAGTAAAGAGAGGTCTTCATTTTCCCCCCAAATTTGAGAGAACTTGAAGAGATGGAAGGAGTAAGAGAGCTGGTCCATATTAAACTCAGTGGAAAATAAATGTTGAACTGCAGTTGAAGCTCCTATTAATCTCATAGCTGGCAGTTTCTGTAGTTGAAGGCAAACAGATATAGTAGACTATTCAATATTTTCATGTTACTTGATGTATTTTGCTCCAAGTGGGAAAAAAAATCACATACTCAGATGTTTTCTATAAGATGCATTATGTTCTAGATACACACATTTACTAAGTGAATATATAGTACTCAAATATTCTAATCACTTAAAAAGCAAACAAAAGAGGTTTTATAATTGTCATAAAGCCCTCTGGGGTGTGAATTGCGGTATCGTAATTCACGCCTTGTTGTGTAGACAGCCTAGTACCCCTAAACCCATGTCTAAAACCACACTAAGCATAAAGCATTATGCCATGATTCATGCTCTGTCATGTTTTACTGTAGTGAAAAAGTTGTGCTAGGCTTTTCTAAACTCATAATTAAACCATGCAAACGTTGCATAATATTTCATAGCCTTTTAAAAATATGCTTTGGTAAAATGATCTTTATGATTAAAGTCCAAGTTCTGTGATTTCTTTTTTTAAACACAGGGTTACAGATTCAATATAATTTTACTTTACACCATAACTTGGCTTTCCAGGTTTCAGAGTAGGGGACAACACACAAAACCTGAAGCCACCCTCCCATCGGCTTCCATTCCTGTGATCACTGTGAATTGTGTGCTTGGGTTCATTGCCAGTGGTGGGCCAGAAGGTGGTGATGGTGAGCCTTTCCTTGCAGTTTTGGGTGTTTTCTTCTTCTACAAGTGTTCTTAATGAAAAAGAACAAAATGGGTGTGACAATAAGGAGCTTCCTGCATATAATTTACCAAAGTTACCATCTTTGCTCTGATGGGGCCCACATGAACAGGCAAGCATAGAAATGGCGGTGTCGTGGGCTGCCTGGAGCACTGGACTGACAGGCAGAAGTGGGCTTTGGGCCTGTCTGTGTGGTGAGCAATTAGGTGATCTTGGATTACTCATTTATGCTTTCTTATTCTTATCTCCCAAAGGATGTGATCTCTAAATCCCTTCTGATAGTAACAGAGCAGGATTCTTAAATACTGGGTATTTCTGGGCTTAACTTGTATGCAACTTGGGCTTGTTTGTTAAACAAAGCCAGGAAGAATCAGGTGGGGAATATGGGTTAAGGAATGGTCCTTGTAATCATAACTGTATATATTTGGGGAAGAGAAAATAGGGAGGGATAAGATGGAAGTTATCTAGAAAAGGCCATATGTTGAGGAAGAGAAGCACCAACAGTCATTCTCCAAAGCACAGGGCTACTTGTTCTTGAAGGGTTTCCTCCAAAAAGTCAATTCATCAAAAATCACACAAGTTCATTAAACATATACTATGTGGCAGGCATATGCTAATTTAGCTGACAATAGTGGTAAAACTAATATAGTTCTTACCCTACCACAACTTATGTCAGTGAAGATCTGAGGACTCTGTGGTGTTTGGAAACTTTTCTGTTGCATTAGTCATCATATTGAGAGTTGCTTCATCCATCCATCCATAGGTTTGGAAAGTTTTTCACTTGCTCATTCATTCATATTTCCACAAACATTTTGCTTTACTAGGGCCACTGTGTTGGAGACTCACTAATGAATGGGTTGTAGTCCTTGCTTCTAGGATTTACGGCCGTTGGGGGAATATAAGGGCTGTATCAAGGCTAACTGCTCTAAGTTAATTATCTAATTTGGACTTGCAAACAGCTATTCCCAAGGTAGAGGTAAGAAGTCCAATGGTATTTGTTAGGTGCTTATGTTCTGCTTGTGAGTGGAAAAGTCAAGGGAAAGTACAGAACTTAACTCTCAGATTCAGTCTGAATTCTGCCTTCACCATAAACCGTATGACTTTAAGCAAGTCATATTTTTTTTCTGCTCCATAGTTTTCTGACTTCAAATGTTGACAGTGAGGAATAAGTAAGATAAGCCATACATAAATCAAGTACCACAGTTTCTGACCATAGTTAATGCTCAATAAGTCTGAGTAATTATTATGATTATATTACTGAAAAGAAAAAGAAGCCTATACCAAGAGACATCTGATGTTTATTGGTAAGGCAACACACACATGCTGCAGGATGAGGCTCAGGTGACATTGCTTTATTCTGTGCTAAGGAGCTGGGCTCAGGAGATGAAATGGTGAAGGAATAAGGAAACTAGAAAGTTTCCATGAAAGTGGAGATGGCAAGAATTCAGTATTTTAAACTCATGTTTTCATTTTTTAAAATGTACTGGATTTGATTTGAAAATTTTAAGTTGAAGTCTTTCTGCACTGAGGTGTTTCAAGAATAGATAATGTTTTGATGCAGATTACATTTTATAATGGGACTGCTTTTATTTATTTTTATACAGTGATATTAAAATGTCTCGAGTCAATAATGACCCTATCAAATAATTAATGTCAAAATGTCCTGCTTCTCCAGTTTGAGCTCCAGATGTGAAGAGTCAGGATTGTCCTTCTTGTCTGTACAACAGAAAAAAGCTGAACAAACTGAATACCCATGACTTCTCTGGGATCTACTAGGGAAGTGGAGTTGCAGGGCAGGCTGCACCTCAAATCTTGAGAGGCAGGAAAATACAGAGAATCCCAGTGAGGGCTGCTTACCAACAGCAGAAGCTGCTGGACATGTAAACTGATGGGGACAATTGTGATAACATTGCCGGAAGCTGAAAACAGGGGAAGAAACTCCTGGGAGCTGTAGTCTTATCTGGGAATGGCATTTTTTGTTTTCCACTCATGAACTCTGCTATGTTCTCATGGAATCAATATAATAGTGGGCTACAGCTTAAGGAGCTTCAAGGCAGAGGCTATTTAAGGAGGAGGTTGTAGGGAAGCCCAATGATGATAAGGGAGACAAAAGCAAGGACAGTGGAGAGATTTGAATCCTTTGGCAGCTATAGCAGCAGTAAACATTAAAAACAGCTCAATTCCTGCCTAAACAAACATCAGAACTCACTCTAAAGGCCTCTTTGCTGAAGTTCCTACTGCCTGATAATTCATGTTCAACTTTCAAAAAAATTTCAAGAGAAAACACAAAAAAAAGTGTGAGAACCAGACTCAGATATGACACAAATTTTAGAATTTCCAGCAGGAAAATCAGCTATAATTAATAAGATGTTAAGGCTCTAATGGAAAAAGAAGATAACATACAAGAACAGATGGGCAGGAGATGGAAATTCTAAGAAAGACTCAAAAAGAGATGTTGGAAATGAAAAACACTAACAGAAACGAGGTACACCTTTTAGGGCTCATCAGTATCAGGGCTTGATTGAGGAAAGAATCAGTCAACTTGAAGATGTGTGATAGAAACTTCCCAGACTAAAAGATAAGGAGAAAAATGGAAGGGAAAATCCAGAACATGGAAGAACTGTGGGATAATGTTAAAAGGCATGACATGTACACCTGGAATGCCAGAAGGAGAAAAAAGAGAAAACACAGTAGGAGAAATATTTTTAAGTATTAATGGCTGAGAAATTTCCAAAATTAACGAAAGATCCAGGAAGCTCAGAAAACTCCAAACAAGTCAAACACCAAACCTACAACAATGCAGAAAGCAGAGAAGAGAGAATCTTTAAAGAAGCCGGGGCAGGGCAGGGGAATGACACTCGCCTAGGGAGGAACAAGGGTAAGAACTGCGCAGATTTTCCCCCAGAAACCATGCAAAGAGAGAGCCGAGTAAAATAACATGTTGAAAGATAAAGGCCACCAACCTAGAGTGCTGTGCCCAGCAAAATCATCTTTCTAATGTGAAAAAAATAAAGACATCCTCTGACACACAAAAATTGAAGTCATTCATTGCTGCAAGACACAAGAAATGTTAAAAGAAGTACCAAAAACTAGGCCCAAAAACTTAGATCTGCATGAAGAAAGGAAGAGCATCAGAGAAGGAATAAAATTAAGGTGAAATAAAATCTTATTTTTCTTATTGTTGTTTAGTTGAAAGATGACCCTGTTTAAAGTGACAACAGTTACACTACATTGGCAGTTGGAGCATGGGGATAAATGAATGAAAGTAATGCCAGACACGAAAGATGTGATAGAGTATGATTCGATGGTGAGCTTAGATTAATCATTCATGTGTTTTTCAAACTCTAGGGCAACCACTAAGGACGTTTTTTTAAAAAAAGTATATTTCATGATCACAGAGGAGATAAAATAGAATCATATAAATGTTTTTAAAACCAGAGAAGATAGAAAAGAGAGGGAAAGAAGAACCAGGTACAACAAATTTAAAAGTTATAAATATGGCAGGTATTTATCCAATTATGATAGTAACTAGTTTAAGTACGAATAGTCTAAACACCAGTTTAAAGACAGATTGTCAGACTGGGTTAAAAGTAAGAACCAACTATTCGTTGCCTCTAAGGGACTCACTTTAAATGTGGACTTGGGTAGGTTAAAAGTAAAGGGAAGGATAAAGATACACCATGCTAACACTAATCAAAAGAAATCCAGTGCAGCTATGTTAGTCATACACAAAACTGGCTGAAGGAGAAAAAGGGATGTTTTTAGTGATAAAGAAAATTAACATGATGATAACGGGGTGACCTCTCTAAGAAGAAATATTCCTTAACATGTGGGCCAAGAAACCTGAGGCAAAAACTGGTAGGACTAGAGGAGAACTACAAATTGTTGTAGTCAGAGGAGTCAGCACCCCTTTGAGTCTTTGATACATCAAGCGGGCAGAAAATGAGGACACTGTTGACCTGAAGAGCACTACCAACCAACTTGATCATCATGGACTGCTCAACAAGCAGCAGCAGAATATAATTTTAAGCTCACGTGTAAAATTAACCAAGACAGAGGCCCCCAAACACACCTTAAACTTAAAAGTACTGCAGTGTTACAAGGTATTTTCTTAGGCCACATGAATTTAAACTAAAAACAAACAAACAAAAAACCAGCTGGAAAATCCCCCCAATTTTGGAGATTAAACAACATACTTCTACATTACACAAAGCCAAATAAGAAGTCTTAGGAGAAATTAAAAAGTGTTTTGAACTAAATAAAAATAAACATTACAGTTTGTGGAATGCAGCAAAAGCAATGCTTGGAGGGAAATTTGTAGCACTGAATGTACATATTAAAAAAGAAAGCTCCAGAATCAGTAATCAAAGCTTCCACTTTAAAAAAACTAAAGAAAAAAAAAGAGCAATATAAACCTAAAGCAAGTAGAAGAAAAGTATTAAGAGAAAAATTAGTGAAAACAAATGTTTATTCTTTTAAAAGTTTAAAATGTCATGCCTCGTTCTGATGTTCTCCTCTGACCACGGAAGAGGACAGATAAGAGACATCTATCTATTGGTCTGACCACCTACTTCCAGGGTCTTTTCGATACCCACCCCTCAAGCTTGAGTTTCCAATAGAACCTGGTGAGCTGTGACACCTTCCCTCTGCCCGGGTGGGAAGTCGATGGGGCTCTGTTGCTCAGGTGATGAAGTTAAAAGAGCCCTTTGCCTGGCTGAATGGAAGTATCTCTAAGAGGCCAGCTCTTTCAGTCACCTCTCAGAGCCATTTATAAATAAATAGTAGTTTTGCATGTGATGGGGCTTGATCATCTATTTCTAAAAAACCAAAACTGCTTAGTGGACACATAAGCCCTTGTGGCCACTCTGGTTTTTTCCTTAGAGGATTTTTCCCCCTCTTGCAGTTTGGAAGAAGGCAGGGAAGTTCCCAGGGTGCCCTCCAAGTGCACCTCAGTCATGGGTAGCTGGTGTAATGCCCTCTTGGATGCCTCAGAACACACAACAGGATGTGACTCAGGACTCAGAGATGTGAGTCAGTTTCCAGGGTGATGTGTCAGGGCGAGCCCCGGTGGAGGCTTGCATCTCCTCATCTGGGACCCTTGGGAAGAAAGATCTGGGCTCCCCTACAAGCAAAAGTTGCCCCCAGAGGCTTCGCAGCTACCAGCAGAATTGTGATAGCTTTCAGGCCCAGGGGCTGGGTAATTCTCTGCGATAAAAGGGGCTTTTTCCTGAAAGGTCTACTGTCTTTGAGAGGCAGCATTTCCTCTGGCTTCTGTGCAAGGAGTAAAACTGCAACACAGCACAAGAACTAACAGTAGTGTCATCTCCAGGTTCCCCCAGGTAGCAGACACTGGATTAGCACCTTGTCACTGTATCAGTGCAGACCCGTGATAACATGAGTCAGTTCCCATCAGCTCTGGATCCTGGAAAAAAGGGAGGTTGTGAAAGAGCTCTGGGGTTTGCCAACCGTTTGTCTCTGGCTGGCTGCAGACATCTTGGTTAGTCATGTGTAGCTCAGATGCATTCATTGTTCCAGCGATTACTTTGAAGGGAAGCATCCAGACCAAGCCGGGACAGAGACCTGCCCGGGTATGCAGTGTTTCAAAGGCCTTCAGGGTTTGGAGGGATCCCTCCTCTCTGCCAAGCAGCGGGCCTGGGAGGTGGCAGGCTGCCTGGGAGAGAGAGGAAGGGAACTGTGTGGCTGTGTGGGCACCACACACTGCTTCCGGGACCTACATTCCTCACTGGGCCTGGAGAGGCTTCGTGGCTTTGTGGTCAGGGCCCTGTGAATCTGGAACGTTTGTTCCTAATATCAGGGCCACTCCCAACTCTGGTGGCTCACCCCGGAGTCCTTTTCCTCTCAAACCTCTGTTTCCTCATCTTTAAAAATGGGGGTAACCAGACTCACCTGCCTCACAGGTGTGAGAGTTAATTAATGTTTGTGGTGCAGCTTTGAGATCCACAGATGAAAGGCTCTCTATAAATGCAAAGTGCTATTCCTCATTAGAGTTGCCAGACAGTTCCCAGGGGAAACAGTTCAACCCTCACCACGAGGCCGCTCCCTCAGCCAGATCAGTCTGAGACGTGTCTGGAAAAGGGCTCTGTATTTAGGCAGAGTCCTCTCTGAGGAAGGGTTCAGGGATAAGTCACTGGCTTCAGGAAGAGACGGGTGTTTTTATAACTCGTCTCATTCTCTTTTGGCATTGTTTCCCTGAGGCAGAGGGAGAATGACCTTCGGTGCACTCAGTGGAGGGACCATGGCTCTGAGTACATGGAAGGCAGCTTCTGGTCTCCTCTGTGTCCTCACCTGCAGACAGATTATTTCCCTGTACTTTGTTAACTAAGTGTCCCTTGCAGACCTCTCATCCATAAGGATTTTCTGTACCCGCTTTCTGCTCCTGGGCCCTCCAAGTATACTTTCTAGACCTGAAGGAACCCTACAGGATACATTTCTGTGACACCGGAATAATATGTGGTGTATCTGAATTTTTCTGTGAGGACCCTATACTTTCCTCTACTCTTCCAAATTCCGAAATATGGAGGGTAAAAATGGCTTTTCCCTCCATCCATAGGTCCTTCTTAAGAACTTTTGCCTTCTTTTTTCCTTCTTTGAAATGGATGAGCCAGAAATATTGTGTGAAGGGCTGGGAAGTCCCGGCAGCCTCTGGCCCTCAGAATAGATTGAGGACCCCTGTTCACAGAAGACAAGTTACTGATGCCTAAAGTGGATGTGACAAGCAAGAGAGGCATGACATCTCCCAGGACTGCCTGTGACTAAAGAAACATGCTGTTCTGAAGGGACATTGCACATACGAGGGTGGCACATACCGTAGAGGGGTGAAGGCTTTGCTCGGATGGTCTAGGATGGGAGATGTCAGAACCAACCTGCAGTTCAGGATGGTGTGGAAGGCCGCATATTCTGGCCAGTCCTTGCTGTGTTCTGATGAGGAGATTCCTGGCATCCCCAGAGGGGCACCTGCAATCTCCTAAATAGATGGAGAAAGTGCTGTCCCTTGGGCAGACCATATTAAGCAATGCAACCAAGATTTTGTCCAGGATTTTGTAATGCTTTGGGTTTGCAGCAGACATGAAAAGAGGAGTTGTTGTCTTTGAAACTGCAGAGGCTGTGATACGCTAAGCCCCCCACCCCATGAGTTGTCAATGTTGGAGAACATGATGCTCTTGAGCCCAGCTCACAGTGAGATCTGGGTCCCTGCAGGTATCTGTCATGCCATTTGGCAGCTTGGCTTCCGCTGGGGGTCACCCCTCCATCTCTGCAGGCCCAGGTATCTGTGCTGAGTGTTGCCTCTGAGCCAAGAGCACCTTTGGTGGGGGAGACAGAGGGACACCCTGCCCACCAACTCAGCCATGGTGACCTCTGTGTGCCTCCCCTAGCAGCACTTTAACTTTGGTGCTTTTGTGATTTTGTCAAATGTCAGGGGTTTTTGAAAAATTCTAGAGTCACATGAAGGCCATAAAGCTTTCCTAAAGACTCTGTCATCTTCTGCTCCTGTGACCCAGGTCTTAATGCATCCATATTGGATTTTATACCAGAGACTCTGGTTTTAAGCAGCAAACTCTGAAGCACGACATCGTAATAAAATCAGAAGAAAAACCCATTTCATGGCGAAAGGGAAGAGAATGCTGGACAATACCAGCAAGAGAGAGGGCGAGGGAACAAGCTACTCCAGCTGTGCTTTGGTTTATGTGGACCCCAGACACTTCCAGGATTTGGGAACCTCATCTCTGAGCTTCCCCTCCATGGCCAAAGAACTTGAGCAAGGATACAGCAAACTGCTTTGCAGGCTGAGAGATCAGAGTGGAGACCCAGCTTGACCTCTCACTGTGTGCTGAGGCAAGTGGCTTATTCTTTGTGGACTCAGTTTCCCCACCTATAAAGAAGGGTGATTGCATCAGCCCTATGGAGAAGGTGATGCAGTCACCTTCATCAAAAGCCTCATCATTGTCAGTGCAGTTCCTTGTCCCTGGGAGGCAGGACACAGTCCTTTCTCCCTTGGCTAACAATGTCTGAAGAGCACGGCTCAGCCCACTGTCCAGCAGACTCCCTGTCCATGCCAGACGATTCTTCATGTGACAGAGGGGAGACGGGCTCCATCCCCTGGTGTCACCAGGAATGAGGCTTTCTTAGCCAGCCAGAGTTCCAAGGGGCAAAGCATGATTGCCCAGCTGATGAGTCTGCTGCGCTGCAGGG
Source organism: Marmota monax (assembly GCF_021218885.2). Classification (NCBI taxonomy): domain Eukaryota; kingdom Metazoa; phylum Chordata; class Mammalia; order Rodentia; family Sciuridae; genus Marmota; species Marmota monax. Next base: position 4,684,253 of record NW_026695235.1, read on the forward strand.
TAGCGCCTACACTGCTAGAACTTAATGGAAGCCCTTCCTCTTGCGGAGCAAAAGCGGCCACTTTGTAGAAGGTGACCACATCACAGACACATGGCAGGGTCGCACAGTCTCTGCCAGGAGAGGAATCTGAGAGCTGAGTCTGAGTCGTCAGTCAAGGATTCATTGTTCTTTGTCTTTTGAGGTGTGACTCACATCCAGTGGCAACCGATCTTTCTTTAAGAGCTTCCATTCCACACTCCCAACTCAGAAGAATTCTGACAAAGGAAAATAGAGTAACCCCAGCTCAAGCTGAAGCGCCTAGTCCCTTTGATAAATGCTTGTGGGTGAAACCAACTCATCATCTGCTTCCATGTTCTTTTCCTGTTCTGTGCATGCGACACAACTGTATGACTACTGTTCTTGTCACACTTGTCTCCTCCTTGTTTTACTCTTGCACACATCAGACCCGAGCTTCTAGAATAATTTTCTTGCTGTAAGAGCCAGGAGGCCAGAACCTTGGGGAGTTGCCCCGTGGGGGTGTCTAGCTCTGTATTCTGTACATTCTGTAGCTCCACCAGGCTCCTGCACACAAGTCTCTCCCCCTTTTAGAGAAGTCTCAGAAATGACCCATCTAGTGTCTGCCTGAAGAGAGGAGAGAGCACTGTGTGACTGCTGGCCATGCCGTTGCCTCCAATCTTTAGAAAACCTGGGGGAAACACTTTGGATGTTTGGAGAAAAGATTCTGTTTGTCTCTTTTAAATGACACTGCCATTCCAGTTGTCCTTTTTTATCTCTCCCTCTTCTGTACTAGAAATAATGAAAACCCAGGAAGTACGTTCTCTTCACGTAAGAAGGGGCCTGGTCCCCAACTGGAGACTATGCCATTCATATATCTGCTATCTGCTCTGTTGGTGACCTCAGAGAGAGAGCAGGATGTGCAACACTGAGCTCAGCATCCACCTTTATTTCTAAGACATGATGCCCTGTGGCCCCACCAATTCCAGCTATTTTCTTTCTATAGACAAATCTTTGAAGGAATAGTGTCTATTACGTTTCTTAAACACAAGGTTTCTCCATATGCAAAAGTCCCCTAAGAAAGAGCTCCTCTACGCGTCTCTTTATTTTTCTAAAAATTGCTGATCACTCAGATATTTGCCATCAAGAACAGAGTGAGGAAAAGGGGCCAAACTATTCTCTCATCTGGTTGCTCATTTCTGTGCAGGTTTTGAATTCTTGAGAATAATTGGACTTCTTAGGCTCTCAAACTCAGGGGAATCACCGTCAAATCCTTCTGCAGTACTAAGCAACTCCTTCTTCGAAGTTCTGCCGCTGCGATCCTGTCCCCTACCTTCATTGTGCTCTACACCAGGGGCATTTGTTCACTCAAGTTTGCAGCCATTTTGCACACCCCAAAGCACTGACCTTGATGTGAACTAATTGGGATTGCAACAGATTAACAACACAGGTTCCAAGGTGGAGTTTGCAGCATAAAGGAGACCTTTGAAGATAAGAGCCATTCGTGCTTTCATAAGCTCATCCCTGATGCTCTGAACAAAGGACATAAACTAATAAAGTCAGATTCATCTGGGGGCAATCTACACTCGCAGAGGAATATCACCCCATACTGATTCAGAAAGGCAAACGGAAATCTGCCAGAATTCTTTTAAACTCCAACACAGATCTCAATTTAAAAAATGACATACACACACAGGAAAACTTCTGGTAATAAGCAGACCTCTGATGATCTAAAGATCCACAGCTTCATTTATTGACTTAGAGAAAGTAAATGGCATTTCAAATACAACCTTCATACTTTAATAGATGAGGTCACCCTGAGAAAGATGATACCGCCCGGCAGTGGGAAACTTCTCTCTAGAGAGCTGCTTTGATTTACAAGGTCAAGGAAGTCTTTCTCATAGAAGCCATAGGTTTTTAGTGACTTGGACTAAAATGGAAGGATTTAAAAAGAAATTAAACATAGAGATGGAGATAGCCAACAATTACAAGGCTGTTGGTCAACAAAAGGGATGACCTATGGAGAACCGAGATTCGAGGGACCTAAAGAAGTCAAAATTGATTTATAGACACCCAAACAACTCACATTCGTTTTAGGCATTGAGATCCTGTGTGTGTTGACTAAATCCTTGTGAATTTCCCAGATGGGTCTAAATCAGCAGCTGTCACATGGGTGATTTCTCCTCCAGGGGATCCTCAGCTGTATCTGGAGACATTTTTACTTGTCTTAGAGTCTGGGGAGTGCTAGTGGCATTCAGCAGGTGGAGGGAGGCTGCTCGACATCCTGTAGTGCACAGGATGGGCCCAACAAGAGTGAGTAATCTAGTCCTGATCCTGCCTCAGTGTGTCACATGTCCAGTGACAACAAGCCAGAAGATGTGACTTACAGAGATGTTCCTCAGACAGACAGAATGCAGCATTATGCCCTGGGGGGAATACACATGGGCCTGAGGTGCGTGGGGAGGTGAGTTGTGTTACATGAGAACCTTCTGGAGCTCCTGTGGGAATGCAGTCTCCAACCACCCAGGGACAACTGCATCCCCACACCAAGATTTGGGACAACTGCTTTCTCTCAGTCTTATTACTGGCACACAGACTTGGAGCTGGCATGTCAAGCCCTGAGTGAGCCGCAGGTGTAAATGACCAACAAGATCACTCCTGAGCTGACCGTCAGCTTTGCCACCTGGAAGGGGACAGGCCAGCACTTGCCTCCCCTGAGCTTCCCGGGCATGAGTCACATGTAACTAGATAATGATGCAAATCGCTGTCAACATTTCTGAGGTTTTATTCCAGCATCTCATGGAATGATAGAGCAGAAATCAGCCTCAGAGACTTTCCATGCCAACCTCATTTCAGAGAAAGCTGAAGTGCAAAGGGAAGGGCTCCCTCTACCCTCATGGCAGGTCAGTGACGAGGCAGGGACAGAGCTTTCCATTCTTTGTAGAAAAGATGTTAGAAACCATTCCTGCCTCCCATCCAGGACTATACACTGGCAAACATAAAAATAAAAACAGGAAAGACTGACTTAAACCTCAAACAAACAAACAGATGGGAGCAGCTGCCCAGCATGCTGCCGTCACAGGTGCTGGGGACGGTACTTTCGCCTGCTTAGTGGTCGGTGGGATTCTGAGCTTTGTGGGGCTGACTCAGAATTCCCTCTCCCCTTTATTTCTCCTCTGCACCCTGAAACCAAGTCCCTACAACCCCAGATGGCAAATAAGAGTTGGTGTCTGCCACTGTGAGTTCATGAATAACCCAAAGTCAAACTTAGGGAGAGAAGGGACTCTTTACCCACTCTGCTTTGGGGCTGGGGGCGGGGGGGGGGGGGGGGGGCAGGCTCCCAGAGGCAAGGGCACTGCAACAGGATCACACTGTCACCCTGCTTGTGCTTTTTCCTCTAATGGCCTAAAACTGCCAAGTGGCTGCAAGTACTGATTTTAAACCCTTTTATGGAAAGTGCCATACCCTTTTCTGCTCACATCACTTAAAATAATGAGTTAGCTGCACTTGTATTAGTCTGTCTTTCAAGTGGATTAAATTCATGGGCTCGCTCCCCTCCAGTCTCGCAAGCCTTGGCCTGGCTGTCTGAACCTCCAGATTAGACTGATGAGCACATGCCAGACAGCAATGAAACGCAATTACCTAGGCAAACTTTTGAAGGATTTGAGCCCTGGGGCGCAGGCTGTTTATGAAAGACTAAAAGCACCGTTTGTACTGAGCAGGACCAGTTGCCCTGGCCGTTTGGAGTCCTGGATCCCGCCTGCCACTGGACTCCAGGCAGGATTTCTAGGGGCTGATAACATCAGACTTCTGTCCGCACCTCAGCACCTCAGGGTCTTTGCTCTGTTTTTCAACAAGAAAATACAAGTACCAACAAAAGCCTATTATAACATCTCTCTTTGTATTCACTGACTCTCTCTGTCATTGGTTTCTTTATTTTAGTTTTGTATTGTGTACCACCCCCAAAAAATGCAGCCAGAAATCATCCTGTAGCTGATTGTCTCTGAGCTGCTTTGGAAATGAACAACCTTTCCAAAAAACAGGAACTTCCTGTCTTCTTAAAAAAAAAAATTAACAAACCAGTTTTAAAAGCACATCCAAAGTATTCTCCCCATGATTTGAACAAAAGAGACTTCTGAGGACTGGAAGGAAGAGGAGGAGCTAAAGGAACCAGAAAGGGAAGACTCACAGGGGAGTGACAAGGTCCCCTGCAGGTCCCCATGTTTACTATTAATTTATTTTTTTCAGACAGGGAACAAACACACATGGGTTGGGGTGGTTCTTTGCCCACCCATCAGATGTGGTCATATGAATGAAGAAGGACATGGCGGTGGGAGGAGGTGGGGAAGGTTCACCGGCTGCTTGGACTGGTGTGAAGCAGGGGTGAAGCTATCAGGTTGTGAGGGTGGGCCCTGCAGCCCCCAGGCCAGGCAATGGGTCAGTCTGTGATGGGGCTTCCCCTGGGGGTAAGAAGGTGGGAAGCAGAGCAAGAGAGGAGCACACTTGGAAGCATGGGTCTGCAGAGTGCTGGGAATGGACCGGTGGTCTCAGAGGAGGAGGCAGCACAAGAATGCCTGGACAGCAGGAAGCAGGAAGCAGGCTGGGGCACTGGAGGTAGCAGTGAGGTGCGGGGCTGGGATACCGAGGAAGCTGTGAATAAATAAGAGTCTTACTTTGGGATCTAGATCTCCAATTAAGTGTGTAAACAGGTATTTGCAAGATTGCCTGGGGGAGGCTGAGCTGTCTGAGGAGGAAGGAAGACACAAGGAAAGTGGGTGAGAGCAGAGCATTTGGCCTGGGGCAGGGGATGGCAGAGGGAAGGGTGTTGCTGCTTAGTTAACAGAGGCTGTGGGAAGTCACTGGGCCAGGACATCTAGAGGCACAGAGACTTGCCATTTTCCTCCGAGTCGCAAAAGCAAGGGAAAGGGCCCTGAAAGGGCCTGCCTTCAAGTTGGTGCTTTGGGAGAAAGGGAATCAATGAGGGGACAAAATTTTGAAATTGGGCTTAAAACCTACAAATAGTTTTGAACTGCTGTCCTGAGACCAGGGAAAATCCTTCCCCAAAGACTTCTGCCGGCCCCACCTGGAGATCTGAGCTAGCACCCTGGAGGTCCAGGGCAGTAGGAGAGAGACTTCCAGCCCACCTGGGGCTCTCCCCACTTGCTGACCTCAGAGCCCTGATGGCTCTGGGGACGAGAGAGATGTGCTGCCTCCACACCAGTGGGTTGGCTTGGACTATCTTGCAGCACAAAGGGAAATACCACCCATGATAGCTCGGGAAGCAGCCCTCAAACGCATGACCTCTCTGGTGACAGCAGAGGGCCACGGATGGGAAGATGTCAAAGTGAGAGGGACTGCCAAGTGGGTCCTGGAACTGGGAGAGGAGCCAGTCTGTACCACCATGGGGACAGAGATGTCATGAAGGACACAGGGCAGATGAGGTACATTGAAGAATGGCAGTGTTTTGGGGGTGGGGCTGGAGGTGATGACAGGGTACAATACTAGCATGGATTAAAGCTTGTGCACAGGATCAGCAGCTCACAACCACCTCAGTGCCCCAGGCTCCTCCCTGCTCAACGGCTCCTCATTGCAGAGTATGGATGGGTGGAGGAATGGAGAAGCTCATAGCCCAGAACATGGCAGGGAGGTGTGGCTAGAGGAACTCCATAGGTAGCATCTCTGACTTCTCGATCAGGCCCTCCCTGGCCATCAGGTGGCTTGAAAAGGCAACATCTGCTTGCTTCCTATGCTATGTCTCTCTAAAGGTGACAAGCTCAAACTCACTGGTCCCAACTAGGAGCGCAGGGCAAGGGAGGCTGTGTGACAAGGTCCTTGGACTCCCTGCAGGTCAAAGTGTGAGGCCACAGGGTCTTCACACATATTGTCACTCAGTGCCACAAAGAGGGGACTCACACCAGGTCAGAGGGCAGCCTGAAGTCCCCAGAATTCCCATGTCTCATGGCTGTTCACACTGTATCACTTTGCTGTTTCTGAAAAGCTGTCCTTTTGTCCCTCTGGGGATGTTGGCTAATATCCATATTGAGACAGAAGGTGGGTGAGTTTAGTGATTTATGCTGTGAGGGGCAGACTGGCCAAAGTTCATCTCTAATGGCTCCTGGGTCTCCCATGAAGTGACAGCATGCACATTTTCTTTGTTGTGTCTCCCAGGCTGAAGTTCAGAGTCTGATGTGGTCAGTGCATAAATAATTTTCACAAATAATAAATTGTTTGTGGGTAAGAAGGATGGGCCGCCTGTTTCTTGTTGGAAGAAAAGCAGAATAGAGTGACCACGGGCACCTCAGTGCTCAATGGGGAGGTCAGTGCCTCCCTGACTGTGAAGGGCTCTGGGAGTCTATGGAGCAACTCCCGCCCCCGGGGCCATTGAAGCTATGTGGGGTGAACCCCTGTGCTCCTGTGCAGGCTCCTCACTGAGGGTCTCACTGCCAAAGGCAGGTTCATAACTTTGGAAAACTCTTTTCTTGACCTTATCCTATGAGCCACCACACTGTGTGGTTCTATGAAAAATGAGTCATTTCAGAGTAGCTTTGGTTGAATAAGGATCGTTCAAAGGCACTGGCCTTAGGGGTGCCAACCTGGAAGGATTCCTGCCCAGGAGCTGCCTGTTGGGGTCTCAGAAGGGCAGGGTTTGCACAGGGTCTGCAGACACAAGTGCTGGTGGCTAGCTCTGTTCTCTGTGGATCACGTGGGACACAAGGCTGAACTGGGACGGAACCATTTGCTATTTCATTGGTGAAAAATATTGAGCTGGGGAAAAAGTTCCCCTCTGCTTTCTGCTCCAGTCACTGCAACGTTAGCAAAGGAAGAGGAAAAGAAGAAGATAAAACATTGCAGGACACGCTGGTCAGAGGCGAAAGGCTCAAGGTTCAGTGCTGGCAGGGCTGGGGTCTGCACCTGGCTTCTCCACTGTGCTGCTCAACCCCCACAGTGACTGGGAATTTATTCTACAACAGGCCTCGAGTTCCTTGTTTTGCAGAAGGAAATTCTCCTTCATAAGAGGACTACTGTTGGTATTGTTTGTTTGTTTTTTAATTTCCAAAAATAAGGAAAAGTTTATAAAACCTGGGGAGGCACTGTAGAGGGGGCAGGGGACCCCAGCATTTCCAAGCCTCCTCCTGGCCTCTCCCAGTCCCCCTGCTCCAAGGTGCCCCTCCTCCTGATTCTGAATGTGAAAATAAGCAGGCTGAGCCGCCTCAACTGGAGATGTGTCTAACAAGGCTCTCATTGTCTCAGACAGGTGTGAGATTGGACTTGATTCGGGGCCAACACCTCCAGTACCAGAGCCAGCTCTGTGAGCTAAAAACATGCACCAACCCTCCAGTAATACCACTGCAGCCAGCCAGAGACTCAACAATTTAAGGCTTAGCACACACAACATAAATCAGAGAAGGATGGACCAGCCGACCGGCAGCTTCTTGGGCAGGTGCCTGCAGACTGTCTGCAGATCAGACTCTGCCTGTTTGGGTTATTTGAGCCTTTTTTTTTTTTTTTTTTTGGTAATATAAAGATGAGAAACTGGGTGGAGCAGTGTGCAGAGGCTCACTGGGGTTTGCCCTATCTTGTTCCAACAGCCCCTCTTTTGCCTAAGTGCTGTTTTGAAGGGACTGCTCAGGACGGTTCACATTGCTACCTCCAAACACCAGGAACATGTTCAAGCTGGGGAGGATGGGAGACGACAGCTGAGCACTAGAATAAGCACGCTGTCCATGTGACATGACGCATGTCCCTTAACCTTTCTGGGTTCCCATTGCTCATCTATTTAGGGAGGGGGCTGACCATCCCATGATGGTTGAGCTTTCTATGATTCATTCATCTCCAATGGTCACAAGTTCAAAGTCACCATAAGAACTGCCCAAATCAGGAGAAATTGCTGTTGAGAGAAAAGTCTCAATACCCAGACTGCTGTGCTTCTGAGGGGGATCCGTCTCTGAGCAAGAAAAGCCCATTTCCCAGCATCACCCGTCACCACGCTCCTCTTGTCTTCGTTAGAAACCTGTGGTTTTTCAGACCACTGAGGCAAGCCCAGGGCCTGAGGCCCCTGAGAGTGTGGGCGTGACACGTCAGGAACCACGAGCCATGGGACGTGAAGTGGAGAGGACAGGTCCCTTTGGCTAATGAGCACCAGTCCTCCAGTCCGTTTAGGAGGCAGGATGACAGAGCCACTGGGTCTCCATGAAGGAAAGGAATCCAGAAGCCACTCCATCAATGCAGGGACCTCTCCAGCACCTCCTAGAGAAGGGCATTTGGTCGCTGATAATTCCTGTGACATTGCAGGGTGGCTCTGGCCCTGCTATTCACGACCCTGACCCTGAATTCGCAGACAAGGACATGGCTGTCACAGAGAGCCTTTATCTGGCCTTAGCTTTCTCACTCTGTGCTGTGAACTCTTTCGTGAGTAAATGGCATGAAGCTGGCATGATGTCCTGAACTGGGACAAGGGGACTGTCACTCAGGCACCAACCTTCTACCCCTCCCAGCCTCGCCTGCCAGAGCCGCCTGGCATTCCCACAGCTGTGCTCCCGGGCTCTGCTCACACTCACACACCTGTTTGCTGTCCTTCTTCTGGCCCGACAGCCCAAGCCACAGCCACACGCAGGCTTAAAGGGCCCGGCTTGTGGGCGGAATCAGCGGAGGGAGGTATTTACTTAAAATCACACAGGAAGGTGAAACTTGGTTCAAAGAATCCTTTTGTAGATGGTTCATTAAAAATGCCAAAGAGGCTGGCCGTTCACACTCTTGAATGTGTCCGATTCATGCAAGTCACGGAACGAGTGAGGGTTCATCTCAGACCGCTGCCCACGTGGGTCCCGTGGCAGGAAGTAACCTGTCAACTCCATGACAGCTGTTGCTCTCCCCTCATGCCAGGGAGCAGGGCTGAGAAGGACGGAGGGTGGCTTTGAGAAGAAGAGTCTGTCCCTGCTTGTTTTAAAAATCCCTAATCCATGGGCTGGGGTTGTGGCTCAGTGGGAGAGCGCTTGCTTAGCATGTGTGAAGCACTGGGTTCAATTCTCAGCACCACATAAAAATAAATAAATAAAGGTATTGTGTCCATTTACAACTAAAAAAATAATAATAATCCCCAATCCCACAAGCATTAAATTCAACATTTAAAAAAATGGAGATGGCTGGGCATGGAGGTACATGCCTGTAATCCCAGAGATTTGGGAGGCTGAGGCAGGAGGATTGCTAGTTGAAAGTCAGGCTCAGCCACTTAGTGAGGCCCTAAGCAACTTAGCAAAAGCCTGTGTCAAAAAAAAAAAAAAAAAATCAAACAAAGGGCTGGGGATGTGGCTCAGTGGTTAAGAGCCCCTGATTCAATTCCAAGTACCAAAAATAAATAAAATGGAAAGACAAAAGAAGTGTAGGGTACCTAATCCAACCAGAGGGACCTATCATCTCATTGAGGAAAAGTATATTTCTAGAAAAAGGCAGAGTGAGGCTGAGCATGGTTAGATGTCCACATGAAAGATCCATGCTGCAAACAGACTTAAACTGCCACTGGGAAGTGTGCACGGGCCAGGAGCCGGAAGGCTGGAATTTCAGGAACACCATCACCAGGCGTTCACCAAAACTCTCCAGGTCTCTTGGGTAAAATAAAGAGCTTTGAGCAAAGAAGGCAAAGTTCCCTTTCACCTTCGCAGTTTAAATTCCCATTTGGTCCTGTGGAACCATGGTTATAGGTCCCTCCTGCCCCCTGTGAGTTTTCCCACAGAAACAAAATTCAACTGAAAACACCACTAAAACCAGTACTCCCCTTACTCCCCAGGGCTGCAGTCACTGCTGGGGAACAGGGAGACTTGAATGGCGATTGCCACAGAGTAGCCGAGGAACATAAGACTGGACAGAGGCACGGCACCCTGGTGACCCACGAGCACCACCAGTGACGACAGTGAGCAACGAGAGCTCAACAGAATAACACGACTCTGTTCTTCAAGTGTACAGTCTCCACGAATACCTAACAGAAGGATATCTCAATCTATCAGGTGAAGCTTCCCACCCGCGAGGCCTCGAGTACTCTGCGCCTGTTGACCACTTAACCCTCACAGCTATCTCGTGAGTTAGGTACTATTAGTAACCATGCCCAGGGTACAGGTGGGAACACAGGCACAGAGGACGTCAGTGCTTCTTGCCAGGTCACACAACCAGGATGTGGACAACGTGGGACTTGATTCCAAAACCTATATCCATTATTCTCCACACATATTCAAGGGTTAGTATTATGGATCCATGTTCAGTTTTCCTTATAAAGTGGGAGGTCCCAAGTGTAATTCTAGTCCCTTCTAATGATAAAAAGAAAAGAATAGCTCTATCCTGGTTGGTGGGATGGATGGACAGACAATTGGCATTCTGCCTTGACATCTCCAGGCTGCTGCGTCCTCCTTGGATGGCCAGGGAGAAAGTTCAAAAATGAGAGAAATTCCTTACAGACCCACTCATATATCCTCCCTCCCCCCAAGGCGTGAAAGAATCAAATGAGGAAATCGGGAAGAGATTCTGGAATAGGAATAACAAGATTTCCTTTCCCTTCCACCTGAATTGGCCATCCGTAATTTTACACAAATTCAATTTTAAAGTCATGCTTTGTAATTTGTGGAAAATTACATTAAATTAAACAGATCCATGTCTGGGCAATGACTTCTCTTATTTAGCCAACATATGGTGGCTCAGAGCCTCTTGAAGCTTGATCCACAGGAAAAATATTAACCCTACCCCCAAAGTAGCCTTTACTCAGAGGCAGAAGAGTGAGAGGCTCTGGGGCATCCCCTCTGGTTTCCCTGTGAGTGTTAAGGGAGGTCCATTAATTCTCAGGTACTGCAAAATCTAGAATCCCAGATCATTAGAGTTTCAGGCTACCTGGTGCATCACTTACATGAGCAACAAGGGCCTGGCACTTGGTGGTCAAGGAAACAATGCCAGGACATGTACAGAGAAGGGAGCACAGGCAAACCTTCTCCCCACCATAACATGCCCCTGTGGGTGGCTGGACGGACTCCACAATCCATTCTATTGATGTGAGCTATTATTGTTTTATTATTGCCCTTGGTCCTTGTTATAATGTTGCTGCCTCAACTGCTCCAATAACAACCCAGATGCAGACACAATCACAAACATGTTACAGTTTCAAAAGGTGGAGGGGGGGATGTGTGGGTCTCCCACTCCAAGCACTTCTGCATTCATCCTTAGGATACCAGCCTTGTTGGGCAACCAACAGAAGTGCGTCCTAAAACTGAGGTAATTATGGTTGTTCCACATAGCAAGCAATTTACAACAAAGTACAGATGAAGATTAACAGACCTTGAGACAAGAGATCTAAATAAACCACTTAGCGGGCAGAAAGGCCAAGTCAAGCCCTTGAGCTTGTGCTGACTTTTACAGATATTTTAATAACTTTATCATCATATAATTTGCCATCTGATATGTTCAGAGAGATGCACTAATGGAGTGAGAGTGGCCACAACAGTGCGGTCATCCCCTGAGACTTCATAAAACAACCACGTTCGTTCCCCTCGTATAACTGGCAACGCCAAGAAATGCATCCCTAGTCACATTATGTCTTCCTCCCTTTTTATCTCAAGATGTTCCTTTAAAACTACAGAAGCAGCCCTTCTAATGAGGGATCTGCACATTGGATGTGCTCTGGGTCTTGGGTCTGGCCTTGGAATGACTCAGGTTGAACACCTACAGATGCAGGGTAAAGAGGACTCCTTCCTAAGCAGAAACCAGTGGCTTCCAGAGCTAGGGGAACTTTGGGTGAGGTGCTGACACTCGAGGTGGAACTGACCCACAGACTTTCCCTGATGACCCTCTGCTCTTATGATACCAGTGGAGTCACTCCCAAACCCCAGAGCTGAAAGACCCAAGTGCATCCTCGTTGTACTCCCAGAAGAACCTGGCTGGTCACCACAGTGGCCCAAGCCTTGTTAAACAGAACTGATTATATTGCTTTATGGAGCCTCAATTCAGTGACCCAATTCAGACTGCATGGAAGAACCAAGATGGTGGGGTGACACAGGCACCATTCCAGTTCCTACGGTGTTTCCAAGCTCAGGTCTCATGCCACCCAGGAGCTGTAGGTGACATGAGATGCAGATTCCTTCTGTCCAGTCCATGCTGATTCCCTCTGGGAGGAAATGCAGGGAGTTTCATCTCTAAGAAGAGGAACTGCAGTTCCATGGGGGTGGGGAGTTAAGTGGGATGATAAGCTCTGGAGATCAGAATTGGAAGACGACTTTCCAAATCCTGCAACTCTATTTGGAAAGTTCTAAACCCTAAACATGACGTGAAGGTGGTATGAAATAATGATAATGATGGTGTCTGGAACTGTGGCAGTTCAGCCTCCATCTGGAGAAGGCTCTCCTGTCCCTGGCTCATCTAGGCACTTAATGACATGGCCCATGCTTTCTCTTGAAAATGCTTATATATTTTTAAACAGAAAATGTTTTTTTCATGCTACTCAGGAGAGCTGGGATGGGCTAAAACTAAACCTCAAGACTTTTCATAAACAGAAATCAACTGGGTACGAAGTGGTACACTCCTTATTTTCTCCCCCGTCAATTCTCAGGAGTGCACAGAGAGGCAACACACACACACCACTGACCAAAGTTTGTTTCGGGGGTGAGCTCTATACATCTTTTAAAATTACTATTTTGTCTTATTTACTGTGGATGGTAACTGAATCTCTAACATCGAAATGTATAATGTTCTGCCAGAAAGAGATTATAGAAGAAAAGTCTATGGAAAGAAACTGGGTTTGTCAGGGAAGATTTTATTTGCAGGCCTTTTGCAATCCTGTATCTTCAATCTCCATAACAACTGGCTGTTCAACTGCACAGGAGGCAGATGTTTCATAATGAAAAAAAAAAAAAGAAAAAAGTAGGGGCTGAGGCTTTGAAAGGGAAATGTGAATATATGGTTCACATAGGCACAGAAGCCACTGTTGGTGTGGAGGCAGGGGAAACCCTTTGCCTCACTCCATGTCCCCTGAAAGTCAGGCTGGGGCGCTCTGAGGGAAATAAGGAAAGACAGAAGCAGTTGCAGTCCCCCAGCACAATTTAAATCCCAAATGCTGGATTTGAAAGAGTCTGAAAATGACAAATAATAATGCAAACGAGTAAAACCAACTCAGTTTGCAGAACTAGGTCTGTCAGAGCCATTTTTCATAGCTGACAGAGTGTTTGTTCTTCTTTTGGCACAAACTTTTGCTAAACTTCGATATGACTTCATGGCTACCATCAAAATTTCTTTGATAAATATCCCAGTTTGAAAGACTGTCGTCAGGTGATTTGTAAATTTGGGATAATGAGATATACAAAGTAAACCACTATTCCTTTGAAACAGATGTCTGGCAATGATGCTTTGCAATAAAGCCATTTGTTAAAAAGGCAGCTTGTTTCAAAACAACAGTGTTATGTCCAGCTTTGTCCAGGAGGTCATATTCTTGAGCCCATCCCAGCTGGCTGGCTTTGGTCTTCCTGTCCTTCTCTGGTCCTCTGCTTATTGATATTTATACTGCCATGGCTTTGGGGGACTAGAATGAGAGGCACCCAGGTTGCCTGTCTTCTGTCTTGCATTGCTTCCGAGATCAGGGATAATCTCCCTTTCTCTACCACTATTGGGGTCTGTGTTTCCATTTGTATAGGTGTTCCAGAAAATACTGAGAAATCTTACCTTATCTAGGAAAAAAGAGAAAAGAAATCCCATGTTCTCCTGGCTGGGAAATGAAGGTGCACAGCACTAACCCCCAAATGGTGGACGGAGATGCTAGTAGTGGTAGGACGTGAACTGGGTGTGTAGGCACAAGTCCTCGTGTTCCCATTCACCTGTCCTCCTATCTGTTATGGGGGATGGACATGCACAAGCTATATGTGGACAAACCTGAATGCCACTGGCCAATGACCTGATGACCTTGGAATGTGAGTTGAATGGTGCCCCGTAAAAAGAGGTGCATGTTCTGACCTTCAGAACTGTGAATGGGATCTTATTTGGAAAAAGGTTTTTTTAAATATTTTTTTTAGCTGTCGATGGACCTTTATTTTATTTGCTTATTTCTATGTGGTGCTGGGAACTGAACCCAGTGCCTCACCTATATGAGGCAAGTGCTCTACCGCTGAGCTACAAGTCCAGCCCCTGGATATAATTACATAAAAGACCTTGAGGCCACCAAGGACTGGGTGGGCGGGGCCTAAATCCAATGACATGTGTCCTTATAAGAAACAGAGGAATAGATGAGATAGAGGAGAATGCCGAATAAAGAGGGAAGAAGAGACTGGAGGGACACAGTCACAAACCAAGGGATTCTGGAGCCACCAAAGCCGGAGAAGAGGCAGGAAGATCCTCCCCTACAGCCTGCAGAGGGAGCTTCATCCTGCCAACACCTTGATGGTGGACTTCTGGCTCCAATTGTGAGAGAACATATTCCTATGGTTTTAGCCCCGAAATTGTGGCACTTCATCATAGCAGTATCAGAAAACCAAAAAGCTTGGTATTGTTTGTCAATGCCAATTGTGACGTGGCCCTTCCTGAGTGTTAACTCTGGGCTGGCTCTCACATCCACTGCCTTATGGTTCACTGTCACTATACCATCTGCAAGGATAGCTAGATAATTCCCACGTGTCAGATGGGAAACTGAGGCTTTAAGGGGTTAAGTATCTTGCCAAAAGTCCTGTAGCACATGTTGTGGAGGCCAGATTGGGAAGACCAGTTTAGGGGGATTGCCTCTTGGATCTTCCTTCTTAGCCTATGCTCTGCTATCTTCTAACCCTATTGTTAGCATCAATATCATATAAGTGCACCGACTTATAGCTTTGTTAAAACAAAGCTTCTTCCCCAAAAAATCTTTTAGTGCACTGTGTGCACCGGCCTCTAGGTTCACAAGCATCAAGGAAACTTTTGGAACCTATGCAGCCAATAAGAATAATTTATCATTAAGATCAAGTCCTAAAGTGAAATCTTTTCCCCTTCTAATTAGAAAAGATGCCCACAAGGTACCAACATGCTCCTGAGAAAGTGGCTTGACCATTCTGAATGATATCCATGGAAACATTTGGTCTGCAAAGGAAGCCTGCTAAAATGTGGGTTTTGATTCCTAGGGTGCTGGGAGGTCACAGATTGGCAAGCCCCTGTGAAGGGCTGGCTTATTAACTACTTAGCTATAAGTACCTAGCTGTAAATATGTCGCAGCACTGGAATGTCTGTTCGGGGACTGCTGGGTTGGTCCCTGTGCCTATCTATAATGGCAGAAGGTGGCACATCAGAGAAGGCACAAAAGGTCTGGCCGCTCTAAACATCATGAAGCAACCCCAAGGAGTGACTAGCCAGCAAGGATGTCAGCCACCTGGCACAGGTGGGTCAGGACGCAGGGCCAGCCGGCTCCTTCTCCTCCACTCCTCTCTCCAGTTGTCCATGGCCACAGTGCAGTTCCTTACTTTTACCTTCCCACACTTTCCTTAAACTTCTGGTTTGTGTTGCACCCGCCAAGAATATAGAATAGGAACCGCGTTCCAGTGCCTGCCTTGAGGAGCTTCTCATTCCACTAACCTGCCTGCTGGTGAGGGGGCGGGGGGTGGCTGCCCCTCACGCCCAAAGGGGGCTCTTTGTTCAGTGCCCATCCCCCTAGGTTTCCCTTCCTCTCTCCTTCCCTCTCTTCCTTTCCATTTTCATTTTCTCTCTCTTTCCTCCCTCCCTCCTGCCGGCCTCCCGCAGCCCCCTTCCTCCCTTCCTCTAGTTTATGGGAACACCGTACTCGGGCTGGCTTTTCAGGTACGGTTCTGGTGCTATGATCTTTAGGTTCTCAAACACTACAGCTAGGTAAGAGGGGTTTTTCTTGTTTTAATGAAATCTTGCATTTTCGCGTTACAACAGGTCTTACAAGTTGGCTTCCAGCACTGAATATTTTACTGTATGATCATGAAATGATCATTATAGATTTCCATATGAGAGTCTCTGGTTGCGTCTAATTTGATTGTAGTATATAATTCCAAGGTAAACAAAGTCCCCCTCACTTTGTTTTCAAACTTCTAGAATTGCTAGAAAAGAAAAAAGGGGGGGGGATGGGAAGGAGGGAAGGAGAGGCGGGTGGGTAATGCTCTGCAGCTGGTGTGTCCTCCACGTCTGGAAGGGGTCTTCATGTCATTTTCTGGAGCTTTCTGGGCAAGAAGCCCCCAGGCCCCTTATCTCCTCCTCTGGCATTGTTCCCTGGAGGCAGGGGTTACCTCTGCTCCCTACAGGAGGGTGGAAAAGTCTGCCCACACGGAGAGAATCAGACTGACACGAGGAACCCAGCACAACTGAGGAGCAAGGCCGATTCAGTACCTCAAAGAATTTCACACACGGTGGCAAGAGAAGACAATCTACTTAAAGTAACATTAACTTTGGGGGAAGATAAACATCAATACTAAAAACCAGGAGATGATCTGTGAAGACAGAGCCCTCTTGGCCATATGGAACTCTCCAGTGGAGGTACCCACTCTCCTCAGGCTGATCAGATGTTTCCTGGTTTGGTTCCATTGGACCCTACAAGAAAGGCTCACCCCTAGGAAGGCAGTTGCCCCATCAAAGGAAACACAGAGTAGCTGGGGAGCCCTCTTCCTGCCCACGCATCCCCCTTCATGCATGCTCAGAGATTCATTATTCTGAGTTGTCTTTTCTCCCCATCTTATAAACAAATGTATACAGCTGGGCACGGTAGCACACACCTGTAATGCCAGCAGGTGGGGAGGCTGAGACGAGGACTGAAAGTTCAAAGTCAGGCTCAGCAACTTAGCAAGACCCTGTCTCAAAATTAAAAAAAAAATAAAAGAACTGATAATGTGCCTCCACAATAAAAAATTAAAAAAAAAAAAAAAAGATAATGTGCCTCAGTGATTAAGCACCCTTGGGTTCAATCCCCAACCCCTAATTTTTTTTTTTTTTTTTAAAGTACAAATGTACCAAAAGGGGACAGTTTAGAAAGGCACCAATCAGAGAGCCCAGAGTCATCATTACGATCAACACTGAGTCATAACAGAATGCATTCAGTCAGGACAGCTCCGTGAGCGGCTAGCCAACACCTCTCCCATGTCTCTCCTTTTCAACACTGGTCAGACCTGTCTGCCCTTGATCCAAGAGTACAACTTGGGAGCGATTTCCAGCCCACCTGCGCTAGCTTCATGAACTGCCAGGAAGGTCTGTGTTTGAGTCCAGTCCAAGCCAGGGAGCTTGGAGACAGTGGGCACGTTCGGCTTCTCTATTAACCGTGTGAGACGGCCATGAGCATAGAACATGGGAGACAAAAGGTCTGACCCGTGCCACGTCACAAGTAGGCCAAGGAAAGCCAGCAAGATGCTCAGAGTAACCAGTGGGCGCAGTGACAGCAACACCGGCCTCTTAGTTCAGCTGAGTTTGACAATTTTCTACAGCAGCTAATGTCCCTGTATCCTCATCTCCCCAGGAAGGAGGAAGCTACACCACCTTCAATGCGGTTCCCCAGATTTGGTCAATCAGAGTTAAATTCTTAAAATTACTCACTTGGGTTGCCCCAAGCCATCTCCAACTGGGAGGTGAGACCAAACAGCTCTCTAGAATCTAACCCTGTCCCCTGGGTTAAAAGGAATATGCGAATTCTGAATCACAACCATGGAAGTTCATGCTCGCATCTCGACTTGCATAACCATGAAGCCATGCAAAAGGCTTTCCCTTCAATTTTAAGACCTGGCAAAATAGGAAGTTGAAATTAACCTCAGCCCTTTTATAGTTAAAACCTCAACAAATAAATAGTGGTTTGGTGGCATGGCAACCTGCCCCCCTCTCCATCTGCACCCTGCTTCTGATCATTCCAGATGTCTATTTTGAGTGATTCTGAAGCCCATCTGATTCTAGATAAATAGAGGTGCTATTCTGTATCAGTGACTTCCTGCTGACAGAGGGGCTGGCTTAAGCCTCCCCCCCCAGCCTCTCTATGAACCTTGGTGATCCCCAAATCCCCAGGTACAGACATGGCTCTCTGTAAAGCTGAAAAACATTCACACAGCACCACAGAAGGGCTGCCCTGCCCACTTCTGGGATATTTTTCTTAAAACTACTGCCGCCATTTCAAAGAGTGATTTCTTAAAGTATCGTCTTAATATGGACACTCTAGGCTAATCCTGGAAATCAGCCTTTTTCTCTTGTTGAGAACAAAGTGAAAAAAGACTGGTGAAAGAGACTTGCATATCATCCCTGTTAATTTTTTATTTATTTATTTTTTTGGTACTGGGGATTGAATCCAGGGCCTTGTGCATGCAAGGCAAGCACTCTACCAACCGACTTATTCTCCCAGCCCATCCCTGCTAACTTCTAATTTCCAGAAAAAAAGCTTAAGGGGCTACTCAGAATGTGACTGTATAACACCATTTTCTTACAGGAAATATGGTGGGGGGGGGGAAGGAAGCGGGAGACAGAGGAGGGGAGGAGAGAGAGAGATTGAGAGAGAGTGTAAGGGAGAAAGAGAGAGGACAAGTAGTTTTAAAGAAAATATCTTGCTCACTCATTTCTAAGATGCTGTTCCTTCCATTTTACAAGTGAAGTATTTATTGCATATCAGATTCATATTTTGGAGAGAAAGAACACCAGCAATATAGTTAACACATTCTTTAGAGTAGCAACCAAGCCCCTAGGGTACTCTAAAAGCAAGTTATGATTGCTTAGATGTTGCAGAAGTAAAAAGTTTTTAAAAGGAACAAAAGGGGTGATACTTGGCGCTAAGCACACAGTACTCCAAAGAGCTACAGGATGCCTATGGAAGGCCAGGCCTCTGGCCCAGAGCCCAAGAGCGGCCGCCTGCAGAGGACAAAGAACCCAACCTGCCAACTTCCCATCCCCCTCTTTTTTCTTTTTTTCTTGGCAAAGAGTCATATCTGATGAAAAGAGAAATCAGATTACATTTGCTCCTCACCAAAACTGTCCAAAATAAAACAGACCCAAGGTGAAATTTTCAATTTGCCCCACCATGGTTGAATTCTCTTAAAAATGCTTAATATTTTTCATTCAGAAGTCTGTCCTACAGTCAGCAAATCCCTTTATCAACATGGTAGTTCAAATGGTCACAGAAACGAAGAACGTTTAACACAGTTTTAACCCTTTGATCTTACACACGAATTGAAAGATGACTTACATTAATTTAAATGATCCTAAACAAGATAAAATAATCTCCTGGATATTTTCAAGATAAAAAAATCTTCAATTTTTCATTGAAATAAAACTTGCCCCAAGTCCATCACTCTAACATATATACCAGCTGCTCTCATTTGCCACACATTCATGCACTGTGGAATCTTTTAAAATCAGTGTGCATATTTTGAATAACTATATATGATTATTAAGCATAAGGAGACTAATGATTTCATGGGACTGCTTCCTAAATACACTTACAATGAGATCGCAGATGAGAAAGAGCCTCCAGACCTCAAGCTTTAGGTTTCTATTTGTATACAAAAGGGCTACCTACAGATAGGTCACTCAGTACCATGTGCACAGTTCATCGTATGGGGAGATTTCTTTGGGAACTTTCCACTCAAATAAAAGCACCTCCCTCAGGAGCCTCACTGTGAGAATGAATGGCCTGGGCTTTCCATAATGCTCAGTAGAAGATGTGGGCACGCCTTGCAAGAGCCCTGCGTGTGTTAGCCCTAAAAGAAAGCAGTTGGCCTAATAAAGACATGCTGCCTGCGCCCCTCACAACACAACCCACATGCAGAAAATGCCTGGGGAAGCTAACGTCTCCAAGGAACTGCTATATCCCCTGCTGGCTACCTGCCCTTCTCCAGATGTGTTGTTTATCTTTTCCTTTGAGTTGAACAAAGCTGCTTCTTTGAGAAGGGAATCTTACTGTGACCATATTAAATACAGCTGTGTCTGCATGGCACAGAGAAAATGACTGCATTTCAGATATTTGAAATGGTACCATGGAGCAAGCTATCATTGACATCAGTGGTTCTCCGATGTAAACAGTAAACACTGTGTTATCTAATTTGGCATAGTGGGTTTTATGCAATTATTGCATTTTATAATAGTTTTGCGATTGCTCACTGGCCCCTTGGGGTGGGGGGACTTGTGTACTTTATTGCTTTGCAAATATTATGCTTGATATAGTGGCACCCATACATTTCTACTACTTCTTAATATTTTAAAAAATAACATATATTAGATACAAACCCATAAATACTTTACATGCATCAAGAACTTGAAATATCCCCACCTCACCTTGCTAGACATGCATGTGTATGTGGGTGGTTGTGTGTGATGTATCTTCAAGCCTAAAGAGTAGGTAAGAAAATAGCACAACCAAAGCTCTTTAAAAAATTCCAGATTGCATATATGTGTACACACTCAGACACACTCACACACACACAGAGTTGGTCCTCTGTATCTGTCAGTTCTGTATCTAAGGATTCAATCAACCACAGATTTTAAATATTTTCTTAAAAACTGCATCTACACTGAACATGTAGAGAGTTTTTTCTTGTCATAATCCCCCCAAAATACTATTACAACTAGTTATTTAGCATTTACATTAGCTACTACAAGTAGTCTAGAGGTAGCTTAAAGTATATGGGAAAATATGTGTAGGTGATATGCAAATATTAAGCCACTTTATATAAGGGACTTGAACACCCATGGATTTCGGCATCTGCATTGGATCCTGGACCCTATCGCCCATAGATCCTGAGAGACACTGTGTGCCCATGTGTGTGTATCTCCTTATCTCCTCTGCAGCCTAAGCAGCACGGCTTCTCAGTCTGCACATCCCGCGGCAATGCAGACCTGACTCAGTGGGCGGAGTGGCCAGGGACTGCATTTCTAACCAGCTCCCAGGTGCTGCTGCTGGCTCAAGGGGCTCCCTTTAAGCATCCAGAACAAGCCACCCTGGTCTGGGTGGGTGGGGGAGACGCGCCCCACCTGGTACTTACCCTGCATCTGGCTCTGAGGCTGAGGGTTAAAGGCAGTGGAGTGGTTCAAGGAGGCCCGAGGGTTGGGCGTGGGGGCTGGGTGGTGCGGGCTGACCCTCATGGCCGTGCGCCGCAGCTGCTCCAGTTCACTGAGCCGCTCGGAAAAGGACAAGCTCCCAGGCTTGGTCTGATCATCTAGTTTCTGACGATGTCCTATTGTGGGCAGCGGGTGGGAGGGGTGGGAGACAGAGAGGGAGATGGGGAAGGAGGGAGGGAAGAGATAAGAAAATGTATCGTGGAATTTCCAAAACGGGGGCTTTTCTCGTCTTTTCCCTCCCTCTTCCCTCACCCCCAACGTGGACTTGCTGGACATCTGCCCAGTGGGAATTTGGCTGCTTGTGGGAATTTGGGGCCACTGTCCCTATTGCAGACCAGGACCTCTTTCATCATACTGGCCACTAGTGCTCCTTCAGTCTGGGCCTGGTCCTCACCCCCCCCCCCCACTCAGCTCCTACCTCAGCTGGGCAGGATGAATGCAGGAGGACACAGGAAGTGGCCATGGCAGTGGCAGTCGGGCAGGAAGCTGGGTTACCTGTTGGCACTCTGCCATGGCTGTGGGCTAACTGTGGTGGCCAGGAAAGGTGCCCTCCCTGCGGCACCAGGTTGCCCCTCCCTACTGCAAACCCAAGTACCCTCAGGCCTAAGCAGCAGCCCAGCTGGCCCTGGAGGCCCCCAGCATGCCCCTTCCAACAGGAAACGGAGTGTGGCCACGAACCACTGCCCTGGAGGTCAGATTTCCTGTCATAGGTGCGCCTCCAGGGGCCATCCCTCGGCCCCCCACCCTCTCCAGGCAGGCGCCTCGGGGTTATTCTTTCTTCCCCGAAGCCCACTCCCTGGGTTCACTCCTATGAGGGGGTCGACAGGAAGGTGTGACCTGGTCCTCGTCCAGTACTCATGCCAGCCCAGGACCTCTGGAGCGCAGAGCGAGCAGCCAGCGAACTTGGGGAGCTTCCCCAGGCTGATTCAGGGATCTAAAGTGGGAGGGTGGGCCTTCGGTGTCTCTGTGGACAGTCGGTGTCACTGTCACCAGGAACAGCCAGCAGAGGGGCTCACATGGGGTGTACCAGGAGGCCTGGGCCTCCAGTTTTCTCTCTTAAATTCCCAACAAAATGTCATTAAAGGAGAGATAGCAGAGCTGAGGTTCCCATGTAGGGATGCGGCCCCAGTGGGCCTTGGCAATTCATTCCTCTTTCAAAGAAGATGCCCTCTGACCCCCTCCTCACCCTTGAGGTTTGTTTGGATAAAGAGTCCTTGATCGATTTCACAAAAAAAATCCCAGCATCAAAACAGCCAGCTTGCTGCCCCCAGAAAGCGCTCCTTCCATACCTTGTCCTAACCCTAAAGTAGAAAGAGAATCCTTGACTGCACGCCCCCCAGCCCCGGGTAGGGGTGCCACCTGGAGCAGCACATTTTCTCCTAGTTCCCCATCACTACAATATAAAATTAAATTGTATAACTCATGTTATGGTTCCCAATCTCCGCGGCCTGCCGGTTCTTCCTGCTTCGGGGCCCCTTGGCACGGTTGACACTGTCTCAAATTCCACACCAGAAAAAAGGCCCACTATATTGCAGTGATTTTATCATTAACAAGACCTGTTTGGCTCCAAAAGGAGGAAAAATACTTAAGCATAATATTTGTGTAGTTCAAATGCAACGCTCCCTCTTTTCATGTGTCACCCAGGCAAATCTGGACTCTGATTCAGTGCTCCAGCCCACAACACTCGAGTCAAACGCAAACACCCTGAGTCACGCAGGCTCGGCCGGCTCACATGTGAGAGGCCTCTTACAGGCTGAGTATTTTAAGCACCAGGTCTGTGGACAAAAGGGGCCAGGTCCCGGAGCAACCGCCATCATCCCTTTCCCTCAGAAGTACAAAAATGTCCTTTTCTAGAACATTCTATTTCCATCACGGTGTAATTCAGTGTCCCTGAATGGAGTCCTCCTGGTTCCTTCCTCCTCTTAGGACTGACCCTCACTTCCTGATCACACTGAAAAATCTGAAGGTTTCCTTGCAGAAAAACCCACAATTCCAACTCAAAAACCTTTAAAAGCATAATTTAGCCCTTTAAATGCCTCCTGAAGTTTGATGCCTGGTATTAGGAGTCAAGGAAAGAAAATGGCAGGAAGCATGATTCTGGAGTGTTCTACGGCCTCAGAAAGAATGCTGGTTGGCAAGGGCTTCCAGCAGGCTCTGTCTACATTTCAACCTCACATTCCTTGGGCACCCAGTGGCATTTTTGAAGAACACTGTGTGAAGGACAGTGGGTGACCCAGGGAATGATGTGTACAGGACAGTCCCGAACGCACGGCTTCGAGTGCGGTGGCCTCTTCGGCCAGCCTTTGAAGAAACCTATCAGTGTGTCTGCCTTAGCAAACCTGGGGACAGGTGCCACCGAGAAACTAAACAGGAATAAGTCATTTCAAGTGGCCACTGTGGCCCGACGCTACAGGAGGTTGGGATTTTTATTAGTCCCCTCTTATTACCCTACGCTCTAAAAAATGTTTTAACATGTGAACCATTTCTGTACCAGCTGACACCTGCCAAAACTGTAGTCATTTGCAGAGATTAACTGATGGCCGCCTGCTTTAGCAGGAATGTTCAGGCATAGCTCTCAGAGAAAACAATTCTGCACTCTAAGCTATTCCCTAAGCCCTGAGAGTCTTGGGGCTGAGTTTAATGCCAGAGGATTGGGGAAGAGTTCATTCCACACTCTCCCCACGTGTGTTCTGGGAGCAGGGAGGAGCAGTGCTGCCTCTGGGGGGAACTTGACCCCCAAGCTCACAATAGCATTAGAGAGAGGCAGCTGAGGGCACAGGGAAAAGTACACATCATTATGTCCAAGGTGTGGTCCAGATGCGCTCAGGAGCTAGAGCCCAAGAACACCTAATTCTTCTTTTCTGAAACCCCCAGGCATTGTGTGCCAAATAAGCAATATTTTGCATGAAATATAGGAGCTTCCGATATAAACTTTCAGACTGGGGAAAATGGATGCTTTATGTCTTCAGTTTCCTGTACTTGTGTGCTATTAAAGCGTCAATTTGCCCCCTGAATTTTAAATAGAGGAGTATGGAAAATGTCCACTATGAAATTCACTTTTCTGCTTCCTTAGTGAGGGCGGGACTTTGGAGGGCAACAGGGAATTCAACACAGGACCAACCCCCTGGGAGAATTACGATATAGCCCTAAACATATGCACGTTGGCAACCTGGCTTTTGGAGCGTGTTGAAAGTCAGGCTGCTGACTTGAAACCACGGCTACCCCAAGACTCCACGCTGGGACAGCTCACTAACTCTTAAACAGAGTTGAAAAGTACCCTGAATTATTTCATTATCATTTTTACATTTGTGAAAAAAAGTATTGATTGGAATTTCATTATATATGCAGAGTCACAGAAAGAATGAAAAAGTATAATAAAAATGAGTGAACGCCATTTGCTAAATTTTGCTTCATTACAAACACATTCCTGTAGTTTCCTGGGATGGCTGCTCATGAGGGTATTGCTAAATGTTATAATATTTTATGACAGATAATGAGACCAGCTTTCATTTTTCTCGTAGACTGAGAAGGCATGCGTGTCTCATTGATAACTGAAGTGGCTTTTTCAACACACCATTGTGATCTGTGGTGGTAAGTGAAATGTAGTAGATCATCTTCTATCAGAAAAAACCAATATGGCTAAATTGCTAACTTTTCTTGGCAAAAGTTAGGCAAAAGTGTATAAGGCATTTTCCAGGAATCAATAACTTGTTTGTCCATGTTTCTGACGTGGGCTTACTACTTTTCTTGACAGCAGAAAAACTAGGAAGGTGTGTACACAAATCACCAGCATGATGAGCAGTTGGGAAAAATCTATGTGAAATGATAACACTAAAGAGATCTCTGTGTGCTCACGAGTGTGTGTACAAAGTTGCAGGTCTCCTGAAAGAACAGATGGACTTCATACTCTCATTTTAAAAGGACACTTACATTTCAATAGATGTTTGCCGATGAACCTGACTCTAAATTTAAAAACATGGAATTTTTCCTTTATCACTGCAGTTATATGACTGGGGAGAAGAAACTGATCCATGTAGAGACAGCTCACCTTGCCTGTGCAACAGTTTAAACTCTAGGCTTCAGGGCCATTGGGGTTTTCAAGTGACAGTACTGAATGTGAATGTAATCCCTCACTCTTGCAAGTGAGATGTTACCCTGCCTGACAGCAAACCCAGCCTTCTTCCAGCTTGTGTAATTTGGGAAACTTTGTCCAATACTATATATCATTTACATATTACACATACAATATATAATGCAACAAAAAGCATGTAGTGATGTATAATATGTTTATTACAATATCCTATATATTACATATCCTATTATATATTACATATGTATGTTTATTACCCAATGTTCTATAAATGTAGACAGCCTCACTTCTCATATAGTGAAGCTAACAGAACAGCACAATGTGGTTGTATGGCAAAACAGGAAAAAGGCCAAGAAATCTATCACATTTTTATACGCGGGAAACAAAGTTCAGAGAGGTTATGCCATTTAATCCACCTCACACAGCCAGTTAGAGGAAGAGCACAGGCCTAAAAGACATGTCGCTCAATACCCTCAACATACACACTCACACTTGATGCTCCTAGAAACAGAAGTTTCTGTGGATCCAAAGTGAATCGAGATGAGCAGCACACAATGCTACTTAGATCTAGATGGCAGGGGTCTGGGCCCTTCAACTTCTGCCCTCCCCATCTGTATGATCTCACTTGCCAGCTTGGTTTGCAGGTATAATTAGGAGAGCCAGAGCTGGGGTTCACGGTGGCAGTGTGTCAGCATGCTTGAAGCAGGCGCTGCAATACCTGGAGATGCCAGCTTGGCGGGTCTGGAGTATTCGGGGGCCTGAGAATCAGCATTTCTAGTAAGATCCCAGGTGCTGCTGCTGCTGCCAAGCAGGGCACCTAGAAGCATGAGCTAGAGGGAGGGGCGGCTCCAACTGCGAGAGCTTCCCCAGTGCCTGTCTCTGACCTGCTTCTAATTGGCTGTGTGCTGGGAAATAAAAGGCCAATAACATTCATCTCTCAGGATCCTCAGGGGAATGGTCCCAGGACCCTGGTGGCTACCAAAATCCACAGACACTCAAGTCTCTTATTAAATGGCCACATATTTGCACATATGTACGCATCCTCCTGTGTACTTTAAGCTATCTCTGGACTATTTATAAAACCGAATATAATGTCAATGTCATATAAATAGTTGTTACATTGATTAGGGAATGATGACAACAAAAAGCCTTTACCTGTTCAGTACAGGTGCAATATTTGTTAATATTTTCAATTTGTGGTTGGTTGTTGAATCAGCAGATGCCGAAGCCACAAACACAGAGGGTTGGCTGTAGACCTCCACTGTGTTTAGACTAAGTGTCCCTGGGCACTGAGTGATGGCCTCATTTGGTGATAACTATTTGGTAAGGCTTTCCAATTTTTTTTTTAATTTTGATGTATGCACAGCAGCTTAAAGGGCCCATACTCTTCCCTTCTGGGTGGATGGTATGTAACTAACTGTCCTCTCCCAGTATAACTAGACAGATTCTTCTAGAGCCCAGATCTGACAATCAGGTGATCTGTAAGGTGAGCCTAGATTCTCGAATAGGAAGTTACCTCTGCCTCACCATCTGAGGGAGAACTTTAGGGAACGGCAGCAAGAGGTCACATGGAAACTTATACCATTCTAGAAATGTGGCATTAAGACCTGGAGCACTCTGAGGATCAGGATGTCAACACAGGTGCCATAATCCTCCTCCCATCCGGAGAAAAGACACGGCCCCAGGAGACATCACTGCCAGTCTGGCACACACGCCCTCTGCTCTGAGTCTGCATTTCCTCCAAACTTTGCTGTGGACGAGAGGAGTCTCCTCGTCACGAAGACTCCTTATCTGGAAGCCTGGAATTAAAGGACTAAGATGGATTACTCCAAGGGGCTCTAAAAGCATCCATAGCAATTACTCCTGCTGTGATTATCTACTCAACCGGTTCTCACTGAAGGCTCCAAGCACCCTCTTTCTTGAACAACTTAAGGTGACCTTGCCTATGACTTTCAAAAGCTCCTTTTTGTCTCTTGCAGGTAGATACCTGGCCTTTGGGAGCCAGTCCCCAGCATGGCTGTTGAGATGGTTCTCAGAGCTCCATCTCAGTCCCCACCAGGTGCTCCTATCTGGATTCCACTGGCAGGCCCTACCTTTCTGAGTGCTGGTGACTGGCAGCTTGGCACAGGGTGACCTAGGGACTTGTCCTCCCTCCCGAGCTGCTCTATCAGTGGCTTCTTGTACAGTGGCTGTTAGTGACGAGGAAACCCGTCTTCTTGGGTCCACTGCTCCCTCCCCTCAAGCCTCCATAGAGCCTTTCCTGCCTCCCTACTGAGCAGGACATGGTGTTCTCCTTTGCCTCTGCCCCCCTGCCCCTTTGTGGCCCCAGAGCTGAGTCCAGAGGGAAGGAGGTGGTAAACTCAACCTAAAGGAACTTGCCAGGGGCTGCAGCTGGGAAGAAAGAAAGCCACTCAGCTGAATCACACCCCAGCTCCCTCTTCCCTGCTCCTCGTAGGGTTAGAAAATAATGATGCTCTGGGGTCCCGAGGCCCTCACCTCCCATCAGTGGCGGGAGAACGTAAGTCCCCCTTCAGCTGCACTTTCTGTGCAGGGCTCCTGTCCTCCTTTCTCAGACTCGTCCTACCTTCCAGAGGTGGCTAAGTCACACCAAGTCAGTGGGGAGAAGTCTGCCAGGATGCCACCTCTTCTTAGGTAACAAACATTTTCTGCTTACTTGAGGGGCCCAGAGACACACGTCTTACTCCAGGAGAATCAGCACAGGGGATGGCGGTGCCTCTGTCTGCCAGGAGCTTTTGCCCCTTGCTGGGGGCATCATAAGTAAGTGCACAGAGTCCACCTGTGCATGGTGCCCCTGTTCCTGGGCCCAGACACTCTTCCTTCAGATGCCTGTGGCCTTGTGCCCCTCCTTCAGGCACTTTCCTAAAGGCCATCTTCTCAAGGGACCCCTGGACACCCTAAGTGGCCATGTCTCCCCATCCAGCCCTTTGGCTTTGGCTCTCTCTGAGTGCTTAGTGTCACTCATGGTGCTTGTGTCCCCCCCCCCCCAGACCACAAGGGACCAAAAGACAGGGATAGAGACATTCCTAGTGCCAAAGAAAACTTGGCACATAGTAGGCTCACTAAATGCTGACTGACGGCCTAACACAACAAATGGGTGCTCAGATCCTTCATGACTGGTGTGGCCAATTGTCTCCACTGACACATTAAACATAGCACACTACTCACCTCCATCACGTACACACACATACACAATCACATGCTTATATCACACACATACAAACCACACACATACACACACCATACACATATGTGAATACATGATAAACACACATACACATACAGGGCCCATACACACACATACACACATCACGTGTATACATGGACTCCTCCCACACACACACCATCTACTTCTATCACACACATAATAAGATACGTATCGCACACATGCACACATTACACACATCTAAACATCACATCCAGATACATGCACACAGAAATACACATACACATAGCATATGCACGTACACACCATATACTTATTTTACACACACACAAAGCACCCCACGATCGCCTCCATGACATGGGCTGATACAAAAGCTCAAGTGAAGTGCAACAGGACAGACGGAGGAGCCACCGTAAACGGGAGGCAGAGGCAGCCAAGTCCAAAGAAAGATGAAGAACCAGCGGCTTCAGGGGAAAGGTCGCACAGGGCCGGATCCCGCCTACCTCTCTGGGACCCGCCTCCAAGACTCAGGGAAGAAAACAGAACCCACACTTAGCTCTTGACTTCAAGGCTCAGAGTGACAGGCTGTGGCGTCTGCCGCCACTCACAGGACTCTGGAGGCCTGGGCCTACAGAAGCAGAATCAGCCTCTGCAGGCTCCCCTGCCCTTGGTCACCGCCTCCTTCTGTCTGTCTGGGACTAAGGAGGGAAGAGCAGCTTAGGGTGGAGCACTGCTCCACCACAGGTAGCCCTCTGTAGGTTGGAGAGGCAAGTTCCCCACAGCCCCAACCACAGGTTCATCAGCCTTCCCTCAAGACATTGTCTCAAGGACCCCTGCCACGTGTCATTAAAAAGTAACCCGAGTGGGGGCTGCCAGTGAGCTTGCTGTTTATCAGATAGCCCCCATCCTAGGGAGATGAAGGGGGACAGCCCCAGAGGGCAGTCTGAGATGCAGGGCAGGGCAGGGGAGGGCTTAGCGGGTGAGCAGGGACTCCTGCAAGGTGCCTGGAGTTCCCACCAGCTGTGGAGTTCAGGCCTTCAGCAGGCCAAGCCAAGCCCCGGTGGACAGGAGGCCTTGGGAGGAAACAAGCCCCCAAGCCTGCCAACTCCCCGTGCGTCAGAGTGTTTCCTGGCCGCCATTCTCTACCCAGACCTTCTCCCCTCCTGCAGGGTCTTGTCCCCCTCCTGTGTGAATAGCAGGGTGCTGAGCAGGTTTGGAAAGGACCTTTCAGGGCTGAGCAGTGCCCCAGTAAGTGCGGCCGAATGAATGAAGGAGTGAATGGAGGACGGCCCTTCTGTGGCCTAGGTTGCTCCAGGACGTGCTGGGTGCAGGGTGCACCCTCCTCTGTGCTTATAAAAAGGGGCCAGGAAAGTCCCTCCTATTCCTCAGAGCTCTGCCCACGCGGCCCCAGGGCCTTTCCCAGCAGCAGGGGAGGGCACCTGATTCTCCCTCTCCCTCCTGTCACAAATGCCAACTGAAGTTCTAGACTGGCCGAAAGAAGAGCCTGGCCGGCACCGGGGCCTGACTAGCCAGAAAGCCAGAGTTACGAGTTGTTTTTATAGACTATTAGCCCTGCCTCCCACGTCCAGAGGAAGGGCTTTCAGGCTGTTTGGGGGATGACAGTTCCACTCAGGCCTCAGGCAGCCTTTTTTCCACGGCTGTCTGCGGAGGCCTGGGGGAGGGCGACAGAAAAGGCCACGGGAATCTCAGCTACCACTCCCCTGACAGGCCAGTGGCTACATGCCTGGACTCCACAGCAGGGTGAGGAGAACGGTCCCACCGTCTGCCAGTGATGCTGGGAGGGAAAGTTCTGTCTTCCAAGACACAAGTGCCCCTATTCTCCCTGGTAACCACATCTGAGTCACTTATGGAACTGAAGGGGGAGAAGACCTGGTGACTTCCCTAGCAAAACTCAGCGATTGATTCTCCCTTCAAATCCTTTTCAGATCTGAAAGCTGCAAGACCTTGCCCCTGGCCCATTGTTACCCTGGGACTCGGCCCAAGGAGGCTGGCCTTGGGGGACCAGACTCCCCACGCCCTCTGCTACCTCGGCAGTAGGGAACCCTTTGCCTTTTGACAAATGTTTTGAACTTTCCTGTCAGCTCCCTGCACAGTCACTCTTCTGTGTGACCACGCTGGTGTGTCAACACAGAATCAGCTCTGGAGAGCTCTATATTAAAGGGCCGCAGACCTCACTGTCTTTTCCCAGCCTAAGGGGGCCCCGCCCCACTCTCTTCCATCTCTTCCCCACCCCCAATTTTTTATTTTCATTTTTTTTTTTTAAAGCCACTTCTGCTTCCTTCGTTTTTTTG
Organism: Marmota monax; assembly: GCF_021218885.2. Taxonomy (NCBI): domain Eukaryota; kingdom Metazoa; phylum Chordata; class Mammalia; order Rodentia; family Sciuridae; genus Marmota; species Marmota monax. Next base: position 4,714,851 of record NW_026695235.1, read on the forward strand.
CAGCTGCAGCGAGAGATATAGTAAAGCTACTGTATAGGATTTTGAAAGGAGGGCCGCTGAGAGCTTTCCAAGCTCCATACAAGCCGGTTATTCTCTGGCTTGTTTTCTTTGGCTTCGGGTTAGCAGCACAGAATGAGTCAAACAGTATTAACTTTCAATAGGGAAGTGGTGTGGTCAACCAGAGCTGTTTGCGGCTAGATTGTGAAGATAGGTAGGGCAGGTAATGAAGAACAGCCCATAATACTGCTCAGAGAAGGAGGGAGGCAGCCTCGTCAGAAACACTCAAACAATTAAGTCAACAGAACTCACACCATCTTTTCAGTTGGCTGAGGAATTCACACTACGGTCTGTGGCTGGGACAATTGAACACTTTGTAGGTTTAAGGATGTCTTTTTTTTTTTTTTTCCTTTTAATGTTGCCAAAGTCATGGGAAATCTAGTTAGGAAGATTTCCCCTACGTTGGCATGTCACTCTTCCTGGACCTTTGTTCATCTCTTCCTCAGCTTGGGGTGTACACTGATGGACTCTCCCTCCCTCCCAACACCTGCCCCGGCCCCAGTCATCATCTCACTCTCCCAATTTGGTGCTCTGATTACAGCGGGTCACAGCTCTCCTTCTGGAAGGTAGAAGATGATGCTTTGAAGGCAATTGCTCTCACAGACATCAAAACATACTTTTAGGAAATGAAAAGAACCTTGAAAATCGCTAAACCCCTCTTCCTCTCCTGCAGATGAGGAAATGGAGTTTCTGAGAGGAGATGGGACCCGCTGAGCTTCCTGGAGGAGGCGGGGCCAGAGTCCAGGACTGGGCTCTCTTGGGCAGCTCCCTTGCCAGGGCTCAGGATTCCTTTTAGAGCTCAACTCCAAGAACAACCCAACCCTTAAGACTCAAATTTCTGTAGTTCCCAGTTCTTTCTCCCTGCACGAGGTACCTATTTATTTTGAGACTGGCTGAGTTACCCAAGGAATAGAATGGGTCTCTCTGATCCTAGGGGTGACTAGCATGTCAGCAAATGAACAGGACAGCAATCTGGCCCGTGGAGCTTTGGAAGAGTCTCACCTCCAAGCAGTTGCAGTTTTTAAAACTGGCACCAAGTCTCAGGGGTGTAGCATTTCACCACCCTGAAAGCTAACCCAGATATCTCCAGAAAGCACCATGTATAAAGAGCCATGGGAGAACTCAAGGGTTAAGGCCCAAGGAGCCAGCAAGTTGCCATGTGGTCTACCCCATTTCCCTTCTGTTCCCAAGTGGCTGTTTCACTCTATTTGAGTGTTTCATAGAAAGTACATGGAATAATAGAGTTGTAAAAAATCATATTTGGTCTTGTCAAAGAACATACATTCAGATAAAACTCAACTCTCAATTGTTGGTCAAGGTTCCTTCCTCCGTTTCTCACATTTTTAAAGAGTATATAGATGTAGGCAGGCCAAGGAAATTAAAAGATATTCTAATGAAAAAAGGTAAAATTTCTGAAAACTATGGATTCATAGTGATGGACGATCTATATTTCCCTATTTTTTCTCTATAATTTTCTTCTCATCAGTCCTGAAAGATACAAGATGATATCTATCTTCGAGAAACTAATAATTATCATATTTAAGATCCCTAAAATTTCTGTGTAAAACATGCAGAATGGTAATAGTAGCTTTGTATTACTATTTTCTAGTACATTGCTATTACCTAGCTGAAAGATTATTTAAACCACACTTTGACATAATCTGTCTCAATTTCTGCAAAACAATCTATGCAGTGGGCAGAGTTCATATCATTATTTTATCTTATAGACACACACACACATACACACATGCACACACACGCACACACGCACACACACACACACTCCAGAAGCTTAATTGAGGGATAACAGGAATCAGCTAGATGCTAGGACCTTGGCAGCAACATGGGTGCTTACTGTTCAGTTAAGAAATGCAGTTGGGCCAGGTGATGCATGCCTATAATCCAAATGACCCAGGAGGCTGACCTGGGCAACTTAGTGAGACCCTGTCTCAATTAAAATATAAAGAACTGAGGGTATGGCTCAGTCGTAGAGCATCCCTGGGTTCAATCCCCCATACAGGGGGGGAAAAAAGGAGCTACAATTTGATTAAACTTTTCATGTTTGGAAAAAGATCATGTCTCCTTCTCTGAAGCAGAACAATAGGTTACCCCAGTTGTGCTTCAATAACAAGGAATGAATTTGTTAAAGTAGGTCCAGTTTTCAGTATTTGGAGTTTCCAATAGATAGAGTGAAAGGAAAGAGAGAGGGGGGGAGAGAGAGGAGAGAGAGAGAGAGAGAGAGAGAGAGAGAGAGAGAGAGAGAGAGAGAGAGAGAAAACCCTTATTATACTATGTCCCAAGGGCCCAATTTGTGGGGATTCTTTTTCTCTTTTAAATAACTTGGCAATGGCAAAACTTTGACCCCTACTTGGGCAGGATTCCACTGGATTCCCTGGTAAGGGCTGTGGGACCAGGGAAAAGGAGCTGCCTATGTCCCTGGCATGTGCTTGAATGATGACAATTAATATTTAAGGGGCAAGTCTGTGCCTAGCACATGTCCTTATAGGTATTACTTCATCTTCATTCAATCTGCACAAGAATCCCCAGATAGGAATCCCATCTTCCTGGGTTCATATTTGCAGAGCTGACTTGGGGAGGTCGGTCTGGTTATGATGGAGAGGTGGTCCTCAGCTGCTGCAGGTCCAGGTGGCCCCTCAGTTTCTTAATTAGTCCTCACATTCCCTCAGGGCAGATATCAGGAAGCCCATTCTACAGATGAAGAAACTGAGATGTGCAGCCCGTAAGCAGCAGGGATCAGACCTGAGAGCTAGGTTGTCAGGTTCTGATCTCCTCTCTCTGAAGCTCCATGGGGTTCCCCTCTGAGGTGCTGAGCTAGGCCTGCAAGTCAGGTCAGGCAAGAGTGAAAGATGTTGCTCCTTAGTTCTTAAAAAGGAGTGAATTAGAAATACCATAAAACCACTCAAAGGTAAGAGAAAATAAGATGCCAGGAACAAATCCAAAAAGGGCCATAAATTTATACAGTACTTAAGAACTGACTGACTTCAAATGTTTACTTTTTATCTCAAATGACCAGAAGATGACTTATAAGCCATGGTGAACAAAAACAAAAGCAAAAATCAGGAAAGCACATAAAATATCCAATGTTTGCCAGTTCAGTATAGGAAAGTACGCGGAAAGATTTCAATAACAGCAAGAGCTTTAGTCAATACTTGCTTTAATGGAACCTGAGTGTACGTAAGTCATGGAAGCACCAAATTAATGCATTGCCATTAACTGGCTTTATAGGGGTCTAGGGAGTTGCAGATTAATTCCACTGTGTTGCTTTAAAAAAGGCAAACAGAAAAGAATAATGCTTCGGGTACTGAAGTCCTTTCCCTTCTTTTTTTTCCCTCTCCCCCCACCCCTTCTATCTTGGCTTTTACCTTTGGAAGTAAATCTGGAATATTTGCTATAGACTGGAGTGAACATTCCCAGTGATGCCGCATAGCTGATGTGTAGAACTTGATCAAAATCATACTATGAAAAAGGCATTTCCTGTCCCACTAGATGTGTGTTGCCGTGTGACTGACAAGCCAGCTTAGCACACACGAGCAGGTGACACCTGATGATTCCCTTCCCTGATGCAACATTTCAAACTTTCACAGCCAAAAGCAAACCTCCTGAAAGAATGGTTTTTGTTTGTTTGGTACTATTTATTTGAACCCAGGGGCACTTAACCACTGGTTTACAACCCCAGCCCTTTTTGAGACAGGGTCTCACTAAGTTGCTTTTGGGCCTCTCTAAGCTGCTGAGACTGGCTTTAAACTTGAAATCCTCCTGCCCTCAGCCTCCCAAGTCACTGGGATTATAGGTGTGCACCACTGAGTCCCGCCAAAGAATTTTTTTATAGGAAACACATAGAAAGAACAGGGGAACTCAAAAATTGCAAATTAGCTCAGATGAACTTAAACACAGATAAGGATGTAGGTTCACCTTATTTAAGTAAAGCTTCTGGAGTGTGTGTGTGTGTGTGTGTGTGCGCGCGTGCACACGCGCATGGACAGTAATGGTAGAGCTCTAAAGAGACCCAGTGGATCAACTCCTTACTAAGGTCTTTCATAGCTAGCTGGCTTATAAGAAAAAATACAAGCCTTGGGGAAAACTTTAAAATATTTTCAAAATGGAAAATGCAAAGTGTCTAGGGGATGAACCAAATTCAAAACTCCATCCAAAAGCAGAGAAGCAGACACATATGCTATGAAGCTGTGACTGCCAATCACAATCCATCAGCAAGCTGTGGGTCCACCCACCTCTACACAGTAAAGGAGCCTGCCCACCCCTGGAGGGATGGGACCCAGAGGTCACAGGCAGCAGACACAGCTGCTGTGCATGAAAGAAAGGGGCTGCAGCATGTGCATTGCTTTAGGAACCCAAAGGGTGGCTAACCGTGTTTCTATGCCTGCACAGCTTAGCCGTGTGTGGCTGGAGGTCTCAGGCACGGTGGGAAGACGCGCTGCACTGGCCTAGCACAGTTGCCCCTCCGTGTCTGTGAGTGCGGCATCTGTGGATTCAACCAATTTGGACTGAAAATATTTGGGGGGCGGGGAATCACATCTGTATTGAACATGTGCAGACTTTTTTTCCTTCTCATTATTCCCTAAGCAATACAGCATCACGTCTATTTAGATAGCACTGACATTGTTAAGGCTCTATAATAATCTGGATATAAATGGAGCAGACCAGGAGAGTGTAAGAAGGTTCTTACACTTTACACTCTAGTATGTGTTATATGCACATACTAGGCCATTTATATAAGGAACTCCAGCATCCTCGGATTTCGGCATCTGGATGGGTTCTGGAATCCATCCTGAGGTCACCAGGGGAGGACCTCCCTAAGAACCCTGCGTTTGCATGCAGCAGTGAGGAAGGAAGGCTTCTCCAGCAGGATCATATGCATATGGAAAAGGATTCACATGTTTGATTTCAAATACCCACTTTTGATGCTACTCAGACATGATTTTTCCCCTGAATTCTTCACAAAGTGCCACATCTGGGGGCAAGTCTATTTTACCCATTAGGGACTTAGAAATAGTACCCAGAGAGTTTCAAGGGCCCATATATACACAAGAAAAGAAATCTTACTGGGTCTAAATACAAAACAAAAAATAAAACAAAAAAAATAAGATTTATAAATGTTTAATTAAATGTTAAAAAATACAACATTGTAGCAACTTCACACATTTTTAAATCTAGGATTCATAGATCTTTTTTTGTTTAGAGTTTTCTCATTTCCAAAAGGATTCTAAGACTAAACATAAACAACAGCTGACCTCTTCTGAACACTTATGGTGTGCCAGATAGGGCTGTAGGCAGCCCACAGAGGCTGTGGCCTTGAGCTTCTCAGCCTCAAGACATTATGGCCACCGTCACTGTTGTACAAAGGCTCGGTTGGACCAGATCTCACCCGGAGCTGGCCCCCCAGAGTCAGCAAGTGAGAACACGGGAATCTCAACCCCTGGTCATAATCCCTTGTTGGTGGAGAAATCAGGGCCACAGGAAATTAAATGAATGACTCTTGCCAGAAAATTTCAAAAACAAATCACAAAGCCCTTTCAAAAATGTACAGCAAAAAGTGATACCTGAGGTACGGCGTGGGTGTGTTGGGGTTTGCCTGATGTGACGCAGGTTGACACTGCTCAGGGAAGAGGGCTTAGAGGCTGTGCCCTGAAAGGGGCCCAGTTTGTGGGAATCCATGACTATTTTGTTGACAATATTTTGTTACCCCTTTTGAGAACTAATTTAGAGATTATCTCGTCCCATTGCCTGGTTTGACCAAAGAGGAAAAAGAGGACTAAAGTACTTAAGATAATTGCCTAAGTTCACACCCACAGGTCTGGTGGCGCCATGTGAAAACCCAGGTCCCCGGGGTTCAGCATCCAGAAATATTTTTAAGCATTTTAAGATTAAGGAACGGAAGCCTAAACGTAGACAGGATTTTTTTTTCTTTTTCTTTTAACACATCATAATAAATTCTAACATGGACTGCAATGTTAGCTTAGATCTCAACTTCCCTGGTCTGCCATTCAAAGTATGATATAGTTTTCCCATGATCAGGTGGAAAGAATGGAAACTGGTATCACAGGAATGGTTCACGTTTCATTTCACATCTTCTTTCTCCGCTCTCTGCCTGCACTATAGACTGAGAGGGCACCTAGAGCATTTCTTTGGGTTCTTCCTGGGACCTGGAAGGAATTGTTTTTCTTCCTTCTCATAATAATACAAATGTCACCTAAAATAATCTTGGTGGCTTCTGTATAAGATGAGTGGTCCCCAAACTACTGGGGGCAGAAACAGATTCCCTTCAGGGTCTTCTCACAGATCCATTTGCCCCTGGGGTCCTTTCAGACCTCCACAGGAATCAAACTCTTTTTTGGTCCAATTTGATACCACCAAAAGAATGAACAGGAAGAGATCCTAAAATTCGTGGGAAACACTTAGGCATGATTATTATTAATGTCTTGAAAACTGCTTTTGCTGAGCCTTCAGGTAGTTGGGGAGCTAGCACAGTAGAAACTGAAGTACCAGGGCAAGGTCCCCCAGAAACCTTTCAGAGTGGGTGGAGGGAGGGGAGCAGGCCCAGCTGGTTCCTCCTCAGGGACCCTCCGTCCTTCTCCTACTTCATATTTAGGAGACAGGGATGAAGAAGTATTTCCTTTTTCCTTGGTGGATCAAGATCTCATCTAGAAAGAACTGATGTCCAAATCTGATTGAAGAAGGAGTGAGCAGACCCCCGTTCACACCCAGGAGACTCCCGGTGAGCGGTGCAGGTGTGAATCCTGAGATGGCAGGATGAACCCGCCGGACACTTTGATAACCAGCTGGAAGCAGAGAGCGGACGGGCTCTCTGTGCTGGCAGGACGGCGTGCACACGCGTGCCTTCCACCAAGCCCTGCGCTAAAGGGAGAAGGCGGCCCTGCTGGTCATGTGCCTTGCCTTCTTCTTTCCAGGGTGCCCACCGCAGGGTCCATGCTATGTGCTGCTCTGGGTTAGGTCCCCACTAATGCGCGTCCCCAAGCAGAGCTAGGTGACATGCAGCATCAACCAGCACATGTGACCACGGTGGCAGCGTCTGTGTGTTAGGGGCTCCTCTGGGGTGCATGTCACTCCAGCCCCACCTGGAAGAAGACACCAATTCCTTCCTCACAAAGTAAAAACTGCAAAGTGGCAGGGTTCTATATCCGTGAAGAAAACCGTATGTGAACCAGACCTGTATTGGCAGGTCTAATAAAAAACACAGGAATTACCACACAGTGAAGCTCAAGAAATAATCCGCACAGTCCTTCAGGACGATCAAGGGCATCTGTGGATTCCAGAGTCTGCACTTCTCAGTTTCGTTTCTGGCTTATTAGTTGGACCTCAGCAAGGTCCTCAATTTCTTTCTGTTTTAATTTCCTTATCTATTCTTCCAAAGATTCCACACATCGATATGCATGGAGTACTCTGAACAGTGTTGGGCAAATAATTAACACTGTCTAATATTAGCTGTTATTGTAACTGATTTTATTTTTGAGAGAAAATAATATTTGGAAGAAGTACTGTATGTTACCCAATCACGAGAACAGTCCATAAACACACTCGCCCCACAGTTTTCTGCCTGTCTCTAGTGTTTTAAGTCCATAGCCACTTCACAACACACTCGGCATCTCTAAAGATCCTACTTCACGGGCAGGTAGATGCAGAATGACACAGATAATAGGTTTGCCATTTCCTTTTCAAGTCAGAGATTATGTGCACGATATCATCTCAGTAAAGTACTTAAAAACGTCACTGGACAGCACGGGGCTAAGACCTATTTTAATGAAAACTCTCTATAACAAAAGACTAATCAGCAAGATGGACACTCTGGAAAGTTCTCCAAAGTTTTAAGGAATGGCTCCGCCTTGCTATCTGTTCGCGTGACTCTCAAGAGCTCCCACAGAGCGCAGTCACTGTGAAGGTCTCCTTTACCCCAGGGTGTAGGTACCCCCAGAAATGGCCAGTGCTTGCTTCAGTGACCTCTTGAGAGTTTCAATAATGTTTCTCAGTGTTCCAGATGTAACAGATATCTGACCAGACAGGTGACGGCTGCCCAGACCACACCAGGGTGGCCCCCTGCGGGCCCCTCGGCGCCCCAATCATTCGCTCTCCTTAACCTCCCCCCAGCGGAACATCTCCTCCATCTCAGGGAACCACACCATGCGTTCAGATTATTTGTGAAATACCTGCAGAGAATGTCCTCTGGCCTCTCATCACGAACACAGAGTCACTAACTGCAGACTCGGCAGAGAAAGCTGAAGCTTTCCCACTGGATCCCAGAAATAGGAAGACTACAGAAAATTACTCTTCTATATCCTCTTCCTGAAAAACCCTTTTGCTGTATCTTTTGTGCTTAACTTATCTGTCCATACATTAATGAGGCCCCGAGAGTCCCACCCACCCACGGGAAACTCCTCTTATAAGAACCCGTTAGCTGATGGTGCTTTTTCTCCATAATAAATTCAGTTTTTCAATAATTACTCATTTCTATATTGCTCTGAGATGTGGGGGGAAAAATCCCATGGAATGCGTTGAAAACATGTTTTGGACTTATTCAGTGGCAGACCAGTTACTGTAAAAAAACAAGTCACCACGTGAAATGGAAACCACTTCCAATTTTCTTTGGAATACACCTTGTACTACAGCGTCACCACCGAAAACCATGCGAGGGGAGGGACGCATCTAGTCACCCAGCAGTGTGTCCAACAGATTGACTGTGCGCCCTTCTCCATGCTTTGTCCTTGACTCAGTTACCTGGATGGCAGGTGAGCAAGGGGAGCCTTCCCTTGGGACTTTTGCACAAACCCTGCAAACTGAAGGCTCTGAGGCTACCTTTCTAGACAACCTCAGGTCCAGGACCAATTGAAAATTCATATTAGCCACTTGCTCAGTTCAAGGGTGAGGATGCCAGGATCAGGGGCATTCCTAAGAGATGATATGCGAACCAGATGCAGTGGCACATGCCTGTATCCCATTGGCCCGGGAGGCTGAAGCAAGAGGGATCGTGAGTTCAAAGCCAGCCTCAGCAAAAGCTAGGTGCTAAGCAACTCAGTGAGACCCTGTATCTAAATAAAATACAAAATAGGGCTGGGGATGTGGCTCAGTGGTTGGGGTGCTCCGAATTCAATCCCTAGTACCACCATCCCCCCTGCAAAAAAAAAAAAAAAAGAGAGAGAAAGATGATGTCTGAGACTGTCCTGGGGATGTGGAATGAACCCGAGGACTGATGGCTAAGAGTCCAAGGTTAGTGTCAGGGCTCCTGTTCTAATTCTGACTCAGCACCATTTCTTTTAGGCTGAGGCTGATCACAGCATTTCTCTGGGGCTGCATGCCCTTAGCTTTGAGTGTTTATCTTGGTGGCTCCCTAACATCCCTTCTAGCTCCCAGAGTCTGTGATTTCGAGGAACAAGAGAACTTTGCAACACTATTCAACCTGGTGCATGATGGCAAGGCTGTTCTGCTAGAATGGCACAGAATTCACACTCATCATCCTGGAGGAGATGGAGTGGTCTTAGTAATCCAGAGACCTGACACCAACTCAGGCTCCAAGGCTCACGCAGGGTCCTCCCTGCCCATTACATTCAAAGCCACTGTGAGTGGAACTCCATCCAAGAAGCAGCCCCCTCCCTGAATCAAGATGTTCAACCAGGAAGCACAAGAGGCTCATGAGAACCAGCAGACAGCCAGCCGGCTCTGGCTCTACAGGGCACAGAGAAAAGTCAGTGTCTCCCAAGTTGCCCTGGGAGTCTGTTTGCATTTGGCTTTTTTAATAGAACTCTCATGTGAAATTTGAGCCTGTCTACCTGGGGCTAAAACATCTCTTTATATCTTACTTATCCTTATTTCCACCCATTTAATTTTTCTCTAGACCCCAAATTCCATTTGGCAGGAAAGACTGTGCACAAATTGGTGCCTCTCTGGAGCAGATCTCTTCTGCCTGTTCAAACGGCCCTTCTCCTACACTGTCCTTAAGTTATAAAACAGCAGGGGCTGCGTAAACTGTAATGCAGGCGGCCCGTTACAATACGGAGATGTATTTTTCCCTTCTGACTGCCAATTCTTAAAAGTCGGAGCAGCCACTCTCTGTTTGCTGAAGTTGAACGACTTCATCAGGTCTTTGCAGGAAATGTAACAGGAAATGCTGGCAGTGGGGTAAAACCAGCCTTTTTATGCATGAGAGAGTAACAGGCGTAGAGGGCACATCAGGGGTTCCCAGTGCGAGTGCCTAGACCAGGCCAGCATCAGCGGGTCCACAGCCCCTGAATGGCCTTCCTGAGTCTGCTCACCGCAGTTTCCTCCAGCCCCACTCCTTGCCTGCTGCAGGCCTGCTTCCTCTGTGGTCCTCTGTGGACAGCCTGGCCCTTTGGTGTTGTCACATGTAATGCAGGGTCCCTATTGGTCTTCAGCTAGCCACTCCTACTCTGGAAACCTGGGACGTGCCACAGTGGTTCCTGGGTTGTGTGACAACTATATGGTCCCCCAACTTTGGTCTGCTGTTTACATACACAGTGGAATCAGGGGTGTTGTCAGCCCTAGGGTTCCCCGAGTCTGGGCAAGGCCAGGCAGACTCTATGGGCTTCAAGAGAAAGGCCAAGAGACCCTCCAGGGAAAACAGAGGTCAGAAGTGGAGGGGAGGGGACCTGTGCTGGAGCCGGGGGCCGTCCCTGGGGGCTGGGCTCTCTGCAGGCTCCACCACTCAGGACAGGGGAAGGAGGGGTTAGGCAGGGGAATGGTCTAACGGGGCATGGGGTGTGGCCAGGACTGCAGGGAAGGCCACCACACTGCGGTGGTCCCCCCAGGGGGCTGTGAAGGGCTAGAGCAGAGAAGCCCCTCTGGGGTCCCTTGTATTTCCCAAGCCCTTTCTCTGCACCAGGCACATCATTTCATGTGCTCTGACAAAGGCACGCTCACTCTCCTCCCCATTTTGCAGATGAGGAAACAGGTTCAGAGAGGCTCTGAGACCTGCCGAAGGCAGAAGCACTTCACCCCGGAGCCCAGACTCTCAACCATTCTGCCCACCCCCCCGGCCTCCTGCATCGCAGCCTCTGGGGACAGGAGGCAGTCCCACTTCTCGATATCCCCAACTCTGAGAAGAGGGTATTAATGTCACGCCAGGGACCTGGTATGGCTTGGGACGTGCAGGGGCTGAGCCAGGGCTCCAGTCGGCCCACAGACACAGACCCATGGCCTAGTCTTAGGTCCTGGGGCAGGGTGTGGCTCGGGAAGAGAGTGTTACTCTGTGTTTACTCAAAGATAGTCATTAAGTCACTGTGAAGAAATCTTTTCTGCAGACTAAACAACCCCACTCCTTTTTTAAAAGCTTTCCTCACAGGAGCTATTTTTTGGTACCATCTTCTATATTTACTGGTTTCCCCCAGGCACTCCTCTACCCTCCTATTCTCTATTTTAAACAATCCTGTAGTGGGATTTTCATCTATGCCAGAAAAAAGAAGAGGCTCATTTTCAGAGTTTTCATCTTTGGCTTTAACAAATTAATGAAAACTGGCATGGATGGTGGTCAGTCCCTTTGGTCTACTTTGACCCTCAGGTCTTTTTTTTTTTTTTTTGGTCTACCCTGTACCTGACCAATCTTCTATTCATTGTTTGTTTCTGATAATACTGAACTTCACTTACTGTTGAGGAACTTGTCCTTAGTCTCATTCAGCTCTAAAATGGTTCCAACGTGCACTTGAGTCAGCTAAATTTCCTTTTGACCTCTAAAAGCATGATTCAAAAACAGCCCAGTGCCCAGAGACAACATCAGAAGTGAATGTGTTGACCATGAAATTCCTTCTCTCTGCAGGGCCCTGACATCTCCCTGGGTGGTGAAGCCACAGACTGTGAGACACAGTGGGTTCCTGAATGTACCAGGCCAGAGAGTGTACCGACCCCAAGGGGGCCCACTTACTTCGGGGTTCTCGGGGTCCATCCACTGTGATTTTGATGGCTCTGTGGTAGGTGGCTACTTGCGGTGGGTTTGTGAACACGGTGATGGTCAGAGTGAAGCTCTTCCCTGTTGGGACACAAAACAGAATGAAAAGAATGAGGGGGTGGCCCGAATACGTCTGTGGGGTAACTGATGATTCATTAATGCTCTCCAGCTCTCGAGGGGAGAGGCGGGCGCTTCAGGCCAGGCTAGGGTCCCCAGGCGGGTCTGCTTTGCTGTGTCTGGGATGCACACCTCTGGTATCGGTCCAGGTGCAGCTACAGGACTTTCCGTTGCTCACCAGCCAGCAAACAGGCTCCAGGGTGAGGCTCCAGGGATCACAGGGTCGGACTGGCAGCTCTCCGTCCCTGTCCCTCATCTCCACCCATCGCCCGCCCCAATTATTTATAAAATCAGGGCGAAGAGGAACAGAAGGAACTGCATCTTTCCCTCTTTTTGCACATCTCAGGATTAGAAAAGACAGAATTTCTAAATCTGAGGATATGCTCAGTTAGAATTACTCGGTCTTTTTAGATATTAATTGCTGGTTGGCTTTAGATATTATTTGTAAATACCCAAAGTTATCAGGGACACTCATGGGATTGTCTAGAATGAAATTCATGGCCAGCAAATGAGCTTAAGGATACGTAACCGACAGACCAAGGAGCAGTAAGCACTAGCTTAGATACACAGGTGGACAGCCTTGCACACGCTTTACCTGCGCTTAGGAAAGGTGAGCGCACCTTCACTGCCTGTGTTTAAACACAGTTCTTCCCGGACAAGTGACGTGGGGGATGGATTCTGGGTGTGAACTCTGCTGGACCTATGGCAAGTCCTCAGGCCTACACAGCTTTGGGCCTCAGTGTGCTTGCCTGGAAGGTGGGTACACAAAACTTCTACCTTCTAGGGTTCCAGGGAGGACGAAGGAGCTCATGTCAGCCAAACCATGAAAACAGAGACCGTTACAGGCGTTCAGAGGTGTGTGTGTGTGTGTGTGTGTGTTGTGTGTCTTCTCTGTTGCCCAGAGTCTAACATTTGAACCCATATCTAAGTGCAGTTCTTTAGTTAGCACAATTTCTCTTAATCGTGCAGCAGAAACAGGACCCAAAATAAATGAAAGGAAAACAAGCCATGCCCATCCCCCAAGTCATGCATCATTTTAAAACTCCGCTCATCTTCCTCCCTGACGTTAGGAAGTGGGGATATTTCCAGTTGTCACGCTTGTTTCCATAGAAGGGGAGGCCACGGAAAACTGCTCCAGGGCCACCGCGAGCCAGGGACCCCTCAGGAGGCGCCTCCACCTAACGTTCCCCAAGGACATGGATCCACCTCCTGACCCCGCACGTGAGGTGGGAGGATGGCACCTGTTTTGCCTCAAAAGACCCTGTGGGCCACCGCAAGGTGGCCAGGAGACGCTGTCCCCCCTGGCCCCAGCTGCTTCTCCTTTGGGAGAGTCCTGTCGAGCTTTAGAGCCTCGCCACCATCAGACAGATGTGACGGGTGACACTCCAGATGGTGTCCTGCCCTGGCATCCAGCAGCTCTGGAGGAACAGAGGGCAGAGGCTCTGGTGGGCCGGCCAGGGGGCGCAGGATGGCGGTGGCACGGAGGCCCCTCGCTTGGTCGCTGCTGGCTGAAAAGACATCAGGGGGCAGCAGCGGCACCCCCGCGACCCCCTACTGGGGAAGACTCTTCCTCCAGGCCCCATGGTCAGTCTGTCCCTCCTCATCAAGAACCCATGAACTTCACAACTATATCATCAAGATGCACTCTCAGAGCCAGCTTCTAGAATCTTCCCCATTGTAGGGCCCGAGGGGTCTCTGTCACCCTGCCACATGCCCAGCCACTCAGGAGTGGCTGCTTGAGAACCCCTGCCTTTGGAGACCGCTGGCACTGGCTGCCAGCGCTCCAGGTGGCCTCCCCTGCGGAGGGCAGTGTGCTCTGCGGTGTTTCGACAGCTTATAAGCCCTCTCCCCTTCCTTTACCCAGGGCCTGGCTCCTCGAGGACAGGGACCACGCACGCTGTGTACCCGGCAGGCGCCACTCCAAGAGAACTGGGAAAGGGGGGTGTGGGAGGGGCTGCCAGGGAGAGGGATGGGGCACCAGCAATGGCAGTGACACTTCCCAGTCCTGAGAAGGCCTCGGGTGCTGGAGGGAGACGGGGCAGTCGGCTCCCTCCGGGAGGCCGGGCGCCTGCCCAGCCCATCCCAGCTCCCCAGATCTCAGCTCCCCGACCTGCTGAGCCAGGAGGCTGGGGGGCGCCATGTGACATGCAGACGTCACACTCTCCAATCGCCACCCAGAGGCCCCAGACACGGCGACTGCTTCCTCTGTCACCGATGGCGCTGGCACTTCACAGGCTTCCTAAAAACGCCGAGTCCATTCCCCAGGGCTGCCATGATGAGCTGCCACAAACGGGTGGCTTAAAACCACCTGTGCGTATGGCCCACAGCTCTGGGGGCCCGTGGAAAGCCACGGCGTGGGCAGGGCCGCGCACCCCTCCAAGGCGCTGGGGGACCTTCCTGCCTCCTCCTGGCTGCTGGTGGCTGCCAGCACTGCTTGGCAATCCCTGCTCCCCTTCACGTGGCTGTGGCCCATCTCCCTCTCCTGGTCAGGACGGCAGTCATGGACTTGGGGCCTGCCCAGGCCAGCACACCTCACCTGAACTGGATGACGCCTGTGAAGTCACTGTTTCTAAATGAGACTATTTTGAGATTGCAGGCAGATGTGAATTTTTAGGGACGCTGTTCAACACAGCAGCAACTGTCCTAAGGGTTCGTTTTGCCCTCTGCACAGTCTTGCTCCTACCCTGGTCCTCCCATGGCTGTCCTATCCACGATTTCCTAAATGACATCAAAGAACGTGCTCATCACATTGGCATTTTTAGGTCTGGGTAGAGCTTACAACTTTTCAACACTCGCCCATAAAGCATTTTATTTGGTATTCACAATAACCTCGTGAAATAAACAAGATAGACTTTACTACCTTTAATTAACAGATAGCCAAGCTAAGACTCAGAGAAGTTAGGTAATTTTCTCAAATTCACACAGCTCCTACATAGAGCAGAGTCCCCAAGATTTACTCTCACTGTTCTTTGTGTTATTGTTGCCGTTGTCATAAATCTCCAATTGCAAACCAGGACAAGGAATCCAAACTCATGGTACTCTACCGCTGTTCCAAAAATGGAGGATTGTTCCTGTGACTAATGTACATAAACTGTCCTGTGAACCTGGAAGACTGTGAACCTGGGTTAGGGTTGAAAAGCAGGTTCTTTGGGGCTGCATTTGGGCTTCCAGCTGCTGAGCCCTTCTGAGGAGCCCTGGGTAGCCGCGGACCAGCCTCCCGAGGAGGGACATTCAACCAAAGTGGGGGTCTGCCAAATCACTGCTCGCCATCCTAAGTCTCACATTCTGTGCCGCCATCCTAAGTGCAGTCACAGGGAGTCCGCCCAGCAAGGCTGCCGCGTGGATCCTCTCTGCGAGGGGTCTGGTCCACCCAGCAGGTGACCTGTAGTCCTCGGCACCACGGCCTCTGTCTGCAGCTGAGTAGGTACGAGGACATCTGCTCATTATCTCGCAGACGGGGTGACTGTCTTCTCACAGGCGACTGGTGTTTCTCTGGGGTGAAAGCCCTGCCTTCCTCTTCCTGTGTCTTCCTGGGGCCAGACCCCGCATGCCCTTGACAATGGGCTCCAGGTAGCCACTGGGCATGGCTGCCCGAAGCCCGTGCTCCGCCCACCGGCCCCCGGCTGCCGAGATGCAGCCCTTCTTGGCCAGCACCTGCAGAAGTGGGCGCTGCCCCCCCGGAGCACACCTGTCATTAGCCAAATTCCCTCATTAAAGCGACCTGCGGGCCTGGTATTTCAAGTGCGTGGGTGTGGGCAGCGAGAGACTCTCAAGTGTTTTTCTCAGCAAGTTGCAGCCAGAATAGCAAGAAGTCTAAGGGCGGCAGAGGCCAGGCTGGCTGCAAAACAACACCCCGATCGCTGGGCAGGGTGGGGGGCTGAGGGCCAGGCTGCCCCAGGGAGAGCCCACGTCCTTACTCACCACCTAGCAGGGCCCCGGTCCCCAGCTCCCAGGCCTCGAGACCAGCCAGAGGCTTTGGCTCCAGGGCTGCCCCACGGATGCTGCTGAAAGGGGGAGCCCGTGGCTGGAGGGGCAAGCTATGGGAGCCGCAGCGCGGGCACCAAGGAACGGGACACACGGAGACCCTCCTTCTCCTGCTCACAGACGCCTGGCCAAAGCAGCAGCAGCCCTTCTGGCTAGGCGTGCGCCAGGAGGACAATGAGAAGCAGCAGGACTGAATAAGAAAGTGCAAAGAAGCGGCAGGGGAGGGTTGTCCTGACTTAAGTGTGGAAGCCGAGAGAGACAATCCCTTGCTTTTCCAACCCATGGGGGTAGGAACACAGGGTGACAGCTAATAGTGCAGACTCTCAAGTTGAACCACCTTTGTTCAGAAATGCCACTTGCTAGCTGTGTGGCCTCGGGCCAGTCACCTCACCTCTCTGGGGCCTCAGCTTTGTCATCTGTAAGAGGGAAGACAACGGTCTTTCCATCTCAGCCTCGTTATGCAGGTAAAATGAACACGGATGTGAAAGCAGGGCACCGAGCAAGCTCTCAGAAAACATCAGGAAAATTGTTAAAGACATAGCAAATGTTATTTCACAATCCTGGAGCTGGGGGAGCTGGCATGTCGAAGAGCTGGATGAACGGCCGTGCACATGGGATGTGTGCCTGTGTGTCCAGCAGGTGACGGAGCTGCTACCAGGCCCAAGTTCAACTCCAACTTCAAGTTCAAGTTCACTTCTGCCTCACCAGCTGGCAGCCTTCATAAGGTGCAACTGTGACTGGCTGGTCCGCTACATAAACAAGCCCGGCCACGGCAACAAGTGTTGTCTCCCTCGACGCCAGTGTGTCCATCCAAATGGCAGGGCAAAATACTAACTGCTTTATTTAGTTGGGAAGAAGGTCACGGGGTGAGCCTTCCTGGACACTTGCTGCCCAGCCGTGCTGTCCAAGGCAGGGCTGCAGGAGGCCCCGGGTCTAGGCTGAATGGTGGAGTCAGTGGCCGACTGTGCACTGAGAGGGCAGGGCTGGACCCCCCAGGTCTGCATGCAGCCCGCTTCTCACCATGTCTGGGAAGTGGTCAAACCGCAGAACTGCTGCAAATATGCACTCTGCTCCCCAAAACGTCAAGGTGAGGAGGAAACCAAGGCAAAAACTCCAGGGGTCACTGCAGTGGCCAGTCCCGAGCAGGGGGCAACGTGGATACCTCTGCTGCTGCACAGGCACGCGCACGCACACACCACGCAGGACCCTCCACACCACAGCAGGGGCCAGGCTGCGACTGTCACTCTCCCTGGAGTGAGTCATCTTCTCCCTCCAAGGGCAGTGCTGGGGGCATCTGAAACTAGCCCTGTGTCCTGGAAAGGAAGGCCTCAGGCAAAGGCTCAGTCTTCCCTGAGAGTGGGACCTCACCCTTCAAGAAGCACAATATTAACATTTTTCACACACTTGTGTATCTCTGTAGGAAACTGCTTGTGCCCACAAACTGGAAGCACCCAAGAGAGTGGGAGAGGAGAAATGAAGGGAAAAAATACAGACTTTTTTTTTTTGTTTTGGTGGGGGGTCCCAGGGATTGAACCCAGCCACAGCCACAGTCCTTTTTGCATTGTATTTAGAGACAGGGTCTCACTGAGCTGCTCAGAGCCTGGCTAAGCTTCTGTGGCTGGCTTTGAACTCAACATCCACAGAGAGCCAGGGAGGACTCAAAGTCAGCTCTTTGCAAATGTGGGAAATCCCCAAAGATCCTGAAAGGGTGCAGGGGGATTTCTCCTTAGACTAAAGATTACTCCAGGTCTAATTTTGATCACAATTAAGTATTAAAATCAATGCACCGTTAGATTCCAGTGGCAATCTGCATTTTGGAGTATTTCACAATGCACTTTCAGTTATTTCTTACTTTTCCATAGGAACAGCCTGACAAAATTCATGCAACCACGTCTCTGCCATTTCCTACCTCACACTATTTCTGACAGTAAAACTACATAACTGATTTATTTGAGAATTTGTGAACAGGAAACAAATCCTTCACTTGTACAAATCTCCTGGTTTCTCAAAATTGAGTTGAATCAGCTGTCAGTGTATCTCCACTCATGTGCAAAGTGCCCCACGTGTGCAGATGCCCTTAACCATGTCACCTGAGTCCAGACAGGCAGAATGTGGACCAGAGGCCCAGGACTGGCATAGGAACAAAGCCCAAGAGCCAGGGGCTTAAAATAGAGAACACGGTTTTCCGTAGGAGCAGCCTCTGTATGGAAAGAGGAATTATTTGGAAAATAGCTATTTTATTTAGAGAAAACCAAACCTTGAGAAGCATTTTCTCTCAAGAAGTTGTAGGGAGATGAGACATTTGAGGACAGGGGTCACATCTGATTCATCCCTGTATCTTCTCTTCAGGAGTTGTTAAAAAATCCGAAAAGTGAATCAAGGAATCACTCCGTCAACTTGGACACCTGGCTCTTCTTGGTGTCTAACTCCACTTGGAGAGAACTGCTTTCCTTTTGGAGGCGGGAAGAGCTCGGACTTAAAACAGGAATGGACGGGAAGCCTGTTCCTTCACAGGAACACAGTGGGTCCTTTGGTCCATATCAGAGGGTTCTGTATCCAAGGGGTCAGCCAACCGCAGAACGAAATATTCAGGAACAAGATACTGCCTCTGTACTGAGACTGGATGGACTTTTTCTTGTCGTTGCCTCATAAAGGTTACAGTGTAACACATAGCTCTCACATTGCATCAGGCATGTCATGAGCTATGACTTAAAATACATGGGAGAGCTGGGTGCAGTGTCAGAGATCTAATCCTAGTGACTCAGGAGGCCAAGGTAGGAGGATTGCAAGTTTGAGGCAGGCCTCAGAAACTTAGCAAGACCCTGTCTCAAAATACAAATTAAAAAATGACTGGGGATGCAGGTTAGCATTAAAGTATCCCCAGGTTTGATACCCAGTACCACGCAACCATACACACAGAATAATGATAAAAAGAAAAAGCCTATTAGGCAAAAGGGTTTACGTAGGTTACATTCAAACACTAAGGACTGGAACATCCATAGAACCTGGCATCTGCAGGGGTGGACTCCGCCCCTCACCACCATGAGGGCTGAACAAATCACCTCCCACCCTAAAAAGGACCCTGGTGCTCTCCTGCACTTTGTGCTTTTCTTTCTCCATGCTTCACACTCCCTTCCCATCTTCCTGATTCTGTTGGTCCCAGAGTGACTCAGCGGAGTCGCCCACCTAGCGGGCCATGAATGCACAGTTCTCTGTAGGCCAAGGCACCCAGGAGAGCCGCTGCTTGGCACACCCTCTACCCCAGGCTCCGCTCATCCACCACGGTGTACTCCAGCCAGAGGCCACACAGGGCAGAGTGACCTCCCGGGTTGGCTGATGCCCCAGCCGATGTGTGCCCAGAGCCCAGAGCCTCGAGCACACAGTGCATGCCATCTGGAGCCACAACAGGGGTGCCCGAGGCTGCGCAGCTGGGCCTTCAGATCCTGAGAGCCTGGACAGCCAGGTAGACCGGATGCTATAGGGCAGGAGAGAAGTTCAAGGCCAGACTGAGGTGCCAGCTGACATCTGGGTACAGCTACCTTTACCCAATGGGTGTTTGAAACTGAACTTACACGTGTCTGAGGCTGCCTGATTGGAAACCAGTTCTCCACCTCTGGATTGTCTGGAGTCCCTAGAACTCTCCAAGTGTCCCTTCTTTCTCCAAACCTGATCCACATGTCTGCTATGTTTACATCTGGTGGTGGCACTTGTCTGTTGGTGCTCTCCTTGTCATTAGGGTCAGATCAATTCCTAGTGTGGACTCTAGGCCTTTAAGGGCATCCCTGCCCCAGCCCTCTCCCAGGCCTCTTGAACTGGCCACCAGCATGTGCCTTGGCTCCTCCAAGACCTGGTGTTCCCACTCCACGCTAAGTTCTCTGCTGGATGCCTCCACCTCAACAGCATTGTTGTCACCTGAAGGTCTCAGCAAAGATGACAACCTGTCTGAGGAGACTGAGTGCCCCTTTGCCAGGTTATGCATCAATGTTCATTTGCTCCCATCACACCTGCTCTCTGCCCTCCTGCTATCCTCTACAAACAGTGATGGCCTGCTTGTCCTGCTCCTCACTAGTCCCCAAAGGCTCGGCCCAACTTTGTATCTCCAGTGCTAACCCAGTGCCTGACACACAGTAGACACACAGTAGACACATGAGGACAATTTGATGAAGGCAGGCAGGCAGGCAGGAAATGCCCTCCATTGATGAGCCAGGGGACAAGGCAGGGGAACAGTTACAATGAAACAGAAATAGACACTATGTTTCAACAACAATAGTCAGTGCCCAGCAAATGTTTGTAGGAATTATTATGCGTGCATTTATTTGTGACTGTAAGAAATTCTTGCTGTATCTCGGCACTGTCATTTCAGGTCTATAATAAGATAAAGGAATGCAAGTCCCTTGCTGTGAAGGAAGGACTGGATTGTGGAAATCTCTGCCATTCCTAACTTTCTGATTCAGTAAGACACGTGCTGCCTCCAGCCAGCTGTCTTCTCTCCTCCCTCGGTGACTGTCACTGTAGAAGGAAACAATGTCACAGAAAGGAAAGCCGTGGCTCTTCTTCCTGCCATGTTACCTACATGCAGCACTTTAACCCTTCTAACGACCTTGTGGGGCCTGGATTAAAGACACGTCACACCTATGTACAGAAGGGGAGACTGAGGCCCTGAGGGAGTCCCGCAGGACGCCCTATTTTCATAGGATGTCACACTACCTTCCTAAGATCTGTAGAGCTGTCGCAAATGGACGTGTGTTTCTATGGGGTTATTATGAATCAGAGGAATATTAAATGGACACAGTGGTCCTGGTGTAATCTAGAGCCCAGGGATTTGGCAAGCACGAAAGATAACCATTCAGAAAGACACCTCTCCCATTAGCAGCCTGGTCAATCAGTTCTTGGGTTTACATTTGGCCACAAGAGACAAACACTCACGGACATTCGCGTGCAATTTAGGAAAACGCTGAGATACGATCTTCAGAATGGCTTCCGGTGGAAGAGTCAGCATGGCCCGGAGTATGGTCCAGGGCAAGCTGCGGTGACACCACCATAAAACTCCCCTCCACTTGGGTGGAGGCAGCAATTATGGCTCAGGAAGAATGTGATGCTGCTGGGTGCCAGCCTGTGCGGCCCAGCGACGGGACAAAGGGATTATTCTGCTTCATTGTTAAAATGCAGTGTTTATTGTTAAAATACGATCGGGAATTAAAAGGGGCATTATGAATCATAAATATTTGCATGCCATTAATGTTTGAACAAAAGAGCTGGAAGGGCTAAGTGGGGAGGACTTCTTTTCCCATGAAAAACAGCGCCTCAAATTACAGCGCATATTTAATTTCATCTCTGCCATCGCTAATCTGAAATCTCAGTGCCTGTTGCATAATAACCCTTTCGGGGCCTCAGAACTCCACGGGGCTGAGGAATAGGGATAAGTGTCAATTCTGCCTTCTGGAAAACTCATCCACTTTGACCAACAAAGAGCAGGCCCCTGGGTGATACTGTTGCTTGCTATGAACTCACAGTTGTCACTGTCTACTCCAGAGTTGGTGTCACTGCAGAGATCTTACCAAGCAAAGAAACGAGCCCCGGCCCATGCTTTACTGGGGGTAATCCGTCCTCACTGCCCTCCTGGCTCCCGTGGAGCAAGGCAGAATCGGGCTTGGACTGGTCAAGCTACTTGTTCATGGTGACGTATTTTTAAGTCAGGAATTCTCAACTGCTCCTCAGGGGACATCTGGCAATCCTGCAGACATTTCTGGTTGTCACAACTGGGAAGGAGGTGCACTGGTTACTGGATCAAGGGCAGGAAGGCGACCAACATTCAACAGCTCAGGGAACAGCCCTGCACAGCACAGAGCCACCAGGCTGAAATGTCAGCAGTAGCTCAGGTGAATCTGCTTCCTCTTGGTGAAGTATCCAGTGAAGCCCACGTAGGACCGCTTGGCTCTACCGCCTGGGGCAAAACAGTCCCGGAAGTCATCCGTGTGCAGATATTTCCTGAGTGTCCCCATAGTCTGCCAGGCACGGACCTCATGGCTGAGGATGCCACTCGGAGCTTCCTCTGGGTATGAGCTGGGTCTCTTGCTTGTGGACGATTCTTGTCGGTCCCCCTCCGGATGCTTTCCAGACACATCACGGCTTCTGTTCCACCGTGCGGGGGTCCAGGTGACTCCTGGAGTAGGCCCCTCCCACCACAGACCTCCCCCAGCGACCTTCACTTCCAGGCACTGTCCTGTGGGCTCCGGGCAGTCCCCAGCTCCATTACCAAGGGAACGCCCACCTGGACTAACTCTTACCATCACTAAAGACTTGACACACAACTGAGCTCTCTGCCAAACCTGGGAGCTCCGAGGAAGTGAGAAGTAGAGCGTCCCAGGGGAGCTAAAGCAAGCAAGTGGAGAGAAAAACAACGGAACAGTCGCCGCCACTTAGTCCAGAAATGCAGCCTGCCACAGAAGAACACCTGGAGGAGTCTCCTTAGACTTGGAGATTTCAAACCATCTCTCCCTGAATCTCAGTACAAAAACAGGGGAAAGCTAACTAACTCATGGGGGGACGTGGGGGACACTCCAGAAGCACCCAGCCGTGCTTCTGCTTGTGGAAGCCACAAACCCAGCGCAGGGGCAGCAAACCTGGCTATGCTCAGAGACAGGCCAGAGAGCTGGGCCTTAGTCTCCTCTCCTCTCCATTTTTATTTCATGTGCACACACAGCCCTTTTGGAGTCTAGGGCTCTGTGGATTACAATTACCATGGCCTTACTGTTAGCACTTTATAATTCTAGTAAACTGTGCCCATCACATTAATTGATGTTCATGAATCAGTGGATCTGTGGCCCCTAGAATGAAATGCTCAGGGAGAGCACTGGATTTGCGCCATGTGACCTCCATGAGGGAGTGGCCGCAGTCAGGAGACTCCCTGGAAGAGCTGTCCCTGATGTGTGGACCACCCCACTGGCAGCCTCTCTCTCCTCTGGCTACCACACAGCCCTGATGCCAGGTGAGTCTGACAGACATGCAGCGACAGCACAATTCTATGCACTTTAAACACTGGGATGTTTTCTTTTTTAAAATCTTAAATTCAGTGATTCTCTCTCATTTCATTTTTTTATTATGTGTAATTTTTTTTTTCTTTTTTTCAGTACCAGCGATTGAACCCAGGAGCTTTTAACCACTAAGCCACATCCCTATCCCCTTTTTATGTTTTATTTAGAGACAGGGTCTCGATAAGGATCTTGCTTAAGGCCTCACTAAGTTGCTGAGGCTGGCTGTGAACTTGCAATCCTCCTGCCTCAGCCTCCTGAGCTGCTAGGATTACAGGCTTGCGCCACTGCACCCGGCTGCGTGTAAATTTTTAAGTTAAGTTTTTCATAAACTTGGTGGGGAGACAGACATGGTGGGGGGAGGGGCAAGGGAGATATGACAACTTATGAATACTGCCGTGCTAGGTCTGGGCTTTGTAATTGGTCTCCTCAGTTTCAGCATGACTGACATTTTGGATTAGGACTTTGTTGGAGGAAGCTGTCCTGCACAGAGTAGGATATTTAGCAGGTCCCTGGCCTCTACCACTAGAAGCCAGAAGCAGTCCTCAAAAATCATGTGTGATAATCTAAAATGTCCACAGTTATTACCAAATGTCCCCTAGGGGTCAAAGACCGGAAGCTGATAGCCACTGAACAACAGGAGTATTCTTAAAATTGATAAGCAGAGCCATAGATAAGATAATAAGCGTGACCTCCCCACAGTTTCAAATGGAAGGACAAAAGCAAAACATTTATCATAGGTTCTGGAGACACTAGTTAAAGAGGCAGAGGAAGCCTTATTGATGACATAAGTTGACAGCGTCTTGTTAATGACAGATAGATAGGTGGACAGGTAGATAACTAATAGCACACAATGGTTTCAGATAGGAAGAAGGAACACAGCCATGAAGTCCTGCAACCAATGGCCTGGGCCACCGGGAGTGTTTCCACCTCCAACACCCCTCCTTCATCATCTACCAGCACGTCCGTGGCTGACGGCACTAGAGCCAGCCACGTTGCTGAGCATCACACACCTTTGTTGAGGGCCGGCCAGGCCCCCTCACTGGCCAGACGCCTCCCTGGGTCAGGTGGTGGGGAGACTGGGCAGCGTGGGCTGCCCGTGCTCCATGATTATGGTCTTAAATCTCATGGTAAAAGCAGGCAGTAACCTAAGTTGTGAAATAAACAGGAAAATTACTTCCATCTTCTTAGGGAAAAATACAGTTTAAGTGGTTCCTGAATAAATGCTTCCTCACTGAAGAGCCTCTTAGGAAGTGACTGGGATTCCCTCACAAGTTATGGGTCCCCAACTCCGTGATGGCCTCATTGGAGAAAATTCGATAATTGAATCTCAAATGAAATTCCTGGATGGGATATTGCTGCCCAGCGTAGGCTAAAAGAGGTCTGGCAATGCTGGATTCCCAAATCAGAGCAGCGCTAAATGAGCGCCAATCTAACTCCATTCCTGACACAGACAAAAATGCATCTCTGTTGTCTGTAGAACTCACGTTGGAACTACGCACTGAGGGAAGGCACCACTGAAATCCACGAATGCAGGCTGCTAAATACAACCACCACGTGTGGGGTTCATCGGGCCTGCACCTTATGGGGAGCAGACAACACTGGCACCTTTGAACAAATTCATAGACAGCTCATTAAATCCACTTGACTCACTTATTAATTTCTGTTAATTCTTTAGTCTGGGAAGTGTCATCAGCATGGATTTAGTCCTCAAAGACATCTTGGTCCAAGAAATCCCTCAATGGAAGTATGTATGGTCACACACACACACACACACACACACACACACACATACCCACACACACACGTAACCGGCTAAGAGTCCAACAGAGTCTTCAAAAGTGGGCAACCACTGCAGATTGATAGCACAGTCGGCCCTCTGAATCCACAGGTTCTGTATCCATACATTGAACCAACCATAGATCTTATCTATACAGACTTTTTCTTGTCATTATTCCTAAACAGTATAGTATGACAACTATTTACAGGGCATTGACATTGAATTAGGTATGGGCAGCAGTCTAGAGACAGCTCAAACTGGACGGGAGGATGTGACTAATGCAAATACTACATCACTGATAGAAGGGATCCAAGCATCTGCAGATTTGGGTATCCAAGGCAGGGGGTGCCCTGGAGCCCGTTCCCCATGGATACGGAGGGGCGACTGTACACGTTCCTCATAAACATCCCTTGCTGATCTAAACTTGTTTTATAATCATCAGCAGAGAGAGAACAGTCATCAGACATTACACCATCTCTCTGTTTCAACAAGTAATTTTTCTTTAAAACTGGAAAAAAATTCCAGAAATACAGAATATGTTCTTCTATAACCAGCCTTCTCCACCCTCCCTCACCCCTCGCCAACCAGCACAAAAAGAAAATACAAAACTGATTTATTAGAACCAGAGGCGCGTTGCAGCCGCTGGCTGGACCAGTGTTTATGTCTCTAATGCTTGCTGCCGAAACAGGAAGCTCTAAAAATCACTCAACCATTACTTCTCTCCGAGGCACTTTCTGATTGATAGTCTTCTGTCTTGACCAAAGAGAACTGGCTCCACCAAGCTGGCTGGTGAGGAAGGGGTCGAGGGCAGGCGGAGAGAACAGCTTCTGCCCATCAAGTGAAAAATATGTTCGTACAAATAACCTCAATTAAGAAAAGCTGTCCAACACCATGGGCAATGGCTGGCACTTCATAAAATCAGCAAGAGGACCATGAAGGGATAAATTGTGACACTGTTTGTTCAGGCACAAGTTTTCAAGTAAGTTTTGCTCTGGTCCTTGCTACAGCAAGGCTTTAAGCAGGGCAGAGAACAACTTGCTTGAAGAAAGTGCTGTTCCTCTTTTATTGGCGAGTGTAAAAGAGAGTGAGAAACCTGATCTCTGGAGATGAATTCAACATCAGATCACAGATGCAAGCTCATGACCTGCCATGGAAAGGCGGTATTTGCCAGGGCTGGCTGGGGCTTGCTATATCAGAAGCATGTCTTTTTTCATCCTTATTTGCTCACAGTTAAATCTCAAGAAAGCAAATTTCAATCTATATGCTATTTAAAAGTGTAGATCAATAACAATAGAGAAAAAGCGGGTGGGGGATGAGAGACTGGGTTTTAACATAACTGGTGTCCTCTTGTATTTTCTCTAGGAGATCTGATTGCCATCCTGTATCTAGAACGTTATCCGTGGAATGTCTCTGGGGTTGGCAGATGGATTTTTTTTTCCCTTTCCCTGTTATATGAAATCTGTAATGTAGTAGAGAATGACTTGGATTCTATGATATTATTGTGAGTCATTCAGACCATCTTTCAGTAAAAACCACTACATAAGGACTTGTCTCTCATTTAGAATATGGGTACAGTTCGCCAGTTCCCAGTTATACCTTCTCTTCCTCACCACCACAGTCTGCCACTCATCTGAATGACAACGTGTCCATTCTGTGCTCGGAATGATGTAAAAGAACCTTAACAATGTAAATTCCTTAAGTAACCAACCTCACATAAATATGAAACAGCCCAGAGTTTGACAAGAGAAATATTACAACTGGGAAGATATCCACAGTGAGAGCGAAATGAAGGAATTTCACCTTATAAAAGCGTCAAGAAAGGATCCTACATTGAAAGTGGACAAGGTTAAGGTTGCCAGGGAAACCATCACAAACACCAAGAAATGAAACCTCATCCTGACAGGCCTCAGAACACTCAGCATCCCAGGACTGGGCCTGGGATTCCCAAGGTGGCCCTGCAGCAAGGGGCTGGTGCATACAAGAGGGAACAGGCTGCAGTGTCCATGACAGGATGGGCCCCCTCCCCTTTACAAGTGATTACATTCACCCACACCTGGTGGCCATCCAAAGGCTTGGAAGGGCAGCCTGGATGGGATTTATCTCTAATCCTGCTAACCAAGTCCTGGCTATAACAAAAGAAGGCCACAAGCAAAACAGCTCAGAGGCAAGGAAATGCCCACCTCATTTACTCACGTATTTTTTCATTTTCCAGATATCTACTTGATGAAACCTTGTGCTAGACTGAGGCACTGTGGTCGATGTGAAGTTCTAAATTCACGGATTCCTGGCCTGGCACCCATGGATCCCCAGAAGCTTTACAAACAAATTCCAGAAGCTCTGGAAACTTAAAATTGTGCAGGAAATTTCGTACACAAGGGCATATTTTTCCTCCTGGGGAAAAGTCTTCCAAAGGATTTTCAAAATTACGTATGACATTTTCAAAATTGTATTCTGAGAAAAAAGAGAAGGAAATCTGCAAGGGATTCTCTTTCCCTGTTTATGATGTGGCTGATGATATGGTTTGGTAGATTTCTTGTTTGGTTCTGAAATGAAATAACTACAGCTGTATTCACGGATGGACCGATTTCTCTCTAGCTGATTAAATACGTCAACAGGGACAAAGCACTCACAGATGTCATTGCTAAAATTTCTTAGATGTCTCCACCTGAAGCCGTGACACACTTATAACTCTGAACATATCGGGAGCATGTGCATTAACTGCAGGTAAAAACTTATGCAAACTGCTGTGTTCAATAATCTCACTAAAGAGAATCACTTTTGACCCTGAATTTGGGATTTTCTGGAGATGACTGATAGTCCCAGGCCATGTGGTTAAAATGTGCATTGTTCTGAACAACCAACTGTATCCTCTCCTAATCTCTAACTCCTAGAGCCCCCTACTCCCTCCTCCGGGAACAGCTATCTCTTCTTCCTTGGCTATTTATCTTTTCTTCCTTTGTAAAGGTGGTCAATTCACATGGTGATACTGAATCAAAGGGAGAAACTTTCCAAGGCTGAGATATAGCCTGAATTAGATTTAAGCTGCCAGGGAGAAAAAGGAGGAAATGGAAGAAAACGAAGAAGGTTCGGGCTTCTGAGGCCTTCACCCATATTTTTAGGGGCCAGTGCAGTTAGCAGGGCTGTGGAAGCCGGACAGGCAGGTTTTCCCAGTTACAGGCTGAACCCGAGGTTAGGAGCTGTGATTCTGGACTCCAGCCAGCGCCCGGACAGATCAGTTTTGTACAACAGAAAAATTGGTAATCTCTGGCAATTTCTCTGAGGTTTACGATCCCCACAGTCGGGCAACTAGGAAAATAAAGGGAACATCTTTTTCTACCTTTCATCCTGCACTAGGCACCTGGTCCCTTTGGGAATCCATCAGATGAGTGGCTTTGGATAGAATTAAAAATTGGTACTGAAATGAGTAGATGAGCAATGGACCTTCTGGGCCACCATGGGTTGCATCAAGACCAAGGGCTTATTTTCAAAAGCAGAAAATGAAACAATAGATAGTCTTAAGATCATCTAATTAGAAAAAAAGCAACAATGAGACTTTTAAAGGATAAGATTCAGTAAGGAAGATTAAGACTAATTGTCAAAATTAGTGAGAATCATCTGCTCTCCTCCTAATGAGAAGCAAATTGCAAAGAAAAAATAAATAAATAAATAAATAAAAGCAAAAAGAAGAGGAGGGGGAGGAGGGGGGGAAGAAGAAGAAAGCCTGGCAGGCTCTGATGTTGACACTTACACTAGAAAGAACAAAATCAAATTACACTTTACAACTATGGAGTAAAATTGTGAGACCAAGTCAAATTGGGCCTCTTGATAACTCATTTGTATTATGCATTGATAACCCCTTTGTCCCCCCAAAATCACTTAAGACCAATATTACACACGCTAGACATAATCAGGTCAAATGTTCAATTAGTGTTCCTGTATTTTTGATTACTTATTATCATTCATGGGAAGGAGAGTCTGTGCAAAACACATATTGCCATTTATGGCATTGAGTTAAGTTTTTCATTCCAGGGTATGAGAAGACAGCCCAGCCTCGGCTGCAGCTATGTCACTCTGGGGGGTTTATGCAAACTCAAGGGCACACTGGCACAAATCAGGCAGCCGAGCGCAAACAATCCACGCCTTGGGGAAACAGTTCACTGTTACCCAAGTCAACGCAAGCACCTATTAGTCACCCACTCAAAACAGAAATGGCCAACAAGGGATAAGAAATCAGCCCTCACTACCAGAAAAATAAGCACGCTGCTTTCAAAACTCCTTCTCTACAATCACCGATTTACTGCACGTTGCCAGAAAGCCACTATTGAACTCCTTATGGGAAAATGTCACTGGCGTGGGTCATTAAGTAGCTTTGAAAACTTTTAGAATCAAAATCTGACACACAGCCCCACACAGACGCATATTATGAAAATAATCCTTTCTCTGGAAAAGCAACCAAAAAGATACTATACTCAGCTATCAATTTTGGAAAGTAGACATCCACAATAACTGGACTAAGACTGTTAGCCAGGCAGGTGGACCCGGCTTTTATTGGCTTCTCACCCATTCTGCTAGCAACTCATCCGGGGCCTTCAAGATGATTTCTAAACACACATCTCTGAATCATAATGCAAATTCCATTTGCTGAAAGGCAGGGACTTTTAATATAACAAGTGAACCCATTTAATGACTTGTGCTTTTATATCTTATAGCATCACTCGTACTTTCAATAAATGGATATGATTTTCTCTGCATTATCCTATTATTAACATAGTTACTACTGTGAGCATATATTTTCAATCATGTTCTAAGTTTTTCATTTTCTCCAGCTATGATTCTATTATGAAAATGATCCGGACAGCAAGGGTAGCAAAAAACAAACAACAACAACAAAAAAAAACAGTCCCAAAATCCAATACTTGTCTGCCCCTTTCCCCTGTTCCACTAATCCAACTCTTTAAGAATGCAGATTTTCTAATATTTTTGAGTGCCTTTATAAAGAATAATGACTACTCCTGCAGTTGATCTTTTCATTTTTTCTTTTTTCCAATACAAGGACTATTGTTACTAGGTATTTATCGTGTCTCTTTTATTAAACTTGAAAAAACTTTTATTCCTAAGATTATTCAGTAGTATATTACAGAAATAAGATTTTCAAAACGAATTATCCTGCCTCTTTCAATTAAACTTTTGGTGCTTGTTCCCGTGTATAAAATGTGGCTTAGGTTTTTACAATGCAGAGAAAAGACAATACTTGAAAATAATTGGAAACTTGAGATGATTACAATGAGCCAAGATTCCTTTTCTTGCTTTAATACTTTGATACAGTGTTAAAGAGAAAGAAAAGCAAAATTACCCATATAGCTGAACTAATGCAACAATTTCTTTGGATTTTCTGGTTTCTAATGTCATTAGTACCTAAAATGTTAAGTGGGCCAATTCCTCTCCCCAAATCGTTACAAGGCATTCAAAACAAATGTAACAGGAAGGGCATATTGCCCTCAGTAATACTGACATGATTTCTTCCTATTTTACCCTAAAGAGGTAAGCCTGCCTCAAACTATGCTTCCATAGCCTTTCACTAAGAATCCCTTGAAACTATTCAAAGAGGTCACTAGAAATCCTGCCAATTGTCACAGATTGCACATGAATCATAAATTCAAGGCTTACATTACTTGATTACCAAAGAACCCCCATCATATAATCTGTTTCCATTTGGTAAATTTTATATTTTCACATTTTAGTAAAGTTTAGTAAAACTTTGAGGGGTTTTGTTGAAATTCACAATTTGTTTTGCATGTTCCATATCAGTCTTAAACCAATTTAGCAACAGAAAACAGTAACATAAAGTTAGATTCTGTTTAAAACATTGAATTTTAAATAAATATTTTCAAAAAACTTCGACATAACAATATAATAAAGACCATCACAATAACTGCTGGAAGTTTTGAAATCTAAATTGGTCACCACATAATATTTTGTGTTGCAAATTCAATTTTGACAGATACATACCTCTTCCACTCCGACCGACAAACCTGAGGTCATTGAATCTTGCCACTTGGTTCTTCATGGCCGCGGTTGCATTTCTAAGCTCAGCCGAGTAGTTTTCATCATTGCCAGCCATTACCGTGACCAGGGTGCCATCTGGAACATCCCCTAGAGCCACCACCTAGACACCAGTCAAGGGACAAACACAGGCATCAGGAATGTCATACATACACTTATATATCATCTGTGAAGCAATTGTTCTAAAATAAAATGTGTGTTAAATGATACCTTCTAGTTTGCAGAGGAACATAATCATAACTTAAGCAACACAAGGAAACAGTTAATAATGGGAAGATTTATTCTAATTGCATTATGTATAAGTAAATATAATTTTTTCCCTGCTGAAACTCTTACTAAATTCACCTCATGAAGGTACCTAAGGTCATATTGCCCAGCTGGAATGACTAACAATGGCAAGGACTTTGAAAAGCTATGCCATCTCATGAATACAATTATCCTCTTAATTCCACATATCTGAGAAACAGAATGTCTGTGTTTGTGAGTTTAGAACCTAACTCATCTTCTATGTGCTCAGACCTCCACTGATGGGCCTAACTGAGCCTGGACTTCAAGTACTTAAACTTTTTTTTACTAAAACTAAATTCAACCTTTGCTAATGATTCTTGAATGACGTAAACTGTCCCTTTGCATTTCATCTTTGGTCCCTCTACTGGGTTTGATTATATCAAAATTTCACTAGCAGTGAATCCTGTCAGGCAAGGGGAGTGGGGAAATCAGATAGGTAACCTTTGATTATTACTAGTTACAAAACTGGCAGACCTCAGAGAAAAGGTCCTCCCACTTTGGCAATTCTCAAATCCAGGGTGAAACTGGTTTGCATTTTTATATCTGTGAGTCCCAAAGATGTGTTAATTATGTCCTGATAGATGACTGAGGTTTTATCCAAACTGAGCTCATCTTAACCATGAATTCCTTTAATGTAATGAAAAATATGGTTTATTATCAGGACTACTGAAAAAAACCAATAGATAAGTATTTTGAAACTCAGGGAATGAAACAGGAGTAACTCAAGGTAAACTGCTCTGAAGAGCATGGCCTGAAGATGCTTTATGCCATGGTATCCATTTCTTGGCCATTGTGTGACCCTGCTAGAAACAGTTTTCTTGGTCTAGACATTAATTATTGGCTTTATTTCTATTGTTTCAAAAAATTTTCAACGTGATCATAGAATTTCAAATCCAAATGCCCCAAGTTGGACTTGTTCCTATCATTTCTGATCTTCTCGGTGAAGATCAGTAATCTTTCTCAATCAGGAATGACGTTTGTGTTATTCATTCCAATGGTATAATTGTTTTCTGGTGGTTTTCCAACTGCTAACAATCAAGGATTCCTTAGTCTACTGTTAAAATTCTTCCCCCTGTTTTTCATCTCCCAATTTCTACCTCATAATTGTTACATCATTTTTTGGTGGGAATTTCAAGTCCTCTCTCTGTATCTGAATAAGGCTGCCAGAGTTTCCTTTGTCTGACACCAAAGTCACATTTCTCAGCATTCCCATCCTCATTATGAGCTTAGTCATGGCCCCTTTACTGTGTCCTTCAGATGACCATGTGCTGTTTTTATTCACAGTGGCTACTTCAGCGCCTAGGTTCTAAGGAGCGTAGCAGAAAATGAGCCCGTTACTCTGAAAGGCAAAAAGCTCTGGATCCTAAGACCTCACCAGGACAACCTACTCCCAAGGCACTAGGTAAGTATCTTCCTCATCTATTTCACCCAATTTACACTGTCAAACAAGATCTGGGCCTCTTATCTTTGTTTTTAATCCTTTCATTTCAATTGTTAGACATGTTTTCCATCAAGGAGATTTTAAAACACTGGTATTTATTCTCCAAGCAATCTCTAATTAGGTATTTAGTTCCCATTATAAGTGTGTTTGTTGCCATTTAATTAAGAACCCTAATACGACAATTTTCTTTTGTTTCAAAAGACATTATTGAGATAAATCTCCTTGATCAATGAATTATTTTTACCTTTTCTTCCACTCCTACAAAATATGCTTGCTTTATTCTGCTCTTTTTAGTTTCTTATTTTTTTTCCTCTTTTTTCCCCTATTTTCACTTCCCTCTGTGAACTTAGCTCACAGTGTTGAAATGCTCTCCTTTCACACTGATTTTGACTTCCTCATCCTCACCTCCCTGTGGTGACCCAGGCTTTTCTATTTTGATTCAACATGCAGTAAATGTGCAGGGTATTGGTCCACGACATGGCTTTCAAACTGAATAATTCATGGTCGGGCCCAAATCGGTAAAGAGATTAAGATGAATAAATCTTGTTTTATAACCACCCAAATGCATTCTGAATCTCTGTGCTGTTTCTCTGGTCCTCTACCTGTGCCTCTCATCTGTTCAATTAGAGAGCTGGCACACTCAGGAGGTGGTCACCAAGTAGAAACAATACAACATGAAATTATCATGGTGGCTAGATAAGAAAAGGTTGTGATGTTGGAGTACAAGAATAAAAAAAAAAAATAGAAATGCAACTTTCACCACTCCCATTTTCTAAAATGTAGTGGGAATCCAAGATTTTGGGGTGCTCAGAGATCATTTACTTGGCCTTTTCCTGATCTCTGCCGGATTGGCAGGGGGAGTTGTTTTCCAGGGTAATGTCATTAATAATGTATCTCATCCAATGAACAAGCATACTCAGGCTAGTTTAAAATTTTTTAAATGTAAAAGTAATATGTCAGCTAATTTGATCCAGTTTTTTTTTTGTCACTGATAGGCAATGTGAAGAGAATGAAGAAATATCTCATTTCAAACAGAAAAAAAGAAGCAACTGGAATGAAAAGCTATAAACAATAGGTAAGGGAACACAAACATTGACATTTTAACACAGACCAAACAGACAAGAAGGGACTTGCTGGCCAAAGACATCTCATATTTTGTTTTACTTCTCTGTTTCTAAAGTATCAGGAAGTTGGGCAAAATATCAACTCTCCTCTGCACTGTATGGACCTCCCAACACTGCTCTTTACGACTCAGTTCAAACTGTCATTTTCAACCAATTCTAATGAGGTTGAAATTACAGTTACAATTCATTTACTTCAAATCCCTTAATCTTCCAGTGTTTCAAAGAAGGCTATGGAGTGGAACACAGAATTCAGCCGAGATGACATTTAATGCATAGCTAGGGACGGTGATCTTGGAGCCAGAAACATTCCTTTTTTACAGAAAGCCTATCACCATCAGCATCCAAGGTCTCCAAACTTCCCTGTTGAAGGCATGTTTATGTCTTTGGACTTTGGTGTACCAGGGCCTAAACAAACTGTAATATTATAGCATTGCAAAATCTATCCTAAGCCATCCAAACAGCTCTGTAGGCTGCTTCTGTAAATACTGGGCAACACGTAGCAAATTTAAGATTTTCTCAGTGGTAAAAATATGTACCTCATCTGTGCAAAAATAAAGGTCTGCTATGGGAGGAAGGGGGTGGAGAACAGGTTGGGAGGCCAGGACACATAATTAGGACAATTTTAAAGAAAATTAACAATTTCAAATCTCTCATGAGTTCTCAAGATTAAGGCAGAGGATTTACACATAGAATTTCAGAAGACTCCTAAAGAGGCACTTAAATGCTCTTTTCATCGATATTATCCAACTTTATAATTGTTTCACATTTTCTCTTCTATATCATAGGGAAAATATTAAAATCTCTAAGGATTAGCTTTCTAAAGAGATTGAGGTTCACTTAAATGAAATTTTAAAGGAATACTTTTTTGAGAAACAGCTTAGGAGGTGTTTGGTGGGTAGGTATGTACAGGGTGCAGCCGGGACCCACAGTAAATCAAGCCAGGATGCAGGCGGGGTTGAAGTTTCGCCTGCTTTTATTCTTACTCTTTAGGTTTACTTCTGCACTGAAAATTCTGTCTACTCTTTCAATTATGTAGTGAGCAAGTCTCCTTGAAGAAGGAGCCTCTCTTTTCGGGACTTGGTGACAGATATTAATCAAGTGGTTTTTCTTTGCTATCCTTTTCTTTCTCCCAAATGTTCTTGAGAGACCCACTGGGACTTTTTGAAGGAGCTATACACCTTGACCCTACAGTAGCCTACAGGCACAGTAAAGAAAATTAAGACTTTTTTTTTTTCTTACAGTGAATTGTCTAAAGTCATTTTTAAAAGGAAATTTATATATAGTTATTGCAATTTCTGCTAGAAGGAATTTTATGGCTCATAAAAGCAACTTGTATGACTTTTCATTCTTTTCGAAGAAGACTTTCATGTGGTGGCTGAAGATTTTGCATTGGCCTAACTCCTTTTTATTAAGCATTCAGTGTCTTGCTATATTGGGGTGTGGGCTCAGAGGCAGCACAGAGTTCAGAAGAGACCCTGATTTCTTTCCAAGGGAAGCCACAAATCCCTTCGTGGGCTGGTGTGTCAGGGGACCAGCCTTAAATGGTCCCTTCAGTTGATTATCAGCCTGTCTTCTCACTGCTCTTGCCTGACAGTGACCCCAGGACCCAGCCCTGTCACCCTTAGACAGTGAGCTAAGAGATCTGCCAGCACATGTAAGGGGATTAGAATGATTTGAAATTGAAATGCCCCCCAACCCAAATCTAAATAATCAGAGGAAGGGAAGGAAGAGTCCGCTGGCTTCTCCCCTTATTCTCATTCCTTTCCCCACCCTAAAAAAAAAAAAAAAAAAAAAAAAAAAAAAAGCTTTCAAAAAACCAAGTAGAAAAGGAGGCAACTGCAAATTGTGTTATTTTTTTAAAAAATCACAATCTAACTTTGGAAAGTGTGTAAACTTTAAAAATGAAGAACCCCAACTTTTTTTTTCTAAGTGAACACTATTCATTGTAATTAGATCAAAATCTGTCTAAGATCTGGACCTATAAAAAGCTTATATTACATTAATCTTCCCCTTATAAGGAACAATTATTTTAAAAATACATATAATATTTTATGAGTAGCCAATCTTTACTGGTTGAATCACCTGCCTTATTTAGCTCTTTAAATGAACAGGAAATGACCACACTGATTGTACTAAAAAGCTGCACTTTTTAAAACCCACCAAAGACAGAATCCCCACCGCAGAAATTAAATTCCTTCTGCTGGCTGCCAGGGTAGTAGGGTGGTTGTTTAAAAACGCCCTGAGGTTGTTTATATATCCTAGTTGAAGGCCAAGGTTTTTAAAGGCAGCTCAAAGCTAGGGCAAGATCAGGGGTGAAAAGTGAACCCAGACCTTTTGAGCTGCTCTGCTGAAGTTGCCAGGTCTACCCTGTGCCCTCCACTAACAGAAAAACTGTCGGATTGGACCTCCAGGCTCTCAAAAGACACCTTTTGCTGCCTGGGGCTTAATCTAGGTGAGCAATGATAACGTCTGGAGGGTTCCAGGAAAAGAAACAGGATTTGCTACTTGCCGCTTTGGGCAGGAGTAGACTAGAGGCTCGAAAAACTCTTCGGAAAACTTTTGCAAACTTAGCTGTGCCTGCTGTGGACTTTGTACATGCTAATTCCTATAGGGCGGTTTTTAAAAGGAGGGGAAAATCCCTGACAGTTTTCCTGGGTGGTTTGTTTTTACAACCGGAAAGTATAAAAGTATCTCTATTTTATTTCCTGATGCCTTCATCTGAGACAGACAAAATGTTTTGAGTGTTAAGCCAGAGGTGGTGAGAGTCGTATGAAAGCATAAGGGCTTGTCCCTTGCTAGGTTATAACTTTTCCTACTTTGTATCAAAGGTAAGGCCCTTGCTAGGGAGGTCCCGGCTGGCCCTCAGTGAATTTCCTAAGGGCATCCTGATTTTTCAGCTCTCCCTGGATGCCGCTCTGGCGGGTTGAGGCGGGTCCCTTCCAAGGGTCGCCACGGCAACGCAGCATCCCGCATCCCCAGCGCAGATAAAAGGACCAGGGGCAGCGGTGGGTAGCGCCGTCTGCTTTCTAGAACCCGGCCCCGCCTGCCTGGTCGCTGCCTCCCGGGTCGCCCCGGGCATCAGCCGACCTGTACTGGTCCTCCCGTCACCCACTCCAGGCTAAGTACCTTGAAAGCGATGGGCAGGGTCTTGTTGCAGCGCCAGTGCGTGGGCAGCACAGAACAGAGGAAGTTGGGGCTGTCGGTGCGCACCAGCTCGCCCGGGTGGTCGGCTAGCACCTCCACCATGCTGCGGTCGCCGCTCCTCAGCTTGCCGGCCAGGGCGGCGCCGGCGTCGGGGGCGCCCAGCGGCAGCGCCTCGCTCATCTTGCCCGGGCTCAGCGCGGTGGAAGGCGGCGTGAAGCGGCGGCTCGTGCTGGCATCTACGGGGATACGCATCACAACAAGCCGATTGAGTAAGGACCCTGCAAACAGCTCCTACCGGACGGCGACAAGGGCGCGGATCTTCAGCAAGCAGCTCCCGAGAGACCAACATACAAGTTCAGAGGCCTTTATTACTGCGGGAGGGCTAGGGAGGAGGGGAGACGAAGTTACCAACAGTTCAGGATAGGGAAAGTTCTAGTTACGCCGACCGACCGGCCTCAGACCCAGGCAGGACTCCTAGCAACCGGCCGCTTAGTGCATTAAAAAGTGGGCAACCAGAATCCAAAGTCAAATTGCAAAGGGAGCCTATCTTCTTCTGAGTCTTGCTTTGAGAGTTTAAGTTCAATCTTTGGCTATTAAAAATGTTTCCGGAGGCAAAATTCCCGCACTCTCTAAAATATTTGTGCGGAGAGCAAAACGACCAGCAAATACATGGTTTGAAAGTTCCAGTAGTTAATCGCCTGTCAGTATTTTTTTTTTTTTTTTTTTTTTGGGCAGGTGAGTTTTGTCTAAAGTCCCATCAGAACACAAAATACAGGAGTGTCTTCCATACAGGGTGCCCCCTTTATCATGAAAAACTGGCTTCAGTCCTCAAAAGCAAGAGCTGTGACTTCCAAAAGTTGTGCTAATGTATGTGAACTTATATATAAATATATACATATGCTACTTCATAAAATATTTACAGTACAATCTGTAGAGAATTTAAACACAACAGAAATCCATTAAAGTCCGCTGCAGATTTTTTTTTTTTAAGTAGCCTTGAAAATCAGCTTCAGTAGTTGGAAGAGGGCTGGGCTAGAATTACTTGTCATGTTCTCTCAATAAATTCTGGCAAAATACTCAGTGCGGAAAATTCAGCTTTACAAAAAATTCTAGCTAAACTTTAAAAAAAAAAAAAAAAGTCCAAGTCGATGATACTCAGGGTACAGCTCTCCAGATCTGAGAACTTGGGTTTGGGGATGTTGGTTAAGTTTGTGGCTGATCCTGTGGTTTGGTGGGAGTTGAGCTGCAGCCGAATCACACACATGCAGACACGCACCCTTCAGAAGCCAGCCACTGTCTACATCGGCTCGGTGAGTCAGCCCAGACTTGGGCAGTAGCGAGATGATCTTCCTCCAACGTCGCCCCAGCGCCGGCGGGTTAGTTCCTCCGACGCACAAATACCCAGGAGCACCGCGTAACCGCAGCAGGTGGAGCGGGCCTTGAGACGAGGCTCTGCGGCGCAGATCGAAACAGAGCAGTCGGCTCGAGTTACACACGCGCGCACACACTCCCACGCACACTGCCAAGCACACGCAACTTCACGGTTAGCCGGGAACCGCAGCGCACTTTCTCCCGCAGTTGTCAAAAGAAACAATCGGGGAAAAGTTCACAGCCAGGAAAGAAGTATAAACAATCCAGCCAAGAAGCCAGTTCATTGAAAAGTAAGAAAGAAGGAGGGGGAAAAAGAAAAAGAAAAATTAAAAAGGTCCAACGCAGGTCAAGGAAAAGCAGCAAAGGTTGACTTTCTTGTGGCGTCCCCAGGAGCCCGGGTTAGAGATGCCTGCCGGCGCAGGGCCGGGCAGCGTGGTGCCCTGGCTGGGTCCGGCCGCGGGGCGCCCGTCCCGCCCGCGCCCGCTGGCTCTATGAATGAGAGTGCCTGGAAATGAACGTGCTTTTACTGTAAGCCCGGCCCGAGGAATTCCATTCCCTCAGCTCGTTTGCATAGGGGCGGCGGGCGGCCAATCACAGGCCTTTCCGGTATCAGCCAGGGCGCGGCTCACTGCCGCCTGCTCCTGGAATTGGCCCGCGCGCCCCCGCCGCGGCGCGCTACTGTACGCAGGCTCGGCGGGGAGTTCGTGGCGGCTGCCGAGGCCACCCCCGCGCTCCCCGCACCCACGCGAGGCGACGCGTACACACGCACACCCTCGCTGGGGGTCCCTCCCGGGTGCTGACCCCAGCACTGCAGCAACGCGCTTGGTTGCAGTGCGGTTCGCCGGGTTTTGCAGCGCGCAGCGGTGCCACAGGCGGCCACAGTCCGGAGACCCAGAAGGAGAAATAAGGACCCAGCCCGTGAGCTGCGCCAGGAGAGGCCTAGGCACCAGCTACAGGGAGGCGCCTGGCGTGCCTTGGAAACACAGCTGCCGCCGCGAGGCTCCGGGGCCGGTCCCAGCTGTGGGAAGCCGCCCACGGCCAAAGCTCCGCTTCCCGGGCAGGGGTGGGAGTCGGCCGCAAGGGGGCCGGAGGGCCCGGGACCCCCAAGGCCTGGTTGTCAGCTACAGCGAAAGACGCTGATCCGTTTATTAAGACCTGACGATGCTCCACCACCCGACTGCTGTGTTTTCAGCGTTTTCCTTTATTAGTGTTTTCGGCCGCGTCCGGCTCGGCTCCTAGCGCGCCTCACTCTGGCTGAGTGCTAGCGGCCAGCAGAGGAGTCGGGTCGTAAGAGACCCCAAAGAACCCGGGGCCGGAAAGAAAGTTGAAAGCCTCCCCTCGCTGGCTCCCGGAGCGTCGGCTCCCCCAGGGCCGGGAGAAAGCCTGCCGCGGGGCCCAGCGGCTGTCCGCTCGCAGCAGGGGCCGCCCCAGAACCACCCTTCTGCTCCCCGGAAACGGCCCCCGCTCCTCCCCGCCCCGCGCTCCCGTGGCGGGGTGTTGAACCCACCCGGCTCTGCGCGCGGCAGGGAACTTCCCCCTAGGCCCGTCCCCGCGGCGCCGGGGGCATTTTCGCGGAGCTTAAAGGACCCGCCCCTGGTCCGGCGCGCTGCCCACTCCCGCGCCCCGCCCCGCATCTGGCGAGGCTGCTCCCTTCCTTCCCCGACCCCCAATTCCTTCGGGGACCCTTCATCCTCCGAGCTCCTCACCCCTCCCCATGACAAGGCCGAGTCCCTCAACAACAGGAACTCCCCCGCTCCGGGGGTCCCTCACTCGTCCCCGCGGGTCACCTCCCTCCCCTCGCGGACATGCGGCTAGGGTGCTGGGTGCTGCCTCTGGGGCCTGACGGAGGAGGAGGCCGGGTCGGGCGCCGAGGTATTTCCCGGGCGCCCGGGCCGCTTCCCTAGCCCCAGGCCTGGAGAGGACGGCTAGCTGCGCTGGGCGCCAGGGAGGCCTTCGCGAGGCGCGGCGGGTCTCTGGCTCGGGGCGGACGCCAGGGGGCAGCAGCGGCCCTCGCTCGACGCCCGGGGCTCCGGGCAGCAGCGCAGTGCACCCAGAGCGCCCCGACGGCGGGAGCTCTGCGGTTCTGCCTCGCGGCCTTCGGGTCGCCCTCGTAAGAACTTGGGTTTAGGGAGAAACGACAGGAAACGGCCGCCGGAGACAACTTGAGCGGCCGCGTCTCGCCTCAGCGGCCCTAGGCAAGCGGCTCAGCTGACCTGGCTGGGAACCCGCGGGGCCGGGGTCCCTGCTGCCCAGACTCTGCTGAGTCCTGTGTTTTCCCGAAGGCCCTCCGCCTGGTCACCTCTGTCGGCTCACCCGGGACCCTAGATGCTCCAGGTGACTCGGGTGCCTGGGTAGAGTCGCACTCTCCAGTCCCGGGCCTCGCCTACCCCAGCTTTCTGCATTTCTCCCCAACGTGGGCCATCCCCTAACTTTTTTGCGCCTGAAAAACAGGGACACTGCCAGCACCGAACTACATTTTCTTTGTTTAATTGGGTCTGGGGTCTCTGGAAGAAAAATGC
Organism: Marmota monax; assembly: GCF_021218885.2. Lineage (NCBI taxonomy): Eukaryota > Metazoa > Chordata > Mammalia > Rodentia > Sciuridae > Marmota > Marmota monax. Next base: position 4,755,717 of record NW_026695235.1, read on the forward strand.
TCTGCGTTCTTCTTTCTAAATGATTTTTTGAAGAAACCTTATTTCAGTTGTTAAAGCCCGAATGTCTATTCTCTGACACTCCGCCTCGGCTGCGTGAGGCCACACACTCGCTTTGCTGCCGCCTCCCGCTGCCGCTCTCCTGCCTGGGGCCATCCTTTCGTGGTGACCCGGCGCAGACACTGCCTGCTCTAGAGGCGAGTTCGGGGCTAGTGGAACCTGTTCTCCTGGGCTCGGCTCAAATACGCTCCCCAAGAGCCGACCGAGGGCTCTGGGGGCCACCGACAAGTGCATCCCCAGGGAACCCGAGGGACAGGGATGAGCAAGAGTGTGGCAGAGACAAAAGTGGGCTGTGATTCCACGTAAGGAGCTGATTCAGGAGTAATCTGCCTCTCAGAGGTGAAAGGAGGCTCCTCTGGACTTGGCCCTTTGCCTAAAACCCTAAACCTCGCGAGGGACTGCGGGTGGGGACCTTGGCTGAGTGTCCGCGGGGAAAGCCAAGTTCCCTTTCACAAGGAAAGTAAGTTACAGCACCTAGCTTAACTTTCTAGGGCAGTTCCCTGGGTGCTGCTCAACTGAGTTTCAACCCATAAACCCTAAGTTCCGAGCCAGAGGAAGATAATAGCAACGAAAGCTTCTAGATCGGGCCGCCTGACTTGTGGGCTTCCTCGGACCTGTGCGGCTTGTGAATGCGCTGCGCGGTGCACACTTGAAGAAAACTAGAAACAAACAAAAAAACACCGCCCCTTCCTTATAGAGGAACTAAAATGAATGACAAGCGGGGCAGCTTGGGGCTCCACTAATGGGTACCTGGGATCCCTTAGTCGAAGGGCTTTTTACCGAGTTTAAAAAGTACTGTAACACCGCGTAGAAAATGAGGAATTCCTTTCCACCGAGAGCGCTCATTTCAACGACAATATAGAATTTCCTTTCCTTTGTATCTCCAAGAGAGAAAGGAAACATTACCAAGCTCAATCCCAGTGCTACCCAGAATAATACAAAAATTTACTAATATAAATGAAAAAAAATGAGACGCAGTGATGTATTGGGAGGATGCTATATGAAATTCTTCTGAATTTGTTGCAGGGGGGATATTTGAACATGTCCAAACAGGAATGAAATGTAAGTTTCCACAGTGAATTAAGAAGTAGTTGATTATCTGGAAGACGACGATTTCACTGGAGAACAATAACAGTTCATTGACATTTTCTTTCCACGACTTTAGGTGGTCTCAGAAAACATCTAAATGTTTTTGTATTTTTGCTTTTTCGAAACCTTTTCCAAGATAAAATGAGTTTAAAAGTGGGATTGGAATCTCAACAATTCTCTTAAAATCATTGTGATATTTCCAAGATTAGATTTCTAAAAAAAATGTACTATTTCTGAAAGAATTGTTTCTATTCCTATTTTCATTCTTTTTTTTTTTCTTCTTCTTCTTTTTTAAATTAGAGAATGTATCCTGTATTGGTTCTGGACAAAATTGCTGCAGTTGGAAATAATGTCACAGGGATAAGGAACTATTCTGACAAATAGTAACATATATGTCCACAAAACCTGCTTTTCTCACTGTTCAGTTTTGAATATTGAAATTCAATCAAGCTTTTTCCCCCCCAGAAGTGACTTTGAGGTTATTTCACTTTTGAAATTTAATTACTGGGGGGATGAGATTCCTTTTTCTTACACTGTATCCTTCCCCTGTGTGAAGAAGTCCCTGGTATGCTGTGGTTAATGTGTGATTATCTCACTTTAACTTCATAAATCACTTGTGTACCTCACAAGTAGCAAACTGAGAATATTTTACATTAATCTTTTGTAAATTTAGGGGTGCTTAGTAAACATTTTACCCTTATAAAATTTTGCATTACCACAGCTATAACAGAAGTAATAAACTGGGTTATAGGAGATAGAAGCTAAGCTTTATTTTTTAGAGAGTCGTATAGTCATTTAATAACAGCAGAATGTACAAGTGGTAAATGCCATAGAACTGAAGGTAGCATTTAAGGTTTTATTGAAATATTTTATATGGTATGACATCTGCAATACAGAGAATTGCTTTTAAGTATAATGGAATCAGCAAAAAAAAGCTTTAATTATTTGTTAAAATTATATAATGTTTCATATATAAACATAAAATCATGTATATGCATAGGTGAATATGCCTTTTTATAAAAAATATCATTTAAAATTTAACATACCGTGAACATCTCTAGAAGGATTCATTCCATGTACGCATTCTGAAATAATAGAAAGTAGGAAAATAAAAATAGTCATATGAATATACTTGCAACCAACTGACAGTTAATGAAATTTAATTTAAATATAATAACAGCACGTTTAAAAACAATTTCTACTGAATTATTTTTTTGTTGTTGTTAGTTCATGGCTTCTCATACTTTTTAGTACTGGAGGTTTTTCACACCATTGTCCAAATATATCCAGCATATTTGGCACAAAACTAAAAACAGCATATCAACAAATAAAAAATAAACTGTCATAGGCACATGATTTTATGTGTCATTCATCCCATTGCCTGCTAATACTGAATGTGTGTTTTAGACCTTTTCCCTTTAAGCTCTTTATATGATTTAATAATAAAGATAAAAAAATACACCAGGAAGGTATAGAAATGAATCAGAATTCAAGGTGAAATTAAAACCAAATTCTAACTGAATGTAAGAACACTTTAAAATCTGTAACCAAGCAGAGGCTAAATAAAAAAAAAAAAAGCATCCTTTAAAGCAATGAAAATAAACAATTTAGAATCTGTCTTCTAAAAGGAGTAAGCTGGTAGATAGATATTATAATCATTTACTTCCAGTGACAAGATGTTTTAGAAATATTCTCCCTTTCTTGTTTTCCTTCTCTTTATCTAGAAAGGAAGTTTGTTTACATTGAAACTACTCTTGAAATAACAGGTGATATCAATTATTATTGTAAATAATTGTCATACGATAATTTCCAAATAGAAAGAATACAACAGTTACTAATATGGCATTATGTAAAAATGTGGATGTGTAACCGATGTGATTCTGCAATCTGTATTTGGGGTAAAAATGGGAGTTCATAACCCACTTGAATCTAATGTATGAAATATGATATTTCAAGAGCTTTGTAATGTTTTGAACAACCAATTTAAAAAAAAAAAAGAAAGTACTTACTACATGCTGCTGCATAGACGGCTCTAGGGAAGTACCTGAAACTAAGTCATATAAAGCTATTCTCTTTCCCTTGAATACTTACAGGTAATATTGTAATTTAAAATTACCCTATCAGCCTTGGGTATTGATAATAATCAGCACCCAACACATATTAAGAAAATGCTACTTTTTAAAGCCTTAGGATTAGAGCATTTCAAATACTGCAGACCTAAAGCTTTGAGCCCCACTCTACAATATTAGTATAATATGACTTTTAAAAACATTAAAAATAAGGAGGTAATTATTTCAGATTTCCAGACGCTGTTTAAATAGGGAGGAGAACAAGATGTGCAGCTCCTTAGTTGTATATTTTTGCCAAAGTAAAAAGAGCAAATAAAATAATTAGAGCTTCTGAAGGACTGCCCTATAATGAAAGATTAAAGGACTTAAATATGTATAGTCTCAAAAGAGCTTCCTTAACACAAAAATTTTAAAAAGATCATGGTTTACAAGTACATAAAATGACTCCATAAAGATTTTCTTAAAGAACAGGGCAGGGACAGAATCATTTGCACTAATTATGAATGACAAGGTAAGAAATAACCAGTGTACCCCAAAGCAGGTAAACTCAGTTTTAACAGCACAGAGGTACATGGGGGATTTCAGACAGCAGGATTTATGCTGGAGACCCAGCAGAACCAGGCACCCTGGAAGTTCTCTCGAGAGACCCCGAGAAGCCTCTCCATGTCTAAGGCTGAGAAGCTGCAGGAGAGTGGAAAACAAGGTTCATACACACACCTGCTATTTGGAAAGAAAGGCCAAGATTTTTGTTCTTTAACCTTAAAGGCAAAAGCGAGAGGCTTTTGAAAGTTATGCATGTTACCTCTTAAACACTTTTTCGCCTTGAGAACTCAGCAGGCAAGGGGTGCAGGTGAGGTAGAATATGTGGGGATTTGAAAGGATTTGCCCACAGAGATGTGAAAAGCGCTAACTTAAACCTGAATTGCAGGAGAGGAGAGGTTTGTGGGTCCGTGACAGTGGAGGTGGAATCTGGCAGGCTCATCCTCTTGCCATTACCACTGAAAGTGATCACATGCCTCGCCCAGTTGAATCCCTGCAAAACCATTTCCCTCTCATTTTACAGATCAGGAACCTCCCTTTGAGAATTCAGGAAAGTTGCCCAAGGTCACTTCATTCTTGACCTCTACACACACACACACACACACACACACACACTCCCATCACACACTCATGCACTTATGGGTTCGCATGAATGATGAGCTATGTTTCTTTTGACCACAACTGTGTATTTTTATGGGTATCCCTTGCAGAGTTGGGAAAAATTAACTCTGATCTCATCTTTCATTTTTATCCTATGGTGTGTTATGCATGGTCTTTAACAGAAAGTATTTCTGAAATTTTTACCATGCAAATATCAAATATTTAGGAGTCACATCCTGACATAATTTCTGGTCATCTAGAGGGCTTGGGGAGCAGGTCAAGGGTCATTTGACTGAGATGATTTAAAATGCATAATAAATATAAAATGGCTTTCTAGTCTTTTCTGACCTCCATTCATCCCAGCAGGCAACTTTGAGCCTTTTCCAGAATATGAAGCATTTGATTTTCCTCCTTGAGCATTTCTCCAGTGGTTCTTATGTGCCAGGCAGGGTGCTAGGCTCACTGGTGACAAAGTGTAAAGAGATGGCAGCAAAGAGGTGTCATAGCTGCTAACAGACTCATGTGCAGGGCACAGGGAGCCGGTGGGAAGAGACACAGGAAGAAGAGGGCCCAGTACCACCTGACAGGCTCAGCAGAGACTTTTTTTTTTTTTTAGTAGAGGTGGTGCCTGATTTGACCTTTGCAGGTTGGGTAGATTTGTAGGTGGTGTAGAGGGATGGAGGAAGAGTTTGGGGAGGGGACGGTAGGATGGAAGAAGGCTCTCCAGGGCAGAAGGAGCATCTTAAGCCCGTCAGCTCCAGTGCAGTTGGAGCGAATGCTTGAGATCAGGCTAGGGAGGGCAGAGGGTGGCGGCTCACAGAGAATCTGAACATATAGATAATGGGCAGCTTACCCAGCCTGAGGAAATGTGAACTTCAGCATGAGGGCCATGATTCTAGAGATGCCATGCACACAGCAAATTAATGAGTACGCCTTTCAGAAAATAAGCCTGTCAAAGGTGGCTACATGAACTGGAGCAGGCAGAAATGAGAATCAAGGGAGCTGTGAAGGGATCTTGAGGATCTGAGTTAAGGCAGAAGCAAGAGGAGGGACAGGAAGGCTGAAGGTGAAAGAGGCAAAGTTCACCCACTTCCTGGCCACTAGTCGCAGCAGAGAAGGACAAATGAGGATGGGCTTGGAGGTCAACATCAGGATTCATCTTTAGCGGAACTAGAGGTGCTGCTGGTGGCAAAAGCAGTCAGAAACCCATGGAGCGGTCTCATGTGGAAATATCGAGCGGATCATCCTCAGAATTTCTGGGACAACTTTATATTCCACAAAGAACATGTCCAGGGAGAAGAGAGCATGAAGGGGTGTTGAGAGCCACAGCCGAAGGGGCCCCAGCAAACTTCCAGCTGCCGGCTGATGATTGGCTCACAGCGGCCCCAGCAACATCTAGCTGATTGGCTCCTCTGCGGTGATGCTCATTGGGCTGTTTCCCTGCCCTTTCAGACCACGGAGCTGCTCATTGGGGGACTTTTTTGGCTCCGCCCACGTGACCCAGCCAATAGGCCTCAAGAGCAGGAGGATTGTGGGAGGTGGAGAGAAGCTTGTGTGGGAGAGAGAGGCTTGTGGAAAGCCGGTGGTGGCAGTTGAGGCTCTGAGGGTTTTTCCTGAGAGGCTGTTTTGTTTGGCGTGTGTGGTTCTAAAAATAAAGTTAGTTTCTTTTGACAAGTGGCTCCTGATTGTGCCCAGCCAGACTGCGGCAAAGGGGCTCTGGGGTCCTTCCAAAGATGAGCACAGGAAGAGGGATGGACCAAGGAGACTGAGCTGGGAAGGGAAGAGGAGAGAATGGGCCCTAGAACCTAAAGAGACGGGAGTCTGCAGAGGAAAGCCATGTCCCAAAGACCAGAGAAAGGTTCTGAAGAAGAGGACTGAAAAGATCCTGTTGGGTCTGTGTGTTGGCAGCGTGACCACAGCTGGGCCAGAGAGAGGCAGAGGAGCAGAGCAGCCAACTGTGGAGCACAGAGACAGCCGTGGGGAGAGCCAGTGGGGTGCAGGGAGGGGGGGAGGGGCTGGTGGAAGAGAAGAAACCCAGCTGAGTGCAGAAGGCGGGAAAGAACAGGATCAGCGGTGCAGTGCGGGTGGGAGAGTTTTACTGAACAAAGAGCAAGGTCATCAGCCCCCACCTCAACCGGGTCTTCCTGTGGTTCCCCCATTGCACTAGCTTCACCCCATTTCCAGACTGGAATCCATGGATTTATCTTTGACTTCATCCAATCTGTTGCCAACTAGTTTTCTTTGCTTGATTAATTTGTCCCCCTATTGCCATCATTTTGGTTCTGATTTTCTGACCTCTTGCCTGATTTCTGATGAAGATCTCTTTCAAAGGGTTCCCACTCATCTCATATGGGACTGCCACACCCCAGCTCTGCCAGCCTTGCCACCCAAATCCAGTGCAGCTCAGAGCATCCTGCAGGGGGAAGGCCCCCTCCCCTCCTTGTCCTGGAAGAGGATGTCAGGGCTCTCAGCTCTGCCTCCCTCTCAGAGACCAGCCACAAGCTTCACCGGGGCTTCTGCATCTTCTGAATCACTCTTGAACTATACTTTGGGTTTTAGGCCTTGCAGTATATTGGGGTGTGGGCTTGGTCAGAGGCAATGACAGAGTTGTTTTTTTTTTTCAGAACAACATTATTTAGTGTAAAACTCTGGGCCCCTTTCCACACTCTTATTCATCCTCTACCATAAAAGATTGAATTGCTTGGTTAGTAACTTTGAAAACAGAAAAAAAAAAAAATGAAGAAGAATCCTACCAAATGGAACCTCTGAGATTCCTACCCTAATCCCTGTGAGTATGACGATGAGCTATTATGCTCTGGCTATGGTCCTTGGAAAAGAGGGCTATTTCCTATGTAAGCATAGGTTTTGAGTCAACCTACAGGGAGATCAGCCCAGGAAGCCTAGCCTCATCCAGGGAGACTGTTGATAATGGAGAGCATTTCTGATTGGGTCAGAGGTGACGTCTATTCCCGGAAGGGGCAGTCAGTATAGGAAAACAGTCCTTCGATGCTGAGGGTGAGCCCCTGGCAGCTAGCCAGCAAGGAAACACGGGCACCATCCAATAGCTCTGAGGAACTGCACATGCCAATCCCCACTTGCATATGGGTTTTCCCCTAAAGCCTTGAGATAAGAACTCCACTTGGCTGATCCCTTGATCTTTGGCCTCGTGAGATCCTGAGCACAGAACCCTGCGGAGACCACCGTCCTTCTAACCTACAGAGCTGTGAGTTCAAAAACAGGTATTGTTTGAACCTCTAAATTTTATAACTTGCTAATTGCATAACAGTAGAAAACTAACACACTGAGCATACTCTTCCTCCTTCCTGTTGTTTTGGGTGACACTACCTGTGTATCAGTGAGTGAGTCTGCATATTTCTGAGGCTCAATGGTAGGAAGTCTCATGCCTAAAGCTCTAGAATGTCTATAAGTGAAAAAGTTGATATTTTGATCATGTCCATGTGTGTATTCCTTTGTCCATCTCACACTTGATTAGGAGCAGGGGAACCTTTCATCTGGGCCCTCCAAAGTCCATTTATACAGTTGTCTTATTCTCTTCTGATCCACTCTCACCTATACACAAACATGACCACTGGATTTTCAATGCCTCATCCATGAGGCTGTGTCTGACTTATCTTTAGATTTGCTGGCACCAATGCATAAATTGAAGCCCCCATATCAGAAGCCCTGGGGGTCTCAGTCACTATAAATTCTGACTTAGCAGGTCTGAGGAGGGGGCTGAGATTCCTGCAGTTCCCCAAAGCTCCCAGCTCTACATCTATGACGGCTGGTCCAAGACACTCCCAGCTTGGCAAGTCCTCAGCACACAGCTTGGTCTCCAGCAAAAGTCACGCCTAGCACAGACTTTTAGGCAGGAAGTTTTAAAAGTTTTTCATAGATAGCAACGTAGATTGACAGTGAAGTCATCTTGGATTGGACTTTTTAAGCTAATTGTAAATGGGCAATATTTGTATCCCCCTCAAGATTCACGTTAAAGCCCTAATTCCCAATGTGATGACATCAGGAAAGGCACCTGAGAGAAGCACGGAGGTTAACATGAGGTGGGGAAGTTGGGTCCTTGTGGTGGGACCAGCGCCCTTATTAGAAGAGAGATCCCTCTCTCAATCTCTCCAGGACATGCGAGGACAGAGCAAGAAGATAGTCATCAGCAAGCCAGGAAGAAGGCACTCTCTTCAGGGCCCAATGGTGCTGGCACCCTGATCTCTGACTTCCCAGCCTCCAGAAGTGTCAGAAGTGAAGGCTTGTTATTTAGGTCACCCAGTCTATGGTGTTCTGTTATAGCAGCGTGAGCTAAGCCAACTGTGACAATGGAAGTTGTCTCTTAGTGTTTTTCTGTCAGGCCTTCCCCTGAACACTCTCCACACATTACCCCACTTCACCCTCCAGCAAGGAGGTCTACAGACACAAAGGAGGAAACAAAGATTCAGTAACTGGACATTTTGAACCCAAACTCCATTTACAGTTTGCCACGAGAGTGCCTAAGTTGTAACCAGCACTCTAAACCACCTTGCAAGTTGGTTCATATTCTAATATTTTGTCTTTAAACCAGGTGGGCATTGTTTCTTATCCTAGAACAGCACCATCTGATAGAAATATAATATATGTATCTAACTTAAAATTTCCTAGAAGCCACACTTTCTTACCTTTTTTAATAAGAAGAAATGGATGAAATTCATTTTAATTATGTTTTATTTAGCCTAGTCTATTCAAAACATTGTCACTGGAACATGTCATCAAGGTAAAAATTATTGGTGAAATATTTTACATCTTTTTTTATTACATCTTCCAAACCCTGTGTGTTCTTCATATTTACAGTGCATCTCAATTGGGTTAGCCAGAGTGCAGGGCTCAGCAGTCACTTGCAGTTAGAGGCTATCATATTGGTCAGTGCAACTCTGCAGGGATACTCAATGCACAATTCCGCCTGAAGAACAATTCTGCTACTGTTCTGCTAGACCCCTGTTTCTAACCTGCTACCAGTGAAGACCATTAAAATGTGCACCTTCCTTGGCTCATATTTTCCCTCCGAGCTATCCTGAAATGAAGTTCAGAATTTTTACTATAGCATCACTTGGTTGACTCAAAGGCAGAAACACACACACACACACACACACACTCACACACACACACACTCACACACACCACACACACACACACACATACATGGCAGCGACTGGATTGCCCAGGCTACTAACCAGTGTCAACACCCCAGTGCACTCCACAGCCCCTGGTGAGCCACAGCTCTTCTTTCCCCTTGGCACTTGGTAACCATGGATGGATGGCTCAGCCTGTAAACTACTACCCTGGTTTCTTTGAACTCTCAAAAAAATTATCAAAAGCGTCTCTTGTCCCTTTCTTTTCCTACAACACTAGTATTCTATGAAATCCATCCAATGGTTTCTTAAATATCAGCAATACAGCCTAGAAATAAAGGTTCTGTTTTCATAGGTCACAATTTAAAAATTGCTAAGCAGCTAAAGAAACTCATTCTCAAATAGGAATCCCTACAAACAGATTTCCTTTGAAAATATGGCATGTAGATTTTTCCAAGAGCCACTCAACACGCCAATGTGTTAGCAATCCATCAGTTAAACTTCAGCAATAGTTCAGTGCAGTGAGGCAACTTGTACTGAGCTGTGAATCACATCCTCCTGTCCTCAGAAGACAAAGCCAAGGTCTGTCATAGAAACCCCAGGCCTCACCTCCCGGAGGGGCTGGCTGCTGGGAGCCCCCAGGGGCCCGCTGTGTCTTTTGAGCTGCATACTTGTTGCCATCCTTTAGTCCTTCCAGTGGACTGTGAAGTCAAGGGCCCATGCATGGACCCTAGAAACAGTGTGGACCCTTCTCCTCATTCTCTCCGGCACCATTAGCCATGGAGGGTGGGTTTGAAGCCTATACTGAGAACTCAGTTTCTGCCTGAAACTGTCTCCTCTTTGAATGCTACCCTCCTCTAAGCATTATGGGGAAATACCCATGTGTTAGGGGGCCTCTCAAAAATCACCTGGACTTGAGGAACAGGGAGGTAAGTTTAGGGACTTGACCATGACTCTGATTCTCTACCTGAGCACTCTGAGGCCAGTAAGGCATGCTGCTGGATGATGAAAGCAGGGCCTATAAAACAACTAATGCTATTACAGCTTGCTTTATTTTAGGCATTTTAGTTAGTAGATTTAAAGCCATTTTAACCACAATGAATTTGAAACAAAACCAATATTTATTTCTAGGTTTCCTAAGAAACCAATGAATGAATGTATGAATAAATAAACAGGGTCATCTTATTTTTCCTATGACCATCTCACAAAAAAAAAAAAAATTCTCCTCCCCAAATTGAATAGTTTATTTTGTAATTTACCTTTTCTCTTTCATTTGGATATTTATGAAATAGGAAGGTATGTTTTTTTTCCCCTTAAGTAACATTTATGTTTAAAAATAACTGAGTCATTTTAAATGGCTCTTGAACTATTAGCCATAGAGAGGAGGATTGGGATTAACACAGAACCAACTCAATATAATACATTTTAATGACTATCATTTTCCAGCGTTTCTCTCCTTTCATATAACATTTTCCATTCTTTTCAAGCAGGCCCAAGGAAATGTGATTTCAAACACAAATAAGTAGCAAAAAAATAACTTAGCTTTTATATCTTCTGGAGAATAGTAAAACTGCATTATTGCGGTGTTCTGTAGCTTACATATGGATTAAGTATAGAACAAAACATAGTTACTTAGTATATGTTACCTGTAATAATTTATTATTACAACCATTAGAAATTTAAAAATCAGCTTTTTCACTAATTCTTCTTTCTCTGTTAGCCCAATTAGTAAAGTTTCACTATTATATTACAGAATAATAGCTTTAAAATAATAGGGAGGTACAACACAGTCTACTTTCTTTAAAATAAACAGTTTTGAAATTATTCATTATTAGTAGTACTATTAGTACTTCAGATTGGCACTTTATATTGAGATAAATATTTTTCTATATGTGATTTCATATAAGACTGCCCCACACATACAGCAGAATTCCTTAGAAAAGGAATTTAAAAAATTAAGATAGATCTTTGGAGCTAAATTGCCTATTTTGCATACAAGAATTCTACTCAAGAATCAGGAGTAAGAAGTGTAGCTAAACTGTGAGATATCTATATTGCTCAGTTAAATAATATATTATAAATGTCTGCCTTAGAATATTCCACAAGCACTCAGGCAAGAAAGCAAATACTTTCATATTAATCCTGCTATTTTCCAATTTGGAAAATCAACTTTGAGCTAAAGTTGCCCTTGCCCTGTTTTCTTGCAGGATCATGGAATTATCATGATCCATAAAAGCTTTAAAATGTCATGTTGCTATATAAAATTTAAAAATTTAAAAAACTGAAAAAAACCTAGCAGCAGCAGAACTAATAATTCTAGTCTCTATATAGTTACCTTTTGAAAATTTCATAAAAATTGTCAACAATAGACATGAGAATGGTTACATATTTTCAGATTATACTAATAGTATTATATGATTGATGTTCAAGAAATAATCCCATTTTATGAATAATGCCCCATACAATGAAATGGAATAGTTAACATTTTTGGACACTTTTGACAAAACAGTATTGTCTATTTCTCAAGTAGACAATGGTTAAGTCAGATTTAAACTTTTCAAAATAAGATTTCCTTAAGAATATTCTGCCATTTAAATCTATCGCCTATGTTAAGGAAATGTTAAGGAAAATGTTAAGGAAATTTTGCTACCTTTTTGAATGAGTAACTGGTGTTAATTTTCTAGGGTCTACCTTTTCCTGAAAAAGAAGAAGAGTGAAAAGAATTGTTTTTCAAATTAAAGAAAGATTTCTGAAAATAGATATTTTCTGATACCTATTTTTCAACTTATACTTCCATGCATAATGAAAGTTTTACACAGACATCACCCACAAATTTTAAACATAATGGAGTACAAAATAATATTTGAGGAATGTTATTATATGTTTTTGCAGAGTAGGTAGGTTTTTAAAAATAGCAATAGCAGAGGGACAGATGTTTGACCACACATGACCACAAATGAGCCCCAAAATGAATTCTCGCTCATTTCTACGAGAACCACTGACCAAGGAGTGTGCTCATACTTTGTGGTTATACCACTCTCCCATTTTTTCCTGCTTCAGTAATTACCTAAACAATTCAAATGCACACGAAGATTCCCATTTTGAGGGGAATTTCAAATGTATTATGGGTTAATATCGTACTCATAAGATTCTAAGAAGGATCTGAAGTAAATATTTCTATAAATGGGAATTTTAAAGAATATTTTTAAAGCATTCATGTTAAACAGTTCTGTAATTGTCAAGTTTTCAGTTTAGGGAGGAGCATGCCCTGTTTGAGAGAAACATATTCTAGGTCAAGTCTTTCCATAGGAGAAATTGTATGGTTTCTCAAAGAGGAATCACTCTCTTTAAGCCAAGAACTCTCTTTTATACCGAAGCCACCACATGATGGAGAGGACTTCTAAGGAGAGAGGAAAAGGTCTGCAGTTGGTCTGCAAATACCACACCCAGGCCATTGGAGCCACGCAGTCAGAAGGGCCAGCTCCCAGCCTAGCAGGATGACAGGACGGGCAGTGGGTACCTACAAAGTGGGTGGTGGGCTCACTCTCTGAGGCCTGCACAGACCCCTTCTCCTAATTCACTCTCTGCCCCGGGCATCATTATTTAACACAGACAAACGGAACAGTGACACGAAGTAAAAGGCAGGATGGACATTCTCTTCCCCTCACTACCCCAGCTCACCAGAGAATTCATTTCTCTTCTTTTTGCCTCAGGCATATATAGGCTAGCAATTTTCATTTCGTTACTGAAATGATTTCCCTCCTACACTGCCCAATTACAGTGGAAGTGGATTAAGACTTCAGTTAACCCCTTTGTTTCCAGGAAGAAGAAGGAACAACGCCACAGGTAGGTTTTGTTTTTACTTTTATGGGTTTTTTTTTTCCCCTCCTAATCAGGATAAACCTATAGATTCATCATATTCTCCCCAAAAGACATTCCTGTAGTGAAAACACGATCCTGCCTTAAGGTAAGTAGCAAAATAAAAGCCTCTTTATTCAGACTTTTATTTTTATGCTGATCATCTTTATATTTAAAAGTGCTCTTGAATTTTTATGCATAGAAGTAGGAAATTCAAATATAAACAAGAAAGTTATAATAACACAAGAAACACACCACTTCCCAGGTTATAGAGAATGAATATGGAAAACATGGAAAATTTCCTTGGTTTTATTTAGCTTGAAATATCTGAATCTTTAAAAATAAAAAAATAATAAAGAAAGCAGTGTGGAGAGATGTCTAGAAAATGCAGGGTCACCTCAAGTCTGCAGCTTATTAAGTAGTCCCCACCACAACCCCAAGAACCTAAAAATAAAAACTCCTATAGTAAAAACATCCTCTCTTTATTGATCTTTAAGATTTTGGAATGTTGAAGTCCAAAGTCCATATCCCTTAAATAACTCCTCAGTAGCAACCAGTGAAGGCAGAGCTTGTCTCTGTTGGAGGTCTGTTTATTTGCAATGAACAAAAGGGAAGGGGATTTGGTCTCCCTGAAAAAAGCTAAATCCCCCTCTGAGATAAATTCTTGAATCTTCAAAAGTAACTATGGTTCTTTTCAATTTTTTTTTTTTTAAGAAATCTTATGTAAGTGTACACAGGATGGGCTTAACAGGTGGAGGACATAATTTACATCTCAGGAAGAGCCTGGGTAGCGGAACAGCAGGTCATGGATGCACTGGATCTTGGTTATGCTGGAATTTGATAGATTTCGGGGTTCATGAAGCAACTGGATCATTTGACATTTGGGAATTCATCAGGGGTCCCTAGTTTATGAAAATAGAAAGCTATGGAATCTCAAAATTGGAAGACTATGGGCTGATAGTGTTTTGATGACTGAGCACATTTTAGTGGACAAAATAATAAAGGTCACCCACATTTTCTGAGCTACTCTGAGCTCCAGGCAATGTGGCAAGGCCTTCCCTTCCATTATCCCTTTTAGTCCTCCTGCTAAATTCATTAAGTGAGGACCTATTAACGTCCTCAAGACCAAGTTGGAGAGAACCTGAAAGTAATCCTTTGACCCCGATACAAAGAGCAGATGATCTTCGAATTGTGTACATTTAAAAAAATGTTTTTCATATAACTCTTTCAAGAAGTTTTATAACAAGGACTTTAGAGGATGACTTTTGCTTCTGGAGGCAGCCCCTCTGGGGGTGAAGGGGCTTTGCCAACAGGCCAGCTCTTGCAGGTATGGTGCAAAGAAAGAAGGAACACAGAACTCAGATAGAGGGATAAATATTTCAATGACTTTTCCAGAATGGTGCTTAAGGAGCAGAGCCCAACTCAATTTGGGTTTGAGCCCATGGCCTTATGGTTTAAATATAAAATGCATTAAAGCTCTTTATTTAGAGAGCCATATGCCAGTTTTAGGGAACAGCCCTGATTCTCCCTCTGACTTTAGTGGGAGGACAATGCAGGTAGGTGTCTCAACGCTGTCATTAGTATTCATTATTTATTAGGACTTGATGGTGTACTCAAAGTCAGCCAGGAGGGTCATGTGCCTCTTTGGTGCAAAGCTTGACTCTAAGGACAGAGCTTCGAGTGTGCAGCCTCAAGAGGCCCTTGACAGGGTGAGAAAACCAACACAGCACACAATCCCTGCAGGTCAAGGTCTCCACAGTCCATCACTTGGGTCAATTTAGAAAAAAACAGAAGGAGGCTGCCATGTGACGTTTCTGGAGAGTCACTTCTAAAGCACAGCTTGTGATGTATTTGTTGGCGATTAATTAACACTAATAACAAAAGAGAAGGAGAAGAAGAAACAGAACCACCAAATAACTGGAAGATAGTTTCACACATGGTAAGGAGAAGTACGGCTTCCTCAGGCTGCCTGTTGACTGATGGCAATTTGAATGATGGCAATTTACTTCTGACTGTTGCTTATTTTTCAAAAAAGTTTGAAAGACTCTTGCCTACCATGTCCTTTTTTTCTTAGTACTCATTTTGTCCCGAGTCACATGGCTTGGTGGGCTAACTCTCTGTGGCTCCAGAGGCCTCCTGACCTTCCTGGGCCTCAGTTTCCTCCTTTGCCAGTCTAAAACCGTGGAATTCTTAAGAAGACCAAATTAAATCATAGCTGCTGAAACACGTTTAGGAGCAGAGCCCGATTCAATGGTCATCCAAGGTAAAGCACTATTATGAAATAAATCAGAGCAGAGCTGTTTTGAAGGCCACCCTTCTACAGAAGAGCATCAAATCATTTTGTTCAAGAGGTAATAAAGAGTCCCAGCGAACACTCCACGCAACTATTCATTTTGTAGAGGGAGAAGGAGGCTCTGAGAGATGATTTGGCTTTTCCAATCTCATTTCCAAACAGTAACTAATCTGGGGTCCCTGGAGTGTAAATTATTGTTTTCTCATTGTTGGTACTGGGGATTGAACTCAGGGACACTTAACTAGTGAGCCCCATCCCCAGCCCTATTTTCTAGTTTATTTAGAGCAGGGTCTCAGTGAGTTGCTTAGAGCGTCACCATTGCTGAGGCTGGCTTTGAACTCATGATCCTCCTGCCTCAGCCTCCTGAGCCATAGGGAGTACAGGTATGTACCACTGTATCCAACTACCTGGAGTATAAATTCTTGTCTCTCTCTACAGCTTGCCTCTCCCCTAAAAGCCATTTCACTGTTTTTTTTTTTTCTTTTTTTAAAAAAGAAGGATCATGTGAAAAAAAAATTATAGGAATTTTACAACTCCTGAAATGCTAAGTTGATTTCTTCCCTCTCAAAGTGATTTCTTGGTTGCTGTCACATATACTCAATCCCAATCCCAAAAAGAAATCATAAGAAATAAGTACTACATCTCTAAGAAGAGAGACGGATGAAAAATTCTTTGAAATTCTCAAGATTCAATGAAAATAAAATATGAAGAATAAATATTATTAATCTCCTACCCCAAATGTCAATTGAACATTTATTTTAAATAGCATTGGAAAGGAAGAGGGAATAATATTTCTTTTCCTTCTTTCAAGATCTAAACTGAAAATAAGGGGAGAACAACAACAACAACAACAACAAAATCACCCCAAATATCCTCTTTGGCTCTCCAGAGGAAAAGTGGTATAAAATATAGACATGAATGATACAGCAAGGTTGTTGCTCAATTTTATGTTGAAACACAGTTTTAACTGTCACTGAGGGCCAAGATGGCAAATATTGCATCAATTCCTCTGCAAGGTGTTTCCTGGACTTTGCAGACAGGGGATCGGGGGCGGTGCAATCTATTCTTGTGAAGGGCAGATAAAGTTTTCTGCCCTGCCATTATCTCTTAGTGCTGAAGCTGTAGATAACAGTTTCACACACCCCTGCCCAAGTCCTGCTTTCCCAATTTGTAAGTCTTTATTGCTAAATTCTTGTGTGTGTGTGTGTGTGTGTGTGTGTGTGTGTGTGTGTTTATCAGACACATTTTATCATCCTTCTCCAAATGTCCTTTGTCAAAGTCAGCCTTTGAACTTCTTTTGCTTATGCATTGAATGGGACCAATGATTCAGGATATGTAAAAGGCTTATCTTATAATTCTAAAGAAAGAGGAACAGAACCATTGATCTTTCTGCTAGAATAGATCTTGGGGCTGGTGTGGGTGTGTGTGTGTGTGTGTGTGTGCACATGCTAAGGGATAAGATGTATAACTTTTTTTAATATTTAATTTTTAGTTGTAGGTGGACACAATACCTTTATTTTATTTTTATGTGGTGCTGAGGATTAAACCTAGTGCCTCCCGCATGCTAGGCAAGTGCTCTACCTCTGAGTCACAATCCCAGCCCAAGATGTATCATCTTATTATTTATCTTTAGGGTAAAATGTAATAAGTTACATTATAAAGATGTTTCATGCCTTTTTGTTTTTTGCATCAATTAAACCTCAATCCTGGGGCAGTGAAAACATGCTGAGGTCCAACTTGTCTTGGATTATACTAAAGGCTCCTTTGCCCCCTGGAGCTGGGTTCAGGGTCTGACCCTGGGACTCTCAGTGTGCACTGCACCGGGCTGACTCCATGGCCAGGGCTTCATAGGACTCTTGATCTTATTTGACTGAGTGGACTCTGAAACTGAGCATCAGTCTTTGCACAAAGAATCAACACTTGTTTATATTGCTTACATCTTAATGAGGAAAACAGAATCCATTTGGAGCACAGATAGGTTTATAACTTCTTTCTCTCTCTTTTCCTCTCCTTCTCCCCCTCTTCCTGCTTCTCCCTTTTTAAAGTTTTTCACCATTACCTGTCAGGTTGTAAACCAGTTGCCCACAGTGTTTCGTGAATATCCACAGGCCAGGGTGGCCCCTGAGACAAGCCAGTGGATTCAGTTTTACACAAATCAAGACTTGCACAAACTGCTCTGGGATCAGCTTCCCCAAGCCAGCTCTAACAGCACGTGCACAGCTGATCTTTCCCTGCCCCACGGCTCCGACTCCTCAGTCTCCCAGAGAGACCCAAGTCTGCATCTGTGGGTCTGAGTCACACCGTGTGGCTCCCTGGAGTCTGGCAAGCCAGGCAAGGGCCATCACTTCCCCACCTTCCCCCCACTGGCTGGAGTGCTCAAGACTCTCCCAGGCCCTATTTTTCTCATTTTGGTAATTTCCAGATGGAATCTTCAGTGATGGAGATAATTTTCAGAACTTTTTTTTTTTTTCTGGCAGAGAATTCATTTAGGTTTCTGGGAACTAAGAACAAATGAACTGTCCTTCTGAAGTCAAGAACTGCATAATAAAAGCCAACTGCAGAGGCAAAAGCCGCTCCTTACTTTGTCCTCTCCCTCGCTAACCCTGGACAAAGTATAGGAGTGCGAGAAAATCAATCTCACCCTGCCCCACTGAAACCCTGCGATTGTTCTGAGTGTGCCCACAGAGCCCTCTATGGACTGGACAGTGTCCAGACGCTGCCCTCTGAGTGGCTGTCCTGGTCCTCACCCCATCTAGAGTGAGCATGGTGTGGAGCTCCCAGGGCTCATGCTGGGACTTGATTTAAATAATGCATCATTTTCCAAAACAAGACCTGGGAAGAGGGCCCAGAAAGCCTTCATTGGCGTTTACTGGGGACAAAAGGAGGTATCAGATTAGGGGAAAGAGTTGCTTCTTGATTTCGTCTCATGAAGTTGTGGTATAGGACCCAGGAGAGGGACAGTCAGTATCAATAAACGCTCGTTGGATAAACCTCGTGGCCGTCACATCAACATATACTTAAGGGAATGATGCAAGGTGACATCAACAGGAGCAACCTCCAGTGTCTATTTTGGGAGGATCCTGGTTCTAGATGCCTCACACCCAGCAGCCTTGGGAGGGGGGAATCTGATGTCCAGGAGGCATAGAGAAGGGAGATCTGCCAAGGTTGTGTGTCAGACTGTCAAGGTTATGTGCCTTCGCAGGGGAATGGCCTGTGGTCTGCTCAGTGTTGGAGTCTGTCTGGGGGAATAGGAGCCGTCCCTCCAGCCAGCATCCCCACCCCTGGTGGTTGGCATCTCCTCCCTGTGCCACCGCATCCTCCTGGTCATTCTCCCCACTCCTTCCCTTACCCCACCACAGCCAAGCAGTCAGGGAGAGAAATTGGAACGTGGTTTCCTTCATCCAGACTCTCCAAGTGCTTTCCAGGGTATTTGGGGTTCCAGGCCCTCGGTGTACTGGCCCAGCTAGGACCCTGGCCTGGGAGTCCCTGTCCTCCTCAGCTGGCTCTACCGTGGCACCTGTTCTGTCCCCCAGACATACCAAGCTCCTCCTGCCTCGGGAACTTTTCACTTCTTTCCTTCTACCTGGACTGCCTCCCACCCCCAGGTTTCTCATGGCTGCTCAGCACCATCTTCCAAAGCAGCCCCACTTCTTATCCCTGCACCCCTGGGGTCACCATGGCTTTCATCTTACTTAATTTACTGATTTGTTGTCTAACTCCATCCTCCAAGGGACAGGTGGGAAGGATGGAGTGAGGGAGAGTTTGTCCTGCTCACTGCTGGAGAGCACCTGGTACCAAGAAAAGTACTCGGAAATGAGTCAATAGTCAATAAATGCTCTTTTAGAAATGAATGAATGAATCGCTGGCGATGCCCTCTAGCTGCCACCTCCTGCAGCCTCCTGGCACCCTGAGGCGGCCCAGATCTCAGACTGAGGGAAAAACCACTTCCAGGTGTTGAGTGGCTGGGAAAACCATCTCCCTCTGCCTCGGCTCCTTGCTCCTCTGTCACTGGGTGACACGGGAGCCCCAGGCCACCTCCTTTCTCCTTCTTCTCTGTTTCGCAGTTCTCCTGGTGTCTGGAGGGCTTGGAGGTTGATGTGGTCAGAACCCCCTGTGACCACATCTGAGTTTCGGTCACAGCAACAACCACAACTGGCCAGCAGCACTGGAGCCTCTTCCTAACACACTGCTGCAGATGCTTTGGTTATGCAAATGTATGGCTTTTCTCTTTCAGATGGTAAACATCTCTGGCCAAATCAAAACCAGAGACACCCCGCGGGAAGACTCATCTGTATACTCTTGGTTTTATTGCCCCAGCCTGCTCCCCGCTTTTTACAAGGGCAGACCACTTTGGGATACAAGAAAAGTGGAAAGGGATCTCTTTGCATTTGGAAATCCCATGTCTGATGCGTATCTGAAACTCCAGGTCAGCGTTAGTTAGAATTGTTTCCAGGTATGTGGGACATGGAGAGAGGAGTAGTGAGTGGATCTGAGCTGAAGGGTCCAAGTCAATGCAAAGCAGTGGACAGGGTGGGGGTGGGGTGGGGGGAGCTCCTGGCTTCCCACTCGGTGCTTCACTTGGTCTGTCTAGCCCAGGACCAGGCCTAGAGCTGAGAAGGAGGGCGCAGTCCCTGGCAGGGACTTTTCTTTAAGATGAGCATGGGAAACAGACACCCCAGGGCTCTGGTGCAGGGTGTCTATCCACAAAATGCAGCCAGGAGCCCATTTTCTGCAGAGAGAGGAACTATGGTTGGAAAACCAGGACAGGAGCCTCCTCCACCCCTTTGGGGACAGCGTGTAGCAGCACCCACAGACTCCTGCTTCTGCCAGGCTCCATGCTTTTTAAGTCTCGTCACCTCGCTTTGCTGTTTTCTCTTTCAGCCTTCTACCATTCTGAATTGGGATTCAGGGCAGAGTCCTGATGGACATTTTGCACTGCGCTGTGTCACGGGGTCCAGTCTGGGGCAGGCAGGGGGACCCTTTACATTGTATTGTTTAATAATTCACATGGCAGCATTGTAGGGGTACTCTCAACTGCTTCTTAAAAGTAATTAATTGATTTTCTGACATATCAGTTAACAATATTACCCTGACACAAAGTTGAGTTTAGGCTCTCGATTGGACTAGAGGCTGCCTGGATTAAATTCAGCCTGAGTTTAGCTTAGGAGATTCTAAAAATATGCCTCTATAAAAGGAAAGGCTTTTTACATGGAGTGTTGTCTAAAAATCTAAACCATATGTCCTTCCTGGGGCTGTCAATGGACTAAAATATAGGCCTGAGTGTGTGAAGCTGCTCAGACTTGAGCATGTGGGAGACGTGAAATCACCTGCTGGTACTCAGTGAGTCTCACACTCTGGAGGGAAAGTCGCCCAGGCTGTGCAGAGGGAAACGGGGGAACTCCATCCAAAGGTGGCTTACTAGGGGCTCTTGGAATAAAGCAATGGCCCTCTGTCCCTGATGCTGATCATCTCCTGGCAGGCAGGCCGACTTTTTGCATAGCTGACTTTGCAAGATCCATTCATGGCTGCCCTGTGATGCAGGTCTTGTGCATAGGGAGGATTCTTGTCAACAACACAGACGTTATTAATGGGCACATTAAGACACAGATTGGTTAAGTGGCTTGCCCTAGGTCATGTCATGAGGCAGTGGGATGTTGGGCACAGGCACTTCTGACATCTCGGCTTGTATAGGGACTCATGTGACGAACTTCTACGATGAGGAAGTCCATGTGTATTTAAACACCTAATGAATCCGTGGACATTGGGGGTGTAGCATTTCTTCCTCATTCCTGATGCTTCTAGACACAGGGAGGGGAAGGGACTGCAGGAACATGGCTCTGCTCTTTTCCCCTCTCTGGGTTGGGAGGTGAACCCAGAAGGGGGAGTGGCAGCTCAGGAATGCAGCCTCCTCCTCCAGCCTTCTTCTTGGGCTGGCCCTGCAGGAAGCACACCCTGTGGCCTGTCTGCAGGGCCCAGCACTGGCACAGCCCTGCCTGAGACAGGCGAGTGAGTTCAGCAGTAGAAGCCATTGTCCTGTGCTGTGAAGCCCCATTGGGCAACCTTGGAAAAGCAAGGATTTTGACTTGCCTATGTCTTGCTTCTTTCTATCTATGTGTTCATTGATTTGGATCTCAGGAAACCTGCCATTTATCTTCAGCATCCACAAAGAGATCTGAGCTGAGGGCCAGACGATGGCAGAGCCAGCCCGTTTGAGTCCAATATACACAGAGCTGAGGTCTTGCTTCCCAGCTGGGTTGCTTGCACTAGGCTGGTCATTCATTCTGCTTCTTGAATGACAGAATGGGGATGATAATTCTTAACTCATAACACTGTTATGGTGATTAAACGAGATACTCCGTGGGACAAGTTTACCCCAGCAGGTTCTCAGTTAGTGAGACCTGAACTATTTTCTATTGCGAAGTACCAGAAGATGTAGGAAAAGTGCTTAAAAACCTCACTACATTTCCATATTGTGCTATTGTACTTTTTAATATTTCGAGAGCATCTTAAGTTCTGAGAGAGACTTTCCTGGAAAGATTAATGACTATGTGAAGGGAAGGGAGAGTATCCTTTAAGACAAAAAGTTCAGGGAACATCTCACAGGGAAAGCCCAGCTCATCTCTGATCAGTTCCTGCTAAGGATGGTGCTTGACAATCCTCACTTAACTGTGGGACGCTTCTTTCTTCCTTGCTTAGCCTAACCCGTGTGGGCATAAAGATTCACATTTCTGGTATCTGCTTTGGTTACATAGATGTTTTATGTGGTGAGCCTCATGAGAGAGAAAGGAATTTTAAAATCACGTGAAGAAGTGTTATATGCAAATAAAAATGTTCTCATTGATATTCATATGACTCTATGGATCAGGTTTATTATTGTGTTTGTTGCTTCTTGGCAATGTGGAAGGTGTTGTCAGACTACAGAAATAAGTGCAAGAGATCAATAATGTTTGGGTGACTCACTTCAGAATTATCTCCAAATATTAACACTCGCAAATTCCTTTTTTTCTAGGTCAGTGTTTTTGCTTGTCTGTCTTTTTTCTGAGACAGAGAACAAAAGTTAACGTAAAAGTCTGAGTAGAAGTATCCTGGGGGTCTGAGGTGTGTAATATCAACAAGGCCTTCACATTTCTTATCTTTAGAAGTGCAAAAGCTTTTACCCCGAAATATAGGTTGTTTTCTGTTTAAAAGTATGGTAACAGGAGCTCCAAGGCAGATTCAATAATGCATATTCTGGAAGTTATTTAGGTTAAGAATAGAAGAGTTGTTTTTGTTGTTGGGGGAGTGGGGAGAGACATGAATTATTTACCACGGCTCTAGAGACGGAAGAGAGCTTTAAGATTTTGCTGAAGTCACTGATTGATTTTCTGACACAACAAGTGAGATGAAACTCAAGCGGCCCATCGGCATTGCATGTCAGACACACGATCTCCTGGTAAATGCAGAGCTGTGTTTCAGTTGCTGGGGGTTTGTGTTTCGGTGTGGGGTGGGGGAAAGCTGATCTCTGTTGCCTTATAATTAATATGCCACATACAGTTCTCGAAGAAAACAACATATGAATTCTATGCTCAGTTCATGTGGCAAAGCCTTTCCCATGCGAAAAGTCCTGTCCTAGGCAATTTGGGGAAGTGAAATTTGATGCAGGTATGGCCCCCAACCCTTACCAAATGCATAGTCTAAAAGATGGATCCTCAAATACCAATAGTCCAGGCTAGAATGCCATGAAGGGGGTCATGGAGACAACCACTGGAGCTACGGGAGCTCCCTGGGAGCTCAGGAAAGGGGGGAATGGGCTCCATCTGGGGAAGCTTTGAGGAGATGTGGAGAGGGCTGAGTCTGGAAGGAGCGTGAGTTTTGAGATCCTCTACTGGGCCAAGGAATTTGAGGTTAGCAGCATGACAAGAGGAAAGTCAAGGAAGTAGGAAAACACAGGGAATGTCCCAGAGTGGCACACAGGGGAGGTGGCTGCATCACACAGCAGCATGGGGAAGAGGCTCAGGCAGGACACAGGGTAGATAGGGAGGCCGACCCTGGGGCAGGGCAGCATTTAGTGAGCTGCCAGGACCCGAATTAGTTCTTTATATGTGTTATTTATTGATTGCTCACAACACTCAATAGATACCATGCATGTTCTATTTTCATAAATAAATAGAAGATTTATAGAGAGCCAGTAATATCCAAGGCCACTCAACCTGTAAATGGCAGAGTCAAGATTTAGGTTCAGCAGCATTGGTACAGTGAATCCATGCTGTTTCTGGTATAATAGAAGTCCTACAACTAAGTCTATAACCCAGGGGTTTAGAGACTTATTTCCCAAGGGCAGGTGAGCATCATACAAGGAGTTTGAGTGACAGAAAAACCTAAGCAGTTATACTTCTTAGAAAGCCTCAGGAATGAGTGGGCAGAGGTTGGAAGCCCCTCAACCAGTGAGGAGATATGGTAGACATCTTGGTGAGGGGCTGTGGTAGCCAAGGAAACAGAAGGTGGATGGAGAAGACAGGTTGAAGAACACTTAGAACTTTGGAACTGGACATAGGGGTTCAGATGACAATGTCCAGGTGTTGAGCCTGGGTGATGGGGAGATTGAAAAATACCAACATTATGGATCATCAGGCGGCTCTAAGTTGAACTTAGAGAACTAAATTGTACATTAGCATTCCGGATCCTCATTCTGAATGCACGAGTATTCGATTATTAGCCGATTATTAGCCAGTAAGAGAGATGCTGGACAGAGTGGTAGTAAATCAAATTAGGTCCACTCCTGCTGGGGTGAGAGATTTAATGAAACAACAGCATCCCTTGATGTTGGTCTTGCTCTTGGCAGAAATATCTCAAAGAAGAGAGATGGGAAAGTGAGCAGACAAATAGAGAAAATGAGAGAGAGCCTGCAACGTTTAGCCCTCATACAAGCGCTAAAGTGCATGTGAAGCTTGGCGATACAAAAGGCAAGCCAATTATCATCACGGGAACTTGGAATCAATTTGTAAGATGGCTCAACTGGACCCCAGATGCATAAACAAAAGAATAAAAGATGGTTATAAAGTCCTTGGCTTTTACCCAAGTAATGATGCTATCTATGTTAAGGTCAGGTTGATCTGAAAAATCACTATGCAGTAGTCTGAGCTCTTCCCTTGGTGGTGCTCATGAGATGGGAGATGCCTGAGACGACACTTCTCACCTTGAAAAGCTCTAGGGGAGGCTTCTCAACAGATGTTCATGACAACTGTCCTCTGGCCTGGGAGTTAAAAGAATCAGGTGATCAGCCGCATTGCCAGGTTAGCACTGGCACTTAGTGAAGTAGCCATCTGCAGTTGCAAGTGGTACATGGAGGGAATATGTTTATGAGTTTATTTTGAAGATTTGCTTATCTTATATATTGTGCTGTCATTGATGTCCTTGACTTTTATTTCTTGGGACAGGATAGCTTTATGATCATGAAGACTGTACTATAAATCTTTCACAAACTTCGTAAATTATATGAAATAAGACGTGAGATATAAACAGGAAATTACAATATAGTTTTACTTTGAGATAGATCATAATGCTTAGTATATGCCAGACACTATCATTATATATCAATTCATTTTAAACTAACTCATTAATTCCTTTCACATCGATGCTATGAAGTAGATATTATTGTATGCATATTTTGCCGATGAGGAAACTGAGGCAAATAGCAGTCAAATAACTTAACCAACCTCCAAGCAGAGGTGGGATTTGAATCTGAAAAGTTTGGTTCCTGAATGTGCCTCTTAACTAGTCTTCTAACCTGCTTCCCTGGCACTGAAACTTCATCCTTAGCATGGATTTGCAAGCACAGTCTTTGAGAAGGGCTAAGAATGGAGACACAGGACTTCTGGGAGAAGAGACCTCTGACCCAGTGACCAATAGGAACCAATTTAACTAAATTCAGTGAAGACTTCATTTTATATGTGAACCCTGTTATTGGAAAAGGGGCCCATTCGGTTCTTTGGGCTTCTTGACCTTCTGCACTATTTGCCAAGTTTGCATGGAAGCTCTGGCTGGAGGATCTCACAGGCACACTGGCCATCCTTGCTGCAGTGAGCCGGGTAAGCCTCTGTCCCTCCTTAGCGGCGGCTTTCTCTCCACCACACATCTGGCTCGCACTCTTCTGGGGGTGGTGGGGTGTGTGTGGGAGAGATTTACCAAATTAGCATGGAGATAAAAATACTTTCTTCTTTGATTGAGTGGTCTTCTTATAGAACAGAGACAAAATTAGATCCAGGAAGTGGCAGGTACTTTGGTAACTGATGCTTGATCACTGAGCATTATTAGATTCAGGTTTTTGCCCCAAAGAAACAAAAGAACATTAGAAAGGACTACTTTAGATGGATCAAATTGTGAGGGGCACATGCACATTCTGTATTAGTGTTCCATTTTGGAGGCATGCTGGAGAAGTGGATATAAGCATGCTCTCAGTGGAGAAATCAGAAGGAGCTCAAGGTCCATGTTTGATGTGTGAACATAGCAAAGCAGCACAGTGATCTTTGTCCAAGAAAGGATCTCTTGGTCTTTAGACAGCTGGCCTCCTTCCTTCTTTGATCAGCTTTGGAGATTCTCAGGTACTTTCTTCCAAGCAACTAAATACATTTTAAGGATCACTCCCACCCACATAGAGGGATTTTTAATTTTTTTTTTATTTTTTAGTGTTTTCCTATTCCACAACCAAAGCCTTTGACCCTGCATTTTCTTTCAACTGATAGTAATTATGGCCAAGTCATAACAGGAGGAGGATTGTCCTGTTTCTGGAAATGAGAAAAAGCAAGTACGAGAACAATTGAGGTAGCTGGTATGAACTACAGTGGAGTGTCTAGCCAGAAGCTCACCCAGAAGTCTGCCAATTTCGACCAAATTGAACAGTCAGTATAAACCCTATGAGCAACACCCACCTCTGCTCCTCACAGTTCAGCGGGAGGCACTACATTCAGGGAACACACCTGAGAACGTCTTTTGGGGTGACTCTCTGGAGACGGTCTTAACACACCTGAGATTCTCAGGACCTTTTCCACTTCTCACCTGAAACCTAGAGTTGAACATGAGGCCAGCGCTGTTCCTCTGAGATGGCGATGGAACAGAGAGATCACACTCACGTCCCCACGGGCAAGTCACAAGGGCACTGGAGAAGGCCCTTTTTTAGGAATACCAGGAGTTATTTAAATATCATTTCCCCCCTCTTTCTACATTGATGGCAGTAAAATGTGCTCAACATAACATTTGCCATTTCAACCAGCTTTAAGTGGACAGTTCTGTGGGATTAAGTACAGCCTTGCACAAACATTGCCATCATCTCCAGAACCTTTTCATGTCCCCGGGTTGAAACTTTGTAGCCACTAAACAACAGCTCCCCATCCCGCCAGCCCTGGGGGTCACCATCACCTTCTGTCTCCATCAGGTGACTGTTTAGAAAACTCCCGGCAGTGGAATCAGTGCATTCGTCTTTCTGTGGCTGGCTTATCTCACTAAGCTTAATGTCCGCAGGCTTCCTCCACGTGGTAGGTGTGGCAGAATTTCCCTCCTTTTCAAGGCTGACTGACATCCCATTGGAGGAGTGGGCTACATTCTGTCTGTCCATTCACCTGCCGATGGTTGCTAGTGTTACTCCCACCTTGTGGCTCTTGTCATTAGTGGTGTTATGAACGTGGGTGTACAAATACAAATGTTCCTATTCACTCTGTTGACATAAATAGATTTTAAAAAATATGCAGAGTCCCATATGACCAAGCAAGCCCTTTAGAAGATCTGTGGCAGCATTAATTAAGATGAAGATCTTAATTTAAATTTATAGAGGTAGAAATTTTTTATTGGAACATAGCTAGTGTTTGACAGGGCAGTGATATGGAGCAATGTAGGCCCCAAATGGCCAATGGTCATTATCAATGTCCTGTGTATGTGGCAGACCCTAAAGGTCAACTTCCTCTCTTTAGCCTGATACAGTGGGGTTGATGAATCCTCTTAAGGGACAGCTCAGCACGGCCGTTAAGACAGGTGGCAATGTAGTTCAATGTGACCAGAAATAAAGACAAGACTCAAACACACGGGGGCTGCTCATTCCCTTTCATCTTGTGCAACAGCAAAGATGAAATATCTATATTTAAGTTATGTTCCTTAAGAGGGGGGCTGTCACTGTCCGTTAGCTTTGTGGTTTTCTTTCCAGCTCAAATCGGCCTTGTGAGGAAATTGAATAGCAATGAGCCAGGCCCTGCTTACTTGATGACAGTTAAGTACATTTTTAATCATGACGTCATGAAAACCAGTGGCACATTTCTAAAGAGTCAGAGCTTGATCTCAAACAAAACTCTAATTTTAGTTGTTTCTAAAAACATCCGCACACACAAACCCCAAAACCCACAACCTACTTATCAACTTTGTAAAACCAAGATGTCCCATGGGAATTCACTCAAGTGCAAAACTAAACTTGTGGTGACCCCCAAACCTACTGCCCGCCCTTCTTCCTCAGTTTCATGAGTGGCAACTCTGTCACCTATCACTCATGAGAGAAACCTCAAGCCTCTCTTTCCCACCATTGCAACCTCCTTCCCATCCACTGGTTCATGCCGTTGACCCCCTCTACACTGCCAGGGTCTCTGGAGCTTATTTGTAGGTTCCCTTGCATGGCCTTGACCCCCAACTTCCATCTTCCATGTTCATGCTGAACCAAGTCTTTCATATTCAAACCTGAACTTATATCTCTGCCTAAAATCTGCTGATAGTCCTAGGTGCCAGAGGTCCTGCACATTGGGGCCTCTGTACACACGCCTATGTACCACATGTTTGTGCCCCAACCCAAAGTCACATGTCAAAGTCAACCACCGATGTAATGATACTAGGAGGTGTGGCCTTCCAGAGGTAATTAGGTCCTGGGGGTGGAGCGCTGTGAATGGGAGTAGTGCCCGTACAGTGACATGCGCCAGAGCTTGCTTGGTCCCTGTGTGAAGATACAGTGGCCAGGTGGCCATATGCCAAATAGGAAGGAGGACCTCACTGGAACTGAATCTGCTGGCACCTCATCCTTTTAGAGTAAATTTTTTTCTTCTGTAAATGTCTATAGCATTGATAGTTTAGGTCATATTGTGAAAACTTAATTATAGAGATCTCCATTCTCTAAGAAGATCATACAAATCTATTTTTTGCATCCCTAATGCTATACATTAAATCGTGGCCCTCCCCAGATGTGTTGAAGTTCTAACTCCCAATATTTGTGACTGTGACCTTATTTGGAAATAAAGTCTTCCCAGTTATAAATCAAGTTAAGATGAGGTTATTAGTGTGAGCCCTAATCCAAAATGATTGGTATCCTTATAGGAAGAGCAAAGCACCACAGGACAAGACCACGGTGGTATCAGAGGCAGCGACTGAAGTGGTGCAGCCACAAGCAAAGGCATGCCGGGGGCTGTGGGCCACTGTGGGCAGTTGGGAAGGGGCAAGGAAGGATTCTTCTCCATCATAGATTTCAGAGGGCGTATGATTTTGTACTTCAAGCCTCTAGAACTAGGAGACACTAAATTCTTTTTTTTTTTTTAAGCTATCTATCCAGGAAATGAATATATCCAATTATTGTCAACTGTGTGCTTTTCAGAGGTAGCCAATGAATAGAGGACCCTGGATTCATTACAGCACAGCTCAGGAAGTTGTTCAAGAAATATTTACCAATTGATTATCTGATAGGTGCATGGAGTGGGGGTGGGGGGTTGTGGAGGAGGGGTCAGAGCCATCTGCCCTCCGGAGCTGCTAGGCTTCGTGTGTTCCTCCTTGGCCCTGGAAAATCTGTGCTTCTCTGTTATTTAACTTCTGGTCTCCATGGTCATTAAAAGCAAAAATGAGGGCTGAACATAGGCACAATTGTTAACAGAAGTTATCTGTAGAGGTGATGTTTTGAGTCATTTCGATCAACTTTTTGCTTTAGTTGGAAAGGAACACGTATTTCTTTCGTAATGAAAGGAATTTTTTTTTTAAAGGCAAATGTCTTATGTGCCTAATATGAAAAGACAGCGCATATTTGTTGTTGATTGATTAAATCTGTCAGTGTCTTGATCCGCAGCAAACACAAACTGGGTTTTTCTAAAGCTCTTTGGGGCCTCTCATAAAGCAGGCTTTTTAGCCAATGTTTTGAATATATCAGGTTAAGGTATGCGAAATAGTCTCTCCAAGTGGGATTTAATATAATGCAATAAGAACTGAAGATTTAATAGAGGATTTCGTTTCTAAGCAAGGGAAGAATCAGGTAGTTGTTTATCATTCTTGGTAAGGGGCCATTAGCACTTACATCGTCCAGACGGGTAAAGACAGATGTTCCCTGCAGACATCAGCACCTTGCAAAGAAAATCAAAACTACTCAACAGAGAAATATGAAGGTGGTAGGTGACGCAGATATGTCTGGAAGGTTGGCTGGGAGCTAGCCGCGGTTTCTCACACTACACTGCTTTTCCCCTGAGGCCCTGAATCTGTCCCTTTGGCTAAAGCGCTGTAGAAAGGGCAGCCGCTGGAAAGAGTCCTTTAGTGGGAAAAGAGGTGTGAATTCAAGCATTTCAGAGAACTTGACTTCTCCTTTATCAGAGCAGGGAGAAAACTCATGAAGAAGGTGAGCCAATTAAAGAAATAGGGTTTTCAGGTTGCTGATACAGGGAAACTGAGGGTCCTGCAAGGCACCATTAAAGAATTTACGGATGACGAGTGGGACTTCAGCCTGTTTTTTCTGGGCCACATCCCCATAACAGAACACACAGAATGTGAAGCCACAGGTGTGGTTTATTTGGGCACAAGCGTAGGGCACTCTGCTGTTCGGTTTGTTAATCAGACTTCCCATTTGGTGACTCTGCCCTATGATGTAACTTGTTTTCCAGACATTAGGCTTTGTCTTGGGTAGAAGGTGATGGGCCAGAGCCCTGGGCCAAAGATGGCATCTCCTCTGTGTTTTGGGAAGATGCAGATGGTGTGTGTGTGTGGGGGGGGGAGGGCAACTCATTTCTCCTGTCTCCTTTGACAACAGGGACATGCTCATCTGTTCAGATCTTAAATCTTTCCTTGAATTTGCTGTTTACTTTTGACATTGATGTTAGTTTACCAAGCACAAGGCTATTTTACAGCACAATAAGGTGCTGTTAGAACAGATTAAATACCATGCCTGTCACAGAGTAGATCCTTGTTCTCATGTTCTCAGAAAACATGAGAATAGCTTGCTTTGGGGACAAAAAATCAAACCGTATATTGCACTGATGATATTTCAGACGTTCAAATCCATGTGGAGCTAATAGATGGACTAGCTTGCTGAGTCTGGAGGAGTTCTTTCTAGAGCAGTTGTTCTAAAAAAGATTACATGTTATGATTTCCTGGAGAGCTCTTTAAAAGCATGATGTCCAGGCTACTGTCCCTATCAGAGAAAATGACACTTTCTGGGATGGCAATAGCCATCAGTCTGATGTGGCAATTTAGAATTAAATTAATATAATTTAAAGTTTCTTTTTTAGTCACAATAGCCAACTTTCAAGCACTCACCGGCCACCTGGCTAGTGGCTACCATGTTGAACCATAGAGAGTTGAGAAACATCCATTATTGAAGAATTTCTGTGACTTCACTTAGAGGCTAACATTCGAGATTTATATCTACGACACTAATATGAATGAATACTGAATGGCCACACTGCCAAAAAGATTTAAAATAAAAGAATCTTGCCATAGTTTTTTTTTTCTTTCTCTTTTTAATTTTGACCTATATCTCTGAAAGGGTCAACTTACAACTAGAAGGCTAATTAAAATCATTTAAGATTTTCTGGCCAAAGTTATATCCCTCTTGGCTGAAAGAACCCGCCGTACAGGTTGAAACAGTAATGTGCTTTCTTGAGACACACAGGGCTGTGATTGGTGCTCACGGTTGTCCCATAGAGGTGACTTTGATCACCTTGCCACAGAAGAAAAAGGGACAGGCCCCACAGAATGCACTGGTCAGTTCTGGGGCCAGAAAGGCCCCTGGAGTCCTGCAGGACTCTCTGGATTTCTTTGGGACTTTGTGAGCAAACCCCTTTTAGAGCTCCCCACTCTCTGCCCTGAATCCTTAAATCTATAGGAAGCATCTAGGCATGTCCCTTTTATCCCGACTCTGTAGATCAGCCTGAAACAACCTGTCACTAAAAAACAGAAAGTGAGAAGATTTCCTCCTACTTTAGTAATCAGATTATCAAACTCAGTCTCTCTTTGGAAAAATCACATCTATAAGGCAGAGCTCTCAACAAGTTGTCTAACTCAATCACGGGATATTTAGGAGTTTGATTATAAAGGTACCTTTTGGCTAAACAACACCACCATTGGCAGACAGACTGGTGCTAGTTTTGAGGAAACAACTTGAAGATTCGATAGATACTTCATCTGAGAAAAACAAGTGACATGAACAAAAACATTGGTTCTTTAAGAGATGAAGCTGACCTCTCAGGAAGATCCCAGTTCAGTAGTCTTTATCCAAACCACTTCTGTTGCCATTTTACCAAACACACACACACACACACACACACTCCTTACAGTGAATTCTCCAGAGCCCTAGAGATGCCACCTTGGTATTCTATGAATTGTTTTCATCCTGGAACATTCTAAACTTAAGTATTCATATAGCACCTTTTCAATATTAATCATTGAATCAGATATAAAATAAGCATAAGACACAATTTCTTGTTCTTTAGGTATGAATGATATATATATTCAGGGTAAATGATCAGATAGATAGATAGATAGATAGAGACTCTATTCAATTTCATTTAGAGATGAAATATTAAGATTTGAGAAAAGAAAAAAAATACCAAGTGAACCAATTCAGAGGTAGCTGTTCAATTCCAAGGTCATAGCCACTTCTTCCTTGTTTTGTGGAAGATGGCAGTTCCCATACCCAGCCCTTCCCCAAAGTTTCATGGTTAAATCTGCAAGTCATGTTCAATGCCCAAGAACTCACCAAGCAATCTCTGGTAGTGAGTGAGCAGTACTGGCTAGATTTGGCAAGAGAAACCCATCTCTGTCATCTACTTGACATTTGGGCTGGAATCAGATGGGTTTTGTTTACTGTAAGGATTATCAAATTTACCTCCAAGTTGTTCTTTGTCATTCTTGGAGCCCAGCATCCTGATGAATGTGTAAGTGGAAATTTGAAGTGGTTTGTGGTAATCATCTTTACACACTTATGCCTAGAGGTGACTCACTCTTAAAATTCCTCCAATAATATTATTATTTTTCTAACTGTCTGGAAGTTCATGTCTGTGTTTGCTAAGGATTGTTTACATTTGAAAACAAGTTAATCATGTCTTTTATTAAGCAGTTAACAGCAGTAATCTGGTAGGTCGTTCAAACCCAGGTTCTTTCTTTCTGACAAGATGACTAGAGGAGAGTGGCCAAATAGGTTTATCTGGAATCCCACCTCTGATTGATTGGTACTGGCTGATTCTGAGACCATACTTGAGCACAGCAGGAAGAATGCTGCGATCAATTAGTGATGTCTGCAGTAGGCAAGAGGGGAAGATGTGGCTGAATGCATAATAGATAGTTCCAGTCTCCAGAGTATAAGTTAAGCACGTAGAGGGGACAGTGGACCATAGGTAGCATAGGATGAAAGACACCTTGAGAAATTTGAACTTCATTCCTTAGGCAGTGGAGAGTCACGGAGAGCCTTGAGCATGACCACAGTATGATCAGATCTGAATTCTCAGGAAACCAACTTCACTGTTTAAGGTGAGCTGAAGTGGGAGAGGGCAACCAGTGAACTTGGAGCCTAAGTAAGGAAGGCAAGGACAGGGCAGGTGCAGGAGGGATTACGGGGATTAATTTACAGAGTTTTCTTCTTTTTTCTGGTTCCTAAGTGGAACAGTAGCACACCATTTTTTCCCCCTAATGTTTCAGGACACTAACACTGAACAGACATTATAAAAATGTTTATTGATATAGAAGTAAAAGTGTGAATGGATGACAGTGGAGAGGAGGAGATGATTTGAGAGGAAAAGGGCACATTTTATTTTAGATATCCTGAGTTTGGGGCATTGGCAGAGCCTCAGTAGAGAGATCTGCTGATCAGATAGCTCCCTGGTCCTCTGCAGACCTTCTGTTATACCACTGCTGGGTTGTAGATCTTTCCTTCTAAACAACTACTTCCTACATTCTTCCTTTCCAGACAGCTCATTTAAGAGGCTCCTTTGCACAACAGGTCAGGGTCTCTTCCTATCTAAAACAATGACCATTTCCAGAGGACTTCGTCAAATGTACTACTTGTACCGCAGTGTGTCATTCAACTTTCATGGCTCCCTGTTGTCACATAATTATCCCCATTCTACAGAGCCGGAAACTGAAGCTGACACTCAGATGGTTTCCAACTCAAGTAAGGAAGCTAGGACTCAATCCCAAGTCTCCCTCCCTCCAAACTTGATTCTTGTCTCATTTTCCCAATCTCATTACTGATTGATAAATTGTGGAACATGCTCATCCTATGCCGGCCTTTTGCCCTAGTTGATTGTGTGTAGAGAACCCTTTATCACTCTCTGAATGTTATGTGCTTCTTTCCCACTGTGTCAGTCACCTTTCCATGACTATAACAAATACCTGAGATAATAACTGATGAAGCAAAAAGGTATATTGTGGCTCCTACTTTTGGAAGTTTCAGTCTGGGTTGGTTGGCCCCATTGCTTTTAGGCCTGTGTTGAAGTGGGAGTGTGTGGTGAAGAAAGCCTATTCACCTCATGGTCAGGTAAGCAAGAGAGAGAGAGAAGAAGAGACTGGGGTCCCACAGTCCTTTTTAAGGCATATCCTTAATGACCTAAAACCTCCCACTAGGTTCAACTCCTTTAAGGTTCTCACCACTTCCAATAGTGCCACACTGCAGACCAAGAGTTTACGTGGACCATTCCAGATCTAAACTGTAGCACCCGCCTTACCAACTTCTCTCATCCCTGCTCTGACCAATTAGCCACTCTTTCCTACTCACCCTCCCTGGCCCTGTTCCTGTCCTCATTGCATCTGTGTTCTCTTCTAGGTTTCCCCCTCTCTTTCTCCTCTGAGTACAGACTCACACGTGTGCATAATGATCCCTTGCTCTTGAGTGGTGCTAAAATGACTTATCAAGAAAACGTGGGACAGATATGGGTATAATGTTGTCCGTGTGCAGATGAAGCTGGTGGCTTCAACCAGAGATCTCGAATACTGACACAGGGTGTTGCTATTTTGAAAAGCAGTTGGGGACACCTTGGTGGTGGAGGTGTTCAGAGGAAAACGGCTTCCCCCCCACTTTCTGTGTCCACCCACCTTCTACGGAGCTGCCATCTCATGCGTACTGTGAGGTGGATGCTCTGTCAGTAGGGACTCGTGTTTCCAAACATCTCCATTACTAGGACAAATGACATCCAGAGCCCTGATGCTTGGATGCTATTTACATTTCTCATTGACTCCAAGTTTCTAATGTTTCAGGACACGAACGCTGAACCCGACATCTGACATTTTATGAGTGGTGGGATGCTATCAATCCTTCACCAAGTTTTGATGGGCTTTTATTTTATGATTTCTGGCATGTGGGAGCCATTAAGATTTATTACTAGAAAAAGGAACAAAGACGGTTGTCACTGTGTCCAAGGTATACTGAGTTAAAAATAGATAAGTTTCAAGACCTGTGTTCTTTTTTGAATAGAAGGTTCCTAGATCTTGCCTTTGTCTTCCGTCTGGCTGGGCATGCAGTACACTATACTGGATTACCTGGCGGATCAACAAGTCCCTGCACCAGCATGGAAACTCTTGGCTCAGTGCCATAGAGCTTGTCTTGTTTTGGGGTCTGGGTAGTCTTGGCAATGGGACAATAGCCACTGTCATAAATGTACAGCTGCTGGTATTGTCATTACAGACTAACAAACCTAAAGGGTGATGCTAACAAGAGGCGCTGGTCACTCCTGTGTGTTACCTGGGGGAAGGGATATATGGATGCTGATGCTGGGTTTCCCCAGTGGCTACTTGGAGGTGCTGGGTGAAAACTCATATAAGAGCAGGATTGATATCCCATTGGGTGAGTTTTTGACCCACAAGAGACAGTAAATGGGAGGACCCAGAAGAGAAGTTGTTCACTTTTGTTCTAAGACATGGCAGACATGTGCAGGCGTGTGAATGTGGGCATGTCCTGAGATGCTAAGTGCTCAGCTGGGTTTCTTGTAGGCCACGGCTAGCTCAGTCATGCAGCATCTTAAATGGCTCTCTCTTCCATTGGGCCTCTTTTTTATTTCCTTTCACTACTTTCTTGGGCTTGTGCACCCTTGTCACCCTACTCCATAAGGTTTTCACATATAGTATTTCAGCATAAGATCTGCTCTCTACCCATCTTAGGATAAGACACTGTTTTGTCCTTTCTACTAGATGGCGAGTTCCGGTAGGGTGGAGATCACATCATATCATGTTTCTCTTGATAGGACCTAGATATTTAACCCATATTTGCTGAATGGACATGGCTGGCTGACCAGCCTGAGGGACCTTAGCCAAGGGAACCTGACTCAAACCCGACTCACTTGGGTTTGACTTGTATATTCACCTCACGCCCAACCTGTCACCCAAACACTGGTCCAGCCCGCTGTGTCTTGAAGATATTGGAAACATGGCCTTGGATGTGGGTACACAGACCAGCTCACATGATGGAGCTTCAGGTGGAAGGAAAACTACGAGAGAGAAGTGGAAACCAAAGGTGTGGCGCCATCTTGGTGGGCTGTGGTCCCTCAAGTCAGGCAGTGACAGGGAAAGCTGTGATGGGCTCATGGAATCAAAGCTCTGATAGGCTTTGACTCTTCTGGAAGAAGGCCGTGTGGTGTGAACCAGGGAGGGGGTGAAAGCAGGGTGGGAGTTGGGCAGAGAGTGGGCAGGTGGTTCGGGGGTGCAGGGCTCACTGGTTGAAGACCTTCAGGAAACAACAGGCATATCCCTCCATTTTCCCCCTTTCCCTTTTATTAGGGCTTTTCTTTCTCCCCTGCTGTCTTTCTGTTCCATCTTCTTCATTCTGTCTTCCTTCTACATTTGTTGGTTCAAAATATGATCTCTTTACACTTAATAAATTCTTAACCCAATGACATTTTTTAAAAGAGTGAAATTAATAAAAGAGGATTAGAGAGGAAACCAAAGTAGGCGCCTATAATGAAAGTAACGTGTTGCCCACATGGTAACTGATCTTACTGGATGAGGACTAGGAAAAGTACCCAGGCGTGGCTCCTGCAGCCGTGGGCTCTCCTTCCGTGGCTGGGACTTTCTGCTGCACAGCAGGAGATCTGGGGATTCCTAACTGGGCTGGAGTGGACCAGAACTGGGTTTAAATGCTGCTGCAGATGTTCCAGTGTCACAGGAGTTGAACACTTGGTTTCTTTATTGTTATACAGGTAACACCTTCATATATGTGCTGTGGAAGTTCAGGGAAGATAAATGAAGTAAAGGCTGAATATGATTCACCGGCATGCTGGGTTCAGGGATTTTAATGTTTGTGCAATAATTGATTAATATGAGTGATCATGCTAATTGAACCAGGCCTCAATAAACAAGGTGGGCTGATACATCTTTGTTGTGGAGAGTTTTACTCTATATTATGGGAAGCTGAATATACACCCTTGACCTCTACTTACTGGAGATCGCCAGCGACCCCTACTCATGGTGTCCCATCCAAAAATGTCTCTAGACATTGTCAAATGTCCCCTGTGGGGCAAAATCACTCCAAGGTGAAAATCCCAGGGATAGAGCATGCCCAGTAGAGCCATGGTCTCCCTCCTTTATATATTAATGTTTTGAATAAAACTCAAAAAGCAAACACAATAGATGCCTCCATAAACAGCAGAGTGGGCTGGTGCCTTTGCCAGTGTTTATACAGAGCACATGACTATGCTTTGCTACGGCCAGTGACACAGTCGAGAGTTTACTTGCGATCCATACTAAGAAGGGAATCACACAGGGAGGGACAAGAAGCCGGGAGCCTGCCCTCCCAGCGGCCCCCTTCCGGATCACGAAGCACATGTGAGCAGCGAGTGTGAATTGATTTACGACTCCAACGATATTTGTCCACATACATCAAATAAAATTTGAGACTTCGAGACACAAGCCACATGCTCACCCCCCGCCCCTCATACTTGTGTGTGACAACCATTTAGAATTCAGCCTGTTTTTTTTTTTAAACAATAGCTTGCTGTCATTTCCAGAAAATGTTTTAAATTAGTATAAAACTTGGCTAAATTTAGCTTTTATAGAAGAAAGAATAAAACATAATTAACTGTTTAAAGAAGAAAACAGAAACCACATGAAGGAATGAAACTTTCTGGCGAGAAATCTAACAGTAGTGCTTGGTAGCTAACCCACCTCCTGTGGAGCAGATGTTCACGAATTTAAATGGGAACAGGACGGGCATCCTGGTGGTAGTTTCTGTGATAAAAAGCTGCTAACCGTGCGGAGATACAAGTCGGGCACAGGTGTGGTATTTTGTCTCTCTTATTGTGCAGAGATGGAACTGTATGATCACTGGTGTGGACCTGCCATCCCAGTGTGGTCAGTGTGGTCAAAGAAGGCTTTGGAAGTTCCTGGCCAGCAGGCCCCGTGAGTCCACAGTGTCTGCTAATAATTGCCAGGCAAGTGCAAAGCAAACTCTGCAGCATTAGCCTCTGTTTTGTGCAAAACATATTACATCTACTGTAATTTCTCTGTAAATACTTGCCAGTTGAAAAGAGCTATTTTTTTTTCTCCCTATGCAGACTACTATTTATGGTACTGTAGTGGGAAAGGGGCAAATTTGATTTAAAAACTGAAAATGATTCTCTGTTTGGTTTTTAAAAAATATTCCAAAAATTCTGCACAGAACAGAGAAGAGACAAAGGATCCTATTGTACCACTGACCTAGGTGTGCCTCGTCTCCGAAGGAGCCTGCCCTGGAGCATGTGAGATTATGCACACACGGGTCCAATCTTCACCACCTAATAAAGACTCATTGAATCAAAGGCCAGGTTATCATTTATTCTGCAGGACTGACTAATGCAACACTCTTTCTTTAATGCAGTCTTTTCTTAAGACTCAAACAATTATAGCTATTATTATTGTTGTTGTTACTGTAATATTTTAAAAACACAGATGGACCTGGTAATGTGCCATTGTGACATTGTGGCTGTTGGCCAAGAGAAGTACAATAATGTATTGTTGAGCTGGAGCTCCTCTGTGATTCACAGGCTCTGGGATAATCCAATAACTTAATCCACTCTCTTTTCTATTCTTTCTTTTTTTTCCATACTGGGGTTTGAACCAAGGGGCGCTTTTCACTGAGCTATATCCCCAGAATTTTTTATTTTTAATTTTGAAACAGGGTCTCACTAAGTTGCTTAGGGTCTCACAAGTTGTCCACGCTGGCCTTGAACTTGTGATCCTCCTGCCTCAGTCTCCAGAGCTGCTGGGCTAACCAGTGTGCATCAGTCTTGCTCCGTTTCGACATTTCATCTTCTTTGCAAGGCTCAAACTAATAATAAATGAGATAACCAGCAAGCACCTTGAGAGATTACCTCATATTTGGTCACTTTTTACTTGAGATCTCCCTAAATATTCAAAGAATGGCTTTCTTCAGTTGAAAAAAAAATCTGAAAAATTGAATCAGAAAACTTTAGATGCTCAGTGAGGGTGTTTGTGTTCATTTTTTTGTGTGTCATAACTGATTCCATCAGGTGATAAAATTTCCTAGTGAATAAAAAGAAGAAATATTTCTGTTCCCTGGGTGCAGGAAAAGAAAACCTCCACCCTGACTCAGTTACCTTACTTTCCACCTGTCTTTTCTGAAATTTTTGACAGAAGGTGCCAGATGAGGTCAAGTCTCCATTTAAAAAAATTTGGACTCTCTTTGACTTGTGGATTTAATAATAATCCAAGAGGTCCCTGTGTCCCTAAGAAATAAGAAGGGAAGCTTACTGCCTTTTCTTTTACCTGCTCTCCCCCCAAATGCTAAATTTATCACATGAGCTGTCAAGGGTTTGTATTGTATAGGCAGCCTGCATTTCTCATGTGCACGTGCTATGTGCTATGTGACTTAGTACCATGGATGGCTTCCAAAGTTTGCATTTTAGTTAACAGGAGCAATTAATAAGTTATACACTCTGCACAGTGAATATTCCCAGTGATGCCGCAGAGAGTTTGACATATGCAGTGCCTCTGTGAATCATCCGTGAGTTCTTCTGAAGCAGGCTCAGTTCTGATTTCCAAGAGAACCGAAGTTGGTGTGTTTATCTTCTTTCACTGAGGAGTCAACTCGATCAAAACAAAAAGCTACCAAACTCTCTCTCAGAACTTAACATTTATCTAAACTACCCCAGCTTTAGAGTTCTCTTAGTTCTCATTAGAATGAAGAATTAGAATAAATTGTTCTTCTTTTTTAAAATATTTATTTTTCAGTTGTAGTTGGACACAATACGTTTATTTTATTTATTTGTTTTTACGTGGTGCTGAGGATTGAATCCAGGGCCTCACGCACGTGAGGCAAGAGCTGTACCGCTGAGCCACAACCCCAGCCCTGAATGAGTTCTTCCTTTAAGATGAAATTTCCTTAGTCTGATATTTTGCACACAGACCAATGAGGCAAACTAGATTCCCTAGGTCCTCTCAGTTTCCTTTCTGCTCTTCTTCTGTTCTTGGAAATTAATGCTTTCCTATACCTGGTTGTCTTTCTGACCTGCCAGAAGCCACATCTGTCCAAGTGCAGACACACACTGTCTAAGAATAAGGATGAAAAACTGGCCCCTCATTAAAAAAAATAATTTAAGAAACATGTTTTGGTATGCAGCTGTGCTCACCAGATACAGTTTCTTATTCTATAGCTACTTCTGTAGACAGTAGCAGCAAATAGAAAACAAATAGTATTTTCAAAGACTAAGTGGCTACATTCATTGGACTGCCAATTGTTGAAAGAGTCGGTTTGCTTGTATGCTGTTCTTCAAAGTTCTTATCTACTACTAAAATTCACTTTGGGTTCCTTCTATTGGAGAATAACATAAGGACCATGTGTGAGGTGTAGCGCAAAGATCCTCTCGGCAGAAAACATGGGGGGAGAGAATGTGTCTGCCATCCAAAGTGCTCCAGCCAGGTCAGAATGAGAGGAGAAACAGAAGGCCCCTAGTCTCAGTCTTGAGCATCTCAAACAAGCACCCGTGGGGCCTTGGGGTTCAGCCTTCATGAAACTTTGGAACAAAGCATTAGGAGCCCCCCCTTCTCAATAACCAGGGCTAACTGGAGGCTGCCTAACACTTTCTCCGTGGGTGGGTGGGTGGCCTAAGCACATCAGCAAAAGCAATAGTCCGGGGAGCAGAGCTGCATTTGCTAATGGGAATATTAGACTCCAATCAGCTCCTGTGTGAGTGGTCCAGAAAACTCTGGAACATTTCAAATTCTAGGATCTTTGCATCACTTTACTTCCAGGCTTTATTTTATTTATTTATTTTTAAAGTTTTCTTCCTCCCAGACAAGACCTTTCAGGTTAGCCCAACAATTGTGCAACATATAACCAAGTATGCCTCTCCCCTTCTTATTTTGTTTTGTTTTTAATTTAAAGAGAAATCAAGAGCCACCACCCATATAATGATCTGCAATAAGGAGACTAAAGCAATTCAACCTTGTTAACTTTTCAGTGTAAAAAAAAAATAAATAAACAGCATTAGCTTCTTCTGGTATTCAGACAATTCCATCTGCTTTTGCTTTGTATGTCCAATGGGTGGTTGAGTTGGGAAATAAAGCCACAATGTGGCTATTGGGAATCTTGTGGAAAGGCAGCTGCCAAAGGGCTGGTGAAACCTTAATGATTTATGAGGCAGATTAATAATGGCAGCTTCCACATAAGCCCCAGCCCAGAATTCTTGGACCATAAGTAAAGGGTTGCACGTGGTCTACCAGGTGGTAAGTATTCATTAGAGCCT
Organism: Marmota monax; assembly: GCF_021218885.2. NCBI lineage: Eukaryota > Metazoa > Chordata > Mammalia > Rodentia > Sciuridae > Marmota > Marmota monax. The sequence continues at coordinate 4,797,253 of NW_026695235.1, forward strand.
TAGTGTCCTGGTTAAATGCGTTTTATATTAGTCATCAAAATCGAGAATTTCTCAAGTCAAGTTCTAAACACACAGAAAACAACAGAGAACACACTGCAGGAATATTTCCTCTCATGATTTTTAAAATCAGTTCTTTGATAGTGCAAAGCCCATGTTCCTATGGGTGAGGACAGGGGACCACGTGTATGCGTATTCGTACTGTCACCTGGAGCAAAGAAGAGTTTGCATCCAATGGATTTCTAAGTGCTAAATCAGAGCTGAGGGAAGGCTTGAAGTCACCACACTTAGTCCCCCCTCCCCCCAGGAACAAGAGTGTGTGAGCTTTTCAGAAGTCCACCATTAAGTAGTTTCACTTCACCTTGAACTATTCTGCTCCCCAGAGAAGTACAGTGATGCTTTACCTAGAACTTTCATAAGGGAGTGTAGGAACTTTCTGGTGCTTTAAAGGGTGATAATTGGTAGGTATGTCTTCCACTGGGCTTGGAAACCTTTAATTTGTTTTTCTGGGCTTTCCAAAACATATTTGCCCTCTTCAACATGAAATTAAATAAATTCGAGCCTTGGTTGCCTCCTTGAGGGGAGCGACTACCCAGCAATGACTCTTTATCAGCCTAGGGAACTGAAAATGTCTGATCCTGACACTGCCATAGAAGGATTGCTGCTACGACTGCACTCGGGGGGTCTGGGATAGTCCTCCTCTGGGTCTGTGCATTCGGGTCTGGCAGAGAGTCACTCTCTGTAGCCTCAATTGTCTGATCAATGTATGAACAGCTAAAGTATCCTCTGGACAAGCCTTAACCCAGAATTGTGACAATTGCTGCGCTCACCCTGGTGTCCAAGAGTCAGTCAGCCTTCCTTCAGTCTTGTCTGTGTCTTGGAAAGGGGATGGGGGGAGGGTGGTTGTTCCCAGACAAGAATGGTAAAGGCTCAAGGATAGAACTTTTATGTCCCTGGGAGAGTCAGACCTGCTCACAAGACAGTGGTCTAAATCAACATGGTGTAAGAGAAACATCTGTGGGTTGGGAATTGAGGCCTAGCTTTTCCTCCTGGTTCTGTAACTGATGAGGAGTGAGACCTGGGCCAGTTTGCTCCTTGGTACTATCTCCACATCTTCCCAGATGAAGCCTATATAATGATATCCATGAACTGGAACTCTGGGTCGTCTATCACTAGCCTTCTATTCTCCTTCTGCAGTTCTACAATGCATTTTTGTAGAAAGGGAAATAAGTGAAGATGAGCACAATAGGCACTTTTCAATGGGCATGTCCAGGCTAACTGTGCAGATGCCTCTGGCAGGAGTTGGGGGAGCTCGTGATTCCCGGCTGGTGCCCACTGTACTCCAAGGCAGTATATGAGGTCTGCTTCCATCTCCCATCTTCAGCCTTTCTGTTCCTGCAACAGCCCCTGGATCTCCTCCCAGGTAAAATCCACTTGCTGTTCTGTCGGAAGAGCCATCGACTCTCACATATGGCTTTAGCACCCTGCCCAGTTCCAGCCACCCCACGCTCAGCGTCTGATTCCATCACAGTCTGAATAAGAGACCGACCCAAGAGCAACGTGTTTGGCTTTGTGATTGCTAACGTCACCTACAGCTAGCCTTTCCAAGTCCTCACCTTCTCTTTTATGACATATTCAGACTCTTGCTAAAGAGCTCTCTTAAATGTCAGTCCCTAGACACTGCAGAAAACGTGCCTCTACCCACTGTGATCTTCTCTAAGGTCACATTACTGAAGCCAGATAACTGGAAGATGAATGTATGGAATCTAATTTCTTAATGGTATGGAAAGCTAAAAATAGCTTTATTGTTTGATGTTCAGCTATAGATGATTTCTCTTTCTTCCCCACTTTTTTTTCAGGTTTGGAGGATTACTTAATGAGAGACATATGCAACATGTTAAAGCTTGAAGCTTCCTTCATCTCAGTAATGCAGAAAACTCCTTAAACTGTTGATTTTCTTTTCGAAGGCCCTTGGAACCATGCAAAATATGATCTGATTCCTCAAGGAAAACAAAGAAGGAAAAGTACCTTTGAATTTATGAGTCTCCCTCATCACCCCCATCCAATCCAGGATTCAATTAGTGAGATTCAAATGCCAGAGATGTTATAGTAATGGGATGTTTAGAAATTATTCCCAGAGGCCCCTGCCTGGACTGGGTTGGACCTTGGTGCTCACAGGGACAGAGCATGGGAGTAGGCCAGGTGATACACCACAGGTAATTTGTATTGCACCTTACCAAGATTTATAACACTGAACTTGGCCATACTCTGACGTGCTCAAGTCAAAATTACATTTTGGTTTACCTGTCCATGATAACTGTCTCTGGTGAGCGTCTACATGTGATTGCACAAATACTTTCACATAATTGGCCCTCCGTGAGGTTTCCTAGTCACTTGACACTCTCCAGAGGCCCGAGGAGCACCCGCCTTTCTTCCCTACACTCCAAGTTCAGGTACAAGTGTCCATTATGGCTCTAAGAGCGAGACTTGATTGTGCTTAATTGATATTTCCATTAGTCTGATGAACACAAATGGCATTAAATGCCAGGATTGGACATGGATTGAGAACAAGAGGTCCTCGCAGCCCCCTGGGAGGGTGAGCAGGGATTTTGAAGGCAGAGTGGTGAGGACAATTAGCAGGACTAATGGGCTCTTTCCAGGAGTGAGATGACTCCAGATGTCCTTCGGGTGGGCGACTCTGTGTCTATGCGGGTAGCGGATCTCACGGGTCTCCGTTCAGCACAACTCTGTGCTGCGGACATGAAGCTGCAAGACGGTGAGCGGGATCGAAGCCTCGGATCAGGCTGAAGGAAATCTTCCTCCTCCTGGCCCACCAAGTCTCCCTGCCAGGTGTGGAGCCGGGAGCTCTGTCCAGCTGCCGGGACGCCTCCCTGCCTCAGGCTCACTGCCACAAGAGCGCCATGTCAGCCTTTAACACGGGTCCCTTCTGCCCCTATCGGCACACCATGCACCTCCAAATAATTGGGATAGACGCAAAGCCTAAGTGGGGATGGTCCACAGGGGACAATCAATCATGTCATCAGGATCCCTTTCAGAAGAAAAGAATCACAAATGTCTTAGAGAAAATAAGCTAATTTCACTCTGACTTGGTTTAATGACCGTGTTTTTTTACACTGTGTGGAAAAATACAAAGAACTGCTCAGGAACTAAAAACAGAAACGGACTTATTTTGAGGACGGTCCCTCACCGACTTTACCCAATGTGATAAGCCCCATCCAGCCCCTAGCAAGTGCCACACTGTGGACCCAAGGCCCAGTAACCAAAGCCAGGATTCCTACAGCTTAAACATGTAGGAATGCCATCTTTTGGGTGAAGGAATTCACATGAATTTCCAGTTTTCCACCAAAGAAGGATGAAAGGACCAACTCATCAAAAGCCATTTTATTTAATACAAAAGGGAGAAGTTATTACAGAGCATTAAGGTGACTGCGGTCTTCATTCAATGATTAGACTAGCAGTCTCCTACATGTTATCTATCTATCTATCTATCTATCTATCTATCTATTTTTGGTCCTGGGGATTGAACCCAGGGGGGCTTAACCACTGAGCCACATCCCCAGCCCTTTTTTATATTTTGTTTTGAGACAGGGCCTCACTGAATTGATTAGGGCCTCTCTAAGTTGCTGAGGCTGGCTTCGAACTCATGATCCTCTTGCCTCACCCTCCCAAACTTCTGGGATTATAGGAGTGCTCCATTATGCTTGGTCTCTTACATATTATTTTATGTTGACATTTTCTTGAAGATGCTCAGGGATTTATAAGATTGTAAGGGATTTATAAGAGTTTGGGCTTGCTCTGATGCACTCAAGTAAAAATTACATTATCAATTTACCTGTCCATTGACAATTGGGTCTTATAAAACTTGGGGAGGAGAAAACATGGAAGCCTCTCCAACCCATTGCACACAAGCTTAGTTGAACCACATAGGTTCACTTTATAGTCACTCCACCTGGGGCAGTGTTGGTGGCAGCTACGGGAGGATTTTCCTAAATAGAGAATATACTTATGTAATACATAAGGACATAATACAATTTCTCTTTCATCCAAATCCTTTTTTTTTCTTTCTGTTTTAGTAATGTAGGAAGAAAGAAAAGAAGATTTAGGAAATTATTTCATGTACTTTAGTACAGACTCCAACAGTTTCCTTATTGAGTTTCTCATCTTAATGAACAAAAAAAGGTCCCGAATTACGTAGGAATCAGAATAAAGTTATGTGGATTCAGATCATGTGATAATTCTTTTGTTTGGCCATTCTTCAGAGTATTAGACAAGGAGTGTATTCTTCATTGGTTAACATCTGTGTGCACAAGCGTGCCAGCACATGAAATATGTGGTTGAACATTGTATTGCTTTAGGTATGTGGCCTGATACGAGTGTGTCTAACTTGAACATTATTTGGCAAACTTGGCTCTCACAGTTCAAATGCAATCTGGGGAGGGAGGAGAGGGTCTGTCATCTCTACTTAGGTCTGATGGCAAATGCTGCAGGGTGAAAGGGAGAATTGGAGAAAGTTGGGTCTGTACTGATGTGGCTGCAGAATACAATAGAATTGTTAAGGGAAAGTTAAAAGAAAGGGAATTGTTTTGTTTTCAGTAATTTCAGTGATGAGTATCTGCAAATCAACTTGTAAGTCTAATATATTCTTTGGCTAATGTCCACCCATCAGTCAATAATCAACTACTGTAAATTTCCAATTGTGTAAGTAAAAAATTGCATCACATACAATGAACCTCCCATCATCCTAGCTTAGCAACGCGACTGGGAGCCAAGGCTCGCGGACGCTGCCCGGATTCATGGGAGAGGATTGTACCGCATGTCACTAGCCCAGGAAAAGACTGAAGCTCAAAATTCACACCATGTTGAGTCAAAGCTATCATTAAGTTCATTAAACTATGCTATCATTAAACATGCAACATGTTTATGTTGCATCCAAGTTTCTTCTTTGGTTTCCTGAGTTACTTTCCAAATTATCTTTCTGACATCTAAGATTCCCTTGAGTCCAGTTAAATGAATCATTTCATGGAGACCAGGCATGCTATTCTAGCTGTCATCAAGAAATGCCATCTCTCAGAGGCACTTGATGACCATCTTCTATGGGCCAGTCACGCAGTGGTGGATCTTCATCTATCATCATGGATGTCAACTATAATATGTACACGCCTAAAGTTTCAGGTGGACTGTGACATCACGTTACATGAAATACAGACAAAGGCATCCTGAACTTTGGCTTTTCAAGCATAAGACAATTCTGCCATCTCCCAGAGGCATGGAGACCCTCGTCGCTGTGCTCTTGCTCCTGGGTGTACAAGCCACCTTCCATGACCTTGACACCTCCCCTTTTTGAGAGTGTTTTTTCTTACCCACGTCTCAGCCACACACCCCACAAGAGTGCCCCCGCCTCCCACCTCAGTCTCACTGTCCTCTCACCCTCCCGCCCAGGCCTGTTCTCTACTCCCACTGCTCTCCTGAAATTGCTTTCTGAAATGTCACCCAGGTCAGCCATTGCTGATTCACTTCTTCCCTTCCAGACTTCTCCGCAACGCCCTTGACAACACCCTCCCCGAAATGCTCTCTGCCCTCAGTGGCACCCGGGCATGACAGCAGCCTGAGGCTCCTCCACCTCTGATGGTCTCTTCCTTCTCTTTGCTTTTACCCCCTGCACAATGGAATCCTGACTGGTTTCCCTCTCCTCGGTGTGACCCTTTCCTGCAGAGCTGTGCATGTCTTGGGCTTTCTTACCTTCCATGACCGGCAGCACTCCTCCTCCAGACCTGGCTTCCCGTGAACTCAGCCCACGATCACCGTGTGTTAGTTGGACACCTCCTCTCTTGATTAGTCTTAGAATTCAACACGTCCCTCAAACTCATTGACTCCCTCTCCCTGGGCACCTTCTCTTCCTGGGTTCCGATTTGGGACAGGGCACCCTGATCTCCCTCTCAGTTGGTCATCCAATACTGGCAGTTCTGTCCTTACCATCTCAGTGACTATGCCACCTTTTGGCTTGTCCTGCCACCTTCTCCCTCATTAATTTCCTCTAGGATCGGGTCTTCCTAACGCTAGTCTCCCTTCTCTCTGGTTTTGTCTCACAAGTTCTCAGGCTAATCTCTGCAGAGAAAGATAGCACTGTGACACTTTGCTCTTCCCAAACACCTTATTGTATTCTGATCCCCAAATTCGCATTTTAGCCTTTTCTTCTGCTCTTCCTTGAACACAATGGTTCTTCACACCCCGTGGCTGTGGTGGTAGCTTCAATTCACAGGTCACATTTCCCTCTCTGTCCCCCTTCTTTTGTGTGTCCTTCCAGCTGTGTGGAAGATTCTCCTGCACTCGACTCTGTCCTTGTCATCCTCTGAGTCCCAAGTTCTGGTGCCATGCTCTCCACAAAGCCTTTCCCCTTTTTGTGGCTGTTTGGGAAGTTACAGTAAGGCCCTGCACATCCCTACAGTTTGGCCTGATTGAGAACCACAGATAAAAAAGATTGGAGGCATCTCCTCCATATGGCCACACACCATGGACAACTCAGGAGGAAGTGGCTGCTGCAGGCACAGCCCTGCTTGCCAAGCCTCCTGGGCCAGGCTTGGCCGAGGCACAGGCCTGGAGTGGTGGTCACAGGCGAGTCTGAGCTGTGACATCTCTGCTGTCTCCAGCCTTGACTGCTCACCCCCAAAGGACTGGTCAGCCCCACAGGACTCCACAGGTGGGCATCACATGTCATCTGACTTCAGAGGAAGGGCCAGTTCTTCTACCTTCCAAAGCATCCACCTGCCTCCCTCAGCCCCAGCCTTCTCAGGGTCTTTCACCAGCTACTTCTCAACTCTGCCAAGCCAGTTTATTCTTTAAAGACAAAGCACCTCAAAGGCCACCTCCTTTTGATTTAATGCGTGGTCATTAATGCTCTCTTCCTCTCCTGACCAAACTGGCGCTATATCTGGGCCTCAGTTGGCTCAATGACTGTGCTACCTGGTGTTACGAGGTTCGTCTCCCACATGGATTCTAAGTCTTCTGAGCCCAGAATCTGAACTTCATTCCTCATGATCGTATCCAACAAGGAGCTCAGCATGTGAGACCTTTGCTTACGGACCATTGCATATGGCAGCCCTCGGCACATGAGCCCTTAGCTCCTAGCTTGAGGTTTAATAAGTGTTGGTCAAATAAATCTTGAAGGATGACATTTTGGATTCCTTTGGCCACCACCACTCTCAGATGTGTTGGTGAACTATACACGTATCCCACGTGAACACGAAACTATTCGCCAAACTGCTGCTCGAATTTATGACTTTCTATAGGGCTTCTAGGTAGAGCGACTTTTAGAATGAAGACACCCACTCACCCTCTATCACACAAATGACATAAATGACAGAACAATCTCAAACATTATTTATGTAAATACAAATCGCTGCACTAAAACTTCATTTATTTTCTGAAAGTGAAATCACCATGACAAAGCAGGTTGTGTCTTTTTCATTTCTTTTTGGTCAGACTTTTTTTCCTTCCTAGTGTGCTCACGAAGGTGTCCCATGTGTAACGGGGACCACAGCGATTTTTCTGGTAGTCTGAACACTTTTCACAGAAGCCCTATCTATTGTGGTAAATGATACAAAGGACTTTTGTTTGTTTGTTTGTTTCCTGCACACAGCCTGCGTTTTCCTTCCTGTGCCCCCTCGGAGGCCTGTGCACAGTCTGAGGGGACTTCACAGTTGTGCTATCCATAGACTCACTCTCAGGTTCCAACCTTCCTAGAAGTGTCCCCTGAGATCTCCACTGTGGTCTAGAGGTCCTTGGCTACGTTCGGAAAGTCACTGTCACGCTGTGAGGAAGCAGTGGTGAACCTCTGAGCTCAGCTTATGAGGACACCTCACCTCCGTGGCTCACACCACAGCCCGAGACCCCAACCTCGATTGTCTCTCCCTCGGTGATTTTTTCCAGTGTGTTGCTTCCTGATCTCCCTCTCAGCGGCCTTGTCCCCACCTAGACATCAGTTACACACAAATCCTTCCATTCTGAAGTGAAGGGTGGTAGTTCAGCTCTAGATTTAAAGTGGTCATATAATATATATATATATTTTTTTTTTTTCAAAATTCAATTTTTCATCTAAATTACAAGAGGGTTAAAAGCAGAACAACAAAAGCAACAAAAAGAAGGTCTCTTCCAGCCTGGTGTGGTGGCTCGTTCCTGTTATCCCAGTGGCTCTGGAGGCTGATTTTGAGTTCGAAGCCAGCCTCAGCAACTTAGTGCAGCCCTAAACAAGTCAGCGAGACCCTGTCTCTCAGTAAAATATTTAAAAAGGCTGGGGATGTGGCTCAGTGCGTAAGCACCCCTGGGTTCAATCCCCAGTACAAAAAAAAAAAAAAAAAAGACCTTGTCCACAATAGTCACAGGAGCTGCCAATGTGGACTGAACCTGACCTCCCGGCCAGCCCAGTGGCCTTCCTTAGGGACGGAGGCCTGCAGCTCATCTGTCTGCTCTGCATCCTCCTCCTTTCAGTTTCTAGCTACAAAAGGAGTTTCAAAGGGCTCCCATTTGGATAGGCCCTGGCTCCGAGAGGAGAATTTCTCACAAGACTCCAACGCGCTCTGCTTACATTACTCCAGGCCTGGGCCTGAAGGGCCAGGGCCCAGAGCTCAGACATCTGTTTGGGGCCGTAAGGACCTGGAACAGGGATGAGGTGGCATCCTGGCTGTGGTGATCAGCACTTCCCTGATTTGGGTTTGGCTGGTTGAGGAGGTCAGGGTTCCCCAGGCCGCTGGAATGACAGAGTGGCCCAGTCCTGGCCTGTCCCATCAGTGTTGAAAGCAGGGAATTACATTTTCTGGTCTGGAGATGCTCCCTTGTTTATGTTACTTCTGCCTCGGCCCCAGACAACTCAACTGGGCTTGTTTGTCTGCAGAATTGCAAGAAAGTGATGAACAGTGGTTTGCGATGTTTTAGTGAAGTCTGACCTAAAAATAGGGGAATGAACTAAATGACATACCAGAGTCCTTTGTGTTCGACCACCTATGTCTGTGCAGCAATCACTAGCCCACTTTTGGGGTTCACCGGGGGAGCTTAACCACTGTCGGGGTTTTCAATTGGTAATCTCTCTCTTACTGAGTAGATGTTTTCCAGCTGCTGCACTGGAAAGTGAATTTCTGTAAAGCAAATTGTTTATCATGTTTTTTTGTTGTTTTGTTTTTGTTTTTAAAAAGCAAAATTTCCACCATAAAAGCAGAGATGTAAACTTCAGTGTTGGAAAAGCTCTCTGACCTGGCTGGGTTCAATGCTGTGGCCAGGGAACGGTTGAGGGGGCACTCTGAGAAGGTGGACCACCACCTGGAGGAGGAAAGAGGACTTCCTTGGCACAGAAACCTCTCTCTCCAGGTATGCCTGGCCATGAAGACAGCCCAACCCCAGAGACCCGCGGTGGACACCTCACCCTCACCAGTGAGGGAAGGCCAGTAAGGCTCGTCCTGACTTTTACCCTGGTACAGCCCTGGCAGAGTGTGAAGTGGGCATCTCAACCCACCCTTCATCTTTTTTTGGCCAACCAAATCATATCCCCTAGGGGTACAGGTAGAAAAATGCACCAGGCCTTCTTCCAGGAGTCTGTGGCTCCTCCAGGTAAACCAATCTGGGTGTCCCCCTGAACTGACCAGCACAGAGTAGGTGACAGCGGTGTCGGCATCTTGTCCTCAGAACTACAGAATCACAGTTGCTCTGACAACCCAGGGTCATGGAATTCGATAACGCTAAGAAGCCTTAGAAATCTTTTAGCAAACCAAAATGGAATTAAACAATTGCCACAGTACCTTATAAATGCCAAGAGCTAAACAAACATGATCATCATCTGTCTGAGCCTCTCGGTTTACGAAGGAGGCGGTCTGTCTCAAGTGAAATGATCACCAAGGGCTCAGAGGTAAGTTGTTCCAAGGGATGTTTAATTATCTTGAACAATATTTTATTTTTAACTAATATTTTATTTTTCAAATTCCGTGATAACAGGGCTTATGAAAGAAGCTGCCTTGAGGATAAATTGGAAAGCAATTTTGTTCTGCATATCTAAGGTATGATTAATAAGACCAGTCAATGAGCAAGAAGCTTCCAACCCTTATAAGGACAGTTTAAGTAGTAATTAATTATGCCTATAATTACGTGATGATTTAGGTTGCCTGTCATAGGATATTTGTGGTATGCAGAGTACTGGTGAGTGGCCCCCAAGATTCCCCACCCTAATCCTCATGCATGTCTGACTCCCAGCATCATTCAGAGGAAGCATCAGTACCCTGCGGAATCCCAGAGAATATAATGAGACTTCTGTTGATAAATCCCTTATTGACATCAGTGAATGATTACAGTGCTGCCAGCGGCTCTGCTCCATAATAGCTCATCATGAAGTTTTTTACAGAAGACATTAGCATCTGTCAACAGCCTCTGGAAACCAAGTGACAAGGTATTTACCTTTGACAGTGTTACCAAATGTTAGGATCTCCTGGCAGGCGGGAATTTAGCCATTCATTTACCAAAGGGACCATGCACCCCGAGTGGCTCAGATTTGTTGAAGCCACACTACAATGAGTTCTAAAAGTCAGCAAGAGGAAGATGACAGCAGTCCCAATGAAGTGTCCCTTATCACTGAAGTTTGAGGCCCTGCTTGGAATTTCTTTTGTCTTTCTAATAAACTGAAATTCTTTTGAATAGCATTTTTTTTTTGTACAGAGATTGACCATCTCCATCCCATTTTATTTTTTTGTTTTGAGACAGGGTATCACTAAATTGCTGAGGGCCTCACTAAGTTGTTGAGGGTGGCCTTGAACTTGCTATCCTCCTGCTTTAGCTCCCTGAGCCGCTGGAATTACAGGTGTGCACCTTGAATAGGAGGATTAAAAAAAAAAAAAAAAAAAAAAAAAAAAAAAGAAGTGCTTGGAATTGGTGTGTCTTTATGCTGAGTGCCTGAGATTTCAATCTGGGTCACTGGTACACAGTCATGTCTGGAAGACCAGAGAGTCAATACCTGCCGCCTCAAGGAATGAATTCATCCTAAGCTTGCAACTGCTTTATGACTCCCACAATTCTCTTGTTGTATCATCTTATTGAATCACTTTGTCCTCATTGCTTTGGAAAGTAAAAAAAAAAAATAATGTTCTCCTTTTACAGAAAAAAGAAACTGAGGTTTGGAAGTTTAATATGTCCAAGGAGCCATTTCTGATCACAGGTAGACTGTTTACTGACCATGATGGGACTGGCGTTAGGCTGGTCTTTCACACACATTTCACATATGTAGGCCCTCCACAGTCCTTCCTCATTAATTACTTCCTCACACCACAAGGTTAGTTTTGTTTTTTTTTTTATCTTCAGTTTTAGTTCACAGGCTCAGTGAGGTTACATAATTTGGACTGAGTTGCATAGTTTGTGACTGACCCAGCTGGCTTTAAACTGGACATCTGTCTACTGAAGAGAGCAAGAACCACCTTCTATAATTGGTCTGTCCTTCCAGCTGAGCTACAAAGTGAGGACTATTGCCACTTTTAAGTCTGAAATTCAGAAAACACCAGCGTAAGTCATGGTTAAGTGGACAGCTCAATTAAACAGACAGCTTTGGGTGTTTTTTTTCTTTTCCTTTGTAAAGTACATTTTGTAGCATTTTTATGCACTCCAAATGAATTAAATTCAATCCAGCAAGCTTTGATGAGAGTCTGTTTTGTGCAAATTCTGTGTGATACCCTGTGTCCATTTCCCCTTTTTCTTTAGAAATAGAGTTACAATGTCTTTGGGGACCACAGTGTACTTAGGGAAAAAGATGCCATTTCTCATCTTTTTGTGTAGCTGGGCAGCCATGAGAATACATTTTGGATGGGATTTTTTAAAGGGCTCCTTGAAGGGCCATTTTGACTTTCCTCCTCCCTCTGGCTAGAATGTAGACATGACATCTGTTGCTTCCTGGGTTATGAGGCATCCTTGTGAATGGTAGCCCAGGGGTAAGCAATGAAAGATATACGGAGCCTAGATCCCTAATGGCATGATAAGACCATCAGATCAGGCTACTTACATCTGGATTGCCACATGAAAGGAATAAAATATTACCTTGTTTAAGCCATTACATTAATTTTATTTATTTTTTCCTGATATCTGAATGTAATTTCTAGCAGACAGAGTGCAGAAAAACTAAACAAAATACACTTATTGGTCTCTATGAAAGACAATTCCACAACTCATTAGAGTATGGTCTGGGTGTGATTTATCTAATGGAAAGGTAAATTCAGTGTGGGGGCATTCCAAAAAAAAGAAATTAGTTCTTTCTGGCTAAGAGAACGGTGTCAGGAAAGCTGTATTATTCCTTGAATGGAAGAAAATAAGAAGTGAAGGAGAAAACTCAGTAAGGAGAAGCTGGTGGCCAAGAGGTGGAGGGTAGGTAACTGTGAGTTTGATGCAACCAATGGTGTTGTTATTTCTGAGATGATCTCCTTGGAGCTATCAGCAAAGCATGGACCATCAGTCAGGGCTGGACCTCGCTGTATGGACCCAAGTCTAAATCACACAGCAAGTTGGAGTGTGCCATTTGGGATATTATGATACACTGAAGTTCCCTTTTTAAGCACATAATCTATTAAGCGGTTATATTATAAGCAACAGAAAAAGTGGGTCTCCTTTCTCCACTGGGCTGTAGTTGAGTGGAAATGGCTTTCATAAGATTCAGGTTTCAGGCCTTTCTTTGACTAAGGTGGGAGGGGAGGGAGAAGACAAGTGCCATTTACTTATGATCCAGCCCTTCCAGGTTGGGCCCATCTGACCGCCTGGCCTCTCTCCCTACTGTGTGACATGGATCTTGTATTCCAGATGGTGTAAGGTAGAAGCAGCAGGGGACCCTGAGTCACTGCAAGGGGACTGTCCTTACGGAGACATTTCCTTTGTGAGTGAGGTAAACTAGGCTTGGCTGTATGAAGACGCTGGACTTGGGAATTATCATAATGGCAGCTATCACTCTGATTCTGACATTACTCTTTGGCAAAGAAAATCAGTGCCACTCTCTGGTAAAATGAGTGAATGTTGGTGGAGCTCTGGTCAGGGGCATGGGATCTGGGGTTGACACATCCAGACTTCAGTTTGATTTCTGGGTTTGGTGAGTTTCCTAGCCTCTTCTACCCTAGATTTGTATCTATAAAATGAAACTCATGGTTGTTCCTCGTCCCTAGTTGGAGTTTTCAAAGTGTGGCCGTGCGGACCACCTGCATCAGAAACATTTTCAGTTCTGCTCTATTCTATTAATGGCCAATCACTGCTGCCCACGCAGAATCTACTGAACCCCCAGATTGTGGGGTGGGTGAGGGGCTTGCATGTCCATGGTTTTCAACAGGCTCCCCAGGTGATTCTCATGCCCACTAAAGTTTGGAAAGACCACTGTGAGAAGTTGGGAGGTCACTATGCAATACTGTGAACCAAGTGCCTACCACCATATCTGGCCCGTGGTACATGTTTAATAAATGGGAGTGATTATTTTTTATCACTTACAGAACACATCAGTGCTGGTTGTAACTCACTCAGGAAAGTTGAGCAAGTCCATAAAAGGTGAGAAGGGAGATGGCCTCCCTTTCTTTAGGATCTAACTCTGACCTCAAGGGATGGTGGGAGGGCAGGCGTACTGAACGTAACCCGATTTGACTTAAATGGAAGGTTGAGGCAAATGGCTGTGATGTCTTGTGTATTCAACAACAAAATAACCTGAAAGCAGGCAAGAGAGAAGGTCACTCTCCTACTGGCAAAATCCCCTAAGACTCCCAGGCTTTGCGAAGGTGAATTTTTATGCATTGATGGAAATGCGCTAATGAGCATATAAAAATGTGGTTGGCTGGTGACCACTGTGCCTGAAGCTCTGCTGAAAAATTATTGACAGCTATATTGCTTATTCCTGTAGTGGTTAGGAAATGAAATGCCTTTCTCTAATCAAGTAATTGCATTAAGGAGCTACTGGGAACATTTGGTTGCTTTTCCGGAATAGGCAAGAAGTCAACTGTGCTCCAACCAGGTTAACTGTCAAGAGGAGTTTGGCTCAAATTTCTTTTAGTTCAACTAACATATTTTTTTTCTTCTTACATATGCAAGCAAACATGTAAAAATAAAGTTGAGTAATAGTCAAAACAAAACAGCACATTTATAATAAATCCTGCCTGCTTCCTAAATGAAATTCAGCAAAATATGTATTTTAGGGGGTGGAGGTGGGAATGGGGGGTATGGGTTTGGACACAGGGTCAAGTCCTAAAACGAGCAGCAAAGGCTAGGACCAGCAGAATATCCCAAGTTTCAGCGGGCAGCTCCATGCCCAGCTCAACACTGTTTCTCTTTCCTCTGTGGGGACAGTCCCCGTGCATTTTGCTATAACCCACAGAGAGAGAAAGAGTTTCAAGTTACGTTGGTTTTCATTGGTAGGAATTTCCTAAAAATACAGGGTCAATTCTTGTCTGAAAGATTAACTGGAGGAAATTCTGAGCTCCCAGAACAAGACTTAAGCAGAGAGGAAAGTGATTGGTCTGTGCTGACACTGTCCCAGTGAAATCTCCAGCCCCTGGGGTCTCCCGAGGGTCCCTTTTCTCTCTGTATAGTCATGAAGATACAGGCACAGAGTGAAAACAGGGGTGGGGTGGGGGCAGGGTACTGGTCATCTGGTTTCACACTGTTGACTTCTTGGCTAGTCCTTTGGTCATCCAACTGTACACAGTGTCCTTTTCATGTCATGCCTAGGTACAACTAGGTGAGGATGGGTGCCAGGATGGGTGACCACCTCCCTCATGGGCCGTGGTTCCCAGGCCCTGGACCCTGAGCCGAGTGGACTCGAGTGGCTAGAACTTTTGACCACTGTCCCATGATCCGTCTCTTCCTCTCATTTCCTCCCGCCCACACAGTAATATGCAGGGTATATCACTACATTCTCTACCTCAATCCAAATGACTTCCATCTGTGAGGTGAACTTGCTCTTTCTCGTGGCCTTGAACTTGCTCCCCAGCCTTGCTGTGAAGAATGAGCTTAACAATAGACTAACGATTTCCCTGTGGCAGGACCACGGGTTCCAGAGCACAGCTTGTGCTTCTGGATGGCCACTGTGCTGTTCTTGCTTAAAGGGCAGTGCTTCATAACAGGAGCCTATCTGATGCCGGGGAAAGGTGACACAAGAAGGAAGCCAGCCTTCAAGCCTCTGAGCTGGGTGACACAATGCTGGCCTTGACCTGAAGGCCAGGCTTCCATCCCTCCCAACAGCCAGGTGCCAGGCCGGGAGGGAGACGCTGACTTGGCCAATCTGGGTGTTATGAGTGTTTGCTAGTATTCGCTGGCTGCTTTGAAGATGAAAAGCATTATGGGGCACTAAGTACAATAATTATCAATTATAAAGCCTCACGCAACTCCCTGGAAAATTAAGGATAAATGGGCGGGAAATAGAAGTGTTTGTGACTGGAAGCCAGGAGCCAAGATGGCCTTGGACCAGCCAGGAGCTCACGTGTCTTTGGAAAGTCAGTGCTACCTTGAGCTGATGTAGCAGTTGTAGGGGAGGCTGGAAAGGAGATTCCCTTAGAAACCTGTCTTCTTAAGCACCCGGGCCTTCTGGGCAGGGGTCTCTGTGCACGCTTCCTCTCCAAGAGCAACCGGGCCAGAGCATGGCATCTTTGGGTGCCATGAATGGAATACTCTGTTTGGAGCATAAGCTTTTTCCTCATCTTTTCTGTATTACCTGAGGGTGGCAGGGTGATAAACCCAGGACCTTTTGGCCACTTGATACTCACACATGCAGACCCCTGTGATGGTGATATTTGAACCCCACGGTTGTGACACTATTGCTTGGATCCTGGAGTGAGGCACACCTTCTCTGGCTCACAAACTGACGCTTTTTTGCCTTAGAAATCCAACCTTCCCTGAGTCATCGGAGTCATTAAGCTGGTGTTACAACTGGCTCTGAGCACCTGTGCTGTGGGCAGTTGACCCTATAGCCTCGTGGGAGGTGTCGGGAAGGGTCCGTGCCAGTGTTTGACCCTTTTGCCTATCATGGCACCATTGGGAATTTGTCCAGTGTTGGTTTGTCAGCACAAGCCTCTTAACAAATCCATCTTGGCAAAGGGTGTTGGTAAAATAAAAGTTCTTCCTAATGCATTTTTTTTTTTTGTAAAATAGAGAATCAGGGGCATCTATGGGAATTACAATGCATGTTCTCATATTAGATAAGTGATTTTTAATGGGCTGATGTGTGACCACAACACAAGACAGTGGACATGGTGCCTCTTATTGGGGGGATGTCCAACACCGATGCCAAGTGTGAGATGGGCAGCAACCAGCCATGTGGTTGTGGACAGGGCCCTTCCCCTTCTCAGGCTCAGTGTTGCCATCTGTAGAATGGAGCCCAACTAGAAACATAAGTTTAAACACCTTTCTACTATTAAGACACAATGTCTTTTGAGCTAACTCTAAAATGTTTTTGTCAGGTACAAGAAAAAGAGAGTATTATGGCCTACGTGGGAGAAACTGCTAGCTGCATGATCCTGGCAGAGTATTTAACCTGCCTGTACCAAAGCGTCTCAGTGGAGATGACCCTGGCACTGCCATGCAGGGTTCTGAGGATGACATACATTGATATTGGTAAAGCTCACACATAGTACCCAGCACATAACCAATTCCATGTGGAGGTTTATTAATAACAATGAATAAACTACAAATCCCTTCGGCAGCTAGAGAAAGAGAGCGTGAAAGGACCTTTGCCAGCCACAAATCTATTAAAAGCGAAACCCACAGAGATTAAAAAGACCTTCTCAATGTCCTAAAGAGGACAGGTGTTTACAAAAGGTTAGGAAGGCGTTCAGTACCCAGGGTTGGAAGGACGGAGAGAGTTGATTTTGCCAGGAACTTGGCGGCCCGAAGGAAAAAAGCTCGGCCTAGGTCAGGAGGCAGAAGCAGAGAAGTATGGAGAACCGGAGAGGTGACCCGGTCAGGGCTGGAGGGGACGGGCTCCCTGGTCAGAGCCCATTGATCCTAGGCAAGGGCAGCAGTGGGTGGAGATGGAGCAGCAGCAACAGGGACAGGCTCCCCGGGGTTACCTGGAGCCTGGGTGCCCTGAACAGGAGTGGGGGCAGGTGGGCACATGGCCGGGGTGACAGGCGAGGTTAAGAGGAGAGGGATCAGTGGGAAGTCTGGCACGTGAAGTCACCAGATGCAAAGAGGTCGGCAAATATGAGAGTATGGAGAAAAACAGACAAGAAAATGGGCCCTGAAGCCCCGGGCGACTTCAAAGAGCAGGCCACAAGCAGGGGTCCAGCTACAGAGCAGTGTCCGTCACCACAGAGGAGCTAGGGGCCAAACCTGGGCATCCCAGGAGCAGAGCTGCTCTGAGTGTGGCAGAGGTAAAGCCACGTGTGCCCCCAAGTATTTCCTTTCTTTCTGTGCCCAGGACTAGAGACGTGTCCAGGGCCCAATAACAGAGGCTGGCTTGGGACCAAGTCTGGCCAGTGGAATAGGAACAGAGATGGGGGCATCATCATTCCTGCCTGGTTCCAGGACTCCCCTGAATAATCCTCCATTGGTTTTCTCTCCTCAACTGTTTGCAGAGCAGCGTGGCAGCCTTGGAAGGAGTCAGGGCCACAGTGGAAGGGACCTGGGTCAAGGATCCAACCAGGAACATCTGTATTGGACTTCATGGTGATAGAGCACTCAGGTTTGTGGGTTTCTTTGGTATATAAGCTAGTGTTACTGAGGTCACTCAACTGAGGCTTTCAAAGATAAAGTCATCTAAGGTTAAGGTCAAAGACATCCTAAGACCTGCCTGGTCTTGAGAAGCAATGGAGGGCCCTGGCTACTACCTGGAAAGTCGCTGAATTTTATAGGAGTGTTGGTTTTTGGTGAACCGTGCCTAATTTTTACTCCAGGACTGGACAACTAAAAATAAAAAATACTCTTGGTCCCTTTAAAAGAATAGAAATCTTATGAAAGCCCAAATTAGTGACCAGATTTGGACAAAACCTACCCCATTTTTAGAAACAAGGATATTCATACATTTTCTTAGGACAGGGATCAATTGTGACTTTTGAAGAAAAGTCTGAGTTAACAATCCACAATAGACTTTGAAATGGAACCATCCTGATCCACTGAACTTCAGGGCCTGGTAACTCTGCTTAACAACTGTATTAGTAGGACAGAGGTCAGTGACCTCAACCCAAGCAGTGGCAGCTTCTCAGAATGACATCTGACCCTAAGCTAGCCTGTAATTCCAGTTCCTACAGTCACCAAGGATTTTAGTCACGATGCACACGCAATGTCCTTTCCCAAATCAAACTTCCATGAGAGGGGAGAGGACCAGAGGTACAGGGGGTGAAGATGTGCTCGCTTTCTTCCCAGTGAGCTGATTCTGAGCCAGGGGGCCTCCGTCTGTGTCCTTCAGCATTGCAAAGTTCTCATCCATTTTAATGGAAGTTCTATTTATGTGTCTCTTAAATTTATAGATTTTTTTAATGTTTGAGAAGTTCATTGCACTTTTCGCTTCCACCAAATATTTTAAAACACTGAGAAAGAGGAGGCTGTGTTTTGCCAAAAGTAAGAGACCGAGTGCCCTTTGCAACTTAAGTCTGCTTAGAACTCAAAACAGGATGTTGAGTTTGACCAAAAGAAATCGTCTTTCTCTGCTTTTAATTCTCCTCTTAACTCTTCCCTTTGGAAGGGATTTGAGAGATGCTATCACCAGGCAGAGAGATTTACAAATCACTGGGCAGTTTCCCCCTGCATTCCTGCCAATTTTGACATCTGTCCACCATTGATGATTGTTGTTATCAATACGTTTCCTTCTTTACCACTCCATCCTGGATTTTTGAGGCTAGACTTGGGTTCAAAATGTTAAGTGAAAGGATCTTGGGCATGTGGTCCAAATCCAGGTTTACGTACTGGAAATTCCCCCTCCCCAGTCACAGACATGCCATCTTCCCCATGACCATTTTGCAAAGAGTGATGGAGAGAGGGCGAATGTGCTTTCCTCCCCCAAAGACCTACTGCCAGCACCTCCCTGCCTCGCAGTTGTCACTCTCCTGAGTGTAGGGATAGAATTTGGATACAAGTTCTTGAACTTTGCCAGTCCAAATACGTGCCTGCCTTACTGCCCCTTAAGAGACCCTACAGCAAACCCAGGAAAGAAATGCCACTGTCATACTCAACAGCAGCGCTTGGTTCTCTGCACTGTGTAAAAGCTCCCAGGCAGTCCCATGAGCATCGAGGCGGAGGACCCCAGCTGCAGAGCTATTTCTACGGGTTGGCCCTGGTCCTCTTAAGTGTGGGGCCTTGACTTTATGGTATTCCTGTCTCCGCAGCATAGAAGGATCGCCCAGCAGTGCTGAAGGCACACACTGCTTGCTTTCCAAAGACCAGAACTGGCTTCCCTGGGCTCAAAGCCACTGCTTGGTGTTTATGGCCAAGTGGGACAGAGGTGCTAAGGCCACATGGATGATGATGTCCCCATCTTCCCAGTCTCCAGGGCAGGACACAGTGGCCTTTCAAAGCTTAAAGGAGGCTTATAAAAGACCAGAGGAGCTGCAGAAGGAGGCTGAGGAAGCCCAGGATGGAGTGAGGTCTCACCCCAGCTTGGCTGCCAACTGGTCCACTGTTGGTCCTTCCCTGGGCCTCCGTGTCCAGGGACTCAAAGTGACCTGCTGTGCTCAGATGGTCTCTCAGATCCTCTGCACTGCCCCCAAACATCCTTCCATTTCCAAAGTGCCAGGGGGGGAGTGGAGGAATAAGCCTGAGATGAGGGGAGTTTGACAACCAGGATGGCTTTTGACACCCACCCCACTATACACTGTTCAAGCCTTGGACCCCTCCCAGGGAGCATGACATCAGGACGGAGTTGAGGGCCGACAGATGTGGGTTTTGACAGGATCAGTGGGCCATGATTTAGCACAGCTGCTCTGTTGGATGACGGGACAGGAGGCTCTGACCACACATTCGAAGTGGACAGATCCCTTGAGAAGAGATTTGGAGGGACTCGCAGGTCCGACTGTCAGACACAAGGAACACTGAACCTGGTCCCCTGAGCAGGGCTCCCAATCTCTGCTTTCTTTAATTTCAAATTAGTAAAACGCATTGACATAGATGGATGGCTCGGGCTGCCAGCCATCCAGCCATCGTTCATTCTCTCCAGAACCTGTCCTTGTCTCGCAGAGCTGGCCAGAGAGGGGAAGCCCACTGAAACCAGAGTCAGGCACAGTTGGAGACACACCCCTCAACTCGGTGACCAGACCTGCGATTCCAGCAAGAGCATGTTCATGGCAGAGATGGACACATTAGTACTAACCTAGGATTATGAACTCCCTCTCCAGCCAAGTGCATGTCCCTCAGAGCAAGTATTGAAGACACAAAAGTCCAGGCAAGTGGAGGTGGGCTATCAGTGCCCCGGGAAGCTGGCCACAGCAGGTGGGCTCTTGAGGGCCAGGAGTGAGGAAAAGCAGCGAGGGCAAGAAGAGCAAATTTGGTTTCTGGTTCAGCATTTGCCACAAACCAGCTTTGACACTGGGTGGACTAGGTCCCCCTCTGGGCCCTGACTTTCTCTCTATGTATTGAGTGCAAAATGTCTGAGCTCTCATCTGGCTGGCTCCGAGGCCATGGCAGCTGGCCAGCGCAGCTTCCCACCAGCAGTGTCCTCAGCACGCACAGACAGACACGCTCACACTCATGGGGAGCACATGTGTGCTTGTGCATACACATGCACATACACTCACACAGGCAGCCTTCCTGCTCACTCTCACCACATCCACCCATGCACACAGGTGCAGATGCAATGCACACACACACACACACACACAGAGGCAACTTCACATTTCCATGTGCACGAAACACATACAGGCTCCACTCACTTGTTTACACAGGCTCTCACGTGCATGCTCCCAGGCCCTCATCCAAGCACACTCCCACTCATGCACACACACACAGGCTAACACGTGTGCATACACAGCCCCATACACACACACGTGCACGTATACACTCTCTCATGCACACACAGACATAAATGCACTCAGATCTCAAGTCCACTATGCCACACTTCATTTCCAAATTTTCAGAAAACCGTAACAGACCAGTCAGGAAACGAAAATAAAAATCATCTGGAGTGTTTTTATAGGATCCTGATGATCTCGCAGCCTCTGCTTAGACCCTTTTTCCACTGCATAGGGCCAGATACTTCATTTTTATGTAGGCACCTCTTCTAGGGAAGGAAAGCATTAAGAGAAAGAGCTAAGGGAATGACATTTACAACAAGAAAAAGCAAGAAGTAGAAAAGAAGCCCTTCTACTCCCATCCATGACAAAAATAAATTAAAAAGTATAAAAGGATGTTTAGCGTGTTCTTTCAGAATATTTGTATAAAGAACTGCGCGTCCTTGTTTACTTTCTGTGGAGCCCCATTTCCTCCCTAGAATTCCTGGTGCTCATACTCACCAGTTATGGGGCTCTTTAGATGAAAATCAGAGATACAGAGAGCGCACGCACGGGCAGGCAATCCCGCCAGGCGGGCTCCCAGTCAGGAGCACTCTGGATCCAGCATCTGTCTCCCTGTTCCTCTCTGCTGTCTGTTCCCAGATGAGGACAGCACTGCTGGGAGTCCTGCCTGGCAACAGCTGTGTGGCCCATGGTCTTAGACAGTGCCCACCCCCAAGCCTGCACACCAGGACAGGGACTGTAGGGGCCAGCCACTCTCGGCTGGTCCACTGCGTAGCTGTCCCGGCAGTGCCACTGACTGTCCTCAGCAGAAAGACAAATCTTGGCAAAGTGTGCTCCCTTCTTACTTGATTTCTTCCACACACGGCACACGTTCGAAATACCCTGTTATATAGTTTCGGAAACGATAGAGTGATTAATGAGCCAGAGATCACCCAGAAAAGTGGAAGAGAGGGAACTTGGTCTTACATCACCTACGTCCAAATGTTGTTCCTTTGCCGTTGTATCGTGAATACTAAAGAACAGTAAAACACGCTAATCATTTCAAAATGTCTGGCACCATCTCAAGTTTTATGGTATCAGTTTCTCTAATCGTCACAATGCTGTGAGGTGGACACTTTTGTTAGTAGGTGTGGAAACTGAGCCCCCAAAGGTTAAGCCACTTGCGTGAAGTTTTTATAGGATCACAAAAGGGAGAAGGGACACTTTGGTCCAACTACTCCAAGCCCCAGAGGAAGGCTTGGGCTCCCTCCCCTCCCAGCAGACTTCAAAATACAACGTCACTTGAGCCTCAGCCTATCATGGACACCATGGAGGGCTTCACCCCACCGATCGGTGACAACTTACTTTCTCCCCAAGAAGCTGATAATTAATCTGTTCGTGAGTTTGCGGCCAATTGAAATGAATGCTATCAGTCCTTCTATTTATTTTTGCTTTTCCTGCTAAAGTAGCTATCATGGTTGTATCTGCCATTTAAGAATTGTAGCAAGGTTGCTCCTAAATTAATTTCCATCCAGGAGTTTTTGATTTTCACTTTTGATGGGGATGGAGACTGCCAACATGAAACAGAAATTCCTGTAAATCCTCTTCCTCACTAAAATGTGACCAATAAGGCAGAGAAGCAGGACAGGAGCTGAGAGTAAAGGCACATTAAGAAGGTTCTTCAGACATGTTTCCCGTGTCTTTAATAATTGAAAAACAATCTTAGGGGACGTCATAAAAACAAATTAATAAACACATTTTAAAAAATAGTGTTTTGTTTTCCCACTAAGCTTTGCGGGGGCTGAAGGCATATGGTTGGCCCTCCCCACCGTGTTGACTGAGCCGTTAGTGCCACACATACGGAAACATTAGTGAAACAGCTGAGCTCTGCCCCCATTCCCCCTGAGCACAGGACCCTGTGTTGGGAGCATGCACCAGGCCCCCAAGTGTCACTTCTGATGTTCAGTTGAAAAGGTGTGCTTTACTGTTTGGGAGACCAAAGGATCCTCCAGCCCCATGGTGAGAAGTGACAGAGCACACTAAAAACAAAGACAAGGCACAATGTAATATAACAGAAGGGTGACCAACTGGTACTAGTTCTGGGGTCCTTGGAGACCCCCCGGCAGGGTCCTAAGGACTGGATTGAGGCCTGTGTGGGAGGCCTGACAAGCCACATGGCGCTCCACCAGGACAACAGCCCTGGTTCCCAGCACTGAGGGCTGCAGTTTGCTGTGTCACGTAGTCACCTACTTCCGAGAAACGTCTTTTCCATGTCAGATGAAAACCAGCTTTGAGGCCTCTCGCGTGCAGGTGCTGAGGCTGAGCTGACTGGAGAGATGGTGAGTGCCTTCCTGCCCCCATTCCCTAGTGGCCCAGCGCCTTGCAGTCTGGGAGAAACCCCCATGGACGTTTCTGGGTTGCTGCGGCTTCTTCCCCAGTGCTACCTGCTGCATCCAGCTTTCTGCAACCTTCCCAAGCGTCAGAATGTCCTCAGGAGGCAGGTGGCAGAGTTGCTTAGCTCTAGGGTGGAGTCCTGATTGTCTCTCTGAGACAGAGTAAGTGAGTTGGTCTACACCCTCTGCGGGGATCTGGTGCAGCCTGTTCCTTTGGCCTGGGGATCCTTCCAAAGCAACGCTTCCCTCTGCAGCCTCCTCAGACCTGCAGGGTGGTGTGGGATGACCTGAAGGGAGGATGGGAAAGTCCAGAGGCTGAGGCCTTGGTCACAGGATCCTTTGGCATGGCCTCTGAAGAGCCAAGTGAGGGGCAGGGCCCTCCCAAAGCTGGGCTTGAGGAGCCATTCGTGAGCAGCCCGACATGGAAGGAAGGGGGCTCTGCTACCCCTCACCAGATCCTCAGGTGGCCTCCTGGTTGTGTGTCAGTTCAAGACTAAGACTGTCTAAGTCCAACTGATAATGTTGGCAGAGGAATGCAGATGAGGAGAGCCACAGCGTGTCCTGCTCTCAGCCTCCCCCTCCCCCAGGCCCAGGAGCTTCTGGAACATTCCAACATTGCTGTAGGGTGTCCACGCAGCATCTACCACAGTAAGCGCATGACCTGACCCCGGGAAAACCTCAAAGTGACTCACCTGAGGGGAGCAAGTGGGCTTTGTGATTTGAAAACATGAGCCGACAGAGTTTTCTCATTACTTAGCAAGGCTAAATTCACGTGTTTTAGGAAGCCGTATTTGGGTTGATATCCAGCTCAGACAATTCAGTGACCACACAGGCGATCCTGCAATCGTTCTTGGGGTGGTGAAATCAAGAACGAAAAGTTCTCTCTCCCCATTTAGAAACCCACGGAGCCGGGAGGCCCAAGGCAGACTTTTTATATTACAGGCTCCTTCTGTGTGAAGAGGAAGTTCAGTTTTCATTTATCTCTGGCGCCCTTTGAAGTACAAGCCTCTGTCTGCTTAATGGCCCAAACCAGAAAGACCAGGATGAATTCCTCTTACATTAAACAAATCCAAGTCTGAAAAGGCTGTAATATTTCTAAACAAGTGAACCCGCCTCGATCCTGGCATTTCCTCGCTCAAGATGGTGCCTCGGAACTGTCGCTCATGCTGCAAAAAATATGCTGCACTTCACAGCACGGAGCTGTCGGAGGTGACAGAGGAGACCCCTGACAGCTCTTCCTGCCCGAACCCAAGTCTTCTTCTAATTCATTCTACTCACAGGGCAGTCTGTCTCCTGCAGGGGCTGAGAAAAAATAGAGGTAGAAAGAGAAGAGGGGGCAAGAAAGAAAGAAAAGATGAAACATGGAGAAACAGCAAAGGAAATGAAAAGAACTTAACTGCTCAGTTCCTTCTCCTGCCTGACCCAATTATCAGATTTTGCATTTAAGTTTAAGACAGAAGATCAAACAGCAAGAGGCACTTTGTACTTCTGCCAGGAGACCATATGATATCTCTCAGTGACTCTCCTGCATGCCAGGAATACGGAACCATGCCTCTCAGCCCGCCTGCATATGGTGCAATGCATAAAAAAACAGCAACATTCATAAGTGACTGCACTCATGGATCCTGTCCAGGATTTATGGCACTTTATCAGTTAAAGAAGAAAGGCCATGGCACAATCTAATTTTAACTTTCCACAAATAAGTCAAAAGTGGAATGAGAACTGAAAGAAGGACCAAGGCTTGTGTCACGCTTACTTTGCAAAATTGATCATCTCGAGGGTCGTTTTTTTATGTGGTACAGAGCTTTTGACAAGGTATGGATCATGTCTGCTCCGGGTATTTTGACGTTTCTGGCAGTGGCCATATGCATTCTCCATAAATGGGAAAGGCTGGATGGCAAACCTTCCCTGCTTCCTGCCCAGGCTTACAGCTTGACTCCTGGGAGAATGACTTGAAGAACACATTTATGTTCAGATAGTTTATGGGGGCCACGGTGTTTCATGGGGTTTCGTGCCTCTGAAGAAGGCTTTGTGCAGCTAGATGAAATAGATAGACGCCTTGCAAGAGTCACTTCCCAGAATCGAGAGAGCGTTGTGAAATCTTGACTTCTACTTCAAGGCTGGGAGTTTGTGAGTGGTGGGTGGAAGGATCTACCCTTTGTGGTGACAAGTTTTGGAAACACCCTGGATGGCTCCCTCACTATGAGTGGCAGCAGAATTCAGTTGGACCAGCAGAACTCATTTATCCAAACGGAATCAGCTCAGATTCTTTTGAGATTTTTCAAATTCAGCCCCCCCCTTTTTTTGCGAGAAGACAGATATGACAGAAGATGGAAATGGCTGTTTTGTTCTGTTACTGGATGGCTGGGCATTTTGAGATTGACCTTGAAGGTCTCCCCCCCATGGCCCCTGCACAGACCCCACTTCCCTTCACCCTGGAGGAGACTCACTTCCTCCTTTGCACCTTCGCTGTGCTCCTGAGTTGGCCAGAGGCTCTGCTGTGTTTCACTGTGGCAATTAACTTCTGCTCCTTGTTCTTTGCGTCTGTGAACTCATCTGTCCTCACAGTAACCCCAGGAAGAAGGTGCCCTACTGTGTCCATTTGACAGACCACTATGGACCACAGAACACGGACGAGAATCCCGACTGCATGAAGAACGACGGGGAACAGTTGGCCAACCTGGGCGGAGAGTATGCACCAGTTCTTTGCGTTACTCTTGCAACTTTCCTGTGTGTTCAAATTATTTCATAATGAAAGGGGGAGAGAATCTCAAAGGTTAGACACTATCAGTGTGTGAACGATGGGTTTTACATATAACAGCTCATTCTATCATCGCTCTCTTATCAGTTATGCACGTATCATATATTTATCCCAACTGAGGAAACTCGAATCAGGGAGATTGAAGAAGACATTCAAAAAGGCTGTGCTTGTACATCCCAGCTGTGCTTAGCTGCAGTTGGAATTGGCTTATTAATGTGGTGTTAAGCTCTCAAAAGCTGAGAAGAAATACAATGTCAGGTCAGTTCTTTTTACCAAAGAGAACTTGATGAGATAGTAGCTGCCAATCAAGACTCTGACCTCAAGAGATACAGTATAAATCTTAAAGTTTCTTAGCTCTCTTTAAATTAATTTACAGATAATAGATTAAAAAAGTGGAGGAATCCAGGGAAAGGCTAAGCATTTGGAACTTTGTTAATTTTAACCCTTCCTTGTAATCATTAGCATTTAAACAATAATTTTTTTTTTACTTTGTCTTAAAAACATAACATGATCTTGATCTCTTTTATCACCTCCTGGGTACATCAAAATTTTTTGTTATATATCAGTGTGTCTGTCGTTTATCCAACCATCCATCCATCCATCCCTCCATCCATGGACCAAGGTTTCCATCCATCCTTGCATCACCCGCCATGTATGATGTATGTACTATGAACAGGTCATGTCCAAGTGAAGGCATATATCTTGCCTTCAGTGAATTGGAGGCAGAGACGCATGTGTAACTAACTAGACCAGGGGAAGAGTGCAGGTCAACCAGAGGGCAGTAGATAGGGAGGTAAATGCCAGAAGTTCAGAGGAGGAGAACTGGTCCTGCTGTGGGGCCTGTGATTGCAGCAATCAAACCTCAAGCACCACATATTTCACAGAACAAGCACAACAGCATGTTGTGTGGTTCACCAGCTCTTTATTAGGGATTTCTGTGGCTGTCCAGATGGAGCAGTGCACTGCATCGATGTCTCCCCTGGAAGTACCATCTCCGGGAGGATCTCCATGACCCTTGTCACCAACACAGGTCGTAACTGATCACTTAGAGACCATCATGTTTCCTAAATCCAGGGTAATTTCTCCTAAATACATTAATAGGCCAACATTTAACTTTATGTGGCATTTTTATTTCCCACTATCTAGATCTTTCCAGAATGTGTTTATTGATATGGCACCTGGACAAGTTCATTTTCACTAGGGAAACTGAGAATTTCACTGCCTGTTGCTCTGATTTCCAGAGGAGTTATAAAATATTGAACTGGTGAGTCCAACCTGACCCCTGGGGACCTGGAATTAAAACATTTCATTTAGGAAAATGTCCATTGGGTTTCTGCCTTCATATCAATATTCTATAGCAAAACATCTTCCAATTCCATAGTAATTAAATAAACAGACATTTTTACTGGGCCCTGTGCCAAAGGCCTTTGGAAGTGAAAATTGATTCTATCTGCTGGCTTCGTTTGTCCACTGGCTTATTCTTTACATAAAGATATCTGTACTATATACGTTGCCCTAAAACGCAAACAAATGGAAATCACCAACCCATCTTCCTAAGAATAGTGGTTAAATGCAATTTCTGTTTCCTGCTTGGCCAAATGAGTCATATATTACTATCACTCGGGCCGTTTGCTATTTGATAGAATTCTATCATAAAGTAACACACCACCCCAATTGATCTTTTGTGAAAACTAGATGTTTATATGTTAGGTTTATTTACTGTAGACTATATGCTATAATGGAGAAGTGAGACATGACTTTCCACTTAAAGGGAAAAGTGGTTTGGGATTTTGTATTGATCAACTCTGTGGAATGACAAGAACTCCCTTCCAGCCGGTGGTGTGCACACACCACGGCTTCAGGCCCTGTTTCCCAGGCCTCTCCTCGAGGATCTTCCTACATTTTCCAGTTGCATAGACAGACTCATGGGCCCCAGACCCTGAAGTGAACTTTGACCCTCTTCCCCCTCAACGTCTTGGGTGGGGGGAGGAGGCGAGGTCATGTTGTCACACCACTTTTACATTAGTGATTCCTAAATCCAAGATCCTCAGCCCACAACTCCTTCCCTGGAATTCCAGACTTCAATTTCTGGAAGACATCGAGATCTCTACTTGTATATTTGATGGGATC
This sequence comes from Marmota monax, assembly GCF_021218885.2. NCBI lineage: Eukaryota > Metazoa > Chordata > Mammalia > Rodentia > Sciuridae > Marmota > Marmota monax. Next base: position 4,825,452 of record NW_026695235.1, read on the forward strand.
TTCAAAACCAGTATATTTCAAATTAAGCCCATCACATGAATGGATTCTGAGGCTCACTGGATGGCAACCTGTTAAAAGGTTTTTCCCTCCTAGATCTTAGGTCTGTCTCCTGGATTTTCTAGATTTCAGCCCTGCATTTAGGAGGCAGACGCAATCTTTCATTCATCCTCCTCAACTCTCTAAAAGATATTCTCAACCGGGCACCTGTGACATCATAGTGTAATGGTTGGCATATTTGATTTGTTATTATATGGAGGACAGACTTCTGGGTATGAGGTGGACAAGGGAAGTCCAATCCCTGCAGCTTCCTGGCTTCCTGACCTGGGCTCACATAACTCACATAACTTTACATAAAGTTATCTGTACCATGCATTGCCCTAAAAAGCAAACAAAGGAAAATAACCAAAAGCCCTAGGATCCAGGGTAGTCCTATGTGGGGAATTTTGGGGTGTGAGTTTTATAACATCTCACAGATCAAAACTATTTTTTAACAAGCCTCTTATTTTCTCTTAGAGTTAGTATTCTACTTTGTACCCATTAATGTAATCTATTTTTCCCCCACAGAACCAATCCATTCTTCTGTGTGTTCATTGCGATAATCCTCCAATACTTCCTCTTGTAGGTCCCAAGTACTAGTTTAATTTACTAAGAGAACAGTGGTGGCCTCCCAACATGTCACTGGAGGCTCTTCACATTAGACCCTGTTCCCCAGGGCCATCACCACCTGAGCAAAGCATGTTAACCCTTTCTACTACTGCCAGTCACGAGTGAGTCACACCACATCTGCTACTAACATGCAGACTGACATCCACCCCAGTTGTCATGGCTATTAAAGTGTTCCCCAGGAGGGGACCCTGGAGCTGGCTCTCACCCCTCCTGTGAGTGAGCTCTTAGGGTCCTTTTGCCTTATTATCTCAGTAGTTCTGATGAGTTAGCATTGTGGCTTGGATCATCTTAACCTTTGCAGTACAACTCTGTCTTCTTATGCATACAAAGTTCTAGACAGTTCCTCTGTCCTTTTTTGATTCATTGCTTTTCAATTTTATTTTTTAAGTCAAGAGCAAAGAATTGAACTAATTGATGTTTTTTTCTTTTTGAGGAGCTTGACGGTGTTCAGCCATCTTAATCATTTCACTAGTGAGACAGCTCAACCCTGGGCCTTCTGAGGGAGAACAAGGAGTGACCTCCCCCAACGCCCCCACCAGGCTGGCTGACCCTGGAGAGTGCTGAGTAGGGACAGTCCATGTTAGTTAAAGACGTGCCGGAGCTCCACCAAGGAACTCTCCTGAAACTAGGGCACATTGTACAGAAACCCCATTTTCAAACTGAAACCATGAACAAAAAAAGGTGGTTCAGTGTGGTTTTTACTCAAAACCAGGTGAAGCTTTGTGGTTCAGCCAAGTTTTGACTTGAAGATAGAAAGAGCTTGCTGTGTTTAGCTGGATCTTATTTTAACTTTCATGTTCCATTTGGTTTTGTTTCCCAAACCTGAAATCTGGGGTTCATATGATGGGCATGAGATGAGGGAGCAGCATGAAATCTGGTGCAGATGAAGACAACCTCAGCTTCGCAAGGGCCACCCCCCCTCCCCCCGGGGTTCTCTCTGCTCCTTCTTTCTCCTGACACTCCTTCCAGAAAGGATCTGGCCCACACTTGGGCTTTTTAAAAAAGAGTAGAACTATTAATACCATACAAAAACAGCAAAGGCTGTTTTGCTCTTGTTTATTCTAACAGATCCATTACTGAACCAGCTTTTGCAAAGCAGCCATTACAACTTTTGAGGAAAAAAATTTTAAGCAACAGACTGCATTTTACATATGATGTAATATTTATATTCTTTAAGTATCTATTGTGTGCCATATATTCGGACTTACTAAATTCTTACAATATATCACAATATTTTACAAAAAAGGGAAATTAGACTCAGAGAAATTGGATAATAGGCCCATATACTTAAGAGAAGGCAATCAAGTGATAGATTGAGTATCCCTTATCTGAAATGACTGGGACCAGAAATTTTAGATTTTATTTTATATATTTTTTAATTTTTAGAATATTTGCACATACATATGAGATTGATTAGGACCGGACCCCAAATCTAAACAGGAAATTCATTTCGGCTTTATATACACTTATTCATATAGCCTGAAGGTGATTTGATACAATATTTGTAGTGCACCTACATTTTGAATTCACCTAGAACATAAGGTCAGGTGTGTAATTACCTGTTTGTGGCATCATGTGGGTGATCAAAAATGTTGGATTTTATAGTATTTTGGATTTTTCAAGTTAAGGATGCTCAATCTATACTGGGTAGAACCATCTAGTAAGTGGTAGAGGAAAGTGTGCCTCTCTCCCCAGGGACTTTCTCTAGCTCTTTCCATCATACCATGGTGCCTAGAAATCAGGCCAAATTTCTATTTTCCAGTGGTTTTCAACTTGGCAAAGAAGCCAAAATACATACCTAAAACCATAGTCCATGGAGAAAGTGCTCAATGTCTTATGAGTTGCTGGGATGGTAGGCTGTGTAAGGCCAGGGGAGAGGGAAGGTCACTCACAGCAGATAAACGAGAGGCTTATTGGTTAGAGTGTCACATTTATCAAGGAGAACCGAAAGAAAGGAGAGGCTGGGCCTAAACTGTGGAGGGTCTTGGTTTTGTGGCCAGTGAATTGAATTCTACCCAGGGAAACCAATCAGGATTGACAAAATCAGAAAAAAAATTGCAGGCTAAAACCTGGGATTTAACTTTGAAAGTCATTCATGTCTCACTGAAAATTTGAGAGACGCTTTTAAAAATGCAGTAATTGGCTCACTTTTCAAGAAAAAATCACAGGAAAAAAAATGAATCATTTTTACACTGCGCTCAACAATGAGATGTAATTATAGATTAATATGAAGCTTTGCTTTAATTTCTGAAGTATTTATTAGCACATATCTTGCATCTGTCAACTGCCTACTTTCTCCAATCAAAAAATTTCCCAAAATATATGGGCTTTTTTTTTTTTTTCATAATCATCACTTCCTAGGAGAAAAATGAAATCAAATTTAAATTCTCCCTAATGAGAAAAATGGGATGCTAAGGAAGAAGCTCTCAGGTAGGATTGGACCTTGGAATACCACAGAAGGTATGATGTCTGAGATCATCTCCCCACTGATAAGTAACTTTCATCCCCTTGGATGTGACATGGCCTCCACTGGAAATGGGAGGCAAGGTCCCAGGCTTGCTTTGGCATGCTATTTTAGTGAACATAATGAACGCTCTAGAATATGATAAAGGTTGTATTTCAGAAAGGTGGACAATTGCTGAGATGCCCCCCTGAAAGACAAAGGTCAAGCAGAACCTAGAAGGATAATCTTGTTGGAGTGTCATGGTCTATCACCTGTTGGTATTTATGCTTTCCTTTGGCTACTAGTTATTTCTGTAAGATAATTTTTATTTATTTATTTTTTACCAAGCAGCCTGGTAAGGTTATGGCAACAAAAGAGTCAAGAAAAATCATATATGAATTCTTCAAAACCCCAAACATGAAGGAGGCCAACAATACAATAGACTGCTGAGGTCTAGAGTTTACACTGACTCCCAGACTGCCTCCTTACACTGCCTCCTCACAATTATCCTTCACGTGATAATTGTGAAAATGTTCATTTCAACCAACTCTGTGGACATTTCTTGGAGAAACCTTGATTAACTTATGAATTTGATAACCTAAAACAGTGTTTGAGCATGTAGTGTTCTCTTTTGACTGTTGTTGCTTTACTGTGGCTACTGTATAAAGTCCTGTTTCTTTTCAATCAAGATCATCCCTTTTATCTTTAAAAAAGAAAGTGAAAAACTGAAAAAGTTGGGACCTTGTGCTCCCTACTGTTCCCCAAAGGCCAACTGTTCATCATCTTCCAAAACGAATATTTTGAACCCACATCATAACATTTGGCAAGAGTGTGGTTATTTTCAAAGATCTTCCAGTTGGAGAACACTTATTTATTTTTTTTTTCAGAAGCTACCAAAAGTCATCTCTGGAGGATTATCTGGGTTCATTGAGCTTGGGCTATGGACTTCAGAACTGAGTTGGTTGCAATTTTATAAAATTTGACTTTGGATAAATCATTCCAAGAAATCATCATCTCAGCCAAAAGTCTAACTTGATGGCTTATCATCTCTAACCTATGACCACCTACTGTATACAGAGAGAAAGACAAAGATTCAACCTGAAAGCATCTTTAAGCTGTCCTGAAATTGCTGACCACAGAAGAGTGGGCTTCTGTGGGCTCTGATCTGAATCAGGTTACACCTAACTTCACACCAACTCTAGAAGTTGCTCCTGGCAGGGTTCCGGGACCTGAAAGCACTAGAGTGACTTGTCCATAACCCTGTAGGGGGATGTCTTCAGAGAGAACTGAATGCTGTCTCTGTCTTTGACCCAGTCTCCTGCTCATGTGGCCCAGAGCTATGTGAGGGATGGGACTGCTTCCTCATGGGCTTCCTATTCCCTCACGGGTCCATGAGGCAATGTGGCAAGCGTCCAAGGTCCAAAGTCTTCGCCGAATAAGGGATGCTTTGCGTCAATGAGCAAGAGGCCCCTTCAGACATTCTTGCACACTGACTGACCGTCCGATGACGAGTGTGAGGGGCTCCTTCTGGTGAGTTTTCCACAGAGCTCACAAGTAGGTGGTCCTTGTGCAGTAAATGAATGGGAAGGTGCTTTCAGAAATGAAAAGGAAATGAGCCATTCTTCCCTTTCAACTAACCTCAAAAAAAAAAAAAGAAAAAAAGAAAAAAAAAAGACAGAAAGCCTGGGTTTGATGTGTTATTATTCGTACTTTCCCAGGAGGGGAAAAAAAGGCCTTCAAACTTACAGATTCTATTTTTACAAGAATAACAAGATGTCACTGGGAGAACATTATTTTATTGGGGAAAAAAAAATTTATTTGTCTGCCGCTGCTTCACATATTTCACAATTGTGTGTTTCCTGGTTAAAAAGCACTAACTTTTTCAACATTTGTTGCTCATTTTGTGAGCCAGATCAGGGCAAGGAAATTCCATTATTTATGAACAGCTGTAGAGGGTAATTAAGGGACAGTCTGATGTTTCTGCCAGTTGCTGATAAACTGTGGGCTGTCTGCTTGAAGCTCGTTTTTCTGACTTGGGGGTATGTTTTCCAAAGCCACCTGGATGCAAAAAGAGTTTTTAAGTGGCCCAAGGGTCTCCCTTGCTGGAGTTCTCAGACAAAGGAAACACTATCCTGGGTCTATCCTGGGCCAGGTAAGCTCCTGGTGTCTTTTAGGAGACAGACCATTGTCCCTTGAGCTGGGGAGGGGGGAAATTCCATGCTCCCTGTCAGCTCTGGGCTCTGGATGCTCCAGCTGCACATGGCTGGTTGGCAACGGCCGAGCCTCAGGAATATTGCACATATGCCCACACCAAAGTCTTGGGATTTCACAGCACATAGAGTGAGAGGAAGGTTCTAGAGCCCCTGATCTGAGATACCCTCTGAGTTTTATATGTTGTAAACCCCGTTGGTCTTTCCTGTAAGTCACTGTCTCTACTGCCAAGGTTTTGTTTTTTTTAATCTTTTTTTTTCATTGGTTGATAACTCAGAGATCAATGCCAGTTACTCTCTACAATTACAACCAACAATATTTATTAGGAAAAGTTTTTCTTTGTTGATTTGTCAGAGAATTATGTAGGTACGTACGTGGGTTAGGGGGACTTACGGTTTCCTTCAGCAGATGTTGACAAATGTTAATATAAAACCCTCCAGACTGATACCTAGTCTTTCTAGAAGTGTCCATACTGGCCATTTCATGGCTGCTTCCCTTTTTAACCTGTGATATATCTATTGCTCAATATTTTGATTATCTTCCCCAAAGTCATATGCACTCACGGGTCTCTTAACAACAGGGACACATTCTAAGAAATATGTTGTTAGGCAATTTTATCATTGGGGAAACATCATACAGTGTAGTCACAAAAATTAAGACAGCTACAATGTCACTAAATGATATCATCTTACGGGACCACTGTCAAATGTGGTGGCCATTGCTGAACTGAATGTCCTTCTGTGTCACATAACTGTACATCTATCATCTGGATAAGCCTATCTCACAGGTGGATAAGTCAATTCCACATCTCCTTTTAAGTGCATTTGATAGTACCCTGATGATCTTTCTAGTGACATAAAAAGAGCAGCTTTGAGTTGTGCATGGTGGTGCAGGCCTGCAATCCCAGCAGATCTAGAGGCTGAGGCAGGAGGATCGTGAGTTCAAAGCCAGCCTCAGCAACTTAGTGAGGTCCTAAAGCAATTCAGTGAGACCAGGTCTCTGAATAAAATATAAAAAAGGACTGGGAATGTGGCTTACTGGCTAAGTACCACTGGGCTCAACCCTGGTTCCAAAAAATAAAAATAAAAAATAAATCAGCTTTGTGAGTTGGGCTTCATTGACAAGCTTTTGGTTGCCTTGGTATAAAAGCAACACAATACACTGCAAAGGGCAGGACCAAGAGGCGGAGATGCTGGCTCTGCAAAGCACAGGGCCTTGTGTGAGCTCACGAGGCTCCAGAACCAGGTTGCCTGGTCCCAGCACCATTCCACCCTGTTCATTCATGGCCCCGGGCTGCTGGCCGTAGACGGGATCATAACACCCATCCTGCAGGTCGCTGGAATGATCAAACGAGTCAATACACATGAAGCACTTAGAAGTGTGCCTGGCCGAGAGTAAGTGCTTTGCCATGCAAGGATCTGCTGTGATTACTTGGATCTTGGCTTTGTCCCAGGGGAGCAGGTTGGTGAACCCCTCTGGGTCTTGATCTTTTCATATGGAACATTAGGACTGAGTTCTCTGAAACCTTCACCTGAATTTCTTTCTTTCTAAGCAAGGCAACTTGCAATCGCCTAGGGAAGGTCACACAAAGGAAAGGACTAATTTATCCACCAAAACAGGCCAATGGGCACAGCCGGGCAGTGCAGTCTGCCTCATCCTGAGCCACGCACAGAGATGGGGGAAGGGAGATTCCGCCTGTGACGATATGGGGGCGGGGCACGTGGTCTCCAATGATGAAGGTCACATTTAAATGGCCCTTAAATGAAACAACTGCTTCCCAAACCTGACATCCTATTGGAACCCGTGCTTTTTTTTCAACATCCATCTTCATTTATTCCTGACTCATAGAGGGGACACCAAAGGAGGAGACCTGAGTTAAAAGTCATTTGTGTGAATTTTTGTCAGCTGTTTTCTCTTGTAAAGCCACATCCACCATCCTGAGAGAAACGGTTTTCCCCGTCGCTGATGGAAAGTTCAGTCTCCTCATGAGGAGGATTTCCCTTCCAGAAATCCAAAACGAGGAAAGCATCAGACAATGGAATTTTGTGCCAGGGAGTAGTTTTTTTCCAAAGATTCAAATGGAATAATTTGTTTTTTCATGGTTTATAGGTAGTAGATAAAACTTACATGGAAAAACGGATGAGAAGAAATGGAAAATAAGACACAGGCCCTGGAATTGTATGTTGAAAAAGCAATTTGTTTTCCTTTGGCTGTGCCCAGAAATAACTTGAGGTCAACAAGTGAGTATTTCTACTGGAAGAATCATCTACAATTAGGTCCCCAACTTAGAGAAGAAGTGGGCGGAAAGTTCAACACCAACTCTATCATTATAAAGGCACTTGATCAGCAGAACTGTCAGTGATGGACTGTTGACTTAAGATGATTAAGAGGATAAAATATCAAAGCAGAAGATGAGGAGTTTGTGGAAGCCCCCCTCCTAAGATCAACAGCAGCCGAGGGTCCAAACATGGGAAAGTGGTTCTAATAACGTCCCTGGGGACTTCGTTTGAACTCCGTGCCTTCCACACAATCTGATGTGAGAAACACGGGTGATTCTGCTCGGGGTCTCTGATCTGGCCATGGAAACATGGGCCATGCATTGAGTTCTGGTGGTGACCAAATGACAACTCTGTGATTGTCAAGGATGACCGAGACATGGCAATACTCTTCTGATGTCCTGCTGGGAAATTGGATGTGAAAACCGAAAACGGTATGCTCAAGCTTCTCCTTAAACAATAAACACAAATGACCAAGCCTGGGGCCAGTGGACAGATGGGCTGGCCCAGCTCACCCAAGAATGGATGTATTTTTTTTTCTTTGAAGTTTATTTAAGGTTTAAAAAAAGAGACTTGTTAATTGGATACCTATTATCACATTATTTATGGGTTTATTAATGACATTTTATAAATATCAGATCCATATGAACCATGAGATGCAGAAAGTATTATTCCTGCTTTGTTAATAACTGACTTTTCACAGTAGTTTTTCTTGATAATTAATTTGCTCCATTTGGTTTGATCATTGCAGAGTCTGAACTACCCATTGATGATCTATTTTTTTTTTCTTTCAAATCTTCCTTCCCCGTAATGACATGGCTTTAAGTTTCACAATCTTGCTTCTATTTCGTTAGCAACAAAAGGGGTCTGGGTCCTGGTTTTGGGTATCTGAGGCTCACTCAGTGCCAAGAGTTCCCTAGGAAACCTTCCGTCTCCACAGCGGGCGGAGGCTTGGACAGAAGCCCAGAGAAGAAGGGTCTAAGAACATCTGGCAAACACGCAGCTGTAAAGCCAGGCAGGAGCAGGCAGCGCCAGGTACTACGGCATGTATCAGTGCCCAGCGGTGCCAACGGGCCGTCTGCAGGTGCGCTGCCTCAGGCCACCGCTGTCATCTCCATCATCACGCGGATGTGAGCACTTTTCTCCTGCAATCGCCACCACCACGAATCGCCACACCCTTTCTTACCAAGGATCTAAAGAGTCTCCTTGGCCACAGACGAGGTGTTTAGAACTCTCCCAGGAACTCTTTGAAGTCCCACTTACCCACAGAGCTGCCATCTCTACAGCCTGCTCAGTAAAATGAAGAAGGTTTACTGTTGATGGAAGGGTGGGGTCAGTCCAAAGTTGTTATGAAGTCGGAAGGGGTGTGTGTGTGTGTGTGTGTGTGTGTGTGTGTATGAGAGAAAGAGAGAGAGAGAGAGAGAGAGAGAGAGAGAGAGAGAGAGAGAGATATCAGGTTGGAAAAGCTACCATCCACTAGACTCCTAGTGTCAATGTTCTCTTTATGGTGAAGAAAACACAGCTTCATTAATACTTATGACATTATAATCTCCATCTTTAACATAGGAAATGAACTTAGAGAAATTAAGTGATTCCCATGATCTCACAACCAATAGGTGGAAGAACTGAGGTTTAGGCAAGTTGGCCTAACCTGGTGGTCCAGGACACTAAGCTGCCTCCCGAGTGACTCTTCAGGAACATTCCAGGCACCCAGTTCTGGTCCTCTGCGGCTCTTTCCCCCACCCACAGATGTCTGGTAGGTCACAAAGGGAGAAGGCACTGAATGTCAGGGCAAGTGCATAAGGTAGACTTTTTGAAGGATGCCCCAAATCACACGGCAGGCGTCCATCTTGCTTTTCAGTGTGACTTGTAGGAAGGTAGAGAATTGGGAGTGCTGGTGGTCACGTGACTCATAGGAAACTCGAAGCTAAACTAAACTCCGAATGAGTCATTCTTTCCAGAAACAATGGCCCTTATTTCTCCAAAACTCTTAATAGACTTTTACAAATAGGGTTATAAAAAAAAGCTACTTAAGTTTAATATTACCGCTACTTCCACTCATTATTGCCAAAATAACTTTATTATCACCAATAATAGCTTTCCATTTTTGATAAGCTGTTATCAACTTGTCAGATTCATGTTATCAAACATCAAATAACATGCCTGGATGTCAAATAAATGCTAATTACACTTAATGGCAATGATCCGCGATCTTTGCACTGTCTTGTCTCACACAATGTCTCTTCTATCCTTGGCCCATGACAAATTTGGTTCTTGGAAAGCTGGACTGAGACTTAGAAACTAAAGAGGTGGAAAAGATGGAACTTGGCCAGTGACTGGGAGTGGGTTGAAGGATGGGGACATCAAGACCCACTCTCAAGTCCTAGCCCCACTAACCAAGGGCCAGTGGTGCCATTGGTAGAGGTAGTGAAGCAGAAAGTCTGAGAAGATGTTGATGAATTCAACTGGGGACCCACTTGCTTCAAGTTCCTCAGGGGACACCCCAGTGGATGTGCTTAAGACTTGATTGACAGCAAGTCCAGAGCTTCAAGGCAGCTGGCCTGGCTGGGTCCAGTTCCAGTTCTGGGCCTGCAGTGTCAAGGGAGGAGTGGGAGGGTCTCCAAGGGTGAAGGTGGACCAGCCAGAGTCTAGGACTCAGATGGAGTAAGATGGAATGAACAGTGGCCAGAAGAGGACGGGCTAGTAGGAGTAATGAGACCTACAGGGAACAGCCAGTGTGAAGGAGAAGGGTCAAGGGGTGGGAGACATTTTTTCAAAGAATTCAGTGATCTAGAATTTAGTCCCTTGTGTATCATCACATTGGTCACCAAAGTGGCTCAATCTTGGTATTTCATTGTGTACGAGTCCTTTATGAGGGCTAGAGAGAATTACAAAGAAACCTAGAATGATACAGCCTGCCTGGACCTCGACCGTGGAGGAACCATTGCTGTGGCTGCCCGTCTTTGGTGCATGTGGAGGAAAGAGTTCGAGACTCAGTACTTCAGAGGAAGTGGTGGCAAAAGGAATCTATGCAGATGGTGTCTGGCAGGCACAGCAGAGCCGTAAAAGAAGGAATGTTTAAGATGAGAGAAACGCCCACCTGGTGGAGGGAAACCAAGAGAGGAGAGGAGAGAAGTGCAGGGGACGAGGAGAGGGAATGAGGAGCGGATGCAGGAGCTCTAGAGGGAGCAGCAGGTGACCTGTCACGCCTTTGGGAGGCAGTTGGGCAAATGCAATATTCATTAGAGAGAGGAAACGAGGTGCTGCTAGATCCTGTCCTGGGAAGGAGGGAAGTTCATAGCTGCTGCTCTTCCCAGGAGCACAGGACTGAGGGGATCTTCCCAGAGGTCGGGGTGCCAGGGCTGGGGGTCAGGGTGGGCAGCCCAGGGCTGGGTTTGGCATACCTCTGAAGATAGAGCCTGGCAGAAGGCTGGGCAGGGGCCAGTCAGCTACCGAGTGCACAGGTTAGAATGAAAAGAAAATCGTGTCCAAAGTGGCCTTGTGATGCCAACAAGTTTTAGGAGCATTTGCCTAGAAGGGAGGAAGGAAGTGGAGGGGAGTTTCCACAAGGGAGGCCACTTGTGGTGGTCATGGAGAGTGAATGAGTGACGAAGGTGACAAGTTCAGAACTCTTCTGAAAGATGCAAGGGATTCCGTGTGACTGTTTAATGGGGCGGTCCGAGCATAGCGTCTTGCAGTGGGTTGATGGAGCTGCTGGAGGAACTTCCCTAGAATGACGGGACTCATGGCAGAACCAAGGTGATCAAAGGACACCGCCTGGCACGGGAGCAGACGTGGCCAGAGGCAACGTCACCATGAACATGGAAGGTAGACAGGAAGGAGTCGAAGCCTTGAATGAAGGAACATTGCAGAGTGCGAGATCTTGGAGACGACACCATTTTTGCTCAGAAAGTGCTGAGCCCACAGTGAGCACTGAAATAGTGTAAGACCAAGGACACCTTCCTCCTGCACTGACCCTCGTCCCAACGTTGGGGAGGTGTCCTTAGTGAGCCATGTCTACCCAGAGCCTCAGAGTGTGACATCTTTTGCAAAGAAGGTCTTTAGAGATGTGATTAGTTAAGAGGAGGTCAGACTGGATTAGGGTGGGTTCTCCATTCAGGGACCGACGTCAATGTAAGAAGGACACAGAGGTTCAGGGGCAGACCCACGTGAAGATGAGGCAGAGACTGGAGTCCCACAGCCACAACCCAAGGGACATCAAGGACTGCTGGGAGCCACCAGAGCGGGAATAAGCAAGGGAAGACTGTCCCCCCGAGGGACCATGGCCCTGCTGACACCTTGCCTTTAGACATCTGGATTCTAGAACTACGAGGAACACATTTCTGTTGTCTGAAGCCACCCAGCTTGTGGCAATTGGTGTGGCAGCCCTAGGTGGCTCACAGGGTCCCTGAGCCCTGCCTCTGAGCTTTTCTCTGTCCCCCTGGAAAGCTCCCCCTGGGGTCACACGGCCCTGGTGCACGGGTCATGATTGGAAGGCTCCGGAGCCCCACCGCAAGGCTTTGGGCCCAGGTCAGGGCCTTTCTCGGCCTGCCAGTCCTCCCAGCATTCTGACTTAACATCTTTGTTCCTTTGAACTTGAGGCGGTGGCTCTGGCTGGAGGCTGGAGCAGGAACGTTGTTTTGACTAAACTCCCCACTGTGTGGTTTCCAGGTCAGACAGTCAGCCTTTGTTCTGTGAGTCACCGCCCAGAGATCCAATTAAGTCCTGCCTCCTCCGCCCGGAGGCCAGGGCTCGGTGACTTAGGGAGACCTGGAGCATTTAGCTGGTGACTGAGGAAAGCCAGACGTGCCAGGGGAACCGAGTGCTGACACAGGCAGTGAGCTCAGAGATTAGGGGCCCAGGACGGTGGGTGGTGGCAAATGAAGTCCCCTGATCGCGGCTTCCAGGATCAGGAGCAGCTGTTGATGCCTGACACACTAATTTAGGCCCCAGGAGAGAAAGTGAGGGGCCTTGGCTACGTTCTTAGAGGAGGCCCGAGGTCAGGGGGAGATGAGACACGCCTTAGCACCTCTGTCCCTTTCACATGGGATGAGAAAGAGTCACCAATGGGAGTCTGGCGGGATCTTTGTGGCGGGGAGGATTCCTTTGAAGTCTGACATCACTAAGAAAATTCTCATAAAACCGAGAAGTGGGGGAAGAGACAGAACGTCTCATCCTGGCAGGGAGCACCCCAGAGACCTGGGACGTGAGACCCGAGTCACCCAGAAGAAGGGGCCCCACCCCCCTAGAAATGAAGAAATTAAACAGACAAGATTTCCAGAAGGGCCTGGAGAGTGCGCCTTTGTGGACCGGTTTTCCCCTCGGGGAGGAGTCCCCTGTCCTGAGGGCACAGGTGGCCCCAGAGTCACAGGGGTGCTCCGGCCTCAGCTGGGCTTCTGAGACGGGGGGTGATTTCTGCTGGTCCCCTCTGTCCTTGCAGGATGTGTGGGGCCCAGAGGGGCCATGTTTTGTGACTTCCCACTGCGCATCTCTAAACGTGGTCCTATACACACTCCCCCCACTGAAGGGCGCCCTGACCTCCCTGTCACTGCCACCACGTCAGGTACCTGCCACGCTGCCACCCGCAGCCTGGGTCTGTGCTTTGCTCTGTTCTGTGACATCATCCAGTACTTTCAAAAAAATGTGCCCGGGGCGCGCAGCGGCTCCTTCCCTTCCTTCCGAGGGAGGGTCTGTCCTGGAGTCCTGCCCAGAGGCTGCCCCTGAGGCGCGGCCGTCCCTGGGAACAGGAGCTTGGCATTTTCTCTGTTCCCGGCTGGCTGGCCCCTCCCTACTCACCCCCCCACACACACTCCCGACTGTAGAGCCGAGCAGCATCGACCTACTAAGATTATTTCTTTTGAATGGACTTCTCGACACCCCAGCCCTGGCCCAGGTACAGCGCCTGGAGTGACAGTTGTTTGAGGTTGCTGGCTGGATGAGTGAACAGCTGGTGGAACAGCTGACCATGGGCAAGACACCTTCAGGCTCTTGGGAAGGGGAATGGATGGTGTGGCTTTCCAGGCTCGGGAGCCCCCGATCCTCAGAGGACTGAAATGATGCCAGTAGTTGGGGGTTTAGAGAGAGCAGGGAGGTGGGGAACATTGCCTTTGGGATATCCTCTTAGTTCATACTAAGGTGTGAGTGACTGATAGTTTTACACTATCCTGCAATGGAAGGGGACTCCCTGGTTCTCACCTCCCACCTCTGTGCTGTGGGGGACGGCGTTTTTGTTGCTGGTTATTTAACCTCTTTCTGCTTTCTCTTGGAGTCTCCTCAGAGAGTGGACAATGAAATGAAATGACACACATAGAGTATCCAGCTCGGAGGTAGAAGCACCATAAATGTGAGCTATCCTCACAATTACTCGGGTCGCCCCTGCCCTGTGCTTCTATGAATCTGATTCATTTCCCTGCGCAGGGACTGACCTGAGCATTGAGGTTCTATCCTTCTTCTCTTCAGAGCTGCTTCCCACCAATGGGCTGTTCTTCATGTCTCCTTGTCAGTTTCTCTCTTAGTCCACTTTTTATTACTATAATAAAGTACCTAAGATAGGTTACTTTATAAAGAAAAAAGCTTATGTGGAGTTCATGGTTCTGGAATTTTAGGGGTCATGTCATGTGATAATCTTGTTTTTTTTTTCTTTTTTTCCACATTTTTTATTGGTGCATCACAGTTGTGCATAATGATGGGATTAGTTGTTGCATGTTGGTGTATGTGCACAATAGAACAACATAATTTGGCCAATATCACTCCCCAGCCCTTCCTCCAGGTGATGATCTTTTCTCTGCCATCTCACTGGCAGCACAGAGCATCCCATGACAAGTGACAGGAAGTGTGCTGTGTATGCATGTGTGTGTGCTGTGCGTGTGGTCATGTGTGTGCATGTGTGTGTGCTTGTGTGTGAGTGCATGTGTGCGTGTATATGTGTGCTGTGTATGTGTGTGCTGTGTGTGCAAGCGTGTGTGTGCGTGTGCATGTGCATGCATGTGTGTGTCTCTGCAGGGTCTCTGTCTCCATCAAGCCCAGGTCTCAGTCATGAAGACACCACCCTGACGACCTTACCTAATCCTAGCCACCTCCCAAGTGACCTTGGTAGTGACATTGTTGGGTGGAGTGGCTACCCTACCTGACAGTGGGGATGAAGTGTGACCCATAACAGGTGGGAGAGCTCTCATCAACCCAACCTACACAGCAGTGTCCTTCAGAGGAGGATCAGATGAGCCGGTGTCGCTGTTAGGGTGGGCTCTGAATCTGTGACTAGTGTCCCTCCAAGAAGAGACAGGGAAGGATGTAATGCTGGGGTGCAGCCTGAAGTGACGGAGTCAGAAGCCAAGGAGGCTGAGGGCCACTGGCAGCCACTAGCTGGCAGACAGAGGCAGGAGGAGCCTCCTCCAGAGACTGCAGATGGCGCACGCCCTGCTCACACCTGAGTTTGATTTCCAGCCTCCAGAACTATAAGACTCAGTCTCTGTGGTGTCGTGTTCAGCCCCTCAGTTGGTGGCAGCGTGATTTTGCAGCATGGGTGGGTAACGCACAGCCTCTGCAGAGCCAAGGGGGCTTCTCTAGAGCCTGCAGAGGTCCTACTCTTCCCAGGAGCCCAGAGAGGCCAGGGGGCTCCCTGGACACTCCACCCACTGACAGGAGCATCCTGTTCTGTCACACACTGCACAGGAGGCCCCCGGGGCTTCTTCTATGAGATGGCATTTTGGGAGGGTCACAGTATTGGAGCACAAACCAAGGGCCAGGGCACATTCCCAGCAGCTGGACTTCGGGAAGGTGGACACCTGGAGCCTCGATTTCCATTTATAAAAAACTGTGCCCATAAGTGACTGGGAGCAGGAGTGATCTTGGTGCCGGGATGGAGCAGGCAGCAAGATGGCCTGGTCTCTGTCTCAGGTAAGGAACCCTCAAGAGGAGGCAGGCAACAGTCTCTCCACAACAATCTCTCCAATCTCTCCAAGCATGAAGATTCCATGGAGTAATGACAGATGTGGAGAGGAAGCCACAGAAGATGGCATTAAACCTGCTAAAGACCCAACACGCCGAGGGCCGATTCCTTTGGCTGGCAGGGTCACCTGTCACACAGACATCCTGGCGGTGCAGCAGCACCCGGCAAGCTCAGCCCCCGCTGGTTCTCGGACTGGCCCTTGGGCTGGCCCAGCTGGGGTCAGAGGGCAGCCGGCTGGTGGCCAGTGGCCTTTCCAAGTGCAGTTTTTCCATCTTGGGGCCAGCCGCAAAGAGGATGACTAGACAGGCAGACAGCCCAGGCCTCCGCAGGGAGGAGCAGAGACTCCTTCCAGGCCGTGTCTCAGGCTGAGCTGGCAGCGAGGCCCACGGTTCCCCGAAAGGGCCAGGGCCCTCTCTGCCAGGAAGAGCAGACGGGGCCACAGGAAGCGCACTGAGAGGTGCGGGGCTCGCAGGCCTGGGTCAGGCAGGTGCCTTCACCCCTGCACGTGCGTCTAGGTGACGGCTTGGGGAAGGATGATGTAGCCCAGAAAAACTTCCAGGAGGAACAAAGGGCAAACTTTCCAATCTAATGCAGATGTCTCGGTGATCACCATGGGTCATTTGAAATGCAAGCAGAGCGACTTAGCAATAGGAGAGGATAGCGCAAAACCACAGTCAGGTGAGGGATGGGGTAATAGAAACCATCCTCTTAAAAGATCAGTTTTGGAGAGACGGGCAATTCTAACTAAACAAAACTGAACCGGGAGCTCCTTGTCCCTCCCCGGCTCTCCTCTGGAGTTACCTTGTCAGACAGAACGCATTAGGAGGAGGGGGGCGGCGGTGGGGAATGTCAAGCTGTTTGCTCATCCTAGACACACACACTCGCATGTCCACATGCACACACACACACACACACATGTGGATTGTCCCAGGAATGTAGGGGAGGCTTGGTATAAATGCAGTGGGCTGATGCTTCCTTCCCACAACACTCTTTGAGAAGAGTGTTGCTAATTTTTCCTTAAAGTTGAGTTTTATACCCTTTGAAATCAGGAAAGGGCTTTGGTAAAAAATATGTTCCCTCCAAGGTGGCAGCCTGCTAGATTGTCTCAAAGAGCCAACAGCCACAGAAATAAGGGTATCTCTCATTCGGGAATGAGAAAATAAAAGTTGAGGCTTTGGGCTTAGAGCAAATTTTGACAATCAGTGGGTCATTTAATGGTACCAGAACATTCCGGAAGAAGGACATTTTCTTGACCACAATCATTATATTTTTTCCTTAAAAAATTAAAAATAATCTTGGAAGAAATTTGATAAGCTGGAAATAGGATAAAATATTCACTGAAGATGTTACCTCTGCAATTCCAATGATGGATCGTCTTTTTCCATTGAAGGGGACACCGCGGAAGCTTTTGCATTTTAAGCTCACGTACATACTCGCAGACTTTTAAACCAATAATTCATTTAGTCAATAAGATGCCAGTTGCCCTAAGAAAATAGGCATTAACTTCCAGCCTAAATATTGACTGGGCACTTCTGTTCTCGTACACTCTCAGGGTCCGCAGCCAATTTCTGGGGCGGTGATCTTGGTTTCCTGACTGGAACTGTGACTTGTAGCTCCGGGCAAGCCTGCAAACCCGGCGGTGGGAGGTCCAGGGGAGCATGAGTCAGCTCAGCTCTGGCACCCTGGCGTTGGGGCTTGAGAGGAAACTTGACCAGTAGCCGAAGTCAACAATAGGCTCCAAGGAGCCGCGCTGTGCAGTGCTGGCAATGTCGGGCAGGGGTGGGAGGGGACCGGGCAGGGCAGGGGCAGGAGGGCCCTCCAGGGCCAGCATGTCCATGGACCGACACACAGCAGACTACCCACCATCCCCAGCTGCCCACCCAGGGCAGAATTTAATGACCTGGGAACTAGTTTCTCATTGGTTTTGGTAAATTAAAAATGCTAGTGTGAGTCAGACACTAATATCATCTTCTATTTTTAAGGAACAGTATCAGAGCTCTGAGATTTGGCCTCACTGGAGTAGTGATTGCTACCTGGGGAGCTACTGAAGTGAGCTTTAAATGCTGTACTTTACTATTGTCCTCTGCTGGGAGCCATTAGCCAAGTAGGTATGACAATTTCCTTGCCAGCGTACCCCATGTTGCAGTGACATTGAATGTACGTGACCTTGCTCAAGGACCAAGGCAGATTAGGGTGTTCCCGGTTTTAAGATAGTCGTGTTTAGGGCGTTCCCAGTTTAGGTTCCAGGTTTAAGGTTTAAGATTATTCCTGCTGGGAATAGGGCGTATCCTGCTGCCTGAGTTCCCCTTGAGTTCTCACGGGATTCAGACAGTATATTTTGGAGATAGAAGCCCAGTGGAGGTGGATTTGGGCAGAGAACGTGGATTTGGGCAGAGAACGTGAATTTGGGAGAGAAGGTGGATTTGGGAAGAGAACGTGGATTTCCCCAGAACGTGATTGTAGACGGCTGGTGTGAGTTCGGGAATAAAGAGTTGCTGTTTGAATCTACAAGCTGTGTGGTGGCTCGTGATTGTGTGCCCAGCCAGACTGCGGCATTTGTGCCCAGCCAGACTGCGGCAGTCCTCTATGGCCGCGGGGTTCATAGCAAAGGCCATCGGGAACACAAGGTCTCTCGGAGCCTCTCTGTCCCTTCTCTGCCTCTGTATACACACGGGGGTGCATGTGTGCGTGCCTGGGTGTGTTTTGAGACACTTGTGCTCTTGCATGTTAGAACACCCACACGCAGGTAGACTTGTTTGTCAGAATCATCGGAGGCTCCCAGGCTGCTTTCTGATGCCTGAGGAACATTGACCTGGCTATTCTGCAGCCCGGCCAAGGGTGAGGGCAGCGCTGGGATGTCAGGCTGGGGAGCACCGTGGTGCATTGCCGTGGACGCTCCGCCTTGTCACCCTGCCGTCTCTGAGCTCTCCAGGTTGGGTCCACTCCAGCAGGGGTGAGTCACTTTGCACCCTTCAGCCCAGCTGAACAGCTTAGACGTGACAAGGCTGCTGAAGGGGGGTTGAGGATGGGATTCAGCTGAGGGAAACGTGAAAACACCCGATGATCTGGGCAGAAGAGGCAATCAGAAAGGGAGGCTCTCCACGTGGGGTTGGGGGCAGAGGCCGGGCGGGGGAACTGCATCTCTGGAGAAGGGAAACTTATCGATGTGCATTAATGTACAAGCACTAGTATTTCATGCATCCCAATTTTCTATCAAAGACCGTCTAGCAGTAAAGGCTTTTTAAGTGATACTTCTAAAGAAAAGCAAGATGGTTACACCCCACTTTTTTTGCAAAAAAAAAAATGTTTGCTATACAATCTGTGCCGGTCATGCAGTCAAATACAGAGAGCAGCAGATTCGCCTCCACCACGCCGCCGTTCCGAGTGTCTGACCCTTAGCAGCTCTTTCTCAAGTCAGACCACGAGCTCGCTGGGGGCCACGGGAAGGCGAAAACTGAGGGTGAAATCTTTGGCTTCAAAGCAAAGAGTTCCTGGAACAGTTTTGACACTTCCAAAGCAACAGCTCGCTCAAACAGGAACGGCAAACTCGTCCCCCTCCCTCTGTCCACCTCTGCTTTCCCTCACAACAGTGAAACCATCAGTGGGGAAAAAAAGTAGGTTTCACAGAGATCCTTGGTTCAGAAAGTGTCGCTGTGGATGATCTGGAAGCTGGGGCGTTTCTGCAGCCCTCCTCTCCCCGGCTTATTCTTTACACTGTGAGACCAGGAAGTTAAAAATAAAATGCCCATGCCTAACAACCCACCTCCCCAACTGGAAAAAAATAAACCCAAAGGGTTTAAATCTTGAGCAATAGGACATAGATACCACCACAATATTTTGCAAAATTCAGAAACATTGCCACATTTTCCACAGGATTAACTTTTGAGACAAAAAAGTAATTTGAACTTGTGATTTCTTAAAAAAAAAAAAATTCCCTTCTCCGAGCTGAAGAACTTTACTAACTGTTGTTCCCACAATGAGAAACACATTCCCACGGCCGTCCGGCCAGCCACTTGCTGTCATTACACCACAGGCTAAAATTGCATTCATCTATAATGAGTTAAAATATGAATGAAACTTTAAAGTGAACTGGGAACATAAAGTCATGGTTTAAACATCCCATCCCTCCCCCCCTCCCCCAAAGCAAGAGAATGCTGGCTGGCAGTTGACATAAAGATCATTTCCAAGGATGAATCCCAAACCCAACAGCTCATATTTAATTTCAAACTGGATGCTGCAATTTCACAATTAAAAAAACAAACGTAGGCATGTCCCTGTTGCAGTGACATAGGAATATAATGGCTTTGAGCGTGCTCCTTCCTGCCACGTATCTGGCCTGGAGTCTACAGAGCCGGCCCACATCAAAGGAAGCAGGGGAGATGGTGTGCGGAACCCCAGATAGCTGCAGGAAGGGGAACCGTCCTTTGTGAGAGCAATTGCTAAAATTAGATGGCGAGGTAGCCTCAGCCCTGGAGGGGATCTTGCTGACCATCTGCTCCTATAGGTGATGGGGCCCCTACTTACTCCCAGACCTTCAAAGAGAAGGGCTTATCCCACAGGCAGGAATGCTGAACAGGGCCCACGAACCTTTCTGTCTGGGGATTCTTCCTGCATCTCTCTGGAATTCTTCTTGCTGATATGCAAACCCCTTTTCTTTTCACTGTGGTCCTCCATGCAGGGGGAGGTGGCAGGCGCCACGCTGGCCCTGTAGACTTTCTAAAATGGTTTTCATAATCCGAGACCATCACTGCTTCTTTTGGCCTCCTCTGTACATCTGCGTTGTGTGCGGGAACTGTGTCTGCACAATAGGGTGGAAGGTCAAGGTCAGCTTGGGCTGTGCTGGTCACCGGGATGCTCTGGAGCAGCTCCCCTGCCCTCTCTCCGCTCCGTCCATGTTGCCCTGGGACAGTGTCCAAACGTCTACCCCTCAGGGATGTAAGCTTTGGGGTAACGTTGCTCTGTTAAATTTTGAGGTCATCAGGGAAAGGTCAAGCCCGAATATTAGTATCTTTGCTGCCCCGATTTCCTCTTGAGAAAACATTTAGGGAAGCGAGAAGGATTGAGAGGGGAGATGAAGAGAGTAAGAAAAGGGATCAGGGAAAGGGATCTGCACGGGGCCACAGAGATCAACCCTGTTTCCCTGAGAACATTCTTGTGGCTTCCTCCAAGCACCACACGATGTCCAGAGGCCACTGCATGACTCTCAGAGATAACAGGGGCAGTTCCTGGCAACACTGGCTCCCCCTCCCCTGACATCCTCCGCCTCCTTCCTCCCCCTCTGGGGAGCTCTCTCTGGCTTTGGGCACCATGAGCCTCCACTCTGCAGAGCAAGGAAGGAGCCAGAAGGCCATCGTTCATCTCATCTTGCCAACGTCTTTTTATATATATATATTTTAGTTGTAGATGGACATAATATCTTTATTTATTTTTATGTGGTGCTGAGGATCGAACCCAGGGCCTTACATCGTGCCAGGCAAGCGCTCTACCACTGAGCTACAGCCCCAGCCCACCAACTTCTTTTTTAAGACCCAAACAAACCACAGACCCTCTTACCCCACTGCACGTCCACCCATGAGGTTCAATCATTCCTTTTGAAGGAGGTGGCTTTGAGCGCTCTGTCCCACACATGGGAGGTCTCACAGACCTGAGCCAGGTGGGCCCGCAGTGGCGAGCGGGTTGTTGGGGAACTGCTGAGCTGCTGTGGGTGAGCCGGGCACAGACAGCTGGGCAGAGTGGCCCTTTATCTCATGCCAGCTGGACCCAGAGTCGGGGTTTGGAGGCTGGAGCGATCTGGCTGCTCTTGGCAGAGGTTCCCCAGACGACCCTGGTGGCTGTGGCTCCAGGCCTGGCCCAGAGTAACACATTGTTAGCACATGTTAACAGGGTGCTTTGGCTCCAAAGATCACAAAATGCATTCCAGTTCGTGTCTGTTCCCAAAGTGTTACTATCCGTGTTTTATAGGCAACAAAACCGAGATACGGCGAGGTCACGGAGCCCCACATCTGAGTCTGAGTGAGTTAGGGGCTGACCTGGGGGCCTGCGCTTCGGGAGTCTCAGGCTGCTGCTCACCAGCTTTCTCCTGACCTTTTCAAAATCTTTCCAGAATGGTCTCTCTGGCTGGCAGATCTCAGGGTCTGGTGGGAGTTAAAAGGAACACGTGTGATCCGAAATGCCTGGAAAAGGGAGCGGTATTGGGCGCAGTCTGGTGTTCAACATGTGGGGACAGATGAAAGGAGTCGGCTGCTGCAGTCGTGGGTTCTGTGACCACACGTGGCCAGGCCTCCGCCCCATAGGAAGCACATGAAAACTGAAAATAAGTCCAAGAGCTGGCTCCCCCGTCCCCTCCCATCAAGCAGTCTTCCTCGTTGGAGAAATGTGACCATCACGGTCCCCCAAACTGGCTGAGGAACTCACCACGGCGGAGAGCATTCAGCAGGGAGAAGCTTCTGGACTACAGCTCAGTGGAGTTTTCCTAATGTGTTCAGCAGACCCTCTCCAGAGCAGAACCAGATGAACCTTCACCTAAGACACTGGAGCCAGACTTATAATAATTGATTTTATGCAAATGAGCCTTTACTTGTAACCCAAATGAAGGCAAGTGATTCCAGAGTTAGAATCATCAACAGAAGGCTCTGAAACACCTCAAGACACAGGCTGAAAGTGAATCCAAGGCGTCCTTGACTCACGGTGGGGCCACGATAATTCCCCAAAGGGAGCTAGAGTCCACCGATTTTTTTTTTTTTAACTTATAGGGAAGATGGCATGATTTTCATCAGGAAGGTAGGAAGGTCTAACAACCAACCAGCAAATACTTCCTACGGACCCTGTGCAGGCAGGGCTGTGGACAGGCACAGGGATGCGCACTTCATGCATGATTCTAGGGTGGACAGGGTCATGCTTTGTTCACTGGTATAAAAACTAGAAACTTCACTCAGCTTTTGGAAATTCTTGGTCATCTCTTAATTGTCTCACATTCATTGATTTTAAGTGGCCTCCTAACTTGACTTCTGTTCTGGGAGAGATGGGGATGGGGTCACCCTGTGGTGACAGAGGTGCACGCACAGGGACCACCAGGCTGGCCCTGAGCCACTTCTTCCAGTGCTAGTCTAAGCAGCAAGAGGGGCAGAAAGTGCAAGGCAGGCCCCCTGCTGTCCCCAGCCTGCCCCCTGCTCTCCTCCTTACCCTAAGGAACGTGGGTTCCTCCTCGTCCTCTGTCCACGCTCTCACAAATCATGCTGCCTGACCTCCAAAGCAGCCTTTCTCCCTCGACCAAGAATACCTCCAACAGTTTCCTATTTGGGCTTTTATTTAAAAGTGTTTTTTAAAAATAGCTTTCTTGAGATAAAATTTGCATATTCTACAATTCACTTCTGTAAAATATATACTTTGATTTTTTTTACCTTTTATAAAGTTTTTGTTGTGATAAAATGTGTATAAAATAAAATTTCCATTTTAACATTTTAAGTATACTGTTTGTAGCACTGATTACATTTGTGTTATGAATCACCAGTATCTATTGCCAAAATGTTTTCATCACCCAGACACTCAATAATTAGGAATTTGTTCAACATGATAAAGTTCACATATAAAAAACCTATACTTAAAATCATACTCAGTGGTGGACTACTGAAAGAGGTCCCCCCTGGGTCAAGAATAACAAAGGAGGCCCACTTTTGCCTCTTTTACTTAACAGAATACTGGAAGTTCTAGCCAGAGCAGTTAGTCAAGAAAAAGAAATAAAAGGCATTCAAAGTGGAAGGCAAAATGTAAAATTATCTTGGTGCACAGAGGCCATGATATTATATGTAGGAAACCCTTAAAGAATCCTCTAAAAACCCCTATTAGATATAATAAATGAATTCAGTAAAGTTTCAGTGTGTGAAATGACTACATGAAAACCAGATGTATTTCTATACACTGGTCATGAACAGTCCAAAAAGGAAATTAAAAATCAATTCCATTTATAATTGCATCGAAAGAGCAAAACAGAGAAGGAGTTAACTAAGAAGGCAAATTCTTGAACACCGAAACTACAAAACATTGCTCAAAGAAAATAAAGGTCTTAGCAAATGGAAAGACAGCGCCTGTTCATGAACCGGAAGGCTTCATGTTGGTAGGATGTTAACACCATCCAGAGCAGCCCACGGGTCCGTGGCTGTCCCTATCAAAATCCCAATGGCATTTTCACAAAAATAATAAGACCCTTCCCCAAGGGCCAACTGTCATTTGCACTTGTTATTTCTCCCGCCTGTCTGGTACTCTCTTGGCCAGGTCTCTATCTACGTGGATCCCTGTCCCACCTCCTCCAGGTGAGCATGCCACCTCCTCAGTCACATGACCCCATCACGCTCTCGGTGTGGCCCCATTCACCCTTGCACCTCTAGGAACACCTGTTCATCTTTTCTCTATTCCTTGTACTATCACTTTTCACGCTGTCTTTTTTAGTCATTTATTTTTAACTTCATCCCTTACATATAAAGGTCACAAGGGGAGGGACTTTACGTTTGCTTACTGCTGTATTTCCAGCGACTAGCTCAGGCCAGGCACATGGTCATCCCCTAAGACAGAGATTTACTGAATGCAAGCAGGAGTGGGGGACAACTATTCAAGTCATTTTTGTAATAAAACAGGAGACTACTCATGGAATTTTCCCCTCATACTTTCCTTAACAGAGTCGAGCTTTATGGCGAAACATATTGGTTGCAAGAACAACACGACTTCATTACCCATCCAAAGAAGTGGTGAGTTCATATGTTTCCTCCTGTTTGAAAAGCGGGTCCACTTGGGCTCTTTACACATCATCAGCTCTCCTGCCAGTGTGCTGTTCCCTGAATCACAATGCATCTGAAATCACTTCCCAGTCTGAAAAAGTCATCAAGGTATCTTAATCCCTCTTAATCTCCAATGGCAGAGGCCCCTGTGTGAATGGAGACGCAGTTATGACTCAGTGTGGGGCTCCAGAACTTGGCTTTGGCAGGGTGGGAGCAAGTCCCCATGGCCAGGGAGGAACCGTCATCTGGCAGGGGAGAGCGGGTGCACTGTGAACCTGTGAGGGGACAGCCCGCCATGGGAGACCCCGCGAGGGGGTGTGTGAGCGCACGCAGTCTCCTCTGCTGCTGACCGTGTGGGCCTGCACAGGCCCGACGCCTGATTTTCACTTTAATGGTGATGAGTGAACAAGGCAGGAGGAGATCTGTCTGTTGAAGGAGGTGACTCACCCACGTCTCATTTGCTGTCCGTCTTGGGAACATTCTGCTGAGATTCATCACTGATCTCATGCAGCCATGAAATCTCCAGAAGAACATCACCAAGCCACAGGCTGGTGGCCAGGTCACCATGTCATGGCGGCACCTCTGCTGGGCTCATTTCCTGTCTCAGGGGGTGTCATAGGAAGAGAAGACTGCTACCTCCCCGAGACCAGAACTCAGCTTTTCCCACCCAGCTGGGTGCCTGAAATGGGTGCTGGAGCCCAAGCCATGGACTGCATCTTAAAAATACTCATGAAGCTTCACTTTGGCTCTTCCTAAGGTGGGACTGGGACATGGTTCCAGGTTTGATTTCTGTGCCTCAGTGTTCTGCTCTCCCCACTGCAGCAAACGCCTCTCAGCCTAAGGTCACCTGTGGGTGTCCACAGAGAAGTCATCGTGGCTATTTCATTGATCTGTACAGAGTTTTCTAGAAATCATGTTCTTCTTTTTTTGATAACCCAGAGTCTCTTCACCACTGAGCCATATCCCCAGCCCCATTTTATAGTTTATGTATTTAGAGGCAGGATCTTGCTGAGTTGCTTAGGGCCTTGCTAAGTTGCTGAGGCTGGCTTTGAACTCGCAATCCTCTTGCCTCAGCCTCTTGCCTCAGCTGGGATTATAGGCATGCGCCACCATGCCCGGATTAGAAATCATGTTCTTTTTTAGGACTGGATATCTTCCCTGAATCAATGTGCTCACCCCATTTGACAGTGTGTTGGTGAAACAGGAAAGAGAGAGATGGATGGATGGATGGACAGATGGATAGACAGACAGGCAGGCAAGTAGATAGCCTCCACTTAATTCTACCCCTACTACACACACTGGAATTCTGTATCCCAAAAACACCATTAGAATCCTGTGTGACAGATTTTATGTCCCAAGAAACAGCCTCTTCTGTCCTCTAAAGTACCACGTCACTTTGAATGCCAGACTGAGTCAAACCGGAGTCACATTCCACCAAGGCTCCACATTTAACCCACAATTTCATTCATCTATTCTGAGAAACTCAACATCATATATTCTCCATCAATGTTTAAGCCTAGTGACGTCAGTTTTCCAAACGTGCCACACCACCTGGAAGGCAGTCTCCCCAGCCCCAACCTGTCCCTGGCACCTGACGGTCATGCTGCACAGCAGGGTAAATATCCAGCTGCCGTGGCTTCCTTCCTATAGCTGGGCCCTGGTGGGAGGGCCCCGGGAACGCCATCAGCACTGGCTGGTGGGCATTTGCCTCTGTGCATGCTGCCCTGAGGAAGAACAGGACATCTGGTGACAGCTGGAGCCCACCCGTTACGTACCTTTCATGCCAATACTGGGACATGGGGTGGCCTTGTCATGGGATTCCCTGACTGCACTTGAGGCCTGCCACATGACCTTCACCTGCTTAAAGCTACTTTCTTTCAATTGGAGCGTGGTGGCCAGCACACCCCCAGCTGGACCGCGGGGGACTGACTTGCTGGGCAATAACACCACAACTGGGAAGAGCCCCTGGAGGGTCTCTGGCAATAACTGAGCCTCCCTCTCAGCTCATGGTTGGCAGTGCCCATCTGAGGTCATCCTCCAAGACAGGGAGGCAAAAGACTCATCCATAATTGCCACCAGGCCTCTAAGAGGAGCTACATGACAACTTCACACCTGAGCATTGTCTCCGAGAGAAGGACTCTGTGGGAGGATAGGAAAACGCACGCCCTGGAGATCTGAGGTTGGAACAGAGAACGTCCCGTTCAAAGGAAGAATCTGCTTTGCTTCCCTGGAAGCCTCGAGCAGGCAACTGAGCTCAACGTTCTTTTCAGGAAGCATAATGAGAAGGATGCTCCATCTGGTTCACAAAATCAAACCACATCACTCTGTCTGTCTTTCAAGCCTTTCAAAGCACCCTTCCTCTGGCAGACTTGGAGGAGAACTCCATGTGGTTCAAAGGTTAAGAGCCTGGGAGTTACTCTCCGCCAGATGTGGACCTGGGTTCCCGTTCTCTGGGCGACCCTGGGCAAGTTAGAAAACCTCTCTGAACCGCATGAGGATAACAAGAATGCCATTCTCTTGGTTGTTATGTATGAAGCTCTAGGCACAGGCTGGAACTCAGCAGGGCTCAGTACAGGGTGGGTGACATTATGATTATTACTACATCTTTTCCTGGAGTCGTGGACAAGAGCATGGAGAAATGGTATCAGCAAATCCTTTGATCCGGGGGCTCAGCCTGGTGCTTAGAGGAGTTGAAGCAGGGTTTGAGTCATTGCGTGTACCCAGCCTTCTCCACCAGGCTGAGAGATGTGGAAACACAGGAGAGGGGAGCAGCGGCTGCCAAGAGGGAGCCCAGGGCAGGACACTACCTTCCTGCTTGGACCATGACAGTCCTGTTCACTGCTGATGCTACTGGGACACCCTGCCAGTCTGACTATGCGCCCATCTCAGGGACTCACTAGAAAGGGCGGAAATGACTGTGTTAACCACTTTGGTATGGAATGCTTGAGGAAGTGGTATGGGCACAGCATTTGGCGGTACGGGGTTAAGTTAGTACTAGCAGAACTGACCTACCAGGTCACCTGTTTGAGGACGGCTGCCCGGGAAGTCAGTGCGTGGGCTTGTGCTACCTTCTGTTGGACAGAGGTAACGATCAGACCCTGTGGACAGTGGACGACTCTGTGCTGGGTGGGCGCCACGGGAAATGCCCCTCGCCCATGGGACTGCTGGATGCCCTGGGCTGACGGGATCTCCACTCTGATCCCTTCCGGCCCAGACTTCTCTCTGGGCTGCCCACTCCCCGGCATCCTGGGGACCAGGGACCCTCATTCAACACATGCACACCCAGGTCAGCACCTCCCACATCCCATCTCCTATTGCTCTTCCATCAATGCTCCTCACCCCGAGTGACAGCCACCAGCTTCCAGCCCCCTCGACACTGGTCTCGGCTCCTTTCCTCCAGGAGAGTTCCTGCCAGGCCCCTGTGTCACTTGTCTTTCAAGCCTCTTCTTGCTGTCCTGCTGCCCGGGTCAGGCCCTGTTATTCTTTACATTTATTGTTTCAGCATCTTCCAAACCTCTTATTTCTTTCTGCACCACCCCAACACCAGTGGAGTGTCCTCTCTCAAGCAATGTCTCCGAGCCTCCGTTATGTCCAGCCCTGCACCCTGGCATTCGAAGACTTTAGGACTCAGGTCCACTTTTAGGTTGCAGCTCGACACCCTGTACTTTTGAGGGCCTCTCCCACCCCACCCCACCACCCCTAAGCCAGGCTGTTTTCTGTGGACACACGCCGTGTTCTTTTTGTTTGTTTTGTTTAACCTTTGAGTCTTCGGTCTGTGGTGCTCCTTGGCGCTACGTCACCCTGCCCCCTCATCTACTTTGGAGAGTTCTAACTCAAGGGCACAGTTAAAAACCCACGTTCTCCACACCTTTCCCAGGAGAGATGCTTAGTACTTGGCACCTATTCATCTCTTGACCCTCCTTCCTTCATAACAGCTAGCACCAATTTCAATAATCCCTTGGAAGGTGCTCAGTAAGCGACAGTGAGTGTGTCAATGACTGGTGTCAGTGACCTGATGGTCATTGACCAGGCGTGTCTGAACCGAGGGCTGGGAGAATTCCCGGAGGACCAAGGAAGAGGGTCTAGAACCTGGTAACATAGAAGCAGAAATGGGGACTTTAGGCTGTGCACATCTGTATAGGCAGACTTCCCAAGGACGTCACATGGACTGCTGGTTGAATGTGCGCCACAAGAATATTCAACGTCAAGAAGATCAAACTTCACTGCAGAGGAGAGAGGTGGACTTGGCTCTTCTCACCATGCTGACTGTGGAATGATCATGGAGACGGAGAACAAGGAATGCTTCGGAAGGAGGTGGAATGACATGTGTATTAGGGTGTCAAACAAGGCCTTATCTGAAAAGAGCTGCAGATAATGGGGAGAGAGAGAGAGAGAGAGAGAGAGAGAGAGAGAGAGAGGGGCCCCGGCTGTAATGGAGAATCTGCAGCCTGGCTTTCGCGACGGCTGGTCGTGTGTGTGTGTTGAATTACAGGCAATTATCGGTGGGCTCCCTGTTGGCCCTGAAGAATTCAGAACCAAGCGTCAAAGGGAAACCTGACCCAGCAGGAGGGAATCCTGCTGCGTCTTTTCACCCTGGGCCAACTCTGCTGAGCTGGAACCTTCCCACGGTGCATTTGATTCTCGAAATCTCACAAACAGTTGTTGGTGAAAGTTTATGTGAGGATAAAATTCTCTGCCAGGTCACATGGCTTTTTAGGGGTCCCCATTGGGATTGTGAAACAGCTCCATGACTTTGAAGGTTGAAATCAACCCTGCTGAAGGTCTCTGCTGACTAGTGCTCTGTCCGTAAGGGAAGAAGTGACATTTTTGCAAGGACCAACTGTGTAAGCTTCACTAAGAGGACCTCGGGGCGCTGCAGGATCAGAGGGTTTGGTTTGACTCCTCAAAGAACAATCCTAGTGTGGCCCAAGCAATCTTAGTGTTAGTTCCACATCATTACACTCCCGGGGCGTGAGCATTGCAGACACTTGAGCCTGCGTCACTGGGAAAGAGACCCCAGGATGGTCCAATCACCTCTTGGAGCCAGGCCTGCTAGACAGCAATGTCCCGATGGGTCCCCATTGTTGTTCCTGTTCATGCCTGTCCCCAGCCTTTGCCTATAACAGAGACACACTCTGCTTCTGATGTAGAAGAAATGAATGCTATTGGGTAGAGAAAATGGAAGCCAAATGTCGGAAGGATGACCCTCTAGGTTCTTATTTCCCAGGTCAGATTAAAATTTTGACACTAAGGAAACACAGTGTGGGCCAAACAGCTTGGCATTCCTGCATTCAGTGCAAAAAACGTGCAACTGTGCACACACAGCCCCCAACCTCAAAATCCTACCGGTTCACGCTCAGGCTGTTCCACAGACCACACCCTGGAGAAAACATTCCCTGAAGTCCGTCCTGAGTGTTCTTGAAGGGAGGCTGCTGACAGAGAGGTCTCCATGACAATTGTCCAGAAACCGAGCCCTGAACTCTGTGGCTGGCGAACACCGTATGTTGGTGATCGGTGGGATTCTGTTTCCTCTCTGGCTCTGAGGCACACGAAGGCCATGCTGCATATTCTGTCTCAAGGTGGGTTCTCCCCGCTACATTTTCAACCAATAGTGAATCATGACTATTCCACAGAGTTCAGAGGCATTAAAACAAAGACCTCAGTACCGTAGATATGGGGTCGTGACAATCACAGCTGGAATTGAGTGTCACCAAGCTCCTTTCCATGAGCTCTTCTACCTCCACGCTTAAATAAGCAGAGGTCCAGGCACCCACAGTTGTCACTATTCATGTCACGTAGGGTGGGCCCTTTGCCAGCGATGGGAATGTTTCTACCTGACTGTATTTTGGATTTCTTTCTATCCTAGCTTCTGGAACACTACTTGGTGGAGAACTACGGTTAACAAATTTGCCAAGCGAATGAGCAAAAAGTAAAAGTCACACCACCCCAAGTAGAGAACTCTCTCTCTCCCTCCCTCCCGAGACCTATGTCGGAAGACATCTCAGGACATCCAGTAGTCTAGGAATGGCAGACACATTTCATCTCCTTGGCTCTTGACCCAATCCTAAGCCCAGGACACACAGAACAATGGACCCTGGCCACTTTCCTACAGAGATCCTTCTCCATCCCCTGCTCACAGGCAACAAGACAGCCACTTCTGATTTTCTGAGAGCTGTCACTTGGGGTAGACTCAGGTGTCCCACCTTGGGCTAGGGACTGCCCGTCACTGCCAATGAGAGCTAATACATTGGGGTCAGGTGCAGCCCTCCGTGGGCTCAAACAGGAAAGAAGAACCTCAAACAACCTGGCTTTGGCCAAGGGAAGCAGAGGAAGATGAGAGACATCTGTATTCACCGAGGGTGGGAAGCAGGAGATTCCAGCACCCGGAGAGCCAGGGCCTGTGGGAAAGTGCGCCGTGACCCTCCCGCACAGTCTATCCCTCAGGTATCCGCATTTCCACAGCGAGTGGAGGGAGAAGAGCATTTATAGTCAGGAAACAGAAAAGAATCCCTGCTAATGACCATCTTGTCTTAAAGCCTGGTAGGACCCGGGCACCCTCCTCCCCTGCCAGCTCCCTTCTCTGGCTTTTATGTGGGCAGAGCTGTTGTAATTTCTCTGTTCAAATAAAGTCTGTAGAAAGCCACAAAAAGAGATCTGGACCCTAGAGCTTAACGGATTCTGGAAAGCAGCTGGTTTGTAACGTGAGTCACCCCGGCCCTAGCTTTCTCTTTTGTGTGTTTTTCTCTGACCTAAAGAATGGGTGATTGGGTGTCTCCTGGCAGGTGCCGCAGGATTAAGGAGGTGGCTGGTCAGAAACAAACTTTGAATTAGGGTGTTTTCAAAAACTAGTTTACTGAAGTAAATATGATCTTTAGCTTAATCCCCCATATCTAACGTGAGGTTCAAATTTAACCGTGAGGTTGAAGAATCGGGCGGCATGTGCATCTATTATTTGTGCCTCTGGGCCCCGCTTCCGGAGTTACCTTTTAGTTGTTAAGGACGCTGTCTCCAGTACATTCCTGTTTATCATGGACAGTGATCTGAGAGCTCTACTAACCATATTATTTTTCCTTTTTTTTGCAATGACAAGAGAAAACAAAGTGGAATATTAATAAACTTACTGCAGGGAATTTTTACTATTCTAAAAGTCATTTTTAAGGGTTGGCACAAGGTCTGCAGAGGGTTCACGGCGGTCTCACACTCCTACAATTCCGGGCCATGATAAATGATCAGATTTTCATTATGATGATTCTCCGGTACTTGGAAAGATGCTTCAGAGTTGTGAATCATGGAGGAAAGATTGACTTGAATGGTCTATTTTAGTGGTATCAACTCTATCAATATACCTAGTACTCAAATTAGCAAGAATTGGTGTCCCGCGCGCTTTATGTCTCACTGGATTTAGATGCAGGGTAAGATCTAGGTGCGTAGGTCATTGCCACTCCTACACTTGTTACCAAACAGAAAGCGCCAGGAGGAGGGTTTTGAAGGAAATGATATACACTTGCTGGAACAGATGGACGAAGAAGGGGCAGATACAGTGGCCTTTTGCATGTGGAAACTCTATAAATAACTCCAAATTTTGGATCTAAAGATCTAACTTCAAACTCCAGCTCCTCCTCACAGAAGCTGAGCACGACCTTGGACAATCACTTAACCTTGGAGAGATTTGTCTACTTGTCTCTCCACTGAGATGAATAGGAACACCTGCTCTCTCACAGGACGGTAAGGAGGAGGGAGGCGACTGTGGCCCAGCCCTTTGGCTACTCACAGGAGAATACACACCAGGTGTCCATGAGGGTTCTTAGTGCAAGCTGGACAATCAACATCTTAGGCTTTGTGGGAGAGGTCTCCATCAAAACTACTCAGCTCCATAAGGTGAGAAGGCAGGGAAAACAGCCAGAGCTGATTGATAAGTGAATGGGCACGGGCACGGGGGTGTTCCAATCAAACATCGCTTACCCCTCAGGCAGCGGGCCAGACAGGGCCCATGGACTGTCCGTCATTTGCTGACCCCTGATGGAAATGATAGCCCTGGCCACGTCCACACAGACGCTCACAGACCCCCAATCAAAACTCAAAATCTTGCAGCCTCTGAAACAGCATTTCCATCGCTAATAACTTATCCCGTGGAATCTCAGAAATGCACCCAAACATTATGTTCAGAGATGTGCACTGCACCATTAATTAGCACGGTGAAACAGCAGAAACAACCTAGGTTGTCATACTTTAAGGCTGTTATGGAATTCCATAGAAGTCCACATAATATTTTAGAACAGCGGGAGAAAAATGCTCATAATATCTCTAAGCAACAAGGGAATAGTTGCAAAGAATACTTGATGTCTGAGGCCACATAAGCATGCACTTCAACACCAAGGAAAACTGAACTGCTAGGTGGATGAAGTGGATTTCTTTAATTCTGACTTTTCCAGTATTTTTTGCAGTAAGAAAAGAGTAAGCACTATTCAAAAAAAAAAAAAAAATCAACATCTTGATTGGCCCAAATTGCCTGATCTTGAACTACATTGTTTCTGAGGATGTGGACACTTGTATCTAGATACGTATTCATGTTGAATGACACGCGTCATCACCCTGAGTCTTCGGTCTCCTGCAGCTGCTGAGTTCACGGTGATACATCCTGCTGGGTGATGCACCTGTGCAGGTGAAGGACTTTGAGGTGCAGACACCTGATTAGGAGTCAGATGACCTTCCTTCTTATCCTGAGTGGGCACTTACATCCCTGTGGCCCTGGGCACATTTCCTAACTCACTATAGGCAGGAGCTAGTCTTCCTTAGTCAGTTTACCTCTGAAGAGTTCTGGGGAAGGTGAGCTATGGCAGGTATGTCAGGGCTTTGTCCTCATCACTAGTACTCAAATCTGCACGCTCTGAAACGCGAAGGCTGAAGGCTGTATAAAGTGCTCACAAATAACCTGCACAATATTTGCTTTTGACAAGAGTGAGTGGTTTTCGCCAATTGGAGACCCCTTGGCTGGCACTGCCAGGGCATCCTTAGGGCTCTGCTTTCTCACTGTGCACGGGCAATCCCTCCCGTGGAGGGAGGAAGCCGGTTTGCTCTTCACTGCTGCAGGGCCAGCTCACTGTGGCTTATTTTTGTATCTCCCCTTGGGGACACAGGGATGCTCTGATCAGAGCGGGCACCCACACCCTCCATCCTCATGGCTACCCTCAAGGTCTGGGTGACATGCAACCCACCAGCCTACAGTCCTGGCAGGGACTGAGGAGACCAGGAAGAGAGCGTCTCAGCTCTGGCCAAGTTCAGAGGCGAGGAGAGGAAGAGCTGGAGGAGCAGAGATAGCTGTGCAGAGTGGCCGAGGGCAGAGATTCCGAGCCCAACTGCCTGGGTTTCCTCACCGGCTTTGCCATTTCAGTTGTGAGACCCTGGCAAGGTCCTAAATCCCTCTGCATGTCCGTTTCCTGGCCTGTGTGACCCCCTTAACTAACCGGAGTGCTGCTGTGAGGGCTAAACTGGCTAGCAGACGGGACGCGCTCGGGCTGCACCAGGTGAGCCCTGCGCTGGTGTTCCTGCTGCTGCTGCAGGGAAGGGTGGCGTTGCTGTTGGGCTGTCTCCCCTGGAGAGGGTGCCGACCAGGGGAAGGACGTCATGGGTGCATAGGTGGACAGGCAGGTGGGAGGGCGTGCGGGGGGCTGTCCAGCCAGCAGATGGGAGGAGCCAAGCACAGCAGAAAGAGGCATCGCGTCCTTGAGGTCAAGAGCAATGAGCTCAGAACCCATGACGTGGGGGTCCTGCAACTGCCTGAGTGGGAGGTTCCAGCAACCTCCTTCTGGGTTGAGATGGTGAAGGGCAGTGGTAGTGTGGGCCCCAGTGTAGACACTCACAGGAGGGAACGATCAGGGAGGGCAAGAGGATGACTACGGCTGCCAAAGGAGGGTCTGGATTGGGCAGAAGAAAGCAGGACAGAGGAGAGGGACGCAGAGACTGAGCAAAGGTGGGTCCTGCTGTGGAAGAGTAGTCTCCAGGAGGGGAGATTGGGAGGTGCAGAGGACCACTAAGACCCCAATCCCAGTGTTCCCTGAAGAGGGCCTGGGGCTGAGGTCTGCAGGCAGGACCACAGACCCAGCCTCCCACGAGCTGGCCCTGGCTACATAACACAAGTCACTAAAGGACAGGACACATGGAAAACGATGACCAAATCCTCCAGCGGGTACCTGCCTGTCCCCTGGCTTCTGTGTGAGGTGAACAACGATCTCAGAAACCAAAATCGAAACCAAACCCCAGCCTGACCTGCCCTTGACCTAGAGAGTGGCCCTTTGTTCCACCGAGCAGTGTCCAAGCCTCATTTTCCTCCTGTCCCTGCAGGTCCCTCTGCATGGGTCGTAGCCACTTGGCAGATGGTCTTGGACACTGGCACATGGAGTGGGATGTCCCCCTTGGCGGTTAGGGTGGGGGCTCCTCTATCCTGTGGACGTCGCTGCTACTCAGACCCTTTGAGAAACTCCCCTCTGGTCCCCTTTCAGAGGCAGCTTCCTGTCACAGGGGATGGACCACACACAAACAGTCATTCTCATATCTGGTCTCGTTCACTTTCAATCCAGTCTCAGATCCCAATGAATTGTCATACCATCCAAAAGTCAATCCACACTCCAAGGAAGATTTTCTCCCCCACTTCTTTGAGGATGTTCATTGGAGTAGACATTTATTTTCAAATAAGAAGATCACAAGTCAAACACCCTTAGATATTCTCTGCCCAACAAATGCCATGAGATGTTAATAGGCTTGAGAAACAGAGTTAACCAGGAATATCGTATCACTGCGGGACTCCTCAGAGCCTTTAATATTTGAAGGAACCCTGTGACTCTCCCAAGGGGGGACTTTCTGGGCAGTAGGAACACATTCACCCATGTTCTGGGGTTCATGCTGTGAAAAAGGCCATTGGGTGAAGTCAGTTAGTTGGGAACCAAGGTCAAACTCAAAAGTCACAGTGAGGTGGGCTTCTCTTGGCCACGGAGAGTCCATCACTGGAAGAAATCATGTTTCTCAAGGGAAGTTGTTGACGGAGAAAATGCCCTGTGCATGCGCAGGTTCGCCACACCTGCCCATGGATGTGGGCCACAGCAATCTCTTGGTTGGCCATGGGGAAGACTGTAGAATCTTCTGGAATGAGCCTTCCTTGGAAGGTCTAGAAAGTCTGTCCCAAGTGGGCCTCAGGACAGGAGGCCAGCCTAGAGAGCAAGAAGAGCTGGGAGAGAGGAGGGGGAGGAAGTGGACAGCACGTGTTTTCCAGTTCGCCTGTGTTGGCGGCGGGAGTGGCTGCTCCTTCCCCCTTCCACCCAGGTGCCCTTACCTCAGGGCCTGACCTCAGTTACCACGGGTCCCACAGGCAGCCTCCTTTCCACGGAAGCTGGAGTCTGGCTCCAGGTGGCTGCAGGAGAGACTCTGGTTCCAGGAGGGCTGCTGGGCTCTGCGGCCACACCCCAGGCACAGGACGGGGGGCCTGGAAGGACGCCTGGATTGGGCTACAGACAGAGAGCAGTGGGAAGAGAGGGGACCACAGCCCAGGCTGCATCTCAGGAGGCCCCAGCTGTCCTTCCCAATGGTGGGCTCTGGGGTGGCTGAGCCAGCAGGAGCAGAGTGTGTTCTTGGGATCCAAGAAAACTGCTCACCACGGTCCCCCCACACGTGCCGACAGCCCGGTCTGTTTGCAGAGCACGGGGTAAAGCAGCGTCTGAGCGCAGCTCCCTCACTACATGGCTCTTGAGCTGGCTCCACCTGCTCACGTCTCTGAATCTCAGCTCTGTCACCTGCACAGCAGGGACAACACGGGCCCCACAGAGCCTTGTGAATGGGAAATGATGCAGGTGGAAGGCCCCTCCAGGGCAGGGCTTGGAATGCCCTGGGTGCATAATGAATGCTCCTTCGCTTCCTCCTTCCTGTGTGACCTCTACGTACACCTGGTAGGCTGGTGACTTTTGCCCTGTCATGAGTTTCCTGGCACTTGTCATGAGCATCCATATCTCATATTCGCGTCTGGGCCCCCACCACGCAGGGACCCAGACAGCTCCGAGGGTGCAGCCCTGATCCTTGCACACCTATGGCCTAGGGCCCGGGGTGTCATGTAGGAGCTTTATTTCTGGGGTCAGAGTGCAGAGGCATGAAGGGACCAAGACAGAAGGCCCTGGGGCCCTCCTCGTGCGCCCCAGGCACCTGCTCCCTTGGTTGGGCCCACGTGGGGCTCTGTGTTAATCATCTGGGGAGCCTGTGGCATCAGGATCCCGGGGCTTTAAACACGGGCATGTTCCCTGGTTGTGTGGGTCTGGGCACCAGGACTGGGGCAGGGTGGGAGGCAAGAGCTGGCACAGTGGGTGATGACAGGGACGAGGTCAGGAGGGGAGGGGCTGGGAAGAGTGGACGGCAGCCTCCCTAGGGACTGGAGCCGGGCTGGGTAGCCTGGGTTCAGAAGGGGACGGGAGCCTTCCTTTCCCAGGCTCGGCCCTCCTCTGCCGGCTCAGGGTGGGCAATGCCTGTTTCCCGGAGTTTGAGGTTGGAGACGTCCATCTGCCAGGCCTCGGGGAGCTCGGACACCAGCGCAGATGGACTTCCTATTTAAATAATTCCCAGAACCTGGCCGGTTTGATGGGAGAGAAGAAAATAAAGCTTATGCAGCAGAGAGTTCAAGCCAACCAAAGAAGGAGCTGATGAGAGGGGAAGACTCGGGAGCCACCAGCTTGCAGACGGTCCAAGAGTCACTCTTTGGTGAGGGACCAGGCTCACTGTCATCCGTGTCTGAACAACTGGAAAATATCTGAGAATTTGCCAACACCAGTTGTGAGAAGGTGTAAGAATTCTGAATTGGAAATGAGAATGCTTATGGTCTTGTGCTGGGGCTGTCCTGTGTGACTTTGAACAAGACACTTCACCTCTCTGGGCCAAAAGGGGACAAGCTATAGAATGAGCAGGGTAATGAGGGAGTTGTTGGGGTTCGTGCTGCGGTGAATTGCTCTGGGTCTGTGTTTCGGGTGACTAAGGCAGGGGGGAGTCTGGGGTGTCCGTCTTTCTCACAGTGATGAGCTCTCAAGTTTGCTTTTATGATAACTGTCTTTCCAGAAGGGATCGATCTGCGAGGCATTCACACGGGGCACCAACAGCCCCTCCAGAGAGAGAACTAAAGCCTGCAGCTAAAGAGCAGAAGTTTCCACTTGACTCGGAAGGGCTGGCAGCTGTGGGGCAGCAAGTGTGTCTCCAGACTCTGAAGTCACACCTGGAAACCAGCTTTACCGTCACATAAGACCAGGACATGGCACCCATGCCTGGAGTTGACACAGCCTGGCAACAGGGGCAGACTCAGCCTCTGCCCTCTACCCTCAGCCAGAGGCTGCAAAGGAGGCTGGAGGCAGTCGAGGCTCAGACATGAAGCAGGCTTTTGAACAGTCACTAAACCAGAGACTGCCATGGATACTAGAGTCTATTGCTATCAGGTGAATGGTGTCCCCCAA
Source organism: Marmota monax (assembly GCF_021218885.2). Lineage (NCBI taxonomy): Eukaryota > Metazoa > Chordata > Mammalia > Rodentia > Sciuridae > Marmota > Marmota monax. The sequence continues at coordinate 4,863,242 of NW_026695235.1, forward strand.
GTTTATATGTTGAAGTCACAAACCCCCGTACTTCAGAACATGACCTTATTTGGAGATGGAATTTTACAGAGGTGATTAAGATAAGATGAGGCCATCAGGCTGGGCCCTAATCCAATATGACTGGTCTCTTTTTGGAAGAGGAAATCTGGATGCACACAGGAAGATGGGGGATGATGTGTGGACGCCATCTACGAGCCAAGGAGGGAGGCCCAGAGCAGGTCCTTCCTCTCAGCCCTCAGGAGGAAGAATCCTGCCGACACCTTGATCTTGGATTTCTAGGTTCCAGAAGTGTGAGGCAATAAATGTCTGTTGTTGGAGCCACCCAATCTGAGGCACTTTGTTACAGCAGCTCCTGCAAACTCATACGCATGTCATATAAACCTTTCATGAAAACCCTCGGCTCTGCAGCCCTGGCAAGTAGTTTACTAGAGTGACCTTATGTCGTCAGGCACTCTGCCCATGAACAGACCCGTGGGTACACTGGCAGGTGAATGGATGATCCCTTTGTGTGAAATGACTCTTCTTCTTCTGGTGGTCACATCTCCTGCAGGGTCCCTGGATTTGACAGCGCCCTGCCTCCATCTCCCCAGCTGGAAACAGCTGTGCAGTGTCCAACCTGGCCAAGCCCACTCTGTAGGCACCCCGTCCCGAGGTTTGGGGTACACTTGTTCCCCATGACTGGCAAAGTGAAACTGAACCCTGGAGCCAGAAGGTCAGGCTCAGGCCTGGACCCTGGCCACCAAATCACACTCCGGTTTCCCTTCTGTAAAAGGGGCAAAGGGTTCCTACCAGGTCAGGGCTGTTTGAGGAGTTCATGGCTGTTCACAGCAAAGTGCCCGGGACAGCATTTATGAACTGACTGACTGACCGACCCACCAGAGGGTCTTCACTTTTCAGCCTGGCTTTTCCTCTGCAGGAATACTTTGTTCGCGTGCTCTTGTGGAATAAGCATTAAGGATGGAAACTGCAAGCCAGCGGCTTCAGAGACTCACTGTGGGCGTCTTGGGTGCCCGCGTGTGCCGTGACCACGCAGGCAACATAGAAATTCATCGAGTGCTATCATCCGGGTCATGAATGTTCCCCCAAATCAAGCAAAGGCTTGGTCTCCGGAGAGGCTCTGTTGGGGGGCTCTTTAACAGGTAAGCCCAGTGGGAGGTCTTGAAGGAGACTGTGGGACCCTGGCCCCTGCCCACTCTCTGCTGCTTCCTGGCTATAAGGTGAGTGGTTTTGCTCCACCACGTGTTCCTACCATGATGTGTGCCTTGTCACAGGCCTAAAGCAACAGGGACCACTGAGCAAGGCTTGACACCTCCAAAACGGAGCCCCAAACCAATTCTCTTTATTATCTGATTTCCTCAGGTTGTTTGTTATGGTGATGAAACGCCACTAACACTCAAGGCCCAGCATTGCTGCCTTCCTCACAGGCTCTGGAGCAACTGAGAGATAAACCCCAGAAGCCAACAGAGACGTCCAGTGTCAATATTTGGGCACAGAGATGGATGGAGAGCACGGCTCAGATCTGAGGCCAGGGAGAGCCCCTGGGGTTTCTTCCACTTTCTACCTGAGTTCATTCCGTGGAAACCTGTCGTTCCCCACCCTCCCTCCAACCAGCCGCAGGGGCCTGGGCCTGCCTCCCCCAGCTGGGCCCTTCAGCAGGCAGAGTTGTGGTGGGGGCAGGAACCTGGAAGGCAGGCCTCCTGGGGCCTCACGCAGGGGGACAGGGCAGGGGAGAAGTCACCCACCTGTTCAGCTGGCCCAGAGCTCCTCCCCGGGTGGAGGGGCCTCCCTGCCAAAGAGACAGCCCAGAGCCACTTCTTCAGTGCTTTCTAGAAGGTTCCCATGTAAAGATCCCAGGTGGCAAGAGCATCCCGGGCACACACGCCAGCGAGGACCCCATGCCTTTCTGCTGTGGAACTGCCAACCTAGTCACCGGAGCAGTTTTCTGGGGCTAGAGTCTACACCAGGCTGGACCCGGGTAGCTGGAGGGACCTGGGGACAGCAGGCAGCCCTGAAGGAGCTCTTGGCGCTGCCGGGCTCCCTCGCAGCGCTGGGGAGAGGGGTGTCTTGTGTTTGTGGAGGCTGAAGAGACCTGAGGAGGCGCCTCTGGCCTTGCTCTTGATGGAGCGCGCTGGTCCCGCAGCCCAGCTGCCCAGGAGAGCTGACCTGCACTTCATGTCAGGGGAGGGATGGGGACAGAGCCTGCTGCTGTGACCTAACCCCAGAGTGCTGGTGGGACAGCTTGGCCACCAGGTTCCCAGGACAGAAAGCCTGACCTTACGGCACTGGGCAGATTTCAGCAATTCCACTGATCACTGCAGCTCTGACCCCAGCGGTGCCCGCCATTTAAAGAGAAGAGATGCAGGTGACCCAAAGCCCAGGCAATTGTCAACGGTCATCAAATGACCAGGCAGTGAGGACTCGGAGCATCTGTCACTTTCGTTTAAGTCCGTATGATTTCCTTTTGCATCATGTGCGTGTTTGACTACCAGCTGGCAAAATTCCTGAAAGTTGACAGTCCGCTCTCGTGAGATCTGCAGGCCCCAGCGGCTGGGAGCCTGGGTCTCGCTGCAGGAGGAGGAAGCGGGCCTTCGCCCACAGAGGTTTCCCTTCTGTGACTCCCTCCCCTCCAGGTGGGACAGTGGATCAGCTGGGCTGCAGCTGCAGGCAGAGGGTGGGGTGGGCTGCCCTGGCCATGTCCCTCCCACACAGAGGCCCCTGGCAGGAGATCAGAGGGCTCCAGGTGACTTAGGGGCCAGCCTTGCACTCTGTCCCCCAGCTGGTCAGCCCTGCCCATGGAGCCCAGGGCCCGGCTTTCCCTCCTGGCTGCTCCCCAGCTGCAGATGCTTCTGGATACAAAGGGACCTGGAGCCCGAGGGTAGGAAAAGTGGGGGGGCCGGTCAGCATTGTTTGGCTCCAGGGGTGGCTGCTGGGGAGGGTACACAAAGAGGATGGACGGAAGAGAGAGCAAGACCAGCCTCTGTGGGCACCAGGAGGCTCAGGGTGTGCAGGCTGCTACTTTGGCCAAAATATAAAGTTGAACATAATTTATCACATATGATGTCAAGTTGCTGCATATTTTATTTACATAGTTTACACCCTAAGTTAATATAGTTTATCTATTTATAATAGTATGCTACATGTATACCATTTATAAATATATGAACTATATTAAATAAATATAAATGAACAAGTTTAGCCTGACACTTGGCCACCCAGCAGCAGATGACATTTCTCAGCCTCCCTTACAGCTAAGTGTCTCCATGTTTGTTTAGGTTAGGGTCAGTGGGTTGTAAGTGGCATTGTGTGCTAAGTTTGAGATCCTATTCTTAAAGGGAAACAGTAGGTGTTCCTCTTCCACATTCTCCCTTTCTGCTGGCTGAAATAGGGATGTGTTGTTGGGAGATGGAGCAGCCATTTTTGAGCCATGAGACAGGAGCCAGGTGTTACAGAAGGGAGCCCATCAATGTAGAAGAGGCCTGGTTCCTTGTGATTGTGAGGTGCCATGCCAACTTCCTGAGATGTCTATAGGAGAAACACACTTCTATCTTGTGTGTGAGCCCAATAATTTGTAATCTCTTACAGCAGCCTAGCCCATACCCTGTACAATCCAATGTACTTTCCTGCCTGCTATTCAAAATCAGAGCATGTCTGTGGTAAAAGTGGATCTATGAGCATTCTCCAAAAGATGTCACAGAATTTTAATTGACTTTCTGCATCTCATTCCTTTAACTTCTCAAATAGTGAATTTCAGTTATATAATTAAGTTTCTGCCCTAAAAGTACTACTTCGTAGTGTTCCTGCTTTCCTGTGATTTTGCTTTCTGGGATTCCACTTAACTAAGGTCAACTGAGTCTGAAAATATATGGAAAATTCCTGAAATAAAAAATTCATAAGCTTTAAACTGCAAACCATTCTGAGAAGCCTGGTAATATCTCATGCCATCCTACTCGGTCCCTGGAATGTGAATCAATCCTTTGTCCAGAGTATCCACACGGTATACACTACCCACCCATTAGTTGCTTAGTAGCCCCCTCGGTTTGCGGATCCACAATTGTGGTATTGCAGTGCCTGTGTACAAGTGATCCTTACTTTCCTTAATAATGGCCCCAAAGCACAGGCAGTAGTGGTGTTGGCAATTCAAATAAGCCAAAGAGAAACCAGAAAGTGCTTCCTTTAACTGAGGTGAAAATTCTTTACTTAATAAGGAAAGAAAAAAACGCAGTCCTTATAGTAAGACTGAATCTATTTGTGAAGTTGTGAAGAAAGGGGGAAAAAATCATGCTATTTAACTGTCACACCTCAAATTGAAAAAGTTACAGCCCTGCAAGGGTTAATTAAGATGCAGAAGGCAATGAGTTACAGAGTTCAGTGCTCTCCTTGGTTTCAGGCACCCCCTGGGGGGTCTTGGATGCAGGACCACCTTACAAAATCGACACAGCACCAGGCTGCAGGGTTGTTTTTTCCGTGTGATCAGTTGTAGTGACTTTCTAAGCACACAGGTGCACAGCTCTAGGTGGGTGATGTGGCCTCTTAATCTTAGCACCTTGCAGCTCCACACTCTTCTCTGTGATGGTGGACTTCTCAGTGTCCAGCTGGAATTCACAGCTCGGAGCATATTCTACGGAAGAGCCACAGTGTCTGGGAGATAGTGATGGATTGCATCTTTAGAAACAACCAGAAACCACTTAAGACCCAGACAAGAAACTTTACCTGGTTAACCAACAAACTGACTCCCAACATCATTTCCAAGGAGCAGATCCAAAGAGGTTGAAAGTCATAATGACACTGTTGCAAGGGGTGCCCTGCTGCACGCCCCCCGGGACTACTTGGAAGACTACAGTTACAGATGCAAAAGTTCTGAAATGTATCTTTACAGTCAGTTTAGTATTTTCTACTCACAACTTAGGCACCTTTCAATTCATTTGTTAATGATGGCTTGGAAAGGAGAAAGTCCATTTAGGGCTTTTCTATGAAGACTGGGACTCCCCAGGCATCAGCTTCTAAGCTCTCCCCGTGCTCCCCACCCCCACCCCACAGGGGCACCATCGCAGACTCCCTCTGGGCTCTCCACGCCCCACGCCAGCTCAGGAGACCCCCAAGTTCCCCCAGTAGATTGGACACCTTACACTTCATAGCTGGCCCAGGCCAGCCCTGGCTCATCCCCCCTCCTTCTCCGAGAATGAATCATCCTCTGGCCTGAGATTTTACTCCTTTCCATCCACATAATGTTGAACTCATACATCTACAGTGCAGACCTGACCTGCTGAAATACACAGATCTTTTTTGAATATTTGGGCCAATATAATAGAACCTGGAAGATTCATGAAGGTGTGCACACTGTCTTTACCCTTGGGTTTTGGACCAAGGGGAACAACAGAAGCAAATATGAAACTCTAGTGGGATAGCTAGAAGGACTGCCGGGGCCCTGTGATGATGGGGACTCCTTCCCGCGGTGGCACAGCGGTGGGTTCTTGCAAGACTCTCCATCAACCTCCACAGGAGCCTTTCCTGTGACACAAAAATCCCTCTTTATGGTGTTTGTTCTTTTCAATGCTCAGAGAAGTGCCGTCTTCCTCATCTGAGAGCACTGAGTTTTTCAGCCTGGGAGAAACTATTTTCAGGTTAATTCTCAACTACACCCTTTGCCTCGGAGGGTCAAGTTGTTCGGTTTCCAGCGAATTTGTGGTCTCACCTGTGGTTACCCGCTGACTTCTCATCTCCTCGCTTATCTGATAACAGGCAAACGGGGAAAGAGTTCTTAATACCCCTCAAAAGGGAAGACTGGCAATGAGTTATTCACGGCAGGTCAGTCAACCTACTCCAAGAAGGGGGGAAATCTGGATATGGGAGTTGGGGGTCCCTTTTCCTCCAGAGTTTGGCAACTGAGGCCTCGTGTGCACTTCTGGTCTCTGTGCGCACGATGTGTGCGTTTCTTTATAAAACCAGCTCCAAGCCCCACATAACGGAGTGCAGAACCAGCCACCTCTGCACCCCCTAAACCGTCATTTTCGTGACAGCTCGTAAATTTCGGCTCATTCCGGGGTCCACGCGCTGCCAGCATCCGCCCAGGGAAGTCATCGGTCGGTCCATCTCTCCTAGCCGGGGGCATCCTTTAGAAAAAACAATGGGCCAAGTAACTGAAAGAGCGACGCGCACTGCAACAGCCAGAAACGGTGGCGGGGACGCGAGCGGCGGGGACAGGAAAGGAGGCGGTGGCGCGGGCCGGGCGCGCTGCGCGCTGCAGCGGCGGAACTTCTGCAAAAGCTGCCGCCCGCCCTTATCAGCGGCGCGCAGGCCTGCGGTTTTCTCGCTCTCGCAACCCTGCTTTAACTGCCGCTTTATTTTTCGACAAACAGGATGCCTCCCTCGGAGGCTGTCAGCATCCCGGGCTCTCGGAGAGAACAGGGGTAGTGCGGCCCCACCCCAGGGCCAGCAAGAAGCTTCCCAGAGAAGTGAGAAGCCTGCAGGTGCAGCCCGGAGCCCGGGGGGAGCGGCCAGCCTGCGCAGCCCCGCGGGGACGACCCGCTGCCCGCCTCTGCAGGCAGAGCCCCCAGGACAGGATGGGCTCCCGAAACTCCAAGGCGCCTGCAGATCCCTTGGGCGCTCCAGGCAGAGGCCCCGCTCAGTTCCCAGGCCAGGCTGATGCGCACTCTCTGGGAGAGCCGCCTTGGAGGAAAGGCTCATGGGTGGGCACAGGTGTAGGGGGTGGGGGTGGGGCGCCTTGATTCCCCGGACTCTGGTTCAACGCGATTCCTTCGTGTTCCAGAAGCAAGGGAAATTTGAACCGTGGAGGGGTTTAAAAATCCCCGGCGGGTACACCTCCGAGATTCAGGTGCCTGGATCGGGGTTCTGAGCCGCGAGATGGTGGGGGGGGGGGTAGCATGTGACAAAAGAAATAAAAACACGCCCCCAAAACACCCACCCACCCCCGCCCCCCTGTCAGGCTCTAGGCATTTTGCCTTTGGAGCCGCCGCAGGTCCACAGTTTGCAGAAGCTGGATCGTTCGACGTAATGGCACAGAATTTGGAGCCCATAGTTAATCTCCAGCCTGCTCTAGGATCCTGTGGCACGCACTTCAAAATGTGCGTTTTCTACTCACCTCTAATCACTAAGAAATCTGGCTGGAAGCCCACCCCTTGTATGCAAAATCACAGGGAGGCCTCACTGTCGAGACCGCCTGGGTCCTGCCAGAGGCAGTGCCCTCAGGTACAGAACCAGGTTCTGCTGAATTTTGCTCAGGCCTGAAGTTGCATGAAGATTCTAGTTAGACTTCTTCAAAATCAGTCAAAGACTTCCTGATACAGAATCTAATGTGGAAGACCCCCGGGGAGGCAGGGTTGATAAATGCAAATTCTTGCTCTCCGCCCTGACTCATGGTTTCCCAGGGCAGGTGTTAAGGGACACTGCACAGTGGTCTACAGGTTCGGGTCCAGCCCTTGGATTGGGTATTCAGTTCTACCCTTCCCTGTGGGCTGCTGCGGCTGCTCCACTGCCCTCGAGCATCCCTCCAGCCTCTCATCCGCATCCTCCCTGGCCCTGGTATAAGATGACTCCCATCTTCCTCTTTGAACCCTTCTCAGTTCACAGCTTCTCCTATAACAATCGGCGACTTTCCTGGACTGTGGCTGCTTTGGGACAAGTGACATGCTGCTGAGCGCACTCCCTGTTCCCTACGGCCCCTGAGCTTGGGTTTTTCTCCCCCAACTAACTGGTGAGTTCCTTGAAGGTTGTTCATGCAGCTCAATCTCATGTATTTTGGGCCATTAAAATACATGCTGTCATGGCCACTGGGACCCTTCAGTAGCAAATGGCTCACAGAGGTTAGCAGACACACACAAGCTGGGAAGAAAAATGGGAGTTCCATGAGAATCGGATCCCATGGGTACAAAAGACACAGAGGGCGTGGGGAAAGGGGAGGGGGCTGTGTGAACTGGGGAGGGGGCTCCTTTTAAGTTCTGCTTGAAACCTAGATCACCAAGTCTGTGAACCAAATGGCGGGTGTCTATTCTTCACCCTCACCCTCCCAAGCCAGGTCTGTGGTGGCTTCTCTTCACGGACGGCTCTTCCTCTTCAGGTCTGGCTGGCTTCCTCCTCGCTTTCTGTCTGGTTGGTGGTCAGCTCAAAAGCTCACCTCCAAGCTAGAGGAACTCTCAGTGTATTACACGCAGCCGGGCAGATGCAAAGATCCGGAGTGTATTAATAAGCTTGCTTTGATCTGAGCTCAGTATCATTTGCTGTGCAGCCTCGGTTCTCATTCTTGGCCACACTGAGTTTCAAGATTTTTGTTCCCTGGGCTCTGAGCTTCTAGGTCATCTTGGACAATGTCATTGTCACAGCATGGGCTGCTCAGGCATCCAGTGGTTCAGGGACATATGCACAGAGACCACCCGAGGGAGACTGGCGCACATTGGGTGCTCCTAACCGACTTTCCAGGGAAAGTAATGTGTTCCTACTGATTGATAGGACGAGGTTGGACCTCTGCACCTCGTCACTGTTCACATCTCGGGCCTGGAGGGTCTTTGCCGTGGGGCTGTCCTGTGCGGTGCACTGTGGCTGGTAGCGTCTTTGGCCTCCGCCTATTAGTTGCTAGTACAGCCTCCCTAGCTCAGCCACATCAACCTTTAAGCATCTCTAGAAATGGACAAATCTCGCCGCTCCACTCCTTCCCCCAGTTACACAGCACTGGTATAAAATGTTCTAGGTTGACATTTGTGGAGAAGAAAAGTAATTAGAACAAATACTCTGGCAAGATAAATATGATATCAATAAACGAAAAAACACACAGAACAAGTAGGCCCGCTAGAGAAGGAACGAGGGGACCAGATCTTAAGGAAGAACACAAACATTGCAACAGTTAGAAGGGATGAAATCAACTACGACTGGATTAAAACCGTAAAACCCCAAACTGTAAAACTTCTAGAAGAAAATCTAGGGGGAAAGCTTGATATTGGTCTCAGTAAAGATTTTTGGATATGATCCTGGAAATACAAAAGAACAAAAGTGAAAATAGACGCATAGGATGACATCAAACTGAAATCTTCTGCAAAGCAAAGTAAGCAATCAACAGAATGAAGAGGCAACATGCAGAATGGAAGAAAATATTTGGAAATTATATATCTAAAAAATACAAGGAGCTCAGACAACTCAATAGTAAGAAAACAAGTAGCCTGACTAAATCACAAGCAAAGACCTGGAAGAATATTTCTCAAAGACCCACAAATGGATGTAAGTATAAAAAAAGGCTCAGCATCAGTGATCACCAGAGAAATGCAAACTGAACCCAAGAGATGACTTCACACCTGTTAAGAGACATGTTACCAAAAAGCCCAAAGAGAACAAGAGCTGGCAGTGACATTAGACAAAAGGGAACTCTTGCACACTGTTGGTGAACATAAGTTAGTAGATACATTTGAAAAACGGTAGGGGAGTTCCTCATAAAACTAAAAATAGAATCACCATATAACCTAGTAATCATATATATATGTATCCCCAAAAGAAATGAAATGAAATCACTATATTGAAGAGATGTGTGCACTCCCCATTGATTACAGCATTATTCATAAGAGCCAAGATAAGGAGTCAGCCTACGTGTGCATCAACAGATTGCTGAATAAAGCAAATGTGGCGTATCAATACAATGGAATACTATACAATCCAGAAAAATAAATCCTTTCATTTGCAAAAAATAAATCCTTTCATTTGCAAAAAATAAATCCTTTCATAGATGAACCGGGAGAACATTATATTAAATAAAATAAGCCAAACATACACAAATATTCCATGCTCTCAAATGTGGAATCTAAGAAGCGGTCAGTCTAAAAATGTTGGTATACCATAAATATATACAATTTTATTCACCAATAAAATATTTTAAATAAGGCATTTATTTGGGTGGAGGGCCCGCTAAAGAACATTCCTGAATGGAACAAAGAGAGTCAGCACTGACAGAATCTTAGCTGTGTATGTGGGCAGAGGTGGGAGCTTCTGGATGACAGATGGACGGGCCTGGTAGAGTGACAGGTACCCAGGGGCTTTGAGGAATGACCAGATACCACAACTGTTTGACCATCACAGGATGGAAGAGGAAGAGGCAGATTCAGCACCACTTGTCCAACACCTCACTGAAGGGAATTTTCCCCTAAATTGAGAGATACAGGAAAAGGGTGGTGGGCACAGTGGGTTGATGTCCAGAGGGACAGACCACACAACCGCGCAGCATCCTATTGTCTTTGATCCATTCTTAGAGCAGCCAGTGTGGAACGGACCAAATCTCACTATCGTGTGATCAGGCTCTCGGGCCATGGACATCTACTTTCCTCATAGGGGCTCGATTTACAGCACAAACCCATCGGAGCAGAAAGAGGTCCCTGGACTGTGGTGTTTCTCTCCTGCTTCTTACAGACGTGCCCCGCCTCCCTGAGGGACACCCACAGGACTTTTGGCCTGGCAGCCGTGGACAGAAGTTGAACCCGTCTCATGCCTGCTTCTCCTCCCTGTTCCAACACCTCTGCACAGAGCTGCTCAGTGCTCACAGGAGGGGAGGGTGGAACCCAGTCTGCATGGAGGCCCCAGCCCGTGGCTTCCTACTGTCGTTGTGTGCTGACGGCGGGGGATGACCCTGACCTCTTCTGATCATACGCCGTGGGGTTTTTATGCCCCAGCAGTAAACAAGTGGCTGGTGAGGCTCCATCCAACCATCCATCCATCCAACCACCTGTCCATCATTTATCCTGCATCTCCCTCCATCTGTCCACCCATCCAGCCAGCCACCTCTCCATCCATCCAACCACCTGTCCATTCATCATTCATCCCCCATCATCCACCCACTCACCCATCCACCCATCCATTTTTTTTTTTTACCCTTCCAACGTTTGTCGAGTGCTCGCACCCTGCCAGGTTCTGTAACTAAAGACATAAGTGAGACGTGGGACTCTCTCAGGTGCTCAGTCTCTGGGAGCCCGCCTCCTGTTTGGGGGGTGCCTCAGTTGATGTATGCACTGAATAAACTTGAGCCTGACGGAGAACGTGGCCCTTGGCCCGAGCTCCCAATGGACGCCCCAGAACACTTGCTCCTGTAGTGTCACTTTGGCAGTCCAGCTGCATGAGGGAGCGAAGGCAAATGGAGTGTGTGTGTGCCAGGTCTGTGACGGGGACAGGGTGGCCGGGGGCACACTCTGGGCTCTCCCAACACCTTGTGCAGACACAGGCCTCAGCTTTCAGAACCTGCTCAGTGCCTTTGCTGGACCGAGCAGCAGCCCTGTCACGCGGCTTCAGGGACTCTGCTACCAGGAACTGTGGAGGGAACGCAAGACATTCAGAGGAGCACGGAGCAGCGACCCCCCAGAGGGGACTCGAACATACAGTGTAGAAAAATGAAATCCAACGTGCTCTGGGGTTTCTGGACCTTTTGACTAAGTCTACCATCTGTAGATCCTTGAAGTCTATCACTGCCTGCTACTCTCAGTTACTTCTCTCTCATGTTCAAAAAAAATCCTTGTGGGAGATGATCTCCACGAGGAAAAGAGAAGGAAAAGGAGGTTCTCAAAGTTAGGCACCACAGCATCAGAACTATGGCCCTGTGCACTTCAAACCCAGTTTAAAAAGAGTCCAGGTCTCCTTGGTCACTGAGTCCCCATCCTGTCCCCATGACATCAGTCATTAAAGATGGAGATGTCCCATTTTAAGTTTATTCCAAAGAGCCGGAGTTCCCTTGGTCACTCTCTAGAAGTCCACGTCTTGACAACGTGCACAGCTTGGTGGCCGAGCGCCCCCGTCGCTCAGGACAGGGTGCAGCTCATAGTGAACACTTTCCATCCTCACCTCCTGCGGGTGGTCACTTTCTTCTGAATCGTAATGGAGCAGCATGGGACCTCACGTTCCTCCCTTTGCCCTGGGAAAACGGGTAAAACTCGAGGTAGCCGTCCTGGCTTCCTCTGGAAGGTGCTCCCCCGGGTCAGTTCTTGACTAGCTGTTTGGGTCACGGTCACCTTCCCCCTCTGCCCTTAGCTACGGGAGATGAGTTGGCTGCCCTGATTCCGTGCCTTGCTCACTGACCGCCGGCTTGATGGACCAGGGTGGGCTGGAGCAGGGGTTAGGTTAGGCTGCAGGATGCCCCTGTGTTGAGGAGGCTCCAAACCCCACACGCCATTTCCTCTGCTTGGTGGGTCAGTAAATGGGAAGTCACGACAGCGTATTGGCTCTGAAGGCTTTTCGGGGGCTCTTTGGTTCTCCCACTCCAGATTGTATCCCTCGGGGCTCACTGGGTGACGCTGGGAGAATCACAACTTGCTGGGGACAGGGGGTTTGCTAATGGCATCTGGTGGGTGGGACAGGGAAGCTGCTTAACAGCCTGCCACGCACAGGACAGACCCCCCCCCCCCACAAAGGACAACCTGATCCAAACAGCTACAGCTGGAGACCCTCCAGGGTCAACCGAGGGCCAGCTCAGCCTGCCTGACGCTGTTGGCCTCGAGCGTAACCGCCCACTGTCCCGGCCACCGCTGTCTCCTGCAGGGTGGGCTGTGGGCGAGGAAGGTCCCGGCACAGAGGCACGTGCGGCCAGAGAGGAGGCTCGGCTCAGCCCAGGGCTCTTTCTGTCACACCGAGCCTCGTGCCAAATGTCAGTGATGTGCTGCGGGGGTAAAATGTCACAGGCTGCAAAAATGCATTAGTGACCCTCTGCAGTCCCTGGAAGGGCAGACGCGGGGCTCACTGTTAGACTCGGGTTTTGTGTTGTGTGAAAAACATAAAATGGGAACATGGAGGGACACGGTTTGTAATTGAAAAGTAAACCGGAGTGGAGAGGAAAAGCCCAGGGTGACAGTGTCTGTGAACTAGATAGCGTGGCCATCCCAGCTTCCTGTGCATTTCTAATTCAGGGCTTATAAAGATCCTAGGAGGTCACCACTGTCACCATCACACTGTACAGAGGAGGAAAGGCCGGGACAGAGAGGGGTGGGCATCTGCCCCAGGTGGCTCAGCAGGGCCAGGCAGGAGCGGCCTCTGGGTGCCAGACGCTGTGACCCCACAGGCTGCACCTGAAGCCCTGTCCCTGGCTGCGGGTCGCAGAGAGGCCCCACCAGAGCCCTGAGAGTCGCCTCCCTCCCGACAAGCCGTGTGGCTTTTGTAACTCTCTCTGCTCTATTTTCCTTTTTGGTTTTATCCAGTGGCAGCGAATCTGCACCTGTATCGTAGGCCTCATGTCCTGGTGCTGGGGATGGAACCCAGCGCCTCGTGGGTGAACCCGCATCCCTCCCGGACCTCAGCCCTCCCGCTCCCACCAGGCTCTTGTTTTGCTGTTCTTTTTAGATGTGCAGGACAGTGGAGTGCATTGTGACACTCATACACACCGGGAGTAGGACATTCTAATTAGGGTCCAGTCTCGTGGTTGGACGTGATATGGAGCGACACTGGTCACATTTATAGGAGCATAGGAAGTGATGTCCATTCACTCTACTGTCTTTCCTATCCCCATCCTCCTTCCCTTCCCTTCATTCCTCTTGACTAATCCAACGAACTTCTACTCCCCGCTGCCTTACTGTGTGTTAGCATCCACATATCAGAGAGAACATTCAGCCTTTGGTTTGTTGGGATTGGCTTATTTCACTTAGCATGATAGTCTCCAGCTCCATCCATTTACCTGCAAATGCCATCATTTCATTCTTCTTTGTGGCTGAGTAATATTCATTGTGTATATTTACCACATTTTTTTTTATCAGTTCATCTGTTGAAGGGCCTCTAGGTTGGTTCCATAGCTTAGCTATTGTGAATTGAGCTGTTATGAACACTGATGTGGCTCTGTCACCATAGTATGCTGATTTTAAGTCCTTTGGGTATATACTAAGGAACACGATAACTGGGTCAAATGGTGGTTCCATTCCAAGTTTTCTGAGGAATCTCCATACTGCTTTCCAGAGTGGTTGCACCAATTTGCAATCCCACCAGCAACGACTGAATGAACTTTTCCCCCACACCCTTGTCAGATTATTGTACTTGTATTCTTGGTAATTGCCATTATTTAATCAAGAATGTGAAGAGAGAGGCTATATAATGGGAGAAAGTCTTTGCCACGTGCACCTCAGATAGAGCAGGAATCTCCAAGATATTCAAAGAACTAAAAAACTTGACACCAAAAAACAAATAACTCAATCAATAAAATGGGCAAAAGATCTCAAGAGGCACTTCACAGAAGAAGACATCCACCAGGCTAACAAATACATGAAAAGATGCTCAACATCCCTAACCATTAGAGAAATGCAAATTAAAACTACCCTGAGATCCTCTCGCTCCAGCCAGAATGGCGATTCTCACAAGGCTTTTAATTGAGAAAGACGAAGGGAGCAGCAACTGGGGACAGGGGAGCACCTGGTGAGTGCTACTTGTTCTCATGATTTGTGTCACCATGTGCCTGGATTACGGTGTGACTTTCACCCTCCAACCCCAATGGCCCAGCGCTGCTGGAAGGACAGGCTGGGGCTGCCTGGCCTCCCTCTCCCTCCCCTGGGGTGTGGGTCCAGCTTCCCAGAGAGCCAGCCGAGAGGAGGTGGCTGAGGTGACTCCGCTGCCTCTGTTGGTCCTAAACTGGTGTGGTGGAGGTGAGACCTGCCACTCAAGACCGGGGGACACCTGGGCCACAGAGGATGCTGCTGTGGGCTGTCAGTGGAACCTGGGGACTGAGATCCAAGAAAGGACCTAGGTCTTGACCCAAGGGGACAGTGGAGGCCACTACCCGGAGGGAGCACAGAAGAGGGAAGGAGAGAGGCTTGGCCGGCCGGGTCCTGGTGGTACGCGCAGCACTAACTAGGCATGAAGAAGCTCCCGAGGGCGTTTCCTAAGTCACAAAGTTGTCCCAAATACAGTCTCGAGTTTACTTCCTGGGAGTTCAATTCGCTGCGGATCCTACACCCTGTAGGAGAAAAGCAGCTCCTCTGACCTTTCCAAGGAGCTTCATTGTTTTACTTTATTATTATTATTATTTTTTATTGCAGAGCATAATTAGCTTGAGCACATTTTAATTTGCTCCTATTAAGCTGTTTGCATAGCAACAATTAGAGGCTGGCGCGGCTCCTGCATTTGTACGGACTTTCCGTGGCTGCCCAGGAGCTGGCTCTGGGAAGGGGGGCGTTAATTATTGCACTGCCTACCCACCCGCAGCGTGTCCCGAGGAAGAAGGGAAGGAACTTTCGATGACTCTATGGTAACTGGCTACAGAACAGTCCGATGGGAAATGCCTTTTCTACAGATACAGGTTGAAAAGGGAAAAAAAAATGAAACCTCAAACCCACTACGGGAAAGAAGGATCTGCAACGGTGCAGGAGACTGGTGGCGTGCACTTTTAAAATGACAAATGTTTCTGGAGAAAGAGAGACTGATGGTGAAGTCCACCAGTAGGGCCACCTAGCACCAGAGCAGGGAGGGCCCAGTCTACAGGAGGGACTGGGCCACTTCTTGCTGTCTCAGCTACCTCAGCTGCTTCTGGGTAGAATTTCCAACCACAGCAAGGACTGGATGCACAGTGTTGCGTGGGAGCCTCACGGCCAACCCTGGCCAAGGTCAAGGTCAGAGTCAAGGTCACGAAGGTGCTGGCTCCCAGGGCCTCCCTGCCTCCTGAAGGAGAGGCTCAGATGGGAGGCCCCTGGCTACTGGCTGGATCATTGTGTGTGTTCCTCTGGGTCCCTGGGCCTCCACTAGGGTGGGACAAGAGATGCACCGGGACACAGAATTTAAGGGGGCGTTTTCTCTTAAGGTGGTGCAAGTACAGGGTGGACCCTGATCCTGGGAGCTTCTTGTGGGAAGTGCCTGGCATATGGGACCTAGTCTCCCTCCTGACTGACACCGAGGAGGCTGACAACAGAAACAACGGACTAGTTGGGATGGAGACTGGGCCACGGTTTCTCCCCCAGCATCTTGAGGCAGGCAGGAGGCAGCTGTGGTGTGGAGGCCACGGGGATGAACCTAGCAGGCAGGGGAGGCCTGGACACTAAGGTGGAGACCCAAAGCCCCCGAATGCAACCAGAGCCACAAATGCAGCCCAAGACAGTGAAGGGTGCCCTGGCCTGCAGCCACCCACAGTGCCCACCATGACCCCGGGCCTTGGCCTGCCCCTCACTCGGCACGGCCCCGTCTTCTGTGGGTCAGACAGATCCTTTTCACTCCCACCTGCTGCTCTACGGTAGACAGCGGCTCTGCTGCACAAATGCCTCTGTTTGGACCTGGCCCCTTCATTTCCCAGCAGCCTGCCCTCAGGAAGGTTCTCTCTCTTCTGTAAGCCCCGTCCCTCCATCAGGAGGTATCCATCATGAGAGTCCTGCTTACAGGGCTGGGCAAGGGTTTCATCTGCAAGAAAAGGCTTGGCATAGGCAGGTGCCTGGCATGTAGTATGTGCTCAATAAACACCAGCTGCTACTATGACCAGTTCTGGTAAGTGTGGGTCGACCCCCTGCCCAGGAGCCCTGGGACCATGCTGCACTGGTGCGTGATGAGGGAAGCAGACCCCATGGTCTTTCTCACAGGTGGCTCATTCGAAGAGCACACAAATGCCCTTGGTGGCATTTTTCCATGTTGCCTTTTACTTTTTGAGTTTCTCTGTGTGTCCAGAGTTTCATACATGTCACCTCAAATCCTCAAAGTGGAGGTCATTACCGCTTCTTTACCAGCAGGGAAGCTGGGGCTCCGTGAGGCTGAGTCAGTAGTTCAAGTTCACATCAGACAGATGAGACAGAAGCCACCTGATTCCAAAGCCCCCCACTCTGCCTCTCTGCTGCTCAGGCCTGTCCCCCTCCCAGTCTCCCCCAGAGACAACTTGTGGGAGAGAACACCGTTCCCTGAACTTGACAAAACTACGCTAGGTACACCTAAGAATATACGACAGTGAATTCCACTTTACGCACAGCTACAAAACACTAAATAAAAATTAAATAAGTACAAAGACCCGTCGAACAGAAGAAGGGGAACAGGGAGAGGGAGGAGGGGAGGGAAAGAGGAGGCACTGGGGCCGATACGGAGCAAATTAAATCCCATGCATCCACGATTATGTCAGAATAAACCCTGTTATTAGGAATAACTATAATGCACTAATAAAAGCACTTAGAAGAAGATCTGGCGACCACAGAGGCTGGTGAAAAAGCAGAGAAACTGTGTCCCTCCTGCACTGGTGGTGTGAACGTCCGCGGGCGGAGTCACTGGAGGCAGCTCAGTATTTTCTTAAAAAAAACCAAACAGGCAACTACTGTATGACCCTGCTACCGCACCGCCTGGCACTGATCCCAGGGAACGAGAATTTATGTTCACACAAAAATTTATATGTGAATAATTTTAGCAGCTTTATTTATTAATAGCCCCAAACTGGAAACAGCCTAGATGTTCTTCCACAGGTGATTTGGTTAAACAAACTGTGGTACATTCACACCACAGAGGAAAAAGGGAAACAGAAAGATGCTTTTATTGCTAACATCACACATTTCCAAAATCTTGGTTTCCTCTGAAGCTTGTGAATCTGACAATTAAAAATATATGTCATTGTATAAAACAAAAAAGAAAGAAAGAAAAAGAAAACAGGAAGCACAACTCCTTGCAGATCCTTCTGGATTGTTGCCTCTGGGGGAAGAGAGAGGCTGAGTCCTTCGGAACAGAGACACAGTATTTGTAGGCCTCTGGGGATTTTCTGATTCAAATTGGGTGACCATGGAGGGCTGAGCAGAATCACAAGTTCTGTTTGAAGCTTATAAATCTCTTTCTAATTTCCATCTGAGGATGTGTTTTATAATGCAGACGCTGTAATCACACCAGTGCAGCACGCAGGCCTGTAATTGGTAAGGAACTAACTGCCCGGGTCGTGGAGCATGCTCACCAGCTTCTCCTCATCTGTGGCACAATCAGGAGCCGGAGGAGGCTGGGGGAGGCTGCAGGAGGCCCACGTTCAGCAATTCCTGCTGCCTGGACAGAGCTCTGCCTGAGGCAGTGCGTCCTGGGGCGAAGTTCCAGGAGATTCCCCAAAGCATGCACATTTTGAATGATGCCCCCCACCCCATGTTGGGGGAGGCACTTTGTTTTTCCAGAGAGAGGCCACTTCTGAGTGTATGAGCTTCTCATCAGCAGTGCTGTGAGGACACTGATTCTTGCACTCAAGTTTGGGCAGCAGTGACTTCCTCTCACTTTCCAGAGGCCCTCCCTGTCTGGCTGGGGCCTGGCAGTTGGTGGAACACATCCCTTCTGCATGGACATGCCCATTTGCATTCTGCTCATTTGGATTTCACCATGGACGCTCACCCACACCAACCCAGTGAACCATGACTTGGCCCCGGGGGTGGGCTGTGGTGGTGAAGGGGCTGCTGGGTTTGTGGGAGAAACGTACAAAGGGCTCCAGCAAAGTGGAGGGCCTTTGGGAACAACTGCCTTCCTCATGCAGCCTAAGGAAGGTGCTCAGGACTTAAGGCTCCTCACACGCCGCCCACTTCACAGTCTCACTTTGTCTGCAGGGGTATGGGGTCCAGGGAGGCAGAGGAAACCAAGAGGATTTTGGTGTCTGCTAATTATTTGGACTCCCAGATGGAATCAGCCCCATTGGTCCAGTAGCTGCAAAATTCTGTGGGCAGAAGCTAAGGAGACCTGGTTTTTGGTTCTGACTCAGGCATTGACCGACTGTGGGACCTTGGACAAGTGAATCTTTCTGAGACCCTAAGGTCAGAGTGTTTTAAAATTACTCCATTCAAATATTTCTCTTTCTTTCTAAAAGTCTTGGAAAAAAAAAAAACAGTTACATATAATAGCTGTATATCTACAGCTATATAATTTCAGATCCTCACCAAAACTATATAAAACTACTGTACACAACACTATACACAAAACATAAAACTTACAAAGCACCATCATATGGGGAAAATGCTCACATGTGTCCTAGTTCATTGTGTTTTAAACAGATTCATCTACCTCTGTCACACAATTATGTCTTTGTGTCTTTGTTTTGAATATTACCCAGGAAAAGCATATGGAAGGTAAAGTTTTTTTTTCTTTTTTCAAATGCAGTAATGATGTGGGGTGATTGACAGTTGAACAAAATTTCCTTTGTTGGCATGTCTGAGTTTTTATGCGGTCCCACACCCTTCACAGTCCTAATATTTGTTAAAGGTTGCTAACATTTCTTTCCTCTGGGACTTTGAGGGCAATCACTCTTTTGATCTCTATAAGCAGCGGATCCAACAACAATAAAAGAGCAGCCTGAATTCCTGTTCCTACCTGCGATGTCTACACAATTTCATTTTCACTATTCCTGCCACACTAGGAAGAGGGCTGAGCTAAGAGCCAACCTCTGAAGACGTAACCACCTTGTCCCTCCTTGGGGTTCCTCTGGACCCTTGCATGTGGCCTCAGATCTGATAAATTATACACTTTCAAAGCGGGTTAGTGTCAAGCTCACTATGAGTGTTAGGGAACCCCACAGGCGCGGCCTGCAGGTGGTGTGTGATGGGGGCTTCGTGTGTGGGGTTCAGAGTGCAACAGAAGCTGTGTAAGAAAGTGCCGCATGCTGAGGTGGTGTTGAAAGTGCTCCCAGGGAAGACAACATGTGGACCAAGGCATTTCAGCTAAACTGCGTTCTTCTCTGCACCTTCTGAGGCTATAGGAATAAAAAACATTGAAGGCTCCTCGCCGTACACAATTTGCATAGGAAAAGGAAGTGAGCAAGGAGACAGCTTCTTTGATGTCATCTTTTGCCTCCCCTGGTACAACTTACCCCGATGGAATGTGGTCTGTGTGACATGTGCTGGGTTCAGTGTCCTTTCATTTGCTCTCTTGAAGACACCCCTATCTGGCAATTCGACTACTGCAATATTTTCTAGACCTTCCTTCAGGGTCTACAAATAATGAAGCACCCAGTCTGCAAAATCTTGTCCATTTCAGCAGCATGTGAGTGCCACCAAGACCTCTGAGGAGAGGAGACCGAGGCTGCTCTGTGGCATTGCCCCCAGGCTATAATCGATGGATCGCTCACATTCGGTCAATGCGTTCTCCATCTAAGACCAGAAGAGATTCTTTTGAGGAATCGGTGTTCACAGGGAACACCCAAAGACCAGGAGCACAAGCTGGACGGTGGACAAACCAGGGAAAGCAGAAACTCGGCAGAATGTGAGAAGTGCCTATTTCTCTCTCCCAGCGGATGTGGCTTCCAGACGTGGTATGTGGAGCCCGGACTTAGAATCAATTTAACACGGGCTTCACATGCACACAAAGAGGCGTCAGTCTTGAAATCAGCAGAGCGCTGAGCAATCCCGACTACGAAACTGAGATTTCTATTTTTGGTGACTCCCCAAATGCTTCCTTTGGAGCCCCTCTAATGTCTGTTTAAAAAGAAGTCCATCTAAAAATAGACAGTGAGGAGCATGAAGCCAAGGGATAGCTCTGCGTACAAGACCCACAATCCTCTGAGTGAACACCGATCTCACAAAATGGAAGGTCTGTGTTATTTCCTATCGCAAGGAAAAAACCTGAATAAGGACTTTCTTTCCTTTTTCTCAGGTTTTGCAAAGGAAGCATTGACTCAGGGAGACAGATTTGCATCCACACTCAGGAAGTAGACAGTAGTTACAAGGCAAAAGTAATGTGTGTCTTGCAGCAATACGAAGCAGAGATCAGCATGAAATCTCCTAGATAGACAGCAGTTATCTGCCTTTCGGATTTCTATGAAAGATAAGAACACATTTAGGTAAACCTAAGGCGGATCATTTGAAGGAAAGTTTCACTCAAGAAATTCCGTAGAGGGTTGGCAGTGTAGCTCAGTGGGAGAGCACTTGCCTAGCATGTGTGAGGCTCTGGCTGCAGTTCCCGGCATGCGCGCGCACACACACACGTATCTGCAAAGAGATTAGGGTTTTGGGTGATGGAGTTTTGAGAATTTAAAAAGAATGAGAAAGAGAGAGAGAGAAAAAAAGGAATCATTGCCATCTATTCGAGCCAGGTGTGGCAGCTCTGATGAGCTCCGTTCTGGGAGAAATGGGGCTGTGTTCCTTTTGCTCACGATGGTGAGCAAGTATGATTCTGGGCTTTGGCATTGAAAATTGATCTGACCTTGTCTCCCATTAAGCCTGCTCTCTGCCCTGCCCCACCCTATTTCCTACTGTTTTGCTTGCAATTAGCCAAGAATAAATACCAACCCCCCACATCCATCTACCATTCCAGGGACTCAGGAAGAAGTGAGTGTTTGCGCACGCTTTGTAACTACTGTCTACTTCCCGAGTGTGGATGCAAATCTCTCTCCCTGTGTCAATGCTTCATTTACAAAACCTGACACCCTGGGTGTCCTGGGAGGGTGGAGGACCTTCCAGGAACCTCTGTGGAGACCAAAGTCCATTATATAACATGGCAGAGTGTTGGCTATAACCTGTGCGCGTCTTCCCCACATTTAACGCACCCTGGATTACTTGTCATACCTAACACCAGGTAAGTGCCACGGACACAGGCTTGTTATACTGTGTTGTTTAGGGACTAATGAAAAGGGAAAGTGGGTCCATGTTCAGGGCAGACACAGTGTCCTTCCCTGAATACCTTCCACCTGCAGTTTGTTGAATCTGTGGATGAGGAAGCCCTGGATACTCGGGGCTGGCTCTATTTCCAGCACACCCCGGGCACGGACAACAAACCCTACAAGATGTAATGGGAAGGAACAGCCTGCACAACAAGGGTCTTTGGTGCCGGGTACAGTGGATGCTAAACAGCCTCACTCAGTTCCAATCCCATCCTCCTACCTCTCAGCTCTTCTCTACTCTGTGGGCAGAAAGTGACAATTCCACTGTCCTAGGCCATTTCCAGCCAGAGGCTTGTGACAACAGTTCTTGCCTACATGATATGGAGGCTTCCTTTCTCGAATGAAAAGACCAGGCCCCACAAGGAGAAGAGCTAGAGGTCTCCCCGCTCCTTCCCTCCTGGACAGATCTTGTGAGGGACCATCTTGCCCTGGTTCAAATAGTGGAACCAAAAGCAGAGGCATCCTGCATTCCTCTGTAGCAGCTCTGGGTTGCTGGCCGATGACCATCTCTCTACACACAGACCAGCGCCACCTGCCAGACCACTGTGGCCAGCTTCTCCTTTATGCGTAGGTGAACACAGTTCTCACAGATAAACCCAAGCAAGAGCTTCACTCTCTTTCTGTTGTTGTAATAAAGTGCATCATTTGCTGAGGTTTCAGATACAGGACTCACTGATTTCCCCATCTTAGTTCCTCCAGTATCATTCAATGTGATCAGGAGGAGAGAGACGAAGGAGAAAGGTAGGGGAGAGAGAAAGATCCAGGAAGCCAAGAGAGGATGAGAGTATGTCTGTCCAACAGAGTGGAGCCTGGGCCACATCTGGGTGTGTGTGAGCTCATCTTGCCAGAGGTCAAGGGGACCTGAGGTTTTGAACCCTGTGATCACGAGCCTCCCCCATCTTCTTACAGCACTCCTGATCTTGTCCATGGTCTGCAAAGGTCTCAGAGGAAATGCTCCCTTTCTACCACTCAAGGACACCACAGTTATGTTTCTCTGCAGGAGGTTGGGGAAGAGGTCCAGAAAACACATAACCTTGGTTTGAATTGATATTATTACATGTAGCCCCCGCCCCCCCCCAAAAAAAAGAAGAAGAAAGGAAAAGAAAAAGAAAGGGATTGGTGGCACCAGGGAAAGTGCTTGCAGATTTTAGTGTCTATTTGGGCAACAGAACTGCTTCTGCAGATTTCTCTAAAGAATAAAATTTTGGGGAAAAAAATAGTGAATGTTGGAATCTGACTTCCATGTGCAAAAGGGCAGGATAAGTTTTCCTAACCAAAAAAAAAAAAAAAAAAAAAGAAGAAGAAGACATAAAAATTGCTTCGTGGTGTTAAACTAAAAAGATTGGTGATGTGTTTTATGATTAAGGTAGTCAAAGATTTTGAACAGGAACTTGGTGACTCTGAGGCAAGCTGGCTGAGAACACTATTAGCCCCTTTTGCAGAACTCAAACGAGACAAAGACATTTATTGACTCATCTAGGTCACTGGGAAGTTACCTGAGAAACTGAAAATGTGCATGAGTTTCCTGTGTGGGCCTCCCCACCCGCCCCAACCAGACCCAAAGCCAAAGCTGCTTTGTCTCTGAGCTTTGACAAAGGGCACGAAGACAAATGTCGCCGAGAAGGGAGGAAATGGCCAGCTTCAGAGCCCTGGAGAAACTGCACGTGGCTCAACAGGCAAATGGTTGTTTCCTTCAGCAGAACCTTCCAGAAAACAAAGCTACCCAGAACTCCCAGCCAGGGGAACCACCTCTACTGTCCCTGTGTGTTCAGACCCAAGACTGTGTTGCAAGGTGTCCCAATTAGCCTCTGTCTTTAAAAGCTCGCCCTGCGAAGTGGAATTCCACAAAGGGCTCTTGCTCTTTTTCTGGCCTCTTTATGGCCACTGACAAAGGATCATCAGACCATCAGATGGGCCCATGAGCTCAGGGCCTCCCATGCCCCATATGGGGTCCTATAGTTCTACCTGGGCCAAGGCTGGACCCCCAGCCTAGACTACCCTTTCCCTGCTCTACCCTCCCCATCTTCTCTGCCAAGTCCTGCGGGGAGCGTTTTCTCCTAGAGCAGACAGAAGTTGACCAAGTAATTGCCATTTTAGGGAACTGAGTAGCTTCGATAAGTAGCCATCATTAACTCCTAACTGCCTGCTCGGCGTGACTGGGCCACCCACTTGCCACGGGTTATTTAATGGAGTCTGCAGTGCTGCTTTTTGTTGATAGGCATTGCAACTGTCCTCAATTTGCAGATGAGGAAACTGAGGCTCAATAGAGAAGCTCTGTATGCTATTTGACCAAAGCCAGGAGAGACAAGAAGGAATAGGCCCCACGGTGTCCCCGAACACGCCCCACTTTCAGACTCCCTGTCTGTGCCCTTCTAATAGGGACTGCTCTTAAACACCCAGCCAGGCCCCACCTCTCTATGAAGGCCTGTGTGTGTGCACGGGCTATAAGTCCTCCTCTGTCCCAGCACGAGGCCGGCCTTGCTGCCCCTGTAAGGGACTACATCACTTTTAAGCACACCTTCCACACCTATGTCCATAAGACAGAAAAATCTCCCTGCTGCAGGTTTTTGCCCTTTTAAAATGTAAGCATCTCACTCAACAAGACCCTGTCTCAAAATAAAAACAAAATGGGCTGGAGATGTGGCTCAGTGGTTGAGGACCCCTGGGTCTAATGCTCTGCTACCAAAACAAGACAAAACTGAAGCATCTCAAAATTGCCATTTTGTTGTTCTCAAAATTTTCTCAGTGTGCAAATGAATTAAATAGCAAATGGTACAAATGTGATATTTAGATAGTATTTTTTTTCACATTTAAAAAAATAGTTTCAAAATGCCTGGGCAGTTTTAGATCTGAAACTCTATCTCAGGAGACCTGATTCTTCAACAGCCTGGAGAGCAGCCAGGATCCTTGTACCACAGAGTCCTACAGGTCAGGAGCGTGGGACTTCCTGATACACACCATTAGGGACTACGGTGCATCCCAATCCCCCTACCCGGCATTCACAGGTTGAAATCCCAATCCCCAGTCCCTCAGAAGGTGAATATTTGGACCTTTAGATAGACTGAGATATTGGTGTAGGCCTGAATCCAATGTTCCTGATATCCCTTTAGGAGGAGATCAGGACAAAGACATACCCAGGAACAGCCATTCGTGGACAGGGAGGAGACCGCTACCCACAAGGCAAGGAGAGAGACCTCAGGAAAAACCAACCCTGCCAACACCTTCACCTCAGATGTCTGGCCTCCAGAACCAGGAGGAACACATTTCTGTCATTCACACCACTGAGTCTGTGGTATTTTGATCTGGCAGCCTGAACTGACCAACACAGATTTCACACGGTGGCCGATGCCATGGCCGGTTTAATCCATGGCTTTTTAAAGTCTTCAGTTGGGCTAGAAGAAGTGTTTGGATAGATATACACTTTTTAAAACAGTGGCAAACTGGTGCCCATGAAGCAGCGGGTTGCACACGCTAGATCTCATATTCTACAGTCCCCTTTGAAAGGCCCCAGAAGACTGGAGTCACCCAGAAGCAAGCGACAAGTAGTGTTGCTGAGATTTCTACCTGTGGTTCTAGGAACTCAGAGGCACCTCGGCATTCAGACTTTGCATAGACCACTAAGCCACTTCTAAGAACCAGGGTACCTGAGGCATCTTGCAAAAATATGTATGTGCTGGGGCTTTTCCTCTCCACACCTACCGCAGCCCTTTGGGCCAATACATCACCCCTTTCTAGGGGATCAAAGTTGGGGTTCTGCAAGAATTTTATGTTACAAACCACACGTGACCATTCCAGGGAATCTCAATAGCATCTTATCTTCTTTCCTAAGCAAACCAAGTGAGGACCTGGTGTGGTGTGATAGAGAAGAGCTGCACTCTCTGTGGTAGACCACACTCATTTCGCGTGCCAGTGTCTCAGACGCTGGCCTGACTCTCACGAGGAAGGGAACAATGGTTTGCTGGGTCCCACATCTCTCTTTCCCCCCATTTCCACATGGGTATCTGGCTAAAAATGAGTTACGAGTTTCCTCCTGTGAGAATTGCGGGGACTGATAAAGGACCATCCCAGGAAGAAAACAAGACGCTGGGCCGGCTCTCAGTTGCCGCTGGGAGGGAACACAGGCTATAAATTACAGGAGGAGAAGTGACCGCACGGGGCACTGCCGGTGGCCAGGCTGTGGGAACAGGGAGAACTGTGGGGGAGAACAATTCACTAGAGGGGAGAGGGTTACTTCTAGCATCTGAGGCTAAGGTGGTGTCTAAACGCTACCAAAAGAAAGAAAGAAAGAGAGAGAGAGAGAGAGAGAGAGAGAGAGAGAGAGAGAGACGGAGAGAGAAAATGAAATTTGCCACCTCTCTGCCTCGGTGAGTGGTGTGGACAGTGAATCTGGACAATTAACACCCTTGTATTCTTGTATTGATGGATCATTGAGATGAAATTAACCAGGAAGCAGCCACAATTTCACTGGACCCCCAGAAACTAAATCTCCATATTATATTATCAGGTTAGAGATTCCAACCCCAGGTTCTTTTAGCCAGGGGGAAGGACAAAGACCTTCACAGATGAGCCCTTCTGAGCCCTGCGCTGCCGGGGGTGGCCCCTCGAAAGCTGGCTGGCCCTTGTTCCTCAAGTCGGGTGGTTGGGGTGGCTCTCCAGGGGCACAGCAGTCCTGAGGCTCAGCTGGGACTGGGCTCCTCCTATTTCCTGGTGTCTGCAAAGGTCACCATGTCCCCTAATTATCTTTGCTGTTGGGACAGTAAGAACAGCTCTAAGAGCCAGCACTACAGGCTGCCCGCCAACCTTACCGCCCAAGGGAATGTTCAAAAATTTCCTGAATCTGCTTTCCTGAGTTGATAAAATAGGAAACAATAAATGTTTGGAGGGGGTACTGAAAGCGGAGTAAACGCAGGAAGATCTCTTTTCTGTTATTCTACAAATATTGCTTCCTTTGCCTGTTAGCAGCCCAGAGGAAATGCAGCGAGGGGGCAGATCGCAGCTTTGCACCAGGGCCCGGTGTCTGCTGTGCCCGCAGCACGACTCTGCAAGGCGTGTGACTCACTCGAGTCCGCATGATTCAACTTCACTACATTTCCTCAGCTGCCAGGAAAGGAGCACTTGAAAACCTTTTAATTTGAAGGTTGGAATCAGTTAATGACTTGCTTTCCTCCCTTCTCCCTCTATCCTCCCCATCACCCCACTGCGCGCACACTCACAGGAACACGCGGACGCGCACGCGCACGCGCACAGCTCTGCCAAGTTTTTAAATTTCAGGGACCCGGAAGCACAGAAGCTCTGTGGCATTCACAATGGCATTTGTGGTGACACAGTGGCTGGCAAACCCTCTGCATTCCCCTGCACACTTGACTGTATGAATAAATAATGAGTCACAGATACTGTTTGGGTGTGCTTGAGAGTTTGTAGCCAGAAAATTAATTATTCCCCCATCCCATCCCACTCCACCCGGGCTCTGCCAAACCATCAAGCCACACTGAACATCGGTCAAAGTGTGTGCCTTGACACACTGTGAAGCCTTCGTGACATTTTTACGGCATTATTTTTGTCTAAGCATAGCCTTCTTTTACCACTAAAGATACACAGTACACACATATGCACACACAGCCACTCATGGCTCAACCCCAGCTTTGCATACTTTAAGATACTGGGTACAAAAAATGCAGACAGGTTTTGCACACTAACTGAGCCTCTTTGTAAGCACGCAGTCTAACGATTTTAGCTGCGAGAATGCTTGACTTAGGAGACGTCCTCATTGCTCTTTTTGACAGAGACCTCATAGGCGACAACTTGCCTTCTTCCTCTCTTGAAAGACACTGGTTGCCTCTTTGCAATGAGGCTACAAGGGAAAACACAGCATAACCCCAATCTGATGGTTTAACCTAAGCACATCAGCCCGGAGGTTCCTGGGCTCTGCTTTTGGGGACAGCAGAGCTGCCACAATGGCCGTGGTTGAAGGCGTATCCATCAGCCTCCTCCAGCCCACACTGGCTCCAGCCCTCCCAGCCGGCTCAGTACACGTGCCTGCTGAGCCCCGGGGCAGGCTGCAGCCTGGGCCACACAGCAAGCTGAGTTAAGCATAACTCAGACAGACTCATTCCACCCCACATGGGAACCGCCACCAAAAGCCAGGGAGCTTCGTCAAGCCTCCTAATCTCTAGGACTTTAAGCAAGAACATCACAACTTCCCCGCACTTGACAGCTCTCACACACTGACCGAACACTTCAACAGCTTAACTAAGCATTTCTTCAAACATTTCTGAAGAGCTGCCTTCTGGTGAATAAGTAATCCAATAGCCTGGTAATCACACGCCTCGGTCTGAATTCCTCCCACCCCACCGACAGAGAACCGCCGGCTCCGAGGTGCATCTGCACCGAGGTCCAACAGGCTGCCATTTCCTTACACGCAGAGCTGAGCAAAAGTAGATATTAAAAGACCAGCGGGTACTCACCTCTCATGAAGCACTGTGGGTACGAAGGAAATGACTCAAATATGCTGTCTGAAGCCATCGCTTCCTTCTGAAAATGTACCCTCTTCTGAAGGCAGGGGATTCAATGATTTACCTTAAGAGCGAAAACCAAGAAAGGTCACTGTTTCAACCTCACCTCTGCCCATGGCTCCTTGCATCTCTTTTTCCTCCCCCTCCACACCACTGGGACTCCCCAAGCCCTATGAAAAATGTACCTTCGCGAAAACAAATATTCAAATTGTTAAAGATTAAGAAGGGGGGAAAAAAAGCGCCGCTTTGGCTGTGGGTTGAGGATGCTCACCACTCTGCGAAACCCTGTGGTTTGCATTCAGTGTGATTCGTCCTGCCTGCTGACCACTATGCCGGGCTCAGACTTCTGACACTGCCAGCCTACCCAACTTGTGGTTCTGTGGTTGTTTATGAGGCCCAAAGAAGTTTTCACACAACCCAAATTACAAATTTAACTGTTCCCCTTTCCACAGCTCATGTTAATTGGTTCTTGCCAATCATGTGACTTAAGTGATGTCAATTTTTTTTTTTTTTTTTAACTTTCTGAGCAATGTCCCTCCTTCTCTCCACCTGCCCTCCCCCAGGCTGGGTAAGAAAATAGTCGAGTGCAGTTTGCAAGAGAGGGAATGTAAAAAAGTGACTCAGTCTCTTATTATATCTCCATGCTCTTTGCTGATTTAGTATAGCTCGGCTCCTGATGTTCTTATTTGTGGTTTTTGGAACAACTGATTATTTTGATAAAGATTTCATTGCTGCTTATTCAATAGTAATTCAATGCTGGCATCAAGCTGCTGCTTAGACAGGATGTGGCTGCCATCATCTGAAATGCTGGGCATTAGCTCCGGGAGAGAGTTCAGTCCTTGGTAAAGACTATAATGGCATAAGTGAAACTATAAAAGGGAAAAATAAATAAAAGGAAATGTTTTGGTGAGAGTCTGACCCCCTAAAAGGGGCTAGCAACTTACTGCTACTTTAAAGCCTGAAAAAAAGGAAAGCATTTTAATTTTGAAATGAAAAGATGATTTTAATAAAACCCAAATTATGTGGTTTGGGGCTGGGGCTGTAGCTCAGTGGTAGAGTGCTTGCCTAGCATGCATGAGTCCCTGGGTTCAATCCTGAACACCGCAGAACAACAACAACAACATGTTGTGGTTTTACTCCCGCATTTCTTCAAGTGAAGAGATAAATCATAGCAGCTCTTAGCAGCCACATCTACACCCACACTCACACACCAAGTAGGAAGCTACAGGAAAACAAAGGAAGAATGTCTGCATTCTGGGATGAAACAGTGGTTCTTCTGTAACTGTCTGTTTTCCCCCCAGTCGAGGTCTGACTACGGCAGACCTTGCTCATTGTTCAAGTTCAGCTCAGATCAATAGGCTAATTCGCACCTGCAGGTCCCACTCCACTTTGAGCCCCTTGAGACTGCCCCTCCTCATGGGGCTGCCCAGGGAACATCACACAGTTCATCTTCTGCCTTAGGAAGCCAGGCTTGTTTGGAGGAGCTAAAAAATAGGACAATCCTGGTGGGAGTGACCCATTCAGCTCACATATATTTATGTGCTTCTTCTACCCCTTGGTTTTACCTGCTGACAAACAAAGCACATTCTCTTTGTCGTTCCAGGAGGAAGAACGACTTTCCTTTCATAATTAATTTCTTCCTTTCAGTCTGATCTACATACACCCTCGACTCTGCATAAGTCAAGTCTTGACACACACTTGATAGAAACAGTGAGATGAGACGAATCCAGCTTGGCTTCCCAGGAACCACCAGCAAAGGTGTTTTGAAAACTCCGAACCCCCAAATAATCCCTTGCCTCATCTTGGTGCAGGTTGTTCTGCGCACAGAGACCTACTGCGATGTCACCTTCGATGGCACAGTTCTTTCAAAAGGAGCAGACATAAGTTTTACTTACTCCTGTTTTGACCCAAGCAGGAATTGAAACTCTAGAGACTGCTTTCTCTGAGACTGCTGAGAAGTCAGCTCGACAATGTCACACTTTGCTCACATTT
This sequence comes from Marmota monax, assembly GCF_021218885.2. Classification (NCBI taxonomy): domain Eukaryota; kingdom Metazoa; phylum Chordata; class Mammalia; order Rodentia; family Sciuridae; genus Marmota; species Marmota monax. Next base: position 4,893,263 of record NW_026695235.1, read on the forward strand.
AATAGAGTGTAATGCTTGAATTTCTGTTAGGAAGCTCATTGATATCTGAACGCAGTGCTTCTGAAAGCAAGTCCGCGGTTGACAAGATCCACTCATGTTCCTGTGCTGTTAGAGTCCCTAAAATGTCAAGTCTGAGTCAAGGCCCCACTGGGTTCTGTTCTCCCTTCTCCACTGAGGGTGGGGGGCTTCTGGGAGCTGAGGCCCGGTGACTATAGCTGCCATCCCAAAGTCGACTCGGACTTAATTATGACAGAGAAATTCAAGTGGGGATGCACGCCGAGTAATCTGGAGACTATTTCATTTTAGAAAATCCCTGGATGATTTCAGCCTAGGATTCTAGATGCCTGAGCAGAGGGTTTGGATATGTTGGCTTCTCTCTGTGGCCTAGTTATAGGCTACGTGTCTTTCTCGGTGGGGCCTTCAGAGGACAGATCAGAATTTGCAGAAGGCCGTGAGGCTGGGGCTGGCCAAGGGCTCGCTGCACACATGTGTCTCTGGCTGAGTTTCCGGCAGGCAGCAGGGGGCAGAGCACAAAGGCCTCACCAGGCCGGGCCCTGCACTGCCTTCCCTGGGCTCTGTGGCCACAGCAGCCGCAGCTACCTTCACAGCCTGTGAGGCAACTGTGGGGCTTTCCTGGGCCTTGTCCAGGTCCTGACAGGGAGACTCAGCCGGCTGCTGGTGAACTTGGCCTTCCTGCTTCCTTAGGAGCCTGAGCCGCAAATACTCATCTGTCATCAATGAACAGCCTGGAGAAATACTTCATCACATCTTCACCAGGACTGCTTAGGATTCTTTAAGTCTATGCACGGACCCAACCCTCCAAGTCTATGCACGGACCCAACCCTCCAAGTCTATGCACGGACCCTTCCTGCGAGTGGCTCAGATGGTGTCCTGAGCTGCTGGCTTGAGAATTGTCCCCGAGTGGCTACAGGGAACTGCGGCTTTGCCAAGTAATTGGATGGCAGTTTTCATCCTTGCTAGGGTTAGCTACAGCTTCTAAATGCCACCCTTGGGGGTGGGGTGAGGAATATGCTCAGGTGTCTTTTTAAATGGCCCTATAAAAATACCAGCAAAGGTTGAAAGATGCATAGTTGCATCACCCTATAATTAATGCACAGAGCTGTGTGGGCAATCCAATCCAATTAAAGTACTCTCTGGTCTGCATTTTTATCGCCATTACTACATGCTGCCTCTGAGCTCCACAGGTTGATGATAAAACCTTCTCTGGCCAGGAAATGGAGGTAAATAGGATGCATTTTATTATTTTCTAAATCTGTGTTTTCCAACAGAGGCGCTAACTTGGAAGGTTCCATGATAGGCAAACCATGAGCTCAGAGATGATTCTGAAATCGAGGCATAGGAAGACATTGAAGCTTCATGGACTGAGCATACCTTGCTCTTGGCTAATCCAAGGGTTTGAGGTAACTGGACAGCCCAAAGTGTCCACCTGTTGCAGATTTCTCCTTAGACACTTGGGATGGGTGTCCAGGTGAGGCAGGTCTCCCTTCTGCCCAGGTCTTTCCCTCCTCCAGGTATAATTCAAATTTAAGCCACTAGAAGAACTCACCTGACAGCCAAGCAAGATCTTCACATGTATTTTTTTTTCCTGTAGATGAAAAACTATCGTTCTTTGGGAAAATTGAATATAAAAAGGAAAACATTGAATTAACCCATCAAATCAACGTGGTCTATTGAAATGAAACACTGTTTACTGAGAATTGTTTCAAGTGGATGTGTTTAAGCCTCTTTGCACTGTACCTGAGGACTGTGAGCTGGCAGCAGTGACACCATCTGGCACTTGCTAGTTATCAGGATCCTGGGCTCCATCCTAGGCCTCTTGAATCAGAGCCTGCATTTGTGCAAGATCTACAGGGGACCCCTGTGCCCATCAAAGTGGGGGATACTCGCTCTGAGGGAAGCAAGCATTGCGCGTGCTGGAATTTAGTAAGGAAAGAAAGAGCAAGGTGCTAATTGTTGACATTCTTGAAGATCTCCTCTTTCCCCAAGTTTTCTGAAGCATTTGACTTTAAAAGCATCCGACTTGGCATGACTTTTTAAGTCCTGGATGTTTCTAGACAGCAGAAACCCACAGGAGGTATGGCCCATGTTCCTCCACAGTGAGCGTTCTGGGGTCGTCACTTGGACCACTCATCTCATGCTATGTTAAGGTCAACTTTTCAGTTCAGGGTCTGACACTATGTGGGGGGCACCCCTGTGTGCCGTGTTGCTGGTGGCCAGGGGCTAGACTCAGGGGGCTTTTCCTGCAGGGACACTGGACTCTCAGTTTCCACCTACTTTGCAGTTTGGAAACACGTGGATTCGTCCTGTGAGTTCTTCCAGACACACACCCCATATCTGGGAGGCAGGCAGCATTGCAGGTGGTCTTGGGGTCCCATGGAGCTCTTCTCCTCCCCAGGGGGTTCCTGCCCCTGTTCTCCAGTGACCAGTGTGCACATGTCATGCCCTGACCTTGCTCCAAAAGGAGCGCTTGCCACTCGTAGCAGCCAGACCTTCCAAGGTCCAGAGGCTCCCAGGAGTTGGCTCCTTCTCTTAGATGCATCTGGATCGTTTCAGGTTTGCTGTGGGCCAGAAAGCTTGTTTGGAATAGTTTCTTCTTACAGACTTTTGGCCCTTCTGTTTCTGGTGCCATTTGAAACCAGGAGGGTAAAACTGGGAAACTTAAACAAACCCTCTTTGAATGCTAGAAAGGCTCCGGCATTCGAGGTTTGGTCAAGTGATGGAAAACATTCTGAGTTTGTACTGAACTTTCCAACCAGTTTCTCCAACCTTGAGGCTAATTTTAGTAGGGTACCCACATGGGGGAAAGCAAAGGGAAATGAGGAAAGGGCTCTGGGTTGGAGAAGCCAGAACTCACATTGGTTGGATAATGTAACACTCAGTACTTCAGTTTAGGTGGCAAATAATGGTTCATGTCCCAAGTATGATCAGAGCACTTGGCCTTAGGAACTTTGGACTTTTATTTTAATTGCTACTTCTTTTCCTGGTGGCAGGCAAATTAACCAACTTCCACATGACTATTTAGAAACCAAAGCATAATAGTACCTTTGTCACTTGGGTGCTGTGCGGATCAGTGAGTGTTTGGACTATGCAAAGTGGTTTTGAATGGACTAAGAAAGAGGTCTGTGGTTGTCATTTTAATATGGAAACATCTAACATGTGAATTTTAATACTTGCACTTGCCAGGTACCATGAAGACATGGTGTCAGGTTCCCACATTAGAGGTCCCGGTAAGAATGAGGTGAAAATAGTTGATGCTACAAAAATCCCGTGTTCATGACTTCAGTTTTGAATTCAGTGTTATTTTGAAATAATATCATATGGTCCTACAGATGCAGGCTGAAATTCTTTCAGAACCTCAAAATGTCAAAATTAAAAAGAAGTCAATTTTACAGAGAAACAAAAATATTGGCACTTAAAATCGTGCGCAGTGGATTTTAATTTCCGCCTCTTTGAATTCCATCTTCTTGTTGCCAGTTCAGCAACTGGCTGGATTTCTGGGTGGAAAGCAGGAAGGAAGATCTGGTGCATGTTTCAGTTCTGATTTCATCTCCTTCTCAAATTTTTACTTCAGTTGAAGCAGAGAGAAGACACTGAAATGTCACCTGTAGTACAGGGATTGTACCACAGCTACCAGGACACGATCACAGCATCTGGGGCAGGTTTTTGTCAACGATTAGTCACCTGATGTCATCACTGGGACCCAGATTTGAAGATTTGAAGAGTACAAGTCTGTGTGTGTGTGTGTAAAACACATATATGTGTATAAAATAGTGGTAAAAACACTTAATATGAGATCTACTCTCCTAACAAATTATTATTATTATTGTTATTGTTGTTATTATTATTATTATTATTATTATTATTATTATTATTATGAAGAGCAAGCCCAGAGCCTGATGCATGCTAGGCAAATGCTTCCCCACAGAGATACACTCCCAGTCCCAACACATTTTTAAATGTACAATATAACCTTGTTAGCCATAGGCATGATATTGTACTTATTCATCTTGTGTAATTGAAACTTTATGCCTGTTGGTTAGCAATTTCCCATTTCCCCCTTATCACTGCCTCCCAGAAACCACCATTCGACTTTCTGATTTCAAGACTCTTGACTATTTTGGAGACCTCCTGTAAGGCTACCATGCAGTATTTGTCTTTCTGTGACTGACTTAGTCACCTGGCATGACATCCTCCAGGAGGGCCCCTGTGGCCACCTATGGCAGGGTTTCTTTCTTTTTAAGGCTGAGTAATATTCTGTTGTATCCATGCACCCCATTTTCTTTATCCATTTATTTTTTTTGCTAATGGACATTTAGGTGGTTTTCATATCTTGGCTACTGTGAATAAGGCTGCAATAAACATAGGAGTGTCAACGTCCTCTGGGGTCTCAGTTTTAATTTGTCTGGATAAACATTCAGGACTGGGATTGATGGATCACACAGTAGCTCTATTTTTAAGTTTTTGAGGAACCTCCATACTGTTTTCCATAGCAGCTGCATGACTTCCTACCAACAAATACACACATACATACACACATATATATATATACAAACCAAAGAGACTGTTTCCCACATAGGACTTGGATCTGAGATAACCTTCCTTCCAGAATAAGGGGATTTGGAGGGCTGGCAAACATAAGACTGAAAGGTTATTTGGAACAAAATGGGAGGCATTCATCTTGTTTTCATCATCAGAGGGCAGTGGTCTTTGCTGTAGGACACATTGAGTTTCAATGGCCTTTGATTATTATGGAGTTATTACCCTTAGGTTGCTTTTTTATTTCTTTCACATTTTACCATACTCATGTCATAATTCTCAGAGTCTATACTGAGATTGGAGATTCAAAGACGTTTTATCTTGCCCATTAGGACCACATGATGTGGACTGGGCCTCTAGACCTTATTCTAACTCAGAACTGACACCAGGGGCTTTCAGAGATCAAGCTAGCAAATATTGAACATCACTGGGGATTCTAAAACATTCTGAGCTACTTGAGGATTTGATTTCTTATCTCTGTTTTAGTCAGCTTTTTTCACACTGTGACTAAAGGATTTGACCAGAACAAGTATAGAGGAGAAAAAGTTTATCCAGGGGCTCAGGGTTTCAGAGGTCTTAGTCCATAGAAGGCTGGCTCCACCCCTCAAGGCTCGAGGTGAGGCTTAACATCACGGCAGCAGAGTGTGGCAGAGGGAAGCGGCTCACATCATGATGATCAGGAAGCAGAGAGAGACTCCACTCTCCAGATACAAATATATACCCCAAAGCCATACCCTAATTCCCACCTCCTCCAGCCACACCTACCACTTCAGTTATGGCTCAGTTAATCCCTATCAGGGGATTAAGTCACTGATTGGGTTAAGACCCTCACAACCCAATCATTTCTCCTCTGAACCTTCTTGCATTGTCTCACACTTGAGCTTTTGGGGGACACCTCACATCCAAACCATAATAGTCTCCATTAGTATTATCCAAGGAAACAAGTTTAACAATGTGCACTTTCAAATTTTGCAAGCAATCTTTAAGCTTTCTCTATGGGGCTTTTATTATTATGTACATAATTCCATCTATATTCTTCTGGCTAGTCATAAATACCAATTCTTGCTCCTCTTTAAATCACTATGTTTCCATGATGGATAGGCTTTTTATTTTTACCCTTCAATTTTGGCTATGGCCATAGCCATGTGTGTATGTATTTAGCTTTATCTTCACTACAAAAGCCAGCCCTTAAAGCCCTGTTCCTCCATCCCCCATCTGTGTGAGTTTACATGGGGTCACCCCACTTGCTGCTCTTCTGCTTCCCAGATGCAACATGCCCCACAGATACTCCATGTCATAGCAACAGTGCTTGCCTTTAACTCTTGTATCATTCACATATATTAACTTGCCTTAATCAAATGTAGAATCATTCCTCTTCCCCTTAATCCCTACAGTATTTGCCTCTTCTGATCTTTTCCTTTACCAAGTATCAGAAATACCCCAATTTCCCTGCAAACTTGGTTATTTCTCTAAGCATTTATCAGTGGTTACTTGGTTACTTCACTGAGAATTTATTTCCTAACCCTGTGTGATGCAGATCTGGTCATGCTCAGAAGGTCCACAGTCGTATGAGATATTCATGGAAGAACTAAATTTTTAAAAAAATATGCTCAGGTCTGGGTCGGCCCAGGGCTGGTGCTGGTGCTAGGGGTGGGCGAGTGGGATCCTGGGGTGCAAAACTAAAGAAGCATGGTCTGTCAGTGTCATCAAGTCTTGCATGGCCCTAAGAGTGAGCACCTCCTTCAAGTTTGCACCTTAGGTACTTTATTTGCCTCACCCTGATCTTGACCTTGGATTTGGCTCACAAAACTAAGCAGAGACCATGGGGTCGGCAAAAGGTGGTACCTGAATCAGGAAGTGGGGTTGTGGCTTAAAAACCTACAGCCACAAAATAGTATAGTCCTGAGCTGGACCTTGCAAGATCTGCATGGTTCATCTTACTTGTGCCAGGTGTGCGCACCTTTGAGAGCAGAAAGGACAGGGAGAGCCATGGAGATAGGACAGAGCTCTGAGATAGAAGGCTTATTTCTCTAAGCCCACCTGCTTGGGGGATGGTGAGAACCACAGCCTGGCAGATAAAGAGGCGTTTGTGAAGGAGATAGCGAAGGACCCAGCTGGCCATGTCAAACTTAGTCCAAGGAAAGGAGGCTTTCAAGGCCAAGCTGAGGAGTTTGCTTTTAT